>NC_090937.1:24656646-26119146 GCF_040938575.1 Ambystoma mexicanum | reverse complement strand
ACTAAATCAATACAATTTGCTGCCTTCTGTTACATTAAGTCGGCCAGGGCAGGTTGGAGAAAATTAACCTTGTGTTCCCCCCTTCCATAGGATTTAAGAGTTTTAAAAACAAAAACAAAACGAGCAGCGTCCTGCGTAAAGGGTGGAGAGGGTATATTGGTGGAGGGGTGGGAGGAGTTGGAGGTTGTGTCAGCGCTTATATTTCTGCCTGTGTAGTGGTGGCTGGTGGAGAACAGTATGGGGGAGGGGCACTTTGTGCTTTCTGTTTGCCATTATTTACAGGCATGGCCTTCCAACGGTGAACGTGGTGGAATTCTGTACCTCGTCGTGAGGCGGGGCCACTGCCTGATAGCTGACGTTCTGGCCAATCGTGTGCAAGCATTTTAAGGCGTGTTGGCATTTTAACGGCATATCTGTGGATTTAATCGGTACCACATCGAAACAGTGTGTGAGCTGTGCCCGCTCTTGTGGGTGAGTGGTTTACTGCCGTCCCATTATTTGCCGGTTTTGTACTTTCTATTGAAATGCACGGACGTGAAAGGAAAGACCAAGGAAATGAGAAGGTGGCGTCTGTAAGCAGCCTTCCGACGGTTTCAATGATACGACTGGTAGAGTAAAGACGGTTTTGCAAACGATATGTGTTCCTAATTGCTGCTCCCTTACCACCTTGCAGCACTTTCTTCAAATAACATAGGACTGGGATTAGATAAGTAAATCATCAACACAGTCTTATAATAAGCAGATTTGATTTTGCAATCAGGAGTAATAGCATTTAAAAAAATGTTTTATTTTACCGATAGTATCTTATATTCATCTTTCAAAATAGGTGTAAAAAGTTCTGTTAAGCGACCCCTGTCTTAAAAAGCTCTAGTATTTTTCTGGTTCAGAACCGATATTATTTAATTACAGACTCACACTTGGTCACCCCTGTCTTCATTTTTTGGAGGAAACAAAATTCTCAGTTTGAAAACAGGCGGTGAGGCGCAGCCTTACTTAACAAGGGATACTTACGGCCTTCAAAAATGCAATTAACAATTTTTAAAAATAGTCTCTCACAAATAATATCACAAACCAGAATTTTAAATCTATATTTTTCATGGGATACATTTCTTATCGTAGGGAAAGCCGTGACCCCTTGCACAAGGGAATTGAAAAGAAATGGCCAAAGTTCAAGAGTAATACGATTATTGTAGAGCTCAAAGGTCACCACAGGCACTTAACTCTAATCAGAAAATCTGCTACTCGGAATGCTCTTTTAAAAAAAATAAGGGCCCAAAGAAGAGGCTGGGTCAAAAGGAAGCGTGTGAAGAGGGTGCAAGGCATAAGAAATCATTGACACGACCTAAACTCAACCGTACATCTACAGCACAACAAACCGCACGCACTTCACTACACCACAACAACGAAACAAATGACACATAGCACCTTATTCACAGAGCGTTTTCCAATGGGGGTTTGCCATTATAAAACGCTTCTGTGCATTTGGCCCATAGCCTTGCCAAACAGCACATGGCAGCTACCAACCGAAAAACACACCTGTCCTCAGAGAACAGTGTCAACCGAACTGAAGCTGCCAACAGCACATCACAGCTCTCTGGCCCTTTCTCCCGCTCAGCCCTACTAACTTACTCACCCTCCCCGTTGCTTTCCAGAGCCGCCAGAGTGCCAAGATACCACGCAGTTGGCCACAGTGTGCAGTATAAGAACCTTTAACATAACATAACATATAGATAGGATTAAATAAAATGCAAATGATTACCTAACCTCGATATTTTACACATTCCTAAACCACTTACGTCTCAAAATGTGGCTAATGCTAATATAACTATTAATTGGTACTCAATATGCAAAAGAATATTATCAGGACAGTTCACATGCTAGCTATCATGTACGCATGCAGATGATCGCCCTGCTCCCGCCCTTGTTCTTTCTGAATGAGGTGAGTCTGCATATCATACAACAGGTCCTCTGTTGACTTTGAAAAGTGAATACCATGTTTGGAAACCTAGATCCTTAGCACCTCCTTGCAGGAAGTCCTCAAAGGACCAATACACTAAAATTCCTGTGCGTTGGTTGTCTGTGGGCGGTCTATGATGATTTTCATTGCTTTGTTTGCTTTCCCAATTGAGAACAGGCTATCTTTCAGGTGCTACGTGCTCTTGGATCAGTAGCCCCGTAGTGGTTGATGAAATTACTGGTGGGACAGACATGCTGCCTCTCAGGCCTCTATTGCACATAGGCACAGGGGGATTGAATCGGCTGGAGCAATTATCCTCCTGATGGCTACCAGGTCACGGCAACAGAGTCTGGCTCAGAGTTCCTTAGAGAAAAGTGGCATCTGACAGCGGATAAGTGACACACATGTTTATTTTGGATTTACCTCTTGGTGATGCCCACTACCCATTCTTCTGCCTATGTGAACATTAGGAACGTGGTATTGTGACAGAGCACACTTCAGGTTGCAAGCTTTCCTGTTGCAAAGGCTACTTAAGCCTTTGTGCAGTATGGCTGACACAATATGATATGATATGATATGGCATTTCTAACTTTACAAAGATGGATATCAGAGTACCTCACAGACTCCTAGATCCTCAATCTGTATCTCCCTTCTCTTCCATTACCAGATAACATGTGGTAGGTGGGCTGGGGTCTGGGGGGTGCACACAACCACACTGGAATGAGCAGCAATGCAAGCAGGTTTCCTCCAGATACTTCTTCTCTTTCAACGCAATGGATCCTCTTGATGACGTGCCTGTGACTAGAAAAGTAATCATGGTTCTTGCCAGGCAATTGCATATATATCATTCCTTTATTAACATATTACTACAAAAATATCTTAAACTCTAAAAAGCAACTACACACCATACAAATGACACATTTCATAAAAGTTAATCAAAAAAGTGTCATGCCCTAGGTGTATTCATAAAGTTGCAACTCACAACAAAGTGAGAGGCGTTCGTGGTTCGTCACATTTTTTTGAAAGAAATAACAATTTTTTGTGGCTACTGTAAGCGCCATCTTAGAATGGCAAAACTAGATTAATTCCACTTCTGGGTACTGATCTATGTTCCCCAGTATGGCTGTCACGAGTGCCCAGACTTGACCTTTCACGGCTATTGTAAATAAATAATACGGTTCTATTATGTTCACGAAATTGAGTTAAAAACAGAACCATCAATTTTTCACACGTATCACATTAGGTAGAAGCCACGCATTAAAATAATTCAAATTTTAACAACAGGTTGCAGGCTTTCAATAATTAGACATGTTTCCACAGAATAAATACACCTATAGTGTCTTTACTTTAAGTAAAGGCAGACCGCGCATGCACTTATAGATGTTTGCCTAGTAGACTGTTCAGAGTGATGAACCTGTAACTTTATGAATGTATTTATTACACAGCCACGCTAGTGGCAGTGTAGTTATGGTTAAGTTGCTAATCCCATAGGAAGAGCACTTTTTTGGCGTCTTATAACTTCGCTCTCCCTGGACGAATTCTCACCAAACTTTGCATAAAAAGTATATGTGCCACTCTGAATTTGGTGAGGTTTCGTGCAGGGGGGGCAAAGGTATAGGGGGGGTCACAAAATGTCTTTTTTTCCCATAGACTGAATGGGGAAAAAACTTTGCTCATGCCTACAGCCCAAACCGCTTGACGGATTTTCAGCAAATTTGCAACAGGAGCAGCGGGTTGGTCCCGAAAGCATGCTTTTGTAAATGTGGTGAAAATCCGTCTAGTAGTTTATTTTAAAAATGACCAAAAAGTAGGTCACAAAAAATTAGTGATATCTAAGTCCGGTCCGCGGGCACACTTCCCTGTTCGCTCTGCGGACAGTGTCCTGATTGGCTAAGCAGCTTGCATCATGCCCGCGGACTTGCGACGTGTTCGCTGATTAGATGCTGAGGGGCGTTAATCGCATCAGATTTTTTGAAACGCCCGCCATCTTGGATTCGCGGACAGCGGCCGATGTCCGCAGACATCGCGGTAAAAACATATGAAGAAACACAGCATTCCACTTGTCAAACTTATCAAATAATCTCTGGAGAGGTGAGGAGTGATGAGGAAGGGATGGGATATGGCTGCAAGAAGCAAAAAAACAGGTATTTTTTGCCGCGAAAGTCAGCGAACAGTCCTGATGTTCGCGAACAGTCCTGTGAAAGTTTGCGAACACCTTAGCATTACAGGGTTATAGAAATGCAGTTCTTGGATGGCTTATAACTTTGGCGGCACTTAATGGAACTGCATGAAATTTTGCATTCCTGGGCTGATTCTGAGTGAGTTTGCAAAGTTTGGTGGGATTCTGTCATGAGGGGGCAAAATTAGAGGGGGTCCCAAAATAATGTAAAGGTTTATAAATGAGGTGCCATTTGATGAATCCTCACTTAATTTGGGAAACTGATAATACATTTAGATATAAATGTTTTTCCGAAGTTTCGTAGGATTTTGTGAAGAGGGGGCAAAATTAGAGGGGGTTCCCAAAATAATGTAAATGCTTATAAATGAGGTGCCATTTGACGAATCTACACTTCATTTGGCAAACCGATAATACATCAAGATATACATGTTTTTGCTAAGTTTGGTGGGATTCTGTCGATCGGGAGCAAAATTAGAGTGGGGGTCCCAAAATATAGTAACGGCTTATAAATGTGGTGCTATTTGACAAATCTACACAAAGGTTTGCAAAAAGATTATAGATCTAGATTTAAATGTTTTCGTAAAGTCTGAATGGATTTTGTCAAGTGGGGGCTAGGTTATATGACGATTGTATGTGCATAAATTTGATACTTTTGAAAAAATAAAACATGGGTGGATTTCCAGCAAACTTGCGTAAGGAGCAATGGCAAGGACCTACAAGCATGGTTTTGCAAATGTGCCAGTGTTTTATTATTTGACAAGTGTCATAATGTAGCTACAAAAAATAGCGGTATACCTTTAGTGACTGAGGGGTAGCCTGTGGCCATGGGCAGTGGCCGGATTGTCCGGGTCATGGAATAACGTCATGATCCAGACAATCTGGCTACTGGCCATGACCACAAGGGACAAAACATAGGATTAAAGTGGCCATGTCTACCTGGGACTGGCTTTGTGGTAAAGTTATTCGAAATTAGGATAGATTTGAAAGGGAAGAAAAATGTGCTCATGGTAATATGGTCATAGGGTTCTCTTTTTGGCTTCTGCAGTCTACTATGGAAAGCGAAGAGGGGCCCTGTATGGAACCCTCACTTTCCCTTTCCGTGGTGGCCATCCTGGAAAAGGATTTTCCTTCCTACTCCGGGACGCCGCAGGCGTCCCTGGGTTGGAAGAAAAATCCGATTTTCTTAGCACCCCGGGTTCCTGCTTTGGGAACCTAGGGTGCTAATGGCCTTCATCCCCCATTTCAGGGGCTGCAACGGGGGATAATGGTCCAGAGACCTCGTTATCCACCCTTGCTTCGCTTGGGCTGATAGCTTGGGCTGCTGGTCCCGTATCCACCATTCCAGGCCCTGGAACAGAGGATGAACGCCACAATATTCCCATTAGCATAACACAAAATGCAAATGGAAATGTTGGAAAATCTTATTTAGTCTATGTACTTTACTGAGAAATATAAAGTAGATGGAGTCTATAATTTATTTTTTTTGTTCTATTTTTTAACTGTGAAAGGTGGTTCCTAAAGGAATATGTCATTTGTTGTTTTTGGATGTATTTTTTTGGGCAGGAGAGCTGAGAACGAAAGGTGGGGAGGGAAATGAGTGAAGAGAAACCAAACACTAATATGGAGGGGTAGGTGGACAAGGGAAAATGTTGCGCGTATGTTATTTCTAAGTTAGGGGGCACTGTTTCTCATGCTCCTTGATTACAGCAGTGACGGTGGCTCTTGAGGAGGAGGGATGGCATTAGCTGATGCCATTTTAAGATAAATAGCAGTTCTGCTAAAAGTATGTACTGTGTACTAGATTGTTAATGGATAATGAGTAGGAATAGGTGTTGGAGCTGTGCAAGGGAAATTTTGAAGTTGGAAGTTCCTAGATCAGTAGAAAATGCAATTCCGAACTGTCCGCCAAGCAGAGATCTTATCGTGAAGTGCGGACGGGTTCTCAGACACGTCATCATGCCGCGCGCCAGCATATGGTCATGTGGCACTGTCCAGAACGTCTGCTATGAAGTCAGATGTTCGTAGACGTCTACGGGTCCAAAACTAGTTGAAATAGTTGCAAGAAGTGTATAGAAGTGTTAAACATTATTCCAGATGGTGGGAAATGGCAGAGTTTTATGGTGAAACTTTGGAAATTGGACACAAATATTGCTATATCGGGTAAGTATGATATTAGTAAGTTGTAGGAAAATAGCATGCACTGGTAAAAACCTATGAAATTCAATGAAAAAACTTTGTTAAAGGGACGTTATGGTTAAGTTGCACTAATAGAAACCTATGAAATTCAATGAAAAAACTTTGTTAAAGGGAAGTTATGGTTCCAAGTAAAACCGAAAAACCCCTGAAATTCGCCAGTTATGGTAAGCTAAGCAACCATAACTCGCGCCACAACCGTGCACTGCTAAGACTAGCGCCCAGGACATCAAAGATGACTTCACAAATGTCATTGATGACATCACACACAAAATACATTTTGATGAAAAGTCTCTACAAGGAGTTGTGTTTATATTGTTGATAACAAGATGTCAGGAGTGATCGGGAGACCTATCATGAACTACTTAATGTATTAAAGAATGTACTCATCTAATATAATTGTATTGGAGTGTGGTTGTTAATACAGAAACCTAAACATATATAAACATAGGCAATGACTGCAGCATGCACCATAGAAGTACACTATTTATAATATTGTAATTTTGGATAGTACAATAATGAATGCTCCCGCTTTCGTGAGGCACCATTTCTTGTATTTGACATAGTTTATCCCCAGGTGCCTGCGAAGTTAGATGAATACCCATCCTTTGGTTTTTGTTTGGTACTCATTGACAGAAACTGACGAGACTCCCTGGGGTGGGATTCCACAACATATTCTTCTTTATGGTCCAATTCGCAGGAGGGGTGCCCAGACCCTCAGATAATATGTATACAGAAGCAAGTTTATACATTTCATTTGTTTTCTACAGCTCTCATGCTGCCATGCGGTCACTAATCAGCACTGAGAGAGGTGTAAGGTACATGGCAGCTAGAAACAGATAGCACAGCAGGTGGGAGAATTTCTATACTCGGCGTCTTTGAGCAGAGCAAACCTGTTCAGGAAATGCAGACTAGCATGGTCCTCCTGCTGGCTAACGTGCCTGCTTCTGTGGCGATATGGGCGAATCACCCAGCAAGTCTCTGCTCGCTAGCAATAAAGACTCATTTCAACAGTTTCAACCATCCAGGGGTTACCAGGATTGCAGTCCACAGGTCTACCAGAAAGTCTGATTATCTAGGAGTAGAAGGAACTAGATACATTATACCTACCACATTTCATGACACAGATGCAGCCTCTGGACGGGGTGCAATAATGAACTTCCCCAAATGTCTTGCAATTGACACCATGGCATTTGTTCTTGGGTGTTATGCTTCAGTGTCAGCCAATAATGCCTCCCCAACAAATGCAATGACTAAGAAGGTGGGGTAGTCCTTTAGAAGGTTTGCACATGCAGGAACTTGGCAATGTGGCTATGGAGCTAGTTTTCTTGTTCTGTCCCAAGTGAAGGACATTCAGACCATTTCTTCATCTGTGGAGCATGCATTGTACTGCAAGGTTCCTATATAATAAATGGGTCTTCAAGCAGAGTTGCTTATGGGTAGCTCTTTCAATGGTTTGAAGGCCTCAGCTAATACATCAGGTGCGAATGTGGTTGTTAAAGAGCAGCTATGTAAGACAGAATGGACGGAGACAAGGATATCATAGTTCCTGCAGTTACTTTCCCAAGCAAGAGGTTGCTTGGATATGTTCTTGAGAACATGGTTTGCAAGGTGTGCAAGGATTGCAAGCATACCTAATCAGGTAGTACGTCAAAAGCATTTTTCTATTCATCATTTTTCTATTTCGCCTCTAGAAGCACTTGTGTACAGGCACGTTATAAATGCCATATCGTATCATATCATATCGAATGGAAAAAAGACTGGTTGAGAAAGATTGCTCTGTGACTGCACACAGCAGTCTTTCTAAATCAAACTTTTATGCCCCTGCCGCACACAAGTGTGTGCAGGGGCTAACAGGCACTAAAGGACGAGGAAGAGCCATCGTGGGAGTACAGGTTAGTGTTTTTTAGTATGTGTGTGAGTGTGTGTTTGTGTGTGTGTGTGTTTATGGGGTAAGGGTATGCTTGGGTGGAGAGGAAGGTGGTGGTCGCTGGGGAAGGGGGATTTTGGGTGGTGAAACCCCCCGACTTCAAAGACATCGCACCAACGAGGGGGTGGGGGCGGGGGAAAAAGGAATATGCTATTTTCGCTTTTGTGGGCGGCTGAAAATCGGCCCAAAAAATTGGTCTTTCGGTAGGCGGCCTACAAAAAGCGAAAATATCACATAGAACCACCTAATAGTTCAGAGGAAAGCGTAAGACATCAACCTTTACATCTATATTTTTTCTTGTTTGCTTTTCGATTGCTACTTTGTCCATGTGGTAGGCATAGATTTGCTACAAAGGAGAGTAGAGATGTCACACAGAGCACATGCACAGAACCCGCACTGAATCCCCCTTTATAAGTTATTTGTTCAAACTCCAGATGGTATAGTTTGATCAGAGAACTGTGGGTCTTGAAGGTCATCACTAGAGACTTTTGCATAGAATTTCTTGTTCAGCTATTTGGTATAGTGCATGCCTTGTTCTAAGGAGCAATGGATCACTTGATAGCAACAAATTACGGTAGTGAGGACATCTCAAACATGAGATGCTGTACATAGCCCATTATGCGGTGTGTGATTGTGTATGTGTGTATGTGTGTGTGTGTGTGTGTTCGTAGGTATGGTCTATTTGAGATTCAATTAAATTAAATGGGTCCTGAAACATGTTATAGGAGCAATAATAGACAGTACACTGTTTAGTAGGCATTTGTATATTCACTCATTCTATTTTGGATCACGTGGTAAAGTTAGGATATAACTCCTTTTTACTGAATCCAAAGATAGCATTTTGGCTAAAAGTCCACATTTCCCCCAGAATCTTCATCTGCTATGCTATATCTGGATCTGATTCATACCATTTGAGCAAGTCTTCCCACAAAATGAGGGCAGTTTGGGAGAGAGTTTAAAAGCAGTTGAAAGAGAATGCTGTCACATATTCCTCAGGAAGAAAGAGGGTTTGGGGGTTTTGTCTGTCATAACATATCTTCTAAAGTTGTTGGTGGAAATGGGGATACAAGTGTGGGTGGAACTGAAGACTGTTAAGAACTTTTCAAGGGTAATGCACTTCACTTCAGAATGGACATTTTCCACAAGATCATTTCCCATTACCAACCAGTGGACTGTTTTTACATGTTGCTCTACATGCTAACCCTTTGCACACCTCTGTGTGGAAGTCATGTCAGCCTTTACTGAAGTACATAATCTTGGGTCTGCAATTGCATTTTTGAGATCTTTCATTTGCGTTGAAATCTGCTTCCCAATAATGTGTTGCCTTGATGTCCGAGAAACCTGTATTGGGAAACAGTCACGTACATGGCCATGCATTTTGGATGTTTGGGTGAAACATTTATCTTCCAAAGAACAGATGTGGGGGACACTTTGGAGGTTTGCAATCTCTTTATCTTCCTTAGGTTCCAGATAAACCTGAAAAAATCACACTAGCTTCCGGCTCAGAACCTAGCTTTTGCTAAAGGAATAGTTCAGTCAAAATGTTTGATTGCCCCTACAGGTCGGCCATGTGTTTTTAAGCCTAAGTCCCTCGAATTTAGAAAAATTTCCTATGGACCTTACCCGAGTTTTCGTCCATTAAACGCACGCATCAGGGAGCTGCCATTTTGTGATAATCCTATCATTTCCCCCCATCGCCCTGGCTGACCTGCTTTTGCGGCTCTAAATCATATCCCCCGCCCCTGAGCCTGTCATCAGCAGACGCATACCGCCCGTTTCACAACACCAAAGCACGTCTCGTGTCAACATTCAGCTAATGACGTGTCGCCATGGAAATGGCAGGACGCCTTTTTCCTCAATAAGTATAAACAGACCGTTTCACAACACACAGCAGCAGATTTTCGATTTCATTCCTCTCTCTGTGTTACTTTGAGTATTCTGTGACTCGTTTCTGTGCTCTGGTCAGATTCCTTCGTTGCTTGTAGCCCGTGTGAACAGATACCAGTACCACCGCTATAAATTATTTTAGTTTGTTTAACACACAATGGCTACAATAATGCCCTACATGTACGAGCCCGAGTATACCGAGGAGGAACTACTGGAAAGGGAAACACGCGAAAACGATGGGTCTTCGGACGGCAGTTGGGAGGACGATTCAACAGCTGAAGAGCCTGGACCTAGTCGCATGGACGGTGTTTCCACCTGGTGCACATGCAATCGGTGCAAGCTAATGCCAACCGAGGATGAGAACTGCTGCTGCTGTGAAAACTCGGGATTGCGTGGCCTACATTTCGGAAGGCGAGCCATGACCGCAATGCATCACCGAGCTGCCAGACTTCAGGGCAGCCTGCCTCACACAGTCCGTGTTGAGGATAATGATGATGCTTATGCACGAACTTCGTGCAACTGTTCGTCCTCGTAAACCGAGTAACGAGTAAGTATACTCTGCTTGTCATGCCACTCCCATTTCATGATCTTCTACTATATCCAAAATTACGTATACATATCATTGTAACGCATGAAAGTCGTTCAATAGTGTGCAGTGTCTAGATAGCGTTTGTCCGAGCAGAATGCCATTAGTTACAAGAATTGTCATTGACAACAAACATTTATTAAACTTATCTTGGTCATTTAAAAACAGTTTGTTTCATTCCTTTTCACAGGTGGTACCGGCTGGTGGCCTATCGTTCCTTGGACACCGCGTTCAAAGAGTGATACCCGCCTGTGCCGTTCGTGCCATAAGAGAAACGTTCCCGAGTGACAGCGGTCAGTACAGAGGATTTTCTCTCGCTGTGCTGCAACCTGACCTGTACAATGTTTAAAGTCTTGTATTTTTGTGTCATCAAAATAAGATACAAAATAAAACACCACATATATTTTAACAACTGTTGTTTTGATTTTTTAAATGAATCAAGTGTGTCTCCATTCAAGGATGGACGTCAGACATCTGTGCTCGGAATGGGTGAAGGTCAGGTCTCTGTGAAGCAGGGTGGTCACTATCTAAGCTAACATAATATATTCTCAATAATGCATGCACTAAATAACACTTGTTCAAAGTCTTTCAGTCGTTTATGTCTCTATAAAAGTCACACACATATCTATACTATCAATTAACATTGGATTATACAGGCCTTAGGTTAAGGGGCTTGACCACTATAATACACTGTTTGAAGTGTGGGTCTGTGCTCACAAGAATCTCCGGTATGTGGCATTTGTTATTGATAGGCAACGATATACTGCAGTAGGGGTCTAATGTTAGTTGGGGATCTGCTAGGTGGGCATCATGGTGTGGTCAGTGGTCTGGCACATGAAGAGAATACCTTGCAGGGACACAGGGTCAGAATGGCAGTAAGTTTCCACTGGCGAGGGTGCGTGGGCAAGGACACGTTGGTGGAGATGAACGAGCTATGTGCTTAGTTCAGGCTGGTTCACATGCAGGACCGTTATCTCAGAGGAAGAGTGATGTGTTACATTTATTAGCTGTTGCAAATACCTCTGGAGTTTTCCAGTCAGAGTGGGAACGAGGGTGGGGGCCATGTGCTCTGCGCAGTGAGGCCTGGTCACCAAGATGGAGTGGAAAGGGGGTACAAAAATGGATGCCCCGTGTCCTGCTCAGTGGTCCCATCTACGCGAATGTCATCCAAAGTTAACATCACATAAGGGCAAGGGGCGAACCCACTACTGGAGGCACTTGGTACGAGTTTCTACTGAGAAGTAAAGGATGAGAGGGGCCTGATGGCCCCTCGCTCCCACACACTTGCCTGCACGCCCCAGGCCCATCCATCCCACCCCCCTCTATCAAAGGCGGTTCGCACCCGGGGATGAGCCCTGGCATGGGGGGCTGTCATGGGCGCCAACGGCCAAGGTGCCAAACAGCATGTACACTTCAAAAGGTATCCCACACCCAGGGGCCATCGCTCACATGGCCTCCACAGACCCCGTGTCTCCAGGCAGGCCTCCCCTGAGGCAGGCCGCCCCCCTGCAATCCACATAAGTGTGTCTCCATTCAGCAGTCTTCCTGTGCCTTATCTGCACGCCCCAGGCCCATCCATCCCACCCCCCTCTATCAAAGGCGGTCGCACCTGGGGATGAGCGCTGGCATGGGGGGCTGTCACGGGCGCAAACGGCCAAGGTGCCAAACAGCATGTACACTTCAAAAGGTATCCCACGCCCAGGGGCCATCGCTCACATGGCCTCCTCACACCCTGTGTCTCCAGGCAGGCCTCCCCTGAGGCAGGCCGCCCCCCTGGAAACTACATAATACCACGACATACACACATCATTCATTCACAAACACACCCCTGTTTCTAATACTTTATAAACCACTTGATATGTCTCATGAGAACATATTTGTGCTTTGCAAGTCAACTCCTGAACCTTCTACCTGAGAAGCACTGAGATCTATGCTAATCTGCTCGTCGTCGTGCTATCTGTGACCGCTTCGAGCAAACTCGTCAGTGTGCTACCTGTGGCCATCTACCTGTTCTCCTGCAACATACTGCTCGGCCTGCTGAATCCAACTGTTTGTTGGTCAAGGTAAGGCCATGTATCCTAGTCATATTTCGGTCATTTTTACATTTCTATCTATTTGCGATTTCAGTACCCAATAGAACTATGGTCATTGGTCTCATTGCTATTGACTTGAGTTTCAATTGTTATGCTATCAATAGATCTATTTATTTTCATCTGTGTCAATTGTCATCGAATTGCATCCTTCGGGGGTCCAGTCTATAATGTAAGCATGTTTCCTTTTCGTGCAAGACAGAACATCCAAGGGACGAGTCACATGTTCAGAGTTTAGTCACATAATTTAAAAAATGTCTGTAACTTATGCAAATACTAAGCTGCACATGATGAACTGGTATAGTTCTGGCGACCAAAACAAACCTTGCATTGAGCATGGTATGGTTCATTTACTTTTTTATGACATTTTTATTCATCAAGGTTTTATAATAATCTTGATATTTACTTTTCAGAATTTTCAACAATGCCTGCCTGTTCGATTAGCGGTTGCCCTTCGAAGATCCATGCTAAATCTGAAGGCACTACAATGCATGTGTTCCCGAAAACTGTGATTCGAATAAGAGAATGGGTCAGAGATTGCGGATATTCACTGGATGCGCTGGAAAGTAGAGTCCAACAAGTCTTTGAGGACAAGAGGGTTGATCGATACCGCGTCTGCAGCCGGCACTTTCCCTCGAACATGTACACCACATCTTGGGTAACAAAGAAGAATAAACGGTGATCGACACGAAAATTGCTCACAAACGCTATTCCCACTCTATTCGTCCACATTCCGCCACTGGTGAGTCAATTGTCCGTTTTTAGCTTTAGGCCTTGCGGTAGTGTTTAGGTAGCCGAATGGATTCATTGATATTTTAGGTGTTGTTTATAATTTGTAATACTTTCGACATTGATATGAGTGTATAGCTTTTTGAATAATGACATTTATCAATGTATTATTTTTATATTTCATAACCCACAAACGAAATCTATATATGGGCACAGGGAACTCTGCTATATTGCGCATTAATCAAGTATTCTGTCTCCTTACATGACAATTTTAAATATTGGCATTTCATTTCATCATTTCCACCAATGTGAACACGGCCCTTTGTCCCCAGTGGAGGCACAGAAGAAGAAGTGGTTGAATCCATCGTCACCGACACACAAAGCCATTGAGAAGATTGTTTTCGATAAAACTCTATCAAGAGATTTGAGGGGACTGACAGAATTCGGTCACACAGGAGGTTTGGAGGTGTTCCACAACATGTGCCTAAAGTACAGGCCAAAGCGCTTGCATTTCAGCATACAGGGCATGAGACATAGGACTCTACTTGCCGTCTTGGCCCATAACGAGAATCTCGGCCGTGAACAATCTAGGACTACGGGTAATGTAAGGATGCCTCGCTACACTAAGGCCTTTTCAAAAAGAAGTAAGCAATGGGTGATCAAACCAGTCTATGAGGAAATGGAGTTCGACTTTGTCAAAAGCCTTATTGTTGCTGTATTAGAGAAGCACAGACATGGAATTTTGAACGTTTCTGTGCAGAGCACTGATGCATTGCCACCCAACATTGCCACTGTGCCATGTCCACCCAAAGGAGAGCTGGTTGTGAAGTACAAATCTCGGTTTAAATAATTGTAATACGATTTAAGAACACTCATCATACTGGCTTTACCCCTGATACCAGTAACAAATGCCATGCTCCAGCAAGAAAATATGTCCTGACTGGCTCCAACAACATAGGCCACTATAGCAACATAGGAACACTCATCATGGTGGTTATACCCATGAATCCATTAAAAATGCAATGCGAAAGTAAGATAACATGTCTAGAATGGCTACACTAATGATGATCAGTATGGCCACATAAGAACACTTATCATGTTTGCTTTACCATTTAATGGCCAGTAGAAAAGGCCATTCTACAGTACAAATACATCTCCATACTCTACAAAAATGTGACACACTCAAATCAGAGGTCGCTTCCCTGACCGGCAAACATGAATGCAAACATGCACACATTGCTTGTCTCGGGAGGATAGCTTAGGGGCAACATGCTCGTCTTGGAAGCAAGACAACATGGAGCAAAATAGGTTTGATCCCTGGGTCCGTGCTTAGAAACCTCTGGGTATTAAGCGCATTATAAATAAAATATCCTATCATATCATATCACACTCTCATACCTCATATGCCAGCACATTCATATAGCCTTCATAAACTTTCTCATTCACTACACACTCATCCAGCATTCAAACACTTCATCATTAACCCATGCACCTATACAACGTAAACACTTTCATTCAAACCCAAACAATATACCTCACACATTCACTTCAGCTTCAAACCCATGTGTACATAGATACATTTTTTTTTACCTGCAACCTTTGTCTGGACATCCAGCAACTCCGTCTCACACTACCTGCAACAGGGGCCAGTTGGTTCTTACACAGCATGAAACAGGAAGCAAGGCGAGCTTCATGGTTCCTGCACATGTCCGGTGGCACCAGAGCACCTCCATCACAATGCCCCTGCACCTCTGAATGTGCAGAGTAGGGCCAGAATGCCTGCTACATACATTCTGACTACAGTACACCAACCTTCACTCCCAATGGACCAATCAAGGCCGGGGAAGAGCAATACCCACAGGACTTGAATGGCACATTGTGTATGGACAGCGGGGTACTAAAAGCTGTCAAAAGGAAAACATGTTTCCCTTTGACAGATGATGTCAGTCCAGTAGCCCACCATTCAGCTGTTTTCTGCAGCTGAGGGAGCGCTCAGTGTTTTCACTGGGCTGGTTAGGCTCATTCATAATGGGCGCTGCCATATCATCCATTACAGTCGGGTTGCCCCTGTATAAAAAGGATTTTCAGTGTTCCTTTTGTCAATTGCTGAGGTACTGATCAGGGACTATTTACACGAAACCTGTAGGGCGTATTGTATCCCCATTTTATTCTGTATGTCTTGTATTCCACAACCCCAGACATCATACCTTCCTGATGAATTCAACAGTTTACATATGCTATCTTTTCTTTCCTAGCATGCATAATGAGAGCTAACCAAATTTTCGGAATAAAACATGCCCTCTTCCAATCTGTATAGCTAACCTTTAGGTTTTGCCAAAAATGAACATTTAAACATCATCAATACTGGTAAATGCACAAACATACCTTAGTATAAAGAACTATACATACATTTCTTTCTGTGAGAACAAGATGATCAGAAACACTAGTACACTGATTCATGGAATTATTTGCGCCGAAAAACGGTGATTTGTGTGCCATTCTGCACGCAAATCCCTGTTTAACAAATGGGGATTTGGGGGCAGAATGGCGCACAAATCCCCGTTTTCGGCGCAAATATTTCCATGGATCAGTATCTAAGAATCAACGTAAAAATACTGCACAGTGCATACTGGATGATACAACTTGGGGAGCAGACAAGATACAAAGCTACAATCAACTTCTAAAGTTTTACAAGTCCTGGAAAAAATCATCATTGAGTGTGTCTTTTTTCTGCATTCTCAAAGGTAGACACAAAGAATAGAGAGTTTGGTTTGCCTTTTACACTTTTTACATTGTGAAAAGTTCGAATATTTGGCTATAACACAAATAAAACAAATAACAAGATTGCCTTTTAATTAGCTAACAATCTTCACAAGTTTTCTGACAGAACAAATCTCTGCCAGGGTACCGGCTGACGAAAATCTGGTATGGTTAGGTAATCAAATATGACCTACAACAGCAAAATTAAAACGGATTCTATTTCCTTCCATTTCTGAGTGTGAGATTCTACTGATACTTACAACAGCAAATGCTAGGAAATGGCCCTCCTACAGACACCAAACAACTTCAGCACTGGGGCAAAAAAATGGGCCCTCTTTATCTGAGATGCTGTAGACTGGTCTTGTCAAGCCACCTTCCCAGGAGCAGCACTCTTGCTAATTCAAATCCCTAGTAAACAGAACAAGTATTCCTATTGTCACCTTTTAAATCCCATGTGTACCTCTTTTCCTGTGCAGTATGCATTACAGTTCGATGCAGCCTTTCTAACTTGTTAATTTGCCTCTATTTCCGAGCTTGTTCTCTCCCGAAGAGCTATTAACCCCTGACGCATATGGCCTGTGTTAGAATGTCATATGAGAAATTCACTCGGGCATTCATAAAAAACCCATATTTAACCCCGGATCACTGCCTCCATGCATGTGCGCATCACATTCCTTGCTAGAGTGACATGCCAGACTCGCTCTACAGTGGTGATCCATCCCTTGTGGTCGACATAGGTATGAGAAAGTGCAATCCCAACTGTGTGGGATGGTTAGGCTCCAGTAAATCTCACTGCCCTTCACCATTAGCAGTGAAATGCATGACTTGTTTACAACTTCGTGTGTCAACAATCTGTGTGCACACAGATGTTCTTTCCAATGTTACCTTTTTTTTGTTTTCATAATTCACTCTTAATGCACTTTGCCTAATCCAGCTGTTCTGCCACATAATCTTATGAAGTATAATTACCTCCTCACCATCATGTGCAGCCCTACTCAGGTTAACATCTTCTGCTCAGGGTTAATACATCTGCGGCTACTATAAATAATATCTCATTATCAATTTGAGTTATGTTTTTCTAATCAACACATTCAACTAGCCAAACCCGTTCCTTCAACATCAGTATTGTGTTTCTATCTAGCACATTTCTTTCTTTGTTGCTTCGAACACCATTGCTAATGTTTTAAAACAAGAGATTAAGAACCTGCTTTACAGTGCTAGTGCTGGCCTGTATTGTGGGGCACAGTCATGAAAACATTTTACATTGACAATTCTGGGATAGAGTTGGCCATAGACAGCCTTAAAAAGTGTTATCCAAGTTCCAGCTATAATATATTGTGGATGGTGTCATCATGAACTTGTGTTTATCCTGGCAGTGATGGTATATATTGTGGGCACCACAAACTTGTTTAATAGTGGAAATACAGGCATATATTTGTGCACAGGCAGAATGAGACAGTGCTTTGCTGACCATACTGGCATACTGTAGGCATGGACATTATAAACTTGTCTTTTACCTTGACAGTGTTGTCATATATTGCAGGGCACCATCCCCTCACCTGCAGCTCCCCAGTTGACCAACAATATTCAAAGCAGGTAATGTATAACTATTTGCTGGAACAGGCAATTGTGTCCGCTAATCCAGTAAAGAAGCACAACCAACCTTTCTACCATAGGTTAGCGAGGAGGCAACACAAACCAGATAGCTGCTTCTCGCACAACTGGCAATATTGTATATCTTTCTCATGCTCCCACCCTCTATGCCATTTTGGGGAATTCCCCACATATATCAATGTGCGGGCAGATGTTTCCTCTGTACCACTCGAGGGGGCTTTCTGCAGCAGAGGCAATGGATGCCACATTGTTCTTAAAATTAGCTTCATGACTTCATCAACTGTGATTATGCATTGCAGTACTATTCAATGCATAACACTCACTGTTTTGACATGCTGCACACTGTAGAGCTTCTTTGCAACTGTACACTCTTCTGCGTGTATGTTCCTCTAAGGCAGGTAGGAGTGTATCCAAAACATGTTGGAGCCTGTTGTAGAAAGTTTTGTGGCAGTGCCTTTTCATTTGGTCCATCCTCTGATCCGCCTTGCACCATCCACAGGACAGGAGCTAAGGCAGGCCAAGCTCTTGCCACCAGCATCAGCCTGGCTTTCTCCACCACTCCCCCCTCTTCTCCATCCACTGGAAGCTATTATCTCTTGCTCCTTTGTCTCCGGTCACTGATCTGCCTCATTGTGTTCCTCCTCCAGCCCTGCCGTTGCCTCCTCCTTTTCTACCTCCTAATTTTCCACTTGTTGCTCTTCATCAGTCTCCTTGTGTTCCTCTTTCTTCTGTTCTACATCCACATCGCCCCCCTCTTGATCCCCTTCAAACGGTTTATAGTGATAGCTTCGAAAACAAAGGGTCGAAAAGCATTGAATACAAAGCATCGAATACAAATCCTCGAATAACAAACCCTCGACATCCTATATTTTACATATAAAAGTGCAATTGCATCGAAACCAGTCCATCGACAAAATACATGGACTGGTTTCAATGGAAATGCACTTTTGCATGTAAAAAGCAGCATTTTCATGCATTTTTGTGTTACTTTAAAACGTTGCATGGTGCTGTCCAGTGCTGAAATGTCAGCACTAGCCAGCCCCTTGTAACGTTTTAATTTTTTTTTCTATATTAGGGGGTCACCCCCCCAAACCCACCACAACCCTGACCCTAACCCTAACACGAACCCTAGCCCTTGCCCCAACGCTAACCCTAACCCTAATGTAACCCTTAAACTAACCCATGCCCCAACCCTAAACCCAAACCTAACCCTACCCTCAACCCTAACCCTAACCCCATTTTATTCTTAAACTAACCCAAGCTCCAACCCCAACCCTAACCATAACCCTAGCCCATAATACTTACCATTACATGTCGATGGAACCATCACATTTCTTTCAACGAAATGGCAATTCTATGGAATGGTATTTCAATGGAAAATATTCTATGGTTTGTGATTCGACAGAATGACCAGATACCGAATAATCACATATTGCTGCTTGATTTGTATACGATTTTTCATGTTAAGAATATTATTTATTTGCATTTCCTTACATTTAAATTGTATAGCAAGTATCACTGGGTGTTGTTGACGGTGATGGAAGTTCCACTCTGCCAACATTCAAACTTTGAATACATTTTAGTTTGAATGTTGATTTTATTGTTTATTTTGTTAAAAATTATTGTTTGAATTATTATTTTTCTAACGATAAAATTAATGTCATGGGAACAAGAAGTTGAACTAGACTAGTAACTCATACATGACACATCAAAATCCCCCTGGACTGTAGTCCCTCAGGAGTACAAGAAGGGTTCCCTGTCGGCAACCACAGGTTTTGGTTGCTCATTTCATGGTTAAATAGTCTCTGACGGCCTAGAGACTATTCCCTGTTGCACCAGAAATTAACAAAAAATTCTTTGTAAACTGAAGAAACCTACAACAAGAGTTACTGTACATTTTAACTACATTTGCAATATAATATGAGTAGTGCCCCTGCCTTCCTTAATACAGCGAGAAAGGGACCCACGTCTGGGTATACCCTTTCTCACATAGTGAGACAAACTGTCACCACAAAAGTGATGGGTGGAAGGTTTTGAATGAATCTGAAACACTGGCATTGCTCTGGGGAACCTTCCACACCACCGTTTTCTAGCCCATCTGCACCATTGCAAAAGAGTTCTAGCAATATGAAAATCAGTCAGGTACTGCCACCAATGGCAGCAGCTCAGCCCGAATTGCTAGACCAGGTCCCCTCGGCACAGAAACACAAGCAACACCAGACATGTTTCGGCCTTGTTGGGCCTCCTCAGTGAGGTGCAGCTTGGTTCCCTATGTCACAGCGAGCAAGGGACCCACATCTGATATATGATATGATATGGCATTTGTGACGCGCCTATACACAAGTGTTTCAAGGCGTGACAATGCAAGGAAAGGGTGAGAGAGGGAGGACAGAGACAACGATCTTACTAGGCTAAGTGACATTGAGATCTCGCAAGTGCAGGGGGGAGGGAAATAGTACCAGGGGAAAGGGGAGGGGGCAGTGCTGTACATGGAATCAAAGCAATAAAAAGAAGTGCAACCCGCACGTGGCATGCACAAGGGTAAGTGCAGACAGCAGGTGTCCAAAAGTGCAGGTAGGGGACTGTAGGGTTACAGATACAGACCCAAGTGCAAGGGTTGCTGGGAAGCAATGTGGGTATGCAACTGGGCCGGCAGGGACCTGGGCCCGTAATCAGAGGGTATCCAGGTGATCAGTGCAGTATCAGACAGGAAATCAGCAGTGGAGAGGAAGAGAGAAGGTAGAAGCAAAGAGGAAGGTCTTGAGGGGCTTCCGGAACTGGAGATGGGTCTCCTTAAGTCTCAGAGAGGCAGGGAGGCTGTTCCAGAGGGAGGCCCCAGCTGATGAAACAGAATACCACCAACTCGCTGCTTGGTGAAGCAACTGACCCTGAGGGAGTTGGAGGAGGAGGAGTGAAGAACTTGATTGGGAAGGTATTAACGAAGAGAGAGTTGGAGGTATTGAGGACCCAGAACCCAGAAGGCCTTGTGGACAATGCAGAGGGTCTTGAACATAATCCTTGCAGCCACTGGGAGCCAATGCAGATATTTCAGTGCTTCAGGGACACGAATGCTGGCTTCTAAAAGAGTAGGTATAGACCTATTGTGTCTGCCACTGAGGGTATATTAGGGTATTTAAAACCCTTGGGGGTATACATTGATTTTCTTCTACAGGCCATAATACAACATACTACAACATTTGTTAAAGACACTACTGACTTCTTGAACAAACTTAAACGGATTGTGTTAAACAAAGATTCAATTTTATTCATAATCAACGTGAAGAGTCCTTATATTTCTATTCCATATGCCCAGGGATTAGAATCAGTAGAATGGTTATTGCTTCAACAGGACGATATAGAAGCTTCAAAGGAACTCACTTGGCCTCTTTTGATTTTTATATCCGAGAACTCTTGCTTTACATATAATGGGAAATATTACCAACAAATCACAGGCACATCAATGGGAGCCAACATGGCTCCAGCATATGCTAACGCCTTTATGTACCATTTTGAGTTTAAGCATGTTCTGAACCACCCCATTTGGTGCTATTATATCGCCTTTTGGGGCAGATTTATTGATGATATTTCAGGCTTTGGAATGGCACGAGAGATGAATTCAAAGATGTTTTCAACTATTTGAACTCCATAGATGAACAGATCCAATTTACTATTCTATTTTCTAGATGTACTTCCGTTCAACAGCAGTTTGTTATGAATATCTTCAGGAAAGAAACTGATAGGAACAGTCTTTAACAGAGATTTAGTTTTCACCTGAGATCAACTTTTTAGAGTGTGCCTTTTAGCCAAAGTTAACAGATTAAGTGTGTAGTCAGCAACCCAGAAGAAAGTTGTTGATAGCTGAGAAAGCAATTGGATGACTTTACAGCTAGAGGTTATGCCAGGGAAGTACTCAACCATGCATATGGAAAAGTTGGAGCATGTGACAGGGAACAATTACAAACCCCAGCATTAGCCAAACATCACCACCACTTGTGTTTGTATCTGAGGTAGCACAGAGTAAGAGCATCACTAGAGCAATATTGAAACATTGGCATTTATTGGAAAAGGATCCCAAGATTCGGTCTTTATTTAAGGAACTTCCTATTTTTGCCTTTGAAAGAAATGTCAATTTATCTGATTTATTGGTCAACACTAAGGATAGACCTGCCAAACAGAATGTGAGGTCTATTAAAGGCACAGTAACTTTCTACAACTGTAACAATTGTAACAATATCACACGTGGGATTGTGATTTTACATCCGAGGAATGGGATGAAATTGTTTATTAGGTTTGATTCAAGCTATGACTCCATAAATGTTGTGTATACAATCAGATGTCCGTGTGGTATCTATTATATAAGGTACATCACCATGAAGGTGACATTTCGCTGGAACAAACTTCGTTCATGCATTCAAACTGGGAATTAGAGATCAACTGTTGCCTGGCATTTCATGGAAACAAGAGACACTGTATTGCAAATGAAGTTTCAAATTGTGGACGGAATTAGAGATAACAACCACACAACCATGTAGAAAACAGGTTAAGATTTAAAGTGTCGCTGTGGATAGATTTATTGGACTCAACTAGGGGGCATAAACGAGGATCAGGAATTTGTCTGATTTTTGTGCACTTCGATAACCACAAGTGAAAGGAGGATTAATGTTATATGTCTCTGAATGCTTGTATCCATTATCTTGTATCTAGGATTCTTGATTGTGGTTGCTATTGTGCAGCACCATTTAGCGATGCATTTGATTTGTATTTTCCCCAACAAATATTACAGTATGGTATCAAATTTAGTGTTCGACTACTCAATCTTGCAACTCTGGTCAGATGCCACACATTATCTATCATGACCAGAGAATGACATAGCTTTATGGCACCATTTTAAATATGATTCAAGGCATGGGTACATAAATACTATGCATCATGGAGGAACCATCTACCCCGGTAAGGAACATTGTTTAGTGGGTTTTCCAACTAATATGTTACGTGTTGGAAATGTCTATATTTATCACTATGGTCACCATAAAGGATTGTTATTTAACACCTTTAATTTTGGATAGAAAAGGCCAGATATCACACAAAACCTATCACGATCAGAGAAGGATATTGCTTAATGGGATTATTGAATATCAATTTTGTGTTGTGCTCGATCAATACAACAGATCAGGGAGGACCATTCCATATGGCATGGGAACATTGTTGATTGGATTCACCACCAAGGAAGAGACATGTTAAACACGTCTGCACATATCACCACAGTTAGCATAAATAGTTACCTGACTACACACCGTTGTCTATTATAAATATGACACAAGGCATAGATCTCAATATTTGAGTCATTTTACCTTCCATTTTGTCTGCAATATGGCATATGCGATGAACTATATGAGGCTCACTGTGCCATGAAGCACAGGGTGTCTGACAGTGCTCACAGGCACATGACACAGCATTTTCATAATGGTAAAAGCAATTATAGAGTTCCCTTTTGCCAGCAAAGTGGTTGCCAGGTGCATTTCTTTTCCTTTTTTATTTATTTTCAACCGCACCTGATATACGACAAATATGTCATACAGAATGAGGTTCGCTGCACCATGAAACATAGGGTAGAGGACAGGGGAATGGGCACATATCCCAGTTTTTGTGTTAAAGTTAAAGCCAGAAAGCAGAGGTAAAATAGAACAGAGCTTGTCAAGATGTTTAGTCCTAAGTTTTATAACATGGCTATGTTAGTAATTATACTCACTATTCCTCAGGTTTATGTAGATCTATGGTCTATTGTGTAATAACTTGGAAGCTGATGAACACCCGAGCCAGCAGGTAAGTTATTAAGTAGATTTATTGTAGTTCAAAGCCAGGGACAAAACATTGGCATGTCCTTTCCAAGTCAGCATAACTCCAACTCCCAAGCATAGAACCCCCACACACCAACACTCCTCTCACACTGACATCACTAGATTCCATTCAGCAGTGATGTCATCCACTCAGCTTGTAAGACACATTACAACACTTCTCCCTCCTTTACTTTGTTGGAACAGAGAATGATCACACCAAAACCATCACCAGACAAAAACCCCTACATGTACGTGTGGCCAGCACGTAATGCACCAACTAGTAACACCACTGGCGACAAGAAACTGCCCCCAGAGAACACCAAAACCCCGACACTCCAAGGAAGATCAAGGAAACAGGAAAGTGCTCCACCAAAGAAATAAGAACCCAATAAAACCTACATGGCACCCCCAGGATACTAACACTGTGCCAACACGTAGGGCAACATGACACATGTGTCAACCAAACCCTTATACCAAGTCCTACGCCCAACTCTACACCACTTCCACTCCTCCCTTTATAACAAAACAGAGAGGAACCCAACGCAGTCTACAAAGGGCTCACTCCTTCCATAAACAGAACTGGACAACCTTCGAGAACAAAAATAAAAAACTACGCACCTCCACCTGTTCCAAGCTGCCCCTTGGAACCTAGGTCCTGCCACGACCCAGCGTCCACAACAGATAACTACCTAACACTCCTCAACCCTCAGTGCACAAACATCCTCCCGTCCTAGTCTGCCCCCTAGGACACCAGGGCTGCCACCCCCGGGCACGAACCACACAGCTCAACAGAGCAACAACAAGCACAACAACGAAACAGTTCACCACAGCACCCCTAAGGTACCACAACACTACCGAAGCCCGAACCATAGAGAACACCACCCGCAGGCACGGAACACAACCAGGACCAACCACCTAAACCAGACACACACCAAACACTCCACACCACTAACCTGGGACCCCAGGTCCAGCCTACTGCCAGCCGCAGCACACCTACTACACACCTTGGACCCCAGGTCCAGCCTACTGCCACCCGCAGCACACCTACTACATACCTTGGACCCCAGGTCCAGCCTACTGCCAGCCGCAGCACACCTACTACATACCTTGGACCCCAGGTCCAGCCTCCTACGAACACAAAACGGCAGCACACTTCACATCAAGGACCCCTGGTCCAGCCAAACTGCACCAACGCAGCACCTCACCACTCACCACTCACCATGGACCCCAGATCCAGCCTCACCTACTGCATCACAGCAGAACGCCACAATAACCAACCACTCCCACTCCTGCACACCGCAATGTTCACCTCACGCACCATATGCAAACCCCCAGAAACAGGATGGGTGGCATACACGCAAAACATTGCACACATGTTCAAATACAAAATTATGTGTAAAATGCATTATTTCAGTTAATTATTGGTAAAAGATAACTGTAAGTGCATCAAAAATACTCACAGCACAAGATAAACAATGCTGTTCTCAAAGAAACAATTCAACCCGCAAGTGCCCCCACCCACGAGTGCGTACCCCAATAAGGGAAATCCAACCTGCAAGAAAACATGTTAAGTATTGAACAGTTCCACCTGCAAAGAATCCTTCAATGAGAAAAAACAATATGCAATTTAATGCAAAATAATGCAGGAACACAGTCAACAACATCCCATTAGCACCAGCATTGCAATTTCTCAATACAACACAAAGCAATCACCCATACACAACTCTCAGCGCGCGCACTCACACTCACTCACACGGGCGCCCATGCAACACGCACACACTGTAACCCAACACAGCCGGCCACACATAAAATTCTCACTAGTGAAAAACGTTCCTTTCCAACAGGAACATCCGTGATTCAGGACCTAACTGCTCCAAGTCCCATTTACCACGACTTTGGATGCAAGCTCCAGACAAATCCTCCATTGTGCCCGTCCTGCAGTCCTCAAACTGTGGCCATTCAGGACCCAACAGCTCCGACGCCCTTGCAGCGCAACAACCCCAGCCACAGGCTCCAGGCAAATCCTCCTTTCTATCTCTCCGGTGCCGGGTAATACAAAAAGTTGAAAGGGCGCGTCTCCTGCGCTCGTGACATTCGAAACACTGAATGCCTCTCCTGCGTTCCAGCAGAGCACGCTGGAACGCACGTTGACACCTCCCCGACGTCATCACTCTGCACACGGGGAGAAAGGAGCAAACATCGCTGCCCCGAATGCAGGCGCAACACACCAACAGTACGTGGCACCACGCCAAACCGGGACAGGAACCCTCCATAACCAGGGCCCCCCTGTCACCAGCACTACAGGGCACGGCACACCGCAACGGGCCAGCCTCTCTGTTGCTCGTACACAGCCGCCCGCAGTCCGAAACCCCTGTCTCTCCAACACGCTGAACACCCGATCGGGGAATATTACGAAAGTCGAGTGGACACGGACTTGGTCAGAGGCCACAACCGGCACCAGTCGAGTGGACACGGACTTGGTCAGAGGCCACAACCAGCACCACCCGGCCTGCTGGCACACCTCGAAGCCCGTCCATGCGCTCCGAACACAGACAAGTTTACGAGACTCCTTCAGAACAGGGGCTCCGGAAAAGCTTAACGCCGTCTGCTGCAGGGCCGCTTACCAAGGTGCGACTTGTTTCTGTCGGCAGACGCTTCAAACTACCGCACACCGACCTGTGTGCTGGCTGGTTTTCCAAGGCACCCGTTGAGGATCTGCCTACCACAAGCTCCACCCGGCAGCTTGGTCCTGACGGCAGACACTCCTCAGATCACTGCACACCGACCCGTGTGCCGAGCAGCTGCTCACAACACCTCCCAGCACCACCCGGTCACTGGGCAGGGCAGCTTCTGGGGCAACAGAGCCAAACAGCACTGCACCCGGACCTGAGTGCCGACACGGCTCCACCTCAGCACCACCCGGCCTGCTGAAGAATCTTAGTCAGCCCAATTAAAACACCTTGGGCTCCAACTTGCTGGGAACTTGGCAAATGGACATGAATTCACCGGAGGGCAATGTTTTCCCGTTCTGAACTGTCCCCTCCTCGACAGGATCCCATCCTCGTCGCCAGTGTAATAACTTGGAAGCTGATGAACACCCGAGCCAGCAGGTAAGTTATTAAGTAGATTTATTGTAGTTCAAAGCCAGGGACAAAACATTGGCATGTCCTTTCCAAGTCAGCATAACTCCAACTGCCAAGCATAGAACCCCCACACACCAACACTCCTCTCACACTGACATCACTAGATTCCATTCAGCAGTGATGTCATCCACTCAGCTTGTAAGACACATTACAACATATTGTTCAAAAGATAAATAAGTATCAGCTTCAATAGCTAGTATATTAATCTCAGGTTTTTGCATATCCCCGTTAGCTGACTAACCTACTAGACAATCCTTCATACCCATGGTAATCATCCATGGGAGATTATGATATGGATATGTACACATGGACCTGCAGTATGATGACAATATTTAAACACATTTTTTCATATGCATTCTTGTAACAGGATTTGGTACCCATGGTGTACCAGAGTCGTTGCTTGATGTGACTCATGACGATGTCATTAAAGAGGTCTGCCGCCCGTCTCGTCCCATTGTGACGTCATCACGCTCAACATGAACGTGATCACCATAACAACCAGCAGCAACAGCAGAGGCTGCCTTGGCAGAGAAATGCTACACGTTCCGTCCCGTTTCCTTTCGGTAAGCCTAATAGCTTAAACTGCCATTTGATATTCCCTAATATCATTATGAACCTCTGACCTGATCATAGGCTCGTCCTTTTGTATTTGACAACGGATGGTGGCTTATTTAGCCAGTGATGGTGTGGAGGGGATGGGAGTTCCCCTATTTTACAACTATGCCCGCTAAATTCATTTTAGCCACAGAACCTCGGGTGCAGATGTTTAGGATTGACACACAAGCTAAGGAATTTTAAGGTAGTCAAACAGAACACAAAATAGCCTTGTTTACAAATTATGTCATCGTTATAATCAGAGATATTGGCAACACACTTCCTAATCTGATGAGGGATTAAACCTATTTGGTGCTGGTACTGCGTGTTACAATGAACCAAAAGAAGACCATTGGGTTAAATATGTAAGAACCAAATAGTATCATAGGGAATGAAAAACATCAGTTCCCATTCACATTTATATTTCATTGAATGTATATATCCTTTTTGCCAAAGAGCTTTCTATTTTAATGGGCACACAATAATAAGTCATGGCAATCATTTCAGTAAAACTAAACTGTTATTGTTTAAGCCATGAGTGAAAAGTAGAAGTCAGGAATATAGATGTAGGAGGAATAGCAGTAGGTTCAAGTGCTTAAGAGCAAGAAAGAGTGGAAACAACAGTGGGCACAAGAAGTTTTAGGAAGTGCAAGAAATAAATTATATTTGGATTGACGAACATTAGATGGTCTATAGAGAGAAACAAGAGAAATGAATTAAAGAAGGACTAAGCCATTAATACACTTAAAAACAATGCAAAGAAAGTGCAAGAGAAGATGATGACCAAAGTGGAGACATAAAAGAGAAAATAGTGAAGCATTGATACAATGAGAAGGAGAATGGCAACAAAGAACACCAATGGAAGAACTGTAGATCGAATGAAGAGGGGCCAATTGATAGACAGGAATAACGACCAGTAGAGCAGAGCAATACTTAAGCAGAGAAAACAATAAAAAGGATTAGCTGAATTAAATAAGAGTAATTCATGAGCTTTGAGAACATTATCAAGATACAAGTGACAAGAATGAGTGTATTTGCAATGTGAAAAGAAAAAGAAAGTGGAGGATCAAAAATAATGCCAAGATGTAGTGTTAGGAGACAGGGCAAAGTTGAGAGGCATGCACGTAGAGAAGTGATAGAGGTATAGGGGGGGGGAGATGAGGCATGAACTAATAGAACCCCTGTTTCAACTGAAATAAGATGAACTGAATGGGTAATCATCTGAGATTAGATAACCAGAAAACAAGCAGAAAGAGTAGAATGAATAGATTCATTGTGGGAAGCAAGAAAAGAAAATGAAAATGTGGGAATCATCAGCGTAGCAATGGCATGACAGGTTAAAAGTAGAGGTTATAGTTAGAGGTAGAGGTGAGGAAGGATAGCTCAGGGGCAACGTGTTTGTCTTGGAAGCATGACAACACAGCGCAACATAGGTTCAAATCCCAATCCTGCTCTTAGAAACCACTCGCTGGCATTAAGCGCATTATAAAAGAACAATTATGATCTGGGGATCACAGACAGGTCTATCGAAGACTGCATCTTGCAAAAAGAGAAGGGAACATTGGAGGCTAGCCCAAGAGACTAAATAGCTGCAATCAGTAATATAAGCACTGAAAATAATAGCTGTAAAACCCTAAGGATGAGGGAGTAGAAAGGAGGATAGGGCGTACAGCAGTATCAAATGCTGCATAAAGATCAATAAGTGTTCCAGAACAACCACCTTTTTTAGAAGAAAGTAGACCCAAAGAGCTCAAAAGAAAACAAAGACCAAGACAGACATGAATGATTCCATAATAATTAACATCTCAAGCAAATCATTAACTAAGCCACAAATGGACACACTCAATTTGGGGTTGTCCTTTATTCCAGCAAACAATACAACATGTTTTGAGGAAGAGGTTAATCTCTTCAAACTTGTTCGCAAGATGTAATTAAAAATGTTCTTTGAGAATTTACCAGAGAGCCAATACAGAGCAAAAGAAATAGAATGCATGGAAATGAAAGGTAAAAGTACTTTTCATCCTCAAATTAACCATCCGATCATTGAAACAACAAAGGAACTAAGAAGTCCCAACTACAATGAACAAGGGACCAAACATATCAAACAACACCAATTGAGATTAATAAAATAATTATCTGAAGACAGGACAAATGCCATGAAACCGGCTGATAAGGTGGAACCCTAGTAATAATGGACACCACATTTTACAATGAAGGTTGCATGCAATTATTATTGGACCAACAAACCTATTTACAACTGGATCACGACCCAATAATCGAAATCAAAGAATTGGTGGAAAGTAAAGTAAAAAAAAAGCACTGGATTTGCAATGGATCACCAAACGCACTATGCAATTCCTGATAAATAAGACACCAATAACACCAGTATTCTATGCCTTGCCAAAGATTCATACAAATCCCACTAACCTACCATTCCAACTGATAGTGGCCAGGACTGAGAGTCTATTTCAACCGCTCGCGATCTACCTAGATGCATCATTACAACCGATCATAGAAATGACAGACACCTACCTGAAAGATACCTCACATTTTTGGCAATTATTAAAATAATTGAATTTGATGGATCCTACACTCATACTTTTCACATTGGATGTCACAAGCCTTTACACCTATATTCCGAATGGAGAAGGAATAGAAGCAATGGCATGGTTGCTAGTAATCCATGACAATTGTACGATTCAGAAAGTTTTTGCCATTGAGCTATTCCACATCATCATGTATAATAATTACTTCAGGTACAATGACAAATTCTACCTACAGATAGCAGGCACCTCAATGGGCTCATCTGCAGCACCATTTTACGCAAATACATTTATGTATCATTTCGAAAAAACATTTGTACTTAGCAATCCAGATTGGACAGCTTAATTGAAATTCTGGAAGAGATCTATTGACGATATCTTTGGTATCTGGGTAGGAACTGAAGAAAAACTCAATCAATTCTACAATTACTTAAACAGATGCAACAAAAGGATACAATTCACTTTAGAAGTTGCAACACCATCCATTCACTTCCTAGACGTCATGATTCAACACACAGGAACAGCACTTCAAACTAACATATACCGGAAACCAACAGATGTAAATAACAGCTTACTATAGAAACTACAGAAGTTTCCACCCGAATCATCTTAAGGAGAATTTACCTTTTAGCCAACTTTTAAGGCTAAAAAGAATAATATCAGACACTGAAAATGTGCACAAGGAATACAAGACCATGAGAACAAAATTCACAGAAAGAAGTTTTCCAGAGGAGATCCTAGAAAAGGCAAGAACAAGAATAGAACCACTCAAAAGAGATGACCTTCTGAAATACAGCAAAAAGAAGGAAAACACCAGATTGCTACATTCTTTAAAATGCTTGTCTCAAAGCTTTCAAATTAAGAAAATCATAATGAAGAACTGAGTTCTCATCAAGAATGATTCAACTTTATACCGTATGTTTCCTGAACCTCCAATGTTAGCCTACAAAAGAGGCAGACACTTCAGGGATGCACTAATAAAAGCAGAGAGACCAAAAAACAAGAAACAATCTTCATTGAAAAAATATAAGAATGGCACTTTTGCATGTTTAAACAGCCAATATTGTTTGAATCTGATCAAAGGTGATCATATCAGACACCTGAATAGAGGGGAAAAAGATCCAATTAAGAGACTTTGCTACATGTTACTCTAAAAATGTAATATATGCCTTGAAGTGCCTTTGTGGGAAATATTACGTGAGCAAAACAATGAGAAAAGTCAAAGAACATTGGACTGAGCATAAATAAAATATCAGGACAAATAACATCAAATCCCCAGCATACAGACACATTAGGACTTAATGATGAATACAATCTAGGGCCATATGTCTAGAGAGCGGAAAGGTACAAATAGATCTTAAGAGAGGCTGAATAGTTTTACACAATAATTGACAGTGAAAACTAATGATGAGAACACCCAAAATGAGAACAAGGAAGTAACATCTAGTTCCCCTAGGTGTATGCGCATTATCTAGAGACAGATGTCTAAGACCAAAATGATAATCTTATCAATTATGTCATTATGAATTAAAATGAGTAAAGACCTATACGTTATGGTGTCATAATTAATGGTATATGACATAGAATGTGAACTCACAAGAGGCAGAGGTGTGTATTTCTGTAAGGATAAGAATGAGAAAAAATGTGTCATTGACCATTGGATAAATAGATACGTGAACGATATTGTACGAACAAGGTCTAACAGGGTGTGTACAACATGAGAACCTGGAAATTACATCCAATTCATTTATGCACATGTGTAGTACCTAGAGACAGAAGTCTGAGACCAACATGACAACCTTTTTATTTATATAGCACAAATGAGATGAAATGAGAAAAGATCTATACATGAAGATGTCATAATAAATGTTTAATGGCATAGAATGTGCACTCATGAGAGGCAGAGATGTATAATTTTGATAGACCAAAATATATCAGTGATTGATTGGGAAAAATTAAAAGGTGAAAGAGAGTGGACGAAGAGGTGCCAATATGGAGTTGAAACCTTTAAGGGATGTTGATCATTCAAACAATTAAGACACAGTCAGGGTTAATTGATTATTAATAATTCAGTCAATTTCCAAGCTGACTAATATCTAAATTGGACCACCTAGAGCATCCTGGCCGGGGTCATTCAAAAATGAAATATTGACCATAAGTTTACACATTTTCACTCAAGAGTCTAGTTAACCAAATATACCCTTTTACACGATTGCAGTATCTAACTATTAGACACACTCAACCTGATTCCCTACATTCACCAAGTGGAGCCAACTTCAATGAAAAGGCATTTTCACACAATTGCAGTATTTAGCTATTAGACACACTCAGTGTAATTCCCTGCATTCACCAAGTGGAGCCAACTTCAATAAAAAACATTAAATAGACATTAAATAAAAGGGGCTATGGGTGTAGGACATGATGTACCACATTAGATTGCTAACAAAATAGGACAAATTCACAATCATCTGATTGTTTAACAGGTGACATAACCGAATGGACAGCTGAATAGCCAAGATATGCCATTTAGTAACTAGTCACAAGACCAAAGAGCCTTGTATATCAAAATCACGAAATTGGGGATTAATCTAATAATTACAGAAACCTCAGTTTACTACACGACTAATACTCTGAGTGACATTATTTTTATATAAATAAATTCTTTCCATAATTTAAACTACATTTAAGAATAATCTTCCTTATGTAATTTACAGCATTTTTATCCACAACATATGGTTTTAAATCAGAAAAAATAGGGTTTATTATGCAATTACCAACATCTTACAGCATTTTGTTTACTATTATGGTATCATCAACGCTTTACATGAAGACGTCACACAAACGTGATGACGCATGTATATTAAGCAGCCATCTTGTTCAACACACTCTTTAGATGCAACACAAAGACCGCATGAAAACGCTGTACTAGGTTCAGGTAACAAATTCTCTTCAAATCATGTTCAAATCGATTTTGAGTTATCCTCTTAGCTTCCTAATGCATACAGCATTTGGACTAAAACACTGAAAATGTGTTTTGTTTTATTTTAAAGGTCTGCAGAAGCGCTAATGTTATCCCATATGGGCATTGAACAGGAATCCAGACCATCCACATTCTTATTCTTCCCTATTTGCAAATTGAAACATGTAATCTAATGATACCTCAATTTCAAGAGGTTCAGTTCAAGTTTTTTTGTCCACATACTAAATAGATAATACTATGTCATCTACAGATCTAAAAGGTAAAATCAGGCACCATGTGGATATGGAACTAAACCAGGAGATTAAGACTACTCAGCCACAACCATCCATTGCTAAACAAACTCTGAAACAAAACAAACATTGTTAGTAGAGTGCTGATAAATAGTTAACAGTAATTTATGTACAAATTGTTGGTATTTATTGGCATACAATCATTTTAGGCATCCCAAGAAGTCACAAGGAGAGTAGATAAGGAAACCCCTCCGATATACACATGAGTCTGATCTCAGATGATAGAATGGGACAACGTCCTTCATGTATTTTTTATGGAGATAGGTCAGCAATAAGTTGTGTTTAGTGTAATTCTCTTGGGTAACACATATGTGACTGAATAACTATACCACAGAGTTCATAAAGGTTTAGATCACTATATGTAAATTTCATGTCACAACAACAGATGAAAAGTGTTCAAACCAAAGATGGAACAATGAATTAATAGAAAAGGGAAATCAACTTTCTCCATTTGCACAATGAATACTCAGAGATACAAGTCAATATTGAAATTCTAGGAATATTGAAACATGATTTAATTTGATAAAAACTGTACAAGAATGTACTAATTGTATATTTTTTAATATATTATTTGTTGAAAACATGGCACCTGAAGAAGAGATAGACAGTATCGAAACGCAACGCGTTGGGCAATAAAAGATTTCAACTGAAGAAAAACTTGAGAGTGATTATTTTGAAATAATTAAGATGTGAACATTGAGAAAGTCATTTATATTAAATGTATATGCAACTACCAAAACATTCTGAAATCAAGATAAATACCTTCTAGAAAGTTAGGCTTACTCATTGAGCCATAGATAGTCTGCATGGGAAGCAAGTTCCCCAAATAGGGAACCTTTCTTTTATAAAGATCATGAAGTACAGGGATCGCGGAAAGCTTAGTGTGATGTGCAGATGATAAGAAACTACTAGCAAGCAGCAGTGTAGTTTCTGTAGAATGGAATGGACAAACACCAGATGATATAGAGGTAACGATGATAAAGATAGACAAGTTGGGGTTTGGGCATAGACCATCCACTGATAAAATGTTTTGGAGGTGAATGGAACTAGGGAAAAGGGACAGAAATTAGTTAGGAAAGAGGGGTCAAGAGTGAGATCATGAGAGAATTGCAAATACATAAAATAAATTGGAATGAACTTTATGTAACATTCCATATACTCTACTAACATAACATACCAGCTCTATAACCATGGTTATTTGGGGAATTTAAGCTTTGAGCAAAATTATTGATTTCATGAGCAGACAGAATGGCGTCCTTGAAAATGGCAACCCCTCCTTGGATGCCTTATGTTTTTCTGGTACTCCTAATGAAATCCTCTAGGAACAAATTGCATTAATCCAAAGAAAATATTGGCAGATAAGCAGCCATGATTCATTAAAAAAGTATTGATGAGGATAAAGGGGAGAGGTAGACTAGCCATGCTAGCTATAAAAAAATATTTATCATCTCCTCTCTTACGGTTCTTAATTAAATGGACCAGACATATTCCACATTGCGATTTGGTTACGATGTAAAAGGAGGAATCTCAATTTCTTACTCAAAAGTTCTCATGGCTATCTGCATTTGTGATAATCCATTTACCCTCTAAGTTGACTGTAGTCAAAGTAGCATTAAGTTACTGGCCATTGGCACTTAGGAAAATCTTTATCACAGAAAAGTGAGAAAAACCCAAATTCTCCCCCTGGTATATCAACACCTGCTTACACCACCTAGCACATGTAAGGAATACTTAGAGTGGGGACATTGTTCAAAGAAGGCATATTGCTCTCATTTAAGGAAACTAAACATAAGTGTGATTTAGGGAATTCACAGTATTACAAATATTTACAGTTTTATTACTGCTTGACCTCAAAGGAGCATATCAATAGATTTAAAAGGCCTTCTAGGGAATTTGAATCTTTAATAAAGATATTACTAGCAACTAGCAACATCTGGTTTAGATAACATGTGGGGCCATGGATACAGACAACATGTTGAAAAATGTAATTACACAAGAGCATGGGAAAGAGATTTGAAGGTGGCAATATCAGAGGAAACATTGATAGACATTTGTCTGAAGATGCTAAGTTCCTCTACATATGTCCAACATAAAGAAAACACTTACAAGGTGGTATTTCATGCTGCAAAGACTCCTTAAGATGTTTCCAAACACTTTCTGTTATGCTTGAGGGAGTGTGTAGAGAAGGGCTTGGTTGGCCATATCTGGAGGAAATGGCAAAAGGATTAAATTTGAAAGAAATGTTATCCAGCATTAAAGAAACAACCAGTGTGGACCGGGGTGCCACACTGGAAAACTGTTAGGGGAGAGAAGAGGGATAATCAGAATAGTTACCCTGCAGTTACACTAACAGGCACATTACTTAAACACTGTTTAATAACAGCACATTTACCGATTGCCGAAAAATAGAAAAAGATAGACCACCAAGCCATGATGCATTGGTAGGCAAGCCTTCAGGAACTTTATTGAATGGTTAATATATCTGCAAAAAAGAAGCACATGATTCACAAGTTTATTGAAATCTGGCAACTCTTTATGTCTTTGTTGACAAAAATCCATGATTCGGAAGGATGATATGGATCGGTTTTGTTTTGTCCGGAACTGCAAACTTCTCTTTCAACAGCCAGGATGTTTTCTCTGAATTTTAAATGCTGTTGTTCTCGATGTAAGGAAAGGAGTAAATGGAACATAAAGGCAATGGTAGGACGATTTGGAAAGAAGAAAGACCCCTTATCTTTACATCAATCCCCCAGATAGGAACTTAACTGTCTGTATTTGGTTTCGTCTGCCCCCACAAACTTAACATAAAATTAATCAGCACCAATAGAAGTAATATCATCTTGACACTCGCTTTAAAGTGGGCTCCTCCAAGGTTGGTCCCTTTTCTTCTCCTTTTTTACTTTACATTTTCTTTTTTTATATATATAATTTCAAGACAAGAGTAATTATGAAGCATATGCGTAGCTGTTTGGGTGGTCAAATGTCTCGGGATAGGATGATCACATGTATTGGGGGGCTGTTATATATTCTTTTGCTCTGTTTTAAAGATGGGAGGAATTAATTAATTAGAAAATTAAATTGAAGCTATTGCAATAAGTATTTAATTAACCATGAAAGTAATTGATGTGCAGTTCTTGTGCTTCCCATTATTGTAAAATAGAATGAATAAGAATGGGAAAAGAAGTTACATCATAGGTATGTCATCATTCCTTGTTACTTCATGTTTACTATTTAAGATACAATAAAGATCATTTTTAAAAACACACATGTGATATTTTATAGAAGAACAAATCATGGATATGTTATTTTGTCACAAGAAAATACAAATTCACAAAGAAACATCTGGTGGGGAAACAGAATCACAGAGCAGAACATATTATTTCATTGGCTTAGTAGAACACTACATCAAAAAGAGACACACAAGATTTGTGGGTGGAGGCAAACACAAACTCTCAGACAGGAAAACATAATCTTTGGTTGCAGGGGAACAAAACCAGAAACAGGCAGAGAGGCAGTCATGATTTATTGCTGCCGGGGGACACATAATAAGAGAAGCATCTGTGATCTTTTCAGGTGGAGAAGAACACAAAATAAAAGAGTTGTACCAGTGGGATCTAGGTCACCTGGCATAAGACCCGCCCACCTGTCAATCACTTTAAACTGTTGGTGCCTTCCTGGTTTGCTGCTTTTTCCCTAGTTAAGCAGTCCTCCCGCCACTTTTCTGTTGCAATTGGAGAGGAGGTGCAAGTGTATCTAGGTCACCTGCCCTAAGCCCCACCCATCTGTCACTCACTTTGAAATGTTGGTGGCTTGCTGCTTTGCTGCTTTTTCCCCTACTTAAGCATCCCTGCAACCTTTTTTCCTTTGCAGTTGGCGAGCAAGTGCAAATGGATCCAGGTCTCCTGGCCTAAGCCCCACGCACCTGTCAATCACTTTAAACTGTTGGTGCCTTCCTGGTTGGCTGCTATTTTTCCCTACTTAAGCAGTCATCCAGCCTCTTTTCCTTTGCATTTGGTGAGCAGGTGAAAGTGGATCTAGGCCACCTGGCCTAAGACCCACCTACCTTCTTATCCCTGCCTCTTCCTTTCTGCTTTTAACTCTTAGATCAAGGGTGTCTCTCAATCAGGCGTCCAAAGTGAAGGGCAGACAAAGAAAAGGGCAATTCCTGTTTCAACCTGTTCGGACCAGGAGGACCCAGGGCCTGAACCCCTGCTCAAACAACAAGGAAGCACGCACCAATGTGTGTACCCAACAGGCAATCCATGCCATAATCAGGCAACGCCAACGTCAACGACATCACCCCTCCTCTAAGGCATGGACACCGCAATGCAGCAACCGCACCCACATTGGCCCCAAGCCCATCAGCACACCCTCACCATCCTCAACACAGAATTTGATGCTTGCCAACATCCAATCAGCTATCACCCATGCAATAGACCTTGCAGGCGTCATCACCACACACAACCTTGATGCCATCTTCATCACCGAGACCTGGCTCACACCCACATCCACCCACAACCTAGACGTCCTTGTCCCCAACAACTACAGCATCCAACACAGAGACCGAACAAGACCAGTGGAGGCCTCGCATTTGTCCACAAAACCTGGACCCTGCAATTGCCCTTCTGGGCCCACTCTCCCTGCACTAGCCTGGCTGGGCCTCTGTCCCTTGAGCCCGTCCTGCCCTGTTCCTTGCACTTAGCACATGGACCTTCTCCCCTGCCCTATCCTCTTCCCCTGGCTCTACCATCTGGCTTTCCCTGGCATTCGCTTAACCCACCAGCACTTTTCCCTCCCCTCTCCCCTGCACTTCCTGTTACTGCACTTGTACGATCTGAATGTCACAAGGCCTAGTAATACCATTTTGTTTTCTCTTCCCTGTTCTCCCCCGTCTTGTTGCACCTTGAAAAACATTCTGTGTAGATAGCACTATAAATACCCAATAAATAAAATAAATAAATAAACCCCTCCAAGACCTAATTCCTACTCCTTACCAACAACACCGAACACCCAGACATTCAGACATGACTGTCAGCCATGAACTGTGAGGGATTCAGAACTGCGCTCACTTTCTGCACCAAGGCCCTCGGGTTCAACATCGACAAACACCTCTCCTTCAAGACACACAAAGCTAAGAAAACTCAGACATCTTGGTATCAGCTCTCCCTCCTGCAAAAAGTCAAGCCGTTCCTCCCTGTGGACAGCTTTAGATCCACCATTCAAGCACTGGTCCTATCCCACCTGGATGGTGGCAATATACTCCTCGAATGCCTCCTGTCGTCCTCCCTTGTGCCACTGAGAAGTGTCATACACACCACCGCACTCCTCATCAATGGTCTAAGCTGATATGATCACATCACTCCGGCCCTCATCGAACTTCTCTGGATCCCACTGCATGCACAAATCACCTTCAAGTCTTCTGCATCATCTATAAGGCAGTCGCCCTCAAGTCACCCAGCTACCTTGCAGAGAAACTCAGCATCTCTGATGGACAGCACACCACCAGAAGCCAGGACACGTGCATACTTGAAATCTGCCACTGCAAAAAGGAAAGGACCAGAAAACAATCCTTCTCTGCCTACACCGCAAGACTATGGAACCTCCTCCCTGTCACCATCAGACTTGTCCAGACGCTCCTTCAATTCAGAAAAAGAACTCAAGACCCACCTCTTCAAGGAATCTCTCTGCCTCTACACCTAATCCATCACATCTCCCCTCACTCCACCTGACTCCCTTGATGTGCTCAACCCTCTGCTCCCCGCCACCCGGTACAGCTGTACCCCTCCTCTGGGCCCCTCTTTATCCCACCCCCCGCTGTACATCTGTTCTGTTAGTACCTATTAAAAGCTCTCCTTTATGCATACGTACTGTTGCATACCCCTGTAAAGCGATCCGTGCTTCTCAAAGCCAGGTCCACACTCAATAAATAAAATAATAATAATAATAATAATAATAATAATAATAATAATAATAATAATAATCAATTAGGGCCATTTATGTTATGTCAGATGAAAGAGAATACATCATAACAGTTGGGCACACATGATGTATTGGCACAGGAGAACACAACATCATAGAAAGACCATATGATGTTTTTGCACACAGATAATTACAAATCGGAGTTAGGGAGTCATTTTATTTTGTTATTTTGTTGAAGGATAATAAATCAAATAAAGACACGTGTGTTTTTTAGACAGTGGAGAACTAATTCGTAGAAAGGCAAACGTGATTTCTTCGTTGAGTGTACACTTGATATCTTTGCATAGTAGAAAACAGAACAGAGAGGAGGTTATAAGATCACTGGGAGGCCGATTTGCAGAAAAGTGCACATGCGTTTTTGACGGAGGACAGCAGAAACACAAAAATGCACACATTTTTTTGGGTCAAAAGACCAAAAAAGAACACAAAATCACTGTGAGGCACAAACATTTTTTAAATGTAGGATAGCAAGGTCATAGTGATGCAAACATAATTTCATTGGCATAAGAGAAAACGAAATAATATAGAGGTACACATGACATTTGAGCTGAGGTAAACGCAAAATCACAGAGAGGCATGCATACTAAATGGGTAGAGAAGAACAACATCACAGATACACAGGTACACACAGATACACAGGTACAAGCGATGTATTGGTATGAGAGAACACAAACTTACAGGGAAGCATCTGTCATTTCTGGGCGTAAGAAAACACAAAATCACAGAAAAGTATTTGGTATTATTTGGGTAGAGGTGAACATAAAAGCAAAGAGCAAAACAACTAATTTATTGCCACTCAAGAACTCAACGTTACTGAGAAGTATCTGTTATTTTTTAACTGTTGCAAACACAAAATAACGGAGAAGAATTTGTAATTTTCAAGGTAGAGGAAAATGGCAATTTGCAGAGAGGTACATGTCAATTTTAGGCTTAGGAGAACTCAAGATCACATAATAATATGTGTTTTTTTAGAGTGGGAGAGAGCACAAAATCATGGGACACACCTACTTTATTTGGCACATAACATCACAAAATCACAGCAAGAGACAAAACATAGGCGAGGAACAACAAAATGCTATGAGGAACATTATTGGCAATGTACAATATTAATCACATGACCTGTGAATTGCTTGAAGGAGAGCACAAAATCATAGTTCGGAGCGTTCGGAGCAGGAGCTGGAGCTCCTAGCCATTGCAGGAGCATCGACCCACAGCTACTGCAGCCCGTGCAGGACTGCACCAAGGTACGTTTCCTGTAGCATGGGAAATAGTGCCTTTCTGGGTTACTCTTAGCGCGTTAGGCGCGGTAACCATTTACTCTGCATCGAGGTCTCTTTTAATCTCAAATATTTGAAACAGCCGCGTTGGCTAATCTTTACTTGCTGCAGTGGTGTGGCTATCCCCCTGACAGAGCCACAACCACTTGAGCCCCATCTGAAGACACGAGGCTGAAACCACTCTAAGATGGCCGCCCGTGCCCTGTAAAGACTCCTCTCCTCTGTGCTTCCTCACCCAGAGGCGCCGGATGATTGGCTCATCCAGCGTGCCTCTGCACCAATCAGGCGACGAGAAGCGAGGCCAGCCCCTGGGAAGGCCCTGTGTATCTCAAAACTCAGTGCCGATGACCTGGGCACTCAAAATCGTTCGGAGCGTTCGGAGCAGGAGCTGGAGCTCCTAGCCATTGCAGGAGCATCGACCCACAGCTACTGCAGCCCGTGCAGGACTGCACCAAGGTACGTTTCCTGTAGCATGGGAAATAGTGCCTTTTTGAGTTACTCTTAGCGCGTTAGGCGCGGTAACCATTTACTCTGCATCGAGGTCTCTTTTAATCTCAAATATTTGAAACAGCCACGTTGGCTAATCTTTACTTGCTGCAGTGGTGTGGCTATCCCCCTGACAGAGCCACAACCACTTGAGCCCCATCTGAAGCACGAGGCTCAAACCACTCTAAGATGGCCGCCCGTGCCCTGTAAAGACTCCTCTCCTCTGTGCTTCCTCACCCAGAAGCGCCGGATGATTGGCTCATCCAGCGTGCCTCTGCACCAATCAGGCGACGAGAAGCGAGGCCAGCCCCTGGGAAGGCCCTGTGTATCTCAAAACTCAGTGCCGATGACCTGGGCACTCAAAATCGTTCGGAGCGTTCAAGGCAGGAGCTGGAGCTCCTAGCCATTGCAGGAGCATCGACCCACAGCTACTGCAGCCCGTGCAGGACTGCACCAAGGTACGTTTCCTGTAGCATGGGAAATAGTGCCTTTCTGGGTTACTCTTAGCGCGTTAGGCGCTGTAACCATTTACTCTGCATCGAGGTCTCTTTTAATCTCAAATATTTGAAACAGCCGCGTTGGCTAATCTTTACTTGCTGCAGTGGTGTGGCTATCCCCCTGACAGAGCCACAACCACTTGAGCCCCATCTGAAGACACGAGGCTGAAACCACTCTAAGATGGCCGCCTGTGCCCTGTAAAGACTCCTCTCCTCTGTGCTTCCGCACCCAGAGGCGCCGGATGATTGGCTCATCCAGCGTGCCTCTGCACCAATCAGGCGACGAGAAGCGAGGCCAGCCCCTGGGAAGGCCCCGTGTATCTCAAAACTCAGTGCCGATGACCTGGGCACTCAAAATCGTTCGGAGCGTTCGGAGCAGGAGCTGGAGCATCTAGCCATTGCAGGAGCATCGACCCACAGCTACTGCAGCCCGTGCAGGACTGCACCAAGGTACGTTTCCTGTAGCATGGGAAATAGTGCCTTTCTGGGTTACTCTTAGCGCGTTAGGCGCAGTAACCATTTACTCTGCATCGAGGTCTCTTTTAATCTCAAATATTTGAAACAGCCGCGTTGGCTAATATTTACTTGCTGCAGTGGTGTGGCTATCCCCCTGACAGAGCCACAACCACTTGAGCCCCATCTGAAGACACAAGGCTGAAACCACTGTAAGATGGCTGCCCGTGCCCTGTAAAGACTCCTCTCCTCTGTGCTTCCTCACCCAGAGGCGCCGGATGATTGGCTCATCCAGCGTGCCTCTGCACCAATCAGGCGACGAGAAGCGAGGCCAGCCCCTGGGAAGGCCCTGTGTATCTCAAAACTCAGTGCCGATGACCTGGGCACTCGAAATCGTTCGGAGCATTCAGAGCAGGAGCTGGAGCTCCTAACCATTGCAGGAGCATCGACCCACAGCTACTGCAGCCCGTGCAGGACTGCACCAAGGTATGTTTCCTGTAGCATGGGAAATAGTGCCTTTCTGGGTTACTCTTAGCGCGTTAGGCGCGGTAACCATTTACTCTGCATCAAGGTCTCTTTTAATCTCAAATATTTGAAACAGCCGCGTTGGCTAATTTTTACTTGCTGCAGTGGTGTGGCTATCCCCCTGACAGAGCCACAACCACTTGAGCCCCATCTGAAGACACGAAGCTGAAACCACTCTAAGATGGCCGCCTGTGCCCTGTAAAGACTCCTCTCCTCTGTGCTTCCTCACCCAGAGGCGCCGGATGATTGGCTCATTCAGCGTGCCTCTGCACCAATCAGGCGACGAGAAGCGAGGCCAGCCCCTGGGAAGGCCCTGTGTATCTCAAAACTCAGTGCCGATGACCTGGGCACTCGAAATCATTCGGAGCGTTCGGAGCAGGAGCTGGAGCTCCTACCCATTGCAGGAGCATCGACCCACAGCTACTGCAGCCCGTGCAGGACTGCACCAAGGTACGTTTCCTGTAGCATGGGAAATAGTGCCTTTCTGGGTTACTCTTAGCGCGTTAGGCGCAGTAACCATTTACTCTGCATCGAGGTCTCTTTTAATCTCAAATATTTGAAACAGCCGCGTTGGCTAATATTTACTTGCTGCAGTGGTGTGGCTATCCCCCTGACAGACCCACAACCACTTGAGCCCCATCTGAAGACACGAGGCTGAAACCACTCTAAGATGGCCGCCCGTGCCCTGGGAAGACTCCTCTCCTCTGTGCTTCCTCACCCAGAGGCGCCGGATGATTGGCTCATCCACCCTACATCTCCACCAATCTGGCGCCGGCAGGCGGGAGCCGGCCCTTTCTGGAAAGGCCCTGAGGGTAAGGCCAGCAACTGTCCCGTGACTGTCCAGTGCTGACAGTGCCAAGGGCCAGAACCCCTGCCCGTCTGAATACAACTACTCGGGTCTCTCCTACCACCTATCAGACAATCGGTAAGAATCTCAGACCACTCCATTCCAGCACCTCTGTCTGCACGCTGCATCTAACCTCATTGCAACGCAAATATATAGACGAACATTAGCAACTGTTGGGAAAAATGCTGATTTAGCCCTGACTGTGCAATTTCGAATTTAGGTGGCCTAGTGCTCTCATGCACCTGTTTGAAAAATGGCAACTTAGCCCTGACTGTGCAAATTCAAATCTAGGTGGCCTAGTGCTCTCATGCACCTGTCTGAAAAATGCCGATTTAGCCCTGACTGTGCAATTTTGAATTTAGGTGGCCTAGTGCTCTCATGCACCTGTTTGAAAAATGCCAACTTAGCCCTGACTGTGCAAATTCGAATCTGGGTGGCCTAGTGCTCTCATGCACCTGTCTGAGAAATGCCGATTTAGCCCTCATTGTGAATATTCGAATATAAGTGACCCCCTACTGCAACGACTATCGCTTATGGTCGCTTATTGACCACACTGCATTTTGTTGTGCCTTATGGTCGCTTATTGATCACATTGCATTTTGTTGTGCCTTATGGTCGCTTATTGACCACACTGCATTTTTGTTGTGCCTTATCGCCGCTTATTGACCTTCCTGCATTTTTGCTGTGCCTTATGGTCGCTCATTGAACACTGTGCATTTTTGTTGTGCCTTATGGTCGCTCATTGAACACTGTGCATTTTTGTTGTGCCTTATGGTCGCTTATTGTCCTTCCTGCATTCTTGTTGTGCCTTATGGTCGCTCATTGAACACTGTGCATTTTTGTTGTGCCTTATGGTCGCTTATTGACCACACTGCATTTTGTTGTGCCTTATGGTCGCTTATTGACCACACTGCATTTTGTTGTGCCTTATGGTCGCTTATTGACCACATTGCATTTTGTTGTGCCTTATCGCCGCTTATTGACCTTCCTGCATTTTTGCTGTGCCTTATGGTCGCTCATTGAACACTGTGCATTTTTGTTGTGCCTTATGGTCGCTTATTGACCACACTGATTTTTGTTGTGCCTTATGGTCGCTTATTGACCACACTGCATTTTGTTGTGCCTTATCGCCGCTTATTGACCTTCCTGCATTTTTGCTGTGCCTTATTGTCGCTCATTGAACACTGTGCATTTTTGTTGTGCCTTATGGTCGCTTATTGACCACACTGCATTTTGTTGTGCCTTATGGTCGCTTATTGACCACACTGCATTTTTGTTGTGCCTTATGGTCGCTCATTGACCTTCCTGCATTTTTGTTGTGCCTTATGGCCCCACCTAGCACACAATCATGCCCATAGCCGTCTGCAAGTTCGCCCCCACCACCACACTACTCACTCTCCTTGTCACACTCATTGCTCACCAACCCCACACATCAACCCGCTGTAGCCCACCTGACTCCCACGGAGGCGCTGGCCTGGTTCGCGCTGCTGTGACCTCTTCTAAGGTGATGCACAGGGTTCGGAAGACGGACTGGACCGGGCCCCCAAATCTGGCTTGTCTGGCTCGCAGAAGTATCCTTCTGTAGGCGAAAATAGGGGATTAACTGTCTGCGGGGTAATGCAATCGGCCTCCCACTTTCCCCTCTCACCCTCCTCGAAACCCTTCTGTGATTCCTCGTAGCGTCTCACCTTAGGGTCTGGAAGGACGAGCTCTCCATCCTGCTTCTGATGCAGGGGCGCGTTGGTATCCAGTTACTTCACTGGATTTTCGGATTGGTGAGAACCAAACTTGCTTGGCTTCCAGGTAAGTTTTTTGATAAGAGGTTCCCCTTGTGTCCATGCATTAATGTACTAATGCTAGTGTCTTTTTCCCCATAGGGGCCGGGGTACGGAATGCCGGGGAACAGGCACCGACCCGAGATGAGAGGTGAAATCCTTGTAGAAATCAGGTAAGTCTTTAATGAGCGTTTTTTGGTAATGTCTTTTCATTCGCTCATTAACGCTGATGTCTTTTTTTCCCCTTAGGGGCCGGAGTCCGGAAATGCCAGGATGCGGCGCGGACCCGAAATGATGAGGGAATGAATCAACAGGTAAGTCTTAACATGGAGATTTAGCTTTCCTTATTCCCTTCTCTCTCTCACCTTTTGTTCTGGTCTTTTTCTCCCTAGGCGCTGGGGCGTGACTGCAAATCCGGATGATCGCTGCTGAACATGGAGGCGCCCTGTAAAGATGAGTGGAATGCGGCGCTGCAGCGATCGGCGCGATGAGCTTTTAAATAAAAGTCTTCCTTTTCAGGATTGTCGGCGAGATGTCTCCGGGATGCGGATTTAGCAGGTAAGGACTTTTCCTTCTTCTGTTCTCTTCTTCTCTTCCTTTGCAGGTGATCCAGGATGCTGGCAGGCGTGGCAGAAGTCAGGATGCAGGAGCAGACACGTGAGCGTCCAGCTGCTAGATGCAGAACAACGCGAAGCACGTGTGGCTGTTCGGGTGGGGTTTAAATAGCCTTGGAAGAAGTTCCAGGTATGTATCCTTCCTCCAATCAGGTATGTATCCTTCCCCGACCACGCCCGGATGGTAAATTAGTCCCACAGGTAAAGTAGTTCCTTTCAGGCCTCAAAGAGGCCGGGATCCTGCAGCATGGTCTGCATCAGGTAAGTGCACCCAAGCACTCCCATAATGAGCCTGGCGCCTATGGCGCCAGGACTGATGTCTTTTATGAGCCTGGCGCCATAGGCGCCAGGACACTATCCAAAGGGCCCCTATATGGGGTTGCTGGGTCCTTCCTTGGGGACTGGATGTCCGCTTTCGGGGATGCAGGGCTTGAACCGGCTCCCCGGGAGCGGGCATCATGACAGCACTCCCCCCCAAGGCCCCTCCCAAGGTTGTTCCCTCCGGGGGTTTTGGTTTGTCTGGGAAGAGTCGGTGGAATTTCCTGACTAATCGAGGTGCATGCACATGGTCGCTGGGTTCCCACGACCTCTCCTGAGGTCCGTACCCCTTCCAATCAATTAGGTAGAACAGTTTTAACCTAAACATTTTTGAGTCTAAAATGTTCTTCACTTCAAATTCGGGCTCCCCATCTATTAGAATAGGTTCTGGAGGTTTGAGTAGTCGGGTTCCGGGTACCACTGGTTTCAGAAGTGACACATGAAAAACAGGGTGAATTCGCATACTAGCTGGTAAATCAAGTTTAACAGCCACTGGGTTAATTATTGTCGTAATAGAATAAGGTCCCAGATATTTTGGGTTAAAAGTTCAAGGCCCTTTGAGTGGTAAATGTCTGGTAGCTAACCACACTTGATCCCCAATCTGATACGGAGGTGCTTCACTCCGATGTAGATCAGCATTCTCCTTGTATTTTCTCTTGGCTTGTTGTAAATGCGTAGTTGCCTCTTTGAAGGCTTGGGTAATTGTAGAATGCAGATGTTCTACTGCAGGCATTCCGAGGTTCTGAGGTGAGTCAAGGTTTGAGGTTCGATGGTGATGCCCAAACAAAGTATAAAAAGGACTGTGGCCAGTTCCAGAGTGTACCGAATTATTATATGTGTATTCGGCTATCCAAAGAACGTCTTTCCAGTTGCTTTCAGATTGCTGTAACATACACCGTAAGTACTGCTCAAGGGTCTGATTTGTCCTCTCGGTCTGTCCATCGGTCTGAGGGTGGTGACTGGTCGATAATCTTACGTCGATCTTCGCCATTTGACAACATTTGCGCCAGAAGTGGGAAATGAATTGGCTTCCCCAGTCAGAGATTAGTATAGATGGGAATCCATGTAGCCGAACAATATTTTCGAGAAATTCTTTGGCTAGGACAGAAGCTGAAGGTAAACCTTTTAAAGGAATAAAGTGGGCCATTTTGGAAAACAAATCCACAATTACCAGAATAGTATTCTACCCCGAACAAGGAGGCAGGTCCGTAACATAATCCATTGATAGGGTGTGCCAGGGTGCTGGCGGTATGTCTAGAGGTTGAAGGAGACCGGCTGGTCTTTTCTTTTGACTTTTATTTTGGGCGCAAACACCACAGGACATTACAAAAGATTTAACATCTTTTCGCCAAGAGGGCCACCAAAATTGTCGTTTCACCTTTTCCTCTGTCTTGGCAATACCGGGGTGTCCCTCTATTAATGTATCATGATAACCGGAAATAACTAGTTTGTGTAATTGCTTATGTGGCAGGAATAAGCGTCATTGGAAATAAGGTAAACCATTATCTATGGTAAAGTCTGATCCCTTTTGTATCCAATCCTGTAAGGTTGTAGGGTCCAGGAGTTGTTTCACTCTGGCTTGAATGTCTTCAAGCGTCTGTAACGAAGTCATGCCTAGAATCCTCTGTTCGGGAATTATTGGTACTGGTTCTGAGTTTGTATCAGATTCTCCCATTCCAATTCGGGATAAGGCGTCTGCTTTGCCATTCTTGCAGCCAGGTCGATAGGTAATCACGAAATCAAATTCAGCGAAAAACAAAGCCCATCGGAGCTGCCGTGATGACTGAGCCTTGGCGGTTTTCAAATACTGTAAATTCCGGTTATCAGTGATCACTGTGATGGTATGTTGAGCGCCAAGCAGATAATGCCGCCAGGCTTTAAAAGGGTCTTAATGGCTATCAGTTCTTTGTCCGTGATTGCATAATTAACCTCGGGTGCTGAGAATTTTCTGGAACAAAATGCTACGGGATGCAGTTGGTTGGTTTCGGGATCTCTTTGGGACAGGACAGCTCCCATGGCTAGGCTGGATGCGTCAGTCTCGACGACATAAGGGAGATCTGGACGCGGGTGTTTCAATATAGGTGCGGAGGTAAACTTAGCTTTTAAATCCTGAAAGGCCTGCTTGGCTTCTTCAGACCATTCAAAACGTTTATTTTTCCTCAAAAGTGCAGTAATGGGTTGTACCACACGTGAAAATTCCGGGATAAACCTGCGATAGAAATTGGCAAAGCCGAGCATGCTTTGAACCCCTTTTACAGAGCTAGGTGATGGCCATTTGAGGATGGCATCCACTTTTCTTGAGTCCATTCGGACTCCTTTGGGTGTCAGGATGAAACCTAGAAACTCGACTTCTGTGGTATGGAAAACACATTTCTCCAATTTAGCAAATAGTTTGTGTTGGCGCAGTTTTTAAAGTACTGCCCTGACGTGTTTTCTGTGATCAGATTTCGAAGAGGAGTACACCAGAATGTCATCAATATATACGACAACACAAACATCGATGAGTTCCCGAAGGACATCATTCATGAAGTATTGGAAGGCAGCCGGCGCGTTACACAATCCGAAAGGCATCACCTGGTACTCGAATAATCCGCATTTAGTACGGAAGGCAGTTTTCCATTCGTCGCCTTCTTTAACTCGTACCAGATGATAAGCCCCCCGGAGATCTAACTTGGTGTATATGCAAGCGTCCTTCACCTGGTCAAGGAGTTCAGGGATCAGAGGCAGAGGATAACGGTTTTTAACCGTTATCTGGTTCAATGCGCGGTAATCGATACAAGTTCTAAGGTCGCCTTCTTTTTTGGGCACGAAGAACAAAGCCGAGAATGCCGGGAACTTTGACGGGCGAATAAAACCATTAGCTAGGTATTGATCCAAATATTGTCTCAAATGCAGGTTCTCAGGTTCGGTAAGGGCATAAATCCTGCTACAAGGGGGTTGTGCACCGGGCACCAGATCGATTTGGCAATCGTACGATCTGTGAGGAGGTAACGTGTTGGCCTTTCCTTTTGGAAGACGTCCTGAAACTCTTGGTATTCTGGAGGTAGTTGCATGGAGGCAGAGGTTACAGATGCTAGATTAATATTCAGGTTTTCTGGGTAGCAGGTTTGTGTACAATCCGGGAAGGTTATTCTCTTAGCTCGCCAATCAATTCGAGGATTATGTGTCTCTAACCAAGGGATTCCAAGAATAACCTGAAACTGTGGAGCCTTGATTACATCAAACACAACACCCTCCCGATGGCCGTCGGGACCAATAAGAGTCACCTCATTAGTGGAATGTGTTACCGGTCCAGAGGCAATTTCAGTTCCATCGACTGTGGTGATGACATCTTTGCTGGTTTTAGGATGGAGAGGGAGGTTAATCCTAGAGACCAATTCACGATCCACATAGTTTCCAATAGCCCCACTATCGATGTATGCCTTTATTGCATGCAACCGCTTAGGCTGTTCTGGATCTACGAGAACCATTGGCACAATGAAATGCGAGGTCTGAGAGTTAGTTTTCAAGCTCGGCAAGCGGACCCCTACACTTGTCGGGCGGAGTCGTTTCCCGAAACAGAGTCTTCATGGTTTTTATCAGCGGCTCCTACCGCCTTTCGGGGCGTTTTGCCGGGCAATCTCGTAGAAAGTGTCCAGAATTCCCACAATAAAGACATCATTTTAACTGCTGCCTCCTTTCACGTTCCTTTTTAGTGAAGGGTCCTTTAACCCCTCCAATTTGCATAGGCTCAGAGACATCAACTCCCTTGGTATTAGCTTGGGTCTTGACCAACATCCGGGTCTCAAACCTGGACCGATCTGCTTTTCTGTTTTGAAGTCTGTGATCCAATTGGACCACTAAGTCTATATACTCTGTGCATTCTTGGGGCGGATTTACAACTTGGGCCAAGACATCTTTAAGTTCTCCGCGTAGGCCTCGATAAAACAACGTGACTCTTTTATCCTCTGGCCATCCCGTTTCCACAATTAGTCTATTAAAGGGTGCAATATAGGATAGGAGGTCCTGATTGCCCTGTCGCAGGGATATAAGTTCGTCCTCCAGAGCCTGCCCCTGAGAGTGTCGAGCAAATAACCTTTCCATGCTTGCTTGAAACCTTTGAAAATTACGGAGAATCGGGTCATCTTGAGTAACCAGCGGAACTGACCAATCGGCAGCGCAGCCGCTGAGATATGACAATACAAAGGCTACCTTGGTCTGATCATTAGGGAAGACCCCAGGTCTGCATAGGAAGTGCAAACGGCACTGATTCATGAATACGGTGAATCGTTTGGGGTCCCCAGCAAAGCGTTCGGGTGGGGCCAGCGGCATGTTTCCAGGTAGATTAATCTGCACAGGGTTACTGGAAACCACAGGAGCGGGGTTCCCTCCGGAACCGGGAAGAGGAGTTTGCCCAGCTTGACCTTGCAAAAGCTGTCTGGCCAAGTCATCAGTTCTTTCCTTTGATGTTATTAATTCCCTCCTGAGGGCATTAGTCTCTTGACGAGCGGCAATTACTTCGGCCCGTAATTCCCCCAGTAATTGGGCCAACTGATCAGTCTCAGAACTTTCCATAGCGCCTGGGTGGGAATTTGTAGGAAGGCTTCGCGTTCTGTAACGCTCACCTGACTCCCACGGAGGCGCTGGCCTGGTTCGCTCTGCTGTGACCTCTTCTAAGGTGATGCGCAGGGTTCGGAAGACGGACTGGACCGGGCCCCCAAATCTGGCTTGTCTGGCTCGCAGAAGTATCCTTCTGTAGGCGAAAATAGGGGATTAACTGTCTGCGGGGTAATGCAATCGGCCTCCCACTTTCCCCTCTCACCCTCCTTGAAACCCTTCTGTGATTCCTCGTAGCGTCTCACCTTAGGGTCTGGAAGGACGAGCTCTCCATCCTGCTTCTGATGCAGGGGCGCGTTGGTATCCAGTTACTTCACTGGATTTTCGGATTGGTGAGAACCAAACTTGCTTGGCTTCCAGCTAAGTTTTTTGATAAGAGGTTGCCCTTGTGTCCATGCATTAATGTACTAATGCTAGTGTCTTTTTCCCCATAGGGGCCGGGGTACGGAATGCCGGGGAACAGGCACCGACCCGAGATGAGATGTGAAATCCTTGTAGAAATCAGGTAAGTCTTTAATGAGCCTTTTTTGGTAATGTCTTTTAATTCGCTCATTAACGCTGATGTCTTTTTTTCCCCGTAGGGACAGGAGTCCGGAAATGCCAGGATGCGGCGCGGACCCGAAATGATAAGGGAATTAATCAACAGGTAAGTCTTAACGTGGAGATTTAGCTTTCCTTATTCCTTTCTCTCTCTCACCTTTTGTTCTGGTCTTTTTCTCCCTAGGCGCTGGGGCGTGACTGCGAATCCGGATGATCGCTGCTGAACATGGAGGCGCCTGTAAAGGTGAGTGGAATGCGGCGCTGCAGCGATCGACGCGATGAGCTTTTAAATAAAAGTCTTCCTTTTCAGGATTGTCGGCGAGATGTCTCCGGGATGCGGATTTAGCAGGTAAGGACTTTTCCTTCTTCTGTTCTCTTCTTCTCTTCCTTTGCAGGTGATCCAGGATGCTGGCAGGCGTGGCAGAAGTCAGGATGCAGGAGCAGACACGGTGAGCGTCCAGCTGCTAGATGCAGAACAACGCGAAGCATGTGTGGCTGTTCGGGTGGGGTTTAAATAGCCTTGGAAGAAGTTCCAGGTATGTATCCTTCCTCCAATCAGGTATGTATCCTTCCCCGACCACGCCCGGATGGTAAATTAGTCCCACAGGTAAAGTAGTTCCTTTCAGGCCTCAAGGAGGCCGGGATCCTGCAGCATGGTCTGCATCAGGTAAGTGCACCCAAGCACTCCCATAATGTGCCTGGCGCGTATGGCGCCAGGTCTGATGTCTTTTATGAGCCTGGCGCCATAGGCGCCAGGACACTGTCCAAAGGGCCCCTATATGGAGTTGCTGGGTCCTTCCATGGGGACTGGATGTCCGCTTTCGGGGATGCAGGGCTTGAACCGGCTCCCCGGGAGCGGGCATCATGACACCCGCCCCCATTCCGAACTCATGCCACTCAGCCCACCCCCTAACCCAACACAACCTGCTGACCCGGTTACCTCACAAACTCATGCACATTGCAGTAACACACCATCTGCACCCTACACCGCCAGAATGCATAGACTGGATAGACTCAGAGCCCGCACACAGACCACAGTATTCAGCACACAACCCCCACCCATTGAACTTAGAAACTATAGATTGAGCTCCCGCATCCCCCATATTCAACACCCTCTCACCCACAAGCAACCACCCACTAACCAAACCACACCCCTCAATATACCCACACATAACACATCAGTCACATCTACTACCCTGACCTCCACAATCATACCTCACATCAAATGTGCCCTCCTCAATGTTCGATCCCTCCCAGCTCACGCATCTGATATTCATGACCTCATAACCAATAACAACATTGACCTACTAGCCATTACAGAAACATGGTTACATGAAGCATCAGGCCCAGCAGTCACTCTTGCACTACCACCTGGCTTCACCATACTCAGAAAAGACAGACCTGAACGAATAGGAGGCGGAGTAGCCTTCATCTACAAGGAGCATCTTCAGCTCTGACTTATTAGCCACTCCTCGACCAACAACTTTGACCTCTTATCGACCAAACTCACACTGTCACCCAACAGCACTATCAATATCCACCTACTATATCGCCCCCCAGGCCCCACCCCTGACTCTCAGGAAAGCATCATCCACATCCTCAGCAATAATATCAAAAGCTCCACCAAAACCCTTCTCCTAGGAGACCTCAACCTGGGATTTAATGATACTAAAGACAAATCTGCAGTCACCCTCTCCAAAGACCTTACTGACCTAGGCTTCACCCAAAAAGTAGAATCTCCCACTCACGCCAAAGGTCGTATTCTAGACTGGGTCGCAGACCATAATTGCCTCTCCACTATCACCTCAATCTCCTCACTGCCATGGACCGATCACAACTGCATCGAATTCTCGATTCCTATAACCAAAAATCACAAAACCCTGACCTCTGCCATTGCTGCGCAGGTCAGAAGCTCAAAAAAACTCAAAGAGGATAACCTGCGCCCATACCTCAACACCCCCAAACTAGCACCCCCTTTCTCTAATGACCCCAATATCCTGGCAGACATCTACAAAGATGTCGGCACTAAAGCTATCAATAAAATAGCACCTCTCGAATGGAAAAAAGAAAAGAAATCACTACACGCCAACGCCTGGTTCACTGAAGAACTGCACTCAATGTGATCCCACAAAAGAGCAGCTCTAAAAAGCTGGCAATCCAACCCATGCAACAGCACCAAAAACGAGTTCAACTTAATCTCCAAGCAATACAAAACAGCTATCACTGATGCTAAAGCCAAAGCATTCAACGCGTGAATCTCTAATGCCAAATCGCACACTAAAGAGATCTTCACCATCTTCAACGAGCTCATCTCCCCCCCCAATACCCCAGATGAAATAATCAAAGATGAAGCGTGGTGCACCAGCATTCAATCAGCCATGCTACATAAAATTGACCTTCTCCAAAAAAAAAATCAAAGACCATTGCGATGCACTACCTAAACAGACAGATACCAAGCTTTGTAACACCTCACCCTCCTCATGGAAGCCCACCATACCTGACTTCTCCTTCAGGGATGTGACTGAAACAGAAGTTATCAATCTACTAAAAAATCTCAAACCATCCCCCTGCAATGGCGACATCTGCCCACCTAAACTAGTCAAAGACTGCGCAGATTGCTTTGCGCCACTCTTTACAACTTTTATCAATGCGTCTTTTAAAACAGGCATTATCCCTGCTAGCCTCAAAGAAGCATGGGTCCGGCCCCTCCTAAAAAAACCTACCCTCGACCCCCTGCAACCCAACAACTACAGACCAATAACCACAGTGCCATTTCTCCTGAAATTACTGGACAAAGCCGCACACTGCCAAATCCAACAATTTCTGGAAACCCACTCCATCCTTGGAACGAGGCAATCAGGCTTCCAGAAAGGACACGGCACAGAAACAGCCCTGGTGGACCTAAAAAATCAGATCACACAAATCATGGACAAGGGCAAGCCAGCTCTCTTGCTCCTCCTAGATCTCTCGGCCGCTTTCAATCTAGTTGATCACAAGACCCTCACCCCACACCTCACACACTCTGCCAACTTCTCCAAAGAATCAGCTCTATGGGTCACCTCCTTTTTAGAGGGTAGAGCTATGAAAGTCTTCTCGGACATCACCAACACCACTCCCACGACTATCCACTGCGGAGTCCCTCAAGGTTCCTGCACTGCTCCCACTCTCTACAACCTGTTCACTAAACCTCTTTTTGACAAACTCGACTCCTACGGCATTACATACACGAACTACGCGGATGGCACACAAGTACTTCTAGCCCTCTCAGGCTCATACCACGACGACGCAAAGGCACTCCACTCGATCTACGCCATCATCCATGCCTGGATGGCAGTAAACGGCCTCTGCCTAAATGGAGACAAGACAGAAATCATGATACTGGGTCAACAGAGCACCCTAGACAAACTGGACACACTGTACGCTAACTTCGCCATTGACAACTCCATCATCCCCGTCTCCACAGTGGTAAAGACACTGGGGTTTACATAGACTCCTCTCTATCTATGAACAGACAAGTCAGCGCCATCGCCTCCTCATCTGCCCATACCACTAAACTCATAAACGCCATTAAGCCTTACCTCTCCAAACCCAACTGCCTCTCCATAGCCAGAGCAACCATTGGAGCAAAACTGGACTACTGCAATGCCCTCCTAGCGGGCACATCAATGAAAAACCTGAACAGACTTCAAGTCACACAGAACAATGCGCTCCGGGCCGCTCTCAGCATCCCAAGAAGAGAGCACATCTCCCATGCCAGACTGTCAGCCCAATGGCTCCCGGTTAAAGAACGTGTCACACTCAAAATCCTCACCCTCACTCACAAATGCCTCTCTCTCTCCGCCCCGTCCTATCTATCTGAGACCATTGCCAAACCCTCCTCTGCCCGTCCCACCAGAACGCAATACACCAACCTACTCTGCATCCCACGCATCAAAAAAACCAAAGCCGGCGGCTTAAGCTTCCCCTACATTGCAACCAAGACCTGGAACGCTCTCCCTGCAGACATCAGGGCAGAAAACTTGCTCCCGATTTTCCGTAGGAAACTGAAGACCTCCCTCCTTGCACAATAAAGTGACCCCTGCGAATCCATGTAAATATTCTGTATTGCCCTGTACAAATGCCTTATTTCCCACTGTAAATATTTGTTATTCCTTTGTTAACTCTGCTTTATCTGTATTGTATTATCTGTAACTAAGACATGTCTGTAACAAGCGCCACGATGCCCCCGGCTGGCGTGCGCTCTACAAATCCGAATAAATAAATAGTAAGCATCTGTGATTTTTTGGGTACAGCAGATTATATTGGGAGGATAGTTCAGGAAATACGTGTTTGCCTAGGAAGCAAGACAATCCAGAGCAACACATGTTCACATCCTGGTCCTGCAATTTGAGACAGGTCAATGGTATTAAGTGCCTTATAAAAGATTAATTAATTAATGAATAACGGGACGCTAGGCAAAACAAGCTTGGGCCAATGCGTGGGCATACCCTTCTCACATAAGCAGACAAACTTCACTTTCAAGAGTGATGGATGGGTTGTGTTAAATACATCATAATCACTGGCATTGCTCTGGGGAACTCTTCAAAAATTCATTTTGCAGCCTATTGTGCCCTTTCTGAAGGGAGGAACAGGTATGCTAGGATGTAAGTCCCAAAGTGTGTGCCTAGAATCCTAAACTACATCTCCTTGTTGACACCCAATAACACAGAAACCGGATTACGGAAAATCCCTACAAAGAAAACTAGAGATTTATTTTGTGTTTTTATTGGGCGTACAACTAGACAGTTTTTTATCAGAAAAAGTGTTCCATCCACATTGATGCATTTATGTTGAAAGCAGAAGACTGCAACCAAGTCTATCAGGACCCAACAAAGGTTCTGAAGAGCTGGAGCAAAATGCACTTATTTTCTGAGTCTGTACCATATGAAAGTGTGCAATATCAATTTTAGGCACGCAGACATATGTTCTGCTGCATTCATTGATACATGCAGAAATGAATGTGTTTACTACTGTAATTGTGTGGCTAATATAGAGAACTCAAATGCATTTATGGAATTGAATGTACAAAATTCCAGTTTTTAACACCTTATTGATTTGCAACCTCATAACATCACAGTCAAGGATACCGCCTAAATTCAACGGCCGGTTCTCTCTGGAAGCACGGGGTGTCAAAGAAGTATTCCAAAATGGAAAGTTTCAAACAGATGGCACCGCCCAGCACAAAGAGGATAACCTCAAATTCAATGTATCCAATGAAAAGCTTACTGCAATAATTCCACGGCCGAAAAAGCTGCCCTTTAAAATGCATCTTTAAACGTATATATTTGTGGGGGATGGGCTGGGTTAATACTTTAAGGTAAGGGGGAGTTGCAGGTGGCAAGGCGTCGTCCCCTGCATGTAAATGCATTCAGAAGTGCATTTTAAACTGTAGCTTTTTCGGCCGCTTGATCATTTCAGGCGATATTTTCCCATAGAACCGGATTCAATAGGATTCATCTTAAGCCAGTTTCAGGCCATCAATAGCCCTAGATCCTCCATGGATAAACTGAACAAGGACAGAGTGGAGAAATCACTGCCCACCATACGGAGGACGCTTTGTATGTATTCCGCACACATAAGAAACATCATGCCAAAGTATTATATCAGAGCAGCAGCTGGACGCAGGGAAAGATTAAATAGGAGTGGCAGCAGTTAATACATTAAAGGCAGGCACATGAGGAACCCGACAAGCCAGTGAACACTGACTGGTCCCCACAAGTCAATTTACACTGGTTCGAGGTAAAGCTACTGCCTTGGACCATAATTCTAAAATGGATGTGATCTAGTCAAAAGCCATGTCTTGAAACCTTTGGTTTTAGATACGTCACAGGCCACTGATGTATCCAGAAATATCAAGATTGCAACACAGTCTTTATCAACATTCTTATTAACACGGCCACAATTACTGATTCTGTACACCTGACAGACCAAAAACCACAGTGTTAGTGATTGTGGCAAGGACGCCTTTTTCTGTGTCTGGGTATGTATGTCAAAGGAGTTTAGCTCAGCTGTGGATTCCCTATTATTATCTAGTCTTATCTAGTCTAGCGTTATCAAAACCTGAGTCGGAAGATGTCAACTAGACAAGATCTCTGATCTAGTCTTTCCAAAATATGAAAGGTTATGACAGAGTGACTGAGATGGCGTACTTGATATCTCCTCCAGGGCAGAGTTTTACAGAGAAACCTTCCTTACAAACACTATAAGAAGAGATCATCCCTGAGGTGAAATAAGGTGAAATAAGATTACTTTGACCAAATGATTGTGGTCTTGCAATATTATAAAAGAAGGAAACAGGAGCTCTTTAGGTGGTGACCTTTGTGATCTGCTTTGACTATGACTCCCATGATCCCTCACCATTGACTATCCAGTCTAGGGCTGATGGTAGTTATAGTCCAAAACAGCTGGATTGCCAGAGGTGTCAGACCCCTGCTTAAGACCAATGCTTTTCAGCCTACCATGCTAATATAGCAATGAAAAGACAACATGCAAAGCCGCCTCTGTAAAAAAAGGAGTTTATCTCTTCAGGTGACCCCACAGAAAAAGGGTTTAGTCACATTAGAGACCTGTTGTCACAGAGAGAGGTAGTTGTCCATCATAATCCCCAGGTTTACGACCTCGGTATGATATGATATGATATGGCATTTGTAACGTGCCTATACACAAGTGTTTCAAGGCACGACGAGGCAGGGAGGGGGGAACAAGGGGAAGATAGACAACGATCCTACTAGGCCAGGTGTCATTCAGATCATGCAAGTGCAGGGGTAGGAGGAAGGGAGAAAGTGCAAGGGGAGGGGGAGGGGGGAAGTGCAGTACAAAGTAAGTAGAATAAAAAATAAATAAATAAATAGGGCCAGCTGGTGGCAAGTGCAAGGTAAGTGCACACAAGTGCTGGGAAGGGGGGGCTGTAGGGATACAGAGACAGTCCCGCAGTGCAGGTGTTGCCAGGGAGGCAGTGCAAGTGGAGAGTGGCTGGGCCCAGGACCGAGGTCGGTGAGAGTGGCCCAGTTGCAGATTCAGAGCAGTTTCAGTGAAAAATTTAGCAGGGGAGAGGGAGAGAGAAAGCAGAAGCAAAGAGGAAGGTTTTGAGGAGCTTCCGGAACCGGAGATGGTTCTCCTCAAGTTTCAGGGAGGCAGGAAGGCTGTTCCAGAGGGAGGCTGCTGCCGCGGAGAGAGATCTACCCCCAGCTCGTTGCTTTGAGAAGCGGCTGACCCTGAGGGAGTTGGAGACGGATGAGCGAAGGGCTCAGGAAGGAAGATATTTAGGAAGAGAGAGTTGAAGGTATTTATGCCCCAGGCCCCAGAAGGCCTTGTGGACAATGCAGAGGGTTTTGAACTTAATCCTCGCAGTCACTGGGAGCCAGTGTAGAGATTTCAGTCCTGGGGAGATACAGTCCCTGGGCTTGAGACCAAGGACAAGTCTCGCAGTTCTGTTCTGGATGAGTTGCAGAGGGCGGAGAGTGGAGGCAGGCAGATTAAGATAGAGGCTGTTACAGTAGTCCAGCTTCGAGAGAACCAGGGCTCAGGAGAGAGTGAGCTTCTGGGGGAAGGAGAGGAAGGGAAGAATACCTCTGAGGAGGTGCAGCTGGTAGTGTGACTTCTTAGAGACGTCAGATATATGAGGAGAGAAGGAGAGTGTGGAGTCGAAGATGACTTCGAGGTTTTTTGCCTTGCAGGTAGGAGCAGGAAGAGGGCCAAGAGAGACTGGCCAGAGGGCTGCAGGGAAGGAGGGAGTGGGTGTGCCGATGAGTAGAATCTCAGTCTTACTGGCATTAAGGCAGAGGTCATTGGCGGCACACCATTCCTGGATAGCGGAAGACAGTCAGAGATGAGGGAAGGAGAGGAGGAGGCCGATGGTAGTCTGAAAATGAGCTGGGTATCGTCCGCATAGCACTGAAAGTTGGGGCAGAGAGCGGCGATGCGGTGGGCAAGGAGTGCCAGATACTGGTTGAACAGCCAGGGAGAGAGATTAGATCCCTGGGGGACACCACAGGTGGAGAAAAAGATGTCAGAGAGGAAGGACCCCAGTTGGACCTGGGAGGGTCGATTGGAAAGGAAAGAGGTCAGCCATGCCAGAGCCTGACTGGTGATACCCAGGTTATCACTGAGACGGTTGAGCAGGATGGCATGGTTGACAGTGTCAAAGGCAGAAGAGAGATCGAGCAGAATGAGAACACACAGAGTGTTGGAGTCGAGGTACAAGAGTAGGTCCTCACAGATGTTCAGGAGAGCAGTTTCCATGCTTCTGGCAGCTCTGAAGCCAGATTGATGGTCATGAAGACTACCAACAGATTCAGCATGGAGATTAAGCTGGGAGATGGCCAGTTTCTCCATGAGCTTGCCCAGGAAGGGAGTGATGGAGATTGGGCGATAGTTAGCCGGGCAGGAGGGGTCGGAAGAGGGTTTCTTAAGAAGAGGGTGCACAAGGGAGTGCTTGAGGGGGGAAGGGAAGACTCCAGAGGCGAAGGAGTGGTTGCAAAAGTCAGCCAGGGCAGGAGCCAGGGAGTCGATGTGGTCCTTGATAGTTTTGGAGGAACAGGGGTGAACCTGTTTAGACGAGACTTTCATAGATCGGACTTGTCTGGAAACATCATCAGCAGAAAAAAGGGGAAAGGCAGAGAAGGAGGGAGGAGGGGTGGCTGCAGAAGGGCCAGGGGAAGAGCCGGGAAGAGAGGGAGGGAGGTGATAGGAGGAAAGTGAGGACAGGATGTCCTGAGTTTTAAAGATGAAGTGAGAGGCCAGTGCAGTGCAGAGGGCCTGCCAGGGGACAGGAGAGGTAGAGACTGCAGCAGGGTTGGCAAGCTCCTTGCAGATTTTAAAGAGTTCGACCGAGTTGTAAGATGCCGCAGAGATGCGGGCTTGGATAAGGGCTCTCTTCTTGGTGAGAACGGAGAGACGGTATTGCCTTTGGAGCAGGCGGCAGGCCAGTTTGTCAGAGGATGAACATGAAGCACACAATTTCCTCTCTGCCACCCTGCACTTGCGTTTTAGGGTGACGAGATCCGAGTCATACCAGGAGTTACATTTGGCTTTGGGCTTCAGGCGGATTCTCATGACGGGGGCAAGGATATCAAGAGTGTCAGATATAGCAGAGTGGAGCATGGAGAGGGCTGTGTCAGGGTGGGAGTCAGCCGACGGGGGAGGGAGGGGCGAGAAGGTTGCAGCAAAAGCCTCAACTGACACGCTCTTCATGGGTCGGATGACCAAGAAGGTGGGTGGCAGTGATGAGGGTGGCTTTGCCTGTGGGGTAGGGAGGGTGAGGTGGGAGGATAGGAGAAAGTGATCACACCAGGAGAGAGGAGTGGAGAGACGGACGGAGAGGGGAAGGTCAGAAGAGATCAGAGCATCAAGAGTGTGCCCTGCAGAATGAGTAGGCCCAGACGGGAGAATAGAGGGTGAGAGAGAGTCGCATAGGTCACGAAAGAGTCCAGTCGTGGGACAGGAGGCATCCAGGTGGATGTTGAAGTCACCAAGAATGAGGAGTTGAGTGGTTGAGGACAGGAGTGAGGAGGAGAGGTCAGCCCACTCAGAGAGGAAGGAGGAAATTTGACCAGGTGGCCGAAAGATAGTAGCCACGGTAAGGGAATGGCTAGGAGAGAGAGAGAGAGTCGGCAGACAAGACATTCAAAAGAGGAATAGGTCTGTGCAGGAGTGACAGTGGCAGGAATCCACTCAGTGAAGATAAGGGCAACGCCCCCCCCCTGCACGGTTGGGCCTGGGCACGGAGAGGATCTTGTAACCGTCAGGTAGGAGTGTGTCAAAGCTGGTGACAGCTGGCCGTGAACCATGTCTCAGTGAGACCGAGGACGTCAAGGTCCAGTTCCTCAAGAAGGCGACATATATCAGAGGAATGCTTGATGGCAGAGCGAGAGTTAAGAGTGGCAATGTGGAGAAGGTTGCCATCCTTGAAGGACTTCCGGGGAGGGGTACAGATCAGAGGTACGCCCTGCGGAGGTGTAGAAGAGGGAGGTGAAGAATGAGCACAAGAGGGGGCAGGGAGGTAGGGTAGAGGCAAGGTAGCCGAGGACAGAGGAGGGGGGACAGCAGGAGAGGAAAGGAAGTTGATGAGGCGTGGGAAGCGTATATCAAAAAGGTGAAGGTTGGCCTGAGGGCCTTGGACCAAGACGGTCCCATTAGCGTAGACATTAATGATGGCCTTAGAGGAGCGGAAGGGGGCCAAGAGGACATCCCAACGGGTGCCACCATTAATGGGAGAAGAGGAGAAAGGAGAGAGCACAGAGACCATAGGAAGGGTCCATAGGTCAGGCAAAGGCACGAAAAAGAGGATGTCAGTGAGAGTTTCCTTGGAGCAGGCACTAGTGTAGGTGTCAGCGATAGGGAGGCCTGGGTTGGAGACCAGGATGTCCTTTTTAAACTTTTTCCTACCAGATTTAGTGAGGAGAGCAGGATAGTCAATAGAGAAGCAGTTAGAGAAGATAGGCGAGATAGAGAGCACCATGGAATAGGAGGGAGTGGGGGGGAAGACAGACGATACGAGCGCACGCAGACAGGAAGTGAGTGGCAAGCCCAAGTTTACCACATTTCAGAAACAACAGTAAATGCGTATTAGGTACACAGTGGAGAGGCCACCTAAATTTGAGAATCCTGCGAGGGGAGAAAAAACCCTAGTTTACCACATTTCAGAAACAACAGTACATGCGTATTAGGTACACAGTGGAGAGGCCACCTAAATTTGAGAATCCTGCGAGGGGAGAAAAAACCTAGTTTACCACAACTGTGGAACATAGTGAGGTGAAGACACCATGCAAATGAAGTGACCAGGTGTAGGTGGGGTGGGCTGGCAGAAGGTGGTGATAGCAAAGTGAAACTGGCGCCTGGCGTCCCCTGCGGACACCTGCAGACACAGTGGGAGCCGCAGCTGTAGGAGCCGCCCTTTGCCTAAGGGGCCCTTAGCCGTGGGGGCTGCCGGGAAGTGGGGCTGCCCATGAGGGTCAGAAGATAAGGGGGGTGGGCGAGCAGGGAGGCGGGCTGGAGGAGGGCACCAGGAAGAGGCTGCAAGGGGAGGGGGGAGGGAGAAAAAAACACCAACTCAGCTACAGACCGACATACTCACAGGGTTACATTCCTGATGTAGTGTTCATATAAAACAATAATCAGGCTGATTGTCCCCTAACTGTTCAGTTGGACTAACCATTATGCAGTGCCAATAAAAAGGTCATCTAACACATAACTAACATTCCTCTACTACTCGTTCAAATAAGAAAAAACAGAGCATAACCCATCAACTTAATTCCTTCCTGCTGCATAAGGAAATTATCCACCTTTATCCTCAGCAAGTAGTACACTGTTTACTGCCCAACATGTTTCACAATTTGGCACCTCTCAAACAGAATGAAAACCAGCAGAAGAATAAAACAAAAAGCTCTTGCATATGAAAGATATACTAGACAACCATGTATGATTTGCATCTCAGAGAATATGGCTACATTCAAACATTTCGGAAGACAGGGAAAAGTACATAACAACAACTCATGGATGTAAACAAATATATACTCAGAACTAAAAGAAAATTGTTCATAAATAGTAAACATGTATGAGTTATTGAAAGTAGTGGAGAAATTGCAAATTCACTCTGCACTTAACTGCAAGATATGTCCTTCAAAATCTCTTTGCAATTAAACTGCTACGTACTTCTATACCATAATATAAACAAATCAAACCTCCTCTTAAATGCTCCAGAAGCTGATGAGGTCCATTGGAATATGTTTTCAGTTAAACAGAAGGGCAACATTCAATTGGACACATTCAGTAGCAACTGAATAACCCAGCTCCAAATTAATCTGACCTGTGCTAAAGTTCCTAGTTCTCAAAGTGATGTATGACTTCCCAGAATCACCAATTAAATGTTAAGTGACACCACTTTTTTGGAAACAGAACACTATGTTATACATTTCTCTCTCTCACTAAGTACATTCCAAAATGACTTCAGGTATATCATGATATTACCTCTGAAAAAATGTAGATAATCAAGAACCAGGAGATTGATATCCTATCCTATCACATGACACCCCTCTTACTATTGGAGATAGTTGTTTTCATACAACTTCCGGATCGTGTGGAGACCAATTTATGATTATAAAGCCGGTTTCCATCCAGGCATGGGGACAAATCAATGTTTACCTCCATTCTAGACAACATCTGAGGGATGCTTGTAGCAGCAATGTTGGAGCCTTGGTCTTTTTTGACCTCTTTGCAACTTGAACATCGTGCATCATACCATCCTCCTTGGTTGCCTTCAGGATCTAGAGTTCCTCGGTACAGCCCTTAACTGGCTCTATTTGTTTCTGTCCTCTCAATTGCATTCAGTACCTCTGAGAGCACATTCATTTAAAAGTTATTTTTAGATTATAGATGTCCTCAGGGTTTGAGACTGAGCTCTTTTCCACCACTCCAAATAACTTTCTCTTCAGCACGGAAACAAGCACAAATACTTTCAGTTACTTGCACTTGCGGACATTTGTAAAATCTGACATCTGTTGACATTTTCTTCCACAAAATTGTTAATCTAATCTTTTGTCCTTTCTCTGTGAAATTACGGTTATTTCTTATATGTCAGGCTCCCAAAATATGGGATTCTTCAGTTTCTATCAATTTCTACACTCCACAGTTTGTATTCTTTTCAGGTGAAGTTATTCTGACCACATTACTCTTATCTGGCTCACTTGGAAAATTCTTCCTATCCTATTTAGATTTGAGATTTAGTTCTTAAGTATTATCTTTAAATGTGTACATGTCCCTTCTCCTTCCTAGCTATTGGATCTGATCAAATTATGTCAACCATCTAGACAGTTACATTGCTAGCTCAATTTCTGTTATCTTCCAATTACATCACTGAGCAGTTTGAGGATTCCGTTCATTCCAATTACTGGCAACGAAATTGTGGAATAATTTTCCTTTAAACATTCAATCTTGTTCTACTCTCCTTTTGTTTAAGAAATATCCGAAAGAACACCTTTTGAACGCATGTAGTAACAAGTGCACTTTATTTTATTTGGCAGGCATCCAACTACATATTATGCTTTGTTCATGATAATCTAGGACTCTACACAATTCAATGTAATGTTATTGTTCTTATGTAAAGACCTTGGATAAAGGTACTATATAAATAAAAGAAAATAAAGTGAGCCATTCTCCACTACACTTTAATGTCCATCTACATTTCTGATACAGTTCCCAAACATAAGTGCACTGTGCACTATTGGACTCAAGTTTTCAAACAAGCAACAGGCTGCAATTGGGATAAAGCACATGCTGGACTTTTTGGGCAGACACACTATGCCCAGGAGCGGAGCTTCTGTCTGAACATTTATCGAGTCACACATCAAAATACACATTTCCTAAGAGAAATACAGACACGCCTCTCGACCCCATTAAAGGCAGAGATGAGTGCCGTTCCTCGGCAGCACAGATATAAAACACTGCTGACAGAACAGGGACTGCCCAACCACTGTCTCTAGGAAGGTGAAAGGTAACCTTGCAGTAAGAATGTAGTGGGAAAGGAGAGAAAATGCACCTTCAGAAATACAGCTGTCAGTGTGAAAGTGGGAACGTTTAGACAGGGTCGGACTGGGACAAGAAATAGGCCCGGACACCCAAAAAAAAGTGGCCTACCCCTGGCCTCACGAGCCTTGAACTCTGACGACATCACCGGAAGTGAAATCATTTGACCCCACTCCAAAGTGACATCCCGGGAAACACAACTTTTCACCTCCTTGACAAAACAGGAATTGCCATCAAATAGCATTGTTCCTAAGTACACTATGAAAAATATGGTTATGATTACACTAATGTGATATACAAGAATGGATCACCATATGTATCATTAATATCTGTGTGTATAGATCCATATTACAAGTTACAGTTTGTTTTTTTCAGAAAAAAAAGTCCACTTTTTTTTGTTTTCTTCCCAAACCTGCCCCCACTCCACAGTTTTCCAATGCCATAGTCTCAAAACACACACAAATGGCCTGATTTGAAGTGTGGTAGGTTTAACAAGTTTTCCAACCGCACAAATTACCTTATTTTAAGTTTGCACTAAATCAGCTTTGTACCAGGAATCCGCAGGAGGAAAACTGATGGAATGTATATACCAGTTCTCATTGACATGCACGAGTACTGGCAGAGTTCACACCAGTTTTCTGCTGGTGGATTCCAAGGAAAAAGCTGGTCTATTGCAAATGTAAAATCACGTCATTTGTGCCTGCCGCATCCTAGATCATGCCCTTTGAAGTGTCAGTGCCAACATGAGCTTTTAGAAGTCCAATGAACGAGGGGTTTGGTTAATTGGGGAGGCCAGTACATTAATGTACTCTCGGTCAATAAATTAATGTACTCTCAGTGTACCCTTTGATTCTGTGGACACCCTTTCTGGTGCGTCTTCATAAATGTGTAAACATTTCAAACGTAAGTGCACAGCAGTGCAGAGATGGACTCATATTTTCAAACATACGGAAGTATGCAATTGGCTCAAGGTGTTTGCAGACTCTTTGGACAGACACACCCCACCCAGGAGTGCAGCTTGTACCTGCTTATTCCCCCAATAAATCACTTACTAGGCACAGACCAGTCAATGTTCTCTAAGCAATGTTATATCTCTCTGCTGCTGCGAAAGACACTCGGCGATCACTTTACTGGAGCAGAGTCAGATTTGTATCGTGTGCATGGGGGGATATACAGACACAAACTGCACCCCTTGCGCTAATTGCATCCTTGTGTATGTTTTACAACCCTGCTCAGGATCAGTATTGAATCCTAAGAGACAGTGACCATATGTTCTTGTTGTATAAGTGACGTCTACACATGGATGGATACAAAACAAAAAACAGTTACGAGTTTAATGCTTCAAAAGTCGATCTAATGGGTTGCAGCCATGCCAAACCTATCAGTGTAATTCCATCTGCCCTGTAAATCCTAGCTCTCTACAAGAACCAGCCTTCTCTGGCTGGAATCTTGGTATCCAGCTCAATGACAAACTGCCTAGTTCACCTTAGATTTAAAAAGTTACACTGTCATGCTTCACTTATATCTGAGCACTATTCAGGATTTTGCATTTCTTCCCCTTCAGAACTCATGTGATGGTCATTTATGTTTTGTATCCACCCGGTTGGGCCTTGCAACACAGTGTACCTGCGAGGTCCCACAAATCCTAAAGAGCTCTCATATATCCCATAAAGCTCTCATATATCAGCGCCGCCATGCCTAGGGGCTGTTTTGTGCGCTATACAAATGTAATTAAATAAAAATTCCCAGTACTGGCACAGCTCTGCTGGCTGCCTTAGACTGTAGAGTGGATTTTAAAGCATACTGTAATTGCACAGAGCAGTCCATCAAACATATCCCATATTTCTGCCAAACCAATTTAAACACTATCATCCTACTGTATGTAAACCAAGGCTCATTAGTATTCCAAAAGCCTGCTGAGCTTTGGAACAGGTTACCTACGACGCATGTAACATTTTAGAAAACAAATGGTTTGTTCCTTTTAAATGGTTCCTAAGATGAACTGAATTAGTTAATGTCTGTAAACACATTTCCAGACATTGCCCAGTGCCCATTTGGGCGATTATTTTAAACTTAAGAAATATAAAAAATAATCAGTCATTAAAAATTAAATCCCCAACAATGTCCATGCAAGAGAGAAAAGGGATAATGATACATTTGACATTGTAACATAAAATTACAATTCTCAGGATTTAAGGAGCTTCCTACCTTATGGTCAGTAGCTATGACAAATGGGGCTATTCTTACCTGGCCTGTTTTTGCACGGCTGTGCCTCCAGATTGGCCCAATACGTCCATCGGAAGTCTAACTGTGGAGTGGGGGATCAGCAGTGTGCTCAAGGGAACGGTAGACAGAAGGACGCAGATAAGAGATTATAGGAGGAGGAAGCTACAGTCCCCTCGCAATCAGGATTTTGGAATGATATAATAGGTTATTTATAACGGCCTTAATACCCAGAAGTTTCTAAGTGCAGACCCGGGTTCGAAGCTGTGCTGCTGTGTCATCTTGCTTCCAAGACGAGCATGGTGCCCCTGAGCTATCCTCCCGAGAAACGCAGATTAAATGAAAACATGGTCTTAAATCTATTCATAGATGGTTACCTGATTCTTAACCATGTATCGTGCTTCCAGAAGACAGTGTTTTAAGTCACACTTCTACTGTATTTTTGATCAATACAAAGATTAAAATTAGAATGAGGATTAATTCAATATAGTCACCTGCAGTAAAGTGCCTTGAAACACATTGTGTATAGGAGCTATATAAATAAACTATCATATCATATCAAGGTATTTTGAATGGGACTTGTCAGTGCCTAGAGGGCAGGTGCAAGACAATATAATTGATCTAATGAATACACGACACAGCGCTTACCTGCCGCACTATTTTCATCAATAGCAGTATCATTGATACAAATAATCTGTATGTTCATGCAGCCTCCATCAAACACTAATAGGAGCAGACAGGCTTCCCTTAGGCATTCCTGCTGACTGTGGACATGCATGCATATAATCTGGTGGGGACAGAGGCCTTCAACAGCCCGTATGGCCATTGTACAGATAGGGGAGTGGTTGCCGTCTAACAGAGGCTATCTTACTGTGGCAAGAGTATGCTAGATAAGCAATAAAGAAGTAACAAGCAGGGGCAGAAGCCTAGGTACATACCCCTTGTGAGCGATGGTCCTAGGTACTGAATTCAGAAATACATGTTGCCAGGCAACCACCAGTTGCAGCAAGAACTGCACGCTACTTGCAAGGAATAGATCAATAATTATGAAAGTAATGTGAGACACACCATGAAAGGAAGACTTAAAACACATTGAAAAGAGTGACCTGCAAGGAGCTTTGCTGCAATTGAAGCCTCTTTGCCCAAGATTTGACGTATGGATAATATATGATATGATTGATTATTTATAACGCACTTAATACCCAGAGGTTTCTAAGCGTGAACCCGGGATCGAACCTGCGTTGCTCTGTGTAGTCTTGTTTCCAAGGAGAGCACGTTGCCCCTGAGATATCCTCCCAAGATAATTCTATTTCCTCTCAATGTGTAGTATAAATCCTTTACAACCATGTGGGATGTACTCAGACCATAGGGTGTGGAGATGTTATTTTGTGAACAGCATTTATCAGAAAGCAGTAAATTGACCTTACATTCACTTAAAAGAAAGGTGAATATGGATCAAGCCTTACAAAATAGTTAAAAAATGTAGTTGAGCATGGTCATGGAAGGGAATCATGCATAGCAGATGTATGGAAAAATAATGCACCCAGAAACAATTTATCAAAGTTTTTTATTAGAAAAGGGAACAGGTTTTCTCAACCGGCCTGGTTGAGGAAGATTTTCAAAGTTGTTTATATTATTTTTCTGATAACAGATGTCATTTTGTGTGGCTGCGTGATGTCATACTCTTAAGCTTTTTACACCAATATATATTCAAGCAACAGTGGCCATAGTTCGCTGGCTATACGGGATTATTTAGACACTATCAACCCGTCTCAGCTGGCAGAATCTCAAACACATGTTCTGATGAATTGGGGGAAGGTCAGGGGGTAGTTGATAAATGACTAATAGCAACGCACTGGGCACTGAAGGAGTAACCATGGAATTTTCAGAAGGAGTTGTCAAGGGTTTTGACCCATGTTGAATCAATGGACTGGGTAGATGTGGGGATGAGCTGTCACCGCCCATTATTTTATCCCAGAACAAACTAAATCAATAGACTGGGTAGATGTGGGGATGAGCTGTCGCCACCCACATTCACGCCAGAATCCAGGAGAACCGCGGAGTTTGCGCACACCAAAATGGTCACCTAATCTGCCACCCACTAGTGCAAAGAAAGATGGTTCTGTCCAAAATCCGTTTTCATTGATGTCAAAAAGTTGCTAAAATCATGGGCACAAGACCACTCTAAAGATACAACCTTCTTGTGGGGGGTTCCACATCACCACTCTACTGTAAGGATGCCATCAAAACAATGTTAAGCAAGGATCCTATACTATCAAGCAAAAGACCACTCTATTGAAATGCATTAATTCAAGACAGATCCCAAAAATGGGTGCAGTACCAGCTTTGTCCACAAACCGGCACTAGCGGTCTAAACTCTTACAGGAGAACTGCTACTTCAGAAGCTAATCAGCCTCCTGAGACAGCTGGACACCTTCAAAGGCCCGCTGGTTAATTAAAACTCTTAACCACCTGCTGTTCCCAGAGACAATCTGATTGCATTAACAGGCCAAGAGGCGCTGGGAAACCTTCTCACCTCAGAGACCCACACAACAGCCCAGGAGATCACATGGACATGCTAACCAAATGCAGTGTGGCCCCCTGGCCTACTGACCACAGCCGACACAATAGACCCTTGCACTTGAATGGGGTATGTTGATTTTCAGTGTGGACTGTAAACAGAGCCCTGCCTGGGAGAGGAGAGACATGTGGCACTCCCAAGTTTCTGGGGGAAGGGACTCAGACACTTTTGTGGAATCATATTGCAGCAAATATATGTTTAAGTTAAATGCTCCTAAACTATTGTATTAAGAGTACAAAAATGTGCAATTTGGAGAACCTCAATCTAAGAAATGTACCCACAATTCAAGACTTGATTCAACTTTGTACCATGTTCTGAGGCGAAACTCCACTAGTTATTGATATTGGAGATACCGGGTTTATGCTAGAAACCTAGTAAATTACTGGAATGTGTGTAGAAGGAGGGTGTACATTGGTGTAATTTTTGATACAGATTTAACATTTGTAAACCAATTAAAAACAAAATTAAGTTGTCATTTTTTAATGCAAGCCCCCAGGAAGATCAGAGTCGGACAAGCATGGACCATAATGAATCTGTAATATGTACATGTAATTTCAACAAATTGTGTATCTGGGAAATATGTATTTGGATCAGAAATACATTTGTGTGCACATTGACAAGGGGGGTGTCTTTCTGTAAGCCATAAAGAAGACACACAACCCAGCTCCCCCATCAAGGGAGAGAGGAGGACGTGGCCAATGATAGATTGCGAGGAGACGGCTCAGTTATGTCCATGCACACACCCACTTGTAGAACACATAAAAAGAGACTGCTGGGACAGGTTGAGACACTCAATTCCCATTTTCTGCGGAGCACGCTGACGGACGAATTCACATCCAGAACTCCAGAGACCTAGACTGACTCCAGCAAGACAGAGACCAGAACTTAGAACTCTGACTCCTGAACTCAAAGCAAAGGCCTAACCCACAAGCTGAGTTCTCTTCAGCAGGCCTCAAAATCAACCAAAATATTCAACATCCGGGCGAGCTGTTTGAATCCTTTGCCAAGAACTTTTGCAAGAACATGTAGCAGTATCCAGAAAGCAGTGCTGTATCCGGAACCAGAGAGAACCACAGACCAGACCGTTGTGAGCAGAACCGGTGCCTGACAGACCCAGAGAGCAGAGCTGACCCAGATAGCCGGGACTTCAGAACCACCCGCCGGAAGTCCCGCCCAACCTGACTAGACCTTGAGGGCTTATTTCAAAAATATAGTGTGAGTACTCATTGTGCCAAAACCAATCTCCTAGTTTAAAATAATCTAATCCAAACTATTTTAACCTATTTAGAACTGCCTCCTAGAATCGTGTCATTCTGTCATCTTTAAACCTGAAAACTTTCATCTGTCATTCTGAGCTTTCAAATTTCAAATCCGAAAAACGACCTTTACTAAATTGGCCGTATCTCCGGGACCGTTTGTGATAGAAGCGAGATTTAACTTTTATTTTGAAGCTGAGATTCTAAGCTCTAAACCGACTTGCTACTCCTCCTACTCCCTCCGTAATTGCGCTCGACGCACGCGACTAAATTTGACGTGATTTGACATTTTGCTTAATTTCAGCCACGTGTAAAAATATTTGTCCTTGCTTTCCTTTGCTGAAATTCGTTTGCAACCTGACAATCATTCATAGAGCATTGCTAAAGCAATCCTGAACTAATACAAAGTAGCTATCACCTACCCTGAACCTCCTATAGGGAATTAAAAGGATTTTTCGCATATTTTTCACTTAATTGCAACCACATCAAAGTATATTGCCTGTGTTTAAGACTCCTACCTGTTTTCCTCTAAGCTTGCTGGGGGGGAACTGAATTATATTTGATTGCATTCCTGAGAACTGTGTGCTTTTCTTCCATCTCTTTACCTTGCATAAGGGGGGGGGGGGTGAATTGCTACCAGGGGGAAAAGTGATTACATTGTTTTGGTTGAAGTCATATCAAGTTTATTTTCTATACTGCATTTTCGTTCATCATTTCATTTTCCTTGAAGCCATAAAAGCATTCACAGCTACTTTATCCTCTCTATCTCACTTTTCAGCCATCAAAAAGAGTGTACCACTGTAACATTATCCATTGTTGACCACTATCATCTTCACAAGTGTGCTATCAAGTATTAATTTATTATAAAAGTGTGATAGATATATATTGTTTAATTTTCAAATAAACCTTTTAAATTTGCAAAACTAACCTACTTCTTGGCTCAGCGGGGTCAGGGGAATTCTGAGAGAGGGGTGTTATATAAGGGTTGTCATCCAGAGTAAACAAACTGGACATAAAAATACATCAATAAGGGCTTCCATCAGCATCCCAGACTAGGCATTGACTTAGCTGTAGTGTTGAATTGAAGTCGCTTACAGTGTTTAGGTCTTGTGGTTCACCAGTTATTTAATATGGTTCCTAAGCAACATACTCTGATTATTGTTGTATATGGTATTACAATTATTGTTTAAAGCTCTAATAGAGACTGCTGCTGCTCATGTGCACCAATAACCCTACTTAGCTAAGATGATCAAAATTATAGTAACATTATTTTTCAAATCATGTATGTTCATATCCCTGGATCTTTTTCTATTTATTTAACTATTTATTTTATACATCTGGATTTACTCCAGGGAGAAGTTTGTTTTTGTTGCTGAATTAATAGATTACATTACCATTCAGGGAGTCAACACAGAAGTCTGACAATTAGATGCCAAGAAAGTATTCTATTTGGTTTCGAATGGGGCTTTCGATGCGAGTATTGCTACTGTTTTATCCTATGTGCAGTGTTCTTTTACAGTGATAATATCTTGGGTTTCCTGCAAACCTAGCAATAAACAATGTGAAATACAACTACAGAACCAGGGAGAGGTCTGGGGGCAGTCACCCATTGGGGTCCTTTCCAGATGCTAATGCATGCCCCGACCACTGGAAAGTCGTGAGATGGGACTGACCATTGCCCCATGAGAACCTTTTTTGCTTCCTCTGTCAACACATCCTGCCTCAGCGGTGCAAAGGGGCACGAGACAGCAGAGTCCAATGCGACCTCTTCACTACTTTACCTTCTACATTGAACCTCTAGCAGCAGCTATCAGGAGAGATGGGCAAGTCTGTGGCACCCTTGAGGCATCAGGAGTCACTACATGCTGGTGACATTGCTTGTTTCTAAATGGAAGGGAACACGATCTTGCAACAACTTTAGAAGTCATCAGTGAACGTTGATTAATAGCGAGTCATTGTTGGAATTTGACTAAAATACACGTTTTTTTTATGAACACGCAAACACTCTCATTATTCCTTACAAAACAAAAGTCTGATATTATGCTTTCAGCAATGTTTGGTGATTTATATGTGCTATATTTTAATCCTTCGGTCAATTAGATTAAGGACACGTAAAACAATTGGTGTGGGAATATTATTAAAATGATGGACTATCGCTGCTGCACATGTTATGTCAGGTTTATTAATCAGGATAACGTGTCATTTTTTAGCAACATGAATACAATGGTTTATACCTGCCTCAGGAAAGGGGAACCCCAGGCTACGCAAGTTAAAAGTATGTTCTGTCATGTAAGGTTGTGGACGAGCCTTGCGTGAAGTGAAACATTATTTGCATCCGGCTTCCATTCTTAAATTAAATTGCATGATCAGTCCAGCTGGGGTTCCATCAAATGATCTTTCCATAGTGAGGCGGATGCGATAATCCTCTGATCAGCCATTAGTTGAAGCTTCCACCATGGTCGGCTCTAATACAAATTAGGTATCACATTATTCAGAAGCAGATACACAGCTGGCCCAAAGAAACTAAACAGTTTTCCTACAAAATATCACCATAAACGTTTGGAATATGACACTCTATTCGTGGCTTAAACAATGTGTGGGACTCTTTAATGTAAAATGAGATACTGGTGAGTCAATTGGTATATGGCCGGTTGGTATACATGAATGTATATTACATATAGGGTACACGTTCCACCCTAGCATGTTCTTTAAGTGCATACAGATGCACACAGCTTTGCTTGGAGAGGACAAGTTATAAAGATAAATCGTGGTTATAATTTTACTACATTGTAACCTGAACAATTTCTTTAGAATTTACATTTTTTAAACTTGAATGTTTTCTAAATTATAATAATACATACTTCTCAACAGGAAATGTGGAAAAACACAGCTTGAGCATAGAACTGCATAAACTACAGCCTGGTGTCCATTCTGAAATCTGAAGGTGTATTGAATACACAGGTGTTTTTTTCTGCATAGTTCTAATCAGGTGAAAGGTTTCACAGATTCACCACTACAGAATCGGGGCTCAAGAACAGGCTATGCTATGTTCTACAGCGTGCATAAAGAAAAGAATCTGCCACGCACGCAGAGTCTTGGTGGCGTATTGTGATCTGCCAGTTGAGGTTTTCCATAAGGGATAGCTTCCAAAGGGTTTGGATCTACCAGCGGTCCCCGGACCTTGAATTGTGGTAGTCTTTGTGTTCGATTGTATGTTTGTATAGGCCACATGCATCCATTGAAGTGGTAAGGCTAGATATGAATACTTGCTTAAACTTTACAGTGGGTCTCCATGTCGGTGCTCCCTTGAGACAGAGTTCCTTCTGCGGCAGGAGTGCCCATCTTTCGGTAGTTACTGACACGTTTGAAGTGCTTAAGCCCACCCCTTAATAGATCTTAGTGATAAAGTCTCGGATTGGGTAGGGAGGGCCCTTGATTACTAATGGTTACCAGTAGATCAATGACAGATGAAAGAACTAAATGCAAATATCCAAAGGGTCATATTCAGCCATGTAGCAGGAAGCACTTCAGGGTGATCGTAACACATTAAACAGAAAAAACATTTTCTTCCAACATTTTAAACATGGCATGGAGAATAGAACGTCTACATTCCCCTAATATTCTCTCCTTTTGTGTTGTTCCTAACCCTTCTACTCCTCGACTCCCCTTTTCCTCCATTCTCCCTTACCTCCTATTTTTCTCTACACACAGATTTCATCGTCTCTCTTGTTGGAAAGTATCCTTTGCTCTAATAGATGCGTGTACACTACGTGCAGCAAGGCTTGGGGATTGCAAGGTGTGAAGTGCTGTTGAACCTGGAAACTACCCTTATTTCCCTTAATGCAAGGAGCTCTGGGAGGCTTGGACCTTTTGCTTTGAGGGTTAGCACTATCTGGGCTACTAAAACACGTCCCTCTATTTGTCCTTTCTTGGGATACAAGGGGGAAACCTAGCGCAGCCTAAGGCCCTGTGAAAAGCTGGCCAAGCGTTGTGCACAATGTGGTCTCCTAGATCCTTTGCCCTTTAGACAAAGAATATTATTTGGCATCTGCTTAACAGGCAATCAGGTCTGGGGCCACATTTCATGGTGTTTTGCCTCTAAAATCTGCTCGGGTGCCTCCTAACCTTGAGTCAGCAGGAGGTAGCTGAAAGATATGAAACACTTGGGGCTTAAGCTTAAAAGTCATCCAGGTGTAAGAAAGGAAAGTAGAGGGACAGATAGTTCACATGCTCTGAGCCAGCTAACTGGAGGTACAAGAGAACTGGACCTAGGTTCTAGTACATCACTGACACAGTGTACACACAAACACACACACACGGACGCACACACACATGCACGTGTGGACACACACACACTCTCTCTCTCTCTCTCTCTCTCTCTCTCTCTCTCTCTCCCTCACTGTGACAAATTACTACCTCCATGTTTCTAATGTTAACTGGTATTTCTGTAGATACCCAATGCCATACCCTATTAATCAGTTTCTGTGAGACAGGAGTGAACAAAGAGAGGCGGGGTGGTGTGGTTCTGAGTTCTTGATTTTATATCCCTGTTGATTGCATCTGCCAGCACTAAATATATATACGCGTGTTTCCTTTGTTCTATTGTGATTAAATCAGGTGATAAGGTAAGCCTACTCTTTGGTTCGTCATGAAGAGTGAGGGAAAAGGCCACACTACTTGTACAATGTAATCTGAGTGCGTGCGTTAGCTAATAACTAAGAAATGGATAGGTCCGTCGAGCGCTAATCAAAGTTTGATGCATAATAGAACTATTACAAAGAAAAAGAAATGTCTAGCTTGTTGTTAGCCAAAAACATGCTTCCTCTTATGCCCTTTAGTCTATTATTGGTCTTCGAGTGGTTATATTTTGCAGATCACTTAATTCAACAAGAGTTTTCACTTTGACCTGTGGCTCCTTCTACAGTCGGATCTGAATAACAATCAGTACTTCACATATTCCTTAGATATAAAATGCAGATGAATTTCTCATCCCCCTTTTTACATTACATTATGAGCCAGGTTTTATGGCTGCTTCAACAGCAGTCCAGCAGCCATCATTTCACTGGTGCATCGCTTATGTCCACCGCCTTCCATCGCCTAAAAACGTTGGTTTGTCTACATTTTTCAAGTCTTGAAAGAGGCAGGTGTGTGTAGTAATACACAATGCACATTCTACTAACTGCTGGTTGTCGGTACTATTGAGCATGTGAATGTTAAGGACATATATTGTTCCACAAGCCCAGATTTAGATGCTGATTCACAGAGCTTTTTCCATATTTCAATTTCAATACTTTTGGAAAAAAGTCAAAGGGACTTATTTACAGAACGGTTTGCGGAGCGCATAAGCAATTGTGCCCAAAAAAGGCTTCATGTGGCATGCAAATCTACATCCCCTGATTACCAGATCGACCTCTGCACAGGTTCCCAGCTCTGTGCACCATGTCCGCATGCCCCGCACGATACCGGAGGGAATGACCACTGCAAAGACCAAGAAGGGGGCGAAATATGCAAATGGCCCCATTAAAATAGAGGAATGAGGGGCAACATGGCCATGGGGAGGCAGGCACCATGCAAATGTACAAACACGCCCAATGAAGTGCAAACAAACCCGTATTTACAGATTCACTTGTGCATCTGCGCAAACCAAAAAGTAAAGAAATTCTACCACCACCCGTGATCAGCCACAAGGTGAGACTGCGCCATGCAATCCCAGGTTTAGAAACAGCCATGTAATCGTAGATAAACGTTGTGACCTTGCCCGTCCCTGCATTGCTTGCATACCTACTGCTACATGGAAGGAGGAGGAGGGCCAAAATCAATCATACACGCACAACTATATTCAGCATGCCCAAAGAGGAAGTATTTGGCACATACCTCTTCCCCCCCATGTCATCCTTGAATTGGTCAGAGAGTGGGAGTACGACCTGGTGTCCCCAACCATGTGCTCAAAGCCAATACCACCGCCTGGTGAAAGTCCTAACTGCCCTTCACTTCCTGGGGACTGGCACATTTCAACGGACCACAGCCATTGTCGGAGGCATATCTCCAGGCACGGGTGCACAATCACGCTGCCTCAAACAGGTCCTAAAATGCATCATAGCACATGTGCACAGCCACATAGACATGCCATGCAACATGCAGGCAAAGCAAAGAGTAGCTCAAGAATTCTATGCAGTTGCTCATTTTCCTGGGGTACTTGGTGCAGTTGATTGCACACATGTTGCACTACAGCCCCCATGAGCCACAGAACATACATCAGAACCGAAAGAACTGCCACTCACTGAACGTGCAGGTCATCTGTGATGCAAACAGTCACATCATGCATGTGAACGCAAACTACCCTGGATGCACCCACGATAACTACATGTTACCCCATTCCCCCATTTACCAGGCACTGGCATTGGGATTGTTCAGCAACAAATGGCTCATAGGTGAGTATCAGCCAGCACACACACCAGAACACACTGATTGGAGGTCACATCCAATACAAACCACTATAAAATCACATACCATAGAAAATGTGCTTATCGTCATTTACAGGGTACAGTGCTTACCCCATTCCTGACAATGCCTATCCAAAATCCCACCTAATCAGCATAGGCCCACTACAGTGCAGACCACATCGCAACCAGAGGCATAATCGATCGCACGTTTGAAGTGCTGAAATCACGGTTCCAGGGCCTGGGGGATTCAGTTGGAGTACTGAAATCATGATTCTGCTGTCTGGACGATTCAGGTGGAGTACTGGTGTATGCACCACCTGTTACATGTAAAATCATATTGGCAAGTTGCATTTTGCCTAATATAGCCACACGTCGTGGCATACCAATAGAGGTGCATGAGTGGTTGCACCTGCAGCCACAGGCAATACTCATACAGTTAGCAGGCCAAAGGGTGAGGGGCCAGTACATAAGCAATCAACCTGTCCAGACATACTTCTCATGAATAACATCCAGTGTGAGAGTCATACCATAGCCACATCCCTGATGGCCTTCGATGATGAAATATGGCAAGTACAGTTGGGCCATGAACAGCATCCTGAGAATGACTGACCAGGATGGACATGTGGTGTGTGCCTCACACTAAACAAATCACACATATACCCCATGTACATCCTTCACATAAAAAACAGAAAACATGCACAGTGCCCTTAGTAATACACATTGCACCCCCCAAGTCACTCACCCAAGCCTACAAATACAGATAAGAGGGTCATTTGGCTACACAGCCCAAATAACAAAGTAACATGAAAATGACCCACTGAACATTGTCAAAAAAAGTGCATGGCACACAATCCATATAGAGCTACATCCATGACCCCTCAACAACACATGACACCACAACAAGTGCATTGTACATGACTAATTGTCTCCCTGAAAATAAGCATGTACTGTTAAAATGCAACTGAAAGTGGACCCCCTCCCCTGATGGAGGGGCCAGAGGATTGGGCAGGGCGGCAGGTGCCAGGGCAGTGTGAGAACTGGCGGCTGCAGCCACCCAAGACTGGCTGGGGGCAGCCTGAATGCCGCCCCTGCACAACAAAGCATGCACAGCGGATGGACTGGTGGGGTGGCCCAGCTCCCCATCATACTGGGTGGCCTGGGTGTGCATTGCCAGGGTCATGTGACTAGAGGTTCCCCCATGGCACTCTCTCAGTGGCTGCTCATAGGGTAGCCGGGGCCTGGGGCTATGGTGCCAGGGCTGGGCAAATACCCTATCAGAGCAATGGGATGATGGATCAGGGAGCATTCACACAGTAGGTGGTCTGCAATGTATGGGACAGGGAATCAGCACACAGGGGGGACTTGACCTGGCACGTACCCAACAAAAGTAACATGTACATGGCCCATTGAACAATGTCAAACAAAGAGCATTGCACACCATTATATGTAGAGCTATGTCCATTACCCATCAACGATGCATGACCCCTCAACAAGTACATTGTAATTGACTAATTGTCTCCCTGATAATAATCATGCACCATTAAAATGCAACTGAAAGTGGACCCCCTCCCTGGTGGAGGGGCCAGAGGATTGTCCAGGGTGTGAGGTGCCAGGGCAGTGTGAGAACTGGCGGCTGCAGGCTACAGCTGCCCAAGACTGGCTGGGGGCAGCCTGAATGCCGCCCCTGCACAACAAAGCATGCACAGCGGATGGACTGGTGGGGTGGCCCAGCTCCCCATCATACTGGGTGGCCTGGGTGTGCATTGCCAGGGTCATGTGACTACAGGTTCCCCCATGGCACTCTCTCAGTGGCTGCTCGTAGGGCATCCGGGGCCTGGGGCTATGGTACCAGGGCGGGCAAATACCCTATCAGAGCAGTGGGATGATGGATCAGGGAGAATTCACACAATAGGTGGTCTGCAATGTTTGGGACAGGGAATCAGCACACAGGGGGGACTTGGCCTGGCACGTACCCAACAAAAGTAACATGGACATGACCCATTGAACAATGTCAAACAAAGAGCATTGCACACCATTATATGTAGAGCTACATCCATTACCCATCAATGATGCATGACCCCTCAACAAGTACATTGTAATTGACTAATTGTCTCCCTGATAATGATCATGTACCATTAAAATGCAACTGAAAGTGGACCCCCTCCCCTGGTGGAGGGGCCAAAGGATTGTCCAGGGTGTGAGGTGCAAGGGCAGTGGGAGAACTGGGGGCTGCAGGCAGCAGCTGCCCAAGACTGGCTGGGGGCAGCCTGAAGGCCGCACCTGCACAACAATGCTTGCACAGCGAGTGGCCTGATGCGTCGGTACAGCTGCCCATCATACCAGGTGGCTTGGGTGTATATTGCCTGGGCCACATAACTACAGGTGCCCCAACGGCACTCTCTCCTGCTCAAAGGGCAACCCGGGCTTAGGGACACAGTGAGGGGCAATACCCTATCAGGGCAGTGGGCTGCAGAGCAAGGGAGCATTGATACAGTAGGTGGTCCGCAAGGTATGGGACAGGGAATCAGCACACAGGGTGGACTTGACCTGGTACTTACCCAACAAAATACTGCATAACTAACATATCATGGGCATGCAAATATGTGAAAGGTCTAATACTGCTGCTGCATGTCACAGAAGATTTACCCTCACGTGAAAGGTTAGACTCAGGTGTGCAGGATGCACATGCATGATGTAGTGGCTACTTGACAAGAATAATGTCAGGGCATGGCATGCAAGGCTCACAGGAAATGAAAGCTAATAATGCAGTAACAAACAAAGAGGACAGTGCCTGGCCCAGCACCCGGAACATATGCACATAAGAACCCTCAGTGGACAGAGTAGGACCAGCATGCTGCAGCAGGGACACGTGCACATAAGCACTGTCAGTGGACACACTATGACCAGCATGCTGCAGAGGTCAAAACAACGTATGCCCACATATCACCAGATTTACACCTTCATGCACAACCCTACTTGTGCCACATCAGCATACTACTGGAATGTATAGGTCAACAAACATGCAAATGTGTGACTGTGTACTACCTTACCTTGTGTAACTGCTGTTGTGCTGTGTATCCCTCACCCCCTACTCCAAACACTAATCCTCCTAATTTGTGTTAGGAGTGAAAGTGTCCAGCAGAGGGAATGATGAATTGGATCGAAGGAGAGGGATCTGGGTGCATTCACATGGTGGGTGGGAGGTGACTGTGCAAAGTGACCTGACATGAGAATGGATACATGTTCAGTAGAGTGCAAGTACCCTGGCACACATACTCCACATATAATGCACATCATGGGGCAACATAATGTTTACCTGAATGTTCGATCATGTCCCTCAGTGAATCAGCATGTTAGTTATCATCACTGAACATAGCAGTGCGTACATGCCACCAGCAAAGTCCCTTCTGAAGTGCACATGGTGCATCATGGCAATGTCTGTCGGACAAAGAAATTGAGTCCACCACTGACAGCTAAAAACGTAATCTACTAAAAAAAACATCACAGTGCACATATTCAGCAGGGGCATGGTAAGGTGAGAAGCAACATAAGAATTTTGTGCAGGGGAAAAACAAAAGAGCGTCACTTGCAAGAAGCCTTGCTAAGACCCAGCGTGTGGATCATCCTGGGATGTTGGACCCTGGCCACACAAGGCCAATGCCTGGTCCTCATGTGCAGCTGCCACACGTGACACAGAAGCATGCAACAGTCTGGTCTGCCAATTGCAACCAAGTCCTGATGACTTCCTTTCACGTTTCCTTCTTGTCTACCTGTGTCATGAGATGAAGCATGGCTCACCGCTGGCAGGGGCACAGTCTCCTGTCCCCCTCAGGCTCAGTTTTCTCCAAAATCCCAAGGAGAAACATGGGGTCAGGACTGCTCAGTGGTGGTTGTTCCTCAATATGGCTTCTACATCTGCATCGTCCTCCTCATCCAATGATGCCTGTGCAGGCATGCTGAGGATGGTCTGTAAAAGCAGCGGGTTCTCAGCATGCACAGCAGCCTGGCCACTGCTGGTGCCTAGTTGCACATCCCCTGGCAACTCCTCTGCCATCTGCTCCCCCTCTGCTGCATCAACACCTAAAAGAATGCAGACAACAAAAGTCAGGGGGCCATCTGGAAATACACATATGCCACACATGTATTGCATGCACAACATGAACATGCATCAGACTAACAAACTGGCCATGTAGTCTTGGTCTACAACCATGCCAACCTTAACAGAAGGACCATGCCACCCCAGACACCCAACATCGAACATCCATCATGGCAGTGTAAACCTGATGAGTAAAGGCAAGCAGTATCCATGCAACTCAGACATGTCACAAAAGTCATCAGGATGTGCATGGAGCACTCTGCCAGTGACCTGCAGATATCAGCAGCACATATTGTGGTGATGCAGATGCAATGTCCCATTCAGGAAGACATTATCAGTTTGCCCAATAAGTCTTAGCAGTCATACCATTGGCAGCAGTACTGTATGCACCTAGCAGAATGTGCATGTATGTGTTTGCATCAGTATTCACACATGTGAGCAGCATCACCTATCTACACTGGCAGGGGAAGTATCAAATGGATGTTTGGGATGCAGAGGCAAAAGGCAGGGCAACATGTAGTAGGTGTGGCATATGGTGGCAATGCAAAATTTCATAGACAGTGGAACATGCAAATAGGGAAATGATGCAGACAAGAGTAGGCAGTGGAGTCACATGGGCATTGCTGCAATTGCAAGGTCTGTGGGCCAAGGTGGCAAGAGACTGTCCATGTTGATTACAAACCCTGTAACCCGTCCAATCAAAAGGCAAGACTGCATGTGTGCATGTGGCCATGCCCAGTCAGTGCCCCATAAAATCCCCCTACTACCCTTGTGGGGAAAGGCAATGCCAAAGTTACAGGCAGTGCCCCTGCAAAGGTTCAAGTCAAAGGCGCAACAAGTGACACATGCACACATGCATCACAGGCATGTCTGTCAAGGCCTGAGATGGATGTCACCTGTGGGCACTCTTATGGACAACAGAGTATGGACACACCAAATTCACCGGCAACATGAGAAGACATGTCCATGCTGTCTGTTGCCATAATAAGAGCTGCAGTGGATGTGACCCCCCCCCCGTACATTTGGCTGGAAATGCACCCCTTCCTTCCTAGGGCACAATCTGATCTGAGCAGTGAATGAATCACACATGTATGACCCATTGCTAGTAGAGGAGCCATGTGAGTGGACCCAACCTTGAGAGTACACCCTACACAGGCATTACACTGATACTGCGTGCAGTGACATGCATCATTCAGAAAGTGGACATAGTGCCATGTAGCCAATGCCATTGACAAATACACCTCTTAGGAGCAGTGAATTGACCATCATGCATCCAACAATAACACTGCATTTCATGTGGGCAGAGTGCACATGTATGAACAGACTGAATGGAAATGCCCTGATGTGAATCCCCCTTGGCAACATCAATGCACTCAACCATTGTCATAAACAGTGGCATCCTGATCACATGTACCAGTCACACATGTAACTCACCTGCTGCAAGACCATAAGTGTCGTAGCCTCCCACGCCAACGCCCTTTTCACTCATGATGAGTCCAAGTGCAACTTCTTCAAAAGGAGTGAGGTCCTCAACACGTGGATACCCACCACCAGTAGCCTGTGCAGAGGCCACATTAGCACCAGGATTATCTTTTGTATGCCTGGTGAGGTCGTCCATCCTCTTATGCACTTCTTGTGGTGTGCGTTTCTCCACCCCATAGGCATTGTTTAAATCAGTGACCCCATGCCACTTCCACTTCCGCTGCCGCTGGGCCAGTGTTAGAATGCTGCCAGCCCATGGGTAGAACTCTGACTGGTGCTCATCTACAAAGTCTGTGAGGACCTGCATCTCCTCACAGAGTATTTCCTCTTCTGGCTCTGACTTTCTCAGGTGCCAGTGGCTATCCCTGGCCCGAGGGTGTTCCAGTGGTCCAGTCACCTACAGCGCTGTTGCCTGTCTGTACCAGTGGTGCACCCCCAGGACATGGTGGTGGTGCTGTCTTACTAGCACGTTTTGACGATGGTCCACTCCTCTTCCCTGGTCTCTCCAGCCCAGCCAGTTCCCCTCCCATCCATGAGTGGGGCAGATGAATCACAGACTATTTTTGAGTCTGCACTTGTGCTGCTTATTCTCAGGTTCCGCCCGTCAAGCTGAATTCTGATGTGCTACTTGTCCTCTGTCAGTTAGGATTATGCAGCGCAGATTCATCCTGCGCATGTACATCCTAATCATCGTATTACACGCATGTGAAGTTTGCTCGGTGCAACGCGTGTAATTAAAGTGACACAGGCCTAGCTTGAGTTCCCAGCTGGTGCTGCCACATTCCTCTGCCTGCTTCCTGTTCCAGGTTCAGGTTGGATTGTACTGATACCCCTGCTATTACTCCAGTGTGTAGTCCTGGGACTGTCTGCTGAATACTGCCACTAACACATTTGGACACCAACACTTCATTGCTGCTCCACAGTACAGGTAAGTGGCGGGATTGCAAAAGGGGAGCTAGTGGTTCCGTGGCTACATCCAAGAAGGCTGGAGCAGGATGGTGGCACTCATGGGGAGGGGGTACTGCAGTGGAGCACAGTGCATGGCAGGTTGGTGCTGTCTTATGTCTTGCTATATACATGTGGCATGGTTGCTGTTTCTTTGCATAGTGGATCGCTTACAAATGTACCATTGTGCACATGAAAGCCTCTGCAGATGTAAGAATTTTGTTTGCAAGGTGCTTAAGGTGGTAAGGTTGCAGAGCCATGTACATCTGGTCGTTGTGTGTGCGTGTGTCTGTCCATGCCTGGGTGTCACTCCTGACATTTTCAGTGCTTGATTGTCCATGCCCAGCTAATTCAATATTGGGTCAGGGATGAAGAGCAACATCCAGGGATCTTTTTTTGAGCCTTTGAACAGTGAGCATGCTCTGTGGGGATCAAACGGAATAGTGGTGATGGTTCATACACTTCTATCTCTGTTACAGGTGCATTCCTGACCCAGTGCCAGACCACCAGCATCAGCTGCACCATGTCGGTCACCTCCACCTCCAAGGTTACGCGGATGAGGGCTGCTAACTTCTCAGGGGCAGAAGTTGCCATACTTGGTGAGCAGGTGCTACTGTACTGTGATGCCCTATTCCACTCTCAGCAGCAGCTTTGGGCCGTTGGACGTAGGAGGATCTGGCAGGAGATTGCAGATGCTGTCAATGTTGAGGGGATGGCCGTCTGTACCCCGGAGAACATTAAGAAAAGATGGGAATTCATGAGGATCCAGAGCCAGAAGAAGACCAGGGCACCATAGAGGCAGGACCCACCGCAAGGGTGCACTCATCAGATTTCACCTCTACATATCAGGATCCTGAAGAGGGTAAGGCCGGCTCTTCACACCCAGGCCCTCAAACTGCAGGCCTGGATCGAGGCTGTAGGTGAGTCCACACAGTCAGTGTGATGGGGATGAATGAGTATGCCATGTTTAGAGGATGCATGTTGGGATAATGCTGGCTGGTGTACACAGCAATGTAGTGTAACGTAATGTGGCATGCCATTTTCTTCTTGTGGCATTGGCATGGCTTATACGTGGAGTGCGCATGGTGCATGCAAAGTTCCACACTGTGTGGGTCCTATGGGTGGGAGGGCCTCAGGAAGGTGTGAAAAGAGAATGGCCTTGATGAGTTACATGATGTGGTCAATGGTATGGTATGATATGGTAATGTTTATTTGTAAAACGCCTATACACAAGGCAATGTGTTTCAAAGCACTCAAGGAAGGAGGGAACAAGGGGAAAAACAACAATAATTCAGAGCCCTTGAATTTCTGCATGATACAATTCTGCACAGGCAGAGTAAGTGCATATAAAACAATTAGGTAACAGCAACTAGGTCCGTCAATGATTCTGTAGTTTTTTCAAGTGCATTGAGGTGCTATCATGCAACAAGGGGAGACAGGGAAGATAGATAGATGATCTTTAAAGGCATGGTACATTCCAATTGTGCAAGTGCACAGACGATACAGGAGAGGGGAGGGGAAGGACAAGTGCAGGGGGGAATCCAAGTCCACTCAGTTAGTCAGAAACTGGGTAAGAGCTGAGAGATGCCATTCTCATGGGTCATTGACCAGGTGCAGTAGCAATGAGGCAAGTGCAAGCCTGAAGGCAAGTGCAAGAGGACAGGGGAGGGTGCCAGGGACATGCGAGACTCTGAGGTACCCCCGGCAGCCATTTGGTAAGCTGTGTGGAAAAGGAGGAAGAGAGGGATACAGCAGAGAGAGAGGTTTGCAGGGTAGAGGGAGAGAGAAGGAAGAGGAGAAGAGGAATGTGTTAAGGAGTTTCCGGAACTTAAGGAGATCAGGCTCAAGACGGAGGGTGCAGGGAGGCTATTCCCTGCTGCGGATAAAGATATCCCTCCAAATCTCTGCTTGAAGAACCAGTGCACTCACAGAAAGTGGGAGGTAGATGAGCGGAGGGCTCAGTAGGGACAGTATTTAGGTAGGCATCATTGCAGATAGGTAGGTCTCAGTCCCCAGAAAGCCTTGTGGACATTGGAGAGGGTCTTGAACTTGATCCTGGCAGTCACGGGGAGCCAGTGAAGGGATTTCAGCGCTGGAGAGCTGTGGTCCCTGGGCTTCAGGCCAAGGATAAGTCTTGTGGTTCTGTTCTGGGTGAGTTGCAGAGGCAGGGAGGTTGAAAAAGAGGCTGTTGCAGTAGTGTAGACTAGAGAGAACCAGGGCTCTGGAGACAATGAGCTGCTGGGGAAAGGTGAGAAAAGGAAGAGTACCTCTGTGTAGGTGCAGCTGTTAGTTATTTCTTTTTTAGAGCTGTCTGAAATGTGAGTGGAGAAGAAGAGAGTGGAGTCGAAGATGACCGCAAGGATTTTTGCCTTGCAGGTGGATGCTGGTGCAGGGCCAAGGGAGGCCGGCCAGAGTAAGAGTGGTAAAGCAGGAGCATGAGTCCCAATGTGAACTATCTCAGTCTTACTGGCATTGGGACAGAGGTCGTCTGCAGCAGACCATAACTGAATTGCGGACATACAGTCCGATATGAGCAAAGTAGAGGAGGTGGCTGAGGATAGCCTGAAGGAGAGTTGCGTGTCATCCTCATAACACTGGAAGTTAGAGATGAAAGTGGCAATCACATGTGCCAGGGCAGCAATGTAAACATTGAAGTACCACAAGGATAGATTAGAAGCCTGGGGAACACTGCAGGTTGAAAGAGTGATAGTAGAGAGAAGGGACCCAAGTTCCACCTGGGATGAGTAGTCGGAAAGGAAGGAGGTTAACCATGCCAGAGCCTAACCTGTGAATCCCCGGGTGTCACAGAGACTTGCGATCAGGATGTTGTGCGTTACTGTGTCAAGGGCAGAGGAGAGGTCAAAAAGAATGAGGACAGAAGGAGTGTTAGTGTCAAGATCTGAGAGCAGGTCTTCACTGGTGTTCAGAGGAGCAGTTTCCGTGCCTCTGGATGCACTAAAGCCAGATTGACGGCTGTGGAGGCAACCAGCAGATTCAGGGTGAAGGGTGAGCTAAGAGATAGCCAGCTTCTCCAGGAGTTTGCCCAGGAAAGGGTTGATAGAGATGGGGAGGTAGTTTGCTAGAATGGAGGGGTCGGCAGAGGGTTTCTTAATCAGAGGGTGCACAAAGGAGTGCTTAAGAGAAGTTGGAAAAGCCCCAGTGGCAAAGGAGAGATTGCAGAGATCAGCCAATTCTGGAGCAAGATAGTCAATGTTGTCCTTAATGGTTTTGGAGAGGCAGGGGCCCACCTGTTTCGATGAGGCCTTCTTTAACCGGACTTGTCTGGTGACCTCATCAGGTGTGATGGGAGTGAGAGAAGGGAGTAGAAGTGGTGGAGGGGCCAAGGGAAGCTCCAGAGGTGCTGGTGTAAGATGTGGTGTGGAAGTGAAAGAGGAAAGGATGTCTTGGGTTTTTGCAGGGAAGTGTGCAGCCAAGGCCAAGCAAAGGTCCTGTGTGGGTGTGACAGAAGAGGAGGCTGCTGCAGGATTGGAAAGTTCCTTACAGACTTTGAAGAGTTTGGCCATGTTGTTTGATGCTGCGGAGATGCAGGCTTGAATAAAGACTCTTTTCTTGGTGTGGATGCAGAGTCGATATTGCCTATGAAGGAGGTTGCAGGCCAGTTTGTCAGACGTTCCACCTGACACATTCCTTTTCCGCTCAGCTGCCCTACACTTGTGTTTAAGGGCTGCTAGATCAGAGTCGTACCAAGAGTTGCACTTTTTGGAGGGCTTCAGTCAGACCCCCGACCCCCATGACAGGGGCAAGAGTATCAAGGGTGTTAGAGATAGAGAGATTGAAGTTAGCACAGGCTGTGTCAGGGTGGGAGTCAGCCGCAGGAGGAGGAGGCTGACAGTAGGTGGAGGCAAAGGCAGCCGATGTCACTCTTTTTGTGGGTTTGATGACTTTGAAGCCGAGTGGCCGCGCTGGGTGTGCCCATGCAAGGAAAGAGGAGACCTTCAAGTGTGAAGCGAGAAGAGAGTAGTCAGTCCAGGAGAGAGGTAGTGAGAGGGATGTTGGTAGAAATGAGAGCATCCAAAGTGTGACCCGCTGTGTGCCTGGAGCCAGGCGGTAATATAGAGAGGGAGAGAGAATCGCATAGGTTGCAGAAAGGTCCTGAGGAGTCAGGAGAGTCCAGATGCATGTTGGGGTCACTCAGCAGGAGAGGTTGAGAGGAGTAGAGTAGAGATGAGGCCAGGTCAGCCCATTCCTGGAGGAAGAGAGTTGACTGTCCTGGTGGTCGATAGAAGGTGGACATAAGGAGAGAAGATCTAGGAGTGAGTGAGAGCCTGCAGACTAGGCATTTGAAGGAGGAGTAGGCCTGAGTGGGGATGATAGACACAGGTATCCATTCTGAGAATATCAATGCCACTCCCCCTACTGAACCCTTGGGCCTGCGCACATAGAGGATCTTGTATCCTTCAGGGGGGAGTGTGTCAAAGCTCGTGACAGAGCTGTCCTTGATCCATGTCTCTGTGATGGCGAGCACATGAAGATATATGTATTCAAGGAGTTTGCAGATGTCAGACAAGTGTTTGACAGCAGAGCGACAGTTAAGCGCGGCAATATGGAGCAGCTTGCCATCTTTGAAGGTCTTCAGAGGTGGGCGCAGGGGACGGTAGTGCCCCCCTAGTCCCTGTGGGTGGCTCAAGAGCCATCAGGATAGTGGAGGATGGCAGAGAGGTCAAGGCCGACAAGGGAGTCGGGACAGTGAGGCATGGCAAGGGTCCCGTGAAGAGAAATAAGAAGGCACACCAGGAAGGGAGCCTGTGCAGAGGAGGAGGAAGGCACAGCAGGCAAGGGAGCCTGATCAGAGGGAGAGGTAAGGTTTGAGAGGCAAGGTAGGAGCCTGTCAAAGAGAAGAAGTTTGGGCTGAGGAGTCTGAACCATCATGGTTCCATTAAGATATACATTAATGATGACCATGGATGACAATGGTGTTGGGTCACCAGTTGCAGGTCAAGGGATATTCACCCTTCAGGGTCACTTCCCATTTGTATTTTGACTGATGGACATATGTGGTCCAATTCAGGGGTGAGGGCCCAGGCCACCATCTCCGTTGTAGGATGTGTGTTTGCTTTTGGGGGATTTGAGGGCTGGGTTGACACATCAGGTTCAGGGGTATTGTCTGTTGGTGACTGATGTGATACATCTGAGGGGGTTTTGAGCCCTGTATGAGCATTGATTGAGATGGGTGATGGATGGCTGACTCGCCTAGAGGCTGTGGGAGTCTATGGAGGGAAGCAGGTGGTCTGCGAGGCCCAGTATTCCCTTGACCATGTACCATGGTTGGAAGTGGGAGAAGGGTCCTTGGTCAGTGGAGGGTGAGGTATGTTGGAGTTGTAGTGCAATGATGATGGTTGCCCCATCCATGTGCCGAGTTGGTCCTTATAACTATTGTGCCCTTGGAGTGGTGACTGCTCATTCTATGCATATCCATGCATGCAATTGATGGGGATGTCGAAGATAAAAAGAACAAACCCCTAGCACCAGTGGTTAATATGCAATTGATCATTAATTTGACAAAATTGTATCAAATATTAGGACATTTGCGTTCCCAAAATCTTTGAACCAAAACTGTGTCTCATAAGCACTCCATTACAATGTATGTGAAATGTTAAGACATTTATTGTTGTTTTAAAGAAACGGTTATTTCATTAAACCTTCTTTAGTGCAAAATAGATATTAAAATAAAACATATAGCTTACAATTTAGAAAAGAGCAGGGAGTGAAAAGGGAAAGACCCAGTGAGAGGGCAATAGAGTAAAAGACTAGGTAGCATTAGCGAGAAACAGATCCTAAGGAACTGGTGCACACATACTTGATCATCAAGTTTTTAAAGGCACTTCATGAATGATAACATAAATACTAAATATTTACAAATGTAACAAATGTAAGTGAGGATCATTTCATCAAAAGGTGAACATACAGGATTAAATCTAATGAAGTTTAACAATTACTTAATGATAGGAGATAAATGTTGTTCCTTTTGTTTTTAAAGGACTTCAAGGGTGGACCATCATTGGGTCTGCCAAACTGACATGGGATAGTAATGTAACAAAAATGGGCTGGGATAAGGTGTTGTAGACAAAAGTAAAATTCCAGAGATGGTCACGTTTTGGCGGCGTTCATCCATGACTTGTCGCCTTCTTCAGATACATACATAAGTGTATAAGGATGGCTTGGCACATGTTGGTGTATTGCTAGTTATCAAATATCAAAAAGGTTGTCCTTCATGTGGATCCCTAGGGATTAACTTACCCTAGGTATCAAAACTCCATATATCCTGGCCCGGGAGCAGGGGTGCACTGCATGTGGCTGACGCAGGGGACATCTGGTGGTAAAGGAGGATGGCAGCCAATGCATGGAAAGAGGGAGTTGTGGTTGGTTAACGAACCCCTGTATCACACGGACGAGGGCGGGATTGCTTGGCTCTGAAAAGAGAGGTAGAGAGGGCCCGATAAATGGTTAACAGCATTGGATAAAGGGGAACACCCCTGTTGTCCTGAAATGCGCAGCGGGAGAAGAGTGATCCCCCTGGATAAATTGGGATTAGTGTGGCTTACCTGGGAGATGTGTGTGTGTGAACAAATCCGCTGGTCGGGTTGTCATCTGGAAATCACTTGGGGGACACTTCGGTATGGGTTCTACCATATTGCTACATATGCCAAGTGGTGCTGATCTACAGGGATCATGCTAAAGGCTCTGTGTAGCCTTGTAATATGAACTGCAGGAGGCAGGCTCAATAGTTAGGCATACCTGGATATAATCTTCTTGGACGTAGAGAAGAAAAGAGAAGAATAAGATGCAGGTTGCGCAGTGTCGTGTGTGACACGGCGTAACCGATCTTGGGCAAGTATTTATGTGGTTGCCATGGTAGCCATGAGGTGCTCCTCCGTGGTTGGACCCAAGATCTTGCAAGGACCTGTCATTTCTAAAGGCAGCATCGTTGTTATTGAGACGATGACGCGGCCCGTTGTGTCAACGGGGAGGCGTGGCTGAGGTCGGGAATCCATAATGGGAAAGTGAAAGTGTGGGCAAACTCGTCTGACTGAGGCCCGCGGGTACACCAGTGGATGGGAGATGTGCATCAGAAGGGGGCGGGGTGTGCACCTTTAGGGGAACATATCAATCTGAGATGAAGGTACTGCTTATGGTTGGAATTCGTATGCTATCGGGGAGCCAAGGAAATTGAGTCTGCTCAGGCTGTATATGTGGCGTGAACAAAATAAAAAAAGGCGGTCAACTCAGCATTGGCATCCTGTCGAAGCAAGGGAATGAGAGCGTGGGGCATGTGAGGGTTGTGAGTTGCGAACTGTGCCCTGGGGTAATGTATACATAGGAAATTGTCCCACAAAATGAAAATAGGACGAAATGGTAGAGGAAAATCCCATATGTAAACTTGCCTAATTGGGACGTATAGATGGTTGAACGCTCCTCGGCGGAACAATGGGTGGGTTCCTCTAGATGTTCCTGACTAGGGGATAATTTATGTAGCCTGGGGCAAACATTGTTCATTGAGTCCGTAGTTCAAAGTGTCTAATCTGTGGATCCAGCAGCATTTAAGTTCCAAAAGCCGTCTTGGTACATTGGTTCCCCCTTTCACTTTTTCTAAGACCACCAAAGTAGGTCATCCAAGGTGTGGCGGGCCTCTGTATAGTGTTCCACAAGGGGAGCAGTTGGATTCTTGCACATAATCTTGGATCTATGTTTGGAAATCTGTGTGTTTACAGATCTCATGGTTTGAGCAACATACTTAAGACCACAGGGGTATTGAATGCAATAAACTACTTGACTTGATTTGCAGTTAGTCATATCTCGTAAAGTCCATTTTCTGTTCCCAATTTGTAGTATTTGTATTCTGACATTGAATTTGCAGCCCACGCAGTTGCCACACGATAGTGATCTTTTATGGCGCGTTGATTCCAAAGGCCAGTTCTTGGTGTCTCCTTCATGTACTGAGAATGGACTAAATGTTCACTTATATTTCTGGCGCGTTTAAACGCAAACCGTGGAGGTAATTCTTCCGGTAGATGTAGATGAGCCAGTGGCCAATATTTTTGTATAAGTTTCTTAATTTGGAACGTCTGGGGGCCATGTGTTATAATGCAGGCAAGTCGTTCATGCTTGTTATGTGCGTCTGATTCTGCGGTTTAATTAATGCCTCCATATAGGTGAATCTTGCTCATTTGCTGGAATTTGTAAGTAGTTTTCTGGGGTAACCCCGGTGTCTACGTCTCTTGTCCAGGTGTGCCGCATGACTGTAAAAATCATCTAAAGATGTACAATTCCTGCATATCCTCAAGAACTGTCAATATGGTAGATTCTCTCTAATGTGGGTGGGGTGGTTGCTGGTGATGTGTAGGAATGTGTTTCTGTCCGTTGGTTGCCTCTACAGACTGCATTCCAGCTTACCTTGTTGGTGCTTAATAATTAAGTCTAAGAAAGGAGTTGTCTCATTATTGTATTCTATGGTCAACTGTATGTTACTATCACATGTATTGATCCAAGTGAAAAATTGTTTCAGCTCTTCTTTGCTGCCTTCCCAAATGCAGATGACATCATCTATTTATCTACACCAGCATTTCAAATGCTGCCGCCAGGGGTTCTGTGCAGATAGAATGTGATCTTTCTCATATGTGGCCATGAATAGAATGGCCATACTTGGTGTGAAAGCTGCCCCCATGGCCGTTCCTTTGATCTGGAGATAGAACTGATGTTGAAAACCAAAATGTTTTTACATACAGCTATGGACATAAGTTCAGTTATGAAATTACTGGGAACTCATTTTTGCAAGTTGTTATTGGTTATATGTTTTCAGATGCATTCAATCACTGAGTCATTGAGGATACTTGTATATAATGATTTTATATCCACGGTGACCAAAAACTGGGTATCTGGATTGAAATCAAGGTGTTCCAAAAAGTGGATGGTGTGAGTCGTATGCCACAGATACGAGTCTGTCATAATGCTCAAAGGTTTCAGGAAAGTGTCTACGAATTTACAAATGGTTCTAATATGGATCCACAGCCTGACAGTATGTGCCTTCCTGGGTTGATTTGAGAGTCCTTGTGAATTTTGGACAATGCATAGATGCAAGGAGTACGTCCTTGAGTATTGTTGAGGAAGTCTTCTTTTTCTGAGATCCAGTCTCACTGTAGGCCATATGCGACTGCTTCTGCGATTTCTTGTTGAAACTCTTTCGTGGTGTCTTTCTTAAGTAGGCTGTAGCTTTGTCATTTAACAGGGACGTCACCATATGTTTGTATTGAGATGCAGACATAAGGACAATGCTGCCCACTTCGTCTGCTGGTTTGATAACTAAGCTGTGGTTTCTTGACAGTGTAAGCAGTGCTTCTCTTTCCTCTTTTGATATGTTGTGATTAAGTTTGATTTTTTGTTTCTTGATTTTGTCGAGGTCCTACCAAATGCATCTTTCAAATGTTTAGATATCACGGGGGGCTTGGTTAACTAGAAGTGTAAAGGTTGACTTAGAACAAAGGCCTGAGTCTGGCCCTATTCTATTTCTTGATCCATGTGGTCTCTAGAGAAGGTTCAAGGTCTCACTGTGCGTAAAAAAATGCTGTACCTCTATCTCATTGTTGTTGGTGGGGATGTCATCATGTATTACAGGCATACATGTCTGTGTGTTCGGACATGCACATGTGCACATGTGTACACAGAAATGCGGAACTGCCTCTTCTCTCTCTCCCTTTTCAACCAGTGTTGTATGCAGGTGATGAGACCAGCTTCGGGGAGGAGTGAGTTCCAAAGTCAAAGCCAAGGCATTCTACGAGGCTGTGGAAGCCACAGCCACAACAGCCATTGTACACATCATCTGAGGGCAAGGTGGCTGGTGAGGAGACTTTTGCGGATGGCCCTGGTGATGTCATGTAGGACATTGCCATGGAAATTGAGTATGAGTCCTCAGAGGCAGTGCGGCAAGGACATTACACCATCCCCACAGCCAGTCCGGACACCATGGAGGTGTCATCTGGGGGGTCAGGATCAGGTGTGGTGGAGGGGGCCATTAAGGGCCTGTCCATGGTGTTTGGTGGTGGGCATCATCAGATCTGCAGGCTGCATACATGGACCTGGGACAGGAGGTTGTGTGGGACAGTGGTGGGTTCAGCTCTTCGCACTGGCCCAGTCCCATTGGCTTCAGGGCTATACACCTCTGATGATGCCACAACACAGACAAGCCCCACAGTAAGCCCTGATGATGCCATATGGGATGCCATGTTGCCCCTGCTCATGTCGGGCGGTGGCCGGCAGTTGGCTGCCCTTGAGGCCCTTAATGTGATCAGTGGCCAGCTCTTAAGCCGTCATGGGCAGGTGTGCCAGGTCATGACACAGATGGCTAGTGCACTGCTGTGTGTGTTGCAATTGGTACAGGCTTCACCAATACCACAACCTCCTCCCCATCAACTGTGCCCCAGGCATCGGCAGGTGTGGTCTCCATGCTGACCACCACCTCAGGTTCCTCTGCCCCTTGTCACCCCGGTAGCAAGTCTGGTGCCTCCTTCACGCTCAGTGGGGGTGCAAGTGACCACAGACGCCATTCAGTTGGTCCCACGGTCTGGGATGGCCTTTGCACAGGATCGTGCAGTGCAGGTGGACATTGTACTGGAGGTGACTGGTGGGGCAGTACTCCCCTCCAAGAGCCATTCGTCTCGCCGAAGGGAGTCCCAGTACCACAGGAGGGCTGCCAAGCAGCTGGAGATGTTGCAGCAGTGGAGGCAGGGAAACTTGTGACTTATGGCATGGAATACCCAGCAGGCATTCGTAGTTCGGCAGGAGATGCAGGTGGCAAGGCACCGGACACATGTTGCCACATTATGCCAACTGCAAATCATGAGGCAGCAGGAGGAACACAGGCTGCAGGTCATGGATGAGACAGATGCCACGGTAAGGTCTGCAGCACATCCAAGGAGGGTCGAGTTGCATGATGGAATTCTGGGGGAGAGCATAAGGGCTGCACAACAAACTGAACAGACCACTCGGGAGGCACTGCAGGCCCTCAGCAACACCATTGAGGCCTGCCTGCAGCAAGTGGAGGAAGACACACAAGGGACACTCCCTCATTACGACCCTGGCGGTAAGGGGTTTGCACCAGCGTTAGCTGCGCCGACCCCTTACCGCCAACTACGAGTTCCCATAGCGCCATGGTCACTTTTCCGCCCGCTTTTTGCGGGCGTAAAAATCCATGGCGCTATGGGACCTTGGTGTTAATTACGCCACCGTAATGTACGGTGGCGTAATTAACGCCTTCCCCACTCCCATTGAGCCCTATGGGGCCGAAATGGGAATGGGGAAGGGTAAATGGGTCAATGGGGACTTACCGCCCCGCCGACCTCGGAATGGGGCGGTAAGTCCGCCATCCGCCATGGCGTAAACGGACTTTACGCCATGGCGGAAAAGTCCGCCGATGGCGGAAAAAATCCGCCAGGGTCGTAATGAGGGCCATTGTCTAATATAGGACTGCAGTAGTGACTGTGAGCATTTTATTTCTATGGGTTGCCATACTTTTTGTATTTTTCAAGGAGGATTCTTGTAAGTTTGTTTTGGCCTAATGTTCTCATGGTTAAGGTTCAGTTGGATTTATGACAAAGTTGTGTCTTTGGGCCAATGGGATTCATGTGGTTATTTTGTCTTTTCATGAGTAATTCACTTTCTCCGACGCTCATGTCTGTGTGCATTCATCTTTTGGTGTGCATGTTACACTGGGCTGTTTTGATGGGTGCATGCCGCATACTAATGTGATATGGTTCTGGGTATTCATGGGTCCTCACTCAGCATCTCATTATTTTGAGTTGACGAGATTCAGTGTACCATTTTTTCATGCATCTGCTCACAGTGCAGGTATGATTGTGTGACATTTATGACGTGTGCACATTGCCAACAAGCACCATGTATGCTGTATGCAGGGGGCAGGCTCATAGTCATACATTTAGGGATCAGCATATGTAGATGTATTCATTGTGACCTTATCAGTCCATGCATGTAGTTGATGCATGTGCATAGGATTGGTACATGTATTTGTTTTGTAGACTGTCATCTCTAGCTCTTGCTGTATGCGTCGGAGGCTGGTGTTAATGGTGGTGGTGGGGTATTAGTATGGTTCATCATTGTGGTAGTCAAGGTTGTCCTACATTGCATTCCTTGCACAGATGGTCATGTAGCCATGTATGTTGGCTGTGAAGATCTTTGTTTACCTATGTGGTACAATGATGACTGTGTCTTGCAGTATGCATGGATGTTGAACTGTACACACCTGTGATCATGAGATGTGGTTGGTGTATATGGTATGGTATGTATGGTGTATATGGCCCCACTACACATACGGGATGTGGCTGTGTCGTGTATGAGTGTGTGCTTTTATGTGTGACATTACTACCTGCAAGGCTTTATCGATGTCTTGTGGGTGTGTCATAGGCATGTTGGGTGTGGTGATGTTGCCAGTGATGGTGTTTGTTGCTCTGTGATTTTGGTAATCCCAGTGATGGTCAATGTCATGCTCAGTATATGTAATGTGAATGTCTGTGCTGCCTGATTTGGCCTTTTGTGCAGAGGTGCATTAATTTCACACACTTTGACTGCTAATGCATGTGTTACACATCAGGCATCCCTCCGACATATGTAGGGCAGATGAGTGTGTGCGTAAGGGTGGTTGTAGCTGTACATGTGCATCAGGTGAATGCTTGTCAACAGCACCATGGGTGCCTCTGAGGTATGTAGTCATTGATTTTTCCATGGTGTGCATTGTGGGAGACAGATCTGCATAGGATTTGAATCTGAACGACTGGTGTACAAGGTCGAATGTGGATGCGATTTCCAACTGAACCCTCACACTTCTAGGGACAGTGAGATGACACGTTCATGTGGATGTACAGGTACACTTAGGTGGTATTCCTCTGCCGTTACAGGTGTGGTGGGCCATGTGGAGTCAATTTCCCCAGGAGGGGTGTAATGGTGAACCAGTAGTTACACAGACTATACAGTGTCACTGCTGGTAATTGAGGTAGTGCCCAATCCGGGTTTCAACAACTATTGTGGTCTCTAATTTTGTACACAACACCCACAGGTTAAAGTTTGAATGATGTGTGCACAATATTCCTCTACAAGACACAGTACGGTGTTGTGGCTACACACTGGAGGTGGTGACACTTCTGGTGGATTTGGATGGGGTATTGGGCTGAGTACTGAATGCAGAGGCTTGGAAATTTGTGAACAGGGCTGCATTCTTGTGGGGTGCAGACCCATGAGGACACTGCCTTGTGCAGCCCTGTCCAGGCCCCAGGTCCCACCCTCACTGCCTTCTCCATGCCTGTGCATCTAGTTGCTGTGCTTTGTTGAGACTCACATTCCACTCTGGGCATTTTGTTCAGCTTGGTGGGTGCCCAGTGGTCAGGATTGATGGCACTGTGCGTCATGGTGCACCACACGGTGCCCAACCAACTCTTCCACTGGGGCCCCTGCCTGGGGCAGTGTCCCACATGGTCTACACCTTCCAGTCTCACTTTAGTGTCACTCTGGGCACAGGGCAATTCAGCAACACCTCCACTGGGGGCACCCAAGCCAGCTGTGGGGTGGTTGGCTTCCTGCCTTCCAGTTGCACGCAAACAGGTGCAAGGGGGGCATCCACCAGCTGCACTACGCAACCGCTACCTGAGGTGGACATTTCTGATTCACAATCGTGCCCCCACTGAGTGGGTGCTAATGGAGACAGCCAGCCAAGAGACACATATATGAGTGAACCATGTGCCCTATATATTTATTCCAGGGATGCATGGGTGCAGTGTTGTGTGGATTGGGGGTGCACCTTATGTGTGCTGGTCCTTTGAGTGGGATATTTGGGTTTGGGGTTATGTGTGTGGTGTGGTGATTGGTGGTTGTACAGAGAGTAGGACTGGTGGGTATATGTGCTTTTTGCATGTGGGGGGTTCAAATTGGTAGGGGTACATGGAGTAGGAATGGTTGGTTAGATGCACTTTGCATGTGGGGGGCTCAGATTGGTGGGTGTACAGTTGTGTAGTAATAGTGGGTGTAGGTACACTTTACTTCAGGGGGCTCAGATTGGTGGGTGTACAGGGTATGTGAATATTGGGTGTAGGCACACTTGCATGTGGGGGGCTCAACTTGGTGGGTGTACAGGGTGTAGTAATGGTGGGTGTAGGTGCACTTTGCATGTGGGGGCTAAGATTTGTGGGTTTACAGGGTGTTGGAATAGTGAGTGTAGGTGCACTTTGCATGTGGGGGCTCAGATTGATGGGTGTACAGGTTGTAGGAATAGTGGGTGTAGGTGCACTTTGCATGTGAAGGACTCAGATTGGTGGGTGTACAGGAAGTAGGAATAGTGGGTGTAGGTGCACTTTGCATGTGAGGGGCTCAGATTGGTGGGTGTACAAAGAGTAGGAATAGTGGGTGTAAGCACACGCTGCATTTGTGTGGTGCAGATTTGTGGCACTCCCGGGGCCGTTAATGGTTGTAGGTCTAAGTAATAGTGATGAATTGTGGTTATTCAACATTTAATTTGTAGCTGTTTCCCTGCATCTGGTGTCACGGATAACAATCTGTGCCAAACGCTCTCTTTCAGTGGGTCCTTGGTTTGCACTAGGGGTGTGTTGTGGGCGTGTCAGATGCGATCCCGTTTTCTTTGCGCTGCAGGTCCCTCCTAGCACTTATTTCTGTAAATCGCCTCCTCGCGCAATGCATTTGTGCCATGCCATACGCACACGCAGGTACTTATGCGGCCAGTTTGCATGTCTTTCTGTAAATCAGGGCCAAAACCTATGCATGCATACGTTTTGCATGGCTTCAAAAAAAGCGTACACTTGATTCACAAATTTATGTCGGCCAAATACGCATACATTTTGTTGCACTATATCGAATTTAGCAGCAAATCTGCAAATGTTTCTGGTTGTGATTATCCTTTGCAAATTGATTTCATCACGTAAGACTGAACTCTGCAGACGGAGGGCTGAGAAATGCTGGTAGAAATGGCAATGTTTCTCTGAAATTATTCAGTCCTTCAAAAATGAAAGATGAGCAGTGTGAGCTAGCGCTAACCGTTCCTGCATATGTGATCAGTACACTACTGAACCTTCTTCTAATTAATTAGATGATGCAAATACTTTGCGAAAGAAAAAAGGGAATACCTATTCTTGTTAAGACTCACATGTTTTTAATTCGAGTAATTACATAAAAAATACTAAATCAATAGAGGAAACAAATAAATACTACTGTGCCTGTGCTATTCCAATAATTGTTTCGGCCAAACCACTTTTTCAAGGCAATGAAAGTGGCATTAGTATTGTACACACAAAAACCTTTTGCCAGAAGAATATTTGGAAAAGTCCACTTTAAGCAATTATATGTTTTTTATCTTTCATTGATTCGTGGGGTATGCCCTTTTCTGTGAGTGCTGTTGCAACCTTACAGTTCCCTAGTGACTACAAATTGCACATCATTTGGCACAGAACAATTATTTGTACCGCAAATTCAGCTGTAAAAATTAAGAACAGCAAAATACGTCACAATTGGCAGGACCATCATCCAGATGTTTGTAGAGGGCTCCAGCTTGCTAGAAAAATTAACCAATTAACCAATGCATCCAGGCTTTTGTCTCCATTCAGATGGCAAACTCGTAAGACCTGCTCAGAGCTCAACTGAAACAGAAACACCTTTCAAAATTAACTTTTTTGGTGGTGGGTAACAATACTTCTATTTACCCTTTTCCTATCTCCAAATGTTGCTGGAGGGAGATGACACCTTGTACTCTTCTATCTTCCATGTCATAAAGTTGTACCACATTTTCAGCAGCGACATTACTGTAAACTGAAACTTAATAAAGGAGGCAAACACGGAAACATACTAATTTCTTGACAATTAATGAAAGAGTTGTCTATGCAGAGTAATTACACGCACAAATTAGTTGTTAAAACCCCAAATTTTAAAAAAAGAGCATTGGCAAAACCAATAGGTCTGACTTTGCAAATGTAGAGGACAAGCCTATGTTTGCCCAGTAGGTGCTTTACAAAATAATGTTACCCTCAATATTTATAAATTCTTTGTTTTTCACACAAGAACTGCACCACAAGTTTTTAGTTTGATTTAAAAAATGTAATTTATAGTTCAAAAATGTGTATCTAATCTCCCGAAGGAGGGCCCTTTTATGATGACACGTGTTTCGGCTCCTCACGAGCCTTTCTCAAATCAGGGCATAAATCTCATTCACTTCATTCATACAACAAAGCATATATACATATTATGTATTGTGTAAAGACAGAGAGTAGGGAGAGGTGGTGGGTTGGGTAGGTAGGGTTCACAAAAAGAAAAGAAACCACAAACCATGTAAGTGAAAACACGTGAAATAATCTCAATTGTTGCTCTTAAGTTAACCTTTTGGTAAGTACTCACTGATTGTTGTCTTGCCTGAAAGATCGAATTAATTTGGTAAACATAAATGAAACACCTGATATATTGCACCTGATAGTGCCATAACCACACGAGAAATATTATTATTTAGTTAGGTTCATGCCCCTTAAAAGGATCCATTATCTCCTCCTTCATTATTAGACACACATAAAATGGTCATCAGTATTAGTTGGTCTTATCTTACCCAATATCCATTTTGTATTTGTTGTTATGTGAAGTATTGATTCCTACAGGTCCCGGGTTAGAATCCCACCTGTAAAGTATTGTTCATTGTCACGCATAGTGATCATTCTGTTATTCTAGACCACTACACTCATTCATATGTCCTTACTCCCTCCCAGTTTGTTGTATCTATGGGAAAGGGTTATTGTTGTCCAGTACTGGTGTCTTTAAGAAACTCATAATCCTGTTTTTTCATTAAGCTGCTTATGGCATGATCTCATATTCCTCATTTCTACTAGCATCCTAAATCCCAACCCTGTCCTAACTTGGGTTTTCTTGCACGCACGTCTCTATCTATAGCTCGCAACATTTTGATAAAGCACTGATTCTTAGAATGACATGCTGTACTGTTAAACTTGAAAGATGTTCCATACTAATTATTGTGCCGCCAGTTGTCAGAATTTACCCAACGGAGTTTCAAGTGCAAAAGTTACCAATTACTAATTAGGTAAGCACACTGGTTGCAAAACATAACTGTCATACATAGATTGCATTCACTTTCATGAATGCGCATTATTCAGTCGATCGCTCCCCTAATTGGTGCATATTATATTAAGAAGCTAGGTTAGTCAGCCTGCACTGAGATAAGGGCTTACCTCAAAAGTCCTCGCATGAGTCTCCGCACAAGGGCTTCAGTGTTCTGAACGCTGCGACAGCTGCCACGTATTGTGTTAGACCTGGTTACCATGGTTACAGAGGAAGTCCTTCATCTCTTACCACTCGTCAATGATTAGGCGCCATCTTTTGGGCTACCTAAGGACGTACTAATGGATTGCACAGTTCTAATAAGACCATTTTTGCAATTTCTAATGAAAGGGTTGAGGAGGAAGCCTCAATACCCATTACTTTTTTACATTTAAAAGCTTCCGTGATTACGCACATGTCAAATCTAAGAATTAGCTGTTTATGTGTGTAATGATTCAAAACTTCCACTTTCCAATCCATCTCATATTAGCTGTAGCCTGTAGCTATTGTTTGCATATTACAAAATATTGAACCGGTAAGCTAAATGTTCCATGTGTTGACTGATAAAAAGTAACAACATCTTGTGATCGTTAAACCTTGCAGTCACTAGTTGATATTATTTAGCAGTAACTTAGTAAATTACTTTTCTTAGGGTTTCATCCTTTCTTCCATTCATTCTCATATTTAATTATTACCCACATTGTACATGGGTCTATATAAGGTGCTTGGACAACAAAAATCCAATTACATGCGAGTTCAAAATCCTCATATGTGTAATGCCATGAACTTTTTGCATATCTGCCTAGTTCCCTCATTGAGTCAATATTGATAAGTTTCAATTTCTCAAGAGCACCATTCATATTATGCTATGTGGAGTTAACAGCCACCTCAAAACAGATGTTTTCCCAATCAGAAATCCATGTCGACGCTTCATGTAATTCTGTGTTACTTCTTACAGGAAATGCACCAACTCATTGGGCCTCATTACAGGTCGGGCGGTCCGGAATTAACAGTGGCGGTAAACCCGCCGCCACTCTTAATTCCGGACCGCCCGATCCCGAGTCCTGCAGGCGGGAGGTGATGTTCCCGCCAGGTCTGACCTGGCGGGTTTAACACCGCCCGCCTGCAGGCAGACGTGGAAACACCAGCACCATCACGAGATGGTGCCGGTGTTTCCACTTCCCCATTCCCATTGAGTACTATGGGACTCAATGGGAATGGGAATTTACTGAATTCCGCCTCCAGAATTCCTGGGACACCAGGGTCGTAAAGCCCTGGTATTTCCGGTAGTCAAAAGGCGGAATAGTAATATGAGTCCGGCGGTAACCAGGCGGTTTTATCGTCTCGGTTACCGCTGGACTAGTAATGAGGCCCATTGTCTTTGTTGAGTCCATATTGTATCGTTCTAAATTTGCAAATTAATCGCGCTTCAGATTGTCTCAATAATGTCTCTTGATTTCCTCCTCTTCACCCCAGTATGACATTCTGTAGTCCTATAAAATTCAGGTCGTGTTTGTTCTCCATTTGGCAAGATTGCTGCCAATGCTGTGCCAGTTGAAGTGACACATCCTGGCTCCCGATTGTTGAAATATGTTCCCGGCTTCATGTTCTTTCTTCCCTTATAGTACTTCCAATGTATATGCGCTTACATATACATATTATCGCATATACTGTTTACTTTGATCTGCAATTTATGTTCTCCTTGATTTTCATTTTTGTTCCTCTTATGTCTTGAAATTTCATTGTACTCGCATGTGCATATTTACATATTGTACATGTTCCACATTTCCTGAACCCTGACACCTCAGTTTTTAGCCACGTTTCCACTGTTTTATTGGGTATTTCAGGGAGTAGCGATGCACTGAGAATCATTTTAAGAGTCTTTGCTTTTTTAAAAAAATGGTCCTGGGTTGTTCCTCAATGAACAGGCCGATACTTCGACATGAGTAATCAGCAGACCCTTGGACCCCGATGGGGGCACTGGTTTGAAGGTTTGAGAACTACTAAGTCGCTCATGATGAGACTGCGCCTGACAAATTCGCCTGAAGACTGCCGATTAACCAAGTAGGGGACGAAGTGGAAGTTTTAATACCCACTATCCCACCTGATGAAGTAAAGACTTGCGTGGGGCTCAAAGAAGTTCTCAATGGCAACTTCTATCCACAACGGAAGGTGGATCATGAATGACACACGTTCAATACGGTTTATAGTGAATAAGTCGAATTCAAAAAAGTCGAATGCAAAAATGTCAAAAAAAAAACATTTCTAATGTGTTTTTTTTTTAATGGGGGGGTTCTCCCACAGCCCCTGTTTATTTTTACTAGCTAAAGCCAAAAAAACATACAAATAAAAAAAAACACACATTTTTTTTTCAACATTTTTGGATTCGACTTTTTGCATTCGACATTATGACTGGCTACCGTTCAATACCACTTGCAGATGACAGGCAAATCGGTGGGCACGATTGCAACATGGCTCCGCAAGTTAGTGGCGCATTGAGATTCCCACAAGCTCACAAATTAATATGCAATCCATCTAAGAACTATTGGTGGTCTATCATCCTCTTTTCAACAGAAACTGCTGTGTGAAACGCTTCCTCTGACAACCATACTACAAATGGGCAGAATGGAAGTCAGAGCAAAATTGAAAGCATCACTTATAGAAACAAATAACATGCCTGCGAATGATCAAATATATCAGATCACTCAAGGAGTTAGAGGCAGATACGTCGGCAGCACTCTCCCACCACGATATTCATTGACAGAAAAATATTACAGATGTGGATTGCCATTATATCATGAAGAGGGTTTGCTATGTCCTGCATTCGGACAACATGTGCAAATTGTGGCTGAGAAAATCACATGGCCTCTTTGTGCAACTCAGTACCCAACCAAATATCAGGAACCAACGTCACTCCCTAAAGACCAGAAAACAGTATGTGTGGATCAGCCCAGAGAAATTACACAACTGCCCGGAGAGATTGTGTAAGCCATGCGTGACAAATTACGGGACAATCTCCATCACTTCCGACAGTCAGAGAAAGAAGTCCGAATTACTATGCTTACATGAACCACGATGTGTCCGCATCACCGGGCAGTGATGTTGACATACCAGTAGGAGAACATCATGCCAAATTTGTCATTGACACTGGCTCAACTCTAAACATTATGTGCATGTCTGAATTCTGCAAGATGACACATCCGCCACTTCTATCACCATCAGAATTGAAAGTCTTTAAGTGGGCCGCTAAGGTGTCATTGAAAAATCATGGACAATTCTCCACAATCCTCAGATACAAAGGGAGAGAATACCTTGCAGAACTTCATATACTAACACGATAAGTCCCGGTAAGCAACCTACTAGTTTGCACCACAGCCATAGCCACGAAAATCTCAGCTGTGACATATGCGATACAACAAGATGGCTTTGTTATACACCTGTATACAGAGCTATTCAAGTGTTTGGGATGCCTCAAGGGAGATCCAGTCACTTTCCATATTGATGAATCCATAGCACCAGTTGCACAACATTCATCTCTAGTCACAGGTTGAAAAGGAGATCAAGAGCCTATTAGAAGATGACAAAATAGAACCATCCAGAGGTCCATTGCCCTTGGTGTCTCATATCATATCAGGACCCAATAAAGAAAAATATGACCAAATAAATCTCTCTGTAGACATGCAGCAAGCAAATAGAGCGACTGGGTGCAAAAGACACCCGGTATGTACCTAGATGATATGGTAATCCTACTTAATGGAACCAAGATATTCACGAAGCTCAATTTAAGCAAGTACCATAAAATCAAATTGGATGAGAAATCCCGATACATCACCACCCACATTGATCTCTTTAGATATAAGAGGTTCAGTTTCAGTATTTCTTCAGCTGCCAAAATCTTTCACGAGAGCTTCAGGAAAGTTATTTGTCACACAAAGAACTGCTTCAACTACAGTGACGATATATCCTAGTCTTCAGGGGGAATACTAAATAACATGATGTCACCATGGAGCAAGTATGCACTGCTCTCATGCAAGCAGGACTGACACTCACGTTTGAGAAAGGTGCTTTCGATAAAACACACTTCAATTTCTTTGGGTGCATTTTTTCTCACAGTGGGATGAGTCCTGATGCAGGGAAAGTAGCAGCGATCACTGAGATTGCATCCCCGCAAGACGTCATGTAAGTCAGATCATTCTTAGGAATGGCCAGTTATTGCAGTCAATACCTCCAAGATTTTGCCACCAACAGTGCGCACTCAGAGAACTCACCAAACAAGTCATACAGTTCCAGTGGTCTCCCGTGTGCGAAGAGGCTTACAAGCAGATCAAAATGAGCATTGCATCGGCGGAAAACATGGCATATTTTGACCCAGCAAAATGCAGTTAGCTAGCCATTGATGCCAGTCCGGTGAGACTCAGAGTGATATTGCCTCAACACCACCCAAGGTCAGATGCCCCCAGAACGGTCATTGCATAGGCCAGCAAAAGCTTATCTGAACTAGAAGTGATATTATCAATCTGAAAAGGAAGGACTTACAGTTTTACGGGTGTGCAAGCATAGCCAGATGTTTCCCATAGGATAACCCTTCACAATAGTCAGTGACCATCAAGCCCTGGTGACTATATATGGAAACCTTCAGTGTAAGATGCCACCACGGATTGAGCGATGGGGTTTCTGAGACCACAAGATTTTAACTTCACCATCATACATAAACCAAGGAAAGAATACAAACAAGCTGATTTCATCCCATGGCATCCTATCCCTGATCATTCCACAGCAATGTTGATGGCAGATGAATACATACATTTCCTCACTCAACTAAGACCGCCAAAGCCTCTCTCATCTACGAGGATAAAGGAGTATACCATGATGGACATAGTGTGTTGAAATGTGCGAGAGCTCACCGAGTCCAGGAGATGGAGAGAAATTAGCATCAGAAAGACTCAAGGCGAGGAATACTGCACTCAAGAACTGCATGCATTCCAGGAATTGAGAGATGAATTTGCTGTGACGGCAGAAGGACTTCTCATGAGAGGCCACCAAATTATCATACCCATTGATCTATGGCAGCAGGTCATGTTACTTGCATCAGATTATGTCTAAGGCAAATAACCCAGAACCTCTGCAAATGTCAGACATGCCAGAGCTGGCCTGGATACATTTAGCCAATGATTTCTTTGGACCATTTGGGGAAGGAAAATACTGGATGGTTGTCATGGATGAATACTTGCGATTCCCACTAGTACAATTGATCTCCTTCATTGCGGCCAGCACAGTCATCCCTGAGTTGGACATCATATTCTCAGCATGGGGTATTTCCAAGGTATAAAAATCAGACAAATGGCCCACCATTCAGCAGCTTAGAATTCACCAGATTCATACAGCACATGGGAATACATCACAAGAGGATCATTCAATTATGGCCTCAGGCCAATGGCATGTGGAGAAATCCATGGGTAGTTTAAAGAAGGTGCACATGCAAAATGAACTACACTCAATGTCCTTAAATCAAGCGGTGTGTAGCATGCTCTGTGACCACAGAAATTCTCTGCATGACGTGACTGGATGATGTCCTCCTGAATTTCTGTTTAGAAGGAAGGTGAAGACAAGACTCCTTCACATTGCGAGTTTTCCCAAAAAAGACGTTCTACATACGGACAGATCCAAGAAGCAAGACATTAAGTGGTACGCTGACACAAGATGAAAGGCCAAGAGTTCTACCATACAAACGGATGACCAGGTTTTCATGCACAAAAGACAGGAAAGGAAATCGGAGGACAAATTTGATCCCACACCCACGGTCGTTTCTTACGTAAACAGATCAATGGTGAATGCCTGTTCCCATGAGTGGGTCATCACGCGCAATATTCCCCACTACACATTATACAATGAAAGGAAAGAAGTAAATCACATGGAGGAGAGAGGATGAAGATGGGGAGATCATTACACAGAGGTTGATTGAAGAGATGTACAATAACGAACTGTAAGTGCAGGTCATTTTTGCACAATGGGGGGGGATGTCATGTCCTGGCAAGGACACGGTTAACTGTGGCCGAGTCCGACTCGTCAGAGGATGCGCGACCAATAGGAGACTTTCCAGCTCACGCATGCAAATATTCCCAATGCTCATTATCCGAGCATGACAAGAAAGAGCCAGGCTCCACGGTATTGCACAAGGCCATGGTGAACAGATTACAATGCTGGCATACCCACTCACATCAGAAAAGCCCCCACCCCACCAAATATTTGCCGTTGTTTAGATATGCATCATCACAAAGCCTGCTACCTTTAAAGATATTCGACTACATATAAATGCAGAACATAGGTAGAAACAAATATCAAGCACTACTAGTATGGGTACACTAAAGAATCTCTCACAGGCAATATTCTGGATGTGCCAAACAATGATTACAGGTAGGAGAGATGATCATGTCACTTGTATTGTTGTTGGTCTTTGAGTCTTAAAGTATACTTGCAAAAGCCAGAACAGATTTTATTGGGCTTGACTCCCTGTGACTTCTGGTAGTTGTAAGCCTCCATTCTGGATGGAGAAAATATAACTAAAATCATACTCTTTTTGCTTAACATTTTTATAAGGATGTATACATATGTAACATTGTGTTACTGTGCAACCTTTTTACTTTTCAACTGATAGCTACAAAGCAAAGTATTGTTGAAGTCTTTCAAAGTTAAACATATATTTGTATCAACTAGAGCTGATCACATATATGGGCAAGTGCTGAAAGTGCAGAGTGGGTTCAAATCCAAGCTTCACTACTTAATCAAAGTGTGTGATCCTTGGTGAGTAATGTTATCCCAATCAGTAGTATCTACCAACATTGAGAGTTGCAAGTGATTCAGTTCATAGTATACTCTATTTAAAAAAGTCTTAAAACTGGTTTTACAGATTGCAGTGTTGCTTCAGGGTTCGGTCTCTGGACCAGTCTCCCTAGTTACCTATGCATAAGAGTGTCGATGTCTTTGTGGGTAGTTTGTAGTTGAACACATGTTATATCCACTGCTCTTCCCTGCTCAACCCCAATGCCATCACATACGCAAAGCGCCCTCGGCAATAGGTGGTTATCTCATAGCTTCACCTATGACATGTTGCAAGCTTGAGCTTTGCAAGTTCAATGCCCGGCAGATCCGACTCAGCCCTTCATCCTTCTGAGGTCGATAAATCGAGTTTCGAAGCAAGAGGAAATTGTCAGAAATAGATATACAAAAACCTGTTATTATTGTTATCTGTACAACACAATGTTTTCTGGTAAGTAGGAATTCCACAATAAGCATTGAAAGGGAGAGAGAGATCAAGGTGACAGTCGATTACTTTCTCCATATTAAAGGTGACAGTCGATTACTTTCTCCATATTAATTTTATTTACATTTTAGTGTAACTGGCCGTGGCCGGCACCAGTGTTGGGCTTGGAAGGGCTGAAGCTCTCCCTCTTTGAGACAGAAGGCGTTACTCTGATGTGATGCCCGCTTCGACTGCAAGAGCCTGTCATTAATCACAGTGGCAGAGGACAGAAGCATGACGATTCAATATCAGTAGACAACCAGTGGTCTTCAAAGTGTGGGGCTCGCTCACCTGGGGCGAGGCCTTGCACCCTCTCAAGGGGGTTAACAATCCCACAATGTGAAGCATCACTTAAACCATTTAGTCTTATCTGCATTGGTAATAATTTATTTAATGTGATACAGTTTACATTAATAAACTTTACACATAATCTAAATTTAAACATGTACATATGGTAGTAAATATCTAAAAAAACAAATAGCTTAAAGCAACATACAAAAGATCCTAAAAGTAGATCCTAAAAACGTTGATCAGCAAACCTAAAAGGTCAGCCAACCTAAGAAATACATACTTATCTGCATTTCAAGTGATGCCCCATGCACGTTACCTCCAGATAATGGGCACAATAATGGAAATAGGCAGAGCATGAAAGAAAGTTTCAGGCTGTGTTTATTTCTTGGTTACTGAAGTCAACAGCAGACTCCCCTGAAAGGGGCATGCTGCGACTACTGTGGCTGTTACACAGAGAACAACAAAAACCAAAGGGAGAGACAATGAACTGGGGGTGGGAGTAGGATAAAAGTGAAGGGACAGAGGCACCAGGGACGTTTTTATTGGAGGGAAAAAGGGGCATTTGCCCAGGACCCCCACCTTGGACGGGGCCCCACAAGTCTGCCTGGTCTAAAGAAGTAACATTCCTTTGTTCGCCAGACTTAAATAGCGCACACAAGGATATTGTATTGCATAGTGCTGAGGCTCTAAACCTATTGCCTGTCTGTTTTGGAAAGTACATTTTACCTCAATCAATTCATCATGTAATGCTTTCTGTGTTCACTGTGGTATATATAGATTGTGTGTTCCTTGTGGCACAACTCCTGTAAAATTCTTAGCTTTCTGTGGGAATTATGTTGATCATGGGCAACAGCCACATTTGAAATGCATACTGGTAAATTGAGTGCCACAATGGTTCAGAAGTTAGCTCAGTGTGTTAAGCACTCATTGCAGTGATATGTGTTACTATGCAAGATTAGAATAGCACATTCCTGTAAGGCTGGCTGAGCCTTTCCTATGTCTGAAGTTTATAAACCTGCCTGCATATGTACTTAGTGTTGCAGCACAACAGGTGCTATAATCAGCAATATATCTGCACCAGATAGTGGTTGTTATAAAAACAAACATGTCATCCTTATGGTGAAGGTCTAGAAATTGGTGTGCTCAGATGTGGTGTTGTAAAACCTAGGCAATCACCTCCAACGATGAGCATAAACTGCTAGTCCAAGAGATGAATAAGTATCAGAATTTGGAACCAAAACATTTTGTATCCTGGCTTTGCCAGCAGACAATGCAGTGATCATATCAATCATCTTGTATCTCGTACATTAGTGTACTGTCTTCTGTGAAGTTTGCCTCCCTGCATGCTGGTGGCATCGTTTAGCCCATTACTTGATCTTTCTTCTCATGTAGGCTATTTGAGTGGAAGGGGTGGTCGATGGGATTTCCTTCTCAGGGTATGATCTTCAAAACAGCCTCACTCATGGTTTCACTGACTACAGTGTTGCTTTCACTATAATAGTGAGCATTGATATATTGCACACCACAGGAACTTGTTCCTTTGATCTCTAATGGCAACACTATTTGAAAACTATGTCCCACTTATAATCTCAGTCTGTCTCGATATAGACACCTTCCTGGTAGCTTCTAATCGGCATCCACTATCCATGCTATGGTACGTGTAGCTTTCTCCTTCCTACCAACTGGTCTGCTTTATCCATGCTTGAGCCCGTTTGCATTCTGTGAGACAGCAAATGTGAGATCTCTGTTTATTCTGGATTACATGTACCTTTTACATACAGTCCTGCATGAATACTACAGCCTGCATACCTTCCTGGATTCTATTGATATAAAGTCTCCTGTATCTATGCTAGAACAGAAGTAACCTCTTCCTAGACTGATAAACAAGTAGCATTTGAAGGCGCACATTATCAGTCTGATTAGAACAAAAATGTAGAGGGTAAGGGGACTTAAAGTGAGTAAACATCCTTATTTTTAATGCTGTGAAGGCAGCATGTCAACGTATGGGTTGTGATTGTGGTGAGGAGGGTGGGCATCTCAGATATTCTTGATCACTTAATTCCTTTGGTTTGGTGGAGGGAGGCCCCAAAGAAGTCTGTGCCCAGGGACCCAAAAGTGTTTAAGATGGTCCCGAGAGGCACCATACAGAGCTGAAGGGAGAAACAGAACCAAAACGGTGACATGCAACAGCCACATACATGTAAGGAGCGAACAGCAGGGATGAGGGACAGCGAGACAAAGGGGAAGAGACATGATGAGAGGTCCAGGGATACAGAGAGCCAGACTAAGAAAGGAGTGAGATACAAAGAAAGAGCGGCAAAGAGATAAAGAGAGAGAGAGAGAGAGAGAGAGATGAAACTGAAAAGGTGGGAAATTAAGAATGATAGAGGAGATATAATGAGTAAGGGTGAGCACAAGGCAAGAGAATGTGAGTGAGGGAAGCAAGATTGAAAGAGTGAAGGGGAGGTAGAGGGGAAGTGAGGGAGAGAGAGATAAAGAGATATATAGCTCAATGGATTGCTAGAGAGGGAGGGAGTGAGAGAGCGAGAGATAGAGGGAGTGAAAGAGACAGACATAGAGCTACAAAATTTGTTATATAACTGGGCCCAGTACAGGCATTATTCTTTGCGTACTGGGAGTTTTAGTCTGGCTGAGAAGGACACACCAGGACTGAATTACCTACTCATGGTTGGAATGGGGCTACTTCAGTGCTCAGGAGAAGGGGAGTAAGAGAGACAAAATACAAAATTGCAGTTGAAAATAGAGCATTTCAAAAAGAGGAGAAAGGAGAGACAGAATGGGAGGGAGAGAAGAGAGAAAAAAATGCAGAAAAAGATAAAGAACATGAGAGAGGGTAAGAAAGAGAATGCGAGGGAGGACGATCCAAGCAACTGAATGAATGAAAGAGCAAGGATACAGAATGGAAGTGAAGGAGAACCAGGAGACTGCATAAGAGGGAGAGCCAAGAGAATAGTACGTACAAAGGGAATAAACTAAACACAATGTAAAGTCAGGATGGGAGGAAAAAAAGTAATACACTAGGAACAGGAAGGAGTGACAAAGACAAAGGACACTAAAGAGTAAGGGAATGAAGTAGAACATTGATCAAGAATGCAAGAGGGATTATGAGAACACAAAAGGGAGTGTGAAAGATAGAGTAAGAGTACAAACAGGACGTCCAAAGGAGGGAGAGCAGGAAGGGTGACAGAACAGAGAAGGTAGTGCATAGCATTTAGAGATGGAGAGAGAACTGGGGAAGGTAAGTGATGAGGAAGAAGAGAAGGCAGTACAAATTAAGAATCTAAAATGAAAAAGACATATGTTCTGAACGAGCCTGTGCCATGCTGTGTAAATTCCATCCTCGATGATCAGTGTTTGGATCTTTTACATTTCAAACATGTGCTCCCTCCCCTCCACCTGCGATGAAACAATCTGAGACAATTGGTTTGATGAGCTGGCTTCGACCCTCTGCAATCCTCCTGCCGCTCAATTATACTATTCGATTCTCATGGTGTTGTCTTCCTTGGTACGCATAGTCACCCTCCTAGCAAACCAAATGTCATCTTGATCTCAGTAGGAGAACCCTCAAAAGCATCCAGGGTTGGCCTCCCTTTCAAGGCTGAACAGTTTTATTGGTTTGCATTAGAGTGGGTGAAGGTGGCGTCTTGGCATGCCATCTGCCACAGCCAACCTTGGTAAGGCAGTTGCTCGACATAGCATGTGCCTCCCTTTTCACATGCCAGCTAACCCCATGACCAGCGATACGTTGGGGATGGGGGTGTCACCTGTAAACATGTTTCTTCAAAGGGGTGGGGGTGGGGGCTGTAGGCATAAGGTTGGAAGACCACTGCCCTATGATGAATCTGAAGGCGTAATGCTGGGCTCAGCTCTTGGATGACCCACACCACCAATCATTAGTTTCTTTGTTCAACTTAATAGCATCTGAATTATGGTAAAATGTGCATCTAATGGTATTCAGCCTCCTGGGCTCAAAGGAAGGGGCTGATCAACAGCACAATGGGTTGAATGGACCCAATAACTACCAGCATTTAAAACTACCATCCAACCACCCACCCTCCGCCCCAAAATGTTGGGTCTGGCTTTACCCCTGTGACTGGCACACGTTTTTTTTTTTTTTGCAAGAACTGAAAACTGCAATTATTCTTGAACCTATTCCAACTTTGCAGATAAAAACATTAACCATATGCGGGCCAACGAGAAATAATGAAAGGACTGTGCCATACACAGAATGTGTGCACATTCTTTAATAACGCAGGCCCTGTACTTCCAGATCGTTCCGGTCACTGACATCTTTGTTCATTCGCTTACAGCAGCCTGTGTCTCAGGCCGGCTAGGTACGTGTGGTCAGGCAGAAAGCACAGCGGCGCCCTGCCACCCCTCCATCACTGTCAATAAGTGAAATGGAGGGCCCGTGCCACCTTTCATTTACTATTTCAATGATCCCATACCTCATTGCCTCCCCATTGTTTCACTGATAGATTTAATTAACTTCCAATTAATCTTGCAGGCGGGTATTTAATGCTCAGCCCTGCTCCCAACACAGTGTCACAGACCAAAGAACATTCTGGAAGGCTTCAGTAATCAAGGGGTCACCGAAGATAGATGTTCTGCAGCGAGGGGGGAGCCGGGAAAGATAAATGCGCATGTCCACCCAGCTCTGGTTAACTGTTTTTAAGATAATTGTTTTGCATCTACATTATAACTTTCTAAAGGGTCAGTGATGCACAGCGGTGGGCAAATTGGACGGCAGAGAAAGACAGAGCGCGAAGAAGAGTGACAACAACACACCACTGCACAAGGTCACCATTTCCATCTGGAGCACGGCCCCTCTAAGCTCGTTGTGGCATTCTCTCGGCCTGTCACTACCTCAGTCGGTGGCTGCATTACCTGCGCAATGACATTTCTGATAAAGGTGCTTTCCACGGCATGGTCATTTCACAATCACATGTCCTCATCCTGGCAGCGACTCTTAAGACATCAAGATGAGTAAATCATAAATATGTACCTTTTTAAACTAATGAAATGGCCTGCGTGAGAGCAGCAATAATTCAGCCCTGAATGGCGCATTCGTTTTAGGTGATTTGATGAATAAAATGGGGTTAGGAAGTGTGAGTTATGCCCAATGAGATGCTCATTCATTTTACACTTTAGGGCTCTATTCAATTAGAATTATGACAACCTTTGGAGAAACAACTGAATTAATTCACCGAAATAAAATGCATGTTTAAATGTGTGCAACAAGCAATCAGTGAGAAAGGCACTCTCACGCATAGCACTTCATGACAAAAAAAGATTCAAGAGAGTAAACATGCTGGCATTTGATCCAAATATCGTGCGATTGAAAGTGTGTGCCATTGATAACTTGAAACCTCTTCTAGGATGAGAGGGATCTAGAGTTGGTTAGACATGCTCATTTTGGCGAGGGGTGCGTATGTGTTTGGAACGAGAGGGTTCCAGGTGAGTGTCTATAGAAGAACAGAGCCTGGTGATTGCCCCTACAAGCTTATACAGGCTCTTAGGAGCCGCAAATCCCATCCAGCCTGATGACTTCTGAAGAGTCAGTTCTGTTGCATTCAGGGAAGTCCTGATTTGTGTCTGATCTCGCACTGTGTAGTGGGGTCCAAAGGAGCTTGATGTCAGTTGGTGTTCATTCAGACAAGAAGAAGAGAGATGTTCATTTCGGTTTTAGAAGGATGGCCCTGATGCACTGCGCATGGGAAGGTGCCTGCACTGCTGATTTTCCTGCTCTGCTCCTCTCCATGTCTTGTTTCCTGATCCTCACCAACCGAGCCATTCCTTGCTCGAGCTTCAGGATTTCCGCAGATGGGTTCTGCTAAGGATTTGTAAGTTAGACGATTCCAGAGATAGCTCAGTTTATGAGGCTGTCTTTGTCCTTCGATGTACATTTGCTTGTTTGCTCTTTTTTTCACGAGAGTGTCCTACGCCTGCAGATCTTTTAATGCACTGCCTTCACTTGTTGCCATTCACCCAATTTCTGGTATGCAGTGGTTATTCATATTTCCCTTTATACATGTGAGTGGTAATTTCCAGTGTAGAGTGAAAGGAAGAGAAGTCTACCTGTAGATCTCACTGCGTGTGCATATGGCTCCTAGTGGTCCTTTCCTTTAACAGCTCCTGTGTTACTGTATTTTGCCATGTTGCTGTGTTCCGACATCCCCATATCATTGTAGAGGTGTTCTGGACTATCCATAGTAAGGCCTGTGCATGCCATTTATGGGTTGTTGGATATTTCTGTGGTTATGTTATATAATTTCTTTCATTACGTTTTGTAATTGTTGAGACACTGTTTCCAACACTATGATCTACGACTTAAGACACTCGGCTAAGGAGATACCACAGAGCAGTCCGTCAAGGTATTACAGAACTGAAGTCAAAATAAGGCTGACAGAGGAGTTAAGACTCAAGGATTCAATTAACCATGTTCAAAGAGCATAACGTATTGTTAAACTGAAATAGGAATATGTCAACGTGCAATTCAGTACATTAGATAGGGTGTTAAATGGTAAAATGAATAACTGCTATATTTATGGATTACAATGCAAACGAAATCATCTTTTGGCTGAGAATTAGAACTTTTGTAACATGGCATAACGTTACACCTACATTCGATACAGGTAGAACTAGACACACCTCAATAGTTTTCCTGATGTAACTGCAGCGTATCACAGTGAAATCGATTGGATATGCTTTCAGTTATTAGCCTTTCCAAGAAGCAACCTAATTGTCCGATGCTGGGAAACTACATCCCAGCCCAAATAATACGCAAGAAAGCATTTTGCCCAAGATCTGCCACCCTCCATACACTTCCAATCCATATCCTTACCTATCCTTAGAAAGCATTCTATTGTGTTGTATGGATCGTTTATAACAGCATCTCTGACACTCATAACAGCTTTAATTTTAGGACTAAAAATATATTTTACTTCAGCTAGCTTCCTAATGCGAAAAAGGAAAGCGAACAACACAGCTTCATTACCCCATAGGGAAGAAAACATTGAATAGCACCAGTACTTTACTAAAGATAAGTACATATTAACTTGATTGCGTGGCCTCCACTCTTGCATTCTTACGCCACCTTTGAATGCTTTGAATAAAAAGGGAGAAGATATGTCTGGAATAAGGCAAGAGGGTTTGATAATTGCTTAAGTCTAGTTTGGAAATTCCCCTAATATAGATTCTATGGGGAACATATTACTTTTATCCTGGAGTTTTTACATACTTTCAAATGTTATGGAGGGCTCTCTCTAAATCGTTGATGATCTAGTTAGAAACTTGAGAACCCTTGTTCTGACTAAAATTAGCAAAGTACATCTAGCTAAGGGTTCTTCAGGAAAGGATCAAAACCTGAAGGAAAAGAGTGAACAGGCCGATTTGGATATTCCTTCCTTTCTGCCTCCCTCCAACACTACTCCTGGTATGAATACTAGTATGAAGCTGACCAATGCAATCTTGTGCATTAAAGGACCCTTTCCTAAATTAGATTTACCTCCTGAAGCTGTTGCATTTGCGAGGGTGTTGGTAAATGTTGGCACCTTTGATAAAGTACAGAATGAGTCTACTGCTTCTTTCTCCCATAAAGAAAGTGTCACATTGGATTAACACCAGTCTAGGGGACCAAATATCAACCCACAGGGTGGTACGCATGGCTAGAAGAGCAACCAGGGGTGGCCCTGTAGGGAAATGCATTGTGAATTTCAATAAGGGTAGCTCCATATTTCAACATCCACATTTGAGCTAAGGTCTGAATTTCAACTAGGGACAAGTGTGTGACACTCAGGTGTGTGACTCATGTGTGAGACTCAGACTGAATCTAATAGATGTCAAGATTGGGAATGCACAGAACAGGGTGTTATCACTTTGCACCATCATATCATGGTTGTGGGCTCAGTTGCAACAAAAATAAATCTAACATGAAGCTAACATATTGACTTACCTTATCCATCTAACATATAACATATTCCCATACTAACAACCAGCGCAAATCATTTAATGTCGGTTATAAACTTGGTGCAGATTGATGGAAATGCATTGTAGTTTGGAAATTAAATAAGCTAAATGTGCAGGCTTAAAACTGAGCTGTGTCGGAATGGAGATATGAACAATCAGAAGTGTGCAATGTGAGATCCATTCTGCTAAAAACATTGCATTCTTTAAAAAATCTTCAGAGCAGGAAAACAGCACTGAGATGTAACTATGACTTCTGTTTCTAAACGATCGGGATGAACATGGTCAGAACATTCTTGGATTGGCTGATTGACAAAAGGGGAGGTGGTTTTGAATGGCACATGAGGTGTCTAAAAGAGGCTTCAAAAGACTTGCAGAAGGAAAGGGCTGGGCTTTTGCTCTCACTCACTGGCTTGGGAGCTGGCAGGCCCTCTTTTCCTCTGGCTGAATTTGGGAGAAGCGTGTGGTAGAGAGGCTGGTAGAAGGTTCAGTCCAGGCAAAAAGGGAGTGGACCAGTTAAAGAGATCTTCTGTCCAACAACTATATTGGGGTTGTGAGCAGTTCAAGACACACACACACACGATTAAAGATCATTTTGATGAGTTCAGTTAATTTGAGGAGTGTGCTAATGAGTGAATGCTTGATAGTCTCCGGAGGATAGCTCAGGGACAATATGCTCACTATGAAAGCAAGATGATATGGAGCACCACAGGTTTGATCCCCGGGTCTGCACGTAGAAACCTCTGGGTAGTAAGCACGTTATAAATAACCTATCATATTAGATTGTGCAAAGTAGGTAAATCATTTCATTTTTAGGTGCTGCACAGTTGCATTTTAAACATGTATAACAGTGTTCATGTTTCTCCATTAGGGCGATAAAACTCAGAGCGACAGAAGCTGTTCTCTGCCAAGTTTTGTTGGGAAGTTCAAGTCCAATGTTGGCAAAACTCTGGGCATTATCACAAATAGAATGTTTTGAAGCCAATTACAGGAAAGACTTAGTTTATGTTTGAAATACAATGTGGATGTTGTGCATTGTACATGTCATTCCGTGTAACTTGTACATTTCTAACTTCTGATAAAGAATAACAATTGGAAAAAGATGAATTAGCCACAGTGCACTTATTCTGTTTGGGTTGACATACAGATAGATGCAGAATGTGTTGTAAAATATAAAAGCAAAGTTAGTCACTGTAAATTGTGTTACTCTGAGGGGCTCTGAATGAATGTTTGTAGTCATTTACATGGCAAATTTATTCTGAGTTGCAAGCCAAAAGGGTATAATATGGTATTGTAAATAAGATACCGGAAAGGGGATCAGTTAATTGTTTAGAGTGTACTAAATCCAGTATTTGCTTAACATTAGTGATCCCGGGATAAGAACGATTATCAGGTGATACTCTAAAGTTAGGCTCACCACAAAAATACCACTATATCAAAAGAATAGCACCAACAGTACAGGCAAATATAAGTAATTACTTGGCATGGTCTTGCATCATAAAACATAACCATATTGTGCACTCTTTCTCTGAATTAGACCTGTGAGGTAGTGCAGTACTGTTTGCTCATTTGACTCTTGTTACATTGTTATTGGCAATAGTATCACCATGTCCCAGATTCAGGCTGAATTTTCAGAATGATCAGATTACCTCTAGGCAAAACCCTATGCTCATGCAAACTGGTCACCTGAAAATCTGACAACATGGAAAAAATAGGATTAGCACAGAAGTGGAAAAATAGGCTTTACAAGGTATTGTTGATGAAGCAAGTATTGTGCAGGTGTAGCTCCTTAAACTGTTCCAAGCACCAGAATGCATGGAGGAGAGGAATTGCATCATCAGATTGTGAGAAAAACTTTGGTTGCTGCTACACAGATCCATACAGATGCAAGGGAAAGACAGTGGGGTCATTAGCAAATTACAGTGCAGTTTGAACAATGAATGTGATCAGGTGCAGCAATTGAAAGCAGAATTAAAACACAGAAAGTCAGACGCAGAACTGCAAGCCAAATGTAGCGACCTTGCAGCTCAATCGGCTTAGAGAGAGAAACAACTTAATGAGAGTGACCAAGAGTTAACCTATTTAAAAACTATTTTGAACGATATAAGGCAAGATAAAGATGTTGCAGTTTCTGTAATTCAAATCCTTAGAAAAGATAATCGTGAGAAAGGTAAGGAATTCCATGCCATGGAACAGGAGATATTTTAATTACTGGATGAAAATGAAAGAAAAGCTAAAGCACTTGATCATTGTCAGACACAGATCGAAGAATTGCAAGCAATAATCAATAAGGTCAGGGATGAGAATTCTGCTCTCTGCCAAGAAGCAGAACAGCTTCATGGACAGTGCAAAAACCTGGAACAGCAAATGTTTAATTTCAAGTCTCAGGAAAAGCGACAGTGTACTACATTCACTGGAGATGAACTTAATCACAGCCCTAGCCAGAGAAATGTACCAGCAGCTATCCACATGGCCAGACCTGGTTATTGTCATGATCCCAGTCAGAACACATAGTCTTGACTCAGATATTCAGGCTAGGCGGAACATATCATATCAATCAGCAGGTCAATGGTGGGTGTTAGCCTGGCACATATGGCATTTACACCATTCACAGCATCCAATTCCATAGAGTTTCATGAGTTACAATAGTAATTTCCCTACTCATAAAATGGCCGCCTAGAGGGTCCATTTACAAGCAGCAGCATGGTACTAATCATTTATTATAGGGAGCTACTTAAGCCCCACCTCCACTGGAACGCGCTTCTCTTCTGCTCCACTGACAGCAGTGTAACACTACCAGCATTTCTCCTCACAGAACCTAAAGAAACTAAAGAAAAGAGAAATATTAGTCTTGCGATAGATTACAGAACATTATAGACCACAGATAAGACTTACCTAACAGAAGGTTTCCTTCTACATTGTCATTTTCCGTAGAAGAATAATTGTTTGTTCGCAGCACCTCTTCCGTTTCACTCGCAGCCGCAGCATCCTCCGAAGCTTTTCCCTCAGCACTCCGAAACCTGCAGAAAACACAAAAGGTATTTAATTATTAAAAAACAAACTTTACAGATTCAAAAGAGAAGACGTTTTTTTATGTACCTGAAGTTTCAGCAAGTTATCACCTCACAGTTTTTACCGCATTTCACTTTTGAAGGTTGCATTTACTCAGAATAGACGAACTTACATTTTTACGTTTTCTCATTCTGAGTATCAATGCAACCATTCCGCATCGATGGTTCTTTTCGTCATCAAGAAAACTCATCCTTAAAAGTGCGCATTATTCGTAGTCAGCGTTCTAATTCCCTATAACCTGCAAAAAGGGGAAAAGACAAAAGTAATTCATACAAGAGATCTCTCCAACGTAGGAATCATTTAAAACTCTGAAGGACTACAGTATCTTTATTTGTTTACCTACCTAAAGACTCATTCCTATAAAAAGAATCTCTCCCTCAAAGAATTACAGAGTTCTTCAGCATTCCACGTTTTGGCAATGTCACCATCTCAACGTGCATCTGTTGAGAGCTCCACAATTACAAAACACAGGTGAGAAGTCTGTTTAACACTATAGTTAGAGGGGAGTAAAATACTAGGTATTGATACACATTTCATCTAGCAGTTACCCCCCATTTACAATATTTATAGAATCTCCATTGTTGTTATCTGTCTGTCTTAACAGAAAAAGAATCCTAAAGGCTACAAGGTAACAGGACTACAGGTTGAAGGGATATTATGCTCCTGAGGAGTCCAGGTAAGCGCTACAGAATGCGAAGCCAGTCCTTAAAATACTCCACCTGAGTGTAATGGAAAACACAGAAATAGACAATTTGTCCCAGATTTTGGGGGAGTTACGGGCAGAAGTCCACGCAGCAAGGTCAGAAACCAATTCCCTTAGAAGAGAGTTGCTGGTTAACAGAGAACGCACTGCGGAATTGGGTCGCCAATTATTACAGTCTCAAGCAGGACAAGCACCACTTCCTGGTGATCTTCCTCCGGTTCAGGTTTACGCTCCCAGTCCTCTTCTGCAGGTGATTTTACCGGGGAACATTCCATTAGACCCCCAGAAAGGTTTATGGGGGTTCCAAAGCAATTTTCAATCTTCATGAATCAATGTATTTTACATTTCCTGTGTCGACCCGGGGTATTTCCTTCAAATCAGGCTAAGGTGGCATTTGTGTTATCCTTTTTGGGTGGACATTCTGCTGATTGGTCCATTCCCTTAGTCATTTCAAGATGATCCATTATTAAGAAACTTCCCTTGCTTTAGGCAAGATTTAGAAAAACTCTTTGCCAGTCATACACAGGGACAGGCCTTAGTTAATTAGCTGCTCTCTATACGCCAAGTAGTCAAGAGTTGTTGGCTTACATAACTTCTTTCAATTGATTAATAGCAGAAACTAATTGTCCTGAAGAGAAGTGGACAACCCTATTTTATCGAGGATTACGAGGAGAACTCAAAGACATATTGGCTCAAGTAGTGAACCCTCCTATAGTTTATGCCGAATTCACAGACTTTAGTATACAATTGGATCATTGGTTGCAAGATCGACTAACTGATCATGCCAGATCAGAAAATAGATCACTCTATGTCCGTTCAAAAGACAGTGGAATTCGTCAAGTAACTGAAGTCATTCAGAACCAATGCAGTTGGGAGGTGATCGGGGTCCAATTTCAAAGGAAGAAAGAGAAAAAACAAGACAACTGAATTTGTGCCTCTATTGTGGTTCAGCTGGTCATCATCTTAGTAATTGCCCAGTGAAACCTCCATGGAAACCAATGGGAGCTGTAGACAAGACTGACAGGGACGTAACAAAGAATGAACTGACGGAAAACTCCAAGGCCCGACAAGAATAGAGGTCGACTTGTCGAGCCAGAATAAGGAAATTCAGATCTCTCATTTCGTTGTTCCTGTTATCATAAGTAGTGACCTTCAACCTTCCAAGGTATATGTTCTTGAAGTATATGTGGACAGTGGTGCGATTGGAAACTACATGGACTACGAACTAGCAGGCAAGATGGGTATTTATATGCATCCAAAGTGTGTGGTAGAGAATGTCACAGCAGGTCATGGTACTCAGCTAATATCCGGACCAGTGACGAAGTGTACTGAAGTCTGTACCTTGCTTTGCCAGGATGGACATCGGGAAAAGATCGTGTTTGACTTAATAAGTCCTCCACAGTTTAAAATAATTTTAGGTATTCCATGGTTAGAGAAACATAATCCACAGATTGTTTGGTGTGCCAGAACCTTAGCATTCACTGAGGAATGCAAACACTCATGCTATGTTCAAGGCGGAAACTAAGGAAAAGAAGTTCAAACGATTTCAAGAGGAAATTCCACTTTAGGATTAATAGGAGTTCTACCGCCTGAGGTTTTTGAAGAAGAACAGGCCAACGTGTTACCCCCGCATAGGTCATATGACTGTCAAATTGATTTAATCCCAGGTAGTAGAATCTATGCCTTAACCGAACTAATTGGCCTGAAGAGAAGAGGGCAACCCTATTTTATCGAGGATTACAAGGAGAACTCAAAGACATATTGGCTCAAGTAGTGAACCCTCCTATAAGATGTGCCGAATGCATAGACCTTAGTATACAATTGGATCATCGGTTGCAAGACCGATGAACTGATCATGCCAGTTCAGAAAATTGATCACACTATGTCCGTTCAAAAGACAGTGTAATTCGTCAAGTAACTGAAGGTCATTCAGAACCAATGCAGTTGGGAGGTGTTCAGGGTCCAATTTCAAAGAAAGAAAGAGAAAAAACAAGACAACTGAAGTTGTGCCACTATTGTGGTTCAGCTGGTCATCATCTTCGTGATTGCCCAGTGAAACTTCCATGGAAACCAATGGGAGCTGTAAACAAGACTGACAGGGATGTAACAAAGAATGAACTGACGGAAAACTCCAACGCCCGACAAGTATAGAGGTCGACTTGTCAAGCCAGAAGAAGGAAATTCAGATCTCTCATTTTGTTGTTCCTGTTATCATAAGTAGTGACCTTCAACCTTCCAACGTATATGCTCTTGAAGTATATGTGGACAGTGGTGCGATTGGAAACTACATGGATTACAAACTAGCAGGCAAGATGGGTATTTCGCATTTGAGGTTCCTCCTCTCTCCCACTGTTCCCCAAAGTATCCTGTGCACTTGGCCTCAAAATCTGCTTCTTCATTTCCTCTTGAGATGGGATCTTCCCCTTTTGTGTGTACTTGGCTATTGCTAACTGTGTTGGATAACAATTACTTTGATTAGTCTGCCCAGTAAGAGTGCATGCCATTCTGAACCCTCTTCTGAGCCATCTTGCCAGTCCTGAGTGTACTGTTGACGTCACATAGGCGGAGTGAGAATATATTGTCACTTCTTTCTCTATGCTGTTTTCAAGTCCTAGTATTAGGGCCACTAGTTTTGCTGCTCGTGCTGAATAATGGGATGGTACACAAGCACTTGCTACCACTTCACTTGTCCTGTCCTCCTTCAGTCTTACCATTGCAGTCCCAGTATGTCTGACCCCATCTATCTGGTCAATTGTTAAAGACCCGTCAATGTAGAGAACGTCTCCCCGCCTCAAGTGCATCCTCCTCTACTTTGCGAGTGCCACTGACGTCTGCTAGGAATGTGGCTGGGTTGATAGTCTTGCATCTCACTATTTTCAGGCCTGCATTGGATAGTATCACCTCATATCCTGATGTTCTCTGTGTGGTCAAGGTGCTCTTCGGCTTCTGCAGTATGGCAAAGGGGGCGTGCTCCACGAAAAGAGTGGTTGTGCACCCTATGTTTACTGCTGACTTTTCCACTGCAAATGCGGCAGCTGGCAATGCTTGTTTGCACTGATAGTGTCTTCTCATTACTTGGTCAAGTTGCCCCGCTTTGATAGGCTCTTGGCTTGTGGCCCATGCTCGTCTTTTGTGTCAGTACTGCCTTCATCACTGTACCATCAGTGTGCGAGAGCAGGAAAAATTCCTTTTTATAGTCGGGATCCCTAGCACTGGGGTGGTGCTTATTGCTTCCTTTATTTCCTTCGACGGGCTCAGTCATTTCTGTGGTACTTGTCAGTGTCTTTGTTCCTTTCTGTGCTTCTTTCAGTGCACCTAGTAGTGGCCTTGTGTACGTGCTGTAGTCAAGGACACATACTCTGCAGTAGTTTCAAAACCTTAAGAATTGTCATATTTCCCTCATTGTCATGGGCTTAGGTGTCTTGCGTACTGTCTCTGCTCTCTCTGCTGCAATCTGTCGGCCATTTTGGGATATCGTCTGTACAATGTATAGCACTTCCTTCTGACAGTACTGTAACTTGGCCTTCTCCACCTTGTAACCCTTGTCAGCTAACACAATCGGCATGTGTACTGTGTCCTTTCTACACTCGTCCTCTATTGTAATGCACATCAAAATGTCATCTACATATTGCAAAACAGTGCTCTCCATCTGTATGTTGTTCAAGTCCATCTGGATTAATCTTTTGAAGATAGATGGTGACTCGCAGTACCCTTGTGGTAAACAAGTGTGTTTCCACTTCTGATTTCTATACATAAATCTGATCAAGTCTTGTGAGTCTGGGTGTATTGGCACTGAGAAGAATGCATTCTTCAAATCAATGACCGAGTAGCAGGCATCTTCCTCCAGAATGCTGCACAAAACAGTGGCTGGATTTGCAACTAAAGGATACTTTGCTTCTACAATGTGGTTAAGAGGCCTTAAATCCTGTATGAAATCCCATGACCCTCCCTTCGCCTTACGCAATGGGTACACTGCCGAGTTACATGGATATTCTGATGGTACAAGGATGCCTCTCTCAGTCAGTGCTGTGATTGTATTATAAATGCCCTCATCTGCCTCTTCTGCCTCTTTGGTTAGGGGATACTGTTTTACTGGGATACTGTTTTACTCTTGGTAAAATTGTTCCAGGCTTTAGCTTGATCTTCACCCCCCATCCTCTTTATGCAACCCACATCATAGGGACTTGTAGTCCATAGTGAGCTGGGTACCTTGGCCATGTCCTACTCCCTAAATGCTGGTGGTGTCTCCAGCGCCAGTGCCATTCGCTGTGGCACTTCTCTGTAATGGAATTGTAACCAGTAGGTTTCACACATTTCAAACACCATCTCAATTTCTAGTAGGGGTGTACCGAACTTCGAAGTTCAAGTTACAACCCTAATTACGATGTGCATGCTAAGCGTGCATCCAAGTGACAGTTCTCGGAGCGGAAAGATGTGCAGGCCATTAGTATCGATCAGTAACTCCATTGCTTTGATCCGCGGCAGACATTGTTGTTTCCTACAGGGAATGTGCGCTCCCTGCTAAGCAGATGCATCATGCATGCACACGGATAAACACAGACACATATGCAGAGTCTGTTTTCCAGGCAGACCCTTATAGAGACCAGTTGGCGCCCGCTGACACAATTTTATATGCACATAAATGCAGTGGAGTGCACAGAGGCAGGGGCAATCAGGTGCATCGCGCACACACACATGTGCCATTCATGGCAGAGGCTTAAAGACAGCAGATTCACATGGAAAAAACAGGCATCGACGGATAAGCCACAGAGGCTACCGATTGAAAACAAACAGAGAGTTCCACCGTCTCTCCAACTTAAAAAGGGGTGGGGAGCAACAGAGAGGATACACACTGCCACAGGGAGCTTGCAAATCCCTGCAAAGTACCACACCCACCACACAAATAATGTGAATTGCCCAGCACCACACTCCTGTGGGTGAACCGAGGAGGCTGGGATTACTTAGCAGCATAAACAAACTACAGAGAGTTGTAATAACGTGTTGTTTACATAGCGCTTTACAGCAGAATATCTCATAGTGCTGTAATATCAAGTGTCCCCAACTCACTGGTACACATTCATTGACTGACAGGAGTTGAACCCGCGGCTTAGCAGTTACACACAGTTTTCTGCACTTGTCTTATGAAAACACGTTTTGTAAGTCATATTCGTGTAAGCACATGCTATTTATGGTAATTGATTTTGCAGAGTGGTGCATTCAGGCAGGGCTGCTTCGAAGCACCTTACACTTAACATAGTAGTGTAGAGGAGTGGGAGGGGCTGGCGCTGAGCAGATTAATTAGGTGATAGTGCTGAAGGGCCCTGTTTGGGTCAGCATATGGCAGCCATTATGTGCTGCATTAGTGATATCCTGGGGTCTAATTGACCTTGCAGAGTTTGGCACCTATTGGCACCTGGGGTGAGCAGGAAACGGAGAGGGTGGTGGCTGGGGCAGCACACATCTGACCGTCCCCTCGCCACTACCCTGGCACAGGGAGACAATGATTGAATTATACCTTTGATGGGAGGGCTGCAACCATCCTCGGCCAGAGCTACCATGGCTCCTAATGAGCTCTGGGTTATAAAAAGGCAAGAGCTGGGAGATTGGGCAAGCCTTCAGAGTGCCTGGCTGTGCACTCGCATCACCACTGCAGTACAGCAGAAGTCTCTGGTCTCTGCATTTCAAAGGCAGCTGGGGGGGCATCCAAAATACAAATGCAGATTAGCACCCCCCAGGCTGTGCTTAATGGGCACCTGTGTGAAAGGCACTGAGCACGTTCTCATGGACAGGCCGATTGTGCTCTTTGGAAAGGCTCACTTCTCAGCCCCCATTCAAAGACCCGATGGCTGTATCTAAAGAAGCCCTTGATCAGGGCTTTGTGCTTCCACACACTTTTCAACAATCACAATGCCTTTTCTTTACTTTATGGTGGCAAGGAGCCAACCTTATTTTAGTTTTAGCCAAACTTATTCTTAACTGCAGGGATTTGGAACAACTTCAAAGTGACATCTTCTGTAGACAGCAAAGAAGAGAAAGGCAATACCGAACAGATGTGCATATTTTAAAGTGCCTTTTCAATTTACAAAGTGTTTTTCCTGTCTACATTACTTTATTTACTAAAAAGGCCACTATTCGTTACCGTATTCGGGTCCGGCCGAATAGTTGTAGAACTATTCGGTATTCGGCTGAATACTTTAATCTAGTATTCGGTACACCCCTAATTTCTAGCCACTCTTCCCTGAACAGTTCTTCATCTGTCACTGCTGTCAACATGTTGTCAACATGCATCCCTCTGCCACTGCGATCACTGCGATCACTGCTCTCCATGCTCGTCCTGTGTCATCCAACCCATGCACTGCAATTCAATCCTCTCTTGCAACCACTGCCTCTATTTCTATTGGCACTATGGTTGCCTCTTGCTCGTCCATTGGTATTTCTGGCCTGAATAGATACTTGTTTGGAACTTGCCACATCTTCCCTGCAATGCCCGGAAGCCGTGCAATGGCAATGTCAGTTCCATACTGGAACATATCTGGGTCCACTGGCACCCCCCTCTGTACCTCGCATCGACAAGAAGCTTGAACAATCTGTCTTACATTGAGCATGTGTATTCCTGGCATGGAGCTCACTATTCCCTTGTCTGTGAAAGAGATGGTCATGTTTAGTCTGCTCATCATGTCTTGTCCCAGTATGTTTACAGGATTCTGTCAAGAGTAAAGTACAGGTAGTGCTAGATCATGATCTCCGATATAAATTGAGAGATTGTCTGTGTAAGCAACCACTTCAAGAGCCCCAGAGAATCCTTGAGTGTGCATGGCATCACCTGAAAATTTAAAGGTTCCTTCCCTTATGCAGGACCTAGTCGCCCCTGTGTCGAGTTTCCTCTGCAGGTTTGGGCGTGATCGACAGGATGGGAAACATCAAGTTCTTCTGTGGGCTGTCCCATTGAGGGTACAGGGACATCCCATTTCCTGTAAAGGGGTTGTAGCCTACCAGGGTCACTTCCCCAGTTGTCTGATGGGGACTGTCCCCACTGTGTCCACGTGTGCTGGTGCGTCATTGTTCTCTATCTGTGCTAATTGCTGTGTATTTACGCAAATCTGTGGTGCTTGTAGATACTGTGGTACTGGTGCAGGCATCTGTGGTCCCTGCATCTGTGTTAGTGGTGCTTGTGCTTGTGCTTTTGACATTTGTTGATATGTGCCCTGCATATATACTTGTTGTTGCTGATCCTTTGCATAATAATCATCCTGATCTCCTTGATAGGGCGACTGGCCCTGCCCTCCTCAATTCTGCTGCATTGCCCGGTATTAACACACTTTTGAAATGTGTCCTGTCTGCCCACAGGCCAAACACTGTGGTGTCCCCTTCCCTTGCCGCTGGAACCCCCAAATAATTCCCTGGGTTCTGTTGCATCTGTTGTCCATATCCTCTAAAACCCCCTGGCATACCACCTTGGTTGTGATGCATCTGTGGCCCAAAGCCACTCCCTCTCTGTTGGCCTGCCCTTCCTTGGAACCCTTGCTGTGGGCCACCCCACCCTATGCACCCTCCTCCCATGGGCGGTGCTAACTGCTGTGGTTGTGGCTGTTGTTGCAGCTCCTGTGGCTGTGAGGTGAGGCTGGTTATAACCGCCCCCTCCATCGCATACTTCGACAGTTTCTTCTGCACTAGTTTCACTTCATCTGCCTTCCTGTCTTCTGTCTTTTTCTTCATCTTCTCTTGCCACAGCCTACAATGATGAACTATTGTGAGCTGTATTTCTGGCCATTCTTTCGCCTCCATCCCTACCAACCTCCTTTATATTGCTACTGGTTTGTTCCAAGGCATTTGAGTTTGAAGGCGCCAACGCTCTTGGATCTCATGAATGTACTGCATGGGGTCTTTATCTTCTCTCATTTTGCATTATTTTAATGCCTCAATGTCTGAAGTGTCTGTGTACTGTGTCCTCAAGGCTTGCCATACTGCTGCCCTGCAGTTTGCCAAAGGCAATCCATTGCGTGCTTTGTTTTGTGTTGTCAACCCAGGCTCCCCACCCTTTTCCATACATCATCAGCTGCATCTCCTACGATTGATACTAATAGTCCCTTTTCATCTCCCACTGCTAGCCTATGGCCAGCTGTCATTTTCTCCAATTCATAGATTCACTTCCCAGCCCCTGTACTCAATGATGGTAACCTACTCTTGACATTCTCCTTGTCTGTGTGCTTCCATGGCACATGCTGAGGTCGCACTCCTCCTCTCTCTAATAAGGGCATCTATGTATATGATGCCTCTTCGTCATGCGTCCTGCTAGTCAGTCAAACCTGTTGATCCCTTCTCTTGCTCTCAATGCCTGCACATACATTTATGGGCTCATTATGGGTGCTCTCCTGCTATCGTCATACCTTCTCGTCATTCTTCCCCTTCAACAGCCCATTGCTGTTTCACCTTCCTTTGTCCTGGGAGGTCTCTAAGTCTATCAATATATGTGGTGGTATTGTGTTGAGTGTTGAAGTGATCGTCAGTCGTGTGTGTTCATGCGAGCTTCCCCCTCCTTCTGACCCTGTGTGTGTCTGGCATTCCAATGCCACTCACTTATTTGTTCCTGCCCCTGTTGACTTGGCTTGGAACTGCCCCCCCACTTGTCCCCACTGTACTTGTCCTCATTGTCAGACCCTGTATCCATATTACTACAGAAATCCTCTGCAAAACACAGCCTCCTCGACATCAAGTCTTTGTTAGGTTTCATACTTAGGTCGATGTCCCTCAGGTTGTACCTGCTTCCTCCCGCCCACGTCCCAAGGCCTGTTCCCTCCCTGTCTATCGTGCTCCTGACTCATGAGCTGGTGCAGCCAGTTCTGTCTGTCCATCCTCTTCGTGTCTGCCACCTCCCCTATCTGGGGCTACTTGTGTCTTTACTGCCCTTATTGTTTGCTCGTCCTGTTCCCTGCACGCTCTTTCACTTGCTTGTCTATCCAGCGCAAACTTCCTCTTCTCCTATTCTGCTAACCTGCATTTTCTTGCTCTGCTGCCTCTCTTCATCTTTCAATCTTTTCCAGCTCCCTGTCTCTTTTCTCCCTCATATCTCTTTCCACTCTCTTCCTTTCCTTAAGATCTATGTTAATCCTTTTTTCCCGCTCTCTCTCCATGTGCTCATTCTCCTCCTCCTTCCTTTTTCCGCTATCCTCCCTTTCTAACTTCTCTTCTCTCCTTCCTTCTCTGTACTCCAGTGCCAATCTCTCTTCCCTGTCCTTCTCCCTCCTGTCCTCCTCGTCCATTACTTCTGCCCAGTCTATTGCCTCGCAGCTTCTCTTCAGGCCCTCCATTGCCTCTGTCGCCCCTTCTGCCTCCCCATCTGTCTTCCCTTGCGACTTCAGGAGTATCTGTCCTCCTATCCATTAGTTTGTGACTATGCCCTCGAGCCCCTCCTCCACGCCGTACTGTGCCTCGCTGCTCGACCTCTGGATCAATAACTGGCTGCCCTGCACCTTTTGGCTTCTCTTCCTTAGTGTAGGGTGGTGGCTTATTTGTCAGATTGAAGTGCCCTTCTGGTGCCCTTAATTCTCACATCGGGTACACCCCCAGCTCATCATCTGTGTCATTGGATGCTACACTTGGAGGGACATGGTGAGGTGTGGAGGGATGAGTACCTGGGTCCTTCACCTCCTGTTGGCTCAGCATCTACTGACTCCTTGCAACATCCTCCTAACCCTCCTGGAACATGCACCACAACTCGAATATGGCCATACGTTTGATCAATTTCTTCCCCTTGTAGGTACCCTTTATGTGTGTTAGTAGTGATTGCTGCACATCTTTGGAGAAACCTCCAAAAGGTGGCCATGGTTTGGTTAACTTACCCTCTGTATTTTTGGACCGTTCTATGCTATATTTGCAAATTCTGTCTCGATAAGGCGGTAATGTCGTACACAAGTGCTGAAGGGGTGCGCCCAGCATGCATTTTCCCTGATACATTATTCATTACATTTAACTGACCTCACGTCTTGGATTTTGATAGTCTGCTGTTAAGGGAGTAAGGCGCAATATAGTAACAACACTTTTCAGTTTCTACGAGCCTCTTGAGCTCCACAATTTAACAGGCATGCTCCACGATCCGCTCCTCCTTCAAACTCGTTACCTCCTCAGGCACACCCGCAATCTGGCGCATGCGCCTTCCACGCTCTGGCGCTGGTTCACCTCGTCTTCCAATCCCAAGTTTCCAATACTAGCTCCTCACCGTCTCAAGCTCTCCATGTCCTATGTGCAAACCTAAGAGTGACGTCACCAGTTCTAGATAAGGTAATACACAAACGAATACTGCGCGCACATCATAGTAGCCTGTTTCTCCCAAACCCTACACAAATCCCCCAGCTGTCTTCCCACGCTCCAGGCGGAGAATACCAATAATCTCTTGTGATCGAACTACACCCGCTGTGTCGCCTAGCGTGTGAAACCTCTCACTCCAGGAGACTTAACCAGTCGACTCCCAGTCAATTTCCGCAATCTGAGCCAGCTCCCTTGTTAAACCTTACGGGGGATACTGTCATCTATGACCCAAGCTAAACCGCCCAACCCACAGGAATACCAATATTTGCATATCTTCTGTCATCCAAGCCCCTGAGTCAACAGTCTAGGTTATTCACCAGAACCTTTTACCTCTGAGACCAAACGTGCCCTTAACATAGAAAAGGGACTTCCACCTCCGCTCCTGTCCCTACTGTTTGACAATGCTAGACAATACAATTGTCCCGGGAGGATAGCTTAACAGCAACGTGCCAGCCTTGGAAGCAAGACGACATGAAGCAACACAGGTTCGATCCCCGGGTTCGCGCTTAGAAACCTCTGGGTGTTTAAGCGCATTATAAATACGCAACTAAGACAACAAAAAAAATTATTACGCAACTAAAAAAACGAACAATTCCTGTAACAGCGCCTCGATGCCCGCGGGCTGTGTGAGCGCTTTAAAAATGCAAAATAAATAAATACTTTGACAATACCTGACACTACTAAACAATACTGAACAAAACTCAATACCCTCCCACACCCACAGTTTCCATGAGACTGGGTCAATACTTACACTCCGTGGTTTGCTGGCACTGCTTGGCTGCTGACTCCTCCTTAAGGCGCTCACCTCCCACCCTGGTCTGCCTAGACAACTCACTGACTTCAGGCAGGATGATTTTCAAGGCGTTCCTGACAGCCTTTACATGGTCACCTTTTTATCCTGTCAAAATATGTCCAAATATGCGAGGGTACTGCAGCCTCTCAGGTTCAGCGGCGAAGGAGACAACCTGGTGCTGGGCTCATGCAGTGAACCATCAGCTCTCCTACCAACTTGTTGGGGATGGACCCCCAGGTATCCCAGAGGGACACTGGAAGTCACAACCTGGGCCCTTCTCCAGAAAACCTATCAGACCACACAATTGGGTATTGAATATTATACCACCTATAGTTGACTATATAGATATTATTCTACTAGCTCTCGCATGTCAGGTGGCAGACCTGGCCCCATCCCAAGTTCCTAGCTATAACAATGTTGCAGTGTGGTGGATTTACCATTGGTGCTTGCGTGTTCCTACCCACCCCTAGGGTACTAAGCTGTGATTGGCTAGAGCTGTCGTCCCCCAGGTCTGGGACCCACAAAGGTTCTCAGCTCTCTCTGTATCTCTTCACGGTAACAAGAATTACTATGCCTGGAGCGCATCCTCCAGACAGACCCTCACCAACATCCTCTTTGTTGTTCCCTTGCCAGATCTATGGGCTCTTCATGTGATCTCTGTGCTTTGTCCTGTCTCTTCCTGTCCCATTAATAGTGCACCTGTTGGCAAGCCCTTATGTCACCATTCGACTTATCTAAGGTCATCATTAATGTCTACTTAAATGGCACCGTCATGGTCCAAGGCCCTCAGGCCAATCTCCTCCTCTTTGATGGGTGTTTCCCTCGATTCATCAATTTTCTTTCATCTCCTGCTGTCCCCTCCTCTCCCCCATGGCCACCTTGCCCTCTCTTCCCTCCTCTTTTGACCCACCTCAGGCTCCTTCCTCACCTCCGCAGGGCGTACCTCTGATCTATACCCCTACCCGAAGGCCTTTCAGGCTGACAACCTTCTTCATCTTGCCACTCTCAACTCTCGCACTGCTGTCAAACACTCCTCTGACATCTGCCACCTCCTGGAAAAACTTGACCTCAATGTCCACGGTCTTACCGAGACTTGGTTCATGGCCAGCTCTGTCACAAGCTTTGACACTCTCCTCAGTGACAGCTACAAGATCCTCCCGACCCGGTGAGGGTGTAGCCCTGATATTTCCTGAGTGGATTTCTACTTCTATCATTCCCACGCAGACATTCTCCTCTTACGAATGCCTTGTCTGCAGGCTTTCTCTCTTCGCCACTCTCTTACTGTGGCTTCTCTCTACCGCCCTCTGGTCAGATCACCTTATTTCTCTCTGAGTGGGCAGACCTCTCCTCCTCTCTCGTGGCCTCAACCATTCAACTCCTCCTTCTTGGTGACCTTAATATCTATCTAGACTCTCCTTGTTCCTCCTCTTTAATCTTCCATGACCTCTGCAATTCCCTCTCCCTTTATTTCCTCCCCTCTGGCCCGACTCACTCTCCAGGGCACACATTCAATTTCTTGATCTCCTCTGACCTTCCCCTTTCCATCCCTCTGACCACTCCTCTCTCCTGGAGTGATCACTCCCTTCTCTCTTCCCATCTTACCCTCTCTACCCCCAGGCCAAGCCAACCCCAACACTGCCTCCTACCTTCTCGGCCATCCGGGCCCATGGAGTGTATGTCAGTTGATGCCTTCACCGCCACCTTCTCTCCCCCGCCTCCACCTCTGGCTGACTCACATCCTGACACAGCTCTTTCTATGCTCTACTCTTCCATTTCCGACACTCTTGATGCTCTTGCCCCTGTCATGAAGATCCGTTTGAAGCCCAAAGCCAAGTGCAATTCTTGGTATGACTCTGACCTAATTACACTTAAATGTAAATGGAGGGCTTCTTGCTCATCCTCTGACAAACTGGCCTGTCCCCTACTCCAAAAGCAATACCGTCTCTCTGTCCACACTAAGAAGAGAGCCCACATCCAAGCCCGTGTCTCAGTGGCATCTAACAACTCAGCCAAACTGTTTAAAATCTGCAAGAAGCTGGCAAACCCTGCTGCAGTCTCTACCTCTCCTATCACCTCCCAGGCCCTTTGCGCAGACCTTGCCTCTCCCTTCATCTAAAGAACCCAGGACATCCTGTCCACCCTCTCGTCCCCTCCACCTCCTCTCCCCTCTCCTTCTGTGAATTCAGGCCCTCCTACAGCCACCCTCACCCTCTTTCTCATCCTTTCCTCTTTTCTCCCCTGACGAGGTCTCTAGACAAGTCCAATCTATGAAAGTCTTGTCAAATCAGGTCCCTTCCTGTTCATCCAAAACCATCAAGGACCACATTGCCCTCACTCCAGCCCTAGCTGATTATTGCAACCACTCCTTCACTCCAGGAGCTTTCCCCTCCCCTGTGAAGCACTCTCTTGTGCACGCTCTTCTCAAGAAACCTACTGCTGACTCCATCACTCCTTTTCTGGGCATACCCCTGGAAAATCGGGCCATCTCTCAGCTTAACCTTCACTCTGATTCTGTTGGTTGTCTCCATGACCATCAGTCTGGCTTTAGCTTTAGAGCTGCCAGAAGCACAAAAAACTGCTCTCCTGAAGATCCGTGAAGATCTGCTCTCCAACCTTGACTCTAATATTCCCTCTGTCCTCATCCTACTCCATCTCTCCTCTGTCTTTGACACGGTCAACCATACCATCGAGCTCAACCGTCTCCGTGACAACCTGGGTATCACCAATCAGGCTCTGGCCTGGCTGAACTCTTTCCTCTCTGATCAACCCTCCCAGGTCCAACCTGGGTCATTCCTTTCATCTATCTCCCTTTCCTCATGAGGTGTTCCCCAGGGGTCTAACCTTTCACCCTGGCTTTTCAACCAATACCTGGCAACTCTCGGCCACTGTATTGCCATTTTCTGCTCCAGCTTTCAGTGTTACGCTGATGACACTCAACTCATTTTCAGGCTTTCCTCGGCCACCTCTTCACCTTCTCTCATCTATGATTGTTTGTCTGCCATTCTGGATTGGTGTGCCACCAAAGATCTCTGCCTGAATGCCTGCAAGACGGAGATCCTCCTCATTGGCACACCTTCCCCCTCCTTTCCTCTCACTCTCTTTTAGCCTCCATTGGCCCTCCTCCTGCCCACACCTGCGAGGCTAGGGACCTCGGGGTGATCTTTGATTCCATACTTTCCTTCTCTGCCCACATCTCTGATATCTCTAAAAAGTCAAACTTCCTATTGCACTTCTCAGAGGTACTCTTCCTCGCTTTCCCCAGAAGCTCACTGTCTCCCGAGCCCTGGTTCTCGCTCGGTTGGACTATTGTAACAGCCTCTTTCTAAATCTACCTGCCTTTACTTTCTGCCCTTTGCAACTCATCCAGAACCGGACTGCAAGACTTGTCCTTGGCCTCAAGCCCTGAGATCGTATCTCTCCAGCCCTGGAATCTCTCCACTGGCTCCCAGTGGAAGCAAGGATTACATTCAAACCCCATTGCATTGTTCACAAGGCTTCTAGGTCCTGGGTCAAAAATACCTTCAGCTGCCTATCCATAAATACCTCCCCCGCGAGCTCTTCGCTCCTCTTCCTCTAACTCCCTCAGGGTCACTTGTTTTGCTGAGGGCAGCTCTCTGTCTTCAGATGGGGCCTCCCTCTGGAACAACCGCCCTGCCACTCTGAAACTTGAGGAGAACCATCTCTGGTTCCAGAAGCACCCCAAGACCTCCAGGTAATACCTTGCTCTCGGGTCTGTATCTGTAACCACACAGTCCCCCCACCTCCTTGTACTTACTCCTTGTACTTACTGTCTGTTGCCTTAAACCCAGCACTTGCCACTTGCTGGCTGCACTACCACTGTTTGTTGCTTTTGTTATTTATTTATTTATTTATTTATTTATGTATTTATTATTTATCTGTTTTTCCTCTGCTCAGCACTTTCCACTTCTTCGTCCTCGCACTTTTCCCCTTTCCCTCTCCCATGCACTTGCACATTCTCAATGTCACTGGGCCTAGTAAGATTGTTGTTTTTGTTCTCCCTTGTTCCCCTCCCTTGCTTTGTCACACTCTGAAACACTTGTGTATGAGCGCAATTCAAATAGAATATCAATATCAATATGTGTCTGCATTGTAACTTGTGTACACCACCTTAGCTCATGAAAGTGCTCTCCTGATCAGCACAACACTGTAGTGCATTGCTGCAGACTTGTCCCTGTCTGAGCATAGCGGCCTGGGACCACTGCTCCTTTCCCACTGCTGATCGCTATCCATTGTCTGCTTCGGCCATGCCACGTGTTTAGAGACCATGAATTTGAGCTGTGCAGCTCTGAATTATGAGGATTTAATAGCTGTTTCTGCAGCAGGTCCCCTTGTTGTCTGTGGATTGGAATGTCTTCCTTGGCCTTGGCTGTAGGTCCTGTCTCACAAGTCTTGCTCTCTGTGAAGCCTGGATTTCAGCTCAGCTCATCTCTTGCTGAAGGGCCTGTGGCCTGCTGTACTTTTCCTAAACCTTACATTGCGGTTTCTAAAGTGTCCATACTATATTACATTTCCATAGGTTAGTCACTCTGGATTCTGTCAGGTCCCGTGGGTGCTCCTGCAGTTCCATAGGATTAATTGCATGTAAGCATCTGCAAGCTGTGCTCAGGATCTCTTGCCTCTTGCGCTTCCTGCGTTGATGCGTTTGGCTAATGGCAAAAATAATAAAAACAATTACAGTATGTGTATGTATCCTTCCACTACCTATAGAACTGTACACTTGTGTTCTTCATGTATTCGAGTGTGTGTTTGTGTCTTAAAGTGCAGATGGCACGTGTGCTTCATGTCTAATACTGCTATGTCGTGATGTCTCTAACAATGTAAGCAGCATGGCTTCTTGGTGCTTAGTCCAGGCTGTCAATAGAGGTGTCTTTGATCATGGCCTATGTCTCTTCATCCATGCTGGGGTAAATCCACACCGCGCCTGGTCTGTAGGGCTGGTTGAGGGGGTGTGGCTGGCTCAGGGGGTATCTCTTGACATACTTGTCAATTATAGGACCACTGGAAATCAGTCTGAAATAGAATGGGTTCTTGCAGTTTTTCCAGGCCTTCTTCCTTGTCATGAATTTAGTAGGAGGGGCAGTGGGTGGCAGGCTTCCCCATCCCTCTTCACCCAATTTTATTAGTGCTTAAGAGGTGGAGTCCCTTGGATGTATATTCCTCAATAATTATATTTTCCTTACTTGGGAGCATGTACGAGCACTGGAAGTCATCATATGGCCAGGAATCAGTAAACCAGATGTTCGATAGGCGTAGGAGCAGCAAGAATCAGGATTGCTTACCTTCAACAGCCCTGATCAAATGGTGTGGGAAGCGAGTTTGCAGCCCTAAGTCCCACGCTGTAGTGTGGAAAAATTCTCAGCCAATCAGGCGGGCAGTGGGTGGAGTCAGAGACGGGCCACAGGGCTGTTGGAGGAAGGAAAGATACTATCAGAGTGCAGGGAGCATGAGATATAAATGCAAACCTAATTTAGCTCACAAATGAGGCAAATGGGTCATGGCAGCAAGAACCAGGAACGCTTAGCTTCAGCACACCTGATGAAAGGTGGCAGCTCTGCAATTCCCGCAATAACAGGGAAAAATGCTTGGAATTTAAAATTCTTCCGTGACCTCACAGGCACTCAACATGTGTATCCCTTCATTTTCTAGGCCCCCTCACACAACTAAATTGCCTTTTCCCTCCCTAGCCCTCTGACATGACCCCTTTCACTCATTGATTCATGTAACATACATTTGCTTCTGAGTGTGTATTCCCCAGATAACTGAAAATGTTCTGCCTGTAACTGGCTCCCCAACCCACCCCCAAATCCCCAACTTCACATGGTGTCTTCATTCCCACTCCCGACCTCTAGCCTGATGTGATTGCTTTTTCTATTGCTATTAGTATTTATGTAGCACCTATGACCAGGCCATATAAGCACTGTTGTTCAAAACAATCAGCGTTCCCCTAGGAGTGACTACATAAATAGAAGAGCTTTTAGTGGCTGTCTGAAGTTGAGAACATTATTAGACCTTCTAAGGTCTAATAATGACCTAGCCGGTTAAGTGGCACAGCGAGTAGAATGCTCGCTTTGAAATCCGTGCAGAGCCTGCTAACGAATCCCGGTGGGGCCAAACTCAGCCTTTCATACACACCGTGGGTAATAATAAGAACCGCTCAGATGCCTGAGGGTTCGTAGCGCTATATAAGTGCCAAATTATTATTATTATTATGAGGTAGTGCATCCCAAAGTTTGATGGCATCCTTTTTCATTCTCCAAATAGAGTTTTGAGTTCTTACATTTTCGGCATTTCTCCCGGGATTATCGCAGCAATTGCTCACATTACAGCTTCACTGCTACAAAGCACCAAGGTCTATATAGACAAAGTTTTAAGGAGGAGGGGGAACACCGATCTCTCTGTTGATTTTTTTAAAAAAACTACTGGATAGATTTAGCCAAAACCATTCAAGGAAATTAAGTCAATGTGTTATTCCCAAACAGTGTGTGGTCCAAATCTGCACAGCTGTTTTTTAGTGCTATGGCTGTTAAAAAATGTAATGGGAGTAGGCTGAAAAGAGGGTTTTCATATTTTAACAAATTGTGCCCAAATATTTCATCCAAACCAATCCAGCAAGTCAAAAGTAATAAGCCTCTCTCAACCTCGCTGCTGCAAAGTAGTGATGCTGATGAAAAAGGTTTAAGGAGCAGGGGGCACCCCCTTCTCTATCAAATATTTTAAAAACTACTGGATGAATTTACTCCAAACTAGTCAAGGGCATTAGGGCAGCACTTTGTGCCCAAATTGTTTCTTATTTGGTCCAAATCTGACAAGCAGTCCTGAAATAAGACAACATGCTTTCCTGATGTTGGTTATTGGATAATGCAAACATACACATGTACATGTATTTTCTTATAACACATGGACAGTACTTATAACACTCGATTACTCTCAGTCATGATGTCACAAAATAAATCTTCACCAAGACAAAAGAAGTTGAAGACAACTGAAAGGACATGCCTAAAGCAATACTCATGCTGTTAGTTCCATCTGTAGCTTTCATTGTTATTTAAAAACGTATGCACCATATGCTTTGGGAAAAACTGCCTAACACCGTCAAGGGAAGACTTGCAAAATAAACAGTTCTACAAGGTAAGAAACTACTGATTGAAAAAAGCAATAGAAAATCACTTAAAAAAAAAGAAGTTAAGGTTACAATCTGTAAAAAGTTGCCATCTGTAAACAACGGGAATGGCAATGTTATATTTTAATCTACCATTAAACATAAAACCAAGAGTAAACATAACAAACACTCTTAACACACTACACAGACCATTAGTCTCTTTCAAACCAAAACCACTACAGATCATTGACTATACCGGAGCTGTGGCCAAATTTCAGAAAACATGAGTTTCAAATATCGATATAAGTAAGTCCATTTAAATTACATAACAACAAAACAAAAAAGTATGCATTTGGATAAAATGAACAGATAGCCTTTTCTCTCACTTTCAGCTACACCAAGGTAGTACAAAGAAACTGGAAGATAATAACAACTGTACAATACCTCACTTTACATAAACCATCACAATATAGAAAGTGAAACTAGAAAGCATCCAAGCCAGATTCTCAAAACTTTATTGGTGAAAGCAATGAGATTCATCTCATCTAATCGATTGCTTCAAAAAATGATATACTCTATTCGGACATGGAATGTGCCCATCATAGATGCACATATTCAAATTCCCTTCTCACCCCCTTTGCACATTTGGATAAAGGGGCCTTCCTGGACATTTCAAGGTGCATCCTAAATTCACAAATGGGATGCTTATTGAAATGTCTAGAATACAAACACATTCCCCTGTCCCTGTTTGGAACAACCCCATAGTAGTGTGCAATGCATGGCTGGGTCATTTTTGACACTGTCATGCTTTCTATTTATGTTTGGCAGCAGCTCTATAGGACACTGCTGTCAGGTTTTCATTTCGAACCCTCTAACAATCAATGACGGTCCTTTAAGTGGCTATCACAGTGAAATGCGCTTTGAGCACCCAGCTCGTGTTGCCCTCCCAACATTAATGTGTGCCAGGGGGCTGGCCAGAACAACTTTTCCACTGCTGCACAGTTTTATAATTCAAGCTGACATCATACACACCTTTCTGGATTGGTGTACAAAGAATAAGAAGATGGGGTCAGAAGAAACAAATATCCACAAATATAACAGACCTGTATAGTTAAACCCATCTGTCGACATCCTCATTTGCACGATTTGTTCTGGGAAACACCATACAACTTCAAGAGCAATTCCAGTTACACTGGCCACTTCACAAAGAGTCAAGAAATTCTATGTATAAACATATGCATGTGAAGAATTAAACACATCTTACCGTTAAAACAATATAAGGAAATCAGTGTAGAATAAAATCATTTTACCATTAAAACCATCACTGTTGGAACCTTTTCTCACTATCCCAGTTATAGGAAGAGCACTACAATACACATCAACAAGATCTATAGCAAACATGAAATATGTATTCTAAAACACACATTACCATTTAAATAAATCTTAATATATACCCTATATTAGATGCCTTCAAAACATAGACCATTATTCACACCCCATATTAACATCACATCAAAACATCCATCTACAACCTCGCCTCATGTTAAATGATCTCAGCACATACACTCACTATCTCATTGCACCCTATACTCGTGCTAATGTCTTCATAACACCAATTAATATTAACACCACAAACAACAACTAATATTAATATTTAAAGTATAAACAAGCACAGATATAAAAAATCAATATTTAAACACAAAAAACTATTAACATATCAACACATTCACACATTGGCAAACATTCTAGAAAGAGGGTGTGTTATCGTTCCAGCAATGTTGGTTTTAATGTTGATTTTGTTTTATGTTTAGTGCTAATGTTATATACTGATCATTGGTCCAGCATGAGGTGTATAGTTCCACATAACGTTTTTAAGCTAATCTTGTATCTTGTTGGATTTGTTCTGCACATTCTACTATGGAATGAGGGAGCTGATATAGATTGTAGTGAGGTGTTGTGAGACAGTTTGAGAGTGGTTGGACTGGATGAGGGATTGTGAGAGGACTTATAAGTGAATCCACGTATTTGCAATCCAAATAAAGAGGTATACCTTCTACAGCTTCCTGTCTTCTTTTATAACACTGGTGATGCACTGGTTGAGGCCCCGTGCTGGCAGTGTGTGGATGGAAATGAAACATGGAAATTAACCTTCTAAATAAATACTCTTGACTGCAAGTGAATATCGATGCTGTATCTGCCCGTCATTCTGAAGCTGTGAGGAGAGAGTGCTGATTCTGAGCGACTATGTGGCGAAAGGCATGGCGCGAGTGCTGAGGGAATGCCAAGTATCACGGACCACTGTCCGCAATCGTTGTTCATTGTATGTAAAGTACCTTAGAGCACCACGCAACATCATCAAGACGAAGTGAGGAGTAACATGTTGCACGACCCAAGAGGAAAGGAGCTCAGAGCGCCGTGCAGCACCATAATGACAAAATAGGAAGGAAAGCACTGCATAACAGAGTGCCGTGATGAACAGGAAGCGGCCATTACTCACTGCACTTTAGTGAAGGCATTTAACGGTTGTCTGTTCCACGTGCACATTGGAAGGAGCTGACGTGCACTGTGATAAAACAACATTTTAAATATGGCAAAGTGGAACAAATACAAGGTGTAACATTAGGATTTCACAAGCATAACAAAGTGATCAAACTTGAACTGGATAGCCCAGCCCTTTAAGATGAGTAGCAATTACCCTGGAGATGGATGGGGAAGCAGATTTTTATTCATACATCAATAATCGAAACGACTCAGGTAGTTGGCAAAAGGAAGACTGTTTTAATATCAATGATCTGAAACAGGGAGCATAAAGAACATCAACAAACTCACTCGGTCCTCTTTCTCAAACAATCTTAGTAAAAACTGAGATCTTATAAGAAAAAATCGCCATCAATGACTTTAACCTACGTATGTACCTACGTCATCTTACGTGGCAAACTACAAAAACCTATGAGTATGGGTGATTGGCTCTGAGTGAATATCTAAGTATACGATTCATACTAGTCTAAAAAAAGTGTGAATATATGAATACTTAACATCAGGTGGGACAACTAAGCACTTCCCTAAAAATGACCACTATGAATGTCACTAAATACACAACGTCCCATTGGTTTAGGACGTTTAGGACGTTATAGGACCCCTAATTACACAACTATAGGACCCCTAATTACACAGCCCTCTACAATTGGTTGGCACTCTAACCTCCGTCAGTACTTTTCCATCTACTTCTAGCAGCATGCAAGCTGCCCATCCAAGTGCTGGTGAGCTCGCCTTAACCATTGCTTCCCACCAATCAGCATATCCATCCATCATCACCTCAGTGGTCTACTGTCAATTAGGCCTTTGAAGCTCAGCCTTGAGAGTGTTCTTAGCTCTGAGAAATTTAAGGAGTGGGAAGCACGGTCTGCTCTCGTGCGTAGGTGTGACCATTTCGTTCGTCCAACTTCATGCTTCCATGTGACTAGAGACCATGGAATTGAGCCTTTTGGTGCATTTAATACTATTTTTCAATAGATCTCTGACGTCTTCCTTGTTATGTTCATGCCTTCTGAACAGGATTGTTGTTCTTTCACATGATTTTTTATCCAATGTCATTTCACTCCAGTTTGATAAGACCTTGGCTTCTTGGCTCATCCAGTCTCATCTGCTGAGATTCACTTTGTAATTCAATTTGCTTTTTAACTGCAACACATGAGAAATGAGGCCTTCTTGCTACTGTCCAGCACTGATATAATGCGTAGTCGAAACATTCATCCTGTACTTGTACTTGTTAAGGTGACGTTATGATTAAGTTGCACTAATAAAAACCTTTCAAATTCACTGAAAAATATTTGGTAAAGGGACATTATGGTTATGTTGTACTATTAAAAACCTATGAAATTCAAAGAAAAAACTTTGTTAACTGGACGTTATGGTTCCAAGTAAAACCGAAAAAACGCCTGAAATTCGCCAGTTATGGTAAGCTAAGCAACCATAACTCGCGACACCACCGGGCATTGCTAAGACTAACACCCAGGACATCAAAGATGACATCACAAATGTCATTTGGGACCCATTTTTCTTTGGGAGGAATCCACCCATCCTTGAAAGAGAAGAGTTTCTTCCCAAAATCGTCCAAGGATTCTTCCCCTTCAAACTGACTTCCTCCAAAAAATGTGTCTTCTTTGTCCCTTGGTTTCTCCTACGCACCCTCTGTTCCCTGGGTCGCAGTTTTTCGGGGGTAGAAGATTTGGGTTCAGGTTCAGAGGTTTCTAGGGGCTTTTCACAGGTGAGGAAGGAAGCTTCCTCTAGGGCTTTGCATCCCCCTTCCTCCCGAGCCTCCTCCTCTGTCATTGTAAGCCTCAGTATAAAGAAATTCCCATTTGCCACTGTATTTTCCCTTTGCATTTGCTTTCTCCCAAAAACTGATTTTCCTACTTCATGTCTATTTTGCCCTGATGTGCTGATTAGTATTCTCTAAAACTTTGCCTATCTCCTAAGTGTAAGCAATACAAATTATCTTCTATTCTGTCCCCTAGCAGTTTAGAGAACTAATCAAAATCCCATTCTTCCATTTTGCTCCAGAAAACAGGTTTTCCCTTTCTTTGCTGGCTTCCCATCTTGTGGTGGTGGGCTTCACCCCAAATCCATTTTTCCCCCTATATTGCTACTCCTTGCCACTGCCTTCCATTCAAAGGAATCAAGTTTAATTGATGTCTGGGGTGTAGTGTGGTAAATTGTTCTTTTTCTGTTCTGCCATTAAATTTGGTGAATGAGACAATTTGAGTGTAGTTGGATTGGAGGAGGGACTGTGAGAGGACTGGGCCAGCTGGGGTCCTCTTATATGAGAATCCACTTACCTGCAATCCAAATAAAGAGGTACGCCTTTTACAGCTTCGTGTCTTCCTTTATAGCAGTCAATTTCATGTTCAGTAATAAGTTACACATCAAACTTTGGCATTCCCATTTTTAAGAGACTTCAGCTGTTTATAGATATTAAGCTTACCTTTTTAATAATGTTTTACTTCACTGATAGATACAACTAATTTACAGTGCATTTTTCCGAGGTTCTATTGCTAATGACGTTTAACTCACTGGATGGATCTAGATAGAATCTACTGACAACAATGTCTGGCACAGCCCCCCCCCCCAAACTGGACAGAAATGTGTGGACAAGTCATTAAGCAAAGAATGAAAGCTGTTTTAGGCCTACATACATTCATTTTGCAAGGATAAATGGGCAAAAACAGTAAGAGAGATATGCACCAAATAAGAAACATGTTGGGGCCAAGGCATCACAGATATCTCTTTTTTTTGGTTTGGTGTAAATTAATCCAGTAGTTTAAAAATATGTGTGTGGAGAAGTGGGTGTCCCCAGTTAAATAAACATATACCTCCCTCCCATCGTGCATTTTGGCACTAAGGCTTTATGCCATATTTTAGTGACAACAGAAAATAATAGTAGAAATTATAACAATCCTTAGAGTTAATTGGGGACAGGGGTAGATTATAGTTAGTGGTTGTCACTCAGTGCACCATTTTCTTCTGAGCGGATGAAATTCTAGCAGCAACAAGAACATGGCTGAGAATTCTTTGGAGCAAGGAGGGGCTCATGTTCAGTGGCTGTCAGCATTTCTTCTTATGAGACAAAACAGTAGTAGGAACTGCAAAATGTCTTATTTGAAGGTTATAGGAAATTATGTTATGTGGCTGTCACCTGTGCCACCCTTTTGTAACTACAGAGAAGTGAACATTTTATGTGTCAACATGTCCCCAGCCTCTACCATTTGCAGGGGGGGGGGTGGAGGCAACTATGTGGAGGACATTCAGCTTCTTTCTCTTGGGTAGAATGGGGGGGAGGGATTTTGAGAGTGTATCTACCAAACAAGTAGGAGAAAAAGCACAGTGTAAAGGTGACGTCCTTTGGTATATTCCTGGTCTATATTTCCACCACTACCAGCCACATCCATGATGGTGATTCTTAGAATAATGATGATGATAACCAAGATACAGTTGTCCCATTGGAGTTCAGGTCACAACAAATCATTCGGGAAAGCAGTGATACTGAGAAGGCGAAGGAAGAAGTCAATGCCCCAGTTACAGAGACAGGAGAGGAAGTCAAAGATACACATGCACCTTTGCAAAGGCTCTTTCAAAGACAGACTGTCAGATGTGAAAGTGCCTGATATCAGCATGCTGTATCTACAACACCAACTCTGTCCCCACCACCTTCACAGCAACATGAATGCAAAAGGACATGCCATGTTGTTCCATCAAGAAAGTCCAAAGCATCAATGTTCTTCATACTACAGGACGGAGAAGGGCAATATCTTGCCACTTGTACACAGGGAAAGAAATCTGTAGGCCGGGGAATATCTGGGATAAACTTTGATGCCACAATTATACAGCTCCATGTGAAGCAACACTATTCTTCTGGCCGGAATTAACTCAGCAATACTCTACTACAGCCCTCTCACCAGTAGCCACTCAACATGCCATCCCAAGTCTGCTATACGAGAAAATGTTGAGAGTGTGTCATCACTTTAGTGACTCACTGCAGCGATGACTGGTGGAAACAGTACGAGATGCTGTTAGTGTTTGTGCTAATACTTTTCTGTTCTTGTCCACTGCTTCTCCTATTTTATAAACATAATAATACACAGGGAGACACCTTCCAGCAGGGCAGACAGGTTCCCTGGTAGGTTTTCTCACTACTCCCGATGAAAACATGAACATTTTTGGTGAATCAAGCCCTGCTACACAAGCATGACACCCAGAAGCATACACATTTCTGTACACACCAATGTTCTCTCAGCACTGACATATATGAGTTTTATAGGTGGAGCTTCTTTCAAGCTTGTTCAAACAACATGAATTAATAATAACTCGTGCTGCGTTACCTTAGTTTATATTAAATCAATTTTCACCTGCATTTATTAATTTATTTCTCAAGATTTTACAAAAATACAAACATCTAAACAGTTGCACGAGAAGACAAACCCCAGCCCCTGTCCATCCGTGACAGGATGGCAAATTTTCAGGACTAAGTATGATGTACAAGCTATGTTACTCAACTATTAGGTGTTGTGAAACAGCATCTCAAATCCTTTTCATAGTGTTATTTATTGCCTTATTTAGTCTGCCCAGTTAATATTGCCATTGGAGTCAGGAACGGCTTGATACATTTTCCGTAAGTCTCCACCATTTCAAATACACATTGGGCCTCATTAGGAGGCTGGCTGCCGCCGTTTTTATGTTATTTTTTGCAGTGCCCAGGAATGGCAATAACGGGTCATTATGGCATTGCCGGACCCGGTATTTGCCCATTCCTGGGCACTGGCAAATATTCTTCCACATTCCTTTTTGAGCCCCATAGGGCTCAATGAGAATGGGGAAGCCGGATGCACCGGCACCGTTATAAACGGTGCCGGTGCATCCGACAAGCTGTGCTCGCGGGTGCAGCTCTGCCCGCCAGGTCAGACCTGATGGGCAGAAAGGCACCCGCGAGCACAACTCGTAGTTTGCCGGTCCGGGAACTACAGTACCTGAAAGCTTACCGGTACCGTAGTGCGCAGACCGGCAACCTTATAATGAAGCCCATTGTGCATTCTTCTATCAAGAGAGAATATTGAACAACAGAAGGGCCCTTTCTAAGATACCAGAGTTTTGCATGATGGAAAATTATGGCATGTGGTCACAAACCTGCTGTGCCTTGAGATCTAAGCTACATTTGACTGACAGCATCACAATTAAGCTGAAACATGCACAAGGTTGCACATGGTTCTGTAGAGAAATGATGCAATCTAGCAGTTTTGGTTGGACTGGCCCTATTGAGATAGAAACACTCCTGTTTTGCTAATGGTCTTTAGCCTTCTGTAATGTCATAGCAAAAAACAATGGTCCAGAGGGATGCCCAGATTTTCTGCCATTGGTTTAGATCAACTCAGAATGTTCTAAGCATCGGAGTGCAGGGTAATTCTATACAAAAGGGCAGAACTGCATTGCCCAAGGGCAGGTAAGAAGCATATGAAGCAACACAGTTAACATTTCACCACATTTAGGACAGTGTTGCTTCTGGCTGGGAAAGAGCATACCCATTCTCAAAGGCATTTAAGAGACCAGTAGCTTTACCAAGGTTTGTCACTATAAAGACAGTGTTTGGTAGTAAAATATACCCATGGGGCCAAGTAAGAGTTCCGCCTACTCAAACTCTTACATCATCCTCTCGCAAACCATACTTCCCTTTTTTTACCAGTCCCAGATTGAAGTCTCGGTCTTGGTCTTGTGGATAAAGCTTGTAATGATACCAGGTTTCCACTCTAGTTGTTTCTCAAAAACAATTCTGAATTCTGGGAGCCTACCTACTGAGAATGATCAAATAACACAGCAAAATAACCTGTGCTTTGGAATGGTTCCCTCACAGGATGGGCTACAACAATATGTAACATCTCTGTATCTTTCACAGAGGAGAAATATCAATTTGAATATCAGTCTAGTGCCACTCACAAGAACAGTCCAGCATCAAGTGCTAGGTCATTTTACTCTGAACAAGAGAACGAAAAGCAGCCCCAGCCGCATGTTTCTGATATTGTTGAGATGAAGCCGGGACTCTCTGGGGCACAGAAAGAAAGGGGTCCATATCTGAATTACTCTACTTACTTACAGTGTATCACAATCATTCCAAACGTGCAGAACCTGAGATGGTACCTACTTCTGAGGGTCTACAACCCCATTTCAGCTTACTTTACCTTTCACAGAGGAGAAATATCCACTTGCATAACAGTCCAGCACTATAATGCAAGGCAAATATATTTTGAACACTATCACCAACAGCAACCCAATGCAAGGGTTTCTATATTGAGGGGCACCATCCAGGCTATCCTTCGGATCATGCCAGAAATCTCCTATGCAGAGATATTTAAAGAAACAGAAATGTGTTAACTTTGAGTAAAACAGCAAAACACACTTCTGTTGGGTAACTAGGCTTGGCGTAGAACTGCTCATGCATCCAGTGAAGGGGAACTTCCTTATAGAATAGGTTAAATTAGACACTATTAAGAAAGTAGGTATTCTGAAAAGGAAGGTATTCTGAAATTAAAACTTCTTATAATGTATGACTGCAAGTCTCGGATTGCAGTTCCTTTGGAAGAACTTGAAGTAATGTAATGGGCATTTGCATAGCACCTTTCACCATTGTTATGGTCTCAATGCACTCTTGGTTGAACGTCCTTGGGGGATCAAAGTCCAGGTGTGGGAAATTTAGCAGATAGTTATAGAATGCATCTGTGCATTTAGCCAATACGAAGGTAGGTAGGGGTGGCCAAGTCCCTGTAGTCACCCATGTTGAGCAGGCAAGTGGGAGGGTGCAGAGAGGTAATCTGGAGAGTATGAGAGAGAGATATTATGTGTGCAGCTAGACCAAATGTTATTGTGGGGGATAGCTGCATTCTAATGGCAGAAGTGCTGTGCGAAGTGTGTGGGGTAGGAGAGACATTATGTGTACAGCTATATCGAATTTATCATGGGGGATAGCTGCATTCTAATGGCAGAGGTACTGCGTGAAGTATATGAGGTAAACCACCACCACAAATGATTGATCTGGGAGGGTAAATTCTATTCCTGTAAGTTCGAGAGAAAACCAACCTTCAATTGAAAACCTTGACTTAGCTCAAGCTACTTCAAGGTTTTTCTTCTTCCATAACATACCCAAAATTATCTGCAGGGAGTCTTAAAATGGGCACCAGTAATTTCTTAAAATTACTAATTAATTCTTGAAGTTATTTATAATACAAGAAGAGGGCACCAGCTTTATATAAGAAGGTATATGCTGCGGCCGTGTAGTTATGGTTAAGTTGCTAAACTCATAGGAAGACACTTTTTCGGTGGCTTATACCTTCGATACCCCTGGAGGAATCCTCATCAAACTTTGCAAAAAAAGTATATGGCCGGCTCTGAATTCTTTTGCCAAGTTGGGTGAGGTTTTGTGCAGGGGGGGGCAAAGTTATAGGGAGGGCCCCAAATATGTTTTTTCCATAGACTGAATGGGCAAACACTTTGCACACAGCTACACCCTAATGGTTGGACGGATTTGCACCAAATTTGCAGCAGGAGCAGGGGCTTTGGTGAGAAAGCGTGGTTTTGTGTTTTTGGTGGGAATCCAATCAGTACTTTTGTTGCAAACAACTGAAATGTACGTCTCTAAAAATGTGTGATATCTGGGTCCACTCCGCTGAACCATTTCCCTGTTCGCTCCGCGGACAGAAATGTCATTGGCTTGCGGAACAGCGTGCTGTTGGAGAACTTTGGATGCGGCCGGTGGTTGGCTGGAGGGAAGCGGGTGTGCGTCAACATTTTTTGGCTAACGCCGCCATGGTGTATCGGAGGACAGTGCACCGGCGGAAGGGTCTGGAAAATATACATTACGCCATGTGTTGGTGGCAAAAAGGGAGGGGAAGGGGGGAGTGAGAAGTGGTTCATGTGACATATGTAAATAGGTGGAAGAAGACGGAGGAGTGCCTGCAGTATTCGTGCTTATTGTGACACTTCGCGTGTACCTAGACAGGCGACTACTTTGTGTGGTGATTGGAGGCAGCTGTTGTGATGGCCCGATAGCTTGTGCTGCAACCTGTTTGCAGTGACCTCTTTCTATGGTGAGTGATAGCAGGTGACTTTCAGAAGGGGAGTGAATTGCACATGACATAGGTTGGGTAGGCGTGCGGGTGGCTGTGTTCTGCGGATGGATTGCGGTTGTTGGGCACATGGTGGCATGCATGGGTGCATGAAGTAGCAGTGGGTCTGTTCAAAGATTGGACTACTGGGTGCATGGCCGAAGGCCGTAGGCTGTAGGGCATGAACTCAAGAGCCTAGGGCTTCAGCACACCCACCGCAACAATGCATGTCTGACTCTGCATCCGGTGGAGGGTTGTGCTTGCATAGTGTGTTGTGTGCAGATTGGTTGGAGTAGGGCCAATGTTGTGAACAGTATTTGGGTAGGTTGCCAGTGACAAAGTACTTTGTGAATGGAAGTGGGTATGCCCATAGTATGTGAATGAAAGGGCACATGGGTGCAGGAGACAGTGTTTTATTTCTACATTATGGTAACTGTTGCAATTTATTGCTGCATAGCTCCATGGCGGTGCGCAGGTTGGGTAGGAGTGCTGGTGGCAGTGGTGTGTATGTGGATTGTCGGAGTTGGTGACATGCTGACATGCATGGTGGCATTACATTGCAGTGGGTGTGTTCAAGGCCTAGACTATTGGGTGCATGGCCGAAGGACGCAGGCAGTAGGCCATGTACTCAAGAGCCTAAGGCTTGAGCACACCCACGGCAGTAATGCATTTTTCACTCTGCATCAGTTAGAGGATGGTCACTAGTACAGAATGGTTGTGGAGCACATTTTAGATGCAATAGAGCATCAGAAGTGAGCTGCCATGCGTGTATGTTTGCTTTTGCAGGTGAGGTCACTGTTAGACGATGAAAAAGTTTTTCATGTGTGGTTGGAGATGGTGCAGTGAAAAGTTAGGCATAGTGGGCACTAAGTCCAGTGTTTGTGTACTGTCAGTAGGGAAGAGGGTATGTTTGAAGTTCAGCTTATATGTGCTTGGGTAGTGTGCTGTGTGCAGATTGCTTGGAGTAGGGCAATGTTATGAAAATGTTGTGGTTAGGTTGGCAGTGACACAATACTTTCTGAGTGGAAGTGGTAAAACCATAGTATGTGAATGAAAGGCGTAGGGGTGCCGGAGACAGTTTAATGTTTGTAGATTATGGTAACTGTTGCATTTTACGCTGTATAGCTGCTTTGCGGTGCAGAGGTTGAGTAGGAGTGCTGGTGCCAGTGGTGCATATTGGCAAAGTGCTGGTTGGTGACATGCTGACATGCATGATTGCATTACAGTGCGTGGAATGTGTGCAGGGAGCACACCCGCTGCAGCAATGCTGGGTTGACAGTGCATCATGCACAGGGTGGTGATCTTTGGAGAATGGGTGTCGAGCACATTGTAGGCATGCTACAGCAGCACAGGTGTGTTGAGAAGCGTGTCTTGTACGTTCCATGGTTGTGGTGATAGTTGCAACATGCTACAGTATTTGGTGTATGGGCAGGAGATGGTGCAGTGAGAAGTTGTGTAGTGTGGCCACAGGGTACAGTGTTAATATAATGTGAGTATGGAAGAGGGTATGGTTGATGTGCATCTTATATGTGCTTGGCCACTCTGCTGTGTGCAGATTTATTGAAGTAGGCCCAATGTTGTGAAAATGTTATGCTTATGTTGCCAGTGACACAATACTTTGTGAATGGCAGTGGGTAGGGGTGCTGCAGGCTGTGGTATGTTTGTGGATTTTGCTAATTATGAAACATTTTCATGAATGGGTGTTTTATGGTGTGGGGGGGTGGGTAGAAGTGTTGCTACATATGTTATGTTTGTGCATAATGTTAGCTGCCCACATGGTAGCATGCATGGATCCATAGTGTTGTGGTGGGTGTGGGCAAGAGCTGCACTGTTGTGTGGTGCTTTTCTCATGCGTACCATCAATATTACTATGCACCTATTCCAATGATTGCTGTCGCCAGCTAGAGGTAGGAAGGGGTCTCATCAACAGAAGCATGTATACTTTTTTCTCTGTTCGTGGGATGTTCTTCTGCAACAATGACCCCATCAGTTGTGGAAATGCAGAGTTGTTCCAATGAAATGGCATTTTGTTGTCGTCCATTGGTAATGCAGTTTTCTTTGCTCGTCTACAGGATGCACTGAAGAGTTTACTGTAATAAAGTGAGCACATAAAAACACAAAATCAAATAAAACCCCCCAAAAAAGGTGTTTCTCTAGAAGCATCTACAAACAAAAGGCTCTTTTGAGAGCTGCCCCTTACAACAAACTCCCCCTACCCTGGTTGCAATTTATTCCCCCACGCCCGCACGCAGCACGAAAGCCACATCTGGGAACTTTCAGGATGGTGCTAATGGAAAGGGGACTGTGGAGGCAGTGGGATTGCACAATAACGTTTCTGGGTTTGGTGTGTACGCAGAGGACTGTTTATACTTTATTGTGCCACAGCACTCGCTGTCTTTGAGGAAATGCACGTGCACATACTCCTAGTTTCAGCTTCCTAGCCATGACATTGGGACAGTGGGGACTATCACACCTCTGGGTGTAGGTCACAGGAAGGGCCGTTCTTAATTTTCTAGATTACTTTGCACAGTGTGCCGGACTGTCATCGTTGCATTTACTTGCAAACGCAATGTAGCACAGCCCATTTGGTGAAACATTACTTAGATGCCAAACCTATGTGGTCTGGTACTGTGTTCTGAAAAGCTGCAAACAGATTGCGGAGCAGCTCTAGGGTGTGGCCTTTTGTAGAGCTGCTGTGGAGAACTTGCACCCAGAAAACAGGACTACATTGTTCAAAAACCTAAATACATGTACAACGTCCCATTGTGGTGTGTTTGTAAGCGTTTACTTTCGGAAAAACACTCCCTACATTCCTCAACACTGTACTTTGCTCCTCAACACTGTACTTTGCTGCTGTTCATGGGTAAGGATCGTGTCACAGAAATAAGGCCCCACGCGCAGCATGGGTACGATCGCATGGTGACGTCACCACTGCTCCCCTTTCAAACTGCTCTCCGCAAGACGTGTTTTGGGCAGAATACATTGTGCACATGTGCATACCATTGCAACTTCTATGCTGAATAATAGGGCACCATATGTGTGCCGAGCATTTTGGGAGATGCTGGCTGTTTATAGGGTATATCAAGTGGGATGTTTATCTGTATAGGTACCTGTAGGCCATGGGTGGGCTCCGCGACCTAATTACCGTTCGTTCGCATATGCTGCACAGTGGCAGTGTTACCAGTACACAGAGAAACAGATACACATGCGTGTACTTGCACAACAACCAAATGTCCCCTCCCACATGTCATAGGTGGAAGACAAAATGTGGACATGCAGAGCCTGCTGGCATCGTACGGATGCCTCCATTGTCATTGTGGATAGGCCGAGCAACTGTGGCATCCGTAGGACACCTACCGTTTCCTTAATTGCAATCATTCCAACGAGGACGGTGTGCTGCTGAGCACTTCAACAAAAAAAACATATTACATATACACGCAACAACTTTTCACTTATTAACGTTTACTTGTACACATTCATACACACCATTAGCAAAGGGAAGGGGTAGCATAAGTGGATACTTATTGTGGGGAATAGGGGATTTCCTGAAATTGGTTTTGAGGGGAGGAAGACACTGAGGTATCACATTAACGTCTCCCATCACACAGATTTTGAGGGTATGGCGCCCTTTGACATGGGGAGCTGTTTCATTTTGCAAATAATACACCCTTGTATGCAATCTTTTAGCTGGCACAATTGTTCACCAATGTTTACACTTTGGCTTCCAGCCTGTCCTTTTTGCTATGCACAAAGTGTCTTTCCTTTGCTATGGCCGTATGCTGTTGTGGAAGGGTTGCCGCATGTGCTGCCTTGCTTTCCTTTCCAATATGTTCTCTCACAGAAAAGAAAATGTGTTTGCTGTACATATAGCAATATATATTACATAATGTACGCATTACAGTACTGTGTGTACCAATGGGGTTAGTAGTGTAAGTCATTGCGTCATGAGGGGAATTTTCTTCCAGCCACTTTAAGATGCTTGCCATTGCTCCATAATAAATGAGACATTATGCAATTAGTAGACAAACTTCTGTGTGATTATTACATTGTAGTGACGTTCTGGTCTTGGTACTTTCCAGTCCGTACTCTCTGAAAACATGTTGTTAAAGGGACGTTATGGTTAAGTTACACTACTAAAAAACTATCGCCTTTACTGAAAACACTATTCTAAAGCAACGTTCTGGTTACAGTGCCCTACTAAAAACCTATGAAATTCCCTAACAAAAAACTTTGTTTAAAGGACGTTATGGTTAAGTTGCACTAGCAAAAACCTTTGACATTCAATGGAAAAACATTGTTACAGGGACGTTATGGTTACAGGTAAAACTGAAACCCCCCGAAATTTGCCAGTTATGGTAAGCTAAGCAACCATAACTCGCGCCACCAGTGTGCACGGCAGGGACTAACACCCATGACATCAAAGATGCCATCACAAATCTTATTGATGGCATTACTGATGACATCACATGTGCATTTAGTTTTCATGGAAAGCCTCCACAAGGGAATGTTATTGTAATGATGTCAGAAAACTATCAAAGATCATTGGTGGAACTATCATGAAATAAGTAGTTCATTGCACAATGCATTGCTATACACACTATTGTATTACAGCCTTCCTTGCAGTACATGAACCAACTCATGTGGACACGTAGCCATTGTCTGCACCATGCCCCATAGAAGAGTAATCTTGAACATCTTCCCATGTTACATAGTGAAATCATTAATGCTTTTGTTTTAGAGTTTCGGGTACGGTGAAACATGTAAGAGGTAGCTACCATTGCCTTAATAACTACATAATTGCACTACTGCACAGAAAACATAAAGACACCACAACACATACAAATCTGAGCATATGCAGGGAAATTACAGTAAGAAAAAAAGGAGCAGTATTACCAGAAACTGTTCGTATCATAACTGATTACCTTCATGCACAGAAAAGATTGATGCGTTTTACGCTTTCTTTTTCCCCTATATGTATATGTATAATATGATGTGAGTGAACCCTAAGGAAAGTAGGGCAAGAACATATGAGAAGGGTGCCATACACAAAGATAGAACCTTTTGAATTGTTACTTCCTGACTGTTAGTGAAGAAAAGCACCTTGCCTACTTATGTCAGTGAACAAAAAAGGGTCAGCCACACATGTGATATCATCAGTGATGTCATCAATGAGATTTGTGATGTAATCTTTAATGTCATGGGTGTTAGTCCTTGCAGTGCACACTGGTGGTGCAAGTGATGGTTGCTTAGCTTACCATAACTGGTGAATTCCGGGTTTTTTTGGTTTTACCTGTAACCCTGACGTCCCTGTAACAACGTTTTACCATTGAATTTCATAGGTATATACTTTCTAAGTAACTTTCTGTAGAAATGGCTAGTGATTCTGCTAGACCAGCTCAATATAACAGCAAATCCTAAGAAACCTTTCCAAGGTGCTGCATTCTCACAGAATGGTCAAAGGCTCAATTGTTATGCACAAAATTGTTCTTGACAATATTAAAACAAAAGATTTTCCCACTTGTGTTCAGATGCTTTCATGTGATTTCCAAATGGTAATGTACGTGGACAAAAAGGGCCAATGAATGTCAGACTACAAGCTCATCATCGGGGCAAATATCAGAAAAGAATAAAGAAAAAACCCATAAAAGTACAGAAAACAAAACATAAACATACTGGGATACAATACAATTGATATGTACAAAATGTTGTAAACAGACCCGATGTCCAGGCATATAAAGGTAATCTAAAAAAGATAATATCAAATAATATTTTTTCAAATCTAAAATAATTCTTAACAGCTCAATGGGAGTGAAAAAATAGTAGTACTTGATCCCTTCGTCTATGTATATGGGGTCAAAAAACATCCTGAAAGATTAATAAACGTGTAATGTAGGTTATGGCATCACTTGAGAAATGGGCAACATTCCCTTATCCAAAACTTCAGTCAAATTCACCAAGTCTGTAAAGACGTCTTGTATTTCTATCAGTAATGGGAGTTACTGTAGTGCAAGAGTTAGAGGGACAAGATGACCTCTGTTCAGTGTTTCAACATATAAATCCTCCATGTGAGTACAATATGCATGCATATTCGTAGTGCATGATGACATCATTGCACGAAGATGTAATGATGTCATCTGGCCGAGTGAAAGATAAGCACACTTGCTTAAGGCGATTACCCAACAAGGTAGGTATAAACATATCAAAAGTGATCAAAAGAAAACATCAACACAGTAAAACAAGTCAAGGAGAAAAACATTTGTATGGATCATATGCAAAAATCAAGGAGATAGGAATTCTAGACAAAAATTTAACTAAAATAAAACACTGGAACAATCAAGGAAGATAAAATCAAGAAAGAAAAGAATATTATATGGGGATTAGGATATACCGAATGTAGATTCAAACAAAAATAAATACTGTAAAAGGCAATAATTCTTTGTGATAAACCTATGTTTCTATTCTTCACTATCATCTTTCTTTTGTCAGAATCTGTGAACAATTATCAGGAAACATAGAAAATAACTCATAATAATTCTTGATTGTGGTAGATGTGCCCACTACCTTTGTTCTGAAATACCGACATTAAATCATAAGAATCAAGGCAAGTTGCAGTCCTCATCATTCCTCTTGGGGTAACGGGATCGAATCGTTTGCTCCACATAATCATTGCCACAAGGGCATAGCAAAGAGTAAATAATATTGGCATTGTCCTAGTTAGCAAAATCCCTCAAGAATATGTTTTCATCAAATCTAAGATGGACCACAATATTAACATTGCTCTGTACAATGCATGCAGGGAAGAGTTCCTGATCTTGTATGCTTAGCGATGTTGGGTTTATTGACAGTGTCAGTCAGCACTAGATGATTGCTAAAGTTACTGCCCGTTGCTAAGAGAATACACGAATTTCATGAAGCAATTGTTCTCTTCTAGAGTCACTAGTTAGTATGTCCCAATGCTTTTGTATGGTTGTTCAAATCCTCCAACTTCGGATAGAAAATTGTGATGCATAAACCAGTTATGGTTCCTTATGTGTTTTTTGTTAAGCCAGTACTTCCTCTAGTATAACAATTTGGACTTTCATCACGGCTTCATCTAATGATTTAACAGGATAGGCTCAATCAATTAATATTTCCATAATTTGTTCAAGCTTAGTAGTCCATTGAATTTCACTCTTATTGGTTTATTGAGATTTTCTTTCGATTTGATAATAAATTTGATTTGTTTGATATTATCTTTTTTAGATTACCTTTTTATTCCTGAATATCAGGTATGTATAGTAACTCTGTGAATGTTGTGTATTCCAATAGTATGGTACCCTAGTATGTTTATTTTCTGTACTTTTAAGGATGTGTATTCTTTTCAGACATTTGACCTGACAATGGACTTGTAGTCAAAAATGCATTGGCCCTTTTTAAGTCTGTTTCACCATATTCATACATCACCATTTGGAGATCACATTAAAGCATCTGGGAACTGGGAGAATCGTTTAAATTAATAAGGTCAAGAACGTTGTGTATAATAAATCAGTTGTTAACCAGAATCTGTGCCCACTTCACCTTAAAAATATTTCTTTGGTGTTGTTGTTATTACTGACGTTATTAACATATTACAAATAACATTCAACAGTGTCATGTGAACAAGATTTCTTTTCTTGAAATGCAACTCTCAGCTTGAGATGTGGAAAATAACATCAAACATTTTAAGAAATTACTGGGCCCATCTCTGTGGCTAACTTTTAAAACATTTTACATTCAATAGTTACATTTGAAAATGGTTTGCTTTATTTAAATGCAAACCTAAGCTAGAAATGTGGACTTTGCTCAAACTGTTTGTTTGTTTATTTATTTGGTAATGCGCACCAAACCCTTGGGTAGTGGGGTACAGACAGGTCAAGAAGGCTTAAAGCTTAGTTACAAAGCAGGTTAGATACATACATACAGGAAATATAAATGTACTGCCACTTCCAAGTTACAATAAGTGGTGGGGACTGAAGACACATATTACAAATTACATAATGCAGTTAAGTAATGTACTGGATGACAAATGTATTGAGTAAGTCAGGGAAACCGGTGTCAGGTAACAGGTGCCGTCTAGTACAAGATGGAGCATGTCAGGAGTCATTAGATCGTAGCCAGTTTATGATGTTACGTCTAAATTTAGGGTAGGGTTGTTCCATTCTGAGATCTAAATGGAGTGCGTTCCAAGATTGCCCTGCTTTGACCGGGAATCTATTGCCCCCAGCAGTGGTACGTTTGAATCTCGGGATCTCCAAGGTATGTGCATTGGCAGATCTCATGGGGCGGGTGATGAGTCTCTTAGTGATTCTTTCAGAGAGGTAAGGTGGAGCTAATTTGTTCAGACATTTAGACGTAAGTGAGACTGTTTTCAGGAGGATCCTGTCATTTATTTTTAACCAATCAACATCCCTTCTGTATTTGGAGATGTGCTCTCTGTTAGGGATATTTAGGGCTGCTCTTAGGGAATTGTTTTTCAGTCTTTGGATTTTATCAGTGATATATTTGTTAGCTCCTGAATATAGGGCTTTACAATAGTCCAGTCTGGATATTATGAGTGCATTGGCCAAGGTAATGCAACTCATTTCCTAGATAAATGGTCTGCAGGCTCGGATAAGTCTGCAGGTGTAAACTGTTGTGGATGCTAGTGAGTTAACTTGTTTCTTAAGGGTAAGTGTAGAGTCAAGGTAGGAACCTAGGGTTTTCAAACCGGGCATCACATTTATGGGGTTGTTGTCAATGTTAAAGGAGGCATAGCTGGGGCTACATTTTTTAATGTTTGTCTCTGACCCTAGGATCAATATGTCAGTTTTATCGTTGTTCAGGCAGAGGCCATGGGATGCCATCCATGCCTGAATGAGGAGGTATATCTTATTTACTAAGGCTGTGTCCTCGGGAAAGTTGCTCGAAAGGGGAATGAGGATCTGGGTGTTATCTGCATAATTTGTGTAGGTGACACCCAATCTGTCCAACTTGTCGAACAAAGGCTTAGTAAAAATGTTATACATGGTGGGTGAGACACAAGATCCCTGGGGTACGCCACAGGATGTTAGTATAGGGACAGCTGAGGCTGAAGGGGAGAAGACTCTCATTGTACGGTTAGCTAGAAAGGACTTGATCCAGGTTATGGCATCACTTGAGAAATGGGCAGCCGACCTGCGGTGGTTGCATAAGACTGCATGGTCCACCAGGTCGAAGGCTGCAGATAGGTCAAGGAGGAGTAGCATAGCTGTTTTCCCATTGTCCTTTAATTCGTCAATTTGGATTTTGAGGTCTATTGAGGCTGTTTCCGTACCATGAAGAGGGCGGAAGACAGATTGCCGTGATCCTAGTAGTTGATTAACTTCCAAATAGTCCTGAATTTGAGGTAAGCAACTCTATCAATGATTTTAAGTAGGAAGGGGACAGTGGTAATAGGTCTATAGTTGGTCGGGATGGTGGGATCTAGTGTTTGTTTTTTAAGCAGAGGGAGGACCCAGGATTCTTTAAGGTTATTAGGCACTGTGTTAGTCTTAAATGAGGCGTTAATAAGCTTAGCGATAAAAGGTGTTAGGTCTCCAGCTGCATCCTTTATAATTTGGGCCGGCAACTGTCTCCTTTGCAGTTAGAAGGTTTCAGGGAGAGCATGATTTTCTCTGTCTCACGGATGGACATTTCTTGGAAGCTGAAGGGTAAGGTGGTTCTGTCTGGTGTAGGTTGGAGGGGTTGCTGCTCAGATGGGAGCAGTGAGGCTTTCTTTTTAGCTATTTTGAGTTGGGATGCAATTTTGTTTGACAACGCATTTTGTATGTCGGTGCACCAAGTTTTATCTTTAGGGATGTTGTCAACAGGCGGGATCGGTGATTCCATTTCCCGAAGGAATGGAAAAAAGTTTGTGGTCTTTTCGATAAAAATGAAATCCCAGAGCTGCCCCCATTCCATGCATCCTGTTACTTCAGCCAATGAAGTTTAAAATGCCCCTTTTTTCTTTGTTCTCTTTGCTGTGGGAATTAATTGTCCTGTGGATTTTACTTTACCAATAATTTTACTCTGCACCATTTGAAATGCATTTGACTTGGAATGCTCCATCTCTGCACACTCTTTTCAGTTAGTCCAATAAAATATGTCAACACCTACATCTTGTGTTAATTGTAAAACTAAAATAACACAGCAATGTCAAAAAGGAGTGGAGACAGAGGACATCCCCAGTCGGTGCATTGTGCCATGTGTGCTTGAAGAAGCATGAGTCTGTATTCTCTGTGTAAGAAAAGCCAGAGACAAAGCCCTGCACCTTGTGCCAACCACCCGAGACACAGGATTAGAAAGAACATAATTAAATACAATTGCTGTTCCACGGGTTTTCTATGTAAATCAATTGGGAGTCCATCCTCATCAAAGGATTTGCCTGACGAGCGGCGTCAGCGGATATCACTTCTTCAAGTTAATGCAAAGTATACCATGGTTTGTTCATCTTCTGGTAGATCAGAGGACTGGATAGCGGACAGAAGTTAAAATGTGTCCTATTGTGGAGCTCTCCTTCTTAAGTATACATAATTATGCATGTTTAGCACAAGTAAACACCCATCCTCTAATTGTATGGAGGGAAATATACCCTGTTGAAAAATGTCCTAGACCGGACTAACCAGAACCGTATCCATTTTAGCCCCTGGTCAAATCGTTTTTCCAATGAAAGATTCACATGGGCCTTTAATTAAGCTTTTATCAAATTTTGGCTGAGACATAAATGCATCCGAGTTCTTTCTCTGCACAATTGAATTTCCCCAACTGCATCTCTGTGTGAGAGAGATGGGTATCATTTTTATACTCCAGAATAGTTGTAATATGTTTCCCTACAAAAGGGATCATAGTGCCTCCAGGTACCCCTTCAGAGAACCCAAACAATACAGTAGCTAGCTAAACGCTCATTAACAGAGATACATTTATTGATAGCTGTTTGAATTTCTGACCAGAATTGTTTGTTACCTCGTAGTTTTCATTCCATGGTCTAGAGCCTGTCAGTGGAACTTTTAATCCAACAAATCAGGGACATGGTTAACAGGAAGGTACCAGACAATAGTTTGCCCCACTTTCCACCCTCTGACCAGTCAATCAGGCGATAGGCCAAATAAATCTTACCAGAAAGAGCAAGAGCAATGTTCCACTTTCAGCAGGACAACAGCCAACAATTTGAAAGTCTAACCAATGAGAACAAAAAGTGTGACCAAATAACCTTTTCTATGGGATAGTGCCCTCTCTGAAGGGTCTGCAATCATGTGTCAGTTGAGCAAGCCATTGCCCTAGGAGAAATATAAATTTGCATATTCCAGCATTAAACATATTAATTTCTCGTCTGAAGAAGAGTGCAAACAGCAACCCAGATATGTGCTTCTGTTTTCTCAGGCCTCATTAGTAAAATGCAACTGAGGTACAGAACCTCTCTGGGCACGGAGATTAAGGAGACCACATGTGGGTTGCCCTTATAGAATAAGGTGAAGCTACAAGCAGATCAACATTTGTGAAAATTGAGTACCTCTAGACAGAATGAACTACACCAAATAATGTGTTCTGTGGGTCGGTGTCCTCTTTGGACAGTCTGTAATAATGCTTTATCTCACTGTGCCCTAGCAGAGTAGACATATTCCTGTGAATATCAGTCGAGTCCCACCTACAAGGCAGTCCAGCAACACAATGCTAAGCAACTCTCCTCTGAACAAGAGTACAAACTGCAGCCCTACACATGTTCCTGCCTTTTAGGCATCATCAGTGATGCACAGGTTAGGGGCAGTGTTTCTAAGGGTCTTTCGCTGTCAATTAATGCATCACTTAATAAGTGCTCAGAAACCAGCTTGCTTGAAGCACTGCCTAATCTGGGTTTGCAATCATGCAATCTACCCCTAACCAATTCTGGGACTATGTTAACTTCACCAAACATACAATTTATCTGTACCAAACCATTGAAGTCAAGATTTAGTTCTCGAATAATCCTAGGTTCACCTGTGTTTGAGCTCTAATGAGCAATGACAGTAAATCTAAGACCATTAAACAGTAACCACCGATAACCCAGACAATAAGAGGCTGATTCGTCCACCAAGATTTGTGGAGCCCTGATTAGAATAATTGCCACTGAAGTGGAATTCCGCAATGAAGTGACACACACTTCAAAAAATCCTGGGCCTTTCAGCAATTTACAGTTGCTATTATCTAAGTGTGCTTCTTGCATTAATAGCATATGCTTGTTCTGCCAGTGGAGGAATTTGAAAGCGTTCTTTAGTTTCCTACTCATTCAAACTGTTAACATTCTAGCAACTAATATTTGATCTCCCAGTATTGATTGAAATTGTATTGAAAGTGTGCACTATACATCAATCTACACTCCCCCTTATTCAGCATTGGGGCTCTCAAAAAAACAATTGATAGATGGGAGTGAAAACATAAAATCAAAGTTCATGTAGAACATAAACAGTGTTAAACATTTCCAGAAGTGGGGACCTTTTGATTGACCTTCTCTGCTTGCTTATTAGTCTAAATGTGTCAGATCTCATTGCACCATTTTACTTTAGAAATAGCAGCGAGTACTACATATAGACCGCAGCTTACAATTCCTTGAATAAACTCTCATCTGGGAGAAAATAAAATGAAAAAGGTCCAGGGGGAATGCTGATTGGTTTTTTCTGGAGATATAATGGACCTTATTTGTGAGGACATTCACAATGATAGTAAAGTTTAGCTCTTAGCTAAGGTCTTTAGACATCCTGGCACATGTCTGCTCTGAACTATTCTTCTTGCAAAGCATTCAACAAAATGAGGGCTACGGAAGACTTTAAATTCATAGTAAGCCCCCCTGTATATTCAGACATACATTATTATGGCTGGTTGTTGGGCAATCTATCTGTCTAGGCTTATTGACTGTTCCCTCTTGTCAGCTGAGACCTCATTTTATTCAGGCCATGAGTGTGAATTGCATTTGCTTCCAGGACACCCTACTTGTCAATCATAGAGGTGGAGTTTTGCTGATCAATCAAATAAGCATCAGAAGACTGATGTTTCGATTACAAGGTTGTATGCATTATGGAGTGTACAGACATAATTCTGCTTTGGTTAAGAGCAGGTTCATTACATACAGGGCATAATGGGCACATATTGGTAGTAAATATTATCCTATGCAGAGGATCAGGATCCAGTTTGGCTGCAGTTCGGCTTCTGCTAGTGGGGCATATTTGTTCTGAAGAACCTATCCTGCATTTGTATTCAGGATTTGATTGTTAAGAGGCTGAAGAAAAACTTGATCCCTGGGGTGGAGTGATCATTCAGCATGAGTAGCCTCCTCCGATGTACTCATAGACTGCATTACACCATGATATGCATAGTGCGCATCAACCAGAAGGGAACCTGATTCTTGTAGCAACAGTCTGGTTTTCATGATCAGACCACTGTCTGAGGAAGCATTCCTGGAGCCTGCCCCTGTAGGAATGACACAGGAAAATGGTAGAGGAAGAGTGTCCAACAATGGTTCCAGGACGTTTGTGATGAGGGCTGGCTTTCAGCACTTGAAGCCATTAACAAGGTAATGCCTTCGTATAGGCGAGGATGAAAAGAAGCTAAAAGGGATGGGGGAGAAGAAAATCCCTTCCAAATTCATGTGCCACGTGGGAGGAATAGAGGCTGGCAAAACATGTTTTATGGTCTTTTCTATCTTTAGGGGTGGGGCCAGCTGGTGATTAATCCTTAGATATATCAGTGAGCTTCCTTGTAAATAGCAGATGAATACCGCATTTAGGCAAACTATATGAATCCAAGCTTTTTTAGACGCCTTTCATAGTGAATCGTTGCAAAGGATTATGTAGATGACGTAGAGATACTGCAGGCGTTAGAATGCCTAATTTAGATGTAAACCCCTCACCCCCTAAGAGAACAATAGTGCTCTTTCACCGAGAGCCCCAAGGGGACTTTAGGATTGGGCCATTGAGTCTGAGGCAGTGCCTCCAATCCTTAAAATCAGAGCAAGGTGCTCATCCAAACCAATGATCTAAAGAGTATTTTTCTGCTAGAAAGATCAGTTCTGATTGAGGTACTGCAGTGTACTCATTTGATGGTCCCTCAGGGATATGTAAAATCTAGGCATATTTTTAAAATACCTAAATCAGTCAAGGTGGAGGGAGGGTCACGTTCCAAATCAAAGAATAGTTGGCCAAATCCTCATGTTAGATGTAGCAAGCAGAGTGAAGGAACACAGCAGGAGTACCCCAATATAAAAATATGTTCTTCCATTCTGTTCCCACCAACCAGCCAGTAAATTGCCACAATGCACCCCAGACAGCTACCTCCAGTCCCCAAGTTCTCATCGTTGTGCCTTTCTTGCAAAGCGACGATCAAAGATGCACCACCAGCTAATATCACCTCCCATTGCCTCCAACCCTATTCCACCTGCAAGGCAAAAAACCTTGAGGTTATCTTTAACTCCTCTCTCTCGCCACACATCACAGACCTCGCCAAAAAAAACAACTTTTAGCTCCACCTCATCAGAGGCATTCTACCTTTCCTCACCTTCCCCCAAAAGCTCAACGCCTCCAGATCCCTGGTTCTCTCTAGGCTGGGCTACTTCAACAGACTCTTCCTCAATCTGCCTTTCCTCCCTTCACCCCCTTCAACTAATCCAGAATAGGATTGCAGGATTTATCCTTGGCTCAAGCCCAGGGACCACATCTCTTGAGCCCAAAGTCTCTCTACTGGCTCCCGATGACTGAAAGGACCAAATTCAAGACCCTTTGCATCGTCGACAAGGCTGTCTGGGGACTTTCCTTCTCTTAATACCTCTGTGCCAAAGTTCTTTGGTCCTCTGGCTCAAACTCTCTGCTGGCTAAATGATTCTCCAAGCAGAGAGTGGGAGGTAGATCCCTTTCCTCAGCAGGTTCCTCCCTCTGGAACAGCCTCCCTGCCCCCCTCAGACTTGAGCCAGATCTTCTTAAATTCCAGAAACTTCTGAAGACTTTCCCTTTCCTCCTCTTGCTTCCCTCTCCCCCTCCTCTGCTAATGCCCCTCTGCCACTGCGACTGGGGCCTGGTCCCTTCTGGATCCTACAGGGGCCAGCCCAACCCTGACCCCCTACCATTCCTCCCAGCATCCCCTGCCTGCACTTGCCCTCAGGCACCTTTCCCTGAACCAGCCGAACCTGGTCCATCCTGTCCATCGCACGTACCCTCCCTTCCCCCTTTTTCCCCAGGCACTGGCCGTCTTGTCCCCCAAAGCACTTGCTCACCGCCCCCCCCCCTCTTCTGGGCATCCCCGCCTGTACTTTTCCCCCTCCCCCACACTTACCATCTTTGTCTGCCCTTGCACAGTAGGATTGTCACAAGGCCAATCTAACCGTAATTGTTGTTTTTTTGCAGTTTTTCTTTCCTATGTCCCATCCCATCAAACTTTCTTGTGGTTCCTGGAAACACTTGTGTATAGGTGCCATACAAATGTATAAAAAATAAATAAATACAATTAATGAAAAGAGGTAGAGAAAGGCACTGGTTCAAAAATGGCTGATGAGTCTACCACCCAGTGCCAGACTTAGTGGTGGCAGCGCTCAGGGTAGAAAAACAAAAATGTGGCACCCACTCCTCCCCCTGTGTGCCCCTGGTCATGCGGGGGGCTAACATTTTTCAATAGGCACCAATGCGAAAGCATCAGCGCCCTTTTGTTATTAAATGCACCCGCTCCAGAGTGTGGGGCACATTTAATTTCAATAGGGAACTTGCTGTGCCTTCTCCAACTACGCCAGCTCGGAGGAGACCTTGAAATACTCCCTGAGCAGGTGGGGTGGGGTCTAATGGCATCCCGGGTAGTCGCCCAGGTGGCCCTGCCCAAAGACCAGCCCTGGTACCACCACTGCCCGAGTCTCTGGAAACACTGCAGAACCACTTCATGTAGAGGTGTCGTCTAGGCAGGGAGTCCTGCGAGAGGTACCCTTCAGTGGTGCATTGCCTGCTGCAGGTGGAGCTTTCAGTACACAAACAGGAAACCTCTCATAATATATTTAACAAAAGGGTTGTAAGCCGGTTACTGCTTAAAATCACGATTTAAACCTAATATCACAATCATTCGTTTGGCTTTGATTCAAGATACACATGTCCATAGTTTATCTGAAGCAATGCACGGTTGCAATCATTGTTAGCACTGTTCATAGGACCTCTCAAATTTTCCATTTGCTTTAATAAAGATGGCGACTCGTGTCGGCTACATCAGGAAAGAACTCAGTGAACTGAACGCGTGAATAATATTGTGCTTGTCATAACAGAGAAAAATATTTAGATATGATTGTGTGACCTGCCACCTCAGCAAGTTAAGAACAAGAGAACAGGGCATACGCCGACATGGCGCCATGATGGACTGTGCCTCGCCCCCTCTGTGCCTCTGTCACCGAACGTGTGTGTTGATCAGCTCGTTTGGCCTAATTAACCCGCCTTGCTCAAATGACACTATCCCCGTGGAACAGATGCTGTGAGCACGTTCTGAGACAAGATTTCATTATGAAATATGAAGGCGCAGACCCCAGACAGGCTCACAGTACAGAGTGCAGCTGTGGCTTCCGTGTCTGCAAATCGTATTCCAGTCATTATGAACCCTTTCAAAGTACACCTTTGAAGAGAATGTCAGTGCCTTTCAACGTAGCTGATATTTCTCCTAATTCGCGATTTTAGATTGTTGTTTGGATTTTTGGGTGAATTGTTTAAACTGCACAAGTAGTGGGTCTAGTCACAAAATTATTCAAAGCTGCAAACAGATTTGTAGCCGCAGATTGCAACAGTGCAAGGTGCTCCTGAATCTCAAACCTAAATAAAACAGGGCACCTCCATTAACGCCCAATTTGTGAAGGGAAAATCTGTGTGTCCTAGAATATGGCCATAGACAGGCAATGGGAGCGAGAGACACCAAGGAAATGAGCAACTCACCTGCTCCTTTTCTCCCTGATAGTAATTTGCCCTTGTTCCGAACTGATGCAAGACCGGTGTGGCCCCTGAACACATCTCCAAAGAACACTTTTTAAAAAGCATTTTTCCCTGAAGGTGCGACGAAACATAATGATGTACATCTTAGGGGCTGCTTCCGCAGAGAGGATGTGCAGTTTTAGGATGGACCTAACCCTCTCCTTGTGCAGGTACCTTTGGGTTTAGGGTATTAAGAGTGCCATGAATCGGCACAAAGGGCCACCCTGAAGGACGGAAATGAGCAGGGATGGATGAGGACCACAGCAGTTTGCAGAGGGTATGAGTGCTAAGGCGCAGTCCTCCGTTACGAGGTTCAAAAGAACAGAGTTGGAGTTCCATGAGGAGGTCCCACCAGCAATCCAGTATGGTGTGGTTAGGACTGGAGATTAGAGTTTAGTTGAGTGATGTGTGAGGTAGGGGGTGGAGTCCAGCAGCCATAGCAGTAGATGTAATCAAGTGACAAAGATGTTTCTATTAATTCGGTGAAAACTAATTTCATTTAGTTATTATTTTTAAACAGGGAAAAATTGGAGCAGGTGAAAGGGGTTGATTATTTGCGTTCTCTATCACAGAGTATCTACGAAGCGTCACGTGTAAATAACGAGTCAGTTGCCTCGTCACTGGCTAAAGGGGCAATAATGCCATTCACAAACCTTTTGGGGAGTCAAACGTTCAACGCAATCTTGCAGTTTAAAGAGTAAAATCCTAGGCCATTGCTTCAAATGGTGCAGAAATGTGGGGCTGCAAGAGCGTTCATTGCCTACAAAAAACAACAAATCTTTTCCTCAGGAGAGTTTAGAATTTTCCAACTTCCAAGCGATTATTTAGACCCATAATTAACTCAACGCCACTACACTTCTAATGAGTTCAGCTCGAAGACAGTTCATGCCTGGTTATCTCTCTGGGGAAATCCCAAGCCGGGTCTTACTAGAAAAGGTTTGACAGATATTTGTGCAAGGATCTGTGACTCAATGATTCCCTGGCTTGCATGTGTTAAAATCAGCTCACTCCCATTAAATGTTTCTGCTGGTTCATCTGGTTTATTTCTCCTAATATCATCACTCATGCGGTGAAAATCCTTGTTAAGTCCCATTCAAACATTACATTTAAGGGGACAGGCAGGGACACACAGCTCAAATGAAAGAGTAGCAGTGCTCATTATTTACTCAACTCTGAAGGTCTTATTAAGAAGAACTTGCACTAATTTAAGAGCCAACTGCTCAACTGCTTGAAGATGACTGACTTGCCTAAGATGTAATATGTTATCTATTGGACAAACATTATCAATAGGATTATAACTGGATGCAATTCCTAATTTGTGCCCATATTGTCCTCAGCAAGAGAAAACACTCATTTAATGATGCTTTGCCATAATTAGTACAAAGGTAATTCATCTACTCCTATACTAATTCTGAAATCGCTCATGCTCACCTAGTAGGCTCATAGAATGCTCCTCCCTGAGATGGGGCAGGTGTTGGCAGGTGTTGCGTTTCTATCACTCATATTTCAGTGACCGAGCACTTTCAAAGCATTTACAAAAGTGTAGCTACTTGATTAGATTATGTATAGCTTTAAATAACATCTATTCTGCTTTTCGACTCTTCAGAAAGTTAATTGTGGTTGATTAGTGGGTGGGAACTTTGTAGTGAGAAGTTAACCCAGCTGTGGCTTTAGTTCCAGACTTAGTTCTTATCTGAAATCTGCCCTTCTTTCACTCCAATTTAATACATGACTGTCTTCTAATTTTGCATTTTATTTTGTGTAAATCTTTTTGACTTGATAGACTTGTTCTTTCTATTTTCATATTAGTATCCTTTATGTATACACTTTCAAATTATAAATGATTTAACTGCTTTTATTGTCTAACACTGAGATTAAGTTTATGATGAATTGTTGGAGTTTGAGTTTGCTGTCAAAGAGGACCACCAGGTTGTGAGCTGTTGGGGATATAAAGAAGAGACCGGAGGAGGTAGGGACAAGGATCACTTTTGTCTCTGCTGTTGATGACCTGCCAATGTTACACCACCCCATGATGAATGATGGATAGACAGTTGCTGATGTGAGAGGATAGTGCAAGGTGATGGAGGTGACCTCCTTCCTCTCTGACTGACCTTTTTTTTAACCTTCCCAGGTGAATCTGGGCCCTTTTCACTCCTCCATCACACTCTCAACCTGTGGTGTCCCTCAGTGCTCTATCTTCTCACCTTGGCTCTTCAACATCTACCTTGCCCCTCTAGCCCATTTGATCCCAGCCATCTCTCCTAACTTCCAGTGTTTATGCGGACAACACGCAGCTCTCCTTCAAGCTTCCCTCCACTGCCTCCTCTTCTTCCTCTCTCATTCCTGAATGTCTGTTTTATATTCCGGCATGGTGCACTGCTCATAATCTCTACCTTAACACAAGTAAAACTAAGATCCTTCTCATTGGGACCGCATCTCCCTCTTACCCTCCTACTCTCTTGGCGCCATCCATGTGCCTCCTCCCCTCACCCTACCGTGAGGCAAAAAACATTGGTGTCATCTTCAACTCCTCTCTCTCCTTCTCTCCTTAAATCACCAACCTTGCCAAGAAGGCCCACTTTCAGCTGCACCTCCTCAGAGGCATTCTCCATTTCCTCACCTTCCCGCAGAAACTCAATGTCTCCAGAGTTCTGGTCCTCCCTTCGCCCCCTTCGACTAATCCAGAATAGGCGTGAAGCAAGTAGGTAGTCTGTGAGCTTCAGGCTCTTGCATATTACATGACATGGTTGCAGTATGAGGAAGGAGATGACCACACACATTTCTGGGCCATTTCCCTATTGACCTGATGGAATTCCAAATATCTTTACATTTGCATCGCAGTCCTGATTACAACACTAGAGAAATAATCACCCAGGTGCAAAAAACAAATCCTTTCATTGCATTTCTGCACCAGGGTAAAAGATTAGGAGTAGGACAAACATTGCCCTGATGAAAAACACACTGAAAGAATATGTTTATTATACATGTTAACATTAGTGCTGTTTGCACTTGAACCAGTGTAACCTTTCTGTAATGCCACCCAAAGCCTTCACAAACCGGCTTCATTTGTGTCCTTATCTTACTTTTATGAAAGGAAATCCATACCCTGGTGTTTTCCCTTTTTCCCCTAGCCCAACTCTTCACGTCAGCATTCCATGGGCATCCTTCTGTTTGTTTGAATTTTATTTTATTTTTTAAAGAATTGCATTTTCGTGAATATGTGCAATTTGTTAAAAATACATTGTGAAAACTGCACCATGCCTTGAAACAGACAAAGAATAATGTGCCTTCTCGAGTTTTCATTGTGGTAGTATGGGAAGTGCGGACAGCTTTTACTTGGAATTGCTACCTTAAGTGCCAAGGACGAGTATGATCGTCCTTTTGCATAGATTTGCATAATAGCCTGGCACTTTCATTGACACACACTAAGATGTTCTGAAGATTTTGACTAAATGAACTGATTTTTAGTTTGGGCTATTAGGTGGCATTGAAAGTGCTACCTTTAAAGCCAAAATGATTGTCATTATCTTAAGTGCTTCAAATATGAGGGTCTGTAATGCTTTTTGCAATGGAGATGACATTGAGGAGGGATAAACACTTGTAATCCCTCCCATTCCCTGCCCTTAGCCAATGTAATCCATTTGGGTAATCCCATCCATTCCTGTCCATCTCAGAACTCTTTTCATTTTTGTGAGCTCTTCCATGGAGGCAGCCATCTTGGACGACTGTCTCTATGGACGCTCTCTGGAAACAAGCCGAAACCAGCACCCATCATTGAATGGGAAGGATACATGCATCTCATGTGGATAATCATTTTTAAAATTGCTAAAGTAATTTGCAATGCTTTTAATAATTGATATTACTCACTTTTATATGTTATTCTGTATGCTCTTTTACCTTGAATTAATTGTGTGATTTTCTTTTTGTTGTATAAATAATCATGGTCACCATGTTTTTATTGCAATTATGTTTTTATTGTTCTTGGGTGCTGTGTGCTCTGGCACCTCAGGAAAGTATTTGGGCTGTGCTCATCGCTCTGTATTCATCCTCAGGAGCAGATTTAAACTCCTTTCCCCTGCCTGACTCGCATATCCTAGTCACAAGAACCAACCACGGCAGAAGCTAAAATGTAACGTGTAACTACGTGAAGAGAAGGCGGGGGAGCATTGCTAGGGTCCATTTCTCTGGTACAAACCAGCTGCTATGCTTGGCAACAGGCACAGCAGACCTCCTGTTGCTAATGGAATTCCAGAGCTGCATAAGGCGCAGCAGGAGCTTCTGAAATTAAAATGCAGGTGTGTTAATGTATCCATAATTGATGTACGCTCAACTGTTTGCATTATGCACGTCTTATTTCATTGGATAGTAGGCAATGGGTTGCATTATTTCTTTTCAGTGTTATGTGCATTTTATGCTGCAAAGGCTACTGATTGAGGGTGTGTTTTTGAGCCTCTCAACTATGGTCTGTTCAAGAGCTGTGCTTTCTGATGACGAGGGCATATGCAATTTATTTTTTTAAAGCATTGCAAACCGACGCTTTAGTCCATTTGCGTAAGTTAAAATGATCTGACTACAAGCCCCAGAATGCATTTTCTTAACCCAGTCAGTGCTGAGTATTTGTAGCCTTGTTGACATGGAGTCCTCTTCAATTTACAGTGAAACTGAATCCATATTGAGATGTGCTGTTTATTTTCTTCACAGAAGCATGCATATTTGTGAACCGGTATTTGATGTATGTCCCTTTGTTTTGTTTTCTTATATTTTGACTATTCAAACCACTAATTTGATCCGCTCCAGTGTGCTTCAAATAAAGCTCAGTTTGATCTGCCTTGAAATGTGACACTACCCTCCTTACCAAAGGGTTGACAAATAGCCATTATATTCATGCAGCCACAACTGCTTAAGGAACGTTTATTGCACATGAGTGTGTTTCTGGATACAGTGGACATTTGCGCCCAGACTGCAAGCATTGATGCTTGTGTTTAGGCATTCGTAATATTTTACTTGTGTAGCACATTCGCCATAGTGCTTTACATACTGCTTTATACAATTATTACCCAACTGAAATTGTTACTAATTGGATGACTTTGGAAAGATGAAGGGCTCAGTTGACCCTGCTAGGATTTAGGGTGTGGTACAAGAATGATGGAAGAGATCCTTTCAAATCTACTCTGGCCATTACTGCACACCCACTGCAGCACATGAGTCACCATTTGCCATCTGTGATCACAAGAGCTTGAAGCTTGTCCTTCCTCTCACAGGCCATGACATGCATGGTCCACTTCCATTTTATGTAGACAACCTTAGTGGCATGATTCCGTTTTTCACTAGAAGATGGCAGAATTGGTGATAAGAGTGGATGGAATAGCATGTAGCAAGTGCTTATTGACCGGCAACATAACAGCAATGGGATTATGACTCAAGACAGAATTGATTACTTGAGGTTGCGGGCACTTGCCTTTTGGGCCATTTTTGTCCATATCTTCGTATTGTGTGAGTACTGTATGTTGGAGATGAATCAAAGCTTGTAGGTGTTTGGTTATTTGCCCACCCATTGATTGACCATGTGCATAAGTATTAGGCATTTCACAGACACTGCTATTAGCTGCCCACAAAACCCCACACTGTTGGCATTACCAATGCTTGATTGAAGTTGTGATCACTCCTCTCTTGTATCTTCAGAATGTCGGTTAGCCACAATCTTCATGGTGTTCAAAAATGCAGTCATAGCTACCCCACAAATCCACCACCATCTGTTCAGAGAAGTGTGAGGTCGGAAACAGAGGTGATTTGGGGCATTGATCAAAAGTGTGATGAGTCATTGCCCCAAGGATATGCCTTAGGAGTTTTAGTTGTAGGGTCATTTACTTCCAAGCATTCTAATGGTATGTGAGAGCTGCTTGATCTGTTATGACTGCCTTGTTTGTTCAATGCCTCATGCCTCAAACATGTGAGACCAAATGCAGATTGACAGCAGCAAATAGGTTTCTATCCTTAGCACTTTGTCATATTCAGGTTGATTGACTATATCTCTGTTACATATGAGGTAGTGATCTTTATTCTTGTTATGCAGAGCAGAAGTTTTGTTTAAATCAGGGCACCCCATTACTTTTAGACTTTTATGGTGGTTGTCTGTGTCTTGCCCCTGTGAGAAAAAGAGCTGCAAAGATATGAGATCCTAGACTTAGAAAGTATTCCAATCCATGAAAATAGTCGTGGTAGCCTCCATGTAAGTAAAAAACATAGGGCTGGTTTTTGGTAGGATGTTGCTTATCTGGTCCCTCTAATGCCATGGATCTGAGGGTGTAATCGTTGTCCCATCTACCCTTGTATATCAGTTTGCACTCCCAGGTATATCTGGGTTTTTGGATGTTAGATCTACAAGAACACTTTGGGAAGGGTGCATCTCGCATGCTCACATTTCCCCTCTCACCCCTTAGACGTTTTCTCTGCTGCTCTATCAGATAAAAAAACTAGCCAATGCCAATGTGTCCTTTCCAAGAAAGGTAACTGTTTGGAGCAGAGACGGAAAGGAAAATGATAGTAACAGACATTTATCAAGTTGGGCTTTGCTCAGTGAAGTTCACAGGTGCACCATAGTACTGCACAACATTAAAGAAAGATGTGGACGCTTGAGCTTGAAAAAAGTAAGTGAAAGAAGAATGGGCAACTCTTGGCCCCTGCAGCTGTGTATCGCAACATGAAATCCTGAAACCAACTTTAAGCAAGGAAATATATCCAGCAGAAATGTCTAGTTTAAATCTAAGAACATTATTAATTAAAGAGCACTTCACTCACTGAGGGAAGGTAAAGTGAATTTTAAAATGTTAACATTTCTGTCCCATTATTCTGTATTTTTAACATTGTATTTAATATCCTGTCTATTTTTTGAAATCTTGGCATTGTGGTGCTCACTTAACTTTGTTGGGGAAAAAACCTTGCTAGATTTGAAATTGTGGTACAGCGTTAATTTATGGACTAAAATACTGTGATAAACGCAATTAAAAACAGAGAGGTTTTATATATTATAATAAGGAAATAGCAGCAGCATCAAACACCACTAGTAAAATATTTGAGATAGTTAAAAATATTGAAAAACCAAAGGTCCTCACACCGCCTTTTTCCCCATCAAAGGAAAGATTGCGACATAGTCCAAAATGCCTTCACAGCGAAAACGCAAAAGGCAAGAAATAATATTATTAAGGCCAGAGAAATCTCTGGAAAATCTCCGCCGGAATAAGACTGTCCTAATCTGGGAGTTATAGATACATTTAACTTCACACCAGTTTCTGAAAAATAATTGCTGGGGGTTATGAATCAAATGAAACCAACATTGTGTGCTGAAAACATACTTCCATCTAAAATCATACTAGAAAATAACGAAATATTTGCTCCAGGTTTTGTTAAAATAATCAATGCATCCTTCAAAGAAGGCTCAGTGCCTAAGGAAATCAAGAAAGTAACTATCAAGCCATTGGTCAAAAAGGCAGGTCTTGACCCCAAGGACCCAGGCAATCTTCGTCTGATCACTAACTCTAACTTCATCCTCAAGATACTAGACAAGATAGCAGCTATTCAACTACAGAAACACATAGAAGACCAGGATTTACTTAATCAACAACAATCAGGCTTTAGGGCCGTCCATAGTATGGAAGCGGCCATGCTGGACCTGCAAAGCCACATGCTTGAGCTGGTTGACAGAGGCAAAACAGGGATGCTTGTTGCTTGATCCTAGCGCTTCCTTTGATCTGGTAGATCACCAGCTCCTAGTAAAAGCATTGGAACAGCTGGGTCCGCCCCGGTTGCCATGGACTGACTCACATCTTTTCTTACGGAGCGCCAGGCTAGAGTGCACTGGGGGGAAACGTTTTCTGAGGCCATATCAATTATCTTTAGAGTACCTCAGGGAGCAAGTTTATCTTCGTTGCTTTTTAATATCTGCATGAGAAGCCTCTGTGACTTGTTGGATGACGTCAGTGTTTTCTTTACAAATTACGCCGACGATACGCAACTTGTTATTGAATTAGAGGGAGAATATATCAGGGATAGTGCTAAAATAGCTGAAGTGTACTGCATAATAGATCTCTGGATGCAGCAACAGTGTATGTGTTTAAACTACATGAAAACAGAGCTTATGATCTTTGGAACCAGCAAAGCTAGAGCTAAATTAGGGGAGGAGTACAAAACCTTCTCTATTAAAGGGGCCAAAATACATGTCATGAGCAGGGTCAAGACACTGGGGATGATGGTATATGCCTCGGTGAGGTCAGAGGCTCAGGTCAAATACTTGCATAAATAAATGCATACTACCTACGCCTCATGAGAGCAATCAGACCGTATCTGAATGAGGACAACACAGCAACTATTGCTAGAGCAATAGGTCTGTCAAGATTAGATTAAGGTAATGCATTGTTACTATGAGCAACCAAAAAAGATCTTTCCAGGTGTCAAGTAATGGAAAACAACGCGCTACGTATAGTTAAGAGAATAAAAACCAGGGATCACATAATAACGGAAAGAAAATCCCTGCACTGGCTAAGGGTTGAAGACAGAGTGAACTTCAAGTCAATGACCATCATACAGAGGTGCCTCTTTGGAGACGCACCCCGCTATTTCAATAATCAATTTGTAAGATACATTCCCTTGAGACAGTTACGCTCAATGGACAAAGGATTGCTTAATGTGCCAAGATATAATCTTAATTCAGGAATGGGCAGATCCTTTACAGTGTGTGCCACGCAACAGTGGAATAAACTACCGTGCACTTTAAGGTTGGAAGAGAACTATCAAACATTTAGGAAATGCTGGAAGACTTGCCTCTTCAAGTGATCGTACCTTTTTAGGAAACACAGAGTCCATCTGGATGCTTAAGGTGTGTCCCATTGTATATTTAGCATTGTCATATGTTACCAGCGCTCGATGCCCGCCTGCTCCCGGAGCGATACAAGCACACATAACATAACAAGGTAATCAATATCACACAAAAGGGGTGCACCGTGCACCTCTCTGCAAACTGACACTGTATGACTGGTCTGTAGCAACTAGAAAACCTAGGCAATTTTCTAGGTGCATCTCAGCATCAAAGCAAGCCGAGAGAATTATGGCACAATCCTTTATTGAAAACTATTGTGTAAGCAGTGCTTTTCATGCTACCAGGCCCGCCATTGCAGGCAAACTATGCAGAGGAGACTTTTGGCAAGATAGTTTTTATTCCAAGGCTACAGAAGAAACCTAAATGGATATCAAATTGAATAAGATGAGAGTGATCCCTTTTATCTTGAGTTAATGTTTGAATTGTAATGCTTTCATTATGTTTTTTGTAGTTTGTAAAGTCATTAAGTAAAAGTGACTGAGACATTCCAAACAAAGCTGAATGTAAAGGTAGATTATGCATGCATATTAAAGTTCTCCATCCTTACATTTCTCCCTGGCCACCCCTTTGGAATGTGTGTGTCCTGAATTGGGATGTCAGTTGTCCAAACACATACTGATACTAATAAATAAAATGATTCCCACCTTTCTAGTCTTACATGTGGTTATTGTTTAACACACTGCGCATGAATAATACAAAATAAATGGAAGGGGAGGCTTACCCTTTCCATGTAGCTAGTGGTTTTGTGCACGGGAGAGTGAGGCAGCCTGAGACCTAGGGGCCAAATATAGTTGTCAATACCGAGTTAAGTTGCGTTCACTCGCATTTGTAAGCATTAACGAGATGCATTCAAGCATATTGTCATCTTTTTAAAGAATAATTCATGAACCAAGATTTACTGTGTGGGTGGCCTATTACTATTATTATTGCTGCCTGATCTGAAGAGGTAAAAAGGAATAATTAGCTAAAAAGAAATATTTAAAAATTGAAACATATTGTTATTCTCATAAAATACAGCCACTGGCAATGAGTCTTATTTTTTAACTCCCTGAAAAATCATTTTACTCCCAACTTTAAATAATAGGGAATAAAATGCTCCCTCTTCAAAAAAGTATCTAGAGCACGGGGAGGATAAGAAGACTTGCTAGAGAAGAATGACGGTGAGGAGGGGAATACTAAGGGCAGAAAGAGGTGGAAAGTAGCCTGATATGGGAGGTGGTGGAAAACATCTTTCTGGAGAGGAGGAATGAGGCAATAGGGGAGATCAAGGAAGAAGCTGTGAGCTGGAGATTGTAAAGCAAACCAAGAAGCAAGGTAAAGAAAGAAAGCCCTGTCATTGCAAGATATTGAGGGGGAAAGAGAAGACCTTCCTTTGTGACATAGGATTCACTCTCTGCGGATTATCATCGCTGCAAGACTGTCTGCTAAATTTTTTCTGTACCACAATCTTTTGTTCCTGAGCTAGAGTGTCACTCAACAAAAGACAAATACAAATGCAATATAGTAAATCAGAGAAGAAAAGGGCTGAGAACAAGAAGAGGTGCTGGAGAAAACATGGTATTTGCTACTAAGTAGAGTAACATTCTGACAAGTGCAACAAAGGAGTGACCTGTCAAACAATCAAACCAAGAAAGAAGTGTGAGGACATTTAAAACCTAAACAATGTGAGTTACCTTACTTGACCTCTAGGTGGCAGAGCCAAAGGGAAGAAAAGGGACAGACTAATGGGCTAAGGTTCTTAAGCAGGTTCGAATGGCTCATAATGGTTTTCTTTAGTTGTTTGAAACATTTATTTCCAGCCTTCCTTAACCCTTAGTATGTATTATTTGCAAATTATAACCTTTTGTATCATATTATAAAGACATATACGTTTCTGTTGACCCCTCGAACATGATAATCCCCCAGAAGAGTAACTTTTAAGCATTATGTTGTCAGCCTTGGGGCCTGATTCATGGAATTATTTGCGTGTAAAATCAGTGATTTGTGCTTCATTCTGTGTGTGAAACCACGTTCGTCGATTCATGGAATCGACTGCGGAGCACTTTTTCGTAACTTGCGGTGACTTCACATAGGCTCACCACATCTCTGTGAGCAGTTGAGTGCCTTGCACAGAGGGCAGAGTAGGGGACGGAACTCAGAAAATGAGGAAGAACAAGGGAAAAAGTGGGCGTGATGAGGGACGGGCAGCAGGCAGTCCTTACAACGCCCACACTTGCACACAACAAAGCGTATTCATGGATGTGACTGCGCAATCTTTCGCCTATGAAATGCCCACACAAATCCCTCCATCTTTCTGCCACCCGAGGGCTGGTGTAAGAACACTTGCACATAGGAATCGCAGCGCGCATATGTATTTGCATGTTGGATTTAGGGGTGTGTGTACGCAGCTGGGAATCCGATCGGATTAAGGGGTGCGTGTACGCAGTGTAGTTTGGTGCAGGAATGGTTTACGGGGGTTCTCACGCACATTTCCAGAGTTTTACCCAAGTTACAATACATCATACGCATGTTGTTGGGGTGCCGGTAACAGTTACTTTTTGCGTCTATTCGCAACCAGCAGAGCACGCAGAGGTGGTTTTTGTGGCTGTTTTTGCTTTACATGGGGGCGTGTCGGGGCATTCTGGGTGCAACTTGCATATACGCTTACTTTGCGCAGAAAATGTCATGAATACATGAGGCACACATTTTGTATTATGTACGCAGGCTCACACAGTGTCGTACGAGGCATGCAGCCTTTGCAGGAACAATGTGCACTTTTTCATGTATCGGCCCGTTGGTGTCTTATTGACACTGGTAGTTGGTGACAAGCACTACCCAATTTTCTGAGATTAGTTTGACAACCTCTTCACTTACCTTGTGAATTTTTAACTCTTTACAGCCCACACAGTCAGCCATAAAGTTTGTCTTTTGCTGGCTTTGAAAAGCCCAACCTTCCACCGCTGGTGAACATTATGGTCAGCAAACTTCACTTCTGCCCCTTAAAACAATTTTAAAGCTGGGATATCAGATCAGCAACCCTAAAGAAGTAATAAGGATGTAGGAAAATATTGTGCACACTCACATAGATGCACTCATATACAGAAATCAGGGGAAAATGTCAACTCCTGTACCTGCAAGCCTTTGTTATTACTTAGTGAAAAGAGTCCCTGTTAATGTTTGTAATGTGTTTTAATAAAAAAGGCAAGATGATGGATTGTTTTCCATAGGTATTTAAAGTTGAGACAATTGGTTATCTTCAGTGATAGGGGTGGCAAGGCAAATCACTACAACACCTTCCGGAAGTTATTGCTTGTTTTACTACACTGACTGAGTTTTTTTGTCACTGATTTATTGGTCCCTCTGTCATAAATCAAAACTGGTTTCTCATTATAAATAGGGTGCGAATTGGGAGGCTGAAGGAGTTTCTTTAATGAGAGCAATAACAGCTTTTGTATTTTTTAAATTGCCCCTGCCTGTGGAGATAACAGGGGTTAGGTGCATTGTCTCTGCTTACTGTTTCGATTCTTAATTTCTTGGTTCAAATATGTGCACGCATCTAATTTACAGAAAGAATATCAGGTATATCAGCCAAGTGTGTAGAGCCAAATCCACCGAGACTGATCACATAGGGGCTCACTTTTACATTTCTAGAATATTGTTCCTCTTATTCAGAAATTGTGACATTGTTGTAAAATATTTTTAAAATGTTAAACACCCTAGTACCGAAGCTATATGACAACATCTTTAAAGTAAATAAAGAGAAATGCTGAATAGGGAGGGCAAGGAAAAGAGACGCAAGAGTCAGACAGCATTTTAGGATTTTGAGTCCTCTACCAAGCCAATGCAATCATTTATATAGTGTGTCCAGAAAAAAGTCACCTATCCTACAAGCTTTGAATTAAAGGAATAGCTTTGCAACCATTTGACAGTTTGATCCTAAAAGCAGATTAGTAATAATATCAATCACCCAAGCGTCAGCAAAGGCACATATCTCCAAACTAGAAGGTGATCCAAGATCCCAGAAGCAGGACAAAAAGCTAGCCAACTCCACCAGAATTTCAAGCATCATTGCAATAAGGGATACTCCATTACAGACTGGTGAAGGTAAAACAAACAGGAAGGTCAGAAAGGTTATGGAGCTCTAAGATCAATCAATACATAAGTCAGCATATTTAAGGCAGTGTATCTCTGAAAGAAATAGCGGGGAACACTAAGGAATATTGAGGAGGAGTCAGTGAAGAGCAAACATGTGAAGACCACAGGACATGCAAGTTATATGGCAAAGAATAAGGATGGTAAAAGTTGTCCTGTCAGTACCAACCACTCTTTCTTCCAAATCCTGGAGACGATAAGGAGTAAGCCCAGACTTTGAGCAAAATATGGTTATTCTAATAGCAAAAGCGTGTCTAGAATTAGAAAGAGATGGTTTACACAAGCACATACAGAAAGCTCATTATATCCTATGAAAGCATAACATGATGAAAAGATCACAACCTGGTGCCATCATTCTGAAGTGTCTGAGCTTCTTTGTGAGGGATTGACATGCAGATATGAGTTGCATCTTCGTGTAGTGTTGAGTACTGCTCAATATGACCAAGCAAGACAAGATTTGTTGAACAGAAAGCCCCCCTGTTATCAGGATTTTCCTATGCACAGGGAATGGAGTATGAAGTTTTATTGGCAGAAGCGATTACTTTGTATTTCAGTAAGAAAGTGGAGGGGTGTTGCTTTTAATAACTGAAGAATGTGGGCAAAATGTTTCATAATCAAATACATGTAAAAAGAAAAATAGAAAGTCTGGAAAATCAATAGCTCTTTGATTTATCATAGGGACACAAGAATCATGTATTTTTAGCTATTGAAACCTTAAATAAGAGACTCAGGGTAGGAAATTATTCACAGAGGTTTGTTTCTATGCTCCAAATGAGGGGGATGACTAAAGTTTTAGGCAGCTCATACATGTACTAGTGTCACAGGTTTCCCCCCTTCTCATCTGTCTGTGTTGTTTGTTGGAGTTCTTCGATGGATTCTTCTTTCGCACAGTTCGGGTCTTGTATAACCCTCTGCGTAGGTCCTCGGCCTTCAGCGTGCATTCAGCGTTTCGTCTCCTGGGAACGTTCAGATGTCTGGGAAAAGTCCAGGAAACGGCGAGGAGTGCACTCGGGGAACGAGTGCAAGAAGATCCGGGAAGCAACAGAGGACAAGAAGGGAAGGAATGAAGGAGGAGGAATTTAGGGGACCAGGAACCAGGAATCAAAGGAATTTGCAGTATGAACTACGGCAGCACATGTCTAGCCACTGCAAGTGGTAGCGTTGAGACGGGCAGGGCCGCGGGGGCGTGTCAGCTTTATAGAACGTAGTGCATACAACGCGGAAACTGGTAAACAGCGTTCCGCGTTCCGCGGCCATGTTGGGAGTACTGCTGAGTGCAAGCCCCTGTGGGTCAGGCACCAGGAAGTCCAGAAAGGACGCGTCCGATGGTTCATGACAGCATGCCTCCTCCGAAGGACTGTTCCTCCGGGTTTGCCCGGGTAAATAAGGTCGTACCTTTGGAGTAGTGTGGGGGCATTTTGGTTTGAGACTGGTTCCCAGGTGAGTTCACTGGGAGGGTACCCTTTCCAATCAACCAGATACTGTAGCTGACCACGTCTGTACCTGGAGTCACATATTCTGGACACTTCGTATTCTAGCTGATCATCGACAACCACAGGGGTAGACCTTGGAGCAGTCCGGGAGGTCTGGACGTATGGTTTCAATAGAGAAGTGTGAAACACTGGGTGGATCCTCTTCCAGGAGTCTGGTAGTTTGAGTCGGAAGGCCACTGGGTTAATGATTTCCTTTATGGAAAAAGGGCCATAGTACCGGGGAGCCAACTTATTTGGTCGTAAGTGTTGAGGCAGTAGTTTCGAGGATAGCCAGACCTTATCACCCACTGCATAGGAAGGCCCTGGTCTTCTTTTGGAGTCCGCATAGTGCTTGGTGATAGTTCGGGCCCTTTCGAGGTGTTCTTTGGCTTCCTTGTGTACGTTGATGAGGGTTTCAATCCAGGAGTCGACTGTAGGAATCGGTGTAGTATGTGGGAGTATGGATGGTAGAACCGAAGGGTGGAATCCTTGGCTGCAGAAGAAAGGGCTGGTCTTGACAGCCGAGTGACCCGAATTGTTGTAGGCGAATTCAGCCACAAGTATTAAGAGTGACCAATCGTCCTGGACCTTGGTGGTGAAACAACGAAGATACTGCTCCAGTGTTTGGTTCACACGTTCAGTAGCTCCGTTGGTCTGTGGATGATAACCTGAGGAAAGGGCACGTTGGATTCCTAGTATACGGCATAGGTGTTTCCAGAATTGAGATATGTATTGAGGTCCTCTGTCTGATATGATCTTGGAAGGGAGTCCATGAAGTTGGAATATGTGTTCCAGGAAGATTCCAGCGAGTTCTGAGGAAGATGGTAGTTTATACAAGGGTGTAAAATGAGCCATGTGAGTGAATAAATCAATGGTAACCATGATAGTTGTGTATCCCCTGGAATGTGGTAATTTCACAATGAAGTCCGTAGCGATGAATTCCCAGGGTCTTGTTGGTAGCGTTGGTTGGAGTAGGAGACCCGCCGGTTTCTTGTTATCATGCTTGTTTTGATTGCAGACTGCACAGGCTTGGATGTACTGCTGGACGTCAACTTTCATTTTTGGCTACCAAAACTGTCTTTGTATTAAACGGTAGAGTGTTGGTGATGCCACAATGTCCTGAATGAAGGGTATCATGACAGAGGCGTGTAATCCTTTGTCGCAGTCTCTGTGTGGGGATGACCAGGCTATTATCCTTGAACAAATACCCATCCTTTGTTTTAAGATTCCATCGATTCTTCCCAGTAAATTCCTTCCAGATCTCAGAGAACTGGGTTTGAATCCGAATGTCTTCCAGGAGGCTGATTGCTTGGGGTAAAAATATTGTGTGGGGAAACATCTTTGGAAAGGATCGATCTTCAAGAGTTTCATAGTCGGGACGTCGGGATAGGGTGTCAGCAATTATATTGTATGTTCCAGGAACATGATGGATTTGGAACTGGTACTGGGCAAAGAAGAAGGCCCAACAGGCTTGACGACTATTCCTACATTCCAGGGATTGTAGAACTTGAAGATTCCGATGGTCCGTACGGACCTGAACAGGATATTTTGCTCCCAGGAGTAGATGACGCCACTCTGTGAAGGCTTGACGGATGGCTAATAGTTCCTTTTCCAGAACAGAATAATGGGTCTCGCTAGGAGTTAGGGTTCACGAGAGATAAGCGATGGGGTGTTCTAACTTGTCCTCGAATTCCTGTTTTAGGACTGCTCCGATTGCGTAGTTGAAGGCATCCGTCTCCACTAAGAAAGGTCAATCAATGTCAGGTTGAGTCAGGATGGGGGTTTATGTAAACTCTGACTTCAATCGTTGGAACGCTTCATCTTGGGCTGCTGTCCACAGAAAAGAAAGATCCTTCTTAAACAATGTATTGATCGGTTGTACTATCTCCGAAAAGGAAGGTATGAATTTCCGGTAGAAGTTGGCAAGCCCCAGGAAGGATTGAATCTGTTTCACAGTAGTTGGAACAGGCCAGGATAGTATGGAATTTACTTTTGAGTGGTCCATTCCAATTCCTTCTGGACTAAGGACAAATCCGAGATAGTGAACAGTAGAGATGTGGAAAAGGCATTTCTCGGGTTTAGCCAGGAGTTTATGTTCATGTAGCCCTTGTAAGACTGCCTTAACATGCTCTTCATGCTTAAGATGGTCCTTGGAGTATATCAGTATATGGTCCAGGTAAACTATGACGAAGAGGAACAACATATCGGAGAGCACCCGGTCCATGAAACTGGCAAGTCCGAAGGGCATAACCAGGTATTCAAAGTGACCAAAGGGTGTTCTAAAGGCTGTTTTCCATTCGTCACCCTCCTTTATACGGATCAGATGGTAGGCACCTCTGAGATCCAATTTCGTGAAGACTACAGCTTCTCTCACCGCTTCCAGGATATCCGGGATTAAGGGCAATGGGTAGCGGTCCTTGAGGGTGCATTGATTAAGACCACGATAATTCAGGCAAGTCCTAAGCTCCTTGGTATCTTTCTTCGGAACGAAAAACAATGAAGCTTCCGCCAGGGATTTGGATGGTTGTATGGTGCCATTTTCTAGGTTGGTATCCAAGTATTCTCGGAGGGCCCTTTTCTCTGGTTCTGATAGAATGAACATCCTTCCAAAGGAAATCACTGTTGAGGGTTCAGTATCAATAGCGCAGTCTTCAGGTCTGTGAGGGGGTAGGGCCTGAATTATGGCAGTTGAAAACACATCAGTGTAATCCTGATAGGCCCTGGGGCCTGGATAATATTTGAGACTGTGAATGGGCCTTGCTGGTCTGACAGCGTACATTCAGAGGATCTTGACGAGGAATCCAGGGATAGACAGTGAGACATAAAATGTTCTGAATCAAGAAACAAGGATCCTACCGCCCAGTTGATGTATGGGTTGTGCTTCTGTAACCAGGGCATACCGAGTACCATTGGATAATGGGCAGCCTTTATGATGTCAAATTTGATCACCTCTCGATGATGGTTTATAGAGAGCAGGATCTCTTTGGTTTGCAGGGTTATGGGTCGTGAAGAGAGAGGTCTTCCATCGATGGCCTCTACAGGTTGCATGATGTCTCGAGTTTCATATGGAGGTGGGTAGTGACCCAATCCTTATCTATAAATATCCCCATGGCCCCACAATCCACTAATGGCAGAATGGGGTACGTTTCTTTCTTGGACGGTGATAGAAAGGCCTGCAAGATCACAAGGTTGTTTTGTCCAGGAGAGTACAAGGATGGAATAGATGTGGAGCAAACATCTCTCTCCCGAAGCTGTGCTCCATCTAGGATCGGGAGCTGGCGTTTCCCGAACGCCGTGGAGGGGCTAAAGGACATTCTCTCACAAGATGTTTATCAGAGGCACAGTACATACAGAGGCCGGTGTGAATCCGTTGCATCCTTTCTTGCGGGGATATGGGTCCTCGGAAGGCCCCTAGTTGCATGGGTTCTGGGTCTGTGGCCGGGGCAGGAGCGGGCTCAGGTCTATAGGAAGGTTCTATAGAGGTCTTTTGGTAAGGCATTTTAATCTTCTTCTTTTCCCCCTTCCTTTCCTGGATACGAAAGTCTATTTGTAAAGAGAGGTCCATAAGAGCCTGCAAGGAACCTGGTCAAGCTACCCTGGCTAGCTCGTCTTTTATCTCTTCATTCAATCCTCTTCGAAAAAGGGTAAAGCAGGCCTCTGAGGACCAATCTGCTTCCTTGGCCAGTTACTTAAAGCGTGTTACATAATTAAGCATATCCTGGGACCCTAGTTGGAAATCCAGTAGGCGTTCTTGGGCACTGTAAACCTGCTCTGGGCAGTCAAACATGGTCTTTATAGCCCGTACGAACCCATCATAGTCATCCAGGAGGGCATCTCCAGAATTAACTAAGGGCGTAACCCAAGTTAATGCATTCCCAGAAAGATGCGAAATGATAAAGCCCACCTTTGCCCTGGGGGTAGAGAAGTAGTAGGGCTTAAAGGTAAAGTGTACTAAACATGAATCAAGGAAGCCACGAAGGTTCTTTAATGAGCCATCATATTTATCCACTACTCCGCCCAGCAATCCACTTTCCTTGGTCGCGAAATCACGTGACAGGACTAGTTGTTTTAATGCGGCATTCTCGGCTTTGAGATTCTGAACTACTGTTGTTAACTCCTGCATGCCGCGCATGAGGTCTTGAACTGCAGCCTCCATGTCCGTATCTGTATCAGTTTGTTGGCGTCTCAATCTGTCACATGTTTCCCCCTTCTCACCTGTCTCTGTTGTTTGTTGGAGTTTTTCGATGGAGTCTTCTTTCGCACAGTTCGGGTCTTGTATAACCCTCTGCGTAGGTCCTCGGGTTCCAGCGTGCGTTCAGCGTTCCGTCTCCTGGGAACGTTCAGATGTCCGGGAAAAGTCCAGGAAGCGGTGAGGAGTGCACTTGGGGAACGAGTGCAAGGAGATCCGGGAAGCAACAGAGGACAAGAAGGGAAGGAATGAAGGAGGAGGAATTTAGGGGACCAGGAACCAGTAATCAAAGGAATTCACAGTACGAACTACGGCAGCACACGTCTAGCCACTGCAAGCGGTAGCGTTGAGACATGCAGGGCTGTGGGGGCGCGGGGGCGTGTCAGCTTTATAGAACGTAGTGCATACGACGTGGAAACTGGTAAACAGCGTTCCGCGTTCGGCGGCCATGTTGGGAGTACTGCTGAGTGCAAGCCCCGATGGGTCAGGGACCAGGAAGTCCAGAAAGGACTTGTCCAAAGATTCATGACAACTAGGATTTTATCTGGCACCTTGTTATATTGTAAAAGATGTCAAGACTATGCATATTTTGAAAGACATCAACAAGAAAAAAAAGAAAAGTATTTTTCCTAACCCCTTTCATGGTATTACATGATATGAGTCTATATTTCCATCCTGAATTGCATAGGAAATCATTGTAATCTCACCCAGTCCTATCCTTACGAGCTTAACCCAGAACTCCATTGGAATTGCAGGAGTGGCTGCAGGATTTTGATTCTGTTTAAAGTTTGGCAAATGATCTGCCCTAATATAGAAAAGGAATATTCCCAGATTTAGTCCTGCTCAAATCTCCCTAAAGTGTCCAATAATAATATTGTGATAGAGAAAGCATTCAATGCTGTAAACTAGGGTGAAATAAGACATTATAGCTTTCATGACAAAATACTGATCAGTGGCTGAGACTACACTTGAAAAATGAAGGAATCAAAAGTATGAGTTTGGATACATTCAGTCAAGAATGAATCATACTATATTGAAGGTGACTTTACATAAGTTGGCAGTCGCCTGCCATTTAAAAAGCATAGCAGACATTTATTACCAATTAACTGGAAATAGCCACGGGATAAAAAATACTGAGAAAGAATAGGTACAAATCTTATAAAGGAGGCAAGAACAGGTGATGGGCTTCAACTAAAAGAACAGAAATAAAAATGTAAGAAGCTATATAATTTTAATATGGAAATTTCTACTTGTAAGGCTCTACAATTATAGGCTGTGAAATAATGGGACATTTGCATTCCATTAGTGTGCACCAGGTTTTCTCTTAAAAAAAGGGTGTTGAAAGAAGACAATTCTTTTGAAGTAATTGTTTTAAGCATGAAACCTCTAAAACAATTAAAGGAAACCGTGTTAGGTGGTTTGCAGCAGAGGTTTAATAAAATGTTTACTTAGCCAGTGCCATTTTCAGTTATAATTGCTAGGAATTATTTTGTAAATTCTTTCATTTCCCAATCCACAGTATCCCAGAAAGGAAATTCTTACAAAGAATATAACATACAAATGTAAAATGTTCTCACAGTGCAATGTCATGACTGTCTCCAATTCCCCACGCCTCATTTTAATCCACTGCAAAAAAACTGGAATTTCTCTTAAGAAACAACTTTTGACATCTAAGGCAAAGAAGAAAATCTTGTGTAGTTTTACAACAAATATGAATAAATAACATTTTAGATTGTGACTTAGATTTCTTTTTGAAATGGTAATGGATTGTGACTGTATCCTACATTACCTTTAGATATGCAGTCAATATAATATGACCTAATAAGAGGAGATCCCATTGTTTAAGTTATCCCTAAGGTAATTTTCACATTATATTGATGTATTCCTCAGACTAGAAGTCAATGCCTTTACTGTTTCTCTCTCTCTTGCTCTCTCTCTCTCTCTGTCCCTCTCTCTTTCTGTGGGATATTTTTAGCTCAGGCCTCTAATGCCAAATACATTCTTCTTATGGAAAGGCATACTGGCAGAATGAAAAGCAAGCCTCCAACTTTAACACATATAACATGCCAAGTGAATACAGAGTTTGTGTCTTTCTGTAAGTAAACCAAGGAAAAATATATCCAGACTGTATAAAGTTATTGAAAATGCACATTGTGAATGACACAATTAACAGTAGTGTTTCACTTTCAGTTGACCCATTGAAAAAACAAATGCTGTGTGCACGAGAAACTGATTCAAAAGGGCCTTGCATGTGCATTTTGCAATGGAAATATAGACATGGGGAAACATGTTACTAAGAATGAATATATCATGATGATAAAAATGAACAGTGATGTGCAAACATGTTCAGAAAAATAGGAAGGCACCATATCTAAAGAAAGCTATTGTGACATGCAAAGTACAGAATTCATTTGAGCTGACTTCCACACTGAGATTCAATGCCACTTTGCCCATTACATGCTATGCTCGGCTTTCCCTCTGAAAGACAATTGATTTGAAGTTCAGGACCTCAGAGCAGCTGCGTACCTGTATGACAGGAATTTATTGGTGTGCTGTATAAACAGAAAGATTGCAATTAAGTGAAATGAACTGTGTAAAATACCCAAATTCAAGAAATGTTGCGGACTATCCCTGAACCGGCTTGGGGGTAGACTGAAATTAAGAATATCTTTTGAGGCCAAAAACAAACTGGACAGAGAGATACAATCCCTTTTGTAATCATTAGCTCAGCTTTTAACTTCACTAGAATGATTGCTAGAAGTATACCAGGCTAATGTCAACAGAGAGCAGAGAGGCCTGGGACACATGTTTCAAGAGAAATTAAACAGAATATTATATATGTAAATAGGTGGACATAGGTTTATATTAGGAATTACATTTTTCCCAGCAACTTTTGAACCATAATACATACAGAAGTGGGACATATGTAATTTTAAAACTTATTTTATGGAAGTTATGTTGCAATAACTTTCATCCAAATCTGAGTTATGGAAAGTAAGTTATACTCGAACATGTGTTTCTAGCTTCCCCAAAAATGTTCTGAATCCAAAAGTTTTGGAGCTGGAGGCTTATTAAATTAGGCATCTGGGTAACAAATGTCATGTTCATGACTATTATAATTTTTGTGGAAATGGTGAAAAACTAGTTTTCACGTGCATCGTCCGGCCAAGAGAGAAATAATTTTATTAAGTCTGCTATTATTAGAGGAACAAAGAGATATCTAGGTTGTAATTATTTTTGTAAATTGCAAAATTTGTCATGTAATAAGAGCCTATTGGCGGGAGAGGGGTTGGACCTTGGGGGAGGAAAAGGAAATAAACCGCCATTGAAAAGTCGGACCAATAAACTTGCACCTTCTAATTTTTAAATTTGGAAGTGTGGTTTAAAGGGTAAAAAGCCACTGCTCTATGAGGAAGGGGGGCTGCCTAAAAATCTTGGAGGAGACTTGATTTAAGACAATCTGGGTGAATCTTGACACAGCTGCCTTACATTGCCTGGATTGGAAAGGCCAAAACATTGCTGCAGAATTAAATTTGCCTGGGAAGACAACCATTGAGAAAGACAGAAGAAGCTTGGATTTTGACAAAGAGAGCAGGAACAGGGGGATGCATGCCGGTGACTATCTTTGTCTGAAGTCCCAAACCAGTCCTGAAATGCTGATGTCTCTTCCTGAGTGCTAAAAACAGAGAGATTCAATGTAAGTAGCTTAATCCTAACAAAACTCATTGTGGGGGGTTGCTTGCCTTCATATTCTTCCTTGACTAGTGGGTGGGGGGCAAACTGTGTAGACCCCTCGCATATTTCACTGAATATTCATTTAATTAACTCCCATATAGATTGACGCAGAGGGAGCTCAGGGGAGTTCGAAACCTCTGCCCTCTTTCCTAGCACGAAGATAAATTATATGGGGCTTCCATGCTCAGCTGCTAATTTTGCAGTCCACAAGGGATTGGGATGCAGGTTTATTAGTAATTCCATTGCAGCTCAGCCTGTAAATCATTGGCTTAGAGTCGGAGAGAACAGCAAAGATGGTTTAACCCAGGAGCTAATTAATTACTTGGTTCCTAGGGACCCCTACCTGAGGATTCCCTGGCTTAGGTATGTAAAGGCAATGTTGTCAGAAGGAGACATGGCTAAATATTTTTTTGGGAGAGATGTTTTGTTGTACCATGTTCTGAAAGCTATAAAAGTAAGGGGTTTCCAGGGTATTCTGGATAATAGGGAGTCATCGAGATCCAGTGGCCGGTAATAGGAAGGAAACATGTGATTATTGCGATGCCAGTTCTGCAGAAATATTTGCAATGGGCACAGAACCCTTCTCAGAGGGTTGTCATTAACAGGGAACGCTTCAATTGTATCAATCTAAGAGCAGTGGTGGCAGCGTGGTCCAATGGCAATGAAAATGAAAATCAATTGTGTCATTTTTGTGAAGCGCCCAACGAGGAGTTGGCCCATTTTTTTAATTGTTTTGTCCAGCTTTCTCTTTAATTAGAGATCACAAACTTAAACCGTTCTTGTGGGGCCAGCGATTCCTTCCGTGTGAACCTGCACTGTGCTACCTGTATGGGTGGACTCAGTCTACGTGGGTTGGGGTTTATTATCATTTTTAAAGAAAGCGCTAACTCTGAGGAAATATTTAATGAAAATTGACTGAATTTGAAGGTTCTTGTATTTTAAAATGCTGTATTGAGGGTGGAATGTTGTTTATTCTTTTATTGTGGGATGTGTAAATATATTGGCAATTGTTGTTTTTATGGGAACGTTTTGCAATCCCAAAATAAAAGGTCTATAACGATTTGTAATTTAAAGTAATTGGGTTAATCTATTTTATTTTTCCGCTCAATCCCAAACTTCTCTAAAAAAAGGGCTGTCTTTGTCCCAAAATGAAATTCCTAAGTGTCCGCACTCTCCAGACCTTGCCTTTAAACAGAGGGATGATGAATATAACTGAAGCCTGGGTTTTTGATGCTGGGGAGAGAAGCGCTTTGCCAAATGAAACCAAGTGCAATTATCCATTAAAAAATGCACACTCTTTCCTGAGAATGATTAAGTGACCCTGATAGTCGAAGGATTCTGTACTGCTTTTCGATGAAATGAAGAAGGAAGAAAAGCTCTATCAATCAAAAGTATTCTCAAAAATCTGTGTGATTTCAAAAGTGCTAGCATTTTTAAGTGTGCAGGGAAACTAAAATATGCAAGTGCTGCATGTGTAATTTGCTTTTGAAACCAAAACTGTACAGTTGTTTTAAATCTAAACTTTATCAAGTAATATTCATGCTCTACTAATGTGCCAAGGTATTATTTTATTTTGAGATAAAAGGGGTTTGTGGGACAAGAGTTTTGACATTTTTATTTTTGCCTCTTTTCCCTGCATCTGAGACAAAAAGGAAAAAATGTGTTTTTCTTGAATGTAAGTTTTTTTTTTGTGCCACAGAGAAGGTGGCGTGTGTAATAATTTAGTGAAAGGATTAATTGAACCTATAATTTTACTTAATATATATTCTTCTGTACTCCAGCCTTGTACTTGGCCCATTGTTGGCATGAGTCATAGATAGGGTTAGCTCAACACAAATGATACATGTGCTGTGGGTCTTCTTGATTGGGGGCACTCTGCATGTTAAGAGTGGTCTTTTAATATATTGTTACAAAATGGGGGCTCATTTGCCAGGATCTAGCTCGCTGTCTTTGACTCATGACAAGTGCATTGTGACAGACTATCAATCCTGGTGTAACCACATTGAGTTGGATAGAAGGTTATTCATGCTTTTTTAAAGTACCACTGCGACTTGACCCCTGAGAGCCAAGGAGGTGTATAGAGCAATAAGATTGTACCAAGTACAAATGCAAAAGTAAATTGATATGAATCGACTGTTAATTTGGCATTGATTGTGGAAATCAAGCAGGAATAGGGTGATTTTTGACCCTGTGCTGAGAATGCATAGAAGGGTACAAAACCAATCTTGGGGTATGTCGTTACTAATCAGGTAAATACTTCCCCCAGGAAACATCCCTCCAAACATACCTCAGGAGAGAAGTGCCACTCCACCTCCCAACCTGAACTTCTTCAACTGGTTCCCTCAGAATCAGAACCTCCTGAATAATAGATCCCTGAAACAGCGAGAAGGGAGAATCAGCATGGAATATTATCGGGGAAATTTCCTGTACCAGATCTACTCTGGGAGGAGGGACAGTTACCCTTTTTGGAAGCAGCAGAGGTATGAAAAGAGACATCCCTACAACTCATAAAAAGTCTCACAGCTTGAGCGACAGGTCCAGCAACTGACCGATGTCCTGGAGTGCACGATGAGGGTTCAGTCAAACCCTCAACCTAACCTTGCTTTCCAGAATTCCCCAACACACGGGTCTGATGCCCCAGTGGGAAATGATGGGAGGAAACATCGAACAAGCCACAGGTTCCTGAGGGGAGGCCCCGGGTAGAGGGGAGATGCTAAGCCCTAGATGAAGCTTCCTTTCTCACCCGGACAGAACCCCTGGACACCGCTCAGCTTGAAAGTGAATCTTCTACCCCTGGGAACTTAGAACCCAAAGAACAGAGGATAAGTAGGAGAAGTCAAAGAAAAACCTGGATTGAGGATGAACACAAACAACCTTTGAAATAGAAAAGTCCCTGGAGAATTCAGGTAAGCAAATATTCTCATTCCGGAACTGGGGATCCATCCCAAAGACAAATGGGTCTCAAAAGACCCTGATTTGGACAGGGTAAGTATGGAGACTGACCCAGATCAAAACAATCTTAGATCCCAACAATGTGAGCCAGATAAGGCCACAAATTAAAAGGTATCCTCTCCCAAAGAGGTTCTGAGAATTGTCTCCAGGTAAAATGAGACAGCAAAGAATAGGTGCAGAAAGAGGATCCCCCAATGATACAAATTGCTAAATGCAAAAATTGTTTTACAGATTACCGCTCTCCGCAGTGGAAAAACACCCAAGGTCCCACAGTGTCATAGTTCAATATCAAAAAAAGGAACGCTGAGCTGGCAAATGACTCACACTTTCTTTGCACCGTTGAGGAGAAAGAGGGCAGATTTGATGCCCTGGTCAAGAAGGAGGGTCAATGTCAGCTCTGGCGGATACTGGATCCCAAGCCACCCTCCTATCTAAAAAGACCTTAGATCACCTAAACTGAGGAAGGGGGAGGGTCACCAAAGCCCACTTATACCTCTTCACGGACAACTGAAAAATGTTGATGACATTCCCATCGAAGGGTCTGCCGATCTGGAAATCAAAATTGGGCAACATCGGTAAAAACATACGCTGATAGTCTTGACTGCAGAGGGCATACCTTGTTTACAGGGGAACAATCTCCTTCGGAGGTTATCACTTCTGATCGACTGTGTTAATAAGGTCCTCTGGACCCAGAGTAACCGGCCTATGAAACTAAAAATGAGTACCACTTATGTAAGCTTGAACGGTACCTGCCATTTAATCGAATGACGGTCCAAGAAAGTGGGATTGCATTTCCAGAATAATCAGGCCCCAGACATCACCATCATCTTGGTAGGAGAACAAACTGGTAATGGGAACCCTTCTCCATTCTTGAGAATCAACCTTCCTCCCAGTCCAAGTGGCATAACACACCGGAAGGGAACACCCAGACATTTTACACTAGTCCAAAGTCAGAAGAAATACTGAGCCCCATGAAAAAAGTCGACGAAGAACCAGCTCAAAGTCTGGTGGACATCCAAAAAAAGGGTGAAGCAGTTGTTTTTCTCCATTCGGATAAATGAGGGAAAGGAGCCTGTGTTCAATAGACTATACCTGAATAATGGAAAAGGCTTAATCAGCAAAGGATTATTCAGGAAGCACCGAAAAGATCGGACACTTTCTTTGCACCATGGAGGAGAAAGGGGGCAGATTTTATGCCCCAGTCAAGGTGCTGGGTCAGTATGAATTATCAGCTCGGGTGAATACTTCATCCCAAACCACCCTTGTTTCCAAAAAGGCCTTTGACCAACTAAACTCAGGAATGGGGAGGGACACCAAATTCCCCTCATACATCTTCCCAGACAACTCCAAAATGTCAACGAGAATGACATTCCTGTCGAATGGACTTCAGATCTGGAAATCAAAATTGGAAAATATTGGTTAAATAATCCGTGGATAGCCGTGACTCCAGAGGGCACACCTTGTTTTCTGGGGAATTATCTCCTTGTGAGGTTATCACCTCTAATCAACTGTGTAAACAAGGTCCTCTGTACGCAGACTAACTAGCCGATAAAACTAAAAATGAGTACCAATTATGAAAGCTTGAATGGTACCTGCCATTTAATCGAACAACTGTCTGAGAAAGTGGAATTCCATTTCCAGAATAATCAGGTCACAGACATCACTGTCGTCTCGGTAGGAGAACAAACTGTTAATGGGAACCTTTCTCCATTCTTGAGAATCAACCTTCCTACCAGTTTTAGTGACATTCCATACTGGAAGGGAACACCCTGAAATGTTACACTAGTCCAAAGTTAGAAGAAACACTGTGCCCCATGAAAAAATATAATGAAGAACCAGCTCAAAGTCTGACAGACATCCAGAAAAAGGGCAAAACAGTTGTGTTTCCTCATTCAGATAAATGAGGGTGAGGAGCCTGTGCTCACAAGAGTATGCCTGAATAATGGAAAAAGTTTAATCAGCAAAGGATTATTCAGGAAACTCCCAAAAGATCAGACCGTTCACACCTTTCCATTGATTGATAAATGGGAAGTGGGTCTGGAAACCCCAAATTCCTAACATTTTCTGTCTTGCAGGTGTATGCTAACAATTTCCATTGAGAACAAAAGCATAGAACATAATTTTTGGGTTGTGAGAGTTGTCCCTTCCACCTTTGAGTTGGGTAATGATTCACAGTCATTTAGATCTAATTAATAATAAAGTCTGGTCACGACTGGGAGGTAACACCATGGGCTTTGACAACACTGAACAAGCATTCTAGTCAGCTCAATTGCTGCCTTATGCAGTTGAAGTGCGAGAAGAGATTACCATCCCAGGACAGGTGCATCAATTCATGATTCCCCTCAAAATTAAGCAAGGACAGAACAACAAACATCAGGACGCCTATGTAAATTTGAATTCCCATATAAGACAACTTGTTTGATATGTACATCCGACACCTGTAGCGGATCTAAAATACTATACTATTCAAATATTGGTGGATAATAGTGACCCTCAAAGTATCCCTTTGGGCGCAGACACATTTATTGGAATGGTGTTTGATGCCCAAAATTGTTCTATTGATTTAGGTAATGAAATCATTGGACCAATTCCAAACAACTGTTTCAGCACCAGCAATGGTATTCCTCCAGAAAAGATTTTTACCAGTGATGGGGGAATTTCTTGGTGTACTCTCCCTGCGCTTGTGGGGTGGAAGAGCTGACCTATAACATCAAGGGGGATGAGGTAGCATTCAGAGTCAATAACAGCTACCTCCAATCCATAACACCATAAAAAGAGATCTCTCCACCGAGCTGGAGGATAATGCTGAAATGTCCACGCCCGAGGTCTTTCCAGGTTTCAAGCAGATGGTCGGAAGAACGGATCAGTTCTGACAATGCCTGTGAAGCTGAGGAGCAAAGACAAAAGATGAAACAGGTATTCATGGACTTTCAGGACATCTTTTCAGTGTACTCATATGACTCTGGATGCACATCTATTCCTTCAACCACCAAACCCAGGGACTAAGAGATGGCTCCAGTATTTGTGAAAGAATACCGGTTACCACTTGCATCCATGGAGTCACTGACAGAATTTATTAAGAATATTGAATCCTGTGGAATAATGCATCCGATCTACAGTACCTTTATCAAGCCAGTACTGGGAATACTAAAACTAAATGGCCAATGGAGACTATATGCAGACCTTGAGGAGTTCAACAAACGGCTCCATGTGTCAAGATGGCCATTTCTCTACTTCGATCAAGGGCTGGCACAGATCCAAGAGTCAAAAGCGTACACAGCCATTGATTTGACCAATGGAGAGTACCCGTGAGTAGGGAAGACCAATACAAGCTTGCCTTTACCTTCGCGGAGTAGCAATAAATGTGGACCTGAACCCCCTTTAGATACATAACCTCTCACAATAAGTTCAGCATCTTTCTGCATAAGGCCATGCTCGATTTAGGCAAAAGGGGAAACCTTGCCCATGCAGATGAAGTTTTGATCAAGAGCTCATCTGTGGAGGAACTAGCAGAAATCTGCTACGTTCTGACCAAGTAGCAGGAAAGCCGAAGCGAAACTGTCTTTTGCTGTCTAAGACCCGAGTGAACTTCTTAGGGCACAAAATCACCCCTGAGGGTCTCAATCCCAGGCGATGAAGGTGGAAGCATTATTGAAATTGAAAGACCCTACTACTCTGCGAGAATTAAGAAGCCTTCTTCTCAAAAGTTAATTGAAGACTACGCAGAGGTCACTCGACACCTGGTCCATTTATTAAAGGCTGGGGTCAAGTGGGAGTGGGGTCCCAACAATCTGAGGCAGTTAAAGAACTGCAACAAAGCCTTTCCAAAGCGCTTTCTTTGGCTTAACCCATTAAGAATAAGGATTTCTTCTTGGAGACTCATTTTTCAGATACCTGCCCAACAGTGGTATTGTACCAAAAGCATGACAAGGTTAACAAAGTTATCTCATATGCAAGCAAAACCTTTTCCCCTGTGGAGTAAAAATTCAGTGACTGTGAAAAGGCACTCCTGGCAATTGCATGGAAATTGGCAACTACCATCTCTTTATCCAGGGGGAGCACATCATCATAGAGATTCCTCACTAACCCGCACAATACTTACACAGTGACTGAATCCTGGCAGGGAATGTAAGTAATTTCAGAATTACTTCCTGGTTCCTGTTCATACAAGGCTTTCGTGTGGAAGTCAGATGTGTCCAAAACAAGAAGAGTCCTCTAGTCCAAGGATTGGCTGATTTGCATAATTATGCTCAAGAATACTGTCTCGAGGATGAAAGTTTAATGACCAAAAACAATATGGAGGCATACCTAACTTCCCTGCACAAGGTCTATAAAGAAGACACGTGTCTGGAGATACTCATAGTTTATGTGGATGGGTGCTCCTACCATGTTGGTAATAACAGGAACAAAATAACTAATGGCTGGTATTAGGAATGCCTGGGTGAATGATACCCTGGAGCCCTCTGCTGGTTACAAAATAGGATCTTGAATAAGTCTGTTGGCAGAGTTGATGTCCGTTTATCAAGCCATTGTCACTGCAGTACACCACCAACACAAAGAACTGGTCATAATTACTGACTTTTGTTATGTCAGGAATGGGTTTGTGAAACACCTGATTAACTAGAAGAATTGAGGCATGCTTTGGGCCAACACCAAACCCCGAAAGCATGGTAAACTGATCCAGTCGATTGATGATCTGGTGATCTCTAATTAGATGACCCATCTATTGTAAGAGGATACAAGCTCATTCCAAAATAGAGGGGACAGATGAGAATGTGAATTACCTGGCTGGCCAGCTGGCAAAAACTGAAGCTCTGCAGGGGGATTTCATAGACATAGAATCCCTGCTTGGTGAAATTCAAGTCACTTCTGTCACCAGCTCACAAGCTTGTGTCAACAGTGAACTCTCGACTGTTCAGTGGACTAAAGATACCCCGGATGAGATTTGATTCCTGCACAGAAAGAGGACAAGATTATTGGAAAATGATATTAACATATTGAAGACTCTGGGAGTTTCCCTCTAATAGAATTGATTATACTGTTAAAGAGGATCTCCTTGTGTTGATGAAGTTTTCCAATATGTTCCGGTTCAAGATGGTTTTTTGGCATGGATATCCCTACCTGGTTGTGACCAGTGGATGATACCTATCTCATTCCATAGCCTGAAGTTGAACCATGCCCATGACACAGCGAGTGCCGGTCATAGGGAGTTTCATACGATATTGGAAATCTTGCATGAGGTTGCCTACTGTCCCCACATGGGCCAGGACCTCGACATTTATAGAAAGGGGTGCCTCGAGTGTGCTCATTTTCAACCCAGTTCACTCACACACAGAGCTCCTATACAGAAAAGGGGAATGACACTGCCTTGGTCAGATGTGCAAGCTGATTTCATCAGGCAAGTGATTTGCTCCTCTAGAGGAAGCATATACATGTTGATGGTAACATGCGTGTTTACAAAGTGGGTAGAATGTCTTCCTGCTTTGAATTGAAAGGCAGACACAACTGCAGCACTAATGACCAACCACATGTTCTTTTGTCTGGGCCTCCCGCAAAGGATTGAGTTGGACCGAGGAAGTGCTTTCTTTTTATTTATTTTTGTATTTGGTTAAAAAAAAACTTTTACAAAATTATTTTTACTTCTATTACAATTCATTTAATAAAATCAAACAGCATCAAAAATAAAAAAATAATTTCACTTTCACCTTTTGGACCGAGGAAGTCATTTTACAAGTGAGGTGATGGCGAAGATGTGGGAGATTCTAGGGGTAAAAAGAAAAACTCCACATTGTCTACCACCCAGCCTCGAGTGGGGGGGGTTATCAGTACAACAAGACAATTGTGAGAATCCTGAATAAGTTCAAGGCAGACTCTGGGTGCAGTTGCATAATTTGACTTTCGTTTGTCCGATGGCTATTAGGTCTACACCATCTTCTACAACTAAGATTTCTACATTTGAGCTTATGAACAGATAAAACATTGTGTTACCTCAGCATCTGCTCTATAGAACTCAGGAACAGACACTGATTAATGCGCCCGCCACTCATGAGTTCATTGAACATTTAAGGAAGCACCTCCAGCATGCTTTTTGCTTATGCAAAGTGCAATTTAGGAAAGTTGGCTGAAAGAATGAAAACTTACTGCAATATAAAGACCACAAAGAAGGAGTATGAGGTAGGTGACAAGGTTGGCCTGTACAATTCTCAGAGGTATCAGACCAAGGAACAGACATTTCTTCCATCTTGGTGTGGCAGCTTTGAAATTGTAGACAGGATATCACCTGCTGCCTATAAGATCTGCATCCCAAAAGGCTGGATAAACAAAGAGACTGCTATTGAGTGGAATGATCCATGTAAAATACCCCAAATTCAAGAAATGTTGTGGACTATCCCTGGACTGGCTTGCGGGTGGCCTGCAATTAAAATTGTCACATGAGGCGAGAGACCCATCTGGAAAGAGAGATAAAATCTCTTTAGTATCCATTAGCTCAGCTTTTGACTTCACAGGAATGATTGATCATTTTATAGCTGTTTAATGTCAACAGAGAGCAAAGAGGCCTGGGGCACATGTTTTAAGAGGAATAGAGAAATTAAACTGAAAATGATATATGTAAATAGATGGCTATAGGTTTATATCAGGAATTACATTTTGCCCATTAACCTTTGAACTGTGATACTTACAGAAGTGGGACATATGTAATTTTAAAGCGTATTTCAAGGCAGTTGTGGTGCCATCACTTTCAACAAAGTCTGAGTTACAGAATCTAAGTTATGATTGAATATGTGTCTCTAGCTTTCTCAAAATATTCTGAATAAGAAGCCGGAGGCTTATTAAATTAGATATCTTGGTAGAACATTTCACGTTCATAACTATTATAATTTTTGTGGAAAATCACAGTTTGCGCGTGCAGCGTCCTGCCAAAACGTGACTAATTTTCATAAGTCTGCTATGATAAGAGGAACACACACACACATATATATAAGTATATATATATATATATATATATTTTGAAATGTTAATTTGTAAATTTCAAAGTTTTGTCATGTAGTGGCTTTCTGAGTGAATAAAACGACACGTAAAAATGTAAATCATAGTAAGCATGTCCCTCTGTCCCATCAATTCCACTTTAGAAATCCAAGAGCCTATCATGGGAGAGGGGTTGGACCTTGGGGGGAGGAAAAGGGGATACAACTCCAATGAAAAATCAGAACCAATAAACTTGCACCTTCTAATTTTAATATTTTGAGTTGTGGCTTATAGGGTAAAAAGCCCTCACTCTATGGGGAAGGAAGTCTGCCTAAAAGTATTAAAGGAGACTTTCCTTAACACCATCTGGTTGAATCCTGACACAGCTGCCTGACATTACTTGGGTTGGAAAGGTCTAAAAATGGCTGCAGGATTAACTTTGCCTGGGAAGACAGCAATTGAGAAAGACAAAGGAAGCTGAGATTTTGGCATGCATGCTGGTGGCTATCTTTGACTGAAGTCCCTGACCGGTTCTCTGTGCTTCTCCAAGAGAGGGACCTGAAACACTGGTGTCTCTTCCTGAATGCCAAAAAGAGAGAGATCAAATGTAAGTAGCTTAATCCAGACAAAACTCAGTATGAGGGACCTGCTTGCCTTAATATTTTTCCCTGAATAGTGGGAGGGGGCAAACTGTAAATGAATATTAATTTAATTAACTCACAGATTGATGCTGGGGGAACTCAGGGGAGTTTGCAACCTCTGCCTTCTTTCCTAGCGGGATTTTAGGTTATAGTTATTTAAAGTAATGTGGTACATCTATTATTTCTGTCGACCCCAGACTTATCTAAAGAAAAGGGGTGTCCATGACCAAAATTAAATTAGTAATGGTCCATACTCCCAAGACCTTGCCTTTAAACAGAGGGTGCTGAATATAACTTAGGCATGGATTTTTAGTACTGGGGAGAGAAGTACTTTGCCAAACAAAAAAAAGTGTAATTATCTAGTGAAAAATGCACACACTTTTCAGAGAGTGAGTAAGTGACCCTGATAGCAGAAATATGTTGTATTGCTTTTAGTTGCTTTTAGTTGAAGAAGGAAGAAGGGTTCTATCAATCAAAAGTATTCTCAAAGGTCTGTGATTTCAAAACTGCAAGCATTTTTAAGTGTGCAGGGAAATTAAAATATGCAAGAGCTGCATATGTAATTTACTTTTGAAAACCAAAACTGTGCGGTTGTTTTAAATCTAAACCATATCAAGTAATTTTCATGCTCTAGTAAAGGGCCAAGGTATTCTTTAATTTTGAAATAAAAGGGGTTCGTTGGACAAGAGTTTTTACATGTTTATTTGGCCTGTTTTCCCTGTGCCTGAACCAAAAAGGAAATTGAAGCTTTGTTTTGTGCCACAGAGAAGGTGGCTTGTGTAACTGTTTACTGAAAAGATTCATTGAACTGATAATTTAAATAAATATATATTCTTCTGTTCCCCGGCCTGGTTCTTGGCTCATTGTAGGCACAGAGGGAGAGATCTATGTGGCTCTATATGAGTCATATATAGGACTAGCTGAACACAAATAATCAATGTGTTCTGGGCCCTCTTGATTGAGGGAGACTCCCCATGTTAAGCATGGTCTCTCAATATATCCTTACTTCTCTCTCTCTCTGTTTTACCCTCTCTCATGCTCACATTTTGCTCAATTGGCAGGACTTCCTTTGTTCATGCCTAGCGCCCTCACTGGTTGAGTTTTGATTGTCCGCTCCTGAATCATTCTCCCTTCAGCACTGCCATAGTCTTGTGAATTCACTGTTAAGCACATGTCCTGACTCATACATGGCTCCTTGAGATCTCCTTCCAATTCCCTGCTGGTTCTTTTTCTTCCTATATGATCTGCTGTAATATTCTTCTCCCTTGGGATTCACTGTACTCCTATGAGGCTTCTGCCTATACTAGACTTCATCCCCTCAGAGTTTGGTTATCCCTGAGTTCCTCTGTGTGTTTCATTTTTTTATTCACCGACAGGAGCTGTTGGGTCTACATATGGATTCTTGCCCACCCTTCTCAAATGGTGTTACTTGTGGGAGATGATATTTGTGAAAGGTCAAATGAGATTTCCCAAAATTCCACCCTCACAAGAGTTCCTTCCCTAGTTTCATATTGCCTGATCGTCTACTAAAACTGCTTCAATCTAATTCCTGAAGTTGAGAGCTGGGAAAACTAGCGTCTTAAGCAGAAGTCCATGACGGCTTAGAGGAAGTGGCAGATTGTCCCTTTATTTTATGCAAGTCTAACGAATGGGGCTGGAGGGAGGTTTCCTTCTGAAAAATTGCCTTTTGTAAATGTGTCAGTATGGTTAATTTTACTGCACCATATTTGGGTGAAATCAGATTAAAGGGACCTAGGATTACAAGTAGTTCTGTAGGGGCACAAATTACATATTACAGTACTTCATATGCCATATCCCATTACCCCCTGATGTGTTCCAATATTACCCTCATTGCTCCAATTCTCCCAATATTCCTCTCATTGCCCGCAATTTCGCTCCAAGCCAATTCTGCCACATGTCACTCTCATTGGATGAGTTCTACTCCATGTCATTCCCACTACCCACATATTTATATCAAGATCATGCGGATTGCAGGGGCGTCATTTCACTAAAATGCCAGGGGTAGCGGAAGTGACACACCTTTTTATATGAGATCTTGGACGTAGGACTTTCTTAGAGACCTTGCAATGCAATAGTACTTGTTCCCATCGTCTGTCTCATATGTTTTGTTCGTCTTGTAGTACCGGTGTTTTATGTACAAGCACCCTGATGCCCTCGGGCTACCGGCGCTATACAAAAACAAAATACAATACAATACAATACAATACATCACACGACCCTTGACCTCTGATGACATAACAGGAAGTGATGTCATTTGACCCCACCCCGAAGTGATATTGCGGCAAGCGATGGAACACGACCTTTCACACCTTGACAAAACAGGAATTGGCATCACCTAGCATTGTTACCAAGTACACTAAGATATGGTTACAATATCCCTATAATGTGATGTACATTTCATAAAAGAATGGATCGCCATATATATCATTAGAATCAGTGTGTATAGACCCATATTACCAAATTACTGTGAATGCATGGCCAAATGATAATGATGTGTTATTATATAGCACTTACGCTTAAGCAATTTATATAGAAAAAATATACACCCAATATCACTCAACCTGTGTTGGTACTCATTTATCGACCTCAGAAGGATGAAAGGCTGAGTTGAGGTGTTTAAGAATAGACTAATTCAGTGACTCACCCCCTGAAGTGTGCCTGAAATAAACCTTTAATGAGTCTAGCAATTATTGTATAGAATTCCAGAAAGACACATGGGCCTCATTACCAGCTTGCCAGTCCGGATACAACGGTACCGTTAAGCTTGCCGGTATCGTTGTATCCGAACCGGCAAACTATGAGTTCCACCGAGGTCTGACCTGGCGGTATGAAAGGCACCCGCGAGCACAGCATGCCTGTAGCACAGGCACCGTTTTGAAATGTGCCGGTGCTACAGGCATCCCCATTCCCATTGAGCCCTATGGGACTCTAATGGGCATGGGGATCACCCAATTCCGGCACCCACAAAAAGGGGATTACCCTGGTAATTGCCCATTCGTGGGTGCCAGACTTTCTTTTTTCTTTTCTTTTTTTTAAGAGGCCTGAACAAGAAAGCCAGCCACTCCAGAAGTAAAGAGCCACATGGTGCTGGCCACAGCCTAGGAGATTACATTAAAAAAAAAAAAAGTTTTTTTTTAGAGTTAGCAAGGGAGACCCAGGGGTAGCAAGGGAGACCTCAGAGGTTACAGTTGCGACCTCTGGCGACCCCTAAATGAAGTCCCTGGCTGATTTCCCCAATTCTACCACATGGGACTCTCAACGCCCTCTGTTCTGTCCCATGCCAATCGCATTGCCCCAGTGCTGCCTTATGTCACTCTCGTGAACCAGCATCTGACCATGTTACTGTCATTGCCAAAAGTGAAAAAAGCTCAGTGAGTGCATAGGGTTTCCAGAGACGCATTTCCAATCCATTCACACAGGTCACCCCATGAGCCACAGCGAGCGCAAATTCTGCACTGATGCTTGCTATGGAACTTCGTCACTCTTTCGATCCATGGAAAATCAATGTTCGTTCACATAAGTTAAAACAATTATAATTGTAACAATATTACATCAAGGAGTCATTGACGTGGATTAGTTGTGACTTGACTTCTGCTTTTCTCTCGGGCAGTAATGACCTCTTCAAGCCGAAGAAGGTCACGTTTACTCTTTGACCCCTTTTAGGAAGCATTAATCATCTCTAAATTCGTCAATGATTCCTTAGGGGGATATTCCTGAGCGTTAGGGCCAAACGATTCCTAAGGACTGCTTAGCACGTTTGCACAGTGCCTGTGTTGCGAAACGCACCCACCTCTGTACAGATTCAGCGATTTCACTTCAGAGAGCAAGCTCCCCCAGAGACTTCATTCTGAAACAGAATATCTGGGGAGGGATACTTTCATGCCCCCTAAGAAATGTTTTTCATTTGGATCTTTTGGGAACGAAGACGTGTCTTGTAATGTGAGCCACTGTCCCAGCATACTGGCTATTTCTGCAGCTTTGGCATACCATTTTCATGGAACGTTAAAGCAACGCACATGCCCAGTTTGCTTTGTTTTAAAGTATTGCATATTCCACAGGCCTGTCAAAGTGACAGTTATGGTGCATGTACCCGCCATCCCTAGGCACTGTCCAGTAACAAAATAACAGCATGCCTGTATTTTAGTGCGGGAGAGAGCCATTACAGCGCCATTGCGGCGCTATACTACTGTTCAAGTAGGGGACCTAATAGGTCCTTTCCCAGGGACATAAATTCACCAAAATGGCAGTGGCAGAAGAAATGGCACCACAAACCTGATGGCATCATAGGAAGTATCATCACACGACCTTTAATCCTGATGACATCAAAGAAAGCGATATCCTACGGCCTTAGTGGTATCTAAGTAGTAAGATAATCAAAATAATAAAGAGAACCAAGAAATCTAAAGGCACTTGATATGTCCGACACACTTAGTATACCTTGAAAAATCAAACAGGTTATACTAGTGTCGACCAGCTTTAGCTCATTATTTTCAATCCACTTTTCAGTGTTATATGGTCGCTCTATGGAAATATTGAAAGTATTTGAATGTGATTTATATAGAGCTTGACCCCGGAAAACAACTGTCTTGCATTTATGTATGTGTATTAACATATCTATGTTTATCTATGAACAGTTCAAACCTCTATGTTTGGATTTTCTGTAAGCGTCATGCTTTTTTAATTTTGCTGGGTTGAGCAGCAGTGATTTGGGGAGGCAGTGGGTGAGCCACCAATCAGTTTCCATCTTTTGAAGTGATTTGATGAGGCATGCAAATTCAGATGACAGTAGGGAGGGGGAACAAGAGGAGCTGGGAAACCCTGAAGAGAGCTTGTGAGAAAGGCATGCTCATATGATTTTGTTGGGAGGGAGTAGCAGAGTGACACACCAGTCAGTGTCATTCTCTTGAAACGAGTGGATGAGATATGTGCCACAGGGTGACACATTTGAGAAGGAGTGGGAGGAACCGGGAATCCCAGAGGGCAGCTTGTGGGAGAGTCGTTCTCACCAAATTTTTCAGGGTTGGGAAACAGATATTGGTGAGACACACACAGTTGGACACATTTGGAACACCATGTCAGCTCCTAAGTGAGCATGCAGCAGGGAGAGATAATCTGCACATTATCTTTCACTCCTACAGCAGCACTTGCGTGTGCACTGGGGAGGGTAGAAGTGCATGTGGTGAATTGAGAATATCATCCAACTCACATACAACACCCGTTGTCACAAGACACCCAGGAATATATACACCAGAAAAAGAAAATAGACAGGTATTGCACAACAATGAACATCTTCCTAGACCATCCGAGGAGTTTGTACCTTTAGTTGGTGTCCAGTCAAATGGTCGACAGACAAATGGTCGACAGACAAATGGTCGACACAATTTGGTCGACAGGTCAAATGGTCGAATTTTTTTTTATTTATATATATATTTTTTAGGGGTTTTTAGCAAAAAAAAGGGGGTTGGGGAAGGACCCCCCCCCCAAAAAAATAAAAAAAAATGTGAAAACAAAAAAAAAAAAAAAATTGACCATTTGACCTGTCGACCTTTTGGTGTCGACCATTTGTCCTGTCGACCATTTATTTTTGACCAAATGACCTAGAACCCCTTTAGTTCCAACCAGCAATTAGGGGGCAGAAGTGGGAGTTTTCCAATTTCTATCTAAGAAGTACAACAGATCGAGTACTTGATCAGTGGTAGAAGACTGAAAATTCCACGTCTATATCTCTGCTGCCCGATTCACTGGGTAAGACAGTAATGATGATGAGAGAGATGATGATCTAGTTAATGATTATGCTCCATCAGAGCCCAGGAGTGTACAAGCATTGAAAGCATTAATTCTGAGACAGAAGAGGAGAATGAGCTAGATGCAGTCTGTGGTATACAAAATCTTTAAGAAACAGACCTCACATTGTAGATCAGAAAGCATGTTACATCCTTACGTGCCATGAAGAACTCCACCAGCACCAAAACTTCCAGCACCACCATACGATACCCATATTATCGTGCTGACCGGCTATAAAAGTCAAAAGCATGCAAGTACTTCACATAGAATAAACAGCAATAAAACGTGGATACATGCACACTCTGCAGGAAATCAGTGCAGCAAGGGAAGGCAGGGACAAATGGGGTATCACAACTGTATATGCATCAGTACCATGCACAAACATGGGAAGGTGTCATACCACCCGGAACCTTCATACGCGCAGCATACCTGACCCAGTCTGCACTGTTACCATTGAAGATACTTCAGCTGCATCAGTGGTAGACACAGGGAGTAAGACAGCAAGATCTCCTTCCTTTAACAAAGCAGTGCATAGCAGTCCTCCCCTCTTTTTCAAGGCAGTGTTAGGGAAGCATCAGTGCATGGCCCAAAATATCACTAGTCCCATGGCATACAGTTCCTGCTCAATTCAAACCTGGCTATTATGTTGGCAATAGATCACTTGCTCTACTCATCTGTTGAAGAAACTGGATTCTGGCACTTAACGGGAAAAGTAGATCACTGCTAAGAAGTTCCTAGCCAGCGATCTGTCTCTTGCAAAGCATTACTGTCATGTACAAAAAGGCTATGGCTGCAGAGAGGTGGGTAGTAGAGCTGTTCAAGAGGCAAAAAGTCAATTTCAGCAGGGACACGTACCAGTGTTCAGCGTATTCATTACATGGCCATCATAGCACATTGGGTGGTCTTTCCTTCCTCCAACAGACATCAGGGCTCCCAGAGCATTCAAGGGGGCAGCAGTGGTGTGCAATTTGCATGAGGCAACCAGGTGCATGCAAGGGTTTCAGGGCAGAAGCACAGGGGAGTTGAACTCTGTGAGACGATGGAGGAGATGAAAGCAGAGTGGCTAAAGTGTCATAGTTTTAGTCCATCATTGCAGCAGACAGTGGATCAAATCTCCTTGATCCCATACAAATTGGCAGGCAAAGGAAATGCCGGCCCCTGCTTTGCATTTGTCCTTCACCTCATGGTCAAACACTTTATCGGCCATAATGATCCTGTCAAAAAATAGTCCCTGTGGCTCAGAAGATCAGCCCCTATTTCAGTCAGGCTTCCTATGCCAAAAATCAATGGTGCCAACTTCAAGTCTGACACAAGTTTCCACTGCACAACCTGAATAGCTTGGTGTCCACCAATTGGAACTATACTTTGCATTTGCTTGACAGACTATGTGAGCAGTGCAATGCCATTGCAGATTACAGCAACACTCATAACGTACCCCAAGATGTAGCATTTCTAACAATGGCATCTACTGTCTAATGTCTACTCAGCGCAGCAACCTTTCAAGGAGGTGACCAAGTGGGTTAGCCATCACAACTAATTCCTGAATGAGGCCCTCCTCTGGTGTAGTTGCTTGAGGTCAACTTGTTTATTATGAAGAGGACCCACACCTTTTCAGGTAACGTGAATGAGGAACCTGTGTTCAAACTTGTGTGGTGACCCATGGTTAGTTGAATTTAAATGTGACATTGAGTGCCTGCTGGTGTCCTTTATGGACCCATGTTTCAAAGTAAATGTGTCAGTTTTTCATGTCTGAGGAGAGGAGGTAACACAACAAGCATCACCAGTAAGAGACACTGTGCAAATGTGCAAAGATGCATTGCTGCAGTGCTTACAACATCAATTGGGGCAAGCACACAGGAAGTACATCAACCACTTCAAATGTTGCCAAGTGAACCAGGCATGTTGACATGTTGAATTTGCCTGCAAAAGCAGCATTAAAGAGCAATGCATCACTGACACATCTTGAAAGCTTTGAGAGCAGATTGGACACAGCAATGATTCTGGTATATTGAATACAGATGGGCCATGATCAACAAGACCATCAGCTCCACAGATGCTGGATGACTATCTACTGGACACTTCAACCATGCAAAGGAATAATGGCCTGTTATGGAACTGGTACTGCAAGTGGTCCATCTAGCAAGAAGCTATTATGTGAGTTGTGGTACAATCTCTATGTGTGCACTCCCCATCCCAAAGTGTACAGTCTGAGGGAGTTTTCAGTGTGACCTGGGATTTTGTATCTAATCGCAGGAAAAGCCTTGCATTGCTATAAATTGAACCATTTACATGTGTGAAAATGAACAGTCACTTCATAGCGGGAGACTATGTATTGATATTTACCCTTAGCTAACACACCAGCTTGGATGATGACGACATTGATTTGTTTACCAGTTGAAATCAGACACTGAAATGTGGAGCAGCGTTGTTTTGTGGTGTGTGTGGTTGGGAAACGGATAGCTATAGTAGTGACTAAGAAGCCCTGACCAGTTGCTGCCTTACAGATTCAATTGTACTGACTACAAAGCAAGTCGTGTTTTTCGAATTCTGAGCACACATTTGTCAAACGTTTTCATTCTCTTGTATAAGGCACAGCACCAAGTAAGGTTCTCAGTTTTTATCACAGGAATCAGCTGCCCTATAAGTAGCAATCCATTAAATTACCCTAACCTCCTACTTCCTCATCCCAATACCCCATTAGTAATCTGTAATATTATTGCCACTGTTCTCTTCCTCGTACCTCTACTCTATTAGCTCGTCTCACTCCTACTCGTCCCAGTACCCCATTAATACTCCTTGCATTACCTGCCTCCCTATTCCTTGTCCCAATATGGGTAGCATATAGGGCTGGACACACCCTTGCTGAGAGACAGGCAGTACAGTCACCATGCAAAAAAGGTCATGGGGACTCTGCTGCCTGTCAGTCGGGCTAGGTGGTGGCCTGTCACTCAGGCGAGGCACAATCCCCATAGTCTTCATTTGCATGGGGGACTGTGCTGCCTGTCTCTCAGCAGAGATGCACCCCCTGCTGTGCATTTTTGATTGTTTGTTGCAGAGCTGTTTCGGCTCCATAACAAACGTAATGCACAACAATGGGAGCTGGCAGGGCCTAGGAAGACTGGCCCCCACCTCCTATTATTGTGCTAGTAGCATAGACATGCTGCCTAACAGGAGAGGAGTCCTCTCTTGTCAGTCAGTGTGTTCACATTGCGCAGATCAATAACGTGAACATGCTGACTGACAAGATAGTACTCCTCTCCTGTCAGACAGCATGTCTACATCTCGGTGAGGTGGCGAGAGGCCATATGGTACTCCCCGTGGCAGTGTGAGCTAGTGTGGAGGGTGCATGCAGGTAAGTTTGGTCTTTTTTTATTTGATGTGCATGTATGCATATATGGATTATATGCATGCATGTATGTCTGTATGTAGTGAATGCTTACATGAAAGGAGTTCATATGAGTGATGTGTGAAAGTGTCTGTGTGTGTGTGTCAGCCCCCATCCATAAAGGGGGGCCTTTACATTTTGGGGTGGTGCCCGCATGGGGCATGTCATTCTTGTTTGCATTACCCTTGATGCACAGTAACAAATGTCTTTACCTGGTTAGACTGGTCTACACTGAATGCAGGCCAGTCTATCCACGTAATAACACTTATCGTTGTGTTACACTTGACGCACAGCTACTATGGAAACATGATAGGTGTTATTACGTGTTAATGATATATTAGGTAATTCCATATCCACCTTCATGGCTCCAGTAAACTGTATGAGAACAATTCAGCATGCCCCTTTGTGAGTTTATAAAGTAAGAGGGCAGTAGCCTTCTTTTTGTTAAAGGGGGGCCTAGTTCTGGAAGGCAAAGTGAATATCAAGAGAAAAAAGAGATAGACACCAGACTACCCCTCCCTTAAACGTACAGTTAGGGACCTATTCAGAAGCTAGTAATTTCTTAAGCTAGCTATAGATGATCACACTCATATTTATACAGATAAAACAATGTTTAATTTAAACAACAACATGTTAAAAACATACACAAAAAAGTATACTAATGTTAACCAGAGAGAAGACAAATGGACAACAAATGGACATGTGTCTAAACGTGAATATTAAACACAACAGGAAAAAATGTATGTCTAGTTACAAATTCCAAACACATTTTAACTGTCGACACACATTGGTGTTTCTAGCTCGGAGACCCAGATTAGTGTTTATAGCTCAGATGTAAATGTTGCAAACACTAAAGTATTAAAGATGGAGAAATGGCTTTCAGGGACTCTGTGCTTTCTTCGGGACAGCATGAAGATTATTAGATGTACAAATTTTCATCTACAAACTTAAAAAGAAGTGTGAATTAAAAAGTGAATTAAAAAGTGTGATCAAACCATTATTAAATAATGGAATATAGAAAGAATAGGTCAGACCTTCACCTTTAAGTAATTAATGATGTCTTGGGATAGGGGAAAGGTTTGAAAATGTCTTGCATACAGTGTTGGAAGACTCTAGTGCACAGAGGCTACCTATAATGATAGAGACAGCAACTGAATTTAATGCCAAATGCTACAGTAATATATACTGGCAAGCAAGAGAATTGTTAATTACCTGGCACGACTAATTGGAGTCACGTCATGTGACATGTTGGTGGTGGTCCATGGTTGGGGACTGGCAAATCAATCTAGTTGTAAGAACTGTAGGAAAAATAGTAACCATCCAGTCTTGGGTAGGAACTTAGTTGGCTTTCTATATTCCATCGTTTAATAATGGTTTGATCACACTTTTTAATTCGCACTTCTTTTTAACTTTCTAGATGAACATTTGTACATCTAATAATCTTTACGTTGTCCTGAAGAAAGCATGGGGTCCGTGAAAGCCATTTCTCCATCTATAATACTGAAGTGTTTGCAATATTTACATCTGAGGTATAAACACTAATCTGGGTCTCTGAGCTAGAAATACCAATGTGTGTCGACAGTTAAAATGTGTTTGGAATTTGTAACTACACATACATTTTTTCTTGTTGTATTTAATATTCATGTTAAGACACGTGTCCATTTGTCTTCTCTCTGGTTAACATTAGCAACCTTTTTTGGGTATGTTTTTAACATGTTGTTGCCTCAATTAAACTTTGTTTTATCTGTATAAATATCAGTGTGATCGTCTATAGCTAGCTTAAGAAATTAGTAGCATCTGAATAGGTCCCTACCTGTACGTTTAAGGGAGGGGTAGTCTGGTGTCTATCCCTTAGTGAGTTTATACATTATGTTGTTAATAGATATGGTTTTCATTCATTTCAATGTATTTTAATAGCTGTTGGAGCAATGCTGAATAAGCCTCTGCACCCAAATTCAGTGCTAGTTTATCAAAGTGCATGTGAAGTATTTGATAATGGCTTTAAGTGATTATTAACCCTAAAATGCCAGACACCACTGTGACTGTGTTATATTTCTGAAAAGCCATAATACAATACAGCATACTGCTGTAGCATCATTTTGCAATAAGCCAGAGGTATCAAATATGATATGTTAGTATATAAAGGGCAGGTATATTGTTGCTTTCTTAAAAGGTAGTTATCTTGACACTATCAAAAAAGGTTAGCATATTGCTCAATTGTGGCCTTACTTACCTGACATCCATGTTGGCTAAATAGCATGGTGTTGTCCTTTTCAAGCCGCTCTAATACACGATCATACATAAGGGATGATGTAGAGCTGACATTCAGCCAAGAACTGGGTCTTTTGCTTGCTGTTGATGAAAACATCAACTTTTTAAATATGAGAACAATAACCGCGTCTCTCAAAGATTTAGTCATAATTCAAGATGAGGTTACATCATTAAATCTCTTCTCAAAGCTGGATCCAAAATCGCAGGTCAATAGATAAACTCAACAACTAGAAAAAATGAGCCAGGGACTTTATTGGATGTATGTTGAATGATAGCATGATGTCATGATTAAGCCTTGTAACTTGATTGAGGTGTGCCAATGCTCAAAACGTATTACTGGGAAGGAGCACCATCTGCCTACCAAACCTAAAGCACTTCCATTTGAGACCAGACGGGTCAACAACAATCCCCAATGATGTTAAGAAAAGAAAAAGAAGCTAAGGGGCATGCCTAGTAAGACCAGTTGACACAACATAGTCACTATGTGTGAGTTCCTAGGACACAGTAGTCTAACCCTACATCAATTATGAACTGTCGGATAGGGACAGAAGGCAACTTCAAACAAGCTTGTGAACACCTCTAAAAAATGAATGTTCTCCTTGCATTGGTATCCATGGGGAGCTAGTGCAACTAATGGGGGCACGAAGGCTTGACTGGTCATGAAGGGGCTTGGGTAGATTTATGAGATTTTTTAGGAACAGACAAAGGGCTGTGAAGTGTGGTAGGGCTCTTTGTTATGTCCTCCTAATGGGTAATTCTATCTGCCTCCAATGCCTGTCCAATGCCTTTGAAATTCTGTGTGATGAACCTCCTCGAATTCACACCAGTGCAGATTTCAGCTGTGAATCTCAAAGAAAACTAAAGATATTTTGCTTTATCAAATTGCAAGACATTTACTTTCTCTACTGGTCACCAGTTGTCTTTGCTTGCAAATTCCCCCTTCCCAAACAACAAGGTGGTAGACCAAAATGGTGGCTGGCTCAATTAACCCCAAACCTAGCATTGTTGCACCTTTCTATGAGCAGAAGTTGAGTTGTTTCCCAAAACCTTCATTTTACATATTTCAGCCACTGGCCTTCGAAGTGATGTAGGGTATAAAACCTGAATGGTAGGGGAAAACACACTCCAGGTAACATGGCATTTCCCCATCAGGTGTTGGTGAAGACCCTGAAACTGACATGCTCATTACCAAAGGTTCCAACCAAAGTACACCTTAGCAGTTTCTCATTAGGTTCCTCCTTTGAGGAGATTTGTGAAATGCATTGTTCAGCCCAGTGAGAGGGTGGGCATATTAAAGTGCTACATTCTCTATCAAATGCTCAAGCACTTAAACCAAATGTTCACCATTCTGACACATGGTTCCCAGTGGCATTGGGTCTGTGAAATGCAAAATAATTAGTGTAATTCTAATTTCCCTTGTCCAAGAATGAATGACCACCACTATCAGTGATGAAGTCAGTGGAGTGTAGAGATCGGAGCCACAGCCATGTGGGACTGCTCATGCAGTGTAGGCTTGGCATACTGAGATTCTGAGATCTCATTGATTGCCTGTTGGCAATATGATGGTCCCAGAGATAACTGTTGTTGCCCCTGGGGCTGAACTCTAAGTGTGTCCTCTGTGCCATTACAAGTGCCACAGTGACTATTGTTTCCACTGGCGAGGCCTTTGCAGAAAGCTGACCCCACAGACCATCTTCTCAGTCTCTCTGCCATTAATCGATTGATGTGACTGTCAATTTCCTGGTATACACTTCCCAGATCATTTACCTCGGCAATTGCCCGAACAAATCATGTTTTCCCTTTCAAGCTCATTCTTTGTGCAGCCATCCCTGCCAAGGACAGGTGTGCTGTTGTCAATATCCTTTTCTCATTTCCAACCAATCCCAAGGCATGCGTCCTTATAATAAGCCTACCATCGTATCACTCACAGTCTTCTCCTACTTTCATCATTTGGTGCTGAGGGGGGACCCTTTACCTTTTATTGTCTATTGGTATTCTACACAATGTTAATTATTAGCCCTCAGCATGAATCAATGCAAAATAGATTCTAAACAAAGGACATCCCCAATTGAAAAAGTTTCAAATACAGAACACACCAGCAATATTTTATACGGGCCCTACATCCCGAAAAGGAAGCAGAATAAAAATACAAATAGTTACATTTTCGAATCAATTGTATTGTTGTATCATACATTTTATAGCAACACAACATCTTTACACATAGCAAATAAGAACCCAGAGGTAGAGGTTCACATTTCCTCGAAGAGGTTCCCCCATTCCCAAAATCAAGGTGTGCCATTTTCATTAGCATTGTTCGACCTCTGCCCACCTTGGTCCAATACAACTCCAGTGTTGAGTGACCTACTGCTTCCATACGTCTGTCCACCCTCACTGCTCAGCCTGTTACAAACCTCCACGCCTTCCCCTCAGGCACACTTAACAGGCTATCTCTTCTGGAAGGTTCCCTAGGAGTTACACTATTTTTACTGCCGTGACATCTATTTAAGGAACATATTTACTTTTCCAAAGAATGAACCGAACGTAATGCTCCCCCAGTGCAACAATCCCAGCCCACAATCTGGCAAATGTAACAATTACACCCTGTAATATGATATAAGAAGCAGGCTCTTTTCATCTGAACATGTTTTATTTACCATAAAAAATCAAGGAATTCAAGTGGGCCCCGAACTTTCAAAGCTGGGGAGAGGGTCACCCATAACATATCAAATAAATATAAGCAGCTTGTCTACAGAAAGGAAAACACAACCTGCCTGCTATTGTTTCCTTGAGTTTTCATGCCAAATTAACACAAACATCCATACATAGACAAATAAATATGAGCGACTATTATAGACAACAATGTAATATATTTATATATTACTTTAGAAATGCAAATTGAGAATGAGTTTCATAAAAGTTAATTCACACAATTGACAGAATTGTCGTTTTCTCCAACCACTTGATATCAAAAGGGTAGGTAGGTAGAACGGGCCGTATTACGAGTTTTGCTGAATTTCCTATGGAAATTCAGAAAAGCAGCAATAGTGTTGCTGCAGGTGGTAAGCGTGCAGAAATTATGCAGGTCTGCACTTTTACAAGCCAAGGAGACCTAAAAGGTGTTTGGGGCTTATGCAAAAGGTCCCAGGTAGGGGTGTGGCACAAGATGGTGGACAAGATGGTGGGGTGGTGTATTGAGGGTGCTATGAAAAATGGTAGCAAAAGGTATGGCTGTGAGCTTGCTGATTCTATACAGGAAGGCTTAAAATGGCAGCTTCTGGGCTAATGGTAGCTATTGAAAAAGTATATATCCTTTAGGAACTGGGATAGACCATCCAAGGCAATTCGGCCTGTTGATGTGTATACGATGGGCCGGACAGCAGCCACATGAGGTGTGCAGTTGTACTTTATAGGAATGCCTTCAAAGGTGGGCTTAATGGTGTAATGGTGTAGGTTGAACAAAAATAGGATCCAATTCTAGTCGGTCAAAAAAGGGAGTGTCAGTCATAGGGGGCTATTTGAGAAAGGCCCTGTTGGAGTGGTAGCAGGATGTCACAGGTCCAGAGGACATGACAGATGAAGTGACATCTGATTCTACAATTCAGTTATAGAAAGTTTGGAAGGATTGGCCTCTTAAAGGGCACCTCTACTTGGATCACCAAGAACATGATTGTGTAGCATCTACTGAGATGTAAGCTGGTGTCCAGCCCCATCTAGATGCAGTGGTGCTTGGCAGTGAAATCATTGCATATGCACACTGGGTCTCCTGTGATAATCACCAGCATCACCCACCTTTCAAGTTTGAACACACCCTGGCTTCCTGACAAATTAACTGCTGAAATAGGCAACTGCTTCGCTAACTAATGGGCCAAGTATAGTAGCATGCCTCGTCTCATACATCTATCCTGAAATATAATCTTACTATAGGACCTGTTCTGTATTTCTCACAGCAAACACAAACCTCTCCCTATCTGCTCTTCCTTGGAAGAGGAAGGGATCACACATAAAGGCAATTAAGATTTCAACTTGCCGATTACACACACCATAAATAAAATAAATAAACAATTAGTGCATCCATGGGGTAAATTGATGAAAACGTATTTGCATAAACAACGAGCCATGCCTGAACAGTATTTTCCTTGACAAATGCCGTATTTTTAAAGAAAGTGTTACTGACCAGATCCCGTGCAAAAATGAAAAAAAAATACATGAAACATTTTTGGCGTATGAGTCTTTAATATTAGAGAGACTAGAAGCAAGATAGGTTACCAATTTTGGGTCTTGGAAACAGCAAGTGTGAAGAAAAAATGCTTCTGAAAAGCTTGGGAAGGCCACTTCTTGGCCTCGCGCAGTTGCCTAATTGCTCCGAGAGCAGTAAATCTGTCTGGAAGGGCTCCGACAGACGGAGCATTACCGCCCTCTAGCCTCGTGCGGAAATTATTCTTCGGCCTAAGCGATATCCTTCAGGGATAGCGTCGCCGTCCTCTTCGTGGCTCTTGAAACCCTTCCAGAATGCTAACGGCAACCTTCAGCTGCACGCCAGAATAATGATGGCGTGCTGGAAAGCTTTCAATAACGTTCCGGAGCACGGCAAACTGCGTAGTTTAATTTGAGCTGATGGAAATATGAATACCCGAATGCCGTCGCCGTCAGGGTAAACTGATTTACAAAGCGCGCGCCATTTACATTTTGCTGTAGGAATCGAAAGATCCAGGTTGATGGTGATGATAAAATAGTTTCAAAACGTTTATTTCCACCAAATTATATGGGCTGGCATGCTTCATGAAAATAACTGTAAAGGGAGACTGCGACAGCAAATGGCTTCAACATATTGAATATGTAAAGGGTTGATCTATAGCGTGTGTTCATTCAACAGAGCCCATGGTAATGCAGTGGGGAAAAAACTGCGCCTCATGCATGAAGGTTTGCAGTGGAGCAAGTGAGGTCATCTCAGATTCCCCCTGCCACTTTATTCATAATTTACACACTGGGTGAATCTGGAAATGCATTTTTCAGATGCTCACGTGCAAATGCCATTGTCAAAGATGTGTTCAAGGGAAACCCACAAATGCTCGCAACAGCTCTCAGGGTGCTCTGTTGTGCTTGATAATCGGAAAATCAGGCGTCTAAAAATAACGCAAGGATGTGTTTTTTCTAATGCCCAGGGATGGACTAGGAACCAAAAGAGGCCCTGAAAATGTTTTTCAAAGTGGCCCCAAATCACACAATGTGAGTGAGTCCAACAATTTCTCATGAGGACATTTGGAACTAAAATAGTAACCAAGAGGCCCAGGATGCAGAATCCCAGTGGGAAATCTCCAGAGTTCCCTGTAGGCCGGTCCACCCCTGCCAATGCCCATGCACATTTCGAGGATATGCGTGCCACCACCTGCTAATTATCTGGGCAAGACACACTCTCCCAAAATTGATGTCGAACAGCTACTCCCACCTAAATGGCCTGTCATTGTGAATTTAATAAAAAAAAAGAAAATGGCATTTCTCTGTTTGAGGGACCGAAATGGAAGCTGGTGGCAATGGTTCATACCCCTACTGTGGACCCTCTAATGCATTGCACACCCCCGTGCTCCTAATGCCAATGGACGCAGGGGAAAGTGTTTATTTTCTATGGATTTTAAAAGATATACTGTTTTGAATTAGAGATTCTCTTCAAAGTGTGGATAAGTGATCCCAGAATCACTCAATTGTCCAAAGGGGTCTAAAAAAGGGTCTCTGAGTGGTCACATCTAAGATCTAAGAAGTGGACTTTAAAATGGCCTCTGTGGCACCTATGCTCCATTTTAGGTGCAAGTGAAGGGGATGTGCTAGCATTTCCCATTACTTTTGCCGAACACAGTTTTAGAGAATTAGGCCCCTCCCGAGTGCAGCTTCCTCTTAATATAGCGCCCCCTTGATCTTGTCTAATATGTGTGTTAGTGCCCCCTCAAATGCCTTTAGGTTCAACAGAAACCCTTAAATAAAAACATATACAAAGTACAACCGGTTGGGTTTCCTCAAAGACACACAATATGCCTCTGGGAACTAAGATAAACCAGGCTACCTCTTAAGTCATTGATGCCATTCAAGTCGTGGCTACTGTCTTTTCGTCATTCGAAACTACTGTTAACAATTGGTCTTTTAACATCTGTTACGGCTTAACAGAGTTGTCTCTAATCAAATCTTCACTATACTTCTTTCTGTACAATATATATATATATATCACACTTTTATAATAAATTACGGTTTTATAGCACACTTGTGAAGATGATGGTGATCAACAATGGATAATGTTACAGTGGTTCACTCTTTTTGATGGCTTAAAAGTGATATAGAGAGGATAAAGTAGCTGAGAATGCTTTTATGGCTTCAAGGACAAGGACAATGCAATGATGAATGAAAATGCAGTACATAAAATAAACTTGATATGACTTCAATGAAAGACAATGTAATCACTTTTCTTTGACAATTCACCCCCCCTCTATGCAAGGTAAAGAGATGGGAGGAGAGCACACAGTTCTCAGGAATGCAATCAAATATAATTCAGTTCCCCCCTAGCAAGCTTATAGGAAAACAGGTAGGAGTTTTAAACACAGGCAAGATACTTTGATATGGTTGCAATTAAATGAAAAATATGTTAAAATTGCTTTTAATTCCCTATAGGAGGTTCCGGGTGAGTGAGAGATACTTTAAATTAATTCAGGATCACTTTAGCAATACTCTATCAATGATTGTCAGGTTGCACACGAATTTCAGCAAGGAAGGCAAGGACAAATATTTTTTACACGTGGCAGAAATTAAGCAAAATGTCAAATTGTGGCAAATTTAGTGTAGGAAGTCGATTCTAGGCTCGTTGGAAAGCATAGAATCTTAGCGTTAAGATGACAGTTAAAACTCGCTCCTAGCACAAACGGTTCCAGAGATACGGCCGATTTAGCAAAGGTAGTTTCTCAGATTTGAAATTTTAAAGCTCAGAATGACAGATGACAGTTTTCAGTTTTAAAGATGACAGAATGACATGATTCTAGGAGACAGTTCTAATAGGCTAACATAGTTTGGATTAGATTATTTTAAACTAAGAGATTGGTTTTGGCACAGTGCTAACTGGGTACTCACACTAGATTTTGGACAGGAATGGGCCTCGTCACGGATCTGGTCAGGATTGGCTGGACTTCTGCTAGCGGTTCTTCACAGCGATCTGGTCTCTGGGTCTCCGGTTCTGTTATCGGTTCTGCTAGCGGTTCCGGATACATCGGTCTCTCTGGATACTGCTACAGGTTCTTGCAAAAGTTCTTTGCAAAGAATTCAAACAGCTCGCCCCAGCTGTTGAATAGTTTGGTTGGTTTTGAGGCCTGCTGAAGAGGATTCAGCTTGTGGATTCAGGCCTCTCTGCTACAAATTCTGGAGTTAATTTCCGGTCTCTGGAGATTGATGGATTTGAAGTCTGGATCGCTCGGCAAAGCGTCCCGCAGAAAGTGGAAAGTGAAAGTTCCACCTGTCCTGCACTGTCTGCTTTTATGTGTTTAGAAAGTGGGTGTGTGCGTGGCATAACTGAGCCTGCCCCTCTCTACTTGTCATTGTCCCAATTCTCCCCTCTCCCAAGATTGGGGGAAGGAAATGGATTGTCATCATGATGAGGTCTGTTTATGGGTCAGAGGATCCTCCCCTGGTCAATTTGCCCACAAATCTATATTTGATTCAAATACATATTTCCCAGATACACGAGTGGTTGACATTACATGTACATATTACAGATGAATTAAGACAGGTCTCTGTTCAAGCCCCATGTTCCTGCGAGCTGGGACTCAGAAATGACAACATTTTGCGCTTTTTGGTCGGTTTACCAATATCGGACATTTACCAAAAATTACACAAATGTGCGCAAGGAGTATGGACATTAATTGATGAAGTGTCAGATTTTTAACATGCAAACATTTGGAGTAAGACCCTACTTTCCGCTAGCAAACCCCCAGAATACACCACACGGTCCTGACACCTCTTAAAACGTGCACAGAAAAATCACAAGAGTAATGATGTTACTTATATAATTCTTACAAGACCGTACTATGAATTATCCATCTTTTTTGTAAATTATGCTCTGGCCCAAAGGGGTGTGGTTTCCCCCAAGCACATGGTGGAGTTTCTGGTGTGTCCACTTCCCCCAAGCTCAGTTTGCTCTTACAGGCACTGCCCCTCCCAGTTTCTCCCAATAGGAAGCCATTTACGACCCCGCCAATATAACATTTGCCTGAGTCCAGGACAGGGCTTTGTTCAATTTCCTGCAGTCTGCAGGTACCCCTCCCTTAATTCAATCTGAGAGGTGTCATCTCCTTTTGGCAGGGGCAGCAGGATGAAACTAGGCCTGGGAAGAGTGGCTGAGCAGGTTTCTCCTGTCGGGGGTAGTTGTCAGGCAGAGTTCAGCTAAATGTCACTTTAGTTCCCAGTTTTCTACATTCAAATCCAACTTACATGCAGCTATTTTTTTATATATACATTAAATAATTACTTCCTTCAAGTCATTTCAGAATATAGTTTTACATTGTATCCACCTCTTAGCAAGTCTTTCCTTGGCCTGGTTTGGGTTCATTTGTTCAGTTTTACACCAATGTCTGGTGGTTTTAAAATGCCGGCTTTCTGATAGTGGTGAGCACCGGTATTGCATCCATTTTTGACATTAAGAAAATGAATTCCCCACAGTTCTGGGTTGCTTTTGGCAATCAACATTGCCATTCCCAATGGTTTCAGGCTACTGTGTGTGTAGCCCAATGGTGGTTTTAGGCAGTGCCCTCCTGTGCTCACAACATAGGCAAAAATGGGTGGCAGCATATTCTTCATGTTTTCCCTGTGCACTCTCTGGGGAGTTCTGGCCATCATGATGTTTTCAATGCCAGTAACGCACAGTTTTATGGTAGGGCTTGGATGCATGGGTAAAAACATCCCACAAGCCCCCCCTCTTGCGATGGCCATTCTGATCTTTCACTGATGGAACACGCAAGATCTGGGATGTTCGCCTCATTTTCTTCCAATTCCGTAGATGGCACAGTTCAGCATCTTTTCCTCCCTCCATTCGATCAATCAGTTTGCCTTGCTGGTCCTGATGGGAGGATTGGGCGGTACCCCGGGCCCCTCAGATCTTTGCTCCCGGTCACCGGTCGTCCTCCTTGGCCAGTCTCCAGGTTTTCTTTCTCCTAGGACGACAAAGCAAAAGCGGCAATACCTATTCATAGACATTTTTCCACCACTATTCATATAGTGGGGCGACATATACATTTTATAAATCACGAGAATAGATCATAGCATTCTTATTTTGAAAAACAAGATATCATCATGAAAATGTTTTTTTTCTAATAATAATATTTTAGAGACTATATGCGGGATATTTTAGGATGGGAACTGAATTAATCTGGAGCGGTCCCCTCTGGTATTGCAGAGGACTCCTCCAGTTGCTGCAGAGTGTGCCTAGGATGGCAACACTTTAGCTGATTTATATGTACCCACTTGTCTTCCCCTTCCACCAGACTACCTTTGGGGATGCGGATCTTATACGCTACAGGGGAGATCTTGTCTATAATTTCAAACGGTCCCTTCCATGTAGGCAAACATTTTCGCTGTTTGACCTGGTTCCTCTGGAAATTGGATAGATAGACCCGGTCCCCCACCTCGTATACTTTCCTGGTGGTTTTCAGGTCGTAGTGGGTTTTCATGCTATCAGCTGATCTTTCTAGATTCCGCTGAGCATAGGCAAAAGCATGTTGAAGGTGTTTCCTTAAATTCTCCACATACTCATGAGTTGTGGAGGCATTTATCAACGTCTGCTCTTGGGTCCTGTAGAGCAAATGCTGGGGAAGCACCATCTTGCGTCCGGTCATCAACTCAAATGGTGACATTTTAGTTGCAGATAAAGGGGTAGATCTGATGGCCATTAGGACCAGATGTAGTCGGATATCCCAACTTGGCCCAGAATCTGCCACAAACTTTTTTAAGATGCTCACAATGGTTCGGTTGTAGCGTTCTACTGCCCCAGAGGAAGCTGGCCGGTAAGCAATATGTAACTTCCTTTTGACTCCCAGTATCTCCCACATCTTTGTTATTACCTCGCTGGTGAAATGGCTACCTCTGTCTGACTTAATCCTTTGAGGAAGACCAAAACGGGAAAAGATGTGGTTAATCATCAGGGCAGCTGCTGTTTCTGCCTTGCAGTTTGGGGCCGGGGGACATTCCACCCACTTGGTAAACAAGCATGTAACGGTCAACATGTACTTGTTTCCTCTAGATGAGCGAATTACAGGGCCTACAAAGTCGATTTACAAATCTGACCATGGCAGTGTCATCCCCCTCTTTTGGAGAGGCGCACGGTGTGAGGGATGCTGGCTGAAATTGTGCACACACAAGACACCCCTTCAAGTATTGGTCGAGGTCCTGCCCCATGTGTGGTCAGTATGCAACCTCTCTTAAGATTTCAAGTGTTGTATGAAACCCCCTGTGACCGGCGGTGGCCGCATCATGGGCGTGACTTAACATCAGGCTTCGGAATGAGGTAGGAACCACCCACTGATCATGGCCAGCTGGGGATTTCCTTACCAATAAACCGTCTTGGATTCGTAACATTTTTGGACATTTCATCAACACTCTTAGGTCCTCTTTCCCAATGTAATCGGTATCCGTCAGGGGAAAGTTCTCAGGGTCCTCAAGGTAATAGTAAAACTTACCAATGATTGGATCCTCCTTCTGAGCTGTAATTAAATCAGCATCAGGGGTCTCCTTACTCCATTGGGCAGTTGAAAGATCATTGTGAGCATTTGTCTGGGACCTAGTGATAGCAGTGACCTGGATTTCCCCCAACAGGGACTCTATTTCTATTAGCTCCCCTTGGATGGCCCGGTTTTGGCCAGCTGATCAGCTAAGTCATTTCCAGTTTTGTCTGGTCCCTCTACTTTGGAATGACCCTTTATCTTCTTCCAGTAGATGGTCATCCCATTCGAGGTGACCAGATCATCAATGTTTTGAATTAACTTCCCATGTTTCAAAGGTTTGTTATTAGCACATAGCATGCCTCTGGTTTTCCAGTTAACCAGGTGCTCCACGAACCCGTTCCGTACATAATCCGAATCTGTGATGACCAGTTCGTGGAGTTGATGTTGGACAGCAGTGAGGATGGCTTGATGCACAGCCATCAATTCTGCCACCTGACTACTTCGGGGACCAATTTTGTATCCAGCGGAGGGTTCTGGGGACTCATTCACCCATGCATTCACTACGCCGGCCACCAGTTCTTTCTCCCCGTTGTTGTCAAGATGGTAAGAGCATCCATCCACATATACAGTGGGCATTCCCTCACACTTGTCTTCTTCAAAGACTTTGTGTGGGGAATTAAGGTATGCCTCCATGTTGTCCTTGATTTTTAGACTATTTTTCTCTGGCACAATCATGCAAGTCATCCAGACCTTGCGCGAGGGGACTCTTCTTGTTTTGGCCATATCTGACCTCCACAGGAAAGCCTTGCATTGACAGAATCCAGGAAGTAATTCGGGAATTACTCACATTTCCGGCCGGATTCTGTCACTTTGGAGATATTGCAGAGGCTGGTGTGGAGTCTCCACTATGATGTGTTCCCCCTGGATAAATGGGCGGTAATTCTTCAATGCCCATACGGTTGCCAGTAGTGCCTTCTCACAATCGTTGAATTTTTCCTCCACAGAGGATAAAGTTTTGCTCGCATAGGAGATTACTTTATTGACCTTGTCATGCTTTTGGTATAATTCTGCCATCAAGCACGTATTAGAGAACTCTGTCTCCAGAAAGAACTCCTTGTTTCTGACAGGGTAAGCTAGGCAAGGCGCTTGTGAGAGGCTTCTCTTGAGTTGTTTTACTGCCTCGGATTGTTCTGGACCCCATTCCCACTTGCCCCCCCCCTTCAAGAGATGAGTCAGGTGTCTAGTGATCTCTGCTTAGCCCTCAATGAACTTTCTGCTGTAATTAGTCAGTCCAATGAGGCTCCTTAGTTCCCGCAGAGTTGTGGGATCCTTCAGTTTCTGGAGTGCTTCCACTTTCTTTTCCTGGGGACAGAGACCCTGAGGAGTAATCTCATGCCCCAAGAAATTAACACAGGTTCTACACCACTGTGCTTTCTGAAAGGAAAGTTTTGCTCCGGCGGCCCTCAACTGTGTCAGAACATAACGGATCTCCGCTATGTGTTCCTCCACAGATTAACTTTTGATGAGGACATCATCTACATAAGCCAGGTTACCCCTCGCACCCAGGTCGGGCATGGCCTTATGTAGGAAAATGTTGAATTAATTGCCGGAGTTGAGGTATCCGAAGGGAGTCCGGGTCCATGTGTACTGCTGGCCCCCAAAGGTAAAAGCCAGTTTGTATTGGTCATCCCTACTGACAGGCACGCTCCAGTATCCATTGGTCAGGTCTATTGCTGTGAATACCTGTGACCCCTGAATCTGGGCCAGCCCTTGGTCAATGTAGGGCAGAGGCCATCGGGAAGTATGGACCCGTTTGTTGAGCTCCCTAAGGTCGGTGCAGAGTCTCCACTGGCCTTTTGGCTTCAATATTCCCAGCACCGGATTATTGAAGGTGCTGTGTACTGGACGGATTATTCCCCGGGACTCAAGGTTCTTAATTATTTCAGTAAGGGACTCCATGGATGCGAGAGGCAAACGATATTGCTTCACAAACACTGGAGTCATTCCAGGGTCTGTGGGAATTGTTGTGGTGTGGATGTCGGTGCGACCACAGTCATATGAGTCTACCGCAAAGAGATCTTGGAAATCCAAGAAAACTTGTTTCAACTTTTGCTTCTGTTCCAGAGTCACGCAGGCATCAGCTAGGTTGACTCTCTCTTCCACCATCTGCCTGAAGCCTGGAAAGACTTCTGGTTTTGCTATCTCAGTGGCCTCCTCCAGCTGGGTGGAGAAGTCCCTGGTCAGAGTGCTGATTTGGACTGGAGGCTTCAGGTGGGAAAGGCAGCCCTCATGGACCTGGAAAATCACCTCATCCCTCCTGAAGTCACAAGTCACATCTTCCTTACCATAAGGGCAAGAAGTGTACACCAGGAAGTTCCCGCCATGCCAGGTGAAAATCCTGTCTGGTGTTGTATTGTCATCACTGTCACTGTCAAAACAGTCCTTGGGGATTTGGACCTAACAGTTCATTTCCTAAATCAATGGAGAAATGTCGGTCATCAACCGCCATTCCAATAATGGTGCCTGCGGCTAGAGTAATACTCTTTAAGTCGCTGTTATCCACCTCTATTGGAATGGTGTCATGTTCTATGTTGACTAATGGTGTTGGGTTTACCCCTAACCCTTGCTGTTGGAGAGAAGCATTTAGATGAATATAAGCATCAGGGTTTTTCAATTTTTGTCCTCTTTTAACTTTCACTTCCAGGGAGAATTGTCGGGTCCTTTCTGGGATGGTGACTTCCTCTTTAAGCTGAATTTCAACTGCATAAGGTAGCAATTGAGCTGACCTAAATGCTTTTGAAGTTTATTAGGTCCAAATTAATGGCAAAGCGATTGAGAATATCACTGCCTAAGTAAAAGGCGGCAGTGACGTCTCGCACGACCCAACAATTATGGACTATGCTCTTGTTGCCAATGGAGATTTTGAGCATACACCTGCTTGGCAGGAGATGTTTGGAATCGGGTGCTTCCAGGTCCATTTCCCATTTGTCTATCAGTTTGAATGTGGGAATGGCTGGATCTTTCGGGAGTTGGCGGAACATGGCTTCGCTGATGAAGCTCTTACCGTTGTTCACACACACTTGAGCGAGAACAGAGTCCTTCCCATCATTTAACTGAACAGGGATGAACAACTGCTCTCCAATTTGCTGAATACCAGCCAGGCTCTGAGCTGATTTCACATATTTCTGGACTATAGGAGTGGGAGTGGCTGATTGTGGATTGGCAAAGAATTTCATGGTATTTCCTTCCAGTGTGGAATACCACCTTAAACTGGAAGGAAGGTTGATTTTCAGAAATAGAGAGGACCCCCCATCACCAGTCTGTTGTCCTACTGCTATTACTGTCACGTCTGGAATTTGGTTGTTCTGGAAGTGAAATTCTACTTGGTCAGATTTTTGTTCAACCATGTGGCAGGTGCCATTTACAATAACATGGTTGACACTCTGTTTTAATTTTATTGGTCAGCTAGTCTGGGTCCAGAGGACCTTTTTCACGCAATCTATTAGGGGTGACAACCTTCTCAAGAGGTCATTCCCTAGTAAACAAGGGGTGCCCTCTGGAGTTACTACTATGACCGGGAGTTTCACCTTGTGTCGCCCAATTTTGATGTCCAAATCTGCCGTCCCCTCGACGGGAATTTCCTTCCCATCAAAGTTCTGGAGTTGTCCTGGAAGAGAGGTGAGAGGAATACAATAATTCTCTCCCCTTCCTAAATTCAGTTCATCAAAGGCCCTTCTGGACAGAAGGGTAGCTTGAGATCCAGTGTCCACCAGCGCTGAAATTGTACTCTGCCCCTGTACTTGTACCGGGGCATAATATCTTCCCTCCTTCTCCTCAAGGGGGCACAGATAATGCACATTTTTGGACAACTGGTGGGCCAATTTTCTGGTTTTGGACATTGCAAGAGAAGAGATTTGGGCAGAATTCTGTGGAGAGCCTTGGGAATCTAAAAGAAAAAGTTGGCAACTGGAGATCAGAGCCATTGTTTCGGTATTGTGGGTTCTGGGATGAGATGATGGGCGGCGGTAGCTCAGTCTCCATATCTCCCCAGTCTGGATTGGAATCCCTTGGGACCCATTTTTCTTTGGGAGGAGTTCCCCCTTCTCTAAAGGAGAATATCCTTTTCCCAGGATCCTCTGAGGATCCCTCTCCCTCAAATTGGAAGATCTGTACCTCCTCCACAAACTGGGCCTGTTTGGGTACTTTGTTTCTCCTACCCCCCCCTCTGCTCCTTTGGAGGCAGACTTTCAGGGGCAGGAGATTTCGTTTCCGGTTCCTGGATTTCCAAAGGCTGTTTAAAAGTGAGGAAGGAAGCTTCCTCCAAGGCTTTACACCCCCCTTCCCTTTGTGCCTCCTCCCTGGGAACCGGTGGGTTATCGGGGCGCTGCCCCCGTCATTGTTCTGGAGCACCAGGTCCAGAGTTCGGGGCGCTCTGTGCCGGCATGACCATCTGAGGGTTCTGTTGCGCCCTCAGCATGCGACCCAGATCCCGTGCCATGTTTTGGACCTGGCGCTCAAGTTGTGAAACCCGCTCAGGCTGATACGGGGTTCTGTATTCTCCCCTGGGCTGATCCCGGGAAGGGTAGCTATCCCTTCTCTAGTAATACCCCGGATTGGGAAGATTTGGGTACCCCTCCACCCTTGGCCTCCCCTCTCCCAGATTAGGTGTTCTGGGCTCAGGGAATTGGGGAAAGAAGGATGGATGATTTGGGGCTGGAAGTTGGGTGGATACCTGGGGAAAAAATTCTGCCCAGGGTTTGGTGATTTTCTGCCCTCCTGGGGGAAGTTAGGAGGGAAATTCCCTGGGTTAGGTGCTTGGCCGGACCCCCCCCCTTGGGCTGGAGGAGTCCACACATAACCCAGGATGGGTCGGTTTCCCTTGTAGCGGGGACTTACATAATAAGGGGAGCGAGGGACCCCATTTGTGGGACTACGTCCTTGACTCCCTGTCTGTGACTGGCCCGAGGGCCTTCTGGTGTTAGAGTTATTTGGTGCAGGCAGGTTTTTAGGCCCCCATCTCCAAATCTAAAACGGGGGAAGCAGCAGGGGTGTTGTTGGTTTTGGGGTTTTTCTGCGCATTATTTTTATTTTCTATGGGCTTCTGCACCTCATAGATCCGGGTAGCCTGTTCAATGACCCAGTCTAGTGACCACTTCTCGTGAAAATCTCTCACTAGCTGGGTCATGATGTATTTGGGCAAGGCATGGAAAAAAGTATTGACAAACTCTTTGCTGTCTGTGTGCACCCTTTTGGTGGTCTGTGCAAAGGCACACTTCAATTCTTGCACGAATTCTTGTGGGGCCTGATCCTCCCCACATTGCAAATTGTAGGCTGCTTGCAAGCCTCTTGGGGATTTCTATGAACAGAAAAATGTTTCAAGATGGCCGCCCTATATGCGGACCATCTTGAATGGTTTTGGTCCTCCAGCCCTGCAAAGAAACTGGAGTTTTCTGGGGAGAATGTCCATTTGACGTACTGGATGCAGCTACTGCTGTCCTTCAAATGGAAAGTCTCCATCATTTGCTCATAGAGCACCAAGTGTTCCCAAACAGAATACTTGGCATTCTTATGATAAGGCGTGATGACACTCCTTATTGCCTTTATTTGCTTCAATGGGTCCTTAAGCAAGGCCCTTTTTGCCTTAATGGCCTTTTTGGTTCGGGTAACCCTGGTCCATTCATCCTCCGACTCAGAAGCACTGCTCCCAGAGGTGCCTGTCTGATCTTCCAGGTTTTCCCGGATTCTGCGAGCCTGGGAATGGCTGGCAGAATGTGGAAACCTGGTCTCCCGTGTCCTGTGACGCTCAGAGGAGTCTTCAGATCCCTCCTTGCTGCCAGGATTTGATGGGTACCCCCCCACTGACCTAACTGGGCAGAGGTTTTCAGGATGCCCTTAGTGGGCCTACTCTCCTGGGGTTCCCCACTAAATTGCACTGTGCTTGGGTGCCCATACCCGGATGCCCACCCCTCCATTCCTGGGTGGTACTGGCCTATGAGCCCCATACTTTTAGCTGGATAGTAATCTACCATCCCTGTGGCCCCGTGCTCATGTGCGCCAGGGGAAAATGGGGGTGGCAGAGTCCAGGGACTGGTAGAGATGAAGGCCTCTGGTACTAGGGCTCCTGAGGTTATGCTCAGGCATTTCCCTTTCCAAGCGAACTTCATCTCTATCAGCTCCTGCTCCCTTTTGCAATGCAAGAGCCTGGGCTTTCAGCTCCTCGACCAAGGCCTTACTCGACTCTATCAATCTCTCCTGCATGGCTAGCTGTTGCTGGAGCCTATCATTGTGCTGGAAGAGAGCCTCATTCTCTCTCTGTGCCTCCTGATTGTTCCTGGAGTACTGGGCCAGTCTTTGCTGCAGGAGGGTTACCTCCTGCGTCCCATCCCTACTGGCCTGCTCCTTTCTTGCCAGAGCCTCTTCCACCCTCCTGGTGTGCTCTAACAGGTTCTGATGCTCTTTTTGGAGGTCACCCAGCTCCTGGAGGGCCAAGTGATTTTCTTCAGTTTTTCTTTTTAAATGGCAGACTTCCTGACCTAAGGTGTCCCTTTCCTGACTAAGAGTCTGCATCTGTGCCGCCAGGTCGTCCCTTTGCCTTTGAAGGGCACCAGCTTTCTGGCGCTCCTGATCAAACTCTGCCTGGGTATCCAGGTCTTTCAGGATCAGTTTATTGCTCTCTGCCTTTTCCCTATCTAGGTGGCTTTGCAGGGTGACTACCTGCTCAGCACATGCCCTATTGAAATCTAGTTGTTGCTCCAGCTTTTTCTGGCTCTGCAGTAGGGAGTCCAAACCTTCTTGGTACTCCTTCTGCAAGGCCAGAAATCTGGTATCCTGGTCAGACTTTTCCCATTGCAGGATACACATGTCCTCTTTGATTTTAATGAGATACTGTCTGCTCTCATTTTCTGACTCCTGGCTTCTGTGCATCCTCTGCTCAGAAGAGACCAGGTCAGATTGGGCCTTCTCTAACGCGATCTGTTGCCTATTTGCCAGATCTTGGCCTTCAGCACATTTGTCCTGCATGGCTCCCATATATAGATACAAATATGCCGCTATCCTAACCATCTTGTCGTGTTCATCTTTAGCTTTAGGAGCCATGTATAGTTCACTCAGGGCCACATGTAAGGGACCCTGATCTCTCCAGATATCTAACCCAGTTGCAGTGAGCTGTCGTGTGATTGCAACCACGCATCCTGGCCCTGCTCAGTGCATTCACCTCTCACAAATAGCTTATGTAAAAAGTGCTCTCTGGCTATTTTGATGTCTACCAGTGTCGTCATTCTGGAATTTGAGTTCCTTCCTGACTTACAGAAGTTTGTATTTTATTTTGCAAAACAGACCGTTTCCTTAGAGCGTTCCTTTGAGGGGTGCTTTCACAGTGTAAAACAGCGTGGTGATCTAACCGGATATTTGTATCTGGTCAGTTGGCACACTGTATTAAGCTGCACAAGTGGTAAATCTAACCCAGAATATCCTGGCTCCGAGCCCCCACTTTGTAAGCGACTTCAATTCAACACTACAGCTAAGTCAATGCCTAGTCTGGGATGCTGATGGCAGCCTTTATTGGTGTATTTTTATGTCCAGTTCATTTACTCTGGATGACAACCCTTATATAACACCCCTCTCTCAGAATCCCCCGACCCCGCTGAGCCAAGAAGTAGGTTTGTTTTGCAAATTTAAAAGGTTTATTTGAAAATTAAACAATATATATATATATATATATATATATATATATATATATATATATATATATATATATATATATATATATATATCACACTTTTATAATAAATTAAGGTTTGATAGCACACTTGTGAAGATGATGGTGATCAACAATGGATAATGTTACAGTGGTACACTCTTTTTGATGGCTTAGAATTGATATAGAGAGGATAAAGTAGCTGAGAATGCTTTTATGGCTTCAAGGACAATGCAATGATGAATGAAAATGCAGTACAGAAAATAAACTTGATATGACTTCAACGAAAGACAATGTAATCACTTTTCTTTGACAATTCACCCCCCCCCCTCTATGCAAGGTAAAGAGATGGGAGGAAAGCACGCAGTTCTCAGGAATGCAATCAAATATAATTCAGTTCCCCCCTAGCAAGCTTATAGGAAAACAGGTAGGAGTTTTAAACACAGGCAAGATACTTTGATGTGGTTGCAATTAAGTGAAAAATATGCTAAAATTGCTTTTAATTCCCTATAGGAGGTTCCGGGTGAGTGAGAGATACTTTGAATTGATTCAGGATCACTTTAGCAATACTCTATTAATGATTGTCAGGTTGTACACAAATTTCAGCAAGGAAGGCAAGGACAAATATTTTTTACACGTGGCTGAAATTAAGCAAAATCTCAAATCGCGGCAAATTTAGTTGCGTGCGTCGAGTGCAATTACGGTGGCACTATAAGTTGTAGGAAGTCGATTCTAGGCTCGTTGGAAAGCTTAGAATCTTAGCTTCGAGATGACAGTTAAAACTTTGAAATTTTAAAGCTCAGCATGACAGATGACAGTTTTCAGTTTTAAAGATGACAGAATGACATGATTCTAGGAGACAGTTCTAATAGGCTAACATAGTTTGGATTAGATTATTTTAAACTAAGAGATTGGTTTTGGCACAGTGCTAGCTGGGTACTCACACTAGATTTTGGACAGGAATGGGCCTCGTCACGGATCTGGTCAGGATTGGCTGGACTTCTGCTAGCGGTTCTTCACATCCATCTGGTCTCTGGGTCTGGTTTGGTTATCGGTTCTGCTAGCGGTTCCGGATACAGCAGTCTCTCTGGATACTGCTACAGGTTCTTGCAAAAGTTCTTGGCAAAGAATTCAAACAGCTCGCCCGGCTGTTGAATAGTTTGGTTGGTTTTGAGGCCTGCTGAAGAGGATTCAGCTTGTGGATTCAGGCCTCTCTGCTACAAATTCTGGAGTTAATTTCTGGTCTCTGGAGATTGATGGATTTGAAGTCTGGATCTCTCGGCAAAGCGTCCCGCAAGAAAGTGGAAAGTGAAAGTCCCCACCTGTCCTGCACTCTCTGTTTTTATGTGTTTAGAAAGTGGGTGTGTGCGTGGCATAACTGAGCCTGCCCCTCTCTACTTGTCATTGGCCCAATTCTCCCCTCTCCCATGATTGGGGGAAGGAAATGGATTGTCATCATGATGAGGTCTGTTTATGGGTCAGAGGATCCTCCCCTGGTCAATTTGCCCACAAATCTATATTTGATTCAAATACATATTTCCCAGATACACAAGTAGTTGACATTAAATGTACATAATACAGATGCATTAAGACAGGTCTCTGTTCAAGCCCCATGTCCCTGCAAGCTGGGATTCAGAAATGGCAACATTTTGAACTTTTTGGTCGGTTTACCAATATCAGACATTTACCAAAAATGACACAAATGTGCGCACGGAGTATGGACATTAATTGATGAAGTGTCAGATTTTTAACATGCAGACACTTGGAGTAAGACCCTATTTTCCGCTAGCAACCCCCCAGAATACACCACACGGTCCTAACACCTCTTAAAACGTGCACAGAAAAATCACAAGAATAATGATATAATTCTGACAAGTCCGTACTATGAATTATCCATATTTTTTAAAAATGATGCTGTGGCCCAAATGGGTGTGGTTTCCCCCAAGCACATGGTGGAGTTTCTGGTTTGTCCCCTTCCCCCAAGCTCAGTTTGCTCTCACAGGCACTGCCCCTCCCAGTTTCTCCCAAGAGGAAGCCATTTACGACCCCCCCAATATAACATTTGCCTGAGTCCAGGACAGGGCTTTGTTCAATTTCCTGCAGTCTGCAGGTACCCCTCCCTTAATTCAATCAGAGAGGTGTCATCTCCTTTTGGCAGGGGCAGCAGGATGCAGCTAGGCCTGGGAAGAGTGGCTGAGCAGGTTTCTCCTGTTGGGGGTAGCTGTCAGGCAGAATTCAGCTAAATGTCACTTTAGTTCCCAGTTTTCTACATTCCAATCCAACTTACATGCAGCTATTTTATTATATATACATTAAATAATTACTTCCTTCAAGTCATTTCAGAATATAGTTTTACATTGTATCCACCTCCTAGCAAGTCTTTCCTTGGCCTGGCTTGGGTTCATTTGTTCAGTTTACACCAAAGTCTGGTGGTTTTAAAACGCCGGCTTTCTGATAGTGGTGAGCACCGGTATTGCATCCATTTTTGACATTAAGAAAATTAATTCCTCACAGTTCTGGGTTGCTTTTGGCAATCAACATTGCCATTCCCAATGGTTTCAGGATACTGTGTGTGTAGCCCAATGGTGGTTTTAGGCAGTGCCCTCCTGTGCTCACAACATAGGCAAAAATGGGTGGCAGCCTATTCTTCATGTTTTCCCTGTGCACTCTCTGGGGAGTTCTGGCCATCATGATGTTTTCAATGCCAGTAACGCACAGTTTTATGGTAGGGCTTGGATGCATGGGTAAAAGCATCCCACAGCAGTAGTCCAGCTTGGACATAACCAGTGTCCTGGCTACAGTGATGCAATTTTGTGTGGTGAGGAATGGTCGGCAGTCTGTGATCAGCTTGCAGGTGTAGGCCGAGGCGGCTACAACTGCATTGGTTTGTCGGGTAAGGGAGAGTGTGGAATCAGGGTAGATTCCTAAGGTTTTAGTATATTTAGATACTTTAATGGAGTTGCCGTCGATATTGAAAGAGCTAAACAAAGGGTTCATTTTGTTTAATCTCTGTTGTGTGCCCAAGATGAGGAACTCTGTTTTATCATCATTGAGACATAACTCGTGTTGGGACATCCAAGCTTGTATGACTTGGTAGATGTCATTCAGAGCTTTGGAGTCGGCAATATAGTCACCGGTAATGGGAATGAGAATCTGGGTGTCATCTGCATAGTTAGTCTATGTGACACACAGATAGCCAAGCACATCGAACAATGGTTTGGTAAATACATTGTAAAGCGTGGGGGAGACACAAGACCCCTGAGGGACTGCGCAGGGGACTAAAGCAGGTTCAGCAGAGGAGGTAGGTGAAAAAACTCTCATATACCTATTGTCTAGGAATGACCTAATCCAATTAGTGGCATTGTCCGACAAATGGGTGGCAGATTTCAGGTGCTGACAGAGAATTTGGTGATTGACCAGATCGAAGGCTGGGGATAAGTCCAATAAGAGTAGGAGGGCTAATTTGCCATTGTCTTTTAGATCCTCAATTTGAGTTTTAAGGTCTAAAAGAGCTGTTTCTGTCCCGTGTTTTGGTCTAAAACCAGATTGTCATGTGCCAAGGAGGTTGTTAGTTTCCAAATAGTTCTGTATCTGTAAATATGCTGCTCTATCTAATATTTTTAGAAGAAATGGGACAGTAGTGATGGGTCTGTAGTTGGTGGGTACCTCAGGGTCTAAAGTCGTTTTTTTTAGGAGAGGGATGACCCACGCATCCTTCAAGTTGTTAGGTACCATTCCAGATTGGAACGATGAGTTGATAAATGTTGTTATAAAGGGCGCCAAGTCATGTGCCGATTCCTTAATGATAGGTGCTGGACAGGAGTCGCCTTGGCAGTTGGATGGATTTAGGTTGCAGATAATATGTACCACCTCGGAGATGGTGAGTGGGGTGAAGCTGAAAGGAGTGTGGGTAAAGGAGGCTGTGGGGGGGGCGACACTAGTTTGGATAGGGGAGAAGTAAAGAGGGTAATTTGTTTGGCATTGATTTTGGATTGTAAGGTGATTATTTTGTTGAGAAGAGCACATTGGATGTTGTTGCACCATGTACTGTCTTTACTGCAGGTATCAGGTACAGGGGAAGGGGATTCTAATTCTTTGAGAATTGTGAATAGCTGCTTCGTGTTGGATTCTGCTTGGGAAATCTGCTGATTGTGGGTCTCTTTTTTGGCATGCAAAATCGCGTCCTCATAGTTAAGGGAGGTGATAACAAGGCGGTCTTTATTTAATTCGCATGGGTGACTTTTCCAAAGAGCTTCAGCTTTGCGCTTTTCTTTACGCAGGACTCTAAGCTGTGGGGTGAACCAAGAGTTCAGATGGGCTCGTTGTTTTGCTTTCCGAAGTTTGAGCGGAGCAATAGTATTTATAGCTCTAAGCAGTGTACGGTTGAAGGTGTCTACTAGGACAGTAGGGTCTTTGTGCTGAGATGCACAGTTTTTGAGGATGGGGAGGATGAGAGGGAGTAGTTTGTCCCTGGTAATGTCTTTTTTGTTCCTAGTAGGAATGGCAGGGGCTATGGTGGGTTTGGAGTGGGGGCTGGTGGCTGGTAATTGGAAGATAATGATGTGATGGTCTGACCAGGCACAGACATGGTTAGAGCTTATCGAAATGCTGCAATTGAGATCAGCAATCCAGTCAAGTGTTCTGCCCTTGTTGTGGGTAGGTTCATGAATGCGCTGCTGGAGCCTAGGTTGGCAAGAGTGGTAGCGACCTCAGTGGCCAGGTGGTCCTTAATATTGGTTAGGCCGAGGTTAAAGTCACGTAGTAGCATCACCTGAGAGTTGGGTTTAGTGTTGTCGGTCAGGATGGACGTGATGCCGTCTGTGAAGGAGCCAAGTGGTCCTGGAGGTCTGTAAATGAGGTGTACGGTTGTAGTGTTAGTCGGAGATAGGGTAAGTTTCACCGATAATGATTCGGCAGAGCTAAATTGAGTGTTGGGGATGGTTCTCATAGTGATGTTGTCTCTATATATGAATGTGACTCCCCCTCCTTTGGATGCGTAGGTCTGTCGGTCAATTCTGTTGATAGTGTAACCATTCGGGATGGCGAGAGCGAGGAGTGGGCCGGAGGCTACATGAAGCCAGGTTTCGGTAATAGCAATGAAGTCAAGGTTATGGACGGTAATTAAGTCAGTAATATCCAGAGCATGGGCCGTAATGGATCTGGCGTTGATGAGGGCTCCCTTGAGTTCATGAATAGAGGTGGGGAGGTGAGGTGTCATTTGTGTGGTAGACTGTGAGGTGTTGCTGCAGCTGCGCTGGGAACATGGGGGGCGGGGCAGTCTGGATCTGAGTCTGAGATTCCTAGACTGGAGAGTGCATGGTTGATTGGGTGTGGGTTTAGTAGCGAAATGTTGAAGCCACAAGGCTGGGTCATTGAGGTATGGGTTGGCTAAGATGTTGGTGCTGCGCAACATGGTACAGGGGTGTATGGAGGGGTAGTAGTGGGCGGTCTTAGCAGTGCTAATTGGGGAGATGCAGTGAGTCACAGTTAGGTACACAAAGGTGATCAAGTAAGAGAAGTGATGACAGGCAGGTGGCAGTAGCCATATGACATAGTCTGTTTGTCTAACTGAGGGGTGTGGTGTAACTATACTGGCCAGTAGGCGGTGTAGTTATGTACGGGTTTGCAATCAATTAATCAGGGCTAATAGCTCAAAAAGACTGCCAAGTCATATGCAAAGACATTCAGTTGCTCAGAAGCAGTAGGTAGATTCGATTTAGCTAAAATTGTGCAAAATAAGCAGGTTCAAATAAGCAGGATGTGCATAACAGCAGGCAGAATTGTTTTCGCAAAGATTATGCAAAATAGGCAGGTTTGAATAAACAGTAGGCAACGCGGCATAGCATTGTGCGGCATAGTTTGCTTACATAAGTATATGCATGCTGTAGTATATGAATGTTGACATGAGTTCTACGTTATCTCAATGCAGATAGATTTGCGTTGAGGTAATGCGATCGAGTCTATCAAGTCAAATGAGGGAGAGGAGTTACGAGGGGCCACACAGAGTGCAGCCTTACCCAAACTGGTTGTCACGTTGGGCTTCTTGCAGCAGGAGCGGGGCCTGAAGGGGCAGCGTTTCTGGGCCAGGCTCAAACGGCTCGAAACAGGCACAGAAACAGGCCTTTTCCTGTCAGGCCTTATCCCAAGAGGGCCGGCTTCCGCCTCGCCGGCGGATGCTGGATACAGTTATACAAAGCGTCTCCTAGCAATGGAGCGACGCTTTTGGTGCGGCAGCCATTTTAGACAGGCCGTCGTGCCAAATATGCTAATTGGTGGGAAGCTATGGTGAAGCCCAACACACCAGCACCTGGAGACCAGCCTGTGTGCTGTTGGCATAGGTTGAAAAGCACTGACGGGTGTAAGGGTGCCAACCAATTATAGAGGGCCACGTAGTAAAGAGCCCTATAGTTTATGTATTTGATGACGTTCATAGTGACCTATTTGGGGGGTGGCTCAGTTGCCCCACCTGACGTTAAAGACTCTATGACTCTCTTACACAAGTATGGAACGTATACCTAGATTTTCCCATAGACCCAATCACTTTCTTCAATAGGTTCTTGTAGTTTACCACATAGATTGATGTCAGCAATGACGGGTTTTTGCTATAAAAGTAATGTTTTTTATGAAATGCAGAGAGATCATGCTGTGTGACATCCGTTGATGTCAGTTGTGGTCCCTGTTTTAGACAATTGCAAATAAAAGTTTTGTTTTGCCAACTTCCTGAGTTAGTCTGATTATTGATGTTTGAGTATCTTCTGCATCCCCATCCATCTCAAAGCAAAGTATCGCTACCTCGTCTTAAAGGCTAGGTCGGTAATCCCGGTTCACTTGGCATCTCCTTAACATAGTCATCGGAAGCAAAGTAACTATCCTGTTGTACAAATTGTTTTTGTGTTTGCCTATTGTTCTCCTAAAGCGGACACAATTAGTTTCTTTTGCACAGTGCTGCATCTGGCTAGGGTCAGCATCGTTATAAGCCTTTGGGCCTGTTTCAAAAAGTGTTTCCTGCTTTGTGGGCATTCCATGTTCCTCAAAGACACGTCCTGTGGCCCATGTGATAGGCTCTCGCCCTCAGATGGGCTTCCTAATCACATAGCGCAGACCAATGGGGAAGAGGTGAGGTCACATAAACCAAAACACATGAACACTAAAAATGGGCATCAGTAGTATACACCTTCAGAGATATTGTTAGGATCACATTAGCCTATTCCTAACTGGCAGGCCTTTGCATGGTGCAAGCACTGCCCACCTCATCAACAAGGGAGACTTGGACTACATCACTGCTTCCACATGCAGGTAGTCCAATAATATCCACGCCAGGACACAGATCTGAACTCACACAGACACTCAACTTCACTTCCACAAAACATGAACTGGTAAGGACATGGAGATGTACTCCTGACAATGCATTCCCCAGGCTGACTGTACACCACATCTACCACCAACATGAAGACTAGAACAGGTGCTTGGCAGGGCTATTGTCTTCACCAAGCCTACCTACCTGAACCAGGACATCAATGTTTGTATCATTGATCACCCAAGACCATCCTAAGCACCAAGTAAGTAGCAGAGGTGTGGTTTATAAATCCCACCTAAGATAACACAGCATAAAATGTCATGATGTAACATAACAGGATTTCAAACATGTTTTCTCAATGTAACTGCCACCATTAACTTTGCCACAGCACTTACTTTAGTCTAGGCATTTAGAAGGTAACAGGGAGTATGTTTGTCCCCAACAAGCAGAGCTTAGAGGTGACATATTCATTGTAGCTTGTCCGGAGGACATATTTTAAAATGTATGATATAGACCAGCCTGGGGGAAGGAAGGCAGTATAAAGAAGGTCACTAAGGAATGAAGTCTAGAAAGAGATGGCGCACATACATTTGAAGACATGCTGTAAACAAAGTGGCGTGTTTTTGTTTGGTCAGGCACACTAGTGATGCTCGCAGACCATTTACCCATGGTAATGGCAGTTCAGTGTTCCCCAGTAAAGGAGGACCCAACTTAAGATAGGTCAACCCTGCTGTCATCCGTGGTGTGATTAGCGCCTGATGCTCACACGGTGGAATTCACCAACATGCAGAGCTCGATTTAAAAGGGTGCTGGCATACAAACGATATGGAAATTCAATTAATAGACGACAGAGGGGCTTTACCAATGTCTGCCCAGTCATACCAGGAAAGACAGCACATCATCTAGCAGCAAAGACTCTTCATCAGGATGACAACAACTGCATGCTCTTTTTTCGAAACTTGTAACAACTTATCACGAGCTCCGAAACTTACAGAAAGCATCCAGAGGCAGTTCCTATGCACATGGAATTAACAGCCCTACAATTATAGCGCAAAGGCATGAAGTGGCCTTCTTTTAAATTGACCGGCTACTGAGCTACCTCAGATTCTGCAAGTCAACCTGTTTCTCTTGCCCATCATAAACTGTGTATTTTACAGTCTCAGCCGTGGGCAGAGTGCATTGCTTGTAAGAAACAGATGGGCCATATGTTGATAATAAAATAAATTATTTTCTTCCGGTTTTATAACCTACTTCAACTGCATTTATTCACTTCTCTTCATATTTGGTGCTTTGCTTTTTTGCCAGACAGGCTCATGAGTAAACAGGGCTCACTGAACGAACAAAACATCTACCCAAATCCGAGCATTTCAAAACCGTACAGTAAATATATTTAATTTCAGAAAGGATAGCTCAGGGGCAACACGTCTGTCTTGAAAGCAAGACAGTGCAGCGCAACACAGGTACGGAACCTGATCCCGTGCTTAGACACCACTAAGAGTGTTATAAATTAACAATAAATAAATACACATGCAAGACCTCGTATTGGACCTCCCCACCAGTGTGATGCATGCCGGGGCAACACAGTTGTTGAAGCTCCTGTGGGCTGGAGAGGAAAAAGCGAAGGTTCTGGTGAGAAAACTGCATGAAGTGTGGGCCAAACTTGGCCCGCTCAACCAAGGCAAACATATGGTTGCAGGTGAGATTCCATTATGGGGAAAGCAGAATTTTATAAAGCCCAATGAGTAGCAGCCGAAACAGGTCTGGGATGAAAGAGGCTTTAGAACCATTGGGTTTTTGTATGAGGATGGAAGAGTGCTGTCATTTCAAGAATTCTCCTTGAAATGGAATCCAGGGGGCTCTCAATTTCTTTCTTATGCTGCAACAGTGGCAATTGTTAGAGAAGAGTGGAAAGGCTTCCCTGAAATGACCCCTGAACACCCGTTGGTAGTAGCAAATACAGGACTATTGAGGCGATATGCCTTGAGGTGGTGGGCCCACCCTGTGGGTGAGGGCCTGCTGCCCAAGTTAAGGGGCAGAGCAAAGCGAGTGTCCCTTATAGAGGGTGGTGGACCTTTACCCACAGGGTGGGCCCAGCCACCGAGGGGCATATCATCATTAGAAACCGTGTAGCATGCTACGCAGATGTTAATGGTTTAAAAAAAAATGTAAAGGTATTTTTTTTCATGCACGGGACTCCTCGCGACGTTCTGTTCACAGAGAGAACATACTGTACTAACATGGCTGCCATGGAATAGGAAGGCAGGGCTCTGCACGAAGCCCCTCTTCCATTAGTCATACATATGGATCTTAACCCACTACTCATTATTTAAAAAAATATATATTTAAAATATTATACATATCACACACATACAACACTAAAATTCATGTCAAAGACAATCTAAAAAACATTGTAAAAAACTCACAATCCACAATAATACACATATGTATACACAAATCGTCAATAGTACAGAAGATCTTAATGACAAATGGTGTTCAATCGCTTCAATGAATTTGTGGACAATTATATTGAAAAACATGCAGCTGTTTTTTATATTGTCCTTGACATGAATTTTAGTGTTTTATGTGTGTGATATGTATAATAAAATTTGAAATATATATTTTTTTAAATAACGAGTAGTGGCTTAAGATCCATATTTGTGACTATAGGCTGAAGCACTTTAGTATCCTTCCTTTTGTATATATTATTTTGAGTGCCCACAAAGTAGGAGGGCTGTGAATCTCCCATGTGGGACTAGCCGTTGTGAGACAAGTGCCCCTCTTCCATTTCCATGGCTGCCAGAGCGGGACAGGAGCAGCAGCTAATAGGTAAGTGAAATTGGGGGAGGGATTTTTAAAAAACGGGGTCGGTGGTTGGGAAGATGGCGGGCAGGGGAGCTGGCTGTCAGGCGGCATAGAATGCAGGCTTTCACTGGCAGTGTCAGCCCATGTTCCTAGCCACCTAATTGGTTGGCTCCCCCGTCCAGGGTGCTAATGGGCAGTGGAAGGAAAATCACAACACTACATAAGACTCTGCTGGCTGATCAAGACCCTGGGCTGCTGAAAGTTAGAGAGCTGTGGGGTAGGGATCTAGGTGCAGAGATGGAGGACAAAAAGCAGAACGGGTATGCCATAACGTAAGTATCGATAAACGCTAGCCTGGAATGTATGCAATATAAATATGTACATAGGGTATATATGACACCAGAACGCATACATATGTTTGTCCCGGGATGTACCGCTGCCTGCCCTAGATGCAAAATGGAATCAGCAAACTTTATGCACATGGTATGGCAGTGCCACCCAATCAGGTCCAAATGGCAATGGATATTGAGACAGCTCGAGGGAATGACAGGCTGAGAGCTGGCGGACAGCCTGCTCTTATGCCCACTGGGGTAAATTCCTGTACGAAAACATTAGAAAGTTACCAGTCAGTTTATAGCACATGGGTTTGGACCATAGCTGAGAGGGATTTATATGTGCAGAGGGATGTTAGGGCGGTAGCCAAAAGTTTGCATTTGAGATGGGACGAGTTCCTTGATCAGCTGCATTAGCCACTGTGAATCCTTTTACTGTACATCCATGTTGAACACTGGTATTTCTATTAGCAGGGGTGCTTGCTTCCCCTCATGCAGCCTCGTTGTGAAACACTTTGGTGATTAGGGTGATGGGGTGGGCTTTTTACACTGAGCAAACTGTACTAGGTGCTTAGGGTCCCATACAGTATATATACCTTACCGTTATGTTTTATTCACACCTGGGAAGTACAGACTGACTAATCACAATCTGTCTTTCTCTGGCGCGATTGTATAATCACCGCCCGCACCCGTGGCATAAAAAGAAAACTGACTATGTCCCCTTTCAGATGACGGCAGCAATTTTTTACCATGTTTTGTAGGGTCACCGTCATCTGAAAAGGGACCTAGTCCCTTTTCCATTATAAAGGCGTTGGCCATTTTTTTACCTTTTTTTCTTTTCGTTGGGAGATGGGATGGCGCACTCCTCTCCTGATGGAGGAAAAAAAAGAAAACCATTTGGATCCGGTGAAATCCCAGGCTTCAAATAGCTTTCACCCACTTGGCGAGGGACTGACTTGGCTGGTAATGACCCACAGCCCTCGCCTTGCCTAGGCCCTCGCAACTGTTAAGCAACTTCAATTCAGCAATCCCACTAAGTCAGTGCCTCGTCTGGGACGCCCAAGGGAAGCCCTTATTTATATATTTTTATGACAAGTTATAATCTGGATGATGAACCCTTGTATAACGCCTCTCTCTTAGAATCCCCCTGACCCCACTGAGCCAAGAAGTAGGTTTGTTTTGCAAATCGAAAGGTTTATTTGAAAAATTAAACAATAGATATATATCACACTTTTATAATAAATTAATATTTGATATCACACTTAGACATATGACAGTGATCAACAATGGATGATGTTATACTAGCACACTGGTTTAATTACTTAGGAGTAGTATAGAGGATAAGGTAGCTGAGAATGCTTTATATGGTACAAGGAAATGCAAGGTGGAAAAGAAGCAACACAGGAATAAACTTGATATGATTTCAGCAAAACGTAATATAATCACTTTTCCCCTTTTGGCAATTCACCCCCCTCTATGCAATGTAAGGAGGTGGAAGTAACACACACAGTCTTCAGGAATAAAATCACAGTACCATCCAAATTCAGTTCCCCCCTAGCAAGCTTAGAGAAACAGGGATGATTTTAAACACAGGCAAAGTACTTTAAAGGTGGTATGCAAAGAAGGGAAAAATATGCTAATAATTATTTTAATTCCCTCTAGAGGTTCAGGGTGAGTGAGAGATACTTTAAATCAGTTCAAGCCAGCCCTATCAATGATTCAGGGATGGTTATCAGGTTGAAAACGGAATTCCGTAATGGAAGCAAAAGACAACTATTTTTACACGTGGCTGAAATGAAGCAAAATGTCAAATCACAGCAATTTAGGTGCGTGCGTCAAGTGCAATTACGAAGGAACTATAAGGAGTAGCAAGTCGTTTAGAGCTTGTTGGAAAGCTTAGAATCTCAGCTTTAAAATAAAAGTTAAATCACGCTTCTATCGCAAACGGTTCAAGAGAAACGGACGATTTTGTGAAGGTAGATTCTCAAAATAAAAGTAAAGCTCAGAATGACAGATGACAATTTTGCAGCTTTGAATCAAAGGAGGGACACGATTTCTATGATGCAGTTCTCAATAGGTTAAAATAGTTTGAATTAGATTATTTTAAACTAAGAGATTGGTTTGCACAGTTCTGGCTGAGTACTCACACTATATTTTGGACAGGAATGCGACTTCGTCACGGATCGGGTCAGGTTGGACTGGACTTCTGGGCGGTTTCTGGTACTGGTTCTCTGGTTCCAGATCTCTGGTTCTGGTCTGGTCGGGATCTCTGGTTCTGCTCACAGCAATCTGGTCTGGGTCCGGTCTGCGGTTCTGGATACAGCTCTGCTTTCTGGGTGTTTCTGCTACCGGTTCTGGCAAAAGTTCTTGGCAAAGTATTCAAACAGCTCGCCCGGCTGTAGAATAGTTTGGTTGGATTGCTGGATTCTGAAGGCCTGCTGAAAAAGGATTTAGCTGGTGGTCCAGGCCTCTCTGCTTTAAGTTCTGGAGTTAAGTTATCGTCTCTGGAGATTGATGGATTTGAAGTCTGGAGCCTCCCGGCAAAGCGTCCCGCAAGAAAGTGGAAAGTGAATGTCCCTATCTGGGTTCCAGTGGCTCTTTTTATGTCTTTTGAAAATGGGTGTGGTAGGTTTATAGTCAGAGGATCCTCCCCTTGTCAAATTGCACACAAATCTATTTCTGATCCAAATATCCATTTATCGATGTACCACTTTTCTAATATTATATGTCCAGTTAACATATTTTCTGTAGCACCAAACCATCCGATACCTGTCTTTGTAAGATGTTGTGTCAACTTTTGACAGAATTCTGCCCTTTTCATCCAGATAACGACCTCTAAACTTTTCCAGATTTTACACACATGTGCACAAGGGTTATGGGTTTCAGATGATAAAGTGTCAGATTTTTAACATGCATACATTTGGAGTAACAACCTTATTTTCTGCTACCATTCCCCAGAACATACCACAGAGTCCCGACACCTCTTAAAATGTGCACAGAAAAATCACAAGAATGATGATATTATTTATATAATTTTTTCAAGTCCACACTATGAATTATCCATCTTTTTAAAATTATGCTCTGGCCCCAAAGGGGTGTGGTTTTCCAAAGCACCTGGTGGAATTTCTGGTTTATCCACTTGCCCCAAGCTCAGCTTGCTCACAGAGGCACTTCTCCTCCCACTTCTCCCAAGAGGAAGCTATTTTAAAACCTTCACCAATGTAACATTTGCCTGAGCCCAAGACAGTGCTTTGTTCAGTTTCCCGCAGTCCCCAGGCGCTCCTCCCCTAACCCAATCAGAGAGGTGTCATCTCCCTTTGGCGAGGGCAGGAGAATGCTGGCCAGACCTGGGAAGAGTGGCTGAGCAAGTTTCAACTCCTGTCGGGGGTAGTTGCCAGGCAGAATTCAATCTCTTAAAGCCAGGCTTCAGCCAAATGTCACTTTTGTTCCCAGTTTTTCTTCATTCAAAACAAACTTACAATTTTTACACATGCAGCTAGAACGCTGATTCGAAGTTCAAAACTATGACATTTAACAGTTGCAAACTATGTGACACTCAACAGTAGGTCACTCATTTATTTTAAACATTTCGATTTTAGTGGCTTTAAGTCCAATTTCACTTCAGCTGCTGATATCCACAGCTCAGCCAGTTTCATTATGAACATTATTTTGGGCTCTTTCTCTTTCCAGATTTTGTATGCACACAAGTCTACCTTCTGCCAAATGTCTGCTGGTGTTCATTGAGATTTTTGAATATCTTGCAATGTTTAAAATAGGCATTTTTAGCTTGCATTTCAGAGAAACAAAGGTGATTTCAAAGCGCTTTCTGAGCTAACCAGCACCGCTGTTTTTCCTTTGGCACACATTTCACCCATGGCACTCCTGGCCCATCACGCTCGCACTGGTGGGTGGCAGGCCAGGGGAAGATTTTGGTGTGCGCCAAAACTGCACGTTTTTCCTGGATTCTGGCGCAACGTGGGCTTTTCGGCCATCTTGGATTTTCTAAGCCCACAGCACCAACTGTTGCAGCATAATAGTCCAAACGTGGGTCAGGACACCCAACACAACCTTGGCAAGTTCTGGCGATCCATTACCAGCCATGTTATGCCCCTGCTAAGGGAGTGCATGCCACATTAATGCCATATGAAAATGAAATCTTGTTGCAACGGTTTTCGTCGTAATCATTTTGTGGTTGATTTGAAAAAAAATACAAATATACAAAAATATTGCTGTAAAAAATTAAAAGTTAATAAAAATGCGAGACCTTATATCAAAGCTCTTGATAAAGAACTGTGCAAACTGGTTAAAACTGTGCAAAATAAAATAAACAGTCAAATCAAAGTAACAGATGCATATAAATCTCAAAAACAGCATTTTAAAAACAGTATAAAAACACCCATCGGGGAAGTAAAGTGGGAGACTCAGTGACTAACTGAAGAATTCCTGAAATGGCCGGGCTTTGAGATCTTTTCTAACAACAAATAAAGAAGGTTCAAGTCAAAGAGCGAGGGGAAGTGACTTCTCTGGGCGAGGGGTGATTCTGGGAATTCCTGGATGTAATCAGCGACATAACAATCAATAATGTAGACAGTGCAACTGCACTGACAGCCAAGTCTTAAGTGGACCCGCAAGGCGAAAACAGATCCTTACAGATCTATATAAATGATTTCTTTCCCATTTTAAAATATGTACGGAACATTGCAGTTTGCAAAAGCAATCATGTGTTTAGGCTGACATGGAAAAGCATGCATTGCATCAGTTAAGTTGAATTTCCAATTCTATGGTTAGTAGATACATGACTCCTGGGCAAGTGGGGCCATGGAATCTCGATGCAAATGGTCCCTGTGACATTGTGTTATGGTAGCGTGCTGCTGCCCTGATTTATATGGGTCTCTTTTCCAGGAAGTGGCTCAACCAGCAGCATTGCCTACCTTCTGGGGATGCCACAGTACAGCCCTGGTAAACATTTTAGTGATTACATTGGGCAAGGGATCAATGGAAGAGATGAGACCAAGTAAAAGTTAAGAGATGGTTTTAATTCTCTCAGGAGACAGGGTTGGCCTATGTCACCAGCTGGATCTTTCCCAGCTTCCATAGGACTTTGGTCCTCACTCTTACCCTCTATATGAGTTGGCCCTTTCTTACTGAGGTAACCAATCACGGTCTCTGGGATTTACAGGGTCCCACTCTTCTTTCTTGCCCTTTGTTGGATATTTCTTGCTTGGCACTCGACTGGTCAGGAATCTGCATTGACCCTCTAGGACTTGTAATGTGTCTAGCATCTGCACTCATAGTGCTTTGGGTAATATTGATACAAGCCAGGCGACAGAATATTTCTGAACCTTTGGCTCCCAGAGTTAACAAGCTTCCCGTCCTGATGGCAACAGGTATGTCAGTGTCTACCAACCAGACTTGGGATAAAGTTTACCTACCTGCAATCGTCCTCTTCCACTTTCAAAGTATCAGTAAGGGCTCCAGGTTTAGGGTGTACTCCCTTCTCTTTCCACTCCATTTGGCCTCTTTTCCACTTCCTCCGTCTTTCTGTTCTTTCTTCCTGCCTCTTTTCTGAATGTTAGTCCCTTTCTCTCTTCCACTCTCGATCCTCTCTTCTCTCACTCCCACTCATCTCGCATCCTCACTTCTCCTCCCCTCTCGCTTCACCTCCTTGTCACACCATTCCCTATTCTATCTTTCCTCCACTTGCATTTCTTCATTCTCTGCCTAATTCTTTAATCCCTATATCCCTTTCTGCTTTTCTGCTCTTGATCTGCTGGCTATCTTTTTCATGGGGCTGTGCGACTGGGCTGAGCCAGATTATTGCATTTAAATTCCAGGCGTGAGCGTGCTCATGGATTGGACCTTTTTCGTATTCCAGCAATGAATCCAAGAGGTAAATTAGATTATGGAGCAAAGTGCATGATTCCACTTTCTGAACATACAAAGTGGGCGCCTGCCATTTTAAAAATATTGTAACAGTGGGTTATGCTTTGATGACCCTTGCTGGATACTTCCAGACCCCCCCTTTGAACTCTCTCCATGTTGGTCCTTTGTATTTTCCCTTGAGCTTCATGTGCCCTGCAAGCAGGAAGGTGCACGGCTCCCAGGAGACAGCTCCTGCAGTACTTGCAAGCGTCCCACTATTAGTTAACACTGATTTGGCAAAGGTCAATGGGAGCTTGGGGTGGGGGTGTGTCTAGGTCTGAAAACGAGACAGAGCTACACCAATGTCCACACTGTAGGGACTCAAGGCTAGCTAGCATTTTGGGTGTAGCCCCTGAGCTTCTATCTGGGGCTACAACCAAAAGAAACAGGGCTATGCCCCCGCCCCCAACATCCTTGGAAACCTCTGGCTTGGGGACTGCAATGGTGCCAGGTTCATGAACGGTGCACTAAAAGCCTTTCTCAGTGCTATTATGGTTCATTTGATTTACAAGGAAATTTGAGGTTTCTCCAGCGGGGTCAGATCTTGTTCACAGGAAGCTGGGGAAAGTATTGGGGACCTGGGGGATCCCCCATATACTACCTCGGTGTCCGTATCACAGAGCAGGTGGAGGCTCTCTGTCTCCTGGCCATCCCACATCTTTCTCCTGCCTCAAGCATTTTACGTCATTGGATTCCTTCCCCCTTCTGAGGAGCACTGTCCCTCTTGTATTTTCTGTGGGGTGAACTAGAAAGTGCTTTTTCGCCTGCAGTTAGATTAGTTAGTGCCTAATGGTGAGAGTACAGGTCCGTACGTATAGGAACCATCTCATTATTTGGGGGGTTTCGCTTTTTTCAAGGCCAGTCACAGGGCATGATCGGTGAGTGGCTTCAAATATCTGCCAGTGAGATATTAGTTCAAGGCTTCCACAACCCAATTAATGACTCAACATTGTCAAAAATCTTTTCCAGGGAAATAGCTATTGAATCATACAGAAAATTTGCCATTTGCTATCACCTCATTCTTTGGGGAGCACAGCCCAGGTGTCCCATCCAGGGAGCATTCAATGGCAAAAATGGGAGAAATCTGCCATAGCGAAGTCTGAATGGCATAGAGAATGCATCAGAAACATCATGAACCTACTTTGCCCATCATTGGTGGTTAGGAGAGAAACTCACAGGGATACAGTGATGCTTGCAACCCCAGAAATGAATTAGATAAAATAAATGTGAAGCCTGAAAGTATTTTTAGTTGGTAGAGAAATGTTCGGTACTGCCTCGACATCCACAGCCTGCTTCTGGAAAAAGCATTTTCCTACCAGGAATCCCATATATCTGACTGTGGTTGGGCTAAGTGCCACTTCACAAGCTTGGCTCTCAACCCCACTCTCCTTGTAGTTTGGATCACCAGCTGTAGGTGCAGGTGTCTTATGGACACCCACCACGTTTTTCTTCTGATCACAGTGCCATCCAGGAATGCCCTAGTATAGGCTTCATGAGGTCATCTGACTTGATCAATTTACCTTTAAAATTGAGTTGGGGTGATGTCCAAACGAAATGGTATACATATAAATCAGACAAGTCCCTCTGGGGTGAAGAAGCAGATTTTCCCTTACCTTTAAACTCCAGAGAAATGTGCCCATACGCTTTCACGAGATCCATCACTGATATATAGGTGGATGCACATGTTCTCTCAGTCATGACATCACCATCTGGGTCGATTCCTTCCAACCTCTTTAGGAGCATAGTGCTCAGTCTTTTCCTTTCACCCCTGAATCAGCGGCCTTTATTGACAGCAAACAATCCCCCATCAACAATAGGATTTATAGTGTCATTCACTTCTTTCTTGTTCTTTGCTGCGCCTTTCTTGCGTGGCACTGGACTGGTCAGGATGTTGCTTTGGTTCTCCTGGACTCTAGGTCTATCTGGCACCAGCAGCCCAATGTCAAGTGGGTGTGTTGATGGGGGTGAGGCATCAGGGTTATTACGCATCTCCCATTGGAGGCAATGAGTATGATGGCTTTCTCCCAATTTGACCTTAGTTACCATCTGAGACACTTCCTCTGCCACCTCAAAAGTCTTATTACAGCACCAGGATTTAGAGATATCATCCCTCCTCTTCTTACTCCTTTGAGCTGGATCTCTGCCTCCTCTGCCTATCCACACATTTGTTCTGGTTCCTTTGTGGATATTATTTCTTTCCTCTCCCCCTCTCTTCTCTCATTCCTGCTCCTCTTCACCTCTTCACCTCTTCTCCTCGCTCACTCCTATTTTTCACGCCTCTTCACTAAGCCAATTCCCTCGGTTCATCTCCTTGTCATACTATTAGTTTATTTTGCCTCTCCTCGGCTCTTCTTTCTACTTCTTCTGCCTCACTTCTTCTCTTTTCTATTCACCTCGTTTTCTCCCCTCTATCTCCACAACTTTGTCCCCTCTCTCTTTTGCTCTCCCCGCCCCCTAATTTACTACCCTTTTTCCTCTCTCTTCTGCATCTTCCATTGCTCTCTCTCCCCTATTCACCCCTTCATTGCCTCTCCGACACACTCTACTCCACAGCTGCATCTCCCAACACTGACACCTAACTCCCACAATACTAAAGTGCTGTAGCTCCTTTACATAGGGCTGTGGGGCTGGGACAAGCTGAGTAATGAAACAATAGGTGTTCGGTACGACCATGCAGTGAGCATGCCAGCGAATTTAACCTTCATCTAAGCCTACTACACATTTAGCAAATGGTTTAGGTTGGGGAGTGGACCACCTCACAGCTCTGCTCTCCAAAATTACAATGTTTGTATACACTATAATATTCTAAAAACATGTATGGCTTGGAGGCTGGAGGGCCCTCCCTGTGAATATTACCTTACCATGAGCTTCGCAGGTCCTCACAAACTGGTGGCAGAGTGGCCTGAGTGCCTCAACGCACACTAATACCTGTCTAATAGTGGGCAGGTTAACACACTTAATATTTGGTAATTGGTATAGGGGAATGGCAGCTCAGTAACTCCTGGGGAGGTGCGGTCACAGGTGGCAGGCTTCAAGCATGCATCCTTTTGAATGCTAGCACAGTCGACCTGGGGGCATGGCAGTTTTATTCAAACATGACATTTTTAAAGCAATTCGGTGACCATAAACATACTTACGTTCACATCCTGACATTACAGCCCCTTTTCACACCACTTAAAGTGCCAACATGAAGATATAGTACTTACCATGGATTTAAATGTTAAATTGTAAACATGAAAATATAGTTCTTTGACATGCACTCAAGTATCCTTCTTTGCCATGCAGTTGAGATGCATATATAGGGGGTTGGGGGGGGGGGGCTATCAGTGATGTTTGAATCAAAGTAAAACTATGCTATCATATTTTGAAGACACAAGAAAGAATAACATTTCTTTTTGGACAGCTTATCAACAGTGTTTGTATCCTTTAATGTATATTTGAGCTCTGTGCAGCCTTGAGAGCAACAAACACAATTGCAAGCAGCAGCAATAAATCATTTGCTCAGAGAAATCACAACAAACTACAAAATACTCGCCGTAAATTGTCAGCAAAGGCTGTTAAATAATTTTGGATTTCAGATGCAGATATTGGCATAAATATAAATGTTGATTTAATTCAAGATTACAATACTGAACTGAAAACACATTTAATGTGCAGATACATCTAGCGACTTTTCGCCACATGCAGTTCTCTGATAGGTTGCTTTTGCCGAACAGCGGCCTGTTAGGGGACACCGCATGCGCTTACAGCGCATTCAGGAAGTGGGGCGGCGGCGGTGGTGTATCCCATTATATCATAAAAAGCCCTCATTTGCCTACCCTTCTACATGCATCTTGGGTCTTTATGATATGTTGTCTAGCAGATGCAAGAATCACTTGGAAGACCTGGTGTATTGTCCATAACAGTAAGGACTGGAAGATCCCTGTTGAAAGAAAGGAAAGACTGGCAGTACCCAGTACAGTGTTAAGGGATGTGCTCACATTTTGTGTATTGTAAGGGCACCCTCCCACATATCACCAACTCTAGTATGATCTGGCCTGGGAAGCAGTACATTTGGGTGACTTCTTAATCACTGATTTGAAATAAGGGTAAACACGCATTCCACTGCAGTATTTTTCATCGCGTGTTTTTTCATCGCCGTTTTTATTTCGAAAAAAAACTCATTGTTTTTTTTGTTTTGGGGGGTTAACAAATTAAATATATGGTTGTGGGTGTAAGGGAATAAAAAAAAAAGGTAGACTTGCGGGGTAACCACCACCCCCCAAAAAAAAAAAAAAAAGTTAAAAAAAAAAATGCCGATGAAAAAACCTGCGATGAAAAATACCGCGGCAAAATAACGTAGAACCGAAATAAGTTAACCTTTGCCTATCCTTGCAGTCCGCATTGAATGCCTCCTCATCAGTCGGCACAGCATCACAGTGCCTACTGAATTGGTCATTTTGGAGATGTTCACCTGCATCTCTGTGCTGGCCTTTTCTACTGTGCTGTTATTTGTGATTGGTGTGACCCATGCGCCTCTTTGGTTGGACAAATCAGTTACACTCTTTTCCTAGTCACTTGCTCCCGATTGTGTTAGCAACAAATGTTGATGGCCTTGTTTTTAGCAAATTCTGTGGTAAGGTTATGAGAATCAGACTATTAAAAATATGAACCAAGTGAGCAGCGTGTTTTGTGTCGGCAGTAAGACAGAAGCATTTATCCTGCAAACAGAGTCTTTCGACTATCTTCATCATTGGAGGCGGTCCATTTCTCTCAAATACCTCTGTCTCTGTGGAGCGAGCAGAGTGACTAGAGTGTTTTGTGTTTGGTTGGCTGGTTTCTATGGCCTCAGGACACAGGGTCATTCTTAAGGTAGGCATGTGAGCCTTTGACCATGCTTAGTTGCTGTGGTGTGGCGTCGATTGGAGTCATTACATCTCCTGTTGCCTGGGCTGCGGGAGCAGCCTAAACTAACTGCAACTGCTCCCTATTTCTTCCCAAGTGTGAAGTACTGCCGCATTACTTGGGCTACTCAAACATTGGTTGGGGTTTGTGGGCGGTACACTAATGGTAATCCTGGCTGTCCCAATTAAGATGTACGATTTAAGGAGTGGAAAAGCAGCATTGTCTCAGCAACATAAGATGCACTAGATCTCTGATGTAGAAATGTTGACAGCTATACATCTCCCATCGCCTCATCCCGGGAGCCCATCCTCTCCAAAACTGCCATGGGTACCATGATGATTAAAGAAGCTGAATCTAGGACTACAGAGCTAATGTTCTGTAATGCTCAAGTCACTATCTCTGATTACGTCATTTTTCCAGCCTATGTTAAAGTCCAAGCTGGAAGTTGCAGGAACCAAACGTTCAGCTAAAAGCATTACTACTGTGACTAGGGATGTGTCAGAGACAAAGCTCCAAAACTCTGTTGCTGTCAAGCGGACTGAAGGGAGGGCTGTAGTCTCTCGATTATCAGGTGGCGGGAGAGCTACAACCCGGGCTCTCAGGTTGGGCTCTATTGAGGACAGCTTTGAGGACACACCACTGACTTTGGGGGAAAGGTATGTGCCAGACTTTGATTAATCATTATCATCAGTTGACTCTCCCCCATCCTCCATTTCCTCGAGAAGGTTCTCGTCATGATTTCTGGATCATAAATTGAAACATGGGCAATTCAACGGATCCATGTCTGATAGAATTAAATCAGGTTCTGTCCATATTAGTTACACTATATGAGAACCTGAAAGCAGAAGTCAAATTGAACTGTCCTTTGGAATCCCTTTTATTCAAGTTTAACAATGTGAAACTCCACGTTGCAGCAAAAGCGTTTATATTCAACCACAACACCAGAGACTCCAGGAAACAAAATGACTCTCAATTACAAACAATGTGTGATTATTTGAACAATGTATCTGTGGTAGTAATTAAGGATGATCCTCCAAAAGTGCCTGGACAGCAATGTTCAGGGCCTAATGGTAATGGAAGGGGGGAGGAATCTGGTTAATACCGGTTCCAAAAGGATTAGGCAATAGGACGTTAGTCCCCCATTTGAGGAACACAACTTTACTTGTGTCCCTTGTTGTAAACAGACCTCGTCTAATGGGGTAGAGTGTTGAATGTTTGAAGGTTCGGTGAGGCCCCTGAGGGTGTCTTAATTGAGTAGACAGTCCCAGAGAGAGTTAATATTGACCTCGTTACATAAGTAGGAACAAAAAGGATTGTCAAATTACAAAGATAAGTAGTTTTAAAGATTTTTTTGAAAAATGTGTTTTCCCAGCCAAACATCCAAGCACTTCTCCGGCAGCCTCCCACGGGTTCCTCCATATAGGGTACATCCAACGAGTGGTTTGGGGTTCCTACTTTGGACTCATTGAGGGTGTTTGTGGCAAACCCTGTTATTGTGGCTACAGCAGTGCCTTTGACCGGACCTAATTTACCGACAGTACCCAAGATTGCCACAGCTTTCTGTGCTATACTCCAAGGAGGGCTTCCTTTGGATTGCTAGCAATGGCAACAGACGAATGTGGGGCCCCTGGACCAATGGCCAAGGGTCCGCAGGTCGTCTTGGAACCATGGAATAAGAACAGTGGACGGTATCCAGTTTTTAATCCCGTAATCCAAATTGCACCTAATATTGCTAATAGGGAAGAAAAGTGCTGTCAAAATCTCTATGTATTATTGTTGAAAAGCGTCCTCCCAGAAACTAAATCAGTGATTCTTAGACGCACTACTATCCTGAATCTCCTCTCAGAGATCCTCAGTTTAGTGGGGATCACAACGAACAATCTGAAAAGCATAGATTTTATAGATCAGCACAGAACTGATCGTTCAGTCACCTTATTCAAAACTAGTATTTAATGTGGTTATGAATGAAAGAGAGAAGATGGGAATGCTGGGCTTCCATCTTACTCATTACAGTGGAGTGTTAAGTAAAGAAAGTGAAAAAACTAAAATGTTAGATACTGACAAATTACATTGTGATGAGATTCTAAGGCTCCAACAACGAATGAGGGCATCAGAGAAATCTAAAGATTGGGCATGGCTATTAAAAGCGATGCAGAGCTAAGATAGATATAGGGGGAAATCCCCAATAAGAACATCTCTCTTTCTTCTCTTGGATCACAAGGGGTTCGCCGACATTTATTCTCCACTATAAAGATACGTCAGAAAATTAGGATGTTTACAATTATATTACTGCAAGAAACATGGCTACTGAGCTCTGCAGTTTTTGATCGGTTTGCTGTGTCATTTCAGCCAGCCAAGAGGGGTCTGGTGGGTCGCCCTTATTACAGGTGTTATGACATTGGTCCGATCAGAGAGTTTTGATATAAGCTTTGGCATTCTGGCTACTCACATTGGAATAACAGGTGCAAATTGATGTGATCTACTGATTAATATCTATTGGAACTCTGGAATGAGGGATCTAAACAAAACCATGGATATTCTTGTTGACAATGGGAACTACTGGGTCCCGTTGTACTCTGAGGGTAGGATTATGATTGGGGGTGACCTTAATTCTAACTGTGTAGATATTGATCTGTGCCACCATTTTCTCCCGCCTAATGGTGTGAATAATCGCAAGCAAGCAAATGGGAGACACTGGTTGAAAGGTTTGGGAACACTATTGTGGAAATCGAAATAATATTGTACCTCCTATTGCATTGTTTGAATGTATGTTGGCCTACGCCAAGTTGTCTAAAAACATTGTGTACATAGATTCCGCGGCAAGGTCTTGACCTTAATGTATTGTGCAAATAGCCATCTTGGATTTAGCTGCCATTTTAGGTTCTCTTGCAGTGTGGAAGTCACCCTGAACAACAAAATGGAGGCCGAATGACATTTCGAGTGGGATTCTGGCCGTTGTGACCTCCGCACACATGAATAAGTAATATGCCCGCAGGCCACTTGTTAGGGTCGCAAACTGAGACCTTGTCCTATCCCTGACCTATGTGTAAATGAACAACTGTATCAGCGGAACTGATCAAAATGCATACATTATGGGATTGACCTGGCAACGAACCCTAGGCCTGGTCCCAAGTATGGTTAACCCGCGAGGGGGTTGGCCAGAGCTGGATAAAAAGTATAAAAACCCGAGTATCCCAATGTACGGTCTCTCACACTAACACGGCGAACTACCATTGATGGTTCGTTCTGTTACTCTGAGGGCCAAATAGCTATCCGTATGTCAATTGACTTTGGTAATTGTTGTAACTTTGAATAAAGCGCTTTGTATGTCCTTTGTAACATGTGTTGGTGTGTTTCCTTTGGGCTTGCCGGCCTCATATCAATTTTTCTGTTTCCACAGTTGGCGCCCGAATAGGGACCCTCAAGATTGATGCCGGATCATTGAAGGTTGACGCAGACTATCGAACCGGGATCGGACGGTGTGATTCTGCGGGCCCGACCGATCGAGACGCGATACCTCGGCAGCGCTGCACGATCCGATCCTTGGACGATAGTCGTGTGGTCTGACACGGCATCTTGACGAGGGTCCAATTTTGAGGCGGGCAGATTTGCGGAAACCACCAAACGCAAGGTAAAATTCGTTCTTTGTAAACCGTACGGTCCTCCTTAGGTTTGGTCAGGTGCAGTCGTGACCCGGCTCTTAATTTAACCCTGACACTTTGAATTTGGCGTATTGTATCTGCAGACACAATTATTGGACCAGGTGACACCAATTTTTTGAGAAATGCCTGGGAAATTGTCTAGCTGTTTTAGGGCCCTGTTCCGCAGCGATTGGCAATCCTTGGAATTTAGCCGCCCGGCACCACAGGAGGGGTCGCCGGCGTGTACTATGTACTGTAAGTATGGCATTGGAAGTATAGTATTTAATGATATTTGGCACAGACAGACCAGACATGCCTCCGAATTTCAGTGGCCAATCAACGGTAGTTTTGAGATCCCCCGTATTGAATACTTAGAATCGATCTTGTTAAAGAAAAAGGCTAGACCAGCCTTTGATGTGTTACAAAATTGGAAGAAAGAAGCATTGCAGCAGCTTAAAAGTAGGGATAAACATGCACGTCGTCATAAAACAAATGCTGAAAAAGCATTATTATATGATAAAGAAAAGCGGTCAGAATCAGTTAAAAATATGGATAGAGCCTTTTCACTCGGGATCCAGAAAATTTATCCCTCTAAAGATTTCCATGTGTCTGAGGAATTTATTGAGAAATTATTAAATGAACGCAGGCCCGTTACCTCAGCGCCACCTCCGTATGCTCCTGTTTTGGGCGCTCTGCCCATACCTGCTGTTGTTCCTGTTGCTATTCCTGTTCCCCCTGTACAGCCTATTGTTCCTAGTCCTTTGGTTGTTGTTCCTCCGCCTATCGCACTGCCCCTTCCCCCTGCACCGATAGTTGCACCTTTGTTAAATTTACCTATACCTCCGCTCCCGAGTGGCCCCGTATTGATTGGAGTTGATCCAGGTGCAGGGTCAAAGATTGTGACTCGTAGTACTGTTTCTGCAGATAGGAAACAGTAATTGTTTGCATGGGCTAAGCATTGCATGGAGAAAGGTGATCAAGCTAATGTTTTTTCTACATTATCTAATTTGAATAGTTTTCCCGAGAAAAATGTTTTTATCGAAGGTTTGGGGACTCATTTGTGTGTGATGTGGGGTAGATTACAAAATTCGGATCTTCCACAAGGGGTGAGAGATCTGAATGCTTTGGCACTTTCGAGGGACACAGAGCAGAAAGTATATGGCCATGTTGAAAGATTGTTTGAGTTTAGGAAACACTTTGAAAAATCACGAGATGAGGATGATGAAGACGATAGAATATATGTACAGAAACGGTTTCTTCCGTGCCGAAGAACAGCACCTGAGGAAGTACGAATTTGTACCAAAGATGTGGTTCGATGGATCTCGGATTCATCGATACCGCCAGACGAAGTGTATGACACGTATAGTCAGTATACAGTAGAGATGCAAAGAAAAGTAATTCAGGCGATGGTACAGCACCTGCAAGAGGAATGTGTAATGAAGAGGGTTAGTTGCCCCGTAGAATTATTGGGGATTTGTAAAAGGGCTTTTTCGCCCGACACTTCTACAGGTGCTTAGCGCTCGACCTGGCTCTATTGCTTAGTAAGCGGCCGGAGGTACCTATATCTCAGTTGCCTATGAGAGAGGTTCCTCCGACCTTTGTCCCAAAAGTTGAGATCCCCACCAACGCGGCGACTGGTGCCCCCGCGGTCGATATCCCTGCACATTATGTATCGTAATTTGTTCACGTCCCGTTTTCACAACAGGAAGTGAACACAATTAGACAATGAGTTCCCGATATTAGGAAAAACCCGACGGGGTTTTACAAAGAAATAGAGTCCGTTCTACAGTCCTCTGTGTTCACCTTGAGTGACATTGACTTGTTATTTCCTGTACTCCTACCCGTAGATGTATGGAAGCAGGTTCGGACAATAGATGATGTGCCGGGGTTGGGAGATACGTGGGCAAATATGATTAGAATTGATGGAGAAAGACCAGCTGGTGAGAAACCGCCACAGGTAATACTTACTTTACCTGATAGGATTGTCGCTAAACTAAAAACTATAATTCCAGAAAAAAGGATTATTTGGGACAAGCTTACGGCCTGTGTTCAAGGGAAAACTGAAGGCGCCACCGAATTTTTCAATAGATTCGAGCAGGTATTTTCTGACTTCAGTGGACAGGATTTAGGTACAGAGTCGGCGAAGAGGTTGTTCGTGGACAAATTTGTATGTGGATTGTTACCTGACTGTTAAGAATGGAAGAAGGCAATGTGCACGGAATAGCACAGTGTACAACTTTGAATCTAAATATGTGCATACAATACCCAAGACTTGTGTATACTAAAACCCAGGAGTACAAATAGAGTGAAACAATAACACCAATATATGAAAAGGGATGTGGGGTAAGCACTTAGAACCTCCTTATGACTGAAAGGAAAGTCGGCAAACTCCTTACCCACTATGCTATTACAGATACTGACAGCGCTAAGCCCACGTAGAGGGCAAGCAAGGACAGGATCTGTGAGCTGACACTCTAGATGATACTGAATAAGGAACTTAGAAACAGTACTCACGAGGACCAGAAAGACCACTTGAATGTCAGTAAACTCACAAACCCAGTTGATCAAACAGGGACCCTGAAGGCTATAACAGCAATTGGTGGAGGAAACTAAATACATAAGACCCTAGTCAAGGGGCAAGTAGGAATAGTGATTATAAAATAGTGAGGAAAACAAAAGGGCATTCACGCTGGGACTAGTTACAATAACACCCACACCTAATAATCAATGGGAAATAAAGTGCGATGGAAAACATGGAATGGATCCCAATAGAAAGTAAGGATCAGGAGCAGGGAAAATGATATCACAAAAGGAAACCTTAAGGCAGGAAGCTAAATCTATAAAGGGAAAGACTAAAGCATCAATTTTTTCAGTAGCAAAGGACAGCAACAAAGAAACAGAGAACACAGGCAAATTGGGAAGCATCAAAGGGTAAAGCACAGAGAAAGGCTGCCTGCAGACAGAGGAAGACAGAAAGGGAAATCCAGAAAGCAGAAATCAATTAAGCACAAAAATCCGAAATCCAGGGCAGAGGAACAAGAAACAGGAACTAGGAACTAGGCACAAAAGCTAGGAACAAGGAACAAGGAACCAGTCCCAACAGGAACACTGCAACAATGACCAGCGCTGGACTGAAGCAAACTGAGGATTTTAAAGCTGCTTAACGAGCACACTCCTCAGGTGTGCCGCCTGCTGCACCTGCAGCCAAAGGTGTTGCCTATCTTCCACCCAGCCTTGTCCTGCAAGGGAGGAGGTGAGGCAGTGAGCCAGGCATTCTGGGAAGCATAGTCATTTGATTAAAGTAGCATGCTGGCTGCCAACAACCTGGAATGGATCCGGAAGGGAAGTAACTTGGAAAATAAGGTTTTACCGCTCCCAATTCATCAGAAAACTGTAGCATAAGGTTCGGAGGAAATGTCCAGTAGGGAATAAACCCCAAAACATGCCCCCAAGTGGCAGGAACGGGAGCGAAGGGAGCGAGCCGTGACACTGACATCCAGTCACAAATTATGTCCTCTGAGAGCGCTTGGCAGGCAAAATCTCAATCTGAGGTTTTGCACATGGCTCAGTATTATGAGAACCGTGTTAATAATGGGAAGGAAACATTGAAAAGAGAAAGGGAGATTTGAAAGCCAAAGTATTATTACAGCAAATTATTAGAAACCCCAGAGGAGGTATGACACAAACTAGAGGTCAGTACGTTCCAAAAGGAAATGCTCCTCTGAATCCTGTAAATATTAATCAATGTGCTTATTGCCGCCAGGAAGGTCATTGGCGAGCACAGTGCCCTGTCCTTCGCCAGAGGTCAAGCAGTGCGTTTGGGGGTATGGGTAGACGACCTAGGGGCCGCCCTGGAGCAGGGGCCCTGACAGAGGTCAGCTTTTGCAAGATTCTCAGCAACCTTTTTCACAGGAAAATCAGATCTCGAGTATGGACTCAGAAACATATTTGATCACCCTTCTGCTGCCTACCTTTCTGAAGAGCTTCCTTCTGATGAGGCTCTATTTTATTAGGATTGCCCGAAGCAGGGTTTGGAACCTTCACCTATTCCCGTTAATCAGAAAGGCCCCTACGTTGAATTATTAGCAGGGAATAGGAAACACCAGTTTTTGATTGACACTGGAGCACAGAAGTGCTCCATTGATCATTCTAGGGTTCCAAACATCCCACTGTCAGGGCAAACAAATGTTTCCGTAGGGTTTTCTGGTATACCAACTGTCTGTCCGGTTTCTGCGCCGGTATCCGTTTCTTTGGGTCCCTTCACGGACCATTGCCCTTTTCTTCTCACTTCAAACTGTGGAGAGAATTTGCTGGGGTTGAATTTGTTAAAGAAATTGAACGCAGTAATTCATTGTTGTTCGGATGGAGAACGGCTAACGGCTTCACCACAGCAACTTCCTAATTCTCAGTTCTCGATTCGACCTTTACCTCCCGAGTTCAGCATTGTCCCGGAATGCTTGTGGGCGGTGGACGACAATGATGTTGGAGTGTTACAGATTGAGCTCGTTAAAATAGTCCTGAAACATGGGGTGAAACTGCCACGCATCCCGCAGTATAAAATATCAGTCGAAGGCGAACGTGCTTTGAAATGCATTGTCTCCGATTTTGTACATCGTGGGGTGATCGAGGAGATTACAGGTAGTTTGTGTAACAGTCCGATCTTACCCGTATATTAGAAAGGCGACAATGCAATTCCATACCGGTTTATAATTGATCTTCGTGCTATTAACCGAGTGGTCGCCCCACAATTTCCAATTGTGCCTGATGTGACGACGATATTAACAATGATCCCTGTTACGGCTACTCACTTCAGCGTTGTGGATCTAAAAAATGCTTTCTTTAGTATCCCTATACATAAAGAAAGCAGATATCTGTTTGTGTTCACCTTGGGGGGACGCTCATTTACATTTACAAGGGCACCTCAAGGGTACACTGAAAGTCCCAGTATTTATAGTAGAGCTTTAAAAGAGCAGCTCGACACCCTTGAATTGCCACCTACTTGCACGCTGCTTCAATATGTTGACGATTTACTTTTGGCTGCAGATTCTGAGAAGGCCTGTAAAGAAGGCACTATACTGTTGCTTGCTCATCTAGCTAAAAATGGTCACAAAGCTTCGCTTAAAAAATTTCAATATTGTTGTCAGGAGGTTGCCTATCTAGGCTACCTCCTGTCAAAGGAGAGGAGAAGATTGACACCTGAAAGAATAAAACACATTTCTGGCATGTCTGTTCCAAATACACAGAAGGAAGTCAGAGCCCTGATAGGGATGGTGTCCTACTGTAGGTTGTGGATCCCGAATTTCGCACTAGTGGTAAAACCGATATTGGCTTTGACGAAGAAGGGCATTTCTCTGCCACTGCCATGGGAATCGGAACATCAACGATCATTTGAGCTTCTCAAAACCGCGCTATGTTCGGCACAGGTTCTGGGTACTCCAAATTATGACAAGGCCTTTGTGTTGTTTGTGCATGAATGTGATGGATGTGCTTTGACTGTTTTAACACAGGAACACGGAGGGAAGAATAGGCCGTGCGTCTACTACTCCTCCGCCCTTGATCCTGTCGCATGCGCTTTGCCAAGATGTTTGCGCGCTGTTGCTGCTGCTGCCGCGTCTGTAAAACAGAGTGAGGGAATGGTCCTAGGCCATGATTTGATTTTGATGGTACCTCACTCTGTTGATATCCTATTGAACAAAACCCAAACGCAACACCTCACCTCTGCACGGTTAACAAGGTATGAACTAATTCTGTTTGCCCCTCATATTCAAATTAAGAGGTGTTGTGTTCGCAATCCGGCTGATCTCTTACCTTTCCAGCAAAACACTGTTTGCGGTGACGAAGAATCACATGAATGCCTGTATACCACCGAGCAAGAAACGAAGGGCAGGATAGATCTCATAGGTACTCCTTTGGATAATGCAGAAGGGGAGCTGTTTTGTGATGGCTCCTGCTTCAAACTTTCGAATGGTACATCTACAGCTGCTTATGCAGTTACTACATTGAGCAAAATTGTTGAAACTAAGAGAATTTCGCATAACTCCGCGCAGGCCGCAGAGATTATAGCGTTGACCCGAGCTTGTGAACTTTCCCAAGGGCGAAGAGTAAATATATATACCGATACCCAGTACGCATTTGGGGTGGCTCACAACTTCGGAAAACTTTGGTCGGAAAGAGGGTTCCTGACCTCACATGGGACCAAGATTCAGCATGGCCCTTTGTTAGTGCAATTACTTTCGGCGCTCTCACTCCCTAAACGGTTAGCGATCATGAAATGTGCAGCACATCGCAAGGTCATAGATGATGTGGGCAGAGGGAACGCTTTTGCGGATTTGATAGCCAGACAAACGGCCACAGACCTTAGCACGGACATGTATACCTCGAGGGAAATGAGAGACGTTTGCATAATGGATGAAGGTATTGGGTCTGTGCGAGATATTCAGACTGATGCCACGATGGAAGAATCTAGAAAGTGGGCTGAAGGAATGGGGAAACTGGATGACGAAGGGTGTTGGGTGGATACATCCGAAGGGAAACGGTTGCTTCCTGATTCTTATGTATTGGCGATGGTTACAATGGCACACGGTCCTACGCATGTGTGTGCCCAGCAGATCACGAAACTGTTAGAACAGGTTTGGGTAAATGACAAAATTCTGGAAACTGCAAAGAGGCACGTCCAGAACTGCATGATCTGCCTACAGCACAATGTGGGTAAAGGGACAGTGACTCCAAGGGGAAGTTTTGGGCCCCCCTCTGTCCCCTTTGAGGTTATACATTTTGATTTTATTGAAATGGAGCGATGTAATAATCTGAAATATGTTCTTGTAATTATTTGTGCCTTTAGTAAATGGTTCGAGGCTTTCCCCGTCAAAGATGCTACCGCCATGACCACTGCAAAGATTATGGTAAAAGAATTCTTTCCTCGATTTGGGCTCCCAAGGATAATCTGGTCGGACAATGGTCCTCACTTTATCGCAGCAGTAATTTTGCAAATATGTGCAGCCCTAGGTATTGAGAAACGATTTTATTCAGCTAGGCATCCTCAAAGTGCTGGGTTGGTAGAAAGACACAATGGTATTTTAAAGAATAAACTTGCAAAAACATGTGCTGATACCAAACTGAAATGGCCAGATGCTTTGCCTATTGTGTTATTAGCTATGCGTACCACACCTCAGACTAGAACTGGGTTTTCTCCATTTGAAGTAGTAATGGGGAGGCCTGCTAACATTTGGGGTCTCCCGAAACCTAAAGCCCTGAGGCAGGTGGAGAATGTATTGCTTGTAGACTACTGTAACCAGTTAACTAAAAATCTGTATTTCATTTACCACCAGGTGAATTCTGCTTTACCTGTACGGTTCACGGACCCAGGACATGATATACAGCCTGGAAGTTGGGTCCTCGTGAAGGCCTACGAGAGGTCTTCCTGTCTCGCGCCTCGCTGGCGGGGACCCCACCAGGTATTATTGGTCACCAGGACAGCAGTGCGGGTGGCTGGAAAGAAGAACTGGATTCACGCGATGCACGTCAAGAAACTTTCTCACCCGACGCCACACGCTACAGAAGAAGCAGAACCCCTCGCTGGTGCTACAGTCTCTGATCTTGGAGTAGCAAACAGCGCTGTGAGTGCGTCGAGGAAGTTCTCTGAGCCTGAGGAGCTTGGGGAACAGTCCATTTCGTCTCCGCACTCTCTTGAAAAATCACTTCCGGAAAATACTGTTTTGAGCTCTGCGACTTCCCTCGCCACCGACACGTCGCTTCCCTCAGGAAGTGACGATACTTTGCTTCTGGACCACACAAATTTGGGTACCATCAAGTACAACCTTCGACCACGGAAATAGAACTACGGCACGAGTGTCGTGCATCTGGAAAAGGAAGTGATCAGAAAATTGTTTTGTTTTGTTGAACAAAAAAGGGATTCTGCTGGCTAGGGTTGGGAAGGACTAAGAAATCACGCGACCGTAGTGTCGCAAGCAACGAACATTGGGGCCGTCGATCAAGGAACTACGATGCCTACCACCTTCACCGCTGCTCCCCGCACTGGACTTTTAGATAAGGGGGTGACCAAATCGAACAATGAACAATGTGCCTGGGCCCCGAAAACGTACTGTTGTGTTTTGATAATGATTATTGTTATTTTTGCAACTGCTGCTGTGGGACTTTGGTATTTCGAAGAAGTCTATCCTTTGAAACCTTTATTACCGACCAAGATCGTACCAACTGTTTTGACTCCCTCTGTACACCTTCACACTCTGTCCCCTAGAGACTCCCAACATAGACAGAAGTATCATAATAACACTCTGATGATAGTAATGAATGCTACTCATGCCATTTTTAATAAGAGTAATTGTTGGATTTGTACTCACTTATCGCAACATGGGAACAAGGGACTGGGATGGTATATACATCCTCTACCTTTAACGACTTCTTGCTATGCCTCTCTTAGAGCACTATTCTTTGGCCGATGGAATGATAGCATCTCAGGGAACTTTGATGGAACTAATTTAAATGATTTCGAGAAACGTGAATTGACTCCCCTGGGATGCTCGCTTTTCGCAAATAGAAGTAAACCTAACGTTGCTTCTATTAGGCCGTCTGACAAACTATCTCTTCCTTTTCAAACTCTGATTTCCTTTAAAATGGCTCCGATAGGCAATAAGGACGCTGTACCTCCTTCTTATTCTGTAAATCATAGTCCCGACTCGGTTCCCTTCTGTATACAGAGAAATGGCACTAGGCCAAGGGGAGATTTTGAAACTTGTAAAAATATTGTAAATTTGACTCGGGAAAACAGGCCTCTGTATGTAGGAGGGCCTGTTTATTTTGTTTGTGGTAGTTTAGCATTTCCCTGGTTGCCCAAGGATTGGCAGGGAACCTGTTATTTAGGAATATTGTTACCCGGGGTATTTGTAGCTAGTACCTTGGAGGTTTCTAAGGCTCGCCCACGGCGAGACAACAATGGAGATACCCCTGGGCAAGTATTGGGGGACATAGCTAAATCGGTTGTGCCCTTTTGGGGACAAATAGCAAACTCAGAGAACATTAGGGGATTAGCAAGGGTATTGGAGAGAACGATCAACCGGACCACGGACATACTCTACAATATGACCTTAGAGCAAAAGGCGATAAGATTGGTAGCACTTCAAAATCGGATGGCGTTAGATGTCATCTTGGCAGAACGAGGTGGAGTATGCAAATTAGTGGGGTCCGCTTGTTGTGTTTTCATACCAGACTCCTCACCAACAATTTTTAAAGCAATTCAGAACTTGCATACTCTCAGTTCTGAAGTCCATATCCCTGTAGGAGACTGGAAACTTAGTACTTGGTTTTGGGATTCTTTGCGATCTTGGGGTTGGAAGGTGCTTTCCGTTATTCTGGTTATTTTTGGGATTCTGTTATTCCTTTGTTGTTGTTTTCAATGCCTCCCAAGTATATGTGGAATGATAGGGGGGTGTTTTGCTCAAGCAGTGAGCGCAATAGGGCATACAATATATACCCCAGATACAGCATCTAAAGAATTCATGTTACAAGAGGTTCTTATGAACGACCTTATGGCTATAGACATTACAGACAATGAGGCGGAACCTATGGATGATAATACATGGAGTCATAATATCGGCCACCAGGGGGCGCAGGGACATCCATGGACTCTGCGTGAGCTCCGCTGCAGCCGCCCCAAAAGATGGACTGAGCCCCCACTTTTTGGACCCCCCCTGGAGAAAAAGCGTGAAGCTGCTGTGCGAATATCTCCCCCAACACTGGGAAAAATCCAGACCGAAAACGGACCTGGGATCCCGACGAAATCCGACTCCCAAGCTGCGGCCGTCCGAACCGGAGAGAAAGCGAAACCAACCTGGCACACGTGCGCTGCAGGGCATTCTCGGGAATAGCCCACAACAAGAACCCTCGAACGGAGCCTACGCGATTGCGGAGGATCACGGCCCTGAGCAGATACCTGACATAACCACGTGGGTGCCCTAGCCCTGAACCCACCCGAACCCCCGTTCGAGATACCTCCTCTGCCTGGCATCCACGAAGGACCCACAACGCGAGGCGAGGCCTGTTAACTACCCGCCCTCCTTCGAGCAGCCGAACACAGAGCTCAGGGCCGCCCGACATCTGCACCCCACCGCCCCCGGACCGCATCGGATAGCGGCCGCGGACCCATCCCTCGTGAGTGGTTCGGGACTCGACGCCTCATCTTGGCCCCCTCCCCAAAAAGCCCCCCCGCAACTATCCGGTGCAGACCTGCCGGATCCTGACGCTCCAGAGGGGGACATAACGGCGCTGAAGCACTTACCAGAGAGGAGGCCTCCCCCCCAAGCGACCCATAGAGTACCTAACGGATCACCCGGGAACTAAAACGAGGAGAGACTACACGACGCGCCCGGCTCCACCTCAGAAGCGAGGTGCACCCACGGACCGGCCTCCCTGCACCTTGTAGAGGGGCCCCACCGGTAAATCACACGCACTCCTGACACCGAGACGAGAAACCCACCGGAAGTATAGTCTGCCGTGGACCCACCAGTAGTGGAGGTGAACGGGACAACCCTCCGAACCACGAACCCCGGCACAGAACGCCATAGTGTCAAACGGGGAGAGCGACACCAGAGGGAAACCAGAGGTGAGACCCCAAATCGCGCCACGTGAACCAAACAGTGCTCCGACTCTCCTGAGAACACGCGCGAGGCATCTCCAGACCTGAGGCCCCTCCGGTGTACACCTCGCTGGCGAAACCGAAACCATACCAAACAGAGGGAAAGGCCCCTGGACACAGGGCGTGTGCCTCCTCTATTCAAAGGAACCGAGTACACACTCCCCGCCAGCATCACAGCAGTGTATTTCGAATACCCAAACCTAAAGCTGCAACCAACCCACCACTGCCAAGAAGGAACTACCCCATGTGCCTTCTAACGGATCAGTACAGAGGGTAAGGCCCCCAAAACAGGGGCGTGTGCCTCCTCTGCCTGTCGCTTTGAAGAGAACCCCGCATGAACTTCAAGCACAAGCTCCTGCACTTCGCCTACGCCCCCACCCTTCCCGCTCTGACTGAACCAGCAATGGCAAACAACATCACTACGGAAAATGAACTAGCGGCGGCAACGAAAGGAGACATTGCTGCCCTTCTGGGCGAAATAAAGAACTTGGGCACTAACATAGGAGGCAAAATAGACAGGATCACCCAAAGACTCGACAGCATGGAGGACAGGCTTGAAGGGGTGGAAAATAACCAGACCTCAATCGATATGTTAGAGATACAACTCAAACAGAGAATAAAGGACCTGGAACGCAAAGAAGATGAGTTCAGACTCAAATTGGATGATTTGGAAAATAGAGAAAGAAGGAACAATATACGCATCTTTGGAATTCCCGAGAAAGAGGGGGAAACGGAGGCAGACCTCAAGGAAACACTTCACAATATTATTTAACTCCTCACAGCAGATGATGAAGTGGATGAACCAATAACAGAACGAATACACAGAGCAGGTGGCCCCACGGGTGGTCCACGATCGGTTCTTGCCCGATTCCATCGCTTCAGAGACAAAGCCAGAATTCTCGAAAAAGCCAGAAGGAGCGACGAGATCACGCTAGGAGGAACACGAATCTCAATTTACCAAGACCTTTCCTCCCTGACCCTGGCTCTCAGGAAAACATGCGGTCCGCTCACAAAGATGCTCAAAGAAAAGAATGTTCCATACAGGTGGGGCTACCCCTTCTCACTTTCATTCGAATATGAGGGAACCAGGGTCAGGCTGAGATCCGAGAAAGAAATACAAACGTGCATATCTAACCTCCTTGGCACTCAGGGAGAGGTGGCCGGCCTAGGAGAGACACATGGAGAAGGACGAGAGTGGCGAATCCAAGGCCCCAGGAGAAAGAAAGTAAAGAGGTCACGAAAATTCCGGAGAGGCAACATCTCCCCAGAAGCAGATAATTGAATCCAAGTGACACTGGTAAGACAGTTCCAATTAAATAAGCAAATGATGTAATGAGGAGATACGAACACATACACGTTTCCCTAACTCTAATGACCAAAATTAGGGGGGAACCAAGGAGGGACTCACTCCGGACAAAGATGACCTATTTGGTTAAGGGGCGTGAAGTAACGGCCCCCCAAAGTGGTCCGATGCCGACCTGGAGCAACATGTTGGGTTCGATCAGACACCTTCAATTAGGACTGGGGAAAGGATGGAGGGAGGGTGAGGGAAAGGCCACAGGGCCGAGGCGGGTCAAAGCAGCGCACATATTAAACCAAAACAAGCACAGCAGCAAGCAATCCACGAGTACAAAGCATTACCAATCACACACGAAGAGACTGTTTCCCATGAGAAAGAGCAATGACAACAGATACTAACACAATGAAAAATGTCTCCTTGAGAGTCGGGACACTCAATGTAAAAGGACTCAATTCACCGACGAAACGGTCCCTCGTCGCCAGAGAATTCCGTAGGGCTGAAATAGACATCCTCTTCCTGCAGGAAACGAAATATATAAAAGGAGAAGAAAGACCGATCCTTGGGAAACGAGTTGGGAAGGAATACTGGGGCTCTGGGCCGCTTAGAAAAGGAGGGGTGGGAATCCTCATTAGGAAAGGCATAGCATTCGCTCTGCTCATGAACGGACAAATAGGTAAGGTGAACGTAACAATTGCGACCCTCTCCAGAACGATTCCCAAGATAATACTAGAAGCCACCGGGCACATTATCTTAGGCGGAGACTTTAACCAATGGGCGGTCCCGGTCAAAGACCGTAAACCTGGGAACCCCAACACGAGTCACCAGAACAGACTTGAGCCAACTGAGCTTGCGCAAATGATGGAAATGTATAATATGATAGACGCGTGGAGGGCACATCATCCCGAAGAACACGGCTACACCTTCTATTCCACTCCGCACAATACGTATACCCGAATTGACTACATATACTTATCCAGAGACCTCGCTGAGGCTACAGCTAAAGCAGGAATAACCCCGATCACATGGTCAGACCACGACATGGTCCTCACAGACATTCAGTGGGCGAATCTGCCGACCAGTAGTGGCAAATGGCGCTGCAATGAGAGCCTCTGGAAAGACGCTGTCTTCAGAGCTGAAATGGAGATGGAAATCTCCCAATTCTTCGAAACAAATGACAATGGGGAGACGTCCAAGCAGACCGTCTGGGAGGCAGGGAAGGCTACCTGGAGGGGGATTCTGATACGAGAGGGCTCCTCAAAAAAGAGAGAACGTAACCTTATCGAACAGAGGCTACGAACAGAAATCCACCAACTGGAGAGCAAACCTGACCCAGACGCAGAATTAGACCCCATAAAAATGAGTAGAGCCAGAGAGAAAAGAAACGAACTGAAACTATTAGAACACGGACAAGTGGTGCGCAAATTAAGGTTTCTGAAACAAAAATTTTACGAAAAGGGGGACAAGTCAGATGCGCGTCTCGCTGCCAGGCTTCGAGAGCAGAGAGCTGAACGAAGAGTACTAGAAATCTCTGAGGATAACTCCCCAACATCATACGCTCACACCACTATCCCCGAATCCTTTGCCAACCTTTACGAGGCACTCTATTCCTCGGAAGCGAACCCTGAACAAATAGATACAGAAACGTACCTGTCCTCAATAATTGTCCCCCGTATATCACAACAAGAAGCCGAATTGTTAGAATCCCCTATCATAGAATCGGAAGTCCAAGCTGCCATAAAGAGGCTAACCCTAGGTAAATCCCCGGGAGAGGATGGCTACACTGCCGGATTCTATAAAACCTTCATTGCAACACTGTCTCCCTTCCTGACTACCCTTTTCAATGAGATAATGGATACGGGGAAACCCCCGGACTCCTTTACCAGAGCACTGATCACAGTGTTCCCCAAGACAGGGAGGGATCCCACGAAATGTGCCTCGTACCGCCCCATCTCCCTGCTTAACCTGGATGCGAAAATCTACACTAGAATCTTGGCTGCAAGGCTGGAAACGCTAATCCCACAACTCATACACCCAGACCAGGTTGGATTTATACTCGGGAGACAGGGGGCTGACACGATGCGCAAAACCCTCCATCTCATCCATACATCCCAGACCCTAGATAATGACCCGGTCCTACTCTCTATCGACGGAGAAAAGGCCTTCGACAGGGTAGAATGGGGATTCCTAAAAGCGGTATTATGTAAAGTGGGAATGGGCACGAGGTTTAGGACAGCAATACAGGCAGTATACTCAGATCCTAAAGCCTCAATATTCCTGAACGGTGAATATTCCAGATGGTTTAACTTGCAGCGTGGGACTAGACAGGGATGTCCCCTCTCGGCAATTCTCTTTGCACTCTCACTAGAGCCCCTGGCAATAACGATGAGGGCCGACCCCGTCCTAGAGGGTATTCGAATGGGGTCGATGGAATACAAAATTGCCCTCTATGCAGATGACATCCTCCTCCACATTACTAACCCCCTTTCTTCCATCCCTCGAGCCCTCTGCCTGCTGGAAGAATACGGTAGACTATCCGGGTTCAAAGTAAATAAAACCAAGTCAACACTCTTTCCCCTTCAAGGCTCAGAAGATGAAAATAACACCAAAGTCTCTCCCCTGGGCCTTAAAATTGAACACACAAAACTACAGTACCTGGGGATACAAATTACGAAAAAGCTGAGTGACCTATATGAGGCTAACTTCCCCACCTTACTAAACCAGTTCCGGTCCGACCTGGCAAGATGGGATAAGCTCACAATATCTTGGCTAGGTCGACTTAATGCAATAAAGATGGTATCCCTCCCTCGATTCCTATACCCCTTCCAAATGTTACCCATCAGGATCCCGATTGGTTTCTTTACTGAAACCAAAAGGGCCATGCTCCGATTCTTATGGCAAGGGAAGAAAGCGAGGATCCCGTATAAGATCTTAACACTCCCCAAAGACAAGGGAGGGGTCGGACTCCCTGACCTACACAAATACTATGAAGCATCTCAACTAAGAGTACTAATCCCACATCTGCGTAATCGAACAGTCATCCATTGGGTCAACATGGACAATCACTATTTCTCACCAGCCACGGTCTCGGAATGGCTCTGGGCTCCAAAGGAAAGAATCCGAAGAAAACTCAAAGGTCACCCCATACTGAGCACCATTTGGGACATCTGGACACAGGGAAAGAATATGCAAAACATTACCACCTGGCCAGCCCCTTTAAGCCACTTATGGTCCCCTGGAATCAACGACCACATTCCAAATGTAGGAAGATACCAAGCATGGTATGAGGCAGGATTGGAAAGAGTTGGGCAACTACAAAGAAAAGACTCCTTCATCACTCTCCCAGAATTAACGGAAGCCCTCGGAATAGGCCCACTATCCACTTTCCAATATATACAAATCAAAGGCGTCTTGACTAGACCTCTGTGGAAGCCTAAATTCATGAGAGACCTCACTCCCTTTGAAAAGATACTCGACTCAAGAACTGAAATGAAGGGTCTAATATCCGACATGTACACGGCACTGATAGAAGGGGAGGGAGTGAACACGGACGCACTGAAAGGCAGATGGGAAAAAGACTTTGCTGAAGAGATTCCACCGGACCTATGGAATACCATATGCCAAGCGGCCACACAAATATCCATCTCAAACCAATACAAGCTCCACGCAATCAAGTTGCTGCATAGATGGCAATACGATCCAGTCAGGTTATCCAAGATGTTCCAAACAACCAAGCCAGAATGCTGGAGGGGATGTGGGGAAAACACAGACTATTGGCACATGTGGTGGGGGTGCCCCCGAATAAAAGTCTTCTGGTCTGAAGTGTTGGGCTGGATCAAAGAAGTCGACAGCATTATCAGAACAGTTAATCCCTACCTCATGCTCTTCTGCCTCGAGAAGGATGGGGATGACTGGATCAAAATAAAGGATATAGCCCCACAACTGCTATTAGCGGCAAAAGCAACGCTGGTAATGAAATGGAAAGCCCCCACAACCCCTACGAAAAGCGAATGGATCAATGTTGCCAACAATATTTGCATAATGGAACATATCACAGCGTCACTACATGGAAAATCGTTGCAGATTGAAGCCCTCTGGATGGAATACAAGAACATACACCTACCCAACGGACGCCTCAGCCATAAATTGACCACCCCAAGAACAGAAGAGAGAAACGAGGCCTAAATAATATTGAGTCCGCCCCCACTAAAATGTCCTCTCAGGATTGAGGAAGTTCCCGACAACACATACTAACTCTGATTATCACAAGATGAATGCTGCAAGAACTGTACCAAACGCTGCTTGACCACGGGAGGGACGGGGGTGGGCAACAGGGGTGGGGGGAAGTCATGTTTACACTCGAACATTATGTATGAAGATCGTGTCTGCCGGACAAACACGGAATACATGGAGTTTTATGGCTTAGTTCTACTGTTATAAGATATGTACTGCTTTTCTTATTGTTGTACCATGACTCACACTTGTAAAACTTAATAAAATCAAATTTACAATACATGGAGTCATTTTCGAAAGTATTAGGGATGATGTTTAGCACTTGGCATAGGCCAAAAGGAGGGTCTGTGGAAATCGAAATAATATTGTACCTCCTATCGCATTGTTTGAATGTATGTTGGCCTACGCTAAATTGTCTAAAAACATAGTGTACATAGATTCCGCGGCAAGGTCTTGACCTTAATGTATTGTGCAAATCGCCATCTTGGATTTAGCCACCATTTTAGGTTCTCTTGCAGTGTGGAAGTCACCCTGAACAACAAAATGGAGGCCGAATGACATTTCGAGTGGGATTCTGGCCGTTGTGACCTCCACACACATGAATAAGTAATATGCCCGCAGACCACTTGTTAGGGTCGCAAACTGAGACCTTGTCCTATCCCTGACCTATGTGTAAATGAACAACTGTATCAGCGGAACTGATCAAAATGCATATATTATGGGATTGACCTGGCAACGAACCCTAGGCCTGGTCCCAAGAATGGTTAACCCGCGAGGGGGTTGGCCAGAGCTGGATAAAAAGTATAAAAACCCGAGTATCCCAATGTACGGTCTCTCACACTAACACGGTGAACTACCGTTGATGGTTCGTTCTGTTACTCTGAGGGCCGAATAGCTATCCATATGTCAATTGACTTTGGTAATTGTTGTAACTTTGAATAAAGCGCTTTGTATGTCCTTTGTAACCTGTGTTGGTGTGTTTCCTTTGGGCTTCCCGGCCTCATATCAATTTTTCTGTTTCCACACTATGGCTGTCCTTTCTTCATACAATGACCAGTGCCTGGCCGGAGGCAGCAGCGACATGGTCTAATGAGTCTGCACAAGCTACTATTGACTACATGTTTGCTGACAGTTGGATGAGGATGATGTGTTTGGATTTTGTGTTTACCCCTGTAGTTCTTAGCAATCACTTTATGCTAGAAGCTCCATCCCGCTAGAGTTTATGGAATGCCAAAATATGAATTTGACAAATTTGAGTTTAAATGTAGCAGGTATGATATGATATGATATGATATGATATGGTATTTGTAACGCGCCTATACACAAGTGTTTCAAGGCGCGACGAGGCAGGGAGGGGGGGAAACAAGGGGAAGACGGACAAGCGATCCTACTAGGCCAGGTGTCATTCAGATCGCGCAAGTGCAGAGGTAAGGGGAAAAGGAGAAAGTGCAGGGGGAGGAGGTGGGGGGAAAAGTGCAGTACAAGGTAAGTGGCGTAATAAAATAATAAATGATAAATAATAAATAAAAGGGCCAGCTGGTGGCAAGTGCGAGGTAAGTGCAGAGCAAGTGCTGGGTAGGGGGCTGTAGGGATACAGTGACAGTCCCACAGTGCAGGGGGAGCCAGGGGGGCAGTGCAAGTGGAGAGTGGCTGGGCCCTGGACCGAGGTCGCTGAGAGTGGCCCAGATGCAGGTTAAGTGTAGAATTCAGGGGGGAGTTAAGCAGGTTTAGCAGGGGAGAGGGAGAGAGAAGGCAGAAGCGAAGAGGAAGGTTTTGAGGTGCTTCCGGAACCGGAGGTGGTTCTCCTCAAGTTTCAGGGAGGCAGGCAGGCTGTTCCAGAGGGAGGCCCCTGCTGCGGAGAGAGATCTACCCCCAGCACGTTGCTTCGAGAAGCGGCTGACCATGAGGGAGTTAGAGATGGATGAGCGAAGGGCTCGTGAAGGAAGATATTTAGGAAGAGAGAGTTGAAGGTATTTAGGCCCCAGGCCCCAGAAGGCCTTGTGGACAATGCAGAGGGTTTTGAACTTAATCCTCGCAGCCACTGGGAGCCAGTGAAGAGATTTCAGTCCTGGAGAGATACGGTCCCTGGGCTTGAGGCCAAGGACAAGTCTCGCAGTTCTGTTCTGGATAAGTTGCAGAGGGCGGAGAGTGGAGGCAGGGAGATTAAGATAGAGGCTGTTACAGTAGTCCAGCCTTGAGAGAACCAGGGCTCGGGAGACAGTGAGCTTCTGGGGGAATGAGAGGAAGGGAAGAATACCTCTGAGGAGGTGCAGCTGGTAGTGTGATTTCTTAGAGACATCAGATATATGAGGAGAGAAGGAGAGTGTGGAATCGAAGATGACCCCGAGGTTTTTAGCCTTGCAGGTAGGGGCAGGAAGGGGGCCAAGGGAGGCCGGCCAGAGAGCTGCAGGGAAGGAGGGAGTGGGTGCGCCGATGAGTAGAATCTCAGTCTTACTGGCGTTAAGGCAGAGGTCATTGGCGGCACACCATTCCTGGATAGCAGACAGACAGTCGGAGATGAGGGAAGGAGAGGAGGAGGCCGAGGGTAACCTGAAAATGAGCTGGGTATCGTCCGCATAGCACTGGAAGTGGGGGCAGAGGGCGGCGATGCGGTGGGCAAGAAGTGCCAGATACTGGTTGAAAAGCCAGGGAGAGAGGTTGGATCCCTGGGGGACACCACAGGTGGAGAAAAAGATGTCAGAGAGGAAGGAGCCCATTTGGACCTGGGAGGGTCGACCGGAGAGGAAAGAGGTCAGCCATGCCAGAGCCTGACCAGTGATACCCAGGTTATCACGGAGACGGTTGAGCAGGATGGCATGGTTGACAGTGTCAAAGGCAGAGGAGAGATCGAGCAGAATGAGAACACAGGGAGTGTTGGAATCAAGGTTCAGGAGCAGGTCCTCACGGATGTTCAGGAGAGCAGTTTCCGTGCTTCTGGCCGCTCTGAAGCCGGATTGATGGTCATGAAGATTACCATCGAATAAGTTGGAATGCTCCTAAAGCTGTGCGAACAAATGAGCAACTGTCACAGTTACTTCAAGATGCCTCTAATGATTGGAAATAGTATACTTTCAATCCTTATAACTTTTGTAATTTTGTGGGTCATCTATTACAGCTTAATGGGATTAGTGGAGCACGGAAAAAGCAAAATTTAGACAAAAAGCATTCCCATGCAAATAGTGTAGAGGTTGCAATTAGGACAAGGGACTTGAGGCGCATTGGGTGATTGAAGAACCAATCGTATTTACAATTAGAACATTTAGTTGATCAAAAATAAAAGGTACGGCACAATTATAAGAACTGGCTCTAACATGCACGCGGGAAGAGGCTCCAAACTCATGCAGAGGCAATGCTATGCACACTAAAAAACAAAAACTAGCAACAAGCCTTTTGGCGCTAAGTTAATGGGTTGGAGTTGTCACGTGTATGCTACCAAATTAACACTGTGCAAGAAACCACTTGGGTCTCTCACTTTACCTCTGTCTACACTAAGCCCACTGTAACCCTTAAGGTATGTACCTTGGGCACAGAGAGAGAGAGAGATGAATATATGTATTGCTGTGGTTTGGGATGGAAGAGCTTGTTTCAATAATAAATAAAATCGGCAAATCTCATGCTCTAGGCCTGAACGGTCTCTCAACTCATATATTTAAAAGAGATCTGAGTGTATGGGCTGAAACTTTGTCATATGTATTGGAAAGAATCACAGAACTAATTAAATTCCAATCTCCTGGTCAACTGCGCACATAATCCCAACATTCAAAAAAGGTGATTGGACGAACCTCTCAACTACAGGCCCATATCCAAATAGTAAGGCCTTTGCCTCAGCGTTGTTGGTATATCTGGAAAGCTGGACAAAGGACACACATCGGTTGGAAAAGTGGCAGATTGGTTTCCGCAGAAACGTGGGCACCCCCTTAAATGGCTTAATGTTGAAAAGTATCCAATTGGCATTGGAGGGGATACAAATCAATATACATCGCTTCAGTAGATCTTTGAGCAGCTTTTGACGCAGCGGATCACAATCTATTATGGACTAAATTGCACCAATGGGGTATTCCACTGGCCTGTTGAGATTGATTATTGCCCTACATACGAATACCAATGGACAAGTTCACCTAAATCATTCCGGCCACATGTCACGTATTATACCAACTTTTCGTGTGGTAAGGCAAGGATGCATGTTAGCACCTTGCCTATGGCTGACATTGGTGATTGGTTTTAATCCATTGCATTTGTTACACCAAAGTTGCTGAATTTAAAACCATATTTGCTATCATATGCAGACGATTTTTAGATTTTTGACCGTACCCCCCTTGTCTTCAGCGACTAATAAATACTTTTTCATCCTTTTCTGAACTCCATTCACTGAAACTAAACATTTCCAAAACAAAGACTGTCACATTTACTAAGGGAAAATCGAGGAGCAAATTAATTTGGTGGATTGTTGAGGAGTCCTTGACTGAAGTTCATTCTCTTTTATATCTAGGTTTTCTAGTTACATCCTCGCCTAGCTTGAAGAAGTTATATACATGGATCAAATATAGGACCACTGTAATGACTAATAAGCTAGCTCGAGTCGATGCTAAGTATGGGAAATGTTCCCTATTTCCTGTTCTGAGAAACTACTTAGGAAAATCTGTCCCTAAAATATTGTATGGGATTGAATGCTATACTTTAGCAATTCTGGAATATCTAAATGGGATTGAAACTGCGATTTGGATGAACATGTTACGTTTACCAAATTCTGTTCCAATCCATGCTATAATATATGAACTAGGGCTGGTCTCCCTTAAAGCTTGTGCACAATGGTGAATATTGTCACTCTTTTGGAATATTCTCTGCCCTGTAGAAGATTCCTTGATGTAGATCTGAATGAATTTATGAAGGAAAACTGCTATATTAGGATCAACGTAATGACAGACGTTTCCTTAAACCTCAGTGTTAAAATAGGGAGTTATTTTGTGGAATTGGAGGAAAACCCATCTTAAGTCAAAAAGCTCATGTTCTAATATGAATGGTCAATGGACACCATGCACCAATACTCCCCCTTATCTCACAAAATGACTGTAAGAATCTAGGTATTCTTGCTAGTGTTTTAATGATTTATCCACACAAATGTACAAGATCATTATTCCTACGATTTTGCTGGAATATAATTTTAACAAAAGAGATTTTAATTATGTATATAATTTTATCACCTGAGCAGATGTCCTGTCAATTCTGTAAAGAGCCTACCAATGTGAAACATTAAGACATTTGGTGATGTGTTGTCCGGCGATCAGGGGCAATAGAGAGAATGTTGGGGTCTGTATGCACTTGAAGAAGTGGAATCCATTTGGTCTATATACCTATCTGGGTACACCACTTCCACCGTAATAGCAGTTACTGTTATTTTCTATTCATTGAAGGTAGATTTTATGACTAAGTGATTGTATTTTTAACTAAGGAATTACTCTTGTGACCCAAAATATTGTAGTCTTTCATCTATGTGTGATTAATGAGAAATGTTTAAGTTGTTTTTTATAATTCTTCGTCTTAATGTTTATATCAGTATTAACTCATGGTGTTATGTTAATGGTTGAACATTTCTTTCATCAACCATATAACAATAAAAAAAAATATGTACCAAGTACTATGCACATATCTACACCATGATTGGAATTAAATTATACTCACACATCATCACTGCAAGAGTGTACTGACCAACACCAAAAGGACATTTACGGCCCTTGGGGCCTCATTATGAGTTGGGAGGTATTTGGGTGGTGAATCTACTGGAATACTGCCCAATGGAATTACTGTTACCACCACTTGTTCTGGCCGATTTACTGCTGGATTATAAGTGGTGGTGTTAGTCCCCATTACTTTGGAGTCCCTAGGACTAAATGGGGCATTTCCACCAGCAGTAATTCAGCCGATTGGTAATCTACCAATGATCCTGGAGGTAAATCAACCACTCCAGGACCAAACACATAGCATGGTGGAGCGGGAAAAGGGCAGGAATTCCGTTACTGCACCTTTTTTCCCACACTGCCCTACTCGTAATGAGCCCCTTAAGTTTAAACAGCAGATAAATGGAGCCTTGGAGGTCAAAATTCCCTCTTAAGAAAACAAACAACTCACGAAGAGCAGCAATAGATGGTTACAACGCAGAATAACAACAGATACTCAGAAGGGACTGCATGCTCTCTAATTGGTGGAAAGTGAGGTGCCCTAATTAGGGTAGTGATGTTTTGCTGTCATCATGTACATTAAACAACCTGCATTCCATCCTGCCTCCTTCTCTCAGTTCACCATTGCTAAGCCCAATACAGTCAGGTGCTCCCTCCTAGCCTTGGATGTTAGATCTGTATTTACTTGTGGTCCACGTCTGGAAAAGAGGGGTTCATTCTGGCAGTGCAGCCTGTGGATGAGATTTCACTCCAATACGTTATATTTTCTGACTTGTGGTACTGGGCATGCAAACATTTGGGAGCTAGATCTGAACCTACCTGTGGTGCTGAGGAGCAGATGAAGGAGTCCAGGTAGTGCTTAATTTGTGGGGGTGTTTGCCAGGGCTCAGCCCAGGCACTTATTTTTGAGCCCGGCACTTATTGTCTCAGACTCAATTTTAAGTGGTGATAGTCAGTGCACTCATCAACCACAATGAGCAGGTGCAAGCTGTAGTGTAATCGCAAATATGTGGACACTGTGAGGAGCATCTATGGGCAGTGGCAGCAAGAAGATATTTGTGCCCTGGCACCTATTTCTTTTACAAACTAAGCACTGGTTCCAAGGCCCTATTTGACACAACATTCAGAGCTGCCTTTCCCCCATCCAGGTGTTTCGAGGACAGCAGTCCTGGTGATCCATTTGGCCTAGCTTTCAAATGAGCCCTCTCTCTGGATGGTCCTTGTGAGCAGCAGCCATTGAGGGGTCTCTCTATGGCTGGTGTTTGTTTCTCTTTATGTGCGCAGCACATACAATTCATGGTCAAACATTGTCCCTATGCTGGTCTCTGCCAGCGAGGTTTAGTGCTGTGGGGAATAAGCTGGTTGCACAGGACTTGTGGCACACAGGTGGGTGCTGTAGACACACCCAGAGAACAAGTGGATCAAGCTGACAGGCACTTGTGATGTTTTTGACAACAAATAACAGATCACAGTTCTGAGATCAGCTGCATCAGAGAGAGTGAGGCAATGAAATAACATACATAACATATTTTCTGTATCTATATTAATAATAGTCAACATTTGTTTGTGGGTTTGTGGCTTGGTGAAGTGTTGTTCCTTATACAATTCCACATTGTTTCACCGATTTGCACCAAATTTTGCATATTTATCTGTTAGGACCCTCTGGACATTACTGGCTACATGACATTTGGATGCCACACCCCTTTCCTTGGATTTCAACCCCTTTGCACATTAGACAGTTGCCTGAAATTGGCAAAACATCGGTGTGGTCTTAGAAGGACTGGTCTTGACATGAGGAACAAAACTCAGAAACCACGTTACAAGGACCTAGGATGCACGGTTTCTGAAATATTTGCACTGCTGTGCACTGCAAACAAACTGCACCATGCCAGGGTGAGGCGACAGGTGGGGAGAGAGCACAGAAGGTCCCAATATGCAGTAGCACTCCAACTCTCGCCTCCCCACAGCGTCTGCTCCAGGGTATGTCAGCCAGCCACAAGCAACCATTCTCAGTGCAGTTTAGTTTAGGGTGCAAAGCACATCAAGCGATAAACAAATTGGGACAGCGAACCACAGGATCATTGATTTTCAACAATTGATGAGAGTGTTATTATGTCTGTCTACAGAACCTGTTTAGAGAACAGGTACTTTTTACATACAATAAAAAAGTCCCATGTTATAGTTCATGGGACCTGGTAACTGGAAGCTGGATTTCACTTTGGGAAATGGCTGATTGCCTGAAGGCCCAGTGCAACGGTACCTTTCCCTTCAGTTCTCTTCTTCCATTTGCATTTTCTTACTGTTTCTTTTCCTTCTTTACCTTTCCTGTTACTTGTTATGTTATGTTACTTGGCATTTATATAGTGCATTATGTATCATTGGTATGATCTCAAAGGGCTGGTAGGTTGAATGCCCTCGGGAATCATAGTTCTAGTCAATAGAGAGAGAGAGAGAGTCTTATGGTGCGTTTGAGCACCGGATATGTGTGCAGCTGGTGTAGTTGTTTGATGGTAGCTGCTTCTTAGCGATAGGTGTGGAGCTGAGGAAATCAGTTGGATGTGTTCAGTCTGGTGGGTGGACACCCAGACTGGGTTATGGCTGCGTTAGGCCGGAGCAACGCCTAAGCTAGTCGGAATGTGCTTCAGCTAGCTGTGTTTTTATTAGGGTGACGAGGTGATCATGGAGTTGTGTTCGTATGTGAACAGCTAGGCTGAATTATCAGGGGTATAGCTGTGTTTCTGATTGAATGATGGTGTATAGCAGAGAGTAGGCATAGTGATGTGATATGGTGGCTATCAATATAAGCGGCTGAGACCAGGCACGTAAGCAGGACAGTTGGGACGTACATAGTGACATACATATATATAGCGACAGGATGCATAGAGGTATATATGGGATATATATATATATATATATATATATATATATATATATATATATATATATATATATATGGGATACAGGTACATAGAATATATTGGGGATACAGATATATGGTATCATCTGCACCATCTGTAATATCCACACCATCTGTAATATCCGCGTCATCCGTTACATCCACGCCATCCACACCATCTGCGCCATCCGCACCATCTGTAACATCCGCACCATCCGCACCATCTGTGACATCCGCACCATCCATGACATCTGCACCATCCGCACCATCCGTAACATCTGCACCATCCACACCATCCGCAACATCCGCAACATCCGTAACATCCGCACTATCCGTAAAATCTGCACCATTCGTAACATCTGTAACATCTGCACCATCCGAAATATCCACGCCATTCGCAACATCCGCACCATCCGTAACGTCCGCACCATCCGTAACATCTGCACCATCCATAAAGTCTGCATCATCCATAACATCTGCAACATCTGTAATGTCCACACTGTCTTTAACGCCCACACCATCTGTAACGTCCGCACCGTCCATAAAATTTGCACCATCCATAACATCTGCACCATCTGCACAATCCGCACCATCCGCAAAATCCGTAATGTCCGCACCATCCGCAATGTCTGCACCATCCACACTGTCCGCACCGTCCGCAACATCCGCACCGTCCGCAACATCCGCACCATCCGCACCATCTGCACCATCCGCACCATCTGCACCATCCGTAACATCCGCACCATCCGTAACATCTGCACCATGTGTAACATCCACACCATCCATAGCATCTGCACCAGCCATAGCATCCGCACCATCCATAGCATCCGCACCAGCCGTAACATCTGCACCATCCGTAACATCCGCGCCATCCATAACATCTGCGCCATCCGTTCCGTCCACTCCATCCGTTTCGTCCTCTCCATTGGTTCCTGTTCGATCACTTCTCACTTTTCTTTTCTGGTTATGTCTCCTGTCTTACTCATACTCCATTTCTGTCTGTTCCTTATCTCTTTCTTTCTCCCCCCACCTTATAATGTCCTTTTTGTTGTCCTCCACTCCCATTTATCTTTCATATCTCTCATTGCCCATTTACTTTGAACCTTCACTTCATTTACCTCAACCTCTAGTTATCCTCATGGTATTTATGCTCTCTCATTTCCCATCCTCTGTGTGCTCTTTCTTCCATCCAACATATACCCACCTTGGCCCTTCAGTTTTTTTCCCATCCTCTTATCGAACCAGGTCCTTTTCCCCCTTAGGGCACAGGGGGAGGGTAATAACGAATTCCTTTCTCTTTACTAGAGGCTGACTGAACTGGTGAGGAAATTAACACAGCCTGAATTCCAGGCTGTGTTTATCTTATCAAACAATCCACTTTCCTCCAACCCAGAAGTAGAACGTGCTTGTTCACAGTGAGCTTTCCCGGGGCATCAGCTTTTCAGTAGCACAAAGGAAGCATAGACATTTGTAGACAATAACACAGTGAAAGCCCAAGAGGGGGCCAAGGGAAAAGGGGGGAGATATGTAACGGGATTCCCTGCCTGGCACTTGGGGCCATGGCTCATAGAGCGGTGTGCCTACCGCGTGCTTACAGATATTGCACCCATTGGTGGTGTCGGGAGGATCCCCGGGCTACCCTCCACTGCTATCCACCACATGGTGAAGGACAGCTGCAAGCAGCACTTCACTTAGCTTCTACGCCAACAACGGAGATTGATGACGTGAAACTGCATGCGCACTTCCTTCACAGATTCCCTGGACCCCAGAGATTCAGTCTGAGCGTCTGCCATATCAACCATCAGGCTGGGAAGCACATTTCACGCGATGGACTAAATTGTAGCAGTGTCACGTTTATTGAAGTTCAAATGACAAAGAAAATCAACATCAGAGTGCAATCATTTAATTCCCTGAGCCCACAAAGAATACAGTGGTGTCTGTCATTGTCTTGCAGCCAACAATTTATTTGGTAAGGCTACAGTGCGCTAAAAAAACAAAAAAAGAAATCAGAGACGTTCCCTTACCCATTCAAGGATAGACACAGGGAGGTTTTGCAGTCACGGAGGAACATATTATAATATAATATCTAATCATTCTTGACTGCCAACTATCTTGCAATGAAGACTCTGCAAACTCATCAAGCTGGTCATGTTTTAGATCAACTTGTCTTCAGAGTATAATTCACCAATCATGTCATGTTGCCTCAGTTAACCAGACGAAAGACTGAGTAACCAAACAATAGTACAAACTCATAGATGATAATAACGGGCGATAGATCATCAGAACATTTGTAATCTTGGATTTTCCCCACCCACCTTCCAGCCAATTTCCCCTCCACCAAGTGTGCAGATGCTACAGTAACACTTCCAAAATATTTAACTCTAGCAAGAAAACGAAATAGTAACTAGACACAACCTTTTTTAATTATTGTTGAGTTTAAAGGGCAGTTTCTTGCAAATCCATTGAACAGTGCAGAGTAGTGGAGTAACGTTGCTGCATGGCGCATGTTACATTAAACCATGCAGCGTTGTAGAGCAATTGTGTACCACATTCGCACCGGGGCAAAATCTGACACTGCTCACAAGTTCCTACAGTATTACGCTGCTGAAATGTTTTGGTGGGTCTTTTTCCTGATCCTGCAGAGCATACAGCTGCACTACATGATGCTGCAAATGTGTACAACCTCAATTAAACACCTGCAAACACGGGCATGAGTTACGTAGAATGAAAGCAGAGAATCTGCAGGGAAATAATATGCAAACTCACCCCCACAGAAAAATGCCCAAAACATCTGCCTAAATATATATATATATATTTATTAATGCGATTTAATCAAATAATTTGACTTTTCACAGAAAACATAATAACAAATGAGTAAAAGCAATAAACCAGACAGCATTTACAAAATCAATCGATCCTCAGGACACAGTCTTAGGCGTTTCCATAACATTCCTTTCCATAATTCAAAAAATTTCCAAATTAATAAAACCTAAATCATTTAACATTTTCAATGCTTAGACTGAAAGAAAGATTTAATGGCCTGAGGATAATCTCTCCCAAAAGTCATCGGTGTTTAGCCTCTCTTCTTTTTCAACAAAGTGCCTAAAACGCAAAACTCTCCAAACCTGAGCTGCACGCCATTCAAACATGATATGTTTTAAGTTCTGTCTTAATGTTTCCCCACATAACTTACAATTATCATCTTTATGTCGACCCTTATTACAAACTGCTAAGATCTCACCCATTGGTATCAGATTTAGTCGAAATCTCAAAAACCCGTCCCTCCAACGAGAGTTCGGGAAGCACTTTAAATATAGGGGTGGGCACTCCTTGGGCTTGTCAAAGAGTGGAAATGATTTGGCTACGACATAGCTACTCATTTGGTCTATTGTATTGGCCCAGTCAGTTCTCCTGATTGCCAGTTTTACCTCAGTGGGGTTTTTAACAAGCTCTTCTTCCAATCGATTTCAATTCCAAAATTCTGGCCATGGTTTCCTTCAACTTGTGTAAAGCCAGACTAGTTCCCTTTTCCAAGTGTATACCAAAATGCTCACATAGAGATTGCTTTTGGGGTAATACTATTCATCTATATAATGATGCCAGCTTCCAATCCAAAGTAGCCTTTAACTAGTTTAACCCTAGTTCAAATCTCAAGCTTGCTGCCATCGAGAGGGATTGTGGTAGATGTAATACTTTTTCCACAACCTACCCTCTTCTGGTCCAATCTATAGTCCAGGCTTGTTGCTCATGTCATCCCGTACAACAATGTTGGAATAATCTTGCTCTTATAGAAATCTATCAGTGGGAAAATGTAAAATCTACAATATCTGCCAAGAAGTTTATTCATTTGGCAGGAGAAATGGTCCAATCTTCCCTCTATGCCTGACTCTACAAGGGAAATACTTGAGTTTGATCAAATTCTAAAACCCAAATATGTGATCTCTTTAATCACAGGCAGTATTTGACTATTTAGAGCCCACTTAAAGCATGTCAATCTTTTCGATGGTTTACTGAAGCAGATTATGCTTGATTTTACAGAATTAATCAGCAGGTCGTTCATTGCTGAATATTCCCGATGTGCATTCAACAGATGCTGGAGGCCTATTGGAGTGTAGTCCATTAAGACAATATCGTCCACATAGCCCTATCTTTGGACTTCCCAAAGCATGTGAACTTAAGCCCTCATTTAGATCAGGCAAATAGAGGTTAAAGAGGCAGGGGCTAGTATGCACCTCTTTCTACCTACTCTTTCAGTTGTCACTGAACTAGTTAAATGTCCATGGCCATCGTGCCTCACTTGTATCTGTGTGTTTTCATGTAAATGGACAATAATTACTAAGAGGCTTGCAGGCAGTCCCCATTACATTAATTAAAGCCATAGACGCTCTCTATTGATGGTATCAAAGGCCTGTAAAAGATTTACCCATACCCCATAGAGCATAGGGCCATCCTTTAGACCACATTGTTCAACACATGATGTTTATAATAAGACTGCTTAGGGAATTTGACAAACCCTTTCTAAAGAAAATATGTTTTTTATGGAGAATACCTCTTCTACTGGCCCATGTTTCCAGTTCTCTCAAGACAGCGTCTGCAACAACTTTGCTGTCAGCATCTAGAAGGGCTATCGGGTGATAGCTGACAGGATCAGCCTTTTCGCCCTCGTTATAGATCGGAATTATGACTGCAGTCTTCTAGGTCGGCGGGCACTGTCTATTTCTAATCACACTGTTAAATAATGGCAACAATATGCTAGACCAAGTAGCGATGTAGGATTTAAGAATAGCGTTGATTAGGCCATTGGGACTGGCCACTCTTGGGATGAAGATTTCATTATCAATAGGGCTGTGTCCTCCCTTGTTAAATGTACCTCCCATGGTACCTAATGAAATCCCTCCTAAAGCTCACTTTAGGACTATTGATATCAATCTATAAAGCGACTTCTCCAAAAACTCTCAGTCACTATATTACTTTGAAGATGAAATTGTTTACCCTGCCCATGATTCACCAAGGACCAGAAGTTGCGCATGTTATTTTTCATTAAGGTTTTCAACATCAATTCTCAGTCTCTTTGGGAGCACCGATATCGATGAGCTCTTGACTAGTTCTTCTAGTCATTATATATTTTCTTTTTCTCCCTCTGGGTAATCTATTTTAAGATTACATTTATAGTTGAGGGACCAAATGACCTTTTTTAGATTCCCTTTTAAACTCCCAGGTTTCTTGGTCGAAGTTGTACTTATGACTTGCAACAACATTTAAACCAGTATGTACTGGGGGATCTTTCTCCCATAAAAACTCAACAAAGTTTGATGGCAACATACTTTTCGCAATTTTATTCCCACAGGGGTTAACCGTGAGGCCCTTGTGAAGCCCAGCCTCTGCTCCCATTACCGGCAATGACAGTCCTGCAGTGAGTATGTAATGGTCGCTGTACCCTGTTTCCTTTATCACTATAACATCACAGTGACAAAACATGTCCCCCAAGAGGACCAAGTAGTCAACAATGGAGCTAGCAGAACCATTCCTCCAAGTTGGTGTTGGGTATGAATCCCACCTAACACTGCCATTCACGATATACAGGTCCCAAACTTTTTAAAAACACTGCCATTTTTTACCATTCATGCAAGCTGTTGTGTTTTTACTATCTGCAGTATGAAATTGTAAGCAGTAAGAATTTAGATCACCTGCTTTCAGTAGTCGGACTCGACCATACAGGGAGGTGACATTCGCCAATAATGCACACAAACATTACAAAAAGACTTCAAGGTAAGAGCATGCAGGGTTCCAGTAGAGATTCTCTATGATTGCAATCTTTACTGCTTGGCCCATTTAAAAGTTTGCTCTAGCTGCTAGAATTCCTTGGGAATTGGTTTGTATGTTTTCCAGATCAATTACAATCGAATTGCGGGTGGCTATTATTAACCCTCCCACAGGACGGCCTCCATTGTATTGAGTTGCCATTTGTTCCACTATGGAGGAACCGTCCATTTTAAAACTTCTAGTCTACCAGGTTTCCTATAGTAATATTAGATCGTACGTGTCAACAATAGTGTCTCTGATGACCTTATTTGTTAAACTCGTAAAACCCAATAGCTGCCACCTGAGGCATGCCAACAGCTTGCACCCTGGACCCCACCCCAGGCAGCCCATCAGCCTCCTGCAGCCCAACACCCTCCCCTGCAGTAGCCAATCAACTTGCACTTCAACCTCCCACCCCCCGTGCAACATTAGCCTGAAATCAAATGCCTTTTGAATGGTCTCAATGTGCGCAAAATTCTTTCGACTTAGAGGGATGTTACTGGGAAGGTGTCTTAGTGCTCATTGAACATGGTTGCACTCTCTTCAATCTGAAAAATATGGTTGATAACTCCACCCATGCAGCTCATCACTCATGCAAGCCATCAGCCTGCCCCCCAGCCCCCTCTCCATGCAAACCTCCAGCCCGCACCCCAGCTCCCTCAGCAGTAGTGTAGGACAGGAGAGTGGGTAGGAGAGACAGAAGGCCTTAACCAAAGAGGGTATACATGGCCATGCTGGACTTCCAAACACTCACAGACCAGCAGACGCTTTCCACACACTGCACATGCCCACCATCTTCTGCATCGTGACAGAAAGTGAGGGCTACATACATCCTGACAGGGACATTTTCACCACCACAAGTTCCAGACTGGGCACATTTCTACACCATTGCAGGATTCCTCAATGTTGTTGGGGCCCTGGAATCTACACACGTGGTCCTTTTACTACTCATGGTGAGATAGCAGATCTTTAGTAAAAGACGCATGAAACGCTCCTTCAATATGCAGATGGTCTGTGATGCTGACCTGCTCTTTCCACATGTGGTTGTACAATTTACTGGCTCCCCACATGACTCTAAAATCCTGAGTCAGAGCAACCTGCAATGTATCGTGAGGAGATTAACATGCCAATGGGCGTGGAAGATGGTTATGTACACAAGAGCCCATCCTCTATTCAATGGAAATATGGAAATCTCTACACACCCTAATCCTGCTGGTTGGGAAAATCTTCCCAAAGTGCAGCAATCAAGGCCGTTGCATGTAGAGGTGATAGGACACACATGGCTGTCACGACAGTAGTGCACACGGGACAGATCATCCCTTGCTGGTGGAGCAGAACTTGCAACACACAGGTTGCCATGAACACATCATGATCCACGAAGCATATAGCTACTCACATGTTTCAGAGGCGACCAATCCACATATTTGGTTGATTTACCTTCATCCACACTCAGTTAGCTCAACATTGCATCAAACACTGGGCCTAGAGCTTGCATACCTGTAGAATGGTAACACAGACTCGTGAAAGTACATGAGTGCTGTAGCATTGAGATTGTACATTAACTCATACTTACAGTATCCCATGCAGGAGAAAAGTGGTGTCAGGATCTTAGTGCAGCATGTCAAAGCACACCAATGTCCTGCAGTGTCAATGTGTCTATCAAGGTTATAGCTGCAGACCGGTGTCTAGTCAAATGGTCGACAGCCAAATGGTCGACACAATTTGGTCGAAAGGACAAATGATCAAATTTGTTTTAATTTATATATATATTTTTTAGGTTTTCGTTTAGGGAGAAAAAGGGGTTTTTAGCAAAAAAAAAGGGGGTTGGGAGGGGACCCCGCCCAAAAAGAAAAATGTGAAAAAACAAAGAAAAAGAAATTCAACCATTTGACCTGTCGACCTTTTGGTGTCGACCATTTGTCCTGTCGACCATTTTGATTCGACCAAATGACCTACAACCGCTGCACACCACATAGGGTAGGCATCCATTAACTTGCTACATCAAAAGACAGCAAAATATGTGTCCCAATGCTAACATTGCAATATGACTATGTCCTCCAGAGAGAACTAATCAACAATGAAGTTCCACTGCAAGGATCAGATCTATCGACTTTTCTGCAGGGTCAATGACATCAACCCAGCCTACTGGCATGTGCCCAATCCTGCTCCAGGTCCTGGTGATTATTCTAAGTCATGGAAGGCAGAACATATACACCCTTTAATTCACTGTCCATGTTAACACAACATGAAGGGGTTAGTCTGAGCTTGCTCACAGATCCTTAACATACACATTCACCCCCGGTAACAGGACCAATAAAAGGGTCACACATAACACACATTAGTGTGGAAGAAGGGTACCGTAAGGTTGTATGGCCGCAGACACAGCAATACATGTCACACGATATTGTGAACACAATACCCACCAGATGACGCTGGATAGCCCATACGACACTAGCTCATGACACCACTGCTAAATCCAGCAGCCACCAGGGAGCAACACTACAACACTGCCCATGCATGCACATACCACACCGTTGAATGAGCCTTTGCATTCTGAAGTACCAATTTAGGCATCGTAGAAGACAGCTGGTGCCTTCATGTACTTCCCCGAAAGGTCTGTCGCATTGTAGCCATGGTCTTCATCTCACACAACCTTGCCATTTGACCTAATGCGCCCATGCCTGAGTAGCCTGGAGAGGATCCATACTCTGAAGATGGCAAAGAGGGGCAAGTCAGGCAACCACATGCACATCATCAACAGAGGGACAGTGTGGATGTACTAGTCCTTTAATGAGGTGGGCATCACGCATTTCTTCAGATAGAAGTGAGTGCAATTATAAATAAATATAATCAACGAGCACTGGGACATTTCCGAAGACCCGCACTGTGAGTCAACAGGAATTTGCTCACACTTAGACTATGCAGACACATGTTATTGCAATGGGAATGGTTTAAAAGGCAGCCTGATTAGATGCAGGTTGAAAGATCCAACATAAAAGCAATCCAGGACATGTCCTTAATAATAATATCAAGAACATGTCCAGAGTGCAGAAGATTAAATCCACGAGTGAGTAATACAAATGACCAGAAAGAAAAAAAAAGTACATCCAGATGGTATTTGAAAGAAAGATATCCACACACAAGGTATTGGGGTTGCTGTTAATCTCCCACTGTGGGCGCTTGGTCACATGCATTTGTTCATAGGTGTCTATGGCAGGACAATGCCCCAATGACAATAAAGGTGAGCTCCTACACGAAAGTAGGTGCAGAAGATGGCAGGGCGAATTATGCATCTCATCATACTGATGCATCAGGGAGTGTGAGTGCGTCTAGTGTGTCAGCAGCCCAGTCTTGCCCATCTGACATTTGGAATGCTGAAGGCTAGCCTCCTTTATCCCGTGGTAGAGGAAATCATGTCTGCTGGCCAAATGGTGCACGGTGGAACAGGGGCCATGGTCAGAATTGAAAGCAGCCAGGCTGTACCTGGAAGCATGCTACTAGACATGGTGTGCATCCTCCCTGGCCCCAGCATAGGCATCTGGAGCTGTAGCAGCAGCTGAGGCCTGCTCTCTTGCCAGTCAGCATCCTCCAAGGCTTCAGAGTAAGCCCCTTTCACTGCTGTGGCGGACACCTATTTTTGTGCAAATTTGGGCATCCTCGCTCACTCTAGTGTATGTCTGCAGCTACTGTGACAGCTACAATGGAAGCAACTGGTGCGTGCACCCTGCCCAATCAGGCCTTCACCCTAGCATGGGTCCGGACCTCTGCAGGGGAAGTAGCAGCAGCAAAGGGCAGCACTCAGGCAACACATGCATCATCCCTTGCCTCATTCCATGATGCTTGTATCTCCCCTAATGAGTCTTCCCTCTTTTGTGTAGCTGCCTTCAGCTCTTTCTGGATATCCTGCAGGGACTGGTGGATATTATCCAGATAGGCCCCAAGGAGGAACACACATCCACCAGTACGCTCCCATTCTGCTCGCCCCATGTGTGTGCAATCTACACATCTTTGAGCATAACCACAAGGTCTGTGAGCAGAGTTCCAGTCATTGCCAGTGGGCAGCAGGGGAAGAATGGGCAGAGTGAATGTCTGTTCCTGGGTGGTGTCCAATATATGCCTCCCTCGCGGTGGTCTAGCAACATCCCTACCTGATGGGGGAAAGACATACTCCACCGAAGTGTTTGGTGTCATCGCACTGGACCACCAGAATGTCCCCACCCCTCAGAAGGTATATGTCTCTTTAGAGCAAAGTGATGCATGGGTTCCATAGATGGGACTATGGTGTTGCTGTCCACATCACCGTGGCTGGGTAGCTCACTGCTTGTGCTGCTGGTAGGCTGATCCTCAATGTTCATGCCTGTTGGTGGGGTAGTGTGCCTTGGAGTATCTAACTCCTCCCCAATATCAAGGCCAGGACCACATGTCCCATAGTAATTGCCATCATCATTCGCATCATCTCCAACATCACTAGTGTCTTCACGGTCACCTATGTGTGGAAACACAGAGTAATTAGGTGCAGTGCACTTGCATGTATGAAATAGTAGTGCATTTATGACACTTTTGTATATCACTTGGCCACATTCACATTGTGCAAAATTGTCACAAGTGCAATCCTTTTGTGGTTGCTAGGACAACTATTATGGGCAGGATTAGTGAGGACATTATGTGGGGGTCTTGCATTTGCTGGGGCAGCAGATCAAGGGTGGGCAATTTTTGTGAGGCATATGAGCACATTATCTACAGAAGCACATGGGAATAGTGTGCTTTTCACACAATTCACTTCAAATGCTGAATGCTGGATGTTCTGGGGTGAGGTTGTTTTTTTTCTTATTCTCGACTTTGGTCTTGCTCCAGCAGATGTGACCATGGTACTAGAAACCACAGGCATGCATTCAAACAACCAATACACTATATGTTTCTCCCTCTTAGATGCTTGTTGTGATCATGCCACATTGTTGGCTGTTCCTGTTGATGGTTCGTGTGTACACATGCCATTGATAAGGTGTCAAGTGCATACACATGGCCGCCTTCATGCCATTCTGTCTGTATGTGTAATAGTATGTCACTTGCCTGCAGGTGATGGTCTAATACTATCTAATGTCATTTATGGTCGTAAGCAGCCACTTACATAATGGGGAGCACATACGCAAACATCTAGGCTCCATCGGGCAAATTAGGTACTTTTATATGAGTTGTCACTGTGTCAGCAGCAGATTTGTCTCAACAGCACATAGTATGTTGCACATGGCAATAGTGCGTGTAACATTCCCCTCCATTGCTTCCACAAGCAGGCAAATGACTGCAGATTACTCCTCTCCTGAACCCCCAACCAGTGCATTATCAGCAAACAGTATGTGTACGAGGCTGTAGACAATGACTAGGGAGTGTTGTGTGGGCCTGTCATTGACGAGAAATATCTTACAACATGGCAGAGGATGTTTGCTCCATTCGTCTCACAGCTACTGCATGCAAGGATGGGTATAGTTAGCAGGTGGACAGTAACATGGCCTGCATAGTATGAAAGGCTAGCTTGCCACCTTCATTATGATGGTTCCTGTGCACCTGCACACATCAGTGGCCATCTTTAATCAGACCCTGCCTCCTTGCATGTTTCCTCTAATGGTGTCAAACGTGGGGCACACCATTCCACGCTAAGTGCATTCCTGCAAAGGAATGAATTTGTGCAGGGTTTACCTGCATGTTTCGGCTGATGCCACACAGATACAAGCAAGGGCATATACCAAACCCTTGTCAACTGCCTGCCACAAATAAATGCAAGGATTAGCAACAACAGCCTTACACTCTACCCGCAAAAAAATCAAATCATCATCGCATTTAAGAACCTCTCGATACAACCACATGCATGGCCTACTGAAATGGAATCCAGAAACATCCAAAGTCATTAAAAAAAAATCTTGGCATTCTGATGGACAACAGCTTAACACTGGAAGCTCTAACCATCGTGGTAGTAAAGAAATGCTTTGTCCACCTATGCACAATTGAGTGTATATTTCCTTTCTCACCTTCCCACACAGAACACTTGCCATTATCTCTCTCCTCATGTAAAGAATAGACTGTGGCAATAGTATCAACCTTGGAATGCCTGACTAATTCACCAAAAAACTGCAACAGATACAGAACACAGCAGCAAAACGTATTTTATGACTCAGCAAGGGAGAAAATGTCACACCAGCACAAAGATCCCTACACTAACTACCAGTCAAGAAAAGTATATATTTCAAGACACTTTGTGCTGTTCACAGGGCAATTCACTACCAAGGTGAAGAATTCCTGCAAGAGAAAATATCCATCCACAGATTAAAAAGAACACTGACGTCTAGGAATGACATATGTTCCGAACCCAAATTATATTCAAAAATAAAATATGGTGTATCAGCCTTTTCAAACATCTAGACGAAACTCTAGAACTCCCCCCTGCCCCTAGGGGAATGCACACATCAGGGGAACACCAGACCTTCAGGAAAGCATTAGCAAGGCTCTTTGATTTCTCGACCTAAGTCACCAACATGGCCCATGGTCCAAGAGAACGTGAAACTTTAATACAAAGAAGCAGAGCATGAGACCGGATCCTACCTCGGGATGCCTGGATCACTTGATCCAAGTAGATAGACCTACGAGTGAAAGAGACACCCAACATTGTTTCAACTTACTCAACAAACAACTGATATAATGATGATTAAATTCTATACCCTTTTACGAGGGCCAACCCATTCCTCGAACTAACCCACTAACACTACTAAATTTCTCATACTCCTGCAAACACAGCGCACACTGACCAACTACACCACCCTCACAAGGCAGCCAGAACAAACCACACGCCCGCAGATACAAAGCAGCAAACCATCACACATCCTCCTATTAACTCACACAATAACAACAGTCAAAGTACCCCTACCCCAACTTCTCCTCCATGGGCAAACAAGGCCTTCCATAGAGACTCCGCACTTGCACGCCCACCATCCCACACAACCTAGAAGCAAACACATATACAGTGACCAGTTTTTCTAAACTGAAATTATCAACACAACATCACTCATGTGCTCTCCCTCTCCTTCCACTGACAACACAACCCATTCCTATTTTTCTTTCATATCTGCCTGAGTGCCTGGAGACCATGCACAATGGCAGCAGTGTGCAGTATTAATCCCATTAACATAACATAACACAACCCCAGCACACATCTATGTGACTTGCTTGCTATTTGGAGACTTTGAGAAGTTTTACCATTGCATTCACAATCAGTATCTTGCACAGGTCTTGGCTTGCTGCATGTTGGCCTGCATGTTATTTACATACGTACCACCTTGAGGCATTATGTGCCTCATGCCAGATCTGCCTGGCTGTGAAGAGTTTGTTTGTACTATATGATCCATTGTTATCTGCCTCATCACGTGTACATGTAGCACTGCAATGTTACTCTCTGTCCATAACAGAGGTATTTTGAGCTATTAGGTTGGTATCACCAAACATGCTTATTGAATCCTGTTGCTATTTACTAGTGAATATTAATGTGCTATTGAGTGCAGAACTATGCAGATGCTTCTACACAAGGAGATCATTTAATCTATAGTAAATTACAGGGGTTATTTTATGTGCATTATTTCTACCAGATACACGGTCTTGTTTGGCAATCCCTACATTCTTGGAGTCACAAACAAATACATGCTCTGAGATGCTGTTTTTTTCCGACATTGATGTGCATTTTATGTTGTGGAAAGGCCACTGACGTGCTACCTATGTAAGTTGGATTTGGTGCAAATCGGTGGGCAGACATAGAGTGATGTCAGTGTGAAATGTCATGTATTTGAATGTGGCCAATTTGATTGGTCAGATGTTATGGAGAGTGTTTTGCCAGGTAATTAGATTTCTCACAAACATATCTTGACAAATTGTCTAAGGTCTGCTTTCTTACTGGATATGGCACATACACTATGCGTCCCCGCCCTTGATCACCTGACTATAGGGAAGTTCTGCAGTTGGTGTCTAACAGGTAAGAGGGCACCCAGTACAGTGTTGTGTCATAGGTGCCAAGGGAAGCGGCAGCATCAGACGGGGATGTTGGACATAGTGAAACACAGGCACAAGCTGAGGTTTCACGAGATTAGTGCAAGCTCTTCTTCAGTAGTTTAGAAGTTTGTGTTTTCAGTATAGACCATGCGAGTGGAGTGATAGCTCCAAATGAGATGTTTCAGAGGTACACAACTGCCCATCACAAAGAGAGGGAACTGTAATACCAAATCAGAGATGAAGGCTCATTTGTGAGACAGAGGGATTTAGAGGAGAATTCTTGAAATGTGCAGAATATATCTTCCTATTGGTGTTGACAGAGGATAGCTCATGTCTACTGGGCACCATCATGTTGTGGTTGTGGGTCATAAGAGGAAAAGCGATAGGGGTCTGTGGTTGCAAGTATGTGCTCCTTCCTTTTGTTATGTTTGTTGGCAACCGTATTGCAGCATACATGAACTGCAACATAAATAGGAGGAAGGGTTGGAGGGAGTGGTGCAGTGGAAAGTGGGTGCTAGCAGGAGTGCAGAAATGTTGCAGTGTGATCATGTTATCCTGCTTTTAGCGTTGTTCAGAGACAGTTGAGGTGTAGGTCAACAGATGAGCGCAAAGGATGGTGTGCCAATGTGGTGTCGACATCATTCTTGGATTTGGCATCTGGTAGGTGTGAGGCCCTGTTGTGTACATGGTTGTACATTGGAGGGCAGTAGTTGATTTGTATGTTTAATGGGATGTAATGGGGTATATGGCAACCACTTGACAAACAGGTAAGGTTAGTGAGAAGTAGTACATGGGACCCATGATGTGTAGGTGAAAGTGAGCAACAAGGTTAATGGGTTTGTGTTGGATACAGAGGGGTACGTGTTTATGATAGAGATACTGGAATTGGTGATGATGGGTCCATGTAGTTGGCATGGGCTGCTTTGAGTGGGTAATTCTATGTTCAATGCAGTGGCTACTAATGTGTCACTCGCTGACGAAGCAGAGACGCCCATTGCCCCCATAGTGCAGGAGTCTCCAGATCAAGGGCAGGAGCCCCACAATCCCATCACACAATGTTTTTGTTTTCATGTGTCTGAGTATTTGTCAACATAGTTTTGGGTATGCTTCCTTAAAAAAGAAGAATCAAGTCTAAGTTACTTTAAGAAAAAGAAATAAAACGTGTAAACTCACAAAGATGTGGAGAGGGTCACCATGATACAGTAAGTAAAACAGAAGGTAAATAAAACCAAAACACGGTTTGTGTGTACATGTTTCACATTATTGAAGTGTGTATGTGCGTGCGTGGTGTCTAGGGGGTGCTGAGGTGCATCACATTTAAAGTTGCAATGCTTTGTTCATAGTCCTTAAAGTACTGTTTAGTGTCTCCAGCTTAATGAAAGTAGTTTACAGTGACTGGGATAGATTGTAGTGGCTGCCCCATTGAAGTGATTTTCAGTGACCATACTGAAATAGATGGTGGTTGCAGCTTTATGAACCTGATTTACAGTGACCATATTGTTGCTGCTGCTTCATGGAAAAAACTCACAGTGACCGTACCGGCATAGATTTTGGGGACACCTTCATGAAAGTGACTTATACTGGAAATGGTGTGGACAGAGGTATTATGAAAATGTTGCAACATGCTCTTGTCTATTGTTGGTGACATGGCAGCTGCTGGATTTTCTATGTTTTACCCGACAGAACGTACTATGTGGTGGCCTTTCACCATTTTTTCTCAGAAAATGTGCTGTAAAATGCACCATTTAAACTGGCTTCAATTTGACTTAAAACTTCATTGCTATTGGTGGCTTGCACCAATTTGTGGGTGATATCAATGCTCCTTCACTCAAATGAATTGTCTGCAGCACTGACCTTGAATAATTTATTCAATTGCAGTGCTAATAACCACACGGAAGTTCCCCAATTCCCAAAACGGCCTCTCCCACTGGCTGCTTCTGGCATGCATGTAGTAATTTATTTTAATGGCTATGCATAGTGGTGGCAGGTACGCTTGAGCTCCAGGTTTCACACTCTTGTTTCTGTGCTTTGTAAAAGATGAAGGGTTGACTAAAAAAAGGTGCATACATCTTTCATCCAGTGGTGGGTGCCACTGTGGCAACATGATTCTCATTTGCATTGGACATGTGTGGTGGCCCGGTCTGTGCTTCTTCATTAAGTCTGAGGGGGCCCTTAGCAAGGCTTGCAAGGGGATCCCTACATTTGGTGTTACACCACTGGTCTCACTAGACAGTATGGGAACGAACATGTGTAGGGTACTTGAGTGCATGGATTGTCCCATCATGATTCTTATTGCCAGGTGATACCTGTCTTAGGCAATCAGCAGCAGTGCCACCAATATGCAGAGCTCCACTCTTGGATTCTGAGGATTATGTGGCAGGTATATGCACATACACTTTAAGGAACTAGACATTGCTTATTGCCATGCTTTCATTCAGTGCACTCACCGTCTGACCCCATCTGGACATCAATGATGGTCAGCGCCGGCTCCTCTCATGGCCACAGCTCTAGAGGTGGTGGGGATGAGATAAATCGCATGGCCAGGGCCTGCTTGCAGTGTCTTGCAGCCAGCCTTTGGTCACAACCCAGTAGGTCCTGCCAGCGCTTTTGCACCTGGGCCACTTTGCATGGTGTGGTTGCCATCATCATAACATTCTGAAAAATGGCCTTCCAGATCTTCATCTGCTGGCGACACAGTACCTTTTTTCTCTCTGGACCTAGGAGACATTCTGCATCCTTATGCCACATATAAGGAAAAGAAGCTACAGAAAAGGATGGCTCTTTTAGAGTTATGGAAGATGTACCAGAGTGAGAAAGAATATCCAGCCGAGAAGGAGTGGATGCTTAATCAGCATAAAGGGGATTCAGCTCCCCTTTCCATTCCTGAAAATAAGAGCATAAATACAGAGGAGAAGGGAGTTAATCCTTTGACGAAAGAGAAAAAGGGCAAAGCTAAGGGAATAACAATAGTGCTGAGTGAATAGATGGGAGGACAAGTATTACTTAAACTGGAAGATAAGGACATTGATGGGGTTTGAGAAAGAGAAAAAAGAGAAGAGCAGGAAAAGGAAGAAGAGCAAGCCAGACGCCAGCTAACATATTGGGGCGTGACCTGATGATGAAACTTAACATGACGATATCTTTTACTGACAAAGTAATAGTGTGCTCTACTCCCGGGATACATTATATGAATGTGAGAAATCTTATATTAGCCTTTGCAGGCCAGAAGGCATTATAGGGAGTTCCCTTAGATTCAGAAGTATTTTTGTATAGAGTGACTGTTTTATGATCATGGTTACCCAGCTTGATAGGTAAACTATTGAGAATAGTTGATGAGTTTTTGTTTAGACCAGAAATCCCTTATGGATGATGAAGAGGGTCAGACTATCCCCTTAGAGTTAGATGCTGCAGTGGTCAGAGAGGAAAAGGTGGTTCTTCATGGGATAGATGATGAGGGAAGAGGATAGAGTACAGTGATAGCCCTCAGTGAAGGATACAGGTTGACAGATTTGACAGATGAGGAGCTGTTTAGAGATGAATACTCAGATGATCAATTACTATTTTTCATAAATATCACTTATTGGATCAAAATAGAGACTAGAGAAATACTGAAGAGAATAGCGTTGGTAAAAAAGAAACCGTCATTTTTGCAGAAAGATTTTGAAAAATATTTTATGGACTACAAGTCCATATGAAGTGGGTCTATTAAAAGTAGTAGGAGCAATTAAAATTAAACTTAAACCAGGAGTGCTTTTGCCACAAGCAAAGCAATGCACCATGTCTAGAGAAGCAGAGGAAAGTATATTTGTGACCATTTCTGCTTTAATGAAGCAAGGAATACTGGTGCTATCTGTCTCGGGAGGATAGCTCCGGCGCAACGTACTTGCCTTGGAAGCAAGATGACATAGAGCACAACAGGTTCAATCCCCGGGTCCGCACTTAGAAACCTCTGGGTATTAAGCACGTTATAAATGACAGATCATATCATTCTCCATGTAACACGGCTGTGTACCCAGTGAAAAAAATCAAGGTGGGGTTATGGAGAGTCATACAGGACCCTCACCCACTAAACAATATAGTAGAAGCTGAGATTCCTTTAGTTCCAAATCTTGCAACAATATTGTGAAATATCTCATCTAAGGTCAGATATTTCACAGTTATAGATTTAAATAATGCATTCTTTTTAATCCCCTCTATGAAGATTCACAAGTTTTGACTTCCTATTCATATAGAAATATTCGCCATAAACATACTAATTTGCACCAGGGGTACTGTGTGTTCCCTTCAATCTTTAACAGAGTCCTTCGGATGGACCAGGGTCATGTTCAGCTTGACAGTGCAATAATTCAATACCTGGATGACATTTAGGTGTGTAGTGAGACAGAAGAAAGATGCAGAGAAGATTCAGTTAAGCTCATGACCCTACTGTCAGAGAAAAGGAATAAGGTGGACAAGGAAAAGGAAAAATATTGCCAGGAAGAGGTCTTGTATTTAGGATAGTTGATACCTCACAAAGGGAGAAAAGTGACACCTGAGAGAGCAGAAGCAATTAAGAAGACTACAGAATATAAAACAACGAGAGAAATGCAACCATTTTTAGGCCTATTTAACTATTGTAGGGCTTGGGTGTTCGATTACATTATATAGATTTGATCACTTTTAAAAGGACTTAAAGAAGCACAGGTGAGCAAGAATAAAATAACATGGACAGGTGAGATGACTGAAGGATTTCAAAAATTAAAAAAGGAAATCAGTACAGTCCCTGTGTTAGGAAGTCCAGATTATCATGAAGAATTGTATTTATTCTTTCATTCAAATGGATAAGTTATTACAGCAGTTACACAGAAAATGATATTAGGACATGTACAGAAACCATGGGCATATTATAGTGGGAGTCTAGATCCATTTATGAAAGGGCATGTCCATGTAAGCAATCTTTAGCTGAAAAAGCTTCAAGTATAGCAATGGAGTTTTCAGTAACACTTTTTGGAGAGCATGCATTATTTGCGATTTTAGAGAACCCCAAAAGTACATTAATGACACACAGATCACCAGGATAAGAGGTAATTATTTTGAATCCTGCAATCAAAATTGTTGGATGCAAGACAGTGAACCCAGCAATGTTTGTAGCAGAACCAGTAGGGGAGGATAATTATGTACATTATTGCATAACATATACTCAATATTATGATATTACCCAAGCTAGAGAAAATGCTCTTGGGAGGGGGAACATTCTCTTTGTGGATAGTTCTTCAAAAATTGACCCAACGACTGGTGAAATTCATACTGGATCAGCGGTAGTAAAGCTTAACTGAGAGGGTGAATTTGAGGTAGTCACAAGCACGAGATTGCCTTTGCCGTACTGCCGAAATAGTGGCGCTTATCGCCACACTTCAGCGATTTGAAGATGAGAAAGTGACAGTGTACTCTGTCTCCGCCTATGTGACATCAACCGTACAGGCAGGTTTTTCACACTGGAAAAGGAAGGCCTTCCTCCGAGCAGACAGCACTCCAATGCAACATACGGTCCTATTGGAAAAACATATTGAAGCATTAGGATTCCCAGTGATGCTCACACTTGTAAAATGCGCAGAGCATACTGAAAGAGCAGACAACATTTCATGCAGAATGGAAGCCGCAGATTTTGAAGCCAAAAAGGCAGCCTATTTCCCAACCATTTATAATTTTGAAATAGAAAGCTTTTAACAGATGACAGGATGATGCATGTTGGTAACAGAGGGCTTTAACATGCTGTCAATTGTCCAGTCAGTTGAGATACAAGGCGGAGCCCCACAAGAAGACAGGGGTGTTTTTTATCCCCAACAGAGGCAATGTGGAGGCAGGATAGCACTGGAAATCCAGTTATGCAATAGCATTATTGACGGTAGTGCTGGAGCAGCCAGCTGGAGACCCAGTTGGGTCGTATCACCCTCTGAGAGTGAGAGGGACTCTCCCGCTCGTCGCGTGCAGGATATCAGGAGATGCTGGGCATTGCCAGGAATTTCGTCTCAGGCTGCACAGCTCATCGCGGAATCTTGGGCTCCATCCACTAGGAGGAGCTACGACGTGGCTTGTGCCAAATGGACGAGCTGGTGCAAAGGGAGAGGTGTTCATCCCATTTCAGCACCTGTAGTCGTAATTCTGAATTTTCTAGCTCAATTATTGCAGAACGGGAAAGCATTCCGCACTATTGGAGTATACAGATCAGCCATCTCCGCAGGTCATCTCCCTATCGAAGGAGTGCCAGCAGGGGAGCACCCAGCAGTGGTAAGGCTTATCCGGGGTGCAAAGTTCAGGGTGCCACCTGAGCCTCGGTATAAGACCACCTGGGATGTGCTTGCAGTTCTTAGGTCATTGGAGAGCTGGCCCGTTAACAGATACCTAACTCTTAAACAGCTGTCAGGGAAGCTGGCGATGTTGTTGTGCCTATTGTCATGTAAACGCATATCAGACGTAAGAGCACTAGAAGTAGACAGGAGGTCCTTTGGACCAGAAGGAGTGACGTTCTCCATAGTGGGAAGGACGAAGACAGGCACTACATCAGTGCATTATCCGTATTTTCCCGACAAGCCTAAGTGGTGTGTGGCGAGCTGTGTGAAAAAGTATGAGAGCAGAACAGCTGAGTTCAGAGCAGCAGGTACGAAGCAATTGCTCATTGCGCGCAGGAAACCTTTTAAAGGGGTAGCATCAGCGACTATAGCCCGATGGGTTAAAGAGATTATGCTTGCGGCAGGAATAGATGTGGAAAAGTATGGGGCACACTCTGTGCGCGGAGCTATGGCGACTAAAGCCTTTAAGACAGGAGTGTCTCTCAGGGATATCCTGTTAGCAGCCGATTGGGCAAATGATCGGACTTTTAAACAGTTCTATTTTAAACCAGTTGAGAGTTTGGCGGTTACAGTGTTGGGGAGCTTTGAACAAGCATAATGCTCGCCTCCAGTCTTGTCATAGAATAAAGATTACCCCTGCTACCTCCGCAGGGAGTATTAATTCTATTAAAGACTAGGAGGCGAGCATTAAATTCCCACCCGAACCATGTATTGTATAAAATTTAGTTAATAATATGGTTTGATGTTATAATGCTATGGGCAATACATGGACGCCACCCTGATTTCTCTGCTTTCTGTTGATTTTAGGAGAAGAGCAGAAGAACAATTGAACTGGGAAAAGGGCAGAGTTGATCGCCTGAGTTGAAGAAGTTTGGCACTTTCGTTTGGAGTGGTCCAAGTCGTTGCACGTTGCAGGACTTTTGAGAGGAGTTCTTATGGACTATCAGAGCGAGTAAAAGAGAGGAGGAGCTCAGGAACAGGATGTGGTCATAAGCCGAGCAGAGAGTGAGATGGACTACAGAGACTGTGGGGATTGTAGTTTAAAAAAAAAAATGATGAGAAGGTCTGTCAGTGGACAGTTTCTAATGTTTTGTTATGGTTTTGAGTTTTGTTGAAACTGCTGAAGAGTGGTAAAATAAAGAAGTTGAAGCATAATGCTTGCCTCCAGTCTTGTCATAGAATTGTGATATCATTATGTGTTGTGATCTGTGGTTTCCTCCTGAATATTATAGCATTTAGACCTGTTACAAAAAATTATACAGACATGATGGATGACAATAAAACATTTACAATTGTCCCTGATATTAGTGCAGACAGTATTTTTATAATCTTACAAGGCACCTATTTCGATTCAAAAGGGAAGTCAGGAAGATCATGAAGATATAAATACATATATTGATAATTCCGCTCATTTAAAAAACAATGTATTGGATCAGCAAATGAAGGTGGTGGGAGAGAGAACGTCAGATGAAAGCTTCTATGTCTGTTCCTTAATACCTTATGCCATGAATGCAGCAAGGACAAGAAGTGCCTGCACATGATGCAAAATGTCTCAGTCATCTAGCAGCGTGTATAACTAGAGGGCAATTCGAAGGGAAATGGGCAACTTTACGATGTCGATCAAGAGGATAATTTCTATATGAAGATACATATGTGAAAACAAATAGGATGGAAAGTGGGATGGGGTGGACAAGCAAAGAAAATATGTATCCAGCCCAAATTGGAGAACAAATAAAAATTGTCGAGATGAGGAGGATGGACTGCTCACATATGACTGAAAGATCAGAAGAACTAGGATGCTGGGAGAGACCTCAGCTATTGGTGTATGGGTGTGTTGTGACCAGTACAAGATGGGAAGGACTATTATCTTGGCCTGCACACATATTGAAGAAGGAACCAGTAAGCATAGTGCAAATTGTGAATGACAGATGCCTAGAGTCATGGGACAAATATTTGAAGTTTCTAACATGGGTCGACAACGAAGCATGGCCAATATCTATAATAGGAATTGTATGATGGGACCAAACAAAAAGGTCAGACCGTTCAAAAAGCCCGAAAAATGCTACCACTAAAGGTTCGAACACCAAAAGTTCGAACGTTTGTTGGTAGCATTGAAGGTAAGTATAAAAAATAAAAAAAAGACTGCAGGGGTTGCGGCGGTGTCCCCCGCAACACCCCGCTCATTATACTGTTTGGTATAGTGTGCGGGGTGCAGTGTACACAAAAAAAGAAAAGGACCCTGTGGTGCCGGTTCCCAATCACTGAAGTGAAAGGGAACTGGCGCCGCAGGGACACAGCCTCTGAAAACGTAAGTACGGTTTGGGTATGTTGGAGGTGTGGGAGGGGGTGTGTTAAGGGTGTGGGTGGGGGTGAGTGGTGGGTGTGTTGTGGGTGTGGGTAAGTGGGGGTTTCAATGCATGTTTGCATGGGAAATGTGTGAACCTTTTGTGGTTCGCACATTTCTCATGCAAGCTTTCCCGCCGCTGACTTTTACGCGACAGAAAAATCATGTACACCCCTATAATACCTCTAAGGAATGAAACAACATGCTTCAAGCATGGAGGCTTGGTTCTGGTTGGAGAAAACAAAGGATGTGGGCAATCGAGGTCCCAGGCATGAATGGACGAACTGTAGCATTGATGGATCGATATTGGGCCTGTGGATCCAGAGCTTGCATGCAGTTGCCTACACATTGGGGAGGAGTTATGTTCCATTGTAGTAATACATGTTCCAGTCTTAGTGATGCCTCAAAGTGACCTCAGTATCGATGAATTTCCAAAGATGAATGATCAACAGAGGATGAAGAGATTGCTCAGGCTTCACCGGATAAAGAGGGAGAACGACTTCTCATCAAAATCAATAAGGGCCTATGAAGACATTCCAGATGAGCATAAACTGTTCAGCAAGACAGCGATGATATAATGTATAATCAAGTTTGTGTGTGAGCATCAGTCCATTGTTCACTAGTTTTCCCTGCTTTATTAAACTGAGAATAAATTAGTATTTTGCCATAGTTATTTAGTCTGTCCAGTTATTTGGTCTAGGATCTTTATTGGTAATTCCATTAAGCACAAGAGACACTTCAAGGGGCTAGAGCACACATTCAGACAGGGCAAAAAGCAATGAGAGGGTACACAAAAAAGTCACGGGGCAGTAATATGGGACCAATAACAGTCAAGAGGCAGAAAGGCAGCAAGGGGGCAAGTAACAGTCAGGTGGGCTGAAATAAAAGGTGAGAGGTAGCAGGTTGTGGAAAAGAAAGGCAGTAAAGGAGAAACGTATCAGACAGGAAGTCAGAAAGGCAGTAAGGGAGAAATGTAACTGCCAGGATGCAGAAAGGCAGCACAGGGGACCAATTAAATGTTATGGGAACAAAGGCAGTAATAGAATACCGAAAACAGCTAGGGCAAGAAGGGCAGTAAGTGGGGACAAGTAACAGTTGGGGGGAAGATAACATGTTAATTGCTGGGTTCTGGGTCGACCTTCAGGATCACTCAGACCAGGCATAACCCTGTCTGGACAATCAAGGCTTCTAGAGCAGCAGGGGCGGGCAGGAACCAGCTCCTGAGCACCCCAGGAAGGAACACGGACGGGCCCATGGGAACTTGCTCACTATACCACAATGCAACTGCCTGGAATAACATGATGTAGGACGAGTGACAAGTGCTGAACCGGGAACCAGAAGGCAGCAGCTGGAGTTGATGGTACCAAGACAGCAGCTGGACTGATGGTACAGAAGGTGATGTATCCGGCAAGGTAGGCCAAGCATAAGGAGAGGCAGGCAGAGGAACAGGCAAGCTAGGGTGACTGGCAAGGCAGAGGCAGGAGGAATTAGGACAGGGAAAGGAAACAAGGAGCAGCAAGGGGAAGCCTCCTGCAGAGAAGCAAGGCGGAAAGCAGAAAAGAGGAAGCAAATCAGGAACAGAGCAGCATAACAAGTACACGGTACACAGAGCATATTAGGATGTGTCTGTGCCTGCAGGGTTTAAATCCCCAGCACCGGTGTCCTGGAGCAATGCAAGACACCAACCAGACTCTGCATGCATGAGCGAGGTGCTGGCCCGCAACATGGCGCAAGCAGCAACCACTTCCCCCAGCTGCGTTGACCCCAGGCCCGGCTGCCATTGGCTCACCTACTAACCTCCTGATCCTGCAGGCGCTAGCAAGGTTACACCTGCCAGGTGAGTGTCCACAGGACGTAGTGGTGAAAAGGTGGTGGCATGATAGAAGAGAGGTAGGTAAAGTTGTATACGGTGTGAGTGGTAGTAGTAGAGATTGTCAATACATCTTGGGGGATGCTGGGGATGAATGGTGCTTCCGAGCAATGCGGTGCCCTACAGGGCAATGAGTGGCCTGTAGGGCAATTTGGGGGGGAGTGGCAGCAGGTCACTGTGGGGGCAGCAGGACATTGTGGGGGCATCAGGCAGGCCGATAGTGGAGGGGGTAGCAGACAAATTTGTTAGGGCAGATGATCAATGGGGGTCTTTCAATCCAATTAACAGCAACGAGGGCCCCTGCAAGTCAATGTGAAGGCAGCTGTGTTTCCCCCCCCAACAAATGCACTGAGGGGCATCCTATGTAGGAGAGAGTACTATTGTAGTGCCTCTCTGTTGAATGGGGCTACTTTGTGGAGCTCCCGACACTAGATGCATGTCTTGCAGACTATGTTCTACCCCTTGCTCTGATGTAGAATGTGGATTCATGGAGCAGACTGTCAAATCGCTTCAGAAATCTACACCAGTGTATTTTTATGAAAATGAGGGGTATGTGTCTCAGATTCGGAACCGTATATTGGGCCTCATTCCAATCTTGCCAGTGTCCTGGTGGTAAACCCGCCAGGATACTGGCAAAGGCTATTACCATTTCTGGTACTCGGTCCGGAGGCAATGCCTCCGGATTACGAGTGGCAGAGGGACGTATTTAATCCCCTCCATCAGGGGATTTGGAGTCATTACCGGCAAACCTGTAGTCGGACGGTCCTGTAAAGTGCCGGGATCCACAAATCGCAGCACTTTAATACCAGACCGCCCGACTAGGAAGGAGGCCCATTATGGTGTTTGGCTGGGTGCTAAATACCTGCTCAGGAATATGATGACCTATGTAATGACTATTCTCGTCACATTAAAAAATATAGGTAATCAAAACATAATGCCTATATAGCAACACACGTTTTGCATTTGCCTATTTTAACCAGAAAAAATAGTGAACATCTAATGTTGTCCAGTCCATGATTCCACGTTGATTTTCCTTTATGCTGATTCTTTTAATTATAGTTGTCCCGCAGCAGAATATGGGGATGTGTCGCCCCTCCTTTCTTTCCCAACCCATACCATAAGCAGTTATTCTTGTTGGAATGATCACATTTTGATGGGAAGGGGGATTTTTATTGCTGACTTTAGCACGTGCTGCTCCACTTGCATCAATCACAAATAAATGGCTTTTGCCACCCTGCAACAACTGCCCCTACCTGTAAAAAGATGAACCCTGATTGATCTGTGGGTGGCGGGGGGCGGGGGGAGGCGTCACATTTGATGTAAATTACTGTGATCAGCAGACACTAAAATGGCTCCGCTCAATAGTAAAAGCACCCATTTGAACGTGCGCAGAGCAGCGTAATTTAAACTCACCCTTTCAGGTGACCCCAATAAAGCGTCCACATGTTTAATGTTATGATGTTATAAACAAACATAAAAAAGAACTGCCAAAAAAATAACGACATTAAAAGACAGTGCTACATTTTGTGGGGGTCAGACCGTATTGGCTGAATGCGCCGATTGACTACAGTGGCTAGCACTTACAGAGTGATCAATACATCGCAATCTGCTGTTAGTAACCGTTAGTGGCGCTCACTGCTTCACCATAGGCCTTGCATCACTGCGAGTACTGCTTGCTTCTGCGAAAATAAGGACAAGTACTGCGACCTTTAACTTTCTTTACCAGGTGAAATTTGGCCCTGCTTATTTTGTTCATGTTTTATCCCATATCGGTTAGCTAGGGTAGTTCGCAGCTTTTTCCCTCAGCAACGCTCCGACGTGTCTCTAGCAACTGCAGTGGCATACTATGCCAAGTGATTGACTTCTACCATCTATTAGCGAGGTATGGTAGCATATTCCAGGTATCATCATCACTGCAACTGCAGTGGTATAATATGCCAAGTGCTGTCTGGAATGGCTGATTGACTTCTACCATCTATTAGCGAGGTATGGTAGCATATGCCAGGTATCATCATCACTGCAACTGCAGTGGTATAATATGCCAAGTGCTGTCTGGAATGGCTGATTGACTTCTACCATCTATTTCCAAGGTATGGTAGCATATGCCAGGTATCATCATCACTGCAACTGCAGTGGTATAATATGCCAAGTGCTGTCTGGAATGGCTGATTGACTTCTACCATCTATTAGCGAGGTATGGTAGCATATGCCAGGTATCATCATCACTGCAACTGCAGTGGTATAATATGCCAAGTGCTGTCTGGAATGGCTGATTGACTTCTACCATCTATTTCCAAGGTATGGTAGCATATGCCAGGTATCATCATCACTGCAACTGCAGTGGTATAATATGCCAAGTGCTGTCTGGAATGGCTGATTGACTTCTACCATCTATTTCCAAGGTATGGTAGCATATGCCAGGTATCATCATCACTGCAACTGCAGTGGTATAATATGCCAAGTGCTGTCCGGAATGGCTGATTGACTTCTACCATCTATTAGCGAGGTATGGTAGCATATGCCAGGTATCATCATCACTGCAACTGCAGTGGTATAATATGCCAAGTGCTGTCCGGAATGGCTGATTGACTTCTACCATCTATTTCCAAGGTATGGTAGCATATGCCAGGTATCATCATCACTGCAACTGCAGTGGTATAATATGCCAAGTGCTGTCTGGAATGGCTGATTGACTTCTACCATCTATTAGCGAGGTATGGTAGCATATGCCAGGTATCATCATCATGTTTAAGGGACTTTATTTGTCACGGGTGCTTCGTCCATAGATTGGATACTCATCACCAGTGTTCACCACACAGGGGAAAAGCTGTATCACGCGTACAGCTAAGTGTGCAGCAAATGTTCTTACATTCTTAGGGCGGACTCTCGTCATACTAAACGGTCGGTAACAACGTTTATTTTCTTCTAGGGACAAGTGTAGATTTATTTTTAAATTCCTTTCAACAAAATTACTTTATTTTCATGTAGGTCATGTAAATTATGCTGATTTCAGAGTTAATTTATGAAAGAGGTATTGGAGAGATTCTCCACTCTTCTTATTAAGTGTGTACTACTTCATACTCTATGCTACTATGAACCTGCTTATTTTTAGCTTTGGGCTGTTAGATCTCTTACCATTTGCTATGTGCCTTTTTTCAAAAGGCAAGGTCGCTCCGACGTGTCTCTAGCAACTGCAGTGGCATACTATGCCAAGTGATTGACTTCTACCATCTATTAGCGAGGTATGGTAGCATATGCCAGGTATCATCATCACTGCAACTGCAGTGGTATGATATGCCAAGTGCTGTCTGGAATGGCTGATTGACTTCTACCATCTATTAGCGAGGTATGGTAGCATATGCCAGGTATCATCATCACTGCAACTGCAGTGGTATAATATGCCAAGTGCTGTCTGGAATGGCTGATTGACTTCTACCATCTATTAGCGAGGTATGGTAGCATATGCCAGGTATCATCATCACTGCAACTGCAGTGGTATAATATGCCAAGTGCTGTCTGGAATGGCTGATTGACTTCTACCATCTATTTCCAAGGTATGGTAGCATATGCCAGGTATCATCATCACTGCAACTGCAGTGGTATAATATGCCAAGTGCTGTCTGGAATGGCTGATTGACTTCTACCATCTATTTCCAAGGTATGGTAGCATATGCCAGGTATCATCATCACTGCAACTGCAGTGGTATAATATGCCAAGTGCTGTCTGGAATGGCTGATTGACTTCTACCATCTATTTCCAAGGTATGGTAGCATATGCCAGGTATCATCATCACTGCAACTGCAGTGGTATAATATGCCAAGTGCTGTATGGAATGGCTGATTGACTTCTACCATCTATTTCCAAGGTATGGTAGCATATGCCAGGTATCATCATCACTGCAACTGCAGTGGTATAATATGCCAAGTGCTGTCTGGAATGGCTGATTGACTTCTACCATCTATTTCCAAGGTATGGTAGCATATGCCAGGTATCATCATCACTGCAACTGCAGTGGTATAATATGCCAAGTGCTGTCTGGAATGGCTGATTGACTTCTACCATCTATTTCCAAGGTATGGTAGCATATGCCAGGTATCATCATCACTGCAACTGCAGTGGTATAATATGCCAAGTGCTGTCTGGAATGGCTGATTGACTTCTACCATCTATTAGCGAGGTATGGTAGCATATGCCAGGTATCATCATCACTGCAACTGCAGTGGTATAATATGCCAAGTGCTGTCTGGAATGGCTGATTGACTTCTACCATCTATTTCCAAGGTATGGTAGCATATGCCAGGTATCATCATCACTGCAACTGCAGTGGTATAATATGCCAAGTGCTGTCTGGAATGGCTGATTGACTTCTACCATCTATTTCCAAGGTATGGTAGCATATGCCAGGTATCATCATCACTGCAACTGCAGTGGTATAATATGCCAAGTGCTGTCTGGAATGGCTGATTGACTTCTACCATCTATTAGCGAGGTATGGTAGCATATGCCAGGTATCATCATCACTGCAACTGCAGTGGTATAATATGCCAAGTGCTGTCTGGAATGGCTGATTGACTTCTACCATCTATTTCCAAGGTATGGTAGCATATGCCAGGTATCATCATCACTGCAACTGCAGTGGTATAATATGCCAAGTGCTGTCTGGAATGGCTGATTGACTTCTACCATCTATTTCCAAGGTATGGTAGCATATGCCAGGTATCATCATCACTGCAACTGCAGTGGTATAATATGCCAAGTGCTGTCTGGAATGGCTGATTGACTTCTACCATCTATTTCCAAGGTATGGTAGCATATGCCAGGTATCATCATCACTGCAACTGCAGTGGTATAATATGCCAAGTGCTGTCTGGAATGGCTGATTGACTTCTACCATCTATTTCCAAGGTATGGTAGCATATGCCAGGTATCATCATCATGTTTAAGGGACTTTATTTGTCACGGGTGCTTCGTCCATAGATTGGATACTCATCACCAGTGTTCACCACACAGGGGAAAAGCTGTATCACGCGTACAGCTAAGTGTGCAGCAAATGTTCTTACATTCTTAGGGCGGACTCTCGTCATACTAAACGGTCGGTAACAACGTTTATTTTCTTCTAGGGACAAGTGTAGATTTATTTTTAAATTCCTTTTAACAAAATTACTTTATTTTCATGTAGGTCATGTAAATTATGCTGATTTCAGAGTTAATTTATGAAAGAGGTATTGGAGAGATTCTCCACTCTTCTTATTAAGTGTGTACTACTTCATACTCTATGCTACTATCAACCTGCTTATTTTTAGCTTTGGGCTGTTAGATCTCTTACCATTTGCTATGTGCCTTTTTTCAAAAGGCAAGGTGGCTCATTTTCCAAGTTCCGCAGATTGGTACAAAAAGATGGTACACTTTTACCACAACTTTTTTGTCTGGTGGAAATGGGGAGCAGGGCAGACTCTACATGCCAGCCTGCTTTTCCCGCTCCACCTGAGAAATGCAGCTGCTGCATTACCACCAGCATTTATGTTCATGGAGAATGCATTGCAATGGATTCCTATGGAATCCTCCAGAAATATCACCATGTAAAAGCAGTTGGATTCCACAGCAATCCATTGTAAATGCCGCACACAGGGCATCATCACGAGTTGGGCAGAATCCCGACTGGGATACCGTCCAACTTCATTTGCGATAGTGCCCACCTGTCCGGCAGGTATCACTGCCGGATCACGTGTTGGGAACTAACCATTACTCCCCATTGGATCCATTGGACCCATTGGACCCAATGGTTAATTTTCAGTCCGATTACCGTAATACTGCTTGTGGTAAGTGCACCAAAAATGGGAATCTTTCCGGCATGTTTACCCCCAGCTCTCAGCTATTATTGTTCATCCTTGCAGTGGAACCTCTGGCAATAATGCTCAGGGTTAATGAAAGCATAAGTGGCATTGGAAACACTGGCTGTTCCGGAAAACTCTGGCTTTATGCAGATTACCTATTGGTGGTCATGCGGGAACCCGAACTAGGTATATTATACCTGATGGAAGACATCTGGATATTCTCTGTTGTCCCTGGATACAAGGTAATTGGAGTAAATCAGAGATCCTTCCAGTCTCAAGGCAATGCAAGCGTCACATATTTGATAACATGGATTTTACATGGTCTGCAGAGAAGATTGAATACTTTGGAATTTGGATCAAACCTGAGATAAAAAAAACACTAGCAAAGATTGATTGCCTGTTGTCAAAGCTGAGGACAGATGTTGATCTTTGGTTACTGCTAAGGCTTTCATTATGGGACAAAGTAAATTGCATAAAGATGAATATGGCACTGATAGTCAATTATGTTCTGTCCATGCTCCCACTGAAAACATCCAAATTGATCTTTAAGGAACTCGATGGTCTAATGCAAAGATTCCCATGGGATGTAAGCAACCAAGGATTGCCTTATGAAAGATGCAATTGCCTTTAAAATAGGGGGGCATTAATTTGCCAGATTTTACAGGGTACCACTTAGCATTTTCAATGAGGCATTTGACCTGCATGACAGAGATTGAACCAAACAGATGGGCTGCGTTGTAATCCAACTGTGTCTTTCAGCTGGAATCGCGTGCCTTATTATTGACAACATCGAAGGTAAGCTGACAGCTGAGCCCACTTGCTATCTTTTTACGCGAATGCTGGCAATCCTTATCCAGGTGCCTGCAGTGTGACCTTTTTATCCATCCAGAAGCATAAATCTGGTTAAATCCATCCATAACTAAACAAGGGAAAGTGTTATTCTAGGAGTCCTTGCACCTCACTGGAATCCGATATATCATAGACCTCCTTGAGGACGGATCATGGGTCCCATTCACTCAACTAAAGAATAATTATGGACTCCTAGACTGCAGCTATGCCGAATATAGACTACTGAGAGGTTTAATAGCTGTCAAACGTGAATTTAGACCTGAAGAATTTGGGCAGAGTACAGCCTGGCTTACAATGGAACTTTGTGCCCAAGCAAATCATCCGGCAGCCACAGTGTATAATATCCTCACATCAAAAAGGAAGTGGGTCCCTGAACTTGAAGCTGTCAGGCCCATGGAATTAGGTGAGGATGTTAGTCCTGAATGCTGGCAGGAATGTTGCAACTATGTCCGGTTTTCGAGCATGGACTGGGGTCTTTGAACTACGCAAACAAAACTGCTTTATAGAGCATATTGGTCACCAGAGAGAATGTTTAAAAGAGGACTCTTAAATAATAACAGATGCTGGAAATGTAACCAATCAGTAGGTACTCTAAGCCACTTGCTATGGTTTTGTGTAAAGACTAGAGCATTCTGGAAAGAGATATGTGTGCGAATGGGCCTGGTGCTCCAATGTCAGATCCAGAGAAAGGCCAAATTTCTGATTCTCTGGGATGTCACCCCCTTGGGTGATCTACCATTTTCAAAGAAAATATGGGTATTAAGAGGCGTTATGCTTGCAAACTGAATGATCTTGTGTGCTTGGAAATCCCCCAGCAGCTTCAACATCGATGATTGGGTGGAAAAATTGCTAACTGTGTCAACATATGAAAAAGCAATCTCAAAGTATAAAGATGAATCTGACAAATTCAATTACCTTTACGGTCTCTTCTTGGACACGTATGGCTAATTGCCTATTTAATTGTCTACTGTATGAACTATATTCATCTTATTTGATGCCCCATTGTACCAACAGTATAATCTGGTTGCATTGTTGTTTCACATGTATACCCTATTGAATGAATATTTGACGAGTCATTGTTAGAACACATTTTTAAGATTGGAAATGTCTGTTTTACTTATTTATTTATTTTTGCTATGTTTTGTTTTTGTTTGTACACTGTATTAAGACAGCTTTATGGATATAACTGTTATATTAAGTTTGCATAATGTCATGGAACATTTGTTCTGATTGTAGTGTTTTTGTATGAAAAGTAAAACATTTTCTCCTGGAACATGAGCATCTCAAATGTATTCTCACCATAATCATAGTATCCAAACATATTTATATAATCATTTTTAATAGATCATTGGGTATACCTGGCCCAGAGTTTATTTCACATTTTCTGTCAATCAATACTATTGAAAGTGACACTTAAGTCCCCATATGCAGCAATTGGAGGACGATTGCCTTTCTTCCAGGCCTGGGAAAAGAGTAGCTTTAAAATAAAACCATTAAGGGAAGTAGCTGCACCTTTCCTAAAACCAGTTCGAAACATCGACAGTTGATTAGATTTTACAATCCAACCTTAAAGATCTGCCAATACCAACTAAGCAAAAATCTTGCTGGTTGACTCTTAAAGGGAAATTGGAAGATAATTGTTTGGATTAGTATGCTCACCCTGTTTGTATATTTATTTATTTATTTGTTCATTTGTATAGAGCGCCAAACCCTGAGGTATCTGGGCGCTTAGCATAATTTACAATTAGTGACGTTGACATTACATTTACATTTACAGTGCATTATGTTACGATTCACATGACTGTTTCTGAGCAGTACATTTCATATGATTGCATTATACAGAGTCATTAGTATGCATTGCTTTCAGAGACAAACTTCAAACTTAGTTGGTGGTTCGGGAGTTAGGCCTTGCATGCGAATAGCCTGGTTTCACATTTTTCCTAAAGGTCCAATATGATGGTTCAGCTCTGATAGCTGGGGGCATGGCGTTCCAGAGTTCGGCCGCTAGAACTGGGAAGCTTTTTCCCCCTACCTTCTGAAGCTTGTGTCTGGGAATCTTTAGCAGGTGTATTTGTGATGAGCGTCTGGGTGTATTGGATCGTTTTTTTGTGAATTTGTTCACCAGGTATTTCGGTGCTGTGTTAGATAGGCATTTATATGTCATGGATAATGTTTTGAAGGGTATTCTGTCTTGGATGGGGAGTCAATGGGCCGATTGCCTCGCAGGCGTGATATGGTTTGTTCTGGGTATATTAAGAGCTGCTCTTAAGGCCTAGGTCTAAAGAACTTGTCATTTTTTTAAGTTATGACTGCTGGTGCCTAGATACAGTGAGTTACAGTAGTCCAGCCTCGACAATATCAAAGCTCTGGCTAGAGTAATGCAGCTCTCTGTTGTTAGAAATGTTCTGCAAGTGTTCATTAGTTTTGCAGTGTAGGCTGTTGCAGATGCTGTAGCGTTAACTTGTTTCGTCATGGTAAGGGATGAGTCTTGGGAGATCCCTAGGTTTTGACATCTTTGGCCACTTTGATGTTACTATTGTCGATGATGAATGACTTGTATTGGTTGTCTAGTTTGTTCAGCCTATTTTGGGATCCTATAAATTGAAGCACCGTTTTGCCGTCATTCAGACAAAGACCATGGGTTGCCATCCATGCTTGTATGGTGTGGTATATTTCATTCAATAGGTTCAGGTCGGTGTCATATGAGCCAGTAATGGGGATGAGGATTTGGGTGTCGTCTGCATAGTTAGTGTAGGAGACACCCAATTCATCCATGTGATCAAAGAATGTGAATATATTGTACATTGTGGGGATACAAAGTATCCCTGCGGGACGCCACAGGATACTGGGGCTGGTTCAGCAGATGCGATTGGTGCAAGTACCCTCATAGTCTTGTTCGACAGGAATGACTCTATCCATCGAACAGCCTTAGTGGAGAAATGGGCTGGTGTAGTCAAGTGTTTGCCTAAGACTTTTTGAGTGACCAGATGAAAGGCCGCCGATAGGTCAAGTAGTAGGAGGAGCGCTAGATTACCCTTATCTTTTATCTCGTCCATTTGGATTTTTAAATCAAGTAGTGCAGATTCAGTCCCATGACCTGGTCTGAAGCCTGATTGTTGAAGGCCTAGAAGATTGTTTAGTTCGAGGTGGTTTTGAATTTGCAGGCATGCTGCTCTGTCCAGAATTTTTAAGAGAAAAGGTACTGCGGTAATTGGCCGATAATTTGTTGGAATGTTCAGGTTTAAGGTGGGTTGTTTCAGTAGGGGTAGGACCCAAGCTTCTTTTAAGTTGATTGGGACAGTACAAGATTCAAGTGAGGTGTTTATTACAGCCGTGATGAAGGGGGCAAGCTCCTCCGCTGCGTCTTTGATGGAAGTGGCAGGGCAGATGTTCCATTGCATTTCAAATATTTGAGACTGGAGATGATTTTCTTAGTTTCGGTTAGTGTTATCGAGGCAAACTCAAACTGTGTGTGGTTTTGTACTGGGTTAACACGGGGCTCCCAAACTTGGTGATTATGTGATAAACTGGGGCTTTTTTCTCAATTTTAGATTGGAGAAGTGTGATTTTGTCCAGTAAGACTTGCTGAATGTTAATGCACCATGTAATGTCTTTAGTGCAAGATTCTTGTGTTGGTACCAGGGATTCTAGTTCGCTGAGGACCGTGACCAGTTCTTTTGATTCAGAGTTGGCATTGGTTTTTCTTTCGTTATAGGTAGTACTTTTAGTTTGGATGATGGCAGTTTTGTAAAGGTTACATCCAGTGGAGAAGATATCTTTGTTAGTTCTCATTGTTTTTGTTTTTCCAGCTTCCTTATGTGTTTATTGTAATGATACACAAATGTTTAAGGTCACTGGTGTACCACGTGTTTAGATGAGCATGTGGTTTGGCTTTATGCATTTTTAGCGGTGCGTCTTTGTCTAGAGCCTGACCTACGGTGTCTTTGTAGAGCTTGACAAGTTCTTAATGATCCTTCTTGGCTAGGTTTGGCTGGTTGGTGATGGGGTGTAGTAATGGCAATAGTTTCTTGATTGTTATATTGCGTTTGTTTCTCGAGTGCTGGTGTTGCTAGGTTCAGGCTTGAATCTATGCTAGGTATGTCCTGAATAGAGAATGTGAGAACATTGTGGTTGGACCAGGCACAAGGTATGTTTGTTAAAATTTTGGTCTTGCAGTTTATGTCTGCTAGCCAGTCCACTGTTTTGCCTTTGCAGTATGTTAGGGTAGTTATTCTGTGAGTGAGGCTTAGTCCCGTTAAGTTATTGGCTAGAGATAAAGCGTTGTCGTATTTTGCATCATTGAAACCTAGGTCGAGGTCTCCAAGTATCATGATTTGGGAGTTGGGTTTCAAGTTCCAGGTGAGGAGCTGTGTGATGTCTTCCTTCAATGAGGATGTGGGTCCTGGGGGTCTATAGATTAGGTGTATAGTGAGTGTACGGGAATCTATAAGTGGTAGTTTAATGGAGCTCAGTTCTCCAGATGGGAAGTTCTGGTTCATTAGATCTCTTAGGCCTAACTGTTTTTTTGCGAAGACAGCAACTCCTCCGCCTCTAGATGCATCTTTGTCCTTCCTAAAGATGGTATAGTTGTCCGGGATGGCTAAGGAAAGGAGGGGGCCTCCTGCTGCATGGAGCCATGCTTCTGAGATAGCCAGGAAATCTAGGTCATTAGTTGCAATGAGGTCTGAGATATCGAGTGCCTTGATTAGAGGGGTAGTCGTGTTGGGACATGCAGTGGGGCTTAGAAACCTTGTATTGGGGGTACTTGTGTGTTTGGGTGTCTAGCACTTGTTTGGTGATGGTCAAGATCTTCGGTCGGGTAGCTCTACTGTGACCCTTTGACGTTGCATAAGCGTGTTGGGATTTTTGCTTGATCGGGGTGTTGATGCACATTTAAGACGAGTTGTGTGTCACTTATTTAATGGAGTTGTTCTGAGTCTTAAGACTTATGGGGCAGTAAGTCAGTCGCCGTGGTTCTGATGCAAGACGTGATCTTACTCTGTAGTTCCTTAGGTGGCTAGGGCCGGTTGATTGGGAGTAGGCCTAGAGGCATATCATAATATCAATTGGATGGGAGTAAGGGAGCAGGAGAGGGTTTGCTGTGACTCTGGATTCCTTAGAGCGAGATTTGTCTCAGATTGGAGTTCTGGGAGGATGACTGTGGGTTCTATGGACCAAGATTGAGGTTGTGAGGAGGGTGTGGTGAGTGTTACCTGATACATGGTAAATTTGGCTAGTAGGCAATCAACGCTAGTGCAAACTTTCCTGTTAAAGCCTTCCATTGCAAGGCTAGGAAAATTGCTGACAGAGATAATTGCATGCAAATCTTAGGCTGTGATTAGAACATCATACATGTTAATTGTAAATTGTAGCAGATCAACATTGTAAGAACAGTATGAGTGGTAACAGTAATAGTTAGCATCGCCAAGGCAATGTAGATAACAAGTACGTCAAAATACAGTATAAGCGGTAGGTCTAACTGACCAGTTCACTCGGTTTTAGCAACCTTGCAAGACTAACAATGTGTAATGTAGAGCGTGCATAATGTACCTTTCAGACGATAGGTGGAGAGTAGCTGCAAGCAGATCAAATACAGTTTATATGAAAGTCAATACATGAACAGCGTTATACTCACTGTTTCTGGTATGCTGAGTGGCATGTTAAACATTTTGCTCGGGTCCTGAAGAATGCCATCGGAGGTTCAAGTACTGTGTGGTGTTTGGGAGAGGCGGGGGACAGACTTGGTGGCGCACACACACACTGACAGGAGCAGACAGGGGCCTTTTTTGCAGGGCCTTTCTCTGATGAGCTGGCTTCCACCTGGCGAGGGACTGGGATTGGTGGAATAAACAACTCGTTGCTAGGCAACGTGTACAAGCAAACTCGATGTGAGGCAGCATTGCAGTAAATCGCCGGCCATTTTGGAATGTTGGGGGAATTCACTGTACGTGGATCGCATGGAGTTGCTCCACATGTATTAGAGGGAAGTCAGGTAAATGCTCTCACAATACTCTCTGTCTCTTTGCTGAACTCAATAAAGGCAGCGCCTTAACATTTGGCGATGCTTCGAGGAGGGAGACACCGGCATGGCTGCAAAGAAGCTGAAGCTGTGGTGTCGTAGCAGATGATGGTTGCTCCTGGGGATATATGGGGATTTATGGAGATCAAAACACTTTAATGCCAAGTCTCTGGTCATCTACATTCTGCTCTAATTTGGGAAATCAAGGAAACAGCAATTCAACACATAGGAATGGATTCCCTTCTATATTTATACAGTTGAAAATGTGTGGGTGCAGGATTTGTGGCAAAGCATTGCTCCTTATAGAATTCCACATTGTTTCACTAATCTGCACCAAATGTTGCATACTTACCTGTTAGAACCCTCTGGACAATACTGGTTACATCACATTTGGACACCCAGCCCGTTCACCAAATTTCAACACAATTCAAAATTTGTTTCTGGGTTTCTGGCTTTGCGAAGTGTTGTTCCTTATACAATTCAACACTGTTTCACCAAATGTTACGTAGTTACCTGTTAGGACCCACTGAACAGTACTGGCTACAGAAAATTTAGACACCCCACCCCTCTCCCAGGATTGCAGCAAAACTCTGAATTTGTTTGTGTGTTTGTGGCTTGGCAAAGCATTGTTCCTTATACAATTCCATACCGTTTCACCAATCTGCACCAAATTTTGCAGTTACCTGTTTGGACTCTCTGGACATTACTGGCTACATGACATGTGGACACCCCACCCCTTTCCCCGAATTTCAGTACAAGTCAAAATGTGTGGGTTTGTGGCTTGGCAAAGTATTGTTCCTTATACAATTCCACTCGGTTTCACCAATCTGCACCACATGTTGTATTGTTACCTGTTAGGACCCTCCAGACATTACTGGCTACATGACATTTGGACACCATACCCTTTTCCCAGGATTTCAGCAGAAGTCCAAATGTGTGGGTTTGTCGCTTGATGAAGCATTAATCCTTATACAATTCCACACTGTTTCACCAATCTGCACCAAATGTTGCATAGTTACCTTTTAGGACCCTACAAACATTACTGACTACAAGACATTTGTACACCCCACCCCTTTCCCTGGATTTCAGCACCTTCTCACATGAGGCTGTTGCCTGAAATTGGTGATATATCAAAGAGGTCATAGAAGGACTGGGCCCGACACGAGGAACAAAACCTGAGGTCCCAGAAAACCATGTTTCAAAGCCCTAGAATGCACAGTTTCTGAGATATTTGCACCGCAGTTAACTGCACAACGCCAGGGTGAGGCAACAGGAGGGGAGAGAACACAGAAGGTCCTACGATGCAGCAGTACACCAACTCTCACCTCCCCCCAACGTCTACTCCAGAGTATGTCAGTCAGCCACACGCACCCATTCTCAGTGCAGTTTACTTCAGGTTGCAAAGCACATCAAGCGCTAAGCGAATCGGAAGAGGGACCTACAAGATCATTGATTTTCTACCATTGATGAGAGTGTTATCATGTCTGTCTACAGAACCCGTTTGGAGAATGGGTACTTTTGTTAGTTTAAAATAAAGTTGGAGAGTCTATCAGGACCCATTGCTCTTGAATTCTTGGATTTTATTGTTCTATATTATATATCTGCCTTATTTATAATAGTCCTCCAAATAGGTAGCTTTTTATAGATATAATAATCTTTACATAATGTGTGTACCCTACATTTCCCTTCAAAGTACTCAATCCATTTGTATTCCGCAATAGGGTTAGTCTGCATGATTGTTTGGGTCCTTTCCATGTTATCAATATAGACCCAAAACATTTTGGAATTATTGCTGCACAGCACTTTCATCATGTCAGCACTATCCATCAAATTCATTAATATCTTGTTTTATCATCCAATTTTCATAATTGTATTTACACACCCTTACAGGCTCATTTTTACGATCTTCTCCTAAGAAGTAATCTTTATTTATCAATCTACTCATCCTTCTTAAGAGCCGCTTTTTCCACAGAACCTTAATATCAACAATTGTGGCCATGCAGAAATGACCTTTGCTTTGGTTTTTTGGTGTATTGAAGAAGAGTTGGGTGCAGTTGCTGTTGGGTGTTTTGTGTTTGTAGATACACTAAAAGTGACTGCAAGAGTAGCCGTGATCAATGGGAAGCATTCCATGGAAAACAGGCCTGTTTCCCAATTGTTGGCCATGGAGTTTCCAGAGGGAGAAACAGATGGACCCCTGGATCTGGTATCCTGTGAGAAGTATTTACTTAACCCCCCAAATGTATAGGACATCAAACACATGCCTGCTGCTAGTCACAATTGCCAGATTGGGGGAGAGATGCTTTTGATGATAATGATCTGGTATACTAATAGCATGGTTTGTTTTTGTGGATTATGTCTAGCAGAAACATAAAGAGATAGATTTGCCTGTTTAACCTGAAGGATTCACACATCAAGTTTTCCTGGGGATAATATCAAATCAGTGAAACTATGTCAGACAATATGAAGCAATGGTGTCTGCTTTCATAGTCAAATAGCATATAGGGTAAATGCATTTGAATGAGGATATCAACAATGTTGCTTTTCCTTTTTTCTTTACAGTAGAATGCATATAACTCCTGAGGAATCCCCTTAAAGAGAACTTCGGGGTGACACGTGATCATGTCAGGCAGTCAATCAAGAGCTTTGTGAGATATAATCAGTATAAGTTCATTGCAAAACAGCAAGATAGAATTCTGTTGGCCATTTCAGTGGCATGTATTTGACTGGCTATTCCTTTTAGATAGAGTAGTAAAAAACAATTTAGTTTTTTTTTTGTTCCAAAGGAAGTGTGCCACTGATATTTTGTTTTGTTTTGGTATGTTTGGTGAAAGGGAGTTTGTTCAACTTAGCTTATGCACAATAGGGCCCTTGAAGTGGCATTGCATATTGCACAAGTTCCTTTTAAGGATGAATTGTTGGGCAACATATAGTAACATTCGTTTTATGACCATAGCCACAGTATAATTTAACACACTCCATGTAGGACACATACTTGTGGTTAGTTTACAGTTGCTCGAAACACCCGTAGGCTCAGACTCCATTCCAGCAGTCAGAGAGGGCACCATATGTTCTCTCTGTATCCTGGAAGCATTTTCAGTGATCCAGTAGGAAAAGATAGAGTGGGACTTACAAGGCATGCAGCTCTTTGGACAGGCTTTGTAAATAAGTACAGAAGTGTACTGCTAAGCTACAACTAGCCCACAGGAGCTATTGGGCCTCAGCTGGATATATATATAGAAAATCGTGTGAAAGGGTAATCCTCAGAGCTTTTAACACTGAAATAACAACCCAACTGTAGACAAAAATGATTAACATCGGTGTACAGTCAGGGGTAACACTCTCCAAATAAACTTGTGTAAGTGCCGCTCACTAGCCACTTGAGCACCTGAGACCTGGTCACCTGCTACCACAGCCTATTAACAGGTGAACAGAGTCTCCATGTTTCCCTCTCTTCTCCATAGCCCATTATAAATATGACTGAGCAGGCATGGTGGATAACATGGCTGTTCCTAAACATCAGCCATAAACGTATTTAATTTGCCTTTGGTATATATGGAATGGTGTAGGATAAGATGGCACTGGGTGGTTTCTCATTAATGCAATTGAGAAATGAGCATGCATGCATGAATAGTGTAGACAGGCCTCCAGATACGTGCCGTACCAGACCTTTCTATGCATGTAAATATTGTAAATATGACATCTTTCATCTTTCTATGCATACCATTTGTGCACCAGTTGATAGCAGAGGGCAGCTGACTTGACAGAATCCAGAACACATCTTTTGATTCGTATCTGCATGGATGGAATAGCAGGCCATAAAGGAGTGGAGACATTTTTCTCTGCGCTGTGTGCACTGAGCCTGTAAGAAACAACACACAGTGAGATGAGAATAGTTTCTTTCTCTGCTCAAAGTCTGCTGTGTTCTGTGCATAGATGCTCATGGAGAGGAGGATTATGCATGCATCTTTATTTTTGTAGCAGCAGAAGATAGAAAACTTAATTACAATTGGGAAGTATCCTTTTAACAAACAAACGATGCTTTTCAGTGAAGGCGCGCTTGCATTGCACAGAATTATTTATCAAAGTTCTTAGGTTGTGTACAAGGATTATAAAGCTGCATCTATGTGATGCATTCATATAGATTCATGCATAGGAGAACATTTTCTACAAGTGTAAAAACTTGTTTGAAGCCAGACATCTTTGCTACACAAATGTATGGGTTATGTACTGTATTCATTTTTAAGTTTAGTAATGACCTGGTTGCCTGTAGCATACTTTTTATACTCTTGCTGAGGCAAATAAGTTTTAATCTTACAAAATAATGTACACTTGTATTATTAAAACAGTGTGTAAAATGTTCCCACCTCAAAACCTTATCTGGGGCATGGACGAACATGCAATGTCTACATTAAATGTCCATTTAACCTTAACTTGGAGTCAATGTCAAATAAATGGTCAGCAGCAGGTGGGCCCTTGTGCAAGGGTGAGTGATTGTCATTACACCAATCACAGGGGCCACAGCCTCTTTCAAATCTTCAAGACTACATTTAAAACATTAAAACCCGACTCTGCGCCCATTTGAAGCACCATTACAAAACAACAATGAAATTACTGCATTTGCAGATGAAACAGAAACTCAACACAATATGTCCATGTATTGGTAATCCAGATAGGATACATTGCGCTTCATACAGAATTCTTCCAACTTCTAAGCACTGTGATTATTATTAGCCTTGCATCCTTCAGAGGTCAGTAAACTGACTAACTGGGGCCAGCTAACATTAGATAAGAGATTAGATAAGAGAAAAACCTCGTCCTGTAATTAACCAACTGAAAAGATTCCACAGCCAACTGTGCAAGTATTCATTGCTTCCCCTCATAAAGTTCTATCTGACCAAAGTGGAGCCATCTTTACTATATGGTTGAGACATCACACAGTTGGATGTGTACCAGTATCTAAACACTCTTCAAGGTAGCATATGGAAAGAGACTCTTCGTTTGTCAACTACAATACCTAACTCAATCATCAGACACAAGCTAGGGTTGATATCTCTTCAATCCAGAGTACTGTGGGCACAGCTATCCAGTTATGCAATAATGCTAAACCCCCTCCTAATTTGTTGTACATTGACTTGAGCAAGATCATCAAGTGTAGCTCTGGACAGTCTTTTACTATCTTTGGGCCCAAAATGAGGAACTCACTACTCCTTATTCAATCAACGGAAGAGGATCTGATCAATAATCCTGGAAAGACAAAGTGCAAATTGTTTAACATGGATTGGGCAGAGACTGTCGAAAATCTTAGCTCATATAAATCTTACAGGGAATAGGTAAAGTTTGTGGGAAGAAGTGACAGATCGCCACAATACATCAATGTATTCCTGTGCAACAAACTATCCACCATCTATATGCGTTTCCGACTAAACCAGCTGCCAACACTTAAACAACTGGGTGGACATCTGGATTACGTCTCCCAGACCCTACATTGCAGAAACTGCAAACAAGTGATGGTCAGATAAACTCTGAAACATCAAGTATTGGAGTATCACTCCCTCATAAAAAACAGAACTTTCCACTTTAACAAAGAAGTATGTGGGGGGTATTATGTATTGAATTGATTTATTTTGGGCACGTCTTATGTGTGGTGAAAATGTCTCATTATCTTTGAACTTGTACAGATATCTCACATACATTTTAGACCTACTGACTGATTATTGTAAAGGGTCAGGTTGTCTCTGGTACGACAGGCAGTTGGCACTCTGTCTCGCTGTTTATGCTGCTGCCACAGTGTCAGGAGAAATAGCATTGTTGAAGCCCCTGGTATGGTATCAGGAGAAGTGAACTCTGTTGAATTGTCATGCCACAATGTAAGTCAGGAAAGAAAAAAACAACTGTGTATATGCATTTATTCAAGTGTTGAAGACCGAAGTAGTCTGGAAACAGGAAGGTTGTTTTATAAACATGTATTTTTTTGTTGTCCGATGGGCAATCACTTAAACAAAACACTCACTGATGCAACTCCTACTGCATGCATTTCTGTGTCTCATCACCAAGTATGTTATCTTTCACCAGCACGCTTCCCCCTGTTTCCCCTGGAAGAAGACGAGAATAGTACCAATGGGTAATGTTGAGTCCCATTCAACAGGATGTTTTGAGTTTCCTGAAGGGTCACCCACAGCTGAAATGTCTCCTCTGTATGCTAACATCAGAAAATTGCAGGATACCACTGCAAAGCCTGACTTTCCGTTTCTCTTCATTGTTCTTCTGTATTTTCTTGACCAGGCTAAAACAGGAGAATGGAAATTGTAATATCTTATATCCACTGGTGAGGATATTCTAGACTACCCAAGTACAGCTCCACCTCTTGAGATGCCCCCAGTTCCACCTGAGCTGCATCCACCTCTGCCTCCTACACCACCTTTGCCCCCAGCTCTCACCTCAATACAGTTCCTGATACCTTTCCTCTATTAGTACCTGGCGAGGGACAATGAGCTTGCTACAAGCAAGCTCATTGGCCCTCGTGGGGGCTTTACCTTACTTGGAATCCCTCTCCCCACAACGTTGCTTCCCGGCAGGTGGGATGTGGTAGCCACTCAGCCAATGAGGAGGGTCAGTATGGGGTAATCCCTGCTCGAGCCGGCACACGGCAGGAGGCTGCCATCTTCCCCTGCTGGGATCGAGGTAAGTGATTCCCCCCTTACCCCCATCCAAAGAACTCCCTCCCCACCTTCCCAACCCCATTTACCTTCTTTTCTGTCCATTTCAGGAGCGGACGCACTGGGAAAACTTATGCCCCCAGCACGTCCGCTCCCGATCCACGACAGGCCGTCATGGAAAGGAAGAAGTGACTACACATAGTCCCTTCTCTCCTTTCCATGGTGGCCATTTCTTTTTTTTAGATTTCTCCCTATTTATTGAATGGCCGCCAAGGAAAGGGAAGAGGGACTATGTGTAGTACCTTCTCCCTTTCCATGGTGGCTATTTTGTTTGTTTACTTTTTGACATTCATTTTCAATGGCCACCATGGAAAGGGAAAACAGACTTCATTTTCCCTTCCCAGGCGGCCATTTCTTTGACTTTTTCTTGTGTTCTGAAATGCCGGAGTGTTTTTGGAACAGAAAAAAACTATCTTAGTATCACAGTCTTACGGGCTGGGGTACTAATAGCAATAGGCTTCTCACAGGGGTGGCATTACCACTTTCGGTAATGCCCTGTGGCCTTCGTTAAGGCCAACGTTTTGCTCAGGCATGTGACTATGGGCCCAGGGTCATTACCTGAAGTGGTAATGCCCCCCACCTGCAAGAGGGCATATTGGTTAATTACAAACCTCACAAAGGTACCTGGTAAGGTCTTGATCGTCCAGTCTATCATTATATCATTTATATATCAAACTATGATCAAGACCCATAGTCACAGACAGGGCTTGACACAGATTAATTTATGTTGTACACTTTCTAATTAAAAAAATATATGATCTCTTTTTATTCAGTTAATAAAACAATACAGCAATTAATAATATATATTAAAAAAAACACATACATGCAGACACCCTTCTTTATTCTATTGAATAGATGCATACCACCCAAGTCATACCCAATCACTCACTATCACAGAGGAAAACCAACGCTCACATACAGTACCTTACCCGGTTAAAGTGCCAGGAATACAGACTAACAACATAAGTACAATACTTAACAACACCTAAAACTAATCACAGTATGTGTCTATTGCTTCATCTATCCATCAACTAGTGTTTGAGTCGGTTCACCTTAGCCATTGAATAGGGTTAAATAATGTTCCGGCCTTCATATTGCTAAAGTTGATGCTTTGTCTCAGGACACTTCAATGGCATGCTGGGAAGATATGAAAGCTATTTTTGGTCCGCTAGGTTGGAAAATAGTTCAATACCTGCTTGGGATTGTTATAATTATATTATCATATTATGTGGTCTTTTGTGTGGTGACATGGGTTGTGTGAAGATCCTTCATGAACTCTAAAAGGCTAAAAAGATATGCCACAGTCATGCTGAAAACCCCAGCTTTTACCTGCCTTCCCAGATTTGATGATAGCGAATGTACATGTGAGTATCTGTCCATGACCCCGGCTCATTCCTTATTCTTTTGTGGCATCTCTCCTCTTCCTCGTTCCCTTTCCTTCAGAAGATAGATGCTGGGCCATCTGCCACAGGAACAGTTAGCTTGTATGAAAACACCATATTTATTCCCCCTCCAGTATCGATCTACCCTTGCCAGCTCAAGTCCCATTATCAGATAACATCTAACATCCCTAATCTCTCTGACCTAAATATTGAGATCAAAAAGGTGTATATGCGTGTTGTGAAACTGGATCTCCTCCTCTGTATTTCTGGGGCCACTTGATTTTAATCCAGTCACTCTTTTGAATATGCAAGTGTTTCTTACGGTGCTGAATTTCAGTTGATCAGGTCTTTCATGAGTACTGACTTTTGCTGATTTCCTCTGACATTCTGCTCTTATAGCCTCTATTTCCTGCTCTTAGTTTTCAAATAGCTCCATCCTGCTTTGGTATTTCAGTCTCTCCTTTGATAGCCCCTAAAATGCTTTATACAGTTGCCCACTTTTGTCCCATTTTTTCTTCAGTTCATGGTGGCTTTCAAGGTCACTTGTGCCTTATCCTGACAACCGCCCCCACAGGTAGCTCTTCTTGCATACTTCCACTCGAGTCTAGCCTTATCTAATCATGCTCTGCCTAAACTTTGATCACTGTCCCACCAAAAAGACTCAGATATATGTTTATAAAAATATTTTATCTTTGTCTCCCGGCCATGGAATTGAATAGGTCCTTGGAATATACCTCCAAACTAGGGTCCTATATTTATTTAAATGTCGAGGGCTGCTTCACCAATCAAGATTATGAGCACTGATGGTATGTTACCCAGAGTTTCACATCACTTTCGTTGGTCGTCTGCCTTTGCCCTCCCCGTGGCCTCATTGTTGTTCTCTCGCCCTGCCTTTCAGTTGGTAATGTGCTAAGGTTCAGACTTCTTCCAAGTTCCTACCTGTTTGCTTCCCTCACAACCACTGGATGTACCTTCCCAGAGGTGCACGCATTACCATGGCTATGCAACACTCTCGGCACATCCTGGTTTTTACCAACAACCTCTCTTTTCGTTGGGCTATTCTGCACCCCCACACATGCTAAAAGTATTAGAGCTCAGAGCCAGGGCAATGCCGGCCATTGTGTACCCTGAGCCCTAGTTCAACAGTTATCACGTTGCTCTGGACAACTAAGGTGGGCTTCCGTGGACCCAAATGACTCGTTGCCCCCTGCTCGAGTGTCTAATGCTTAATTACAAGGAGATGGTTAGTTTACTCTTTTCCAAAACATTTTTGTTTGGAAAAAAACATAGGAACAGAATGCAGATTCTATGCAAAAATATAGATCACAAGCACCACAAAATATGTGTGAGGCATTGTATCTACATTTCAACTCACTTCACCTTTCACCCTAAACACTGCAGTGACATTCGTGTATTACATTTTTTATATTTGTATATCTACTCTTGTCTCGACCTTACATTACTTTTCTATTAACCATTTGTATGCTATTTGCTTTTCTTCAATCCTTGGCATTTCTTCCAGGGTCAAGCTTTTACGTGTCCCCAATAAATACCTAAAGAATGTGCCAAGCATGGATGTCATTTGGGATCTCTGATTCTGACTATGCTACCTCCAGTGCTGTCCTTGCCAACCCTGGATCAGAGTTTGCAGGGGCAGCATCACAGATGGAAAGCAAACATGTCTCTCTAAGATCCATGTGTATATAATGTGGTTCCCACTCCTTGCCTACTGGCTCAGAATAGCGGCTAGGAATTTTCTGGGGGTATATTGATAGGCAGGTAGTGGACAGAACCGCTCCTTTAAACATACACCATCATGTAGTCTTCTTTCTGCTGCTCAGAAACGGGGGACACAAGACGCAAACTCTTTTTCCTTATGCACAGGGCAGAAGGAAAAGACAGGGAAGCCAAAGTATTAGGAGAGAGGCATCTCTGCTCTATTCTGCTGCACTATCACCATGAGCAGAAGCAGATTAAGTGGAGCCAGACATCCCTTAACCTCCTTTGCCCAGTTAGCCCCCAGTGCAAGCCCTAGAACAGAGCATGGTGCAAAGGCTTGCCATTACCCTGCCCTACTCTTCACAGCCTGCTTGGGTACTTTGCACACTGTTGCAGGTGGCAGAAAAGCATGGTTTGATGTGATAGGAGCAAAAGTCCTCTTTCACTTTCCCACTAGAGGACTCATTTCCTGGCATTTCATGTTTGCAGTACAAGGGGAAAGTTGCCCTAAATGTAAGAGGAGCTGCCTAAGGGTGTAAGAGTGGTAGCTGTAGCTGGACACATAATGCTGGGCCTAGTCTCGAGGTTGCCAGTCTTTTGTGTCCCGGCCTAGCCTTGTGTGTCCAGTAAAGAGTTGCATGCATTGGTGCAAAATAAAAACATATATATGTCTCAATGATACCCTCAGTATCTCAGACTGCGCACCGGATTGTTTGCCTCCTTCATCACTTGATCACCCTTCCCAGGTGCTCCTGGGCTCTTCCTCCTCCACCACCACTCTCAGTACATGTGGTGTTCCCCAGGGCTCCATCCTCTTGCCTCTGCTTTTCAATATCTACCTAGCCCCTCTTGCACATCTGATCTCTGCCTTCTGTCCTCATTTCCAGTGTTACGCAGATGACACACAACTCTTCACCAATCTCCTCTCTTCCTCCTCTTCTTCCTCCTCTATCATCCCTGACTGCCTGTCTGCTATTCAGTCTTGGTGCGCCGCCAATGATCTCTCTCTTAATGCCTGTAAGACCGAGATTCTTCCTATCGGGACACCTGTTCCCCATTTCCGTCCTACACTCTGGCTGCCCTCTATGGGCTAACCTCCCTCTCCTTCCACTGAAGCAAGACATCTTGAGGCCATCTTTGACTCCTCCCTCTCTTTTACTTCTCACATCTTGGACCTTGCCAAGAAGGCACAGTTTTCACTTGACCTCCTTAGAGGCATTCTCTGTTTCCTCATCTTCCCCAAGAAGCTCAATGTCTCTAGAGTTCTGGTCCTCTCCAGGCTGGATTACTGTAAGAGCCTATTCCTCAACCTGCCTCTTTCTTCACTCCGTCCTCTTCAACTAATCCATAATAGGGCTGTGAGATGTATCCTTGGCATGGGGACTGTATCAATCCAGTTCTCAAATTTCTCCACTGGCTCCCGGATGCTGCAAAGATCAAATTCAAGACACTTCACATCATCCACAATTCAGTCTTGGGCCTTGGACCACACCAGCTGCAGCTCTCTCTTACTAAATACTCTCCTTCCACATACCTTTGATCTTCTCACTCCAACTCTCTGCTGGTCAAATGTTTCTCCAAGCAGACAGCTGGGGGCAGATCCCTCTCCTCAGCTGGCTCCCTCCTATGGACAGTCTCCCTCGCTCTCTCCATCTTGAACCAAACCACCTCAAGTTCTGAAAACAAATCAATACCTTTCTCTTCTCCTCCTTCCATCTCCCCCTCACGTACTAGCCATCCCCTTTGTTGCTGAGATTGGCAGATGGTCCTTCAAGAGTCCATCACGATCATGGCTGTCTGCCCAACCACCACCAGTATCCCCCACTGCACTGCCCTCTGGGCCCACATCTGCCTGTCGGTTGACTTGCCTCTGCACTTACCTGTTGGGCGGTAGAGCCCCCATTCACTTGGAATGTCTCTACCCATGCATTTACCTGTTGCATCCCCAACAGACACCTCTGGCAGTTCGCTGCTGCCCCTCGGGGTCCCTAACAGCACTTTCCCCCAATAACCCCTCTTTTCTTTTCACTGCACTAGCACGTTCTGAATGAACCCATAGCCCCTTTAAACGAGGTAGCTATTTATTAGATGGTAGGGGTTGCAGAATATACTTTGACACCAATGATAAGACCGACTCAAGAAGTTGACAAAACATAACTGTTTTATTTGCAATTATCTAAAACAGGGAGTACAACGAACATCAACGGACGTTCGCTCAAATCTCTCTCAAGAGTTCTCTGAAAGCATTTCATAAAAAAATCATATTTATATAGTAAATGTGTGTCATCCTTGACGTCATACTACGTGGCAAAATAAGAAAACCTACTTGTAGTTGTGATAGCCTTAAGGGGAACATCTAAGTATGTGTTCTATGGGGGATAGGATTATAATTGTGTCTCTAAATTCAGGTGGACAACTTATGCCCACCCCTAGTGTAAGCCATCTTCGCTGTCATAGAACACACAATGTTTCATTGGCTTTCAAACTATAGGGCTCTTTGCTATGTGGTCCTCTACAATTGGTTGGCATGCTTGTACCCTTCTGGAATATTCCACTCGCTAGCAGCATGCAAGCTGGTACCCCAGGTACTTGTGGGTGGACTTTACCATGCTTTCCCACCTAATTAGCCCATCATCCATCATCACTCCTGCTGTCTGCCATTTGAATTGTATTTGAACTCGGCCTTGCAAGTATCACTGTGCCTGAGAATAAAAGGGAGTGTGAGCACAGCCTTATCTTTAGTCTCGATGTGACTTGCCCAAAGTCTATTTTCAACTGGACCATATGACATGAGACCGTATTTGAGCTCCTTCTTTTGTATTTACTACTATTAAATGAATAAAACCTGGCACTCATAGTGTTTTTCCATTGCACCTCAAACAGAAGCTCGCCTCGCTTTCACGTTCATAGTATCTTCTCGAATAGATAACCAGTTTCTTGGCTGCCTCAACCCTTGACATTGGATCAGACAAGCCTTCTCGATTCTTCCTCCATTATCAGCTGTTTTCTTCTACTGCACCCCAATTTCAGCCCTTTCGCTCACAAGGTCCTAGTTTGCTTAAACACGACGTGGAACATCCAGCTTCTAAACACACACACATATATATATATATATATATATATATATATATATATATATATATATATATATATATATATATATATATATATATATATATATTGGCGGTACCGCCTGCAGTCTAGTCACTACGTATAGCCAGCCTTAGGATTACTTAGTCTACTTGCGTTCCAGCATCTGTACAATTATAAAGCAATTTGCATTTTCTTCATTCTTCTTGTAGGTACAATTTTCATTCCCGCACATGAAATGTTACTTGACTCTTTACTTCATCATCAGAATCTATAAGGTCTATATACTTTCTTCTTCAGCATCTCTTCTTGGTGCGTCATATCTGCTTCATGTGACATCACCAGTCTCTTGCCTTTATCACTTCACACTTCTTCAAGAACCTCTTTTAAGAGGCTGTCATTTCTTCATGGGTACATTATGTAGGGCTTTCTTAATGGATACCTTGTTTCGAGGATCCTATGTGGGATAGATACCAATTCTGGCAGTGGGCATGTCGCAATTTCCAGCTTCCAACATATAGGAAGAAAGGGGGCAGGACTTCTTGTAGAGGCATTTGACTCCTCCTCTACACTCCCTCCTCTGGTTGATTCATCGACCAGTCTCCCATCGGTCTTCACATCCAGACATCCTCGTCTGAAAAAGTGTTTATTTGGAGTCCATATCTTCATTACTCTTTTCAGAGATGCTGTTGATTTGACAGGTTCATCAACACTTCAGGTCATGTGACGACATTGTCCATTTCGACTGCAGTAGATCCATCTTCCCACATACTTCTTGTGGTTTCTCGGACACAGGAACTTCGTTCCCTCAGGTGCTGGAATGCTGGCTTCTATATATTTTCTGATTTCTTCATCTGTCAACTCTTTGGTTCCAAAGCCAGACTCGACATCTATCATGATCTTCATTCCTACTGCTTTCTTTGCTGTCTTCTTGCACTGTGTGATTATTAATCTGATCACACAGAATTCAAACATGTTAATCACCAATAGTGCTCTGAGAAACTTGAAAATATTCGTCATCCATTGTGGAACCCATGAGAAGATCGATGCAAACCAGCTGTCATCTGCAATATCTTCTGTTTCATTTTCCATCTTGATCTGCAGATTCGTCTGCATCTTTAATGGACTCTGTCCAGGTTCCATTCCCGTCATCATGAAAAGGTATGAATGTGCAACATGATTCTCTGATATTGGCACAAACACCTCCATCTAATGCTGTAATAATGTCCAAGACATATCTATCGTGAAGAGTCATCAGTCTTATGGCTCTCAATTCTTCCTTGATCGCGTTCAATCCCTTTGTTGTTAGTGTTGATCGTCTGCAGAAGTTCCCATCTGGTAATCTGTAACCATTTGGCATTCGCCATTGTCTGGATTCCTGGCATTAAGATTGTCATGAACACTGCCAAAGTCAGACTGAGCAACCTGTTTTCTTACGGAATAGCATTGAAAGCATCTCTGGATTTAGCTGAAAAGTATTTCTCCCTCTTAGTTTGATTGAGAAATTCAATTGATCTCCTCTTTCTCAGTTGAGCATTTTCATTTGGGAACTCTCCAATATTCATGTCACTCTTTGGAATCAACAATGCTGGAGCATGGACAATCACTATAGAACACAGCCCTCCCCAGTCTTTGGGCAACTTCATATATGTTCTGGATCCGCAGGCCCAGTAGTGGTCCATTATCACTACTGTTCCATCCTTCATTCCTTGTACATCGAAAATTCGGCCGCACTGCTGATTCACTCCAACTTTTCTTGTGCCATTGTTTCTGAAGCATAGCTCTGCACTAGCCAGAGGCTCTATCTGCAATGGGCCTCCTTTGTCATCAACCCATGTGAGCAACTTTGCAATCTTCGGCCAATGATGTTTGCATTCCTTCACCACAGTATCTATAACTGGTTTATAATATCACATTATTGCTACTGCTCTGCACACAATCATGCCTTCCTCCCATCCGTCTGGGGAAAGTACTGTTCCCTTGATTTGCAACAGGTCTCTCTCCTTGCATCTCCGTATTTCTTCATAATTCTTTCCTTGACAATCAAGCTTTGTGTTTACTTTCCATCGGATTCCTCCTCCATTCATTCCAGGCTGTTCATATCTTATCACGTGATCTCTGGTGTGTGGCCTCTCCCTTGTCTTTAAATCTTGCACATAATCATCTTCTTCTGGAGCTGTCTTCTCATTCATCCATGTCAAGGAAGCTGTTTGACCCTGGAACTGACCTCTCGTATGGCAGAGTGCAAGGTGTGCCAGGCAATGAGCTTTCTGGACTGCTACTTCTATAGCTCTAAATATCTTAGAATTGCCATGGCATAAGGTATGAGAGCACAGACATAGCAACTCTCCTTAGAGGTACTCTCTCCTATCTTTCTCATGTGCTGATACCACATGTTATTACCCAGGTGTGCTATGCTGTCTAGATAATTATTTAACTCATAATTGGCTTCCCTTGTACTTCTCTTGTGTCTCCCTCTTGCATGAAGGGTGCATGCATAATGCTCATGAAGCATGTCAAGGAGAGTCCTTCCTACAGGGGGAATCATAGGAACACTTTTCATAGAGATGGGTGGCCTCACAGGCACCACTGGTCTGTTGACAATCACAAACGGCCTTAGCCTTTCAGTAATAGATAAATCTGTGAGAGTCACTGGAGTTGGAAAAATCACAGGGACTTCTACCTTGCCAGGACCAATGAAATAAACAGGATGGATTAGCAGAATCAGGAAAACAATAATAAATGCTGAGCACCAATACATAAATTATCCACCAGTACATTAATTCCCACCATTTATGATTTTCCACATGTCGTTGAGTTTGCTCAATTTCCAAAACTGTACCATTCTCGACAGTCCTCATTATGCCTGTATACTGCTTTAAGGAAGGAAACAACCTTTATACTCAGGCAACCTTGTTAAATGATCAGGTAACTGTAGGATCTGTTCAACTGTCGCCACAAGCAGCCTCCTGTTTGCAGGGCCATTTTAAGCATCTTGTAGAAAAACTTGTATATTATTACAACGCCCAACAAGAGCAGGATAAGCTTGAAGTATGTAAACAAAAACAGCAAGAAGCAGGCTATGGGCATCAGCAGGACCATCGGATTCACCAAAGAGAAACTCAGTGAGGAAAGACCAACTCAGAGAGGAATGAATCTGGAAACTGCTCACGTTTCCAGTCGTCAAATTCAAACTCCAGATTTAGCATATTTAGAAGGTCAACACTTTCTAAAGTCCAATTCAAAGATTCCTGTGACTCAAGAACTTGGTTTGCGCCCTTGCAATAATATCTATAAAGAGTGTCTGGGCTGAGCCACAGTCCAAAAGCACACTTGCATTTATTTAGTCAGCAACCTTGGCGTCCGTCTTCCTTGTCATCGATCGAGTGTGCTTCTGAATCAACGGTTCGGGATGCGTCCGTCTCACCAGTGTAAGGCTTTACGTCACTTAAGTAGATCCAGGCACATCTCTCCTGGACTTTTACTGCTGAGGGAGTAATGTTCTCAACTATAAAGGGACCACTAAAGCGTGGCTCGTGCTACTTCCGGGTGAAATTATGCACTAAGACTGGGTCTCCAACAAATAGTCTTGGTGCAGTTAAAAGTTCTTGAACTCTGGTTGCTGGATGATCTTCATCTGTGTCCTGAGAGTGACCCCCCCCTTGTGCTTGAGTTGATCTGAAATGACAAAGATACTAGCGGTCATACACGTAACTCATTTCCTAACATTTTTGCCGTCTTCTGGGCATCACTTCTGCTCCTTGATGGAGGAGACAAAGGCGTTCTCATTCGCCTCGATTTCACTAGTTTGTGGAGTGTGAAGTGGTGGTCAGACCCAGGCTGGTTCCCGAATGCATATAATGCAAGGGGCAGGCAGAACAGCCATCCCTTCTTCAGTATCAATTTTAATTTTGCAATTCTCTCTTCAAGGATACTATTGAGTCTCTCACATAGCCTGTTCACTTGCAGTTGATAAGCAGAAGAAAACATGTTTTTTATACTAAGCAATAGACTAATCTGTTCAAATACTTACTTAACAAACTAGGGCCCATTGTCCAATCTCAGCACCTCACTTACTCCCCATCTGGGAAAGACTTCTTGGACTAAAAACTTTGCTGCTCAAGTAGCATCAGGGTGTGTGCAAGGACCTGCTTCAATCCACCTGTAAAAGGGACACTCCACCACTATCATATACCTATATCCACTACATACTTGCAGCATATCAACATAATCAATATGTGAGTGCTGAAAAGGACCATTTGGTCGAGGAATCACTCCTCTGATCATTCGCAGTGCATGCCCAGTGCTAAACCTTTGACATATGATGCAATTTACTACATAGATTGCAACGTGTTCTAACAGGTTCAGTATGAACCAGCCCTCCGCAATAGCTGCTGCAAGGCTTTCCCTTGTTACATGCCGCTGTTCTAGCGCTACCCTTAACAAGGCTACAGGCATCACTGACTTTCCAGTGCTGGCCTGTCGCCACAATGCTTCAGAGGGGGACAAAGAACACCCCCTTCATTTCCACAATCCGTGCTCTTCATGTTCACTGCCTTGAACTTCCATCAACTGTGTTCTTCATAAATGATTAAACCCTTCATTTACTGTCATGATCGTAACTACTTTTTCCTTTACATCTGGAGTATCAAAACTTGAAATATCTGGTGAATCTGCAACCCTTTTGGCCTCTTTGTCTGCGGCTTCGTTCCAGCGAGAGATAAAGTCAGTTTGCTTAATATGTGCTGTGCATTTAATTATTGCAATGGCTACTGGTAGTTGTAGTGACTTAATAAGCCTGTCTGATAATGCTGCGTGTTGCACTGGAGTACCATCCACTCGGAAGTAGCCCCTCATTTTCCAACGTGCTAACCCTGCATGCATGGCTGACATCACATAGGGGGAGTCACTGTACATCGTTACTTCAGGCCCTGTGTGTTTTTCGCGCATTACAACAAGCACCACCAATTCTGGTGCTTGCGCTTCAAAGTGAGACGGTAGTCTCACACTTGCTACCACTTCAAATTCACCATTGGCTCTGTGTTTTACCCCAGCTGAACCGGAATGCCTTCCCCCACTAGTTTGATCAATTTTCAAAGACCCATCAATGAAGAGAATCTCCACCCTGCTAACACATTTTCCTTTACACGCGGGATATTATTGTAGAACTCCTCATAGTTAGCGCAATCATGCACATGCTCACCCTCTGCCACAGGCTCAGCTACAAATGTGGCAGGGCTCACTATTTTCCACCTAACTATTTTGATTGCTGGATTCGATTTAACCACCTCATATACAGAAGCTCTCTGAGATGTCAATGTACCCTTGGATTTTTCTGAAATGGCAAACAAAGCATGCTCAACAAACAATGTCATAGTACACCCCATCACAATACTAGTAGACTTCTCTATTGTGAACGCGGCTGCTGCTAGCGACTGTGGAATACATGGATACAGAATCCCACTATAATATGCCAAAGGTTTATACCCTAATGTAGTTCTTTGTGTAAGTACTGCTGTCATGACTGTCCCATTTGTGTGTGAAAATAAGAAGAACTCATCATAGTTGGGAATTCCTAAAACTGGAGCTGTACAAATTGCTTTCTTTAATTCTTCAAACCATGCCTCCATTTCCTCAATCCATTCTATTTTTTCCTTATTCACTTGTGCTTTCTTCAGAGCGTGCAAAAGGGATATTGTATATGAACTATAATCAAACACCCACTCTAACGTTGCATAATCCCCAAACCTGTTGCATCTGTTTTACCATGTGCGGTTTTACTGTTTTCATGATCGCCTCAGCTCTTTCAGGTGTGACCCTTTTCCCTTCATGTGAGATCAAATGACCTATATTCAACACTTCTTCTTGACAAAATTTCAATTTCTCCATGTCTACCTAATATGCTTTGTCTGCCAGGATAGTCATTAACTGAATCAAGTCTTGTCTGCACACATCTTCTGTTGTGCCACAAACCAAAATATCATCTATGTACTGTATCACAATGCTTTGCAAATCAATATTGCTCAGGTCCAGCTGAAGCACTCTGTTAGAGATCGATGGAGCTTCACAGTACCCTTGGGGCAGGCAAACAAGTGCTTTTCAGTTTAGTTTTGGGAAACGTAAATGAGGTGAGATCTTGGGAGTCCTTATTCAGCGGGATTGAGAAAAACACATTTTTCAAGTCAATCACTGTGAAATATCATGCTTTTTCTGGAATACTACATAATATCATTGCAGGATTCGGAACTAAAGGAAATTCTGCTTCTACAATCTGGTTAATTAGTCTCATATCTTGAATAAATCTCCACGACCCTCACTTTGCTTTTTTGATAGGATACACTGTGGTATTACACAGCGAGTCTGACGTCACTAAAATACTATGTTCCTTTAGGGCTGAAATAGTCTAAAAAATACCCTCATCCGCCTCTCGAGACATTGGGTACTGTCTTGTTCGAGGTAAAATTGCTCCTGGCTTCAACTTAATCTTACCCTCCCCTATCCCATTCAATAGGCCTACATCATAGGGGCCTGTGGTCCATGAAGAATTTGGCACTTTTTTCAAATCTTCATAAAAAAATGCTGGGCGCTGTCGTACTATCACCATTCACTGTGGGATCTCTCTTTTGTCTATACTCATCTCAAATATTACTTCATCATCTCATGCATCCTCTCTGAACATGTGTTTGTCTGTGAAGTCAGTCAATCTATACCCTTCCCCAATGGCAATCCTCTGGAGAACCATGGCATGCCCTCAATATTGGTACTATGGCTGCATTTAACTGTAGGGGAATAATATGTCCCCTCTTCCTCCATAGGTGCCTTTGGCCTGAAAAAAATGCATCAGGTATTCTCATAATCTTTGACACTAAGCCTGGTAGCCATGTCAACAAAATGGCATTCCTCAGACAGCCATCTGCCCTGTAAACACCATTATAAACTTACTCACCTTCATATAATGTATCCCTGGAGTAGAACACACTATGCCTTCATCAGTGAAATAAATTGTCATATATAATTTCATCATTAAATCTCTTCCTAGAATGTTGACTGTTGTCTGCCTTGAGTACAATAATGGAGCAGACATGTCACGCTCTCCTATGGAGACTTGGTAATTCATCAGTAAAAGGAAATCGACTTGTAGCTCCAAAGAATCCTTGAGCATTCATGGCATTTCCCGCCATTGGGTATTTTCCACCTTGTATACATGAACGAGTAGCCCAAGTGTCTATTAAAAAAGAAAAAGATTTGCCTCCTATCGTCACATCAACCCTTGGTTCCTCTTGAGGGTCTGGTGTCACAGATAGTACTGAACACATCAAGTCGCCCTGTGAGCTGTCCTATTGTGGATACACACTTATCCCCGCACCCGTGAAAAGACTTCCTCCTACTACAGGAACACCCTTTACTCTAGGTGTCAGTAGCTGTCCCATGTTTACATTCTGCTGTATCTGCTTGGGTACGTGCTGTGACTGTCCTTGTGGGGTATTTAGTGGTGCTTGCTGTGGCTGCAATGCCTGTTGTACTTGCAGTGCTTGTGCTTGATATACTGTCTGATCCTCAGTGAACCCATTCCTAATTTATGAGCTATATGCTGGAGGATAAACTGTCCCCCCTCTTGAGAATTGCCCATTCTGTACATACCCTTGACCTCCACATGTGCGTGCAATTTGCCCTGTCATCCCTCATGTCCAACATACAGGAGTCACTCATCTGATTTGTCCCCCTTGGTTAAATCCCCCTTGCATATTCTAAATATCATTCTGCATATTCTGAAACCCACTTTGGTTTTTCTGAAAACCACCCCTTCCTCTGCCTCGTGGCATAAACCCATTCCCTTTTGCTCCATTTGGTATTGATTATTTGCCTGCAATGTACCCACTGCTTGCTGTAGTCCCAATCCTTCTCCGCTTGTCAGTACTGCCCCTTTTATGGCATACTTTGACAATTCTTCCTGAACTAAGTTTACTTCCTCAAGTTTTCTAGCATCTTGTTTCTCTTATTTTTCTCTTGCAACAATCGACAGTGATGCACTATTGTCAGCTGTATCCCTGCCCATGGCTTCACTTCCATTGCCACTAATTTTGTGAGCTGTCTCTCTACTTCTTCCGGCAATCCCTGACACAGAATGTGGTAAAATACTGCCACTGATTTTCCCCATGGCTCCCCCATTTCAAGAGTCCACAGTTCCTGAATACTTTGAATGTAAGCAAGTGGATCTTCGTCATCTTTAATCTTATGTACCATAATTGCACCCATATCTGATGTAGGAGGATACTGTACCCTGAGCACGCTACATACATCTTCCCTACAATTGTTAAATGGCGCACCATCGTGCCCTGTGTTCTGTGCCATGACACTTGAGTATCCTGCTCTCGACCAAATGTCATCAGCCCTTTCCCCAAGAATGGCTGCTAGGAGACCCTTAATGTCCCCTATCACTAACTTTTTTCCCGTGTAATTTTCTCAAGCTCATAAATCTATTTTTCTCACACCCTGCTTTCTCCAGTAAAGGGAACTGTGTGAACCCAAATCCACAATCGGGTTCCATCGTCTGCCTAGCCATAGTGAGGACAATGGTTCCTTATCGCCTTCTACCTGGCAACGACCTCAGCCTGCTCACATATGGTGGTGAATCTCTCTTCTCGCTATGCGATCATACTTAAGGTCACTCTGGATGTGCTATAGGATCTGGGGTCCTAGCCTTAGGCTGCTCTAGATCAGACCATCTTACTTCCTTGTCTGTTTGTAGATATCCCTCAGGACTAGATGTACCTCCTGCCTCTTTCCCACACAAGGTTTCTCTCACTTTGTCTGACATATCCAGTCCCCAGCTCATATGGCCCTCTTCTCTTTAGCCCTTTTCTAAAGTCAGCCTGTCTAAGGACAAGGTTCTGTGCTCGAAACTGAACGGGTCTCTTTCTTCGCTTCATGATTGGAAGACCGGGGACTGTTCTCCCTTCCCTTGGCTCCCTGATTTGCTTCTGTCTCACAAGTCTTGATAGGCTTTATCAATCCTATCGTCGATGCTCCCTATGTCAAAATTCTCCTCTAGGGTTAACCTAAACGGCCCTGACATTGCTCCTTGTGACGGCAGGCACTCCTCCCTATTGCCCCATATTACCGGACTCTGTTCCATTAACTCTTTCTGGATGCGCTCCTTCAGTCTCCTATTTCACTCCATTTCTTCATCTAATTCACTTTGCTTTCTTGTTTCTCATCTAACTCTTTTGTCTTCCCTTTTTTCTTCCCTTCTTTCATTTGCCATACGCTCTTCTTCTTCCCTTCGTCTTTGTATCATTGTATCCCTTAATATCTGTGCTTCCTCGTCTTCTCTCTTCCTGCCTTGCCTGTCTCGGTATTCGATTTCTCTCTGTCTATTGTCATATTTGCTTTGCTCCTCCGCCCTTTCTTCCTTCTATTGCTGTTTTTCCTGATACATTTGTTCTTGTTTCTGCCTGTTCTTTCTCTTATGTTCATCCTCTTTCAATCGCTGTTCTCGTTCCTTGTCTTTTCTGTCCTGTTTGTCTTGATCTTCCCTTTGCCTAACTTCCTCGATACTTTTCCCATCAAGTTTGAGCAATATCTGTCCTCCCATCCATTTGTTCTGTATGAGTGTTACCTCGTCAGCTTTATCTTATTCTCCTTTCCATCTCTTAATCTCTCGTTCTATCTCTGTTGATATATTTGGTTGTTCACTTCTCTCTTCCCTGTTTTGTACGACCTTAAAGGTCTCTTCTCTCTTCCTAGTCTCCTCTGGAATATCATCACTATTATAAGCAGGCAGTTCATACATCGGATTAGCATACCATGTCTCCTCTTTCAGTTCCTTCAATTGATACAATCCTTCTCTTTCTTTACTGACATCTTTTATCTCAGGTGAGGCAAGGGGAGCAGAAGGCTCAGCACCTTCCTCCTTACACTGATTAAGCATCCAATCCTCAGGTGGCAGATCCTCTCTCTTTTCCTGATACATCTTCCAAATCTCTAAAATAGTTAGCCTCTTATCCAATGTCTTCCCCGTGTACGCAGCGTGCATGTATGTGGTCATGTGTTGCTATACCACTTTTGACAGCAAACATTTTGTCTTCTGTACCTTTTACCCATTCTGCGCTACACTGTTGAAGCTTAGGCACATGTTTTGGCCGCGTTTTGCACGGGAGCATTAGTGGATTAATGTCTCCGATTGTGACGAGTTTCAATTGAATGACAGTACTTACCCTCGTTTACACAGATATGTGCCTCTATTTCTCAATTAGCTCAACCTACTTTTCGGTTGGCACCGACAATGACCTAAAAATAGGTAATAACTTTTTATCTCTATTTCAATCTTTACACAACTGACAGGGTAATTCATAGAATTTCGCACAAAAGTGGCGCACGCGGCTGGCGCACAGTGTGCACGTGCGAATGTCTGAACCAGCCGTGTGCGCTAAAATCGATTTCCGCGCACAGTGTATTCATGGATTTTAGCCTCGAAAACCAGCCGTGGCGCAGAGTCGGCGCAGCGACCCTGCAGCAGCGCCAGTTACACCCCCAAAAACACCCTCGCGCAAGGAAAAGCCATCAAAATCCCCAATCCAGCGCAAAGGGCTGTGCTAACCCTGGACCAGTTTACAGGGCTGCCAAACAGCAAACGCCAAGCGGGGAACATGTATTTCTGGGGTTCGCGTGAAGTTTCACACGCGAAAGGGCCTGTGCGAGTGGGGTACGTGTATAACTGAGGTTCGTGTGAAGTTTCACACGCGATTGGAGCAGGGTACGTGTATTACGGGGTTTGCAGGAAGTTTCACACACGAAAGGGCCTGTGCGAGTGGGATACGTGTGTAACTGGGGTTCACGGGAAGTTTCACACGCGATTGGAGCAGGCACGTGTATTACAGGGGTTCGCGGGAAGTCTCACATGCGATTGGAGCAGGGTACGTGTATTACGGGGGTCCACGGGAAGTTTCACACGCGAAAGGGCCTGTGCGAGTGGGGCATGTGTATAAGTGGGGTTCGCTGGAAGTTTCACACGCGATATGCCCTGTGCGAGCGGGGTACGTGTATTACTGGGGTTCGCTGGAAGTTTCACACGCGATTGGAGCAGGGTACGTGTATTACGGTGTTCGCGGGAAGTTTCACACGCGAAAGGGCCTGTGCAAGTGGGGTACGTGTATAACTGGGGTTCGCGGGAAGTCTCACACGCGATTTCAGCAGGGTACGTGTATTACTGGTGTACGCAGGAAGTTTCACACGCGAAAGGGCCTGTGCGAGTGGGGTACTGTATTCCTGGGGTTCGCATGAAGTTTTGCATGCGAAAGGGCCCTGTGCGAGTGGGGTACGTGTATTCCTGGGGTTCACAGACGCGCTTACGCGCTAAGGGCCTTTGGTCCAATGGAATCGCGTACGTGTGCTGACCCGCTTATGCGCTAAGGGCCTTTCCTCGAATTTCACGCTGACGTGCAATTTTTTCACGTGCCAAATCACTCCGTATCAAGCTGGCCACGCATACACACACAGAAGACCACACTCTTGCCCTGAAGGCCATTTTCCTGCCCCCCAGAGCCCCGAGCACGCTCCCACCTGCCATCTGCTGCTGCCTGAGTGTCTGCTGCCCACGTGCCCTGCTATTTGGTGCCTGCACATCAGCCATCTGCAGGGGTCCAGTTGCTGTGTCCACCCCTGCTGGAACAGAAGACTCCCGACTGGGATACCATCGCTCCACAGCCCAGCCCCAGGACCCAGTTGCCCACCCACTCCTGCCTCTGGGGTTGCCATGTTGGGCACATCTCCATCTGGCACCACTGGCAACTCCCAGCCAGAGAGGCAGAGGGCCACCAGCTTCACTGCCACCGAAGTTGGTGTCCTGGTGGAGCATGTCCTGGGGCATTGTGATGCCCTCTTCGGAACATCACGCGCCAACAAGGAAGGACGGAGAGGATCTGGGACGACATAGTGGTTGCCATCAACGTGGAGGGGGTAGTCCCCCGCGACATCAAGCACGTCAAGAAGCGCTGGGAGGACTTCAGGTCCAGGACCCTCCACAAGGCCCGGTGCCTCGTGGAGGGGGGCCGGGCACGCATGAGTAACATCCAGATGAGGGTCCTGGAACGCGTAGGCCCAGCGCTCCACGCCCAGAACCTTCGGAGGAAGACCCGTCTGGAGTTGAGCGGTAAGTGGCCAAGCATTGCTGTGTGAGACAGGGCATGTTGCAGTGTGCTGGTAGTCTGATGCTTGCCTGTATGTGTGACATAGGCCCTGTATGGATGTGTGTGTGCAGGGACATCATGGTCATGCATGTGAGACCAGTTATGTGTGAACCACATGGTTGGTGCATGTGTTTTAATGCAACATGGGGAGCTCTATGCGGAATGCACACATGAAAGCATGGCTGTCTCTGTTCCTGGACATGAAGGGGGGGTGAGGAATGGGTGCTGATGTCATGTACATGTATGGTGCACATGTGTGTGTGTGTGCCTGAGAAGTGTGTGTGTGTCACTTTGAAACGCCATGGATGCATGTGACTTTGAAGGCAACATCTTGGTTTACAGGGGCCCTTTTACATGGATGTTGATGTTGATTGCAGACGCCAGGACTGTTTCTGCATGTGTGTTGTGTGCATTCACCCATGTGTTGTGGAATGACAGGATGGAAGTGACATTTGACAGTGCCACTCATGTGTTGTTGCTTCCTGTCTAGGGTATTTTGTACTGTACCCTGATGCTTGTGTTCTATGTCTCCCCCTATGCAGCGTCAAGTGAAGAAGAGGGCGGAGACGGCGCTGTGGAGCCAAGCGGCGGGGATGCCTCTACTGGGCGGTGACGCAAGGCCCAGCCACCCTCCCAGGAATTACCATCATCCAGGAGCAAGGGGGCTGTTGCTGCATCTGCCACAACGGCTGTGGCGGAAGGGCCGGGTGAGCCCCCACAGGGGCTTCCAATGGCGGAAGACGATGTGGAGACATCCAGGTTGGTGGTCTCCACAGAGGAGGAGGAGCCCGCTACTGAGCCGCACAAGGGGCCTGTGCATGTCGCTGTCCCTGACCCTGTGACTGCACCACCATGCACCAGCAGGGAGGCCCTGTCCCAGGCCCATCCGCAGGTAGGGGAGAGTGCCATGTCATCTGCTTCTCCACTACCTGTGGACGAGGGGTCCCACGAACGTATGGGCTCCGTCCTGATTGGTGTCGCGTTACGCACGCGTGTCATTCGTGATGACATGCGTTTTTCCTGGGCAGAGAACGCACGCCACCACGGAGAGCAGCGTTGTGACGTGGCACTGCTGGGAGGGGCCCTGGTTGGTGGGTTCCTACATGTGTCACGCACTCTGGCAGACCTCTCCTCCTCTATGGAGACTATGCGCCAGTCGTTCTCCACACCGTCTTCCGGCCCAGATTCCACCAGGGCCCCCTCTGGACCTGGCCCGACCAACACAGCCAGCTTGGTGGAGCTCACATCCCTGCCACAGTCGGGAGTCGGCAGCCCAGCAGTGGTGGAGCCCACAACTGGAGACCAGCTGATGGAGGATGTGCAGGCACCATCAGACACGGCACATGGACAGCAGCAGCGGGAGCAGGCTCTAGGTGGGAGCAATGATGGCTCAGGGCCATCAACATCGGAGGGGCAGGCATCGGCCAGAGGGCAGGAGGACCCAGGACTGGAAGTTTCTTCCCTGTGGCAGCGGTTAGGCCATGCTATAGATGCGGAGCGGCAGCGGGCAGAAGAGGCACGGCTCACGATGGTCAGGGCGGAGAACTCCATGCGGAGGGCCCTGAGGCGGGCCGAGTGCCTCGAGGCAATTCGCAGGGAGTTGGAGGAGAATATGTCGTCGTCCCTGCGAACCCTCGGGGCCATGGAAGAGGACCGCCTCCAGGACATTGAGCAGGAGTTTGATGATGCCCTGGCCCGGGACATCCAAAAGTGAGCCGTCGGACTAGCCCGCTGCCCTTGTAAATAGTTTTTTGAGTTAGGTTTCCTTTTCGTTTTCCTTTTATTTGTGGTCAATGGACAATGCCACACAAATTTGTATATAGTTATATTTTTAGGTAGTTTGTTAGGTAGGTTTCATTTGTTTGGTTGGGATCATCCTTGGACAATGGATTGTATATAGTTTCATCATGTATTCATTTTTTTTTTTTTTTGCATAATGGACATGGAGCAATGGATTTATTTTTTCCGGACAATGGATTGTAAATAGTTGGACTATGGATTGATTTCTCTTTTTTTTTATTATGAACATGAAGCAATTTATTATGAACATGAAGCAATGGAGATTTTTTTTAACATTTCCATTGGATTTGTGTTGTTGGAGGGTGACTTTGGACTGTTTTTCTTTCCATTTTTTTTGGATTGGTTATCATTTTCATTCAATCAGCTTTTTCACATGCTTTTCATTTCATGTTCCATATTTTGGTATGCTTTCATTTCATTTTTTTGATTTCATGTACATAATACATTTTCATTTTTTAGTTCCATGTGTGGGATTTGCTCATTGGGTTGATGTATGTGAAAATGGGGGTTTACACAAGGAATGCCAACCAGTGTATGTGTGTGACGGCCGTGTGCTGCCGCTCCGCATCTATAGCATGGCCTAACCGCTGCCACACGGAAGACACTTCCAGTCCTGGGACCTCCTGCCCTCTGGCCGATGCCTGCCCCTCCGATGTCGAAGGCCCCGAGCCATGATGGCTCCCACCTTGTTGCTGCTGCTGCTGTGCCTCTGCCTGTGCCCTGGCTCTTGCTGCCTGTACATCCTCCTCTGGCTGGGGTGCTGTTGTTGAGGTGGCCACCCCTGCTGGACGTCCGACTCCCAACTGTGGCAGGGACGTGTCCTCCACCAGCCTGGTCGCAGGGTCAGAGGCAGCTCCACAGGGTACCCAGGTGATACATGGGTGGGAAGATGGCATGGAGGACGACTGGGGCATAGGGGGTTCAGTTGAGGAGGGGGTCAGAGCAAGGTCCAGAAAACGGAGGAATCCGGCCCTGGTGAGCTGTCCTAGTAGGTCAACGCGGTCAACGAGCCATTCGAGAAGACGTGCAGTCTCCTCATGAAAAGACTGCAGGTCACCTCGCATGGCCCGTTGAGCAACGCCACCCCACCCAGGACAGGCTCAACCCGGTCCCGGATAGCCACGTCTGCAGGGAGAGGAAGGCCAGTTGTTGTAAGCGGATCCCCTCTGGACGTAGGCATCCCTGCTGGTGCGGGAAGATGCAGTCACAGGAACGGGGACAGGATTACACACAGGCACCTCTGCGGTGGCCTGTGCTGCCTCCTGTCCCTGCCCCTGCACTGCACCACTAGCACCAGTGGAATCCCTACCTCGAGACCCCGTGTCTGTCCCTTGCACGGCCTCCTCCTTCACCATACCCCCCACTAACCTGGATGACTCCGTGCCATCTTCCTCCGTCACACCCTGTGGGGTCTTAGCTGCCCCTTCTGCTGCCGAGGAGTCCAACTCCGACCTCCGCCTCTTGGACCTTCCCTCGGCAGCTGCAGCCTGTGACGCGGCACCGGACTCCTCACTCCCCTACAAGATGACAAACTGGGTGGGGAGCCGGGCCTTTGGTCTCCGGCTGGCGGGATGATCCCTGCCGCTGTGCTCCACAGCACCCTCTCCGCCCTCTTCTTCAGTTGACGCTGCAGACAGGGAGAGATAAAACACAGGCATCAGGGCACTGTACAATGGACTGATAAACACATGACAGTTGCACATGAGTGGCATTGTTTAACTACAGACACGGCATCACACTCCACGACACACATGTCATTTTAACTCACACACATGAACATGTCAACAGCAATATTGCACCAGGCAGCACCATCCATACACATACAACAGCATGAACAGCCAAAGGTGAGCCTGACATCACATGAAACACAAGGAGTGCACTAGACATGCACACACGTCACCACACTTACATGCATGTCTACATCTCCTCCAACTGTTGCAGTGATGAGATCGCCATACATGTCACATCTGCCATTCATCCTTCTACATATCAGTGTCACGTGCATTCATGTTGCATCACAGTTGCACACTTGTCAGATACACATACATGCACATGTACACAGTGCAGATACATGCATTATGAACCACCATCCATGCCACAGCCATGCCAATGTACATGCACAGAAATTCAAACATGTGTGCTCCCACACCTGCATTTGCACAGCATGCTTACCAACACATACACCATCAATGTGTCTCACAACTGAGAGAACTCACATGTGGCAGCCTCACGCCCATGTTCATTCACATCCCTAAATGGCCCTACATAAACATATGTGCAACCTGCACACTACTGGCACACCACTACACACACAGCGTACTATCAACATGCATGTACACTTACCGCTCGACTCCAGACGTGTCTGCCTCTCAAGGATCTGGACGTAGAGCTCTGGGCATATGCGTTCCAGGACCCTCATTTGATGGTTCAACAGCTGGCCCCGGCGCCCCTTGGCATCCTCTGCCTTAGTGAGACACCGGGCCTTGTTGAGGGTCCTGGACCTGAAGTCCTCCCAGCGCTTCTTGACATGATGTAAGTCGCGGACTGCCACCCCCTCTGCGTTGATGGCAGTCACGATGTCCATCCAGATCCTGGTCCATCCTTCATTGTCGGCGCGCAAACTTCCAAAGAGGGCATCATACTGCCCCAGGACTCGCTCCACCAGGACACCAACTTCGGTGGCAGTGAAGCTGGTGGCCCTCTGCCTCTCTGGCTGGGGGTTGCCAGTGCTGCCAGATGGTGTTGTGCTGGACATGGACACCCCAGATGCAGGAGTGGGTGGGCAACTGGGTCCTGGGGCTGGGCTGTGGAGCGATGGAGTCCCAGTCGGGAGTCTTTGGTTCCAGCAGGGGTGGTCACAGCAACTACACCCCTGGCTGACGTGCAGGCAGCAAATGGCAGGGCACATGGGCAGCAGGCAGTCAGGCAGCAGCAGATGGCAGGTGGGAGTGTGCTCGGGGATCTGGGGGGCAGTAATTCGGCCTTCTGGGCAGGAGCGTGGTCTTCCGTGTGTTTTCGCGTGGCCAGCTTGATACGGAGTGATTTGGCACGTGAAAAAATTGCACGTCAGTGTGTAATTCGAGGAAAGGGCCTTAGCACATAAGTGCGTCAGCACACGCATGCGATTTCAAAGGACCAAAGGCCCTTAGCGCATAAGCGCGTAAGTTACATTACGCGCGCAGGCGTTTCCCTCATAGCACATGATGACAGAGCACACGTGGAAAAACTGCACGTCCGAGTGTCATCGCATGTAATTGGAAGAAAGCGCTCGCGTACACGCGTATCTGATGTGTAGATGTGGGCTGGTTTAAAAGCTACGTGTAGGACGCCATTTCCTTGTACATGCTTTTCGTGGAAAGCGAGTGGGTGAAATCTGTACTTCTTGTCGGTTCACACGCGATTACTTCACAGCGTTTCTAGTTCGTACTCCCTGTTACCTCTGACAGCTCTATTCTGATTTTTTGTTGGGCCTGTTTCTTCAAACAGAGTTCACTTCTCCTTTTGTCCTGTCTCCTCAAACAGTGTACAATTCTTCTTTTGGCGGGGGTGTTGCCAACGCGCACATGCGCATATTTTTCACATTCTTTTTCCAGGCAGACGGTGAGTTCTGCACGTACTTAGCAACTGTGCTTACCCGTGTGTCGCGTTCCCCTTCAGAGGTCATTGTAGGCTGCGTGTATTACGCGTATGCTTAGTTTTGTGTTTCTGGGTGCCACAGCGTAGTGCGGGTTCATTTTTTTACGCACGTGGTCTACGAGGGGTTGCGTGCACGTTAATTTTTGATTTTGGGTTGCATGTGCGTTGCGTGACCCGTCATCTTCCCCCAGGGGTCACAGACAGCCTTGTTAGAGCACTAGTGTACGAATTCCATCTGGTATCCTACCCCTTTGACCCCCAATTGCCCAGGACAATAGTTTCCTGTAATTCCCATACGCACAACAACATCAGTGCCATGGTTGGGAGGCGACCAAGCGGTAAGGGAGGCAAAGGTGGCCGACCTTCAAAAGGTGGGCGTGGTGGGCGTGGTAGGGGACATGGCCGGGATTTGCAGGGTGCCCCTATACCCCCATGTGTGGAGGAACGATCAGGGACACCCATGCCCCCCCCCATGGTTGAGGGAAACGTGGCTGACACCATCCCAGCTCAGCCCCTGTTGGACCAGCCCATTGTGGCACCTGACCTGGCACAGGATGACTCCCTGGCTGACTACCAGGTCAGCAGGTCTAGGCCACGTGGATCTGGGGCAGCTATGTCATCTGCTGCCCCAAGTATGCAGGGTGGGGAGGCTGCAGGGGCAGCTGCAGCTCCATCCGCCCCAGCTCTGACTCCCCCAGCCAGGACAGTGTCAGTCCAGGTCCATCAAACTGACGTTCCCCCTGCCAACATTACCCTGCAACCAATGCCTGCATCAAGACCTATGGTCATTGTGCATTCCCACACTCCTAGTACCCAGTCCACCGGTGATTCTGCCCCTACTGACCAGAGCGGCGAAAACCACTCTGACTCTGCTCGACCTTTAAAGAAGAGGAAGAAGGGGGCTCTGGCACGACAGGCTGAGACCCCAGACATGGCTACACACTCCGGTACCTCAAGGAAGCCTTGCTTTAATGATACAGAACTTGATGCATTTGTGGCCTATGTGTCAGCACATAGCCGCAACATGTTGGTGACTGCAGGGTACAAGTCCACACCTGGTCAACGTAGGGCACACTGGCAGACCATCGCGGACCGCATTAGTGCCCTTGGATTTGTGAGGCGCACAGCTGATGATTGCTACAAGCGGTGGAATGACCTGAAGCGCAGAGCAAAGAACAAGCTGGCCTCAAATCATGCAGCTACTCTGTTGACTGACGGTGGGTCTCCACAAGAGGACAACAAACTCACTGAACATGAGTCTGTTGCTGGGGCTTTCGTCACAGAGGAACAGATCCAAGGTGTGGGAGAACTACATGAGAACTACCTGATTATGATGCATTTACCAGTGAGTGCCCATGCATGTGTGTGTAATGCATGTGTATGTTGTTTGGGTGACGGGTTTTGATTGAGTGACAGGTGAGGGTGTGTGTGCCTGAGTGGTATGGGTCACCAATGTGCTTCATCCAAAACATTCAGCAGCCTTGGATTTGGGTGTGACAGTATCCCTTCTGCCCACAGTAGTAATTTAGCGCAACATTACGGCAGTTGCCCTTGAAGTGGCATCTTGCAACAACATTGTTTGTATTTTTCAGTGTTCGTTCAGACTGATTGTTTCAATTCTCCCACTTTTGCTACGCATTGCTCAGCCCTGTCATTGATGAACCCCACATTGGCCCACATGTGTTACCTTGTTAGGTGAATGATTTGACCATTCAAGCAGATTGAGTATTGGCCTGATCACATACATTTTTGGGGCCTGTTTGAATGTGGAACATGATAGTTGTTTCCTGTCATGTTGAAGTGCACAACCATTGATGTGTACGTTGGCATGCAATCACTGTATTTCTGTACACTGGATGTGTTGCAGTGTGTGGCACATGCCTATTTTGTCACACTATGTACCATTTTTCATCTCATCATGTCCATCTCACATGGATGGCTGACAGTATTCATTCACTGACATATGGATGTATTTGTGGAATGTACCATAGCTATGGTACATGCCATCTGTGTGATGGCATGTGTCATGTATGTGTATTGGACATGCCACTCACAGGCCAATGTGTGATGGCAGTGCTACCCAGCATGCAGCAAATGTGTTGCTCTTCCATCTTGGTGTCATCAGTGGCTGCCTTTTGCCTCCCCTTCCAACTCAGTGACAGTGCATGCATGGGAGGTTTATAGTCATGTGGGACATGTGTAAATCATGTACTGGTTCTGTAGCTTGTCAGGCCTATTTTTGTGCTATGGTGCTAATGCCTGTTTCCATTTTTTGTGTTTCATGTTTTTGCAGGGGATGACGCACTTGATGCTGTTGAGGTTGAGGAGATGGTGCAGACTCAGGAGGAATCTCAGGCACGACCGGGCACCAGTGGGGGATGTGGTGTGGTGGTGGGTGAGAACCCAATCTTGCTGCAGACCATTCTGTCCAGGGGTGTCTCTGGGTGCACCTCCACAGACCTCTATTCAGGTGCTGATTCGGATGATGAGACCTACGTGGCGTCGCAGGTAAGTGTTTCTGGCAGGGATTCTGTTCTGTCCAACCCACCTGCACCAGAGGTAGAACCCTCTATGGTGATGTCAGTGTTGATAAGTCCGCCTTTGGCGGTTACGGCTGCAGGGTCACACTCCACAACATCTGATCCTGTTCCTGGGCCAGCAGATCAGAGGGGGAATGCAGTCCTGCAGCCTCAGGCAGTGCCGGCACACCAAGGTGCAGGTCACCTTGCCCCAAACAGGTGTGGTGCCCACCGACGCGGTGGCCGTACGCCACCAGGCAATACCGCATGGGAACAATCCATGTACGGTATGGCAACCCAACAGGCAGCATCAGTTGAGATGATGGCTCAAGCAATGGAGAGGGTGGCCACTTCCATTGTCCCCCCTGAAAGGCAGATGGAGCAACTACAGCAGGCAACAGACTCCATTTGCCAATCACACAGGGAGGACATGTTGGCGTCCAACAGGGACAGACGGGCGGCACTGGAGACTCTACGCCAATCGATATCAATAGAGTCCCAGGGCCACAGGGAAGCCCTGAGGGTATAACTCCATCACCTCAGGGAGACTCTTGTTGACCTTGAGGCTTCCACTAACTTGAGGACAGAACAGCAGCTGGAGCGGCTCACACGTTCGCTTTCAGCTGAGATGCAGGCAACTCGGGAGGAGATCCGGGCATCACGTCAGGTGGTGCATGGGGATCTCCCCACTATAATCCTCCAGAACGAGACCTTCCACACCTGCATGCTTGCTGCCATGGAGGACCATACCAGGGCTTTGCGTGGGCTGCCTCCCATAGCACCACCACCTCCTGTGGCAGCAGCAGAGGGTGATGAGAGCGACAGCAGCAGTTCTCCCACATTGGCATAGCCGTGCAGGCCATGAGCCCATGGAGGTGTTTTTTTTTTCCCAACATCCACACAGGTGGCTGTTGGTACGCACCCTGTCCTCTGACCTCCTGGGTGCCCCCCCCCGACCCCCACATGGCCATTTTTAATTTTTAATTTTTGTTTTTTTTTACAGTGTGTTGCCTTGTGTGGCTCCCGTGGGCATCCACTGTATTCCGGCTGGTCACATGCAGGTTTGTCCTGAGTTTGGGTTAGATGCTTGGGTTTGTGAGACACACACCCCTCCTGCTTCCCGTTTCCATGGGCTTACAAAGGGTGTGCCCAAGTGACAGTGACTTACACAGTGACGTTGGACTCCCATGAGCTGTGTGGGCAGTCTGTAGTCAATACTGTGTATACATTCCTAGTGGATATTGTTGTTGTATTGTATACTGCATGGTGTATTGATATGTGCTTTTGCATCCATGTCTTCCTCCTAATATGCAGGTTCATTCCTCATGTCTTCACAAGGCTGTCTACTTTGGAGATGGAGTTCATGTTGTAAGCAGTGCACTTACACATTTGCGTAACAGCAACACTGTACAGTTGGAAGTGGCCGATGTGCTGGCATAAGCAGGTTGTAAGACTACCACTACTTAAACTTAGTACTGTCATGTTTATGCTATGTTTGAGGTTGTGTAGCTGCATTGTGTTGTTGGTAAGTATTTGGTCATGTGTGTTGTTAGTTCTACATTACTGTGAGCATTTTGTGTGTGGTCAGTTTCCATTAGGGACACTGTACTTTGTGACACTTGTGTCATGTTTTGGGGATTGCTTTGTTTGCTCTCACATAGCATCACATGCCATGGTGTGTTGGGTGGAGGTGCTGGGGAGGGGTTGGGTGACATGGCACTGTTGTCATGTTATATTTTGCAAGGGGGTAATGAATTAAGTAGCATAGAAGTGTGTCTTTTGATGACACAGCATTAGTGGTGTTTGTGTAGGTAGGGATGCACACAATGTAACACTTCCAGGTGATCAATCTCAGGCTGGTATGGTTGTGACAGTTGACTGTCCCTTATGTCATCATCATTGATTGTCAGATGGTATGTGCCAGGGCTGTGTGCACTCCACAGGGGTGTGATTTTAGGTGAAGTAGTTAGCCACCAGCTGCGTACGGGCTGCCTCACCCCGTGCCCTTTCCCTTCCCATGCACAGCAGCCGTGCATGTGGTTGGGGATGTGGGGGCACCACCATGTCCACGGGCAGGCCCCGGCGTGTTGCAACGTTGTGCAGGACACATGCTGCCACTATGATCCTGCACACTACTGGGGGAGCGTATAACAGCTTCCCGCCAGAACGGTCAAGGGAGCGAAAGCGTGACTTGAGCACTCCGAATGTGCGCTCCACTATGCCCCGGGTTGCAATGTGGGCTGTGTTGTGTCTTACCTCGGGTGGCGTGGTGGGGTTCCAAATTGGTGTCCTCATGTGGGTGCTCAGAGGGTAGACACTGTCCCCTGGGGAGGTGGTGATGGGTATCATTAGTGGGGTTGTGACATTACTCAGTATCTGACATGCATGCATGTGCTGTGGCATTTATACTCACCGAGCAGCCATGTATCGCCATGCCGCCCAGCTTCTAGGTGCCAGTTTAGGGTTTACATTCTGTAAATAAAACTGTCGTGGGTGGACCTTGGATAGTTTGCATATACTGAGGTGATGATTCCCTTGGCATCACATACTACCTGGACGTTGATGGAATGCCAGTGGTTGCGGTTTCTATAGATGTGCTCAGATGCCCTGGGGGGAGGTAGAGCCACATGGGTGCAATCAATGGCACCTAGGACTTTGGGGAATTGTGTCACCCCGTAAAAATCCTGGACGGCAGCCTGCCTTTCTGCAGGTGTTCTGGGCAGGTATATGTGCCTGCGGACTGATGGGCGTGCAGTCATGATGGCCAAGACCTGGTGTAGGTAGCATGACTGCGTGGCCTGTGACACCCCCCACTATAGCACTTGTCCGCTGAAATGATCCAGTGGGCATGAAGTGCAGTACATTAAGGACCTTCTCCAGGGGGCTGAGTGCTTGGGAGCACAGGGTGGGTGATGTGAGGTCATCCTCCCACTCACTCACCAGGTCGAGTATTATGTGAGGTGGAAACCTGTACCTCCCATACACCTGGTCATCAGGCATCCCAAAAAGGCTGTTTCTTGGTGTGAAAATTCTGGGCCTGACTATCCTCCTCCTCCTCCTGCGGTATCCCACGACCACTGCTGCTAGGAACGGTATATTCATCCTGGCGTCTGAGCTTGTTTGTTGTTTGTGCGTACTTTTATGCTGCGCGGGTCCACGTACGCCTGCTTCCTGCTGACATCCTTTGTGGTCGGGTGCTGCATCTGCCAGATTCTCCTGCTTAACCACACCCGCGTTAACTTTTGTAAGGTATGGGGATCCAAGTGAACCCTGGGTTCCTGTGATTTCTTTTCTTCTCCATGCGGACAATTCCAGTCCATCTGTGCCATGCGGTCATGTGAACAAAGCAGAGTTAAATGATTATGGCTGTACTGAAAAAAGACTGCTGCTCATTATAACCCAGTACGCTATAGTGCTGACCAACTCCATCAGAATCCTGCCTCTATAGGGCTGTCAGAATACTGATTCTGTTGAGAGACTTGGGGCCTCATTACACGTTTGTTGATATCTCGCCAGTAAACCACCAAAAGTAATTACTGTTACCGGCACTTGGACTGCCAGAATTACCAGCAGATTCCAAGTGCCAGTATGGACTGTTACTCCCCATTCCATGGAGTCACTTAGTACTTCATGGGGGGAGTAGCCGGTACCAGATGTTTTTGATAGTGAGGTGCCAGTGTTACCTCCAGCTAAAAGCTAAAAGCTGGAGTTAATTCCGGCCACACCACCATCAAACTCGGAGTATGCCGGTCTGGAAACGTGCCAGTAAACGGAATTACCAGCACGTTAATTTCGGGCCGTCATATATGGAATGAGGCTCATGCACATTCCTTACACCTAGCAGGAAAACCTGAAATGTGGATTTCCCACCAGGGTTCCTGCTTCCCGTGAATCCAGGAGAGAACGAGGGCGGATCCTGGAAAACAAGCACAATGGAGTTAATCAGAAAAAAAATGCAGACATTGGATTTTTCTGCATAATGTTCTTCTATTCCTCATTTATATTACCGTGGGAATCTGCATGTGGTGCTTTATGGGAACATTTAGGCATAAAGGGCCACAGGGAGGAAATCTGCCTGATTACCACGTACACCCACCCACGATTAACTTCTTAATTGCAGGAATGGGCAGGCCAAGCATTACGATGATTTCTTCGAGAGTCTGTTCTACGTTGATGGTAAAGGGTTTAAAAATCAGTCTAAAGTCGCTAACACCTGCAGTGTTGCAATATGCATGGAAAACGGCTGGACTTGTTTGCATGCACCTATTCTTTACACCTTGGCGCACTCTTCTATTGAGCATGTCACTGCCTCTCTCGTTAGAGCATAAATATCATTGTTTCATGTTCTTTAAGTACAGCTTAGTCATTAGGCTTCACCTTGCTAAAAGCTTTCTGAAATATAGTGCTCCTTCCTGACGCACCCGTCGGGATTTCTTGCAGGCTAAATCTTCCGTAAAATATTTCCATGATCAAACAATGGGAACTGCTTTTCCAAACTTGAATGACCTTCAGCATTGTCGCATTCGATTTTTTGGCTCATTAATCCTTCATTCATTTATTCATTGCAACTTTATGTCAGGATGCAATCCCACAAAACTGTGAGCATGAAGCAAATACTCACAACAACAATGCATCACTTATTAAATATCAGTCACGCTAACAAACAACATAAAACCTAAGCACGCACACGAATTACACTGTCCGTCAAAATATACAGAAAAACATGTGCTACATTTTACAACAGCAACCGGATTCTAAGACTACATTTCACAAATCCTTAATTCGTCTTAAAACAGATGTCTATCGACTGCATATACTTTAATATCAGGCTCCTTTTCATGCAGGGAAAATCTTATCACACAAATGGATTTTGTGGTCAAGATTCAAAGGCGCCCAGTCCTATAGTTTCCTCGTACCGTGCACCTTATGATAGTTACGACACACCTCTTCCTCAAGTCTCTATGCAATGTGAAGTGGATTGTGTCTTCCCTAAACCCCAATTTAGACTGGCAAAGGTCTGTACATACATGGGGTATTTTCACTGTACGCTGAACTGCCATTGCTTTTAGAATCTTTTTTTTGTTTTTTGTTGCGTTGGCTCAATTTGACAGTATTCATGCAGGATCAAGCCTAGCCCTGTCAAAACTGTATCCCTGCTTGCAACTAACAAGCATAGAATACATATCACGACTAATATACTGCATAGACAACTTCCATGTTTACTTTGCAGCTTCACCCTTTGTTTCAGAGCTTAGGTAATGAGGATATCCTCCAAAGCTCCAAGATTCACCTCTCTGTGCACTATTTTGTTTGCTACTGCCTTACGTACACTCAATAAGCTTTTCAGAACTCTGCTTTCCATACTCATGGATCTCTTCCTTCCATTGATGCCCTACATTTAATCTCAGAAAAAACAGCTGAGCCAGGCGTTTCAATGTACAACTTCAATGGATGATCTAACTGAGGCCTCTCTGGCCTTCAATGGAGTGAGAGATTCCCTGAATAGATTGTTTGCATTAGGGTCTGTTATAGATGTTGATTAGGCATAATGTTTCTGCAGGATTTAATTTAATATACAACATAAGAACTTCCCAAGGCATAGTGTGGCCGGGCAGCAAAAGGACTGGTAACCTTATGACATAACTGTATCCATGGCCCACGTCTCCTGCAAGGCAATTATATTAAAACCACTGATTAAACCAGTCCACAACTAGTCAACATCGGATCGGCCAGTTGCCTATTTACTCAAGCTATGTTGCAGGAGATCAGCCTGAGGCCCTGGTTACTTCCTGCAAAGCACACACTTTAATCGTGTCAGTTGAATTCCTCCGAATTTAGTTGGCTCAGGATCGGGGGCTGATGGTAGCCAGCAGACACTCGCTGGCAGATCTCCCTTGGTATTCCCCCAAAGGTAAGTAGCGGCTCAGGGACGAAGCTGGAGTAGGTAAAGTGAGGCCCCTCAGGGGGTCCTCTTCCGTTACTGCTGCAGACATGCCATTGCTGAAAGGGGTGATGATTTGAGGGCTGCAGTTGGCAGATCGAAAGGACAAAGCCCATAGACAGTAGGGTTCCTGCGCATGTAGTTAATAGTGAGACAACCACTGGTGAGACTAGTTCAATTAAAGGCCAATTCTGGGTGTTGTTCCACTTTGGTAGTTCTATTCCAGCTATGTTTCTACTACAAATTGAAGATAGTTGCAGAATGTTCATCACAGTCGGTTTGGGGCCCTCACCCTCTATCAGGGAGGCCGGATTGTTGTTAGCCCGCAATGTGGATGCTTAATCTGCCCCACGTACAAATTAACATTCTCCTTTGGGCACTATTAACCCTCTACTCTTTCTTGATCCCTGACTTGTATTAGATTGCTGCCATTTACTGTCCCTCTTATTCCCCACACTTACTCTCCCGTCTGGCACCGATTCAGGTACAATCATTTGGTTATCTTTGATTGTTTGCCCCAGTTCAACACCACCAATGGGTTGTGGCCGCTCTGAATCTTTCCTACAATGGTGAAATCTTTCACATAACCCCAGAATTCTAAGTTGATTCATATATAATCAAAAATTGTTTCATCATGGAGGAAGAAAAGGTGTGTGATACCGGGCAATCAGATTTTGCTTGACCATTCAGGTATTTGTTTGGACATTTGGTTTTAGGATACTTGCATACTGCAAGCCATGGCAAAAATAACTCTCTTTCCTAACATACCTTGCTGTTAGTAAATATAACCAATGACAATTGCAACTTTGTATGTAGTGCTTTATGCCCACTAGTTCCTGCTTCTGAGCGTTGTAACAATAGTTGTTATTATTATCCAATTTAATGTTACTCAATTTATGGACCTTGGAAGGATAAAGGCCTGTGTCACCCCTGGCAGAATTCAAACTTGTGAAGTGCATGTTTGTTTCATGTCAAAAGTGATGGCCTAATCCATGAGCTATCTACCTTATCATGATATTAGCATGTTAGGCTTTGTCATTTTTATTAGAGGATGTTTTTTATATATTACTGGGCCTGTGGTAGCGGCCCTGTTGTTAGGTTAAGTTGCTCAACTCATAGGAAGAGCACTTTTGGGCAGCTCCTATCTTTGCTCCCCCTGGATGAATCCTTACCAAACTTTGCAAACAGAGTATATGGCCCACTGTGAATTTCTTGGCTAAGTTTGGTGAGGTTTCGTCAAGGGGGGCAAATTGTAGGGGGTCCCCACATTTTCTTTCCATAGACGCAATGGAAAAAATAATTTGCTCACGCCTACAGTCCAAACCGCTGAATGGATTTTCAGCAACATTTGCGACAGGAGCAGCGGCTTGGTCCCGAAAGTGTGCCTTTGGAAATTTGGTGTAAATCCGTTGAGTAGTTTTCTTTAAAACAGGCAAAATGTAGGTAAAAAAAAATAGTGATATCTGGATCCGCTCCGCAGACTCATTTCCCTTTTCGCTCCGCGGACAGGAATCTGATTGGTCAGTAGAACGGTGTGATGTCGGGGACATCCGATGTGCCCCCTGATTGGTTGGTGAATAGTGTGATATGCGTCATATTTTTCCGAAAATGCCCGCCATGTTCTAACCGCGGACAGTCGTGGCTGTCCGTGGAGAGCGCCGTGGGGAACAAGGCTGTGAAACACATTTTGGGTCATTCGGTGTTGGGAAGATGGGCTGGCAGGGGTGGTAAAGTGAAAGAAAGATGATATGGGGCAATTTGTTTAGGTGGAAGAAGAGCGTGCGGGCGCAGAATTTCGCAGACACTGCAGTAGTCCGCGGACAGGTCCTTGGGCAGACAGCTTATGTGGTGACTGCAGGCAGGCTTTATTGCAGTAGGGGAGTGGAATATAGATGATATGAGGATGTTTGCAGAGGTTAAAAAGTAGGTCATGTACCTAGGAATCCAGGCAGTGGCACAACCACCTCAGCATAATATGGCAATACAACCAATAATCTGGCCACAACCCTTATAATAGTACGTGTTCGGTGGGCAGTTGGAGAAACATGATGGTTGTGACCAGTGGCCAGATTCTTGGGGGCATGGCCATATTATGCTGTGGTGGTTGTGGCCACTGCCTAGTTTCAGTCATGGCTAATTCTGCTTAATTTACTATGAGTGGCTCTCCAAGCGGTTTGTGGCTTCCTGTAACAGAAGGTTAACTGCCCTCAGGAGTGTCTTCATTTGGTTGTGCTTAAACTTCTTCCTCTTGTTGGCATTCATTGTCCAACATGTTTTTGTATTGCTTGAAAATTACATTTGTTTTACTGCTTTTATTTGCATTGAAAGCGGCTTCAAATGAGTCAAAGGTGCCCAATTAATCTTCTTTTCTCCATGGTTTAAAAAGTTGGAGTAGGGACATGTAATACAGTTTTCTATGTTGAGGAGTTTTAAATGATAACTTTATATGATTAATTAGGCTGGGTTTGATAAGTTTAACGAGGCTGCCTTCACAAGTTTTGTCTATGTATTTTCCATTGTTTTCATCTGGTTTAATATAATTTCTGTAGGAGAGATTTTGGGCTATGTGGTATAGGCACATCTTTTACAAAGCGGTACTTCTGTTTGGGTAGCATGTGTTTTATAAATAGTTTTTCAAAATATCCTGGCTGTTGGGATCATTTGTGGCTATTGTTTCTATCTCTTGGTACAATTAGAGCACTCTTTTTCAGGATGCAGCAGGGCCTAGGCTTAGCCAGCCTATGTGTTCAGATTTGCCATATAAGGATGTGCTTGTTAAATGGTCTGCAGCTTCGTAGCATCCACATTCTCTATGGGAGAGCATTTTTATGCCAAAGATGTACAATTTTTGTGACAGTGTTTTGGCAGGTGGTGTGTGTTTTAGCTCTGTTTTCTGAGATTTGGTTAGGTAGGCTGTGACCTATCTTGCAACAGCAATGGAATTGTCTGCAGTGTTTTGAAAATCTATGTTTGCATTCCACAAAAAGTCAATGATTGCATTGTAATAATTGATGTACTTTGAAGCTTTGTCTCTTTTAATGCAGTATATTGTTTTTAGGTGATTTGCCTTTCACACTGTGTCTAACAGAATACATGAAGCTTTTTACTTGTCCTTTTGCTGAAACTGGTATAGGGAAACCGAAAGTGGCATTTGGTATAGTATTTACCTTTGTTTTTATATCTGTGGTGGCAGTATTTGCCACACGTCTGTTTTTGGAAGTGTGAAAATGTGTGTACATAGCTGTCATGATCTCTGCTTCCAAAAGGTCAGGGTTTTCCCAACTCCCTTGGAAGCAGATCCATAACCCAGGTTCCGAGTGCCAACCAGTCCCAATTGGGACCTTTTGGACCCAGTCCTGGCGCCAGTGGCACCAGGCTCATAAATATGCCCAGTCCCAGCGCTGGAAGCGCCGGGCTCATAATGCTTGGGTGGACTTACCTGCAGCAGACCATGCTGCTTACTTGCCTGCCAGTTGAGCCTCTGATCCTCTTCTGTTTGGAACTACTTTTCCTGTTGGGTGGGGCAGGAGCCACTCCCTAGATTCAGAACACTGGAACTCTTCTGGAAAGCAGGAACTCTTTTCTTACCTAGGCGTGGCTGTGGAAGGAGACACCTAAGCACTACAGGAGGCTATTTAAACCACACCCGATGGATGAATCTTTCTTTGCGTTATTCTGCATCCTCTGCAGCAGAACGCTCATCGTGTCTTCTGCATCTGATCCTGGGCCTAAGGAAAAAGGCTTACCATCCTGAATCCAGTCTTCAGCAACACCTATAAAGACAAGAAAGAACAGGTTAGCATTACGGTCTTCAGTGACAGCTCTTCACTTACCTGGTCCATCGGCTGTCACCAACGCCTCGCGCTGCATTCCGGCATCTGAAAGACAAAGGCTTACCTACTCTTCGTGTGCTCCGGAGGTCTTCACACTGCATTCCGGCATCTGAAAGACAAAAGCTTACCAACTCTTCGCACGCTCCGGAGGCCTTCGGCGCTGCATCCCGCATCTGAAAGACAAAACAAGGTGCGTTTAAAGACATTGGGGAACTTTAATACTCACGTGCCATTACTCCTTTCCACATCTAACCCAGTGGGTATTCCGGCACCCTGCAGCCGCTCCGAACTTGTACCTGCAAAATAAAAAGACAGTTAGAGCGCATCGTGAAGCAGGCAACAAGCGCTTACTTACGTGCTTCCAGGCGCTTCTATTCATCACACGGGCTCCATCTTCAACTCACTTCAGCCCGTCATCCGCCATCGCCGGAACCCTGCAAAACAAGAGACATCATTACTAAAGACTTTAAAGACATTAGAATTACTCGAAACTTACCGTTCGTGCAGTAAACGACGGACAGCAGTCCTCTGAAGTCAAGAGGCCTGCTCCTCTTATCCAGTGAAGAAACTGGTTACAGCACCCTGCCCCGAGGCAGATGGAGAGCACAGCGTTCACTTACCTAAGGTGAGAGCGTTAACCTTTGGGGTTCTACAGGAGAAGAGAAAGGGAAGAAGAGAGAGACATTCAATAACCCAGTTCCTTAATCCCATATTTTCTATCTGCAGACATCTTACCCTTCGAGTCAGACATACAGTGCACAGAGGTCCAGCCCAAAGAGCCAGTCGTGTGTTACACATCACCTTTGAAGATACGGTATACGCCCAGTCAAGACCGGCGCCTCTACGGGAATCAGGTGAGCGTTACAATAGCTCACTATTTGTGCTTTCTGAAAGGATGTTGCAGGTTACGTATTTGTGAATAAACTGCAAAACAGTGGCATCACTGTCATGACCAAATTTAGGAGCATCTTTTAGCCACAAAAGCATGTGGATATGTGGTGCTCCTCTGGATTGATATTCTTTTCTCCTAAAGAAGTGTTCCACTTCTCCGAGGGAAGGAATATTTTTTATTACAGATGAAGTGCAGCATGGCTATAAAGCGGTGATGAAAGTATCTTGATACATTTACGGGGTCAAGGGAGCACAGTTCTCCTGGTGTTTTTATGTCTATCCATTCTTTGTTTTGGTTTGCTATGCGTAGGAAGTCGTAAAAGTCCTCCCATGCATATTCTGCACAACTCAAAGTGACAAACCATGTGAGTGGAAGAAGGTTCCGTAGCATACACCGTGCAGCGTGACGTCGCAACAAGTATTCTTTTGTACCATGCATGTTTGCCAAGAGATTTGTGATACTTGACTGCAAAACGTAATCTTTGTCTTTTATCTTTTGAAGTAGTTGGGTAGCAGACATGTTAAAAAAATTGGAACCTGTTTTCAAAGTGTGCAACTCGGTAACATAGAGTTGCTAGTTCACATTTAAACAGGAGGTGGAATATGTATTCAATGTTTTGTCTGAATCTGGAGTCTTCAGAATACATTCGTAAAGAGCGATATTGTGATGCTGTTATTTGTATACATCGTTCATCATATCTTCCTCCTTTTCCTGTTGGAAAGAGTAGAGGAAAGGCTTGTGCTTCTACACTTTTCTCCCATTTGCTGATTGGAGATCCTTTGGCTTGACGCATTTGATATGTTTCTAGTGCATCATCTATGGTGTCTTTGGAGCGTAGTGGGTGAATTTGTAATGTGGTCTAAAATATTGGATGCTGTAATAGGATCTTCAAATTCCAATTGGCGAGTTGGTGAGGAATCCTGAATTATTTTGGTGATTTCAATAAGGTTTTGTTAAATGTTTGCTTCTTTGTAGTACTCATTGTTCTCTTTAAGATATTGTTGGGCTTCTCTAACTTTGTTTAAGTCTACTAGTTGTTGCCAAATCCTTTTGTTTTTCATTGGTACACCATTCACTAGGATAATCAAAGATTGATCTATTGGCCGTTGCACTCCTAGAGTGTCTACATTTTTTTAAAGATCTAATGGCAAATAAACTACTTTGCCACAAATGCCTTTTAGTAATTCAGAAGAAGGCAATTTGGCTGTTTTGGGTTGAAGGTGTATCATAGCTTGAAATGGGTGTACTGTTTAGATCTTAACATTCTCATACAAATTAAGCTGTTGGAGAGGTTTTGGAAGTGGGAATATTTCCAAGTTATTAGCAATAGTCCTTGAAGGCATTTAGTTATTATCAAGCTTTGTATTTCAGTTTGTGCAAAGTATTGAGGTGTTATTAATGTTATATTTGTTTTCTGCTAAAAGATAGAAAGATAATTGGAACCATTGGGATTCCTCATTGTCTTCTATGTTGTACGTTAGATCTACAGTTTTGGGGCCCTTTTTTATAAAAGGTTCTGCGGCAACACACACATACTTGGTTTGGTACTTCAGCAGATGTGCTTTTAAACTTTGATATTTCTTTTATGTACATGTTCATTAGAAGATTGGCATTTGTAAGGATTTTGCTACTCTTCTCTAAAGTCAGTCAGGCTGATTCATGTAATTCCTCCCAAAAGTGTCCCACGCGGCTGGCGCACAGCGTGCCCGTGCGAATGTCTGCGCCAGCCACGTGCGATAAAATCAATTTCCGCGCACAGCATATTCATGGATTCCCACCTCCAAAAGCAGACGTGGCGCAGAGTGGCGCAGCGACCCTGCATCAGCGCCAGTTACGCCCCCAAGAACGCCCTCGCGCAAGGAAAAGCCATCAAGATCGCAAAACCATCGCAAAGGGCTGCGCCTGCGAGAAGTATTACACGCGAATGGCCTGGGTGCGTGTATTTCAGGGGTGCGCGAGAAGTCCCACAAACGAATGGCCTGGGTGCGTGTATTTCAGGGGTGCGCGAGAAGTATTACACGCGAATGGCCTGGGTGCGTGTATTGCAGGGGTGCGCGAGAAGTTCCACACGCGATTGGCCTGGGCGTGTGTATTTCAGGGGCTCGCGGGTGGTTTCACACGCGATCGGGCCTGGGGAGCGTGTGCGTGTATTCCAGGGGTGCGCGAGAAGTTCCACACGCGATTGTACTGGGCGCGTGTATTACAGGGGCTCGCGGGTGGTTTCACACGCGATCGGGCCTGGGGGAGCGTGTGCGTGTATTCCAGGGGCTCACGGGTGGTTTCACACGCGATCGGGCCTGGGGGAGCATGTGCGTGTATTTCAGGGGCTCGCGGGTGGTTTCACACGCGATCGGGCCTGGGGGAGCGTGTGCGTGTATTTCAGGGGTGCGCGAGAAGTTCCACACGTGATTGGCCTGGGTGCGTGTATTTCAGGGGCTCGCGGGTGGTTTCACACGCGATCGGGCCTGGGGGAGCGTGTGCGAGTATTCCAGGGGTGCGCGAGAAGTTCCACACACGATTGGCCTGGGCGCGTGTATTACAGGGGCTCGCGGGTGGTTTCACACACGATCGGGCCTGGGGCAGCGTGTGCTTGTATTTCAGGGGTTCGCGGGTGGTTTCACACGCGATCGGGCCTGGGGGAGCGTGTGCGTGTATTTCAGGGGCTCGCGGGTGGTTTCACATGCGATTGGGCCTGGGGGAGCGTGTGCGTGTATTTCAGGGGCTCGCGGGTGGTTTCACACGCGATCCGGCCTGCGGGAGCATGTGTGTGTATTTCAGGGGTGCGCGAGAAGTTCCACATGCGATTGGCCTGGGTGCGTGTATTTAAGGGGCTCGCGGGTGGTTTCACACGCGATCGGGCCTGGGGGAGCGTGTGCGTGTATTTCAGGGGTGCGCGGGTGGTTTGACACGCGATCGGGCCTGTGGGAGCGTGTGCGTGTATTCCAGGGGTGCGCAAGAAGTTCCACACGCGATTGGCCTGGGCGCGTGTATTTCAGGGGCCCGCGGGTGGTTTCACACGCGATCGGGCCTGTGGGAGCGGGGTACGTGTATTTCAGGGGTACGTGAGAAGTACCACACGTGATTGGGCTGGGTGCGGGTATTCCAGGGCTGCGTGGGAAGTTTTACACGCTCGCCTACAACACGTATTCATGGAAACGAACGTGGCCAATCCGGAAACACGTACGCCAGCAGGACGTAGGCGTACGTCCACCCGCACAGCATAAAAGTGCACGCAAACAACAAACAAGCTCAGACGCCAGGATGAACATACCGTTCCTAGCAGCAGTGGCCGTGGGATACCGCAGTAGGAGGAGGAGGATAGTCCGGGCCAGAATTTTTACACCCAGAACCAGCCTTTTTGGGATGCCTGATGACCATGTGTATGGGAGGTACAGGTTTCCACCTCACATAATACTTGACCTGGTCAGTGAGTGGGAGGATGACCTCACATCAACCACTCTGTGCTCCCAAGCACTCAGCCCCCTGGAGAACGTCCTCAATGTACTGCACTTCCTGGCCACTGGATCATTTCAGCGGACAAGTGCCATAGTGGGGGGTGTCACAGGCCACGCAGTCACGCTGCCTACACCAGGTCTTGGCCATCATCACTGCACGCCCATCAGTCCGCAGGCACATATACCTGCCCAGAACACCTGCAGAAAGGCAGGCTGTTGCCCAGGACTTCTACAGGGTGGCACAATTCCCCAAAGTGCTAGGTGCCATTGATTGCACCCATGTGGCTCTACGTCCCCCCAGGGCAACTGAGCACATCTATAGAAACCGCAAGCACTGGCATTCCATCAATGCCCAGGTAGTATGTGATGCCAAGGGAATCATCACCTCAGTATACGCCAACTATCCAGTCTCCACCCACGACAGTTTCATCTACAGAATGTCTACCCTAAACCGGGACATAGAAGCTGGGCGGCATGGCGATACATGGCTGCTCGGTGAGTATAAATGCCACTGCGCATGCATGCATGTCAGATACTGAGTAATGTCACAACCCCACTGATGATACCCATCACCACCTCCCCAGGGGACAGTGCCTACCCTCTCAGCGCACACATGATGACGCCAATTCGGAACCCCACCACGCCGCCCCAGGTAAGATACAACACAGCCCATATTGCAACCCGGGGCATCGTGGAGCGCACATTCGGAGTGCTCAAGTCACGCTTCCGCTCCCTTGACCGTTCTGGCGGGCAGCTGTTATACGCTCCCCCAGTAGTGTGCAGGATCATAGTGGCAGCATGTGTCCTGCACAACGTTGCAACACGCCGGGGCCTGGCCGGGGACATGGTGGTGCCCCCACATCTCCAACCACATGCATGCCCACTGCGCATTGGAGGGGAAAGGGCACAGGGTGAGGCAGCCCGTACGCAGCTCTTGGCTAATTACTTCACATAAAATCACACTCCTGTGGAGTGCACACAGCCCTGGCACATACCAGCTGACAATCAATGATGATTGTTACTGACAATTATGATGTGTCAATGGACAGTCAACTGTCACAACCATACCAGCCTGAGATTGTACATCTGGAAGTGTTCCATTGTGTGCTTCCCAAACTACACAAACAGCACCAATGCTGTGTTCAAAAGACACACTTCTATGCTGCTGAAATCATTACCCCCTTGCAAGAAACAACATGACAACAGTGCCATGTCACGCAACCCCTCCCCAGCACCGCCACCCAACACACCATGGCATGACATGCCATGTGAGAGCAAACAAAGTCATCCCCCAAACATGACACGTGTCACAAAGTACAGTGTCCCTAATGGAAACTGGCCACACACAATATGCCCACATGAATGTAGAAACAACAACACACATGACCAAATACTTACCACAATACAATCGACATAGCATAAACATGACAGTACTAAGGCAAAGGATACTTAGTCTTACAACATGAGAATGCCAGCACATCCACCACCTCCAACTGTACAGTGTTGTTGCCACGCACATCTGGAAGTCCACTGCTCACAACATGAGCCCCATCTCCAAAGTGGACGGCCTTGTGACGACATGAGGAATGAACCTGCAAATCAGGAGGGAGACATGGATGCACAAGCACACATCAATACACCATGCAGTGCACAATACAACAACAATATGCACTAGGAATGTATACACAGTATTGACTACAGACTGCCCACACAGCTCATGGGAGTCCAACGTCACTGTGTAATTCACTGTCACTTGGGCACACCCTTTGCAAGCCCATGGAAACGGGAAGCAGGAGGGGTGTGTGTCTCACTGACCCAAGCATCTAACCCAAACTCAGGACAAGCCTACATGTGCCCAGCCGGAATACAGTGGATGCCCACGGGAGCCACACAAGGCAACACACTGCAACAAAAAATCAAAAATCAAAAATCAAAAATCAAAAATCAAAAATCAAAAATCAAAAATCAAAAATGGCCATGTGTGGGCCAGGGGGGTCCGAGGACAGGGTGCCCACCAACAGTCACCTGCGTGAATGTTGCGAAAAAAAACACCTCCATGGGCTCATGGCCTGCACAGCTACTAAATAGTGGGAGATTCACTGCTGGATTCGCTCTCCTCAACCTCTGCTGCTGCTGCCACAGGAGGTGGTGGTGCCATGGGAGGCAGCCCACGCAATGCCCTAGTTTGGTCCTCCATGGCAGCAAGCATGCGGGCCTGGAAGGCCTTGTTCTGGAGGGATATGGTGCGGAGATCCCCATGCAACACCCGACGTGTTGCCCGGACCTCCGCCCGAGTTGCCTGCATCCCTGCTGAGAGCGTACGGGTGACGCGCTCCAGCAGCTGTTCCGTCCTGGTGACAGTGGAAGCCTCAAGGTCCACAAGAGTCTGCCTGGGGTGCCGGACCTCTCCCCTCAGGGCTTCCCTCTGTCCCTGGGCATCTATAGAAATTGATTCCCTCAGATTGTCCAGGGCCGCCTGTCTGTCCCTGTTGGACGCCAACATGTCCTCCCTGACTGATTGGCAAATGGAGTCTGTTGCCTGCTGTAGTAGCTCCATCTGCCTTTCTGGGGGGACAATGGAAGTGGCCACCCTCTCCATGGCCTGAGCAATCATTTCGGATGATGCTGCCTGTTGGTTGGCCATACCGTAAATGGATTGCTCCCATGCGGTATTGCCTGGTGGCGGACGGCCACCGCGTTGGCGGGCACCACACCTGTCTGGGACAAGGCGAACTGCGCCTTGCTGTGTCGGCACTGCCTGAGCCTGCAGGTCTGCATTTCCCCTCTGAACTGCTGGCCCAGGAACAGGATCAGATGTTGCGGAGTGTGGCCCTGCATCCGTAACCACCACAGGCGCACCTACCAACACTGAAATCCCCATAGTGGGCTCTACCCCTGGTGCAGGTGGGTCAGACAGAACAGTATCCCTTCCATGAACACATACCTGCGAATCCACATAGGCCTCATCCGAATCAACACCTGAAAAGAGTTCTGGGGAGGTGCAGCCAGGGACACCCCGGGACAGTATGGCCTGCAGCAAGAGAGGGTTCTCCCCCACCACCAAACCACGTCCCCCACTGGTGCCTGGTCGTGCTTCAGATCCCTCCTGGGCCTGCACCATCTCCTCTCCCTCAACAGCATCAGGTGCGTCATCCTCTGCAAAAACAAGAAAGACAAAAAAAGGAAACAGGCATTAGCACCATGGCACGCTATTAGGCCAGACAAGCCACAGTACCAGTACTTGATTTACACATGTCCCACATGACTATAACCCTCCCATGCATGCACTGTCCGTGAGTTGGAAGGGGAGGAAAATGTCAGACACTGATGACACCAAGATGGGAGAGCAACACATCAGATGCATGCTGGCTAGCAGTGCCATCCCACATTGGCCTGTGAGTGGCATGTCCAATACACATACATGACACATGCCATCACACAGATGGCATGTACCATGGGCATGACATATATGTGACAATGAGGCAGAGTGATGCGCAGTAGAACCAGGTGAATTCCTACAATCAGCCTGAATGAACACAGCTTAATACGGAACAATGTGGTAGCAAGATGCCACTTCAAGGGCAACTGGCGCAATGTAGTGCAAAACGCCTACTGTGGCCAGAAGGGACACTGTAATACCCAAATCCCGGGGCGCAGAATGCATTGGATGAAGCACATGGGTGGGACAAAACACTCAGGCACACACACCCTGACCTGGCACTCAACCGAATCCCCTCCCACAAACTACATACACATGGATCACACACACATGCATGTGCACTCACCGGACAATGCCTCGTAATCTGGCAGTTCTCCCACACTTTGGATCTGCTCCTCTGTGACGTAGGTCCCAGCAACATGCTCATGTAGAGTGAGTTCTATGTCCTCTTGTGGAGACCCACCTCCAGTCACCAGAGTTGCGGCATGACTTGAGGCCAGCTTTTTCTTTGCCCTACGCTTAAGGTCGTTCCAGCGCTTGTAGCACTCAACAGCTGTGCGCCTCATAAACCCAAGGGCACTTATGCTGTCCGCGATGGACTGCCAGTGTGCCTGACGTCGAGCAGGTGTAATCCTACACCCTGAAGTGACCAACATTTCGGCGTCATGTTTGGACACATACTGCACAAGTGCATCCAGTTCGGCATCATTGAAGCTAGGCTTCCTTGGCGTGCCGGACCGTGTAGCCGTGTCGGGGTCATCAGCCTGTACTGGACAAGCACTCTTCCTCTTTATTTTTGTGGGTGGTGGGGATCCGGAGTGCCCTACGCCGCTCTGGACACTAGAGGCAGGAGCACCGGTGGACTGTGTAGTAGTAGTGTGCGATGGCACACTGACCACATGACTATCTGCAGGCATTAGCTGAAGTGTGATTATGGCAGGGGGAACCTCAGTCTGATGTACCGGGACCAACACTGTCCTTGCTGGGGGAGTCAGAGCTGGGGTGGACAGAGCTGCAGCTGCCCCTGCAGCCTCCCCACCCCACCTACTCGGGGCAGCAGATGACATGGCTGCCCCTGTCACACATGGCCTGGTGACACTGGCTTGCGCCGCCACCCATGGCCTAGACTTGGCGACCTGGAAGTCAGCCTGGGAGTCACCCTGTGCTAGGTCAGGTGCCACAACGGGCCGGTCCAACAAGGGCTGAGCAGGGATGGTGTCAGCCACGTTTCCCTCAACCATGGGGGGGGGTGTGTCCCTGACTGGTCCTCCACACGTGGGGAGCTTGGGGGAGTCTGCAAATCCTGGCCACATCCCCTACCACGCCCACCACGCCCACCTCTTGAGGCTCGGCCACCTTTGCCACCCTTACCACTTGCTCACCTCCCAGCCATGGCACTGATGGAGTTGTGCGTATGGGAGTTGCAGTGGACAATTGTCCTGGGCAATTGGGGGTCAAAGGGGTAGGGTACTAGATGGAATTCGTACCCAAGTGCTCTAGCAAGGCTGTATGTAACCCCTGGGGAAAGATGACGGGTCACGCAACGCACAGGCACCCCTAAAACAGAAAATGACGTGCATGCGACCCCTCGTAGACCACGTGCGTGGGAAAAGGAACCTGCACTACGCTGTGGCACCCAGGAACACAAAAATGAACGTATGCGTGTCACACGCAGCCTACAATGACCTCTGAAGGGGTACGCTACACACGGGGCTAGCACAGTTGGTAAATACGTGCGCGACTCACCGTCTGCCTGGGAAAAGAGCGTGAAAAATACGCACGTGTGCGCGTTGGCAACACCCCCGCCAAAAGAAGAATTGTACACTGTCTGAGGAGACATGACAAAAGGAGAAGTCAATGCTGTTTGAGGAAACAGGTCGAAAAGAAAATCAGAAGAATACTGACAGAGGTAACAGGGAGTACGAACTGGAAACGCTGTGAAGTAAATCGCATGTGAACCGACAAGAAGTACAGATTTCACCCACTCGCTCTCCACGGGAAGCACGTACAAGGAAATGACGTACTACACGCACCCTTTAAACCGCACCACACGTCCAACGTCACTTCCGCGTATACGCAGTGAGGCACTATCCTCCAATCACGCAGGCTGACACTCGGACGTGCAGTTTTTGGTCTTGTAACATTCCCCCGGGTACAGGGACACGCCCGCGCGTGTCACGTCACAGACGCGCCTGAGCTGTCAGGACCTTTGGTCCAATGGAATTGTGTACACAGGCCAATCGCGTGCGTAAACACCCGCGAGCCCCTGGAAAACACGTACCCCCCCCCCCAGGCCCGATCGCGCGTGAAAACACCCGCGAGCCCCTGAAATACACGCGCCCAGGCCAATCGCGTGTGAGAAGCTTCTTGCGCACCCCTGAAATACACGTGCCCAGGCCAATCGCATGTGGAACTTCACGCGCACCCCTGAAATTCACGCACACGCTCCCCCAGGCCCGATCGCGTGTGAAACACCCGCGAGCCCCTGAAATACACGCGCCCAGGCCAATCGCATGTGAGAAGCTTCTCGCGCACCCCTGAAATACACACGCCCAGGCCAATCGCGTGTGAGAAGCTTCTTGCGCACCCCTGAAATACACGTGCCCAGGCCAATCGCATGTGGAACTTCACGCGCACCCCTGAAATTCACGCACACGCTCCCCCAGGCCCGATCGCGTGTGAAAACACACGCGAGCCCCTGAAATACACGCGCCCAGGCCAATCGCGTGTGAGAAGCTTCTCGCGCACCCCTGAAATACACACGCCCAGGCCAATCGCATGTGGAACTTCACGCGCACCCCTGAAATTCACGCACACGCTCCCCCAGGCCCGATCGCGTGTGAAAAAACCCGTGAGCCCCTGAAATACACGCGCCCAGGCCAATCGCGTGTGAGAAGCTTCTCGCGCACCCCTGAAATACACGCGCCCAGGCCAATCGCGTGTGGAACTTCACGCGCACCCCTGAAATTCACGCACACGCTCCCCCAGGCCCGATCGCGTGTGAAAACACCCGCGAGCCCCGGAAATACACGCGCCCAGGCCAATCGCGTGTGAGAAGCTTCTTGCGCACCCCTGAAATACACGCGCCCAGGCCAATCGCGTGTGGAACTTCACGCGCACCCCTGAAATTCACGCACACGCTCCCCCAGGCCCGATCGCGTGTGAAACACCCGCGAGCCCCTGAAATACACGCGCCCAGGCCAATCGCGTGTGAGAAGCTTCTCGCGCACCCCTGAAATACACGCGCCCAGGCCAATCGCGTGTGGAACTTCACGCGCACCCCTGAAATTCACGCACACGCTCCCCCAGGCACGATCGCGTGTGAAAACACACGCGAGCCCCTGAAATACACGCGCCCAGGCCAATTGCGTGTGAGAAGCTTCTCGCGCACCCCTGAAATACACGCGCCCAGGCCAATCGCATGTGGAACTTCACGCGCACCCCTGAAATTCACGCACACGCTCCCCCAGGCCCGATCGCGTGTGAAAACACCCGCGAGCCCCTGAAATACACGCGCCCAGGCCAATCGCGTGTGAGAAGCTTCTCGCGCACCCCTGAAATACACGTGCCCAGGCCAATCGCGTGTGGAACTTCACGCGCACCCCTGAAATTCACGCACACGCTCCCCCAGGCCCGATCGCGTGTGAAAACACCCGCGAGCCCCTGAAATACACGCGCCCAGGCCAATCGCGTGTGAGAAGCTTCTCGCACACCCCTGAAATACACGCGCCCAAGCCAATCCCGTGTGGAACTTCACGCGCACCCCTGAAATTCACGCACATGCTCCCCCAGGCCCGATCGCGTGTGAAAACACCCGCGAGCCCCTGAAATACACGCGCCCAGGCCAATAGCGTGTGGAACTTCACACGCACCCCTGAAATTCACACACGCGCTCCCCCAGGCCCGATCGCGTGTGAAAACACCAGCGAGCCCCTGAAATACACGCGCCCAGGCCAATCGCGTGTGAGAAGCTTCTCGCGCACCCCTGAAATACACGCGCCCAGGCCAATCGCGTGTGGAACTTCACACGCACCCCTGAAATTCACGCACACGCTCCCCCAGGCCCGATCGCATGTGAAAAAACCTGCGAGCCCCTGAAATACACGCACCCTGGCCAATCGCGTGTGAGAAGCTTCTCGCGCACCCCTGAAATACACGCGCCCAGGCCAATCGCGTGTGGAACTTCACGCGCACCCCTGAAATACACGCACACGCTCCCCCATGCCCGATCGCGTGTGGGCCTTCTCGCGCATGTAGGACTTTGGCGCACATTTTTTTCCTGCGCAGGGACGCTACCGCCTGCTTTCGTGTGGCGGACATGTATGGGCCTGTGCGCGTCTTTGGCAGTGCGCTGTTTTTCCCTATTCGATTTCATGAATACGTGTTGTAGGCGAGCGTGTGGGCGTTCTGCGCACTTGCCTCCTGTACTTCCCCCGTGACGCCCACATTTTCACGAGTTGTTCCCCATTCTGCGTGTGACGCCCCGTGTTACGCCTACTTTTGTTATGTGCGCCGCGCTATGTGCGAATTCGCTGTGGCCTTATCGCACGGCATTCGTTGACCTGTGCGCCAGCGTGCGCCAGCGTGCGCCGTGCACTTTCTCAGCGCACATCCCACATTTCGCGCATGCACGGACTTCCATGAATTGATGTGCGATGTTTTCTGTGCGATAATCGCACTTGCACTGCGATTTTCGGTGTTTCTCTGCGAATAGCACGTTTTCGCACGCGTGCACCGTTTTTTCGGCGCACGTTGATTCCATGAATCGGCCTGAGTGGATTTTCTACGTGATCTTCACTTTCAAAATATTTACTTTGGATGTGGTCTATTTGTTGAAGGTTTTCTTTGGCTATGCCATGTAGGAGAATGTTATTAAAATGTTGCAGTTCTAAATCAGGACTTTGATGTGGTGGAAGGTGCTTTTGCAAGCAGGTCCTGAAATGCAGGCTAATGAATGTCCTCGCAGTCCAGTGTAATTGTGCACTGGACAGGAGTCCATGGTTTGCAAAGTTTATATTCAAATGTTCTCTTTTGAGGAATTGGCGTAAATATTTGAAGGATTGTTTCTGTTTGTTACACATTGAGGTGCAGGGCCATTTATAGACTGGACGGATTGGTTTGGTGGAATGAAGAGGGATTGTAAGCTTGTTGGGGACATTTTTTCAATGAGGGTTTCTTGTGCCATAATGGCATTGTCCACCCCTTCATACCCTCGGCCACTGCTATGTATGGCAGTTGGGTTTTCTGCTCTTGTTTATATACCTCTTCATTGAAATATGGTTTTGTGCTGCCTGTGTGAATCCAGTAACCTGCACAGAAGTTTGCAAAGGTATCTATGTTGACATTGCACATGTTTAGAAGTACTTATTATAGTTTACTGATTAATTTTATTAGTGGTTTCATTCTGTTTAAAATTAATATAAACAATTTTCTTTTGATGAGCATTGAGCTGTCAATGAGAGCTTCCAGGATTAGTCTTCTGAGGTAATTTTGAAGGGTTGAGCATGACCTTTCTGCTGTTTTTATAAGATTTAAGCAATAATACCCGAGCGGCGGGGGCATTACCGACTCAGGTAATGCCCCGGGGCCCATAGTTATAGGCCCGAGCAAAGTGAGAGCCTTAACGAAGGCCCCTGGGCATTACCTGAGTCAGTAATGCCCCCGCCGCGAGGGTCATATTGCGATTAGTACCCCGGCCCTCAATATATGTGTGACCGGGGCACTAAAAGCATTTTTTTCTGTCCTGAAAAGCCGTGGCGTTTCGGGACAGAAAAAAAAAACGACCAAGAAAATGGCCGACGGGAAAGGGAAAACGGAAGTCCGTTTTCCCTTTCCATGGCGGCCATCGGGAGCATCCGCTCCCAAAAAAAAGAAGCAGAAGGTAAGTGGGGTTGGGAGGGTGGGAGGGAGGGAGCTAGGGGAAGATTGAAAATAAAAACGTACCTGCGTACCCGACAGGGGATGATGGAAGCCTCCAGCTGTGTGGAGGTGCGGAGTCTCCACACTGCTGGAGGCTGCCATCGTCCCCCACCAGGGACGCAGGAGCAAGAAGGTAAGTGGGATGGGGTAGGGAGGAGGGAGGGAAGGAAAACAATAAGAATAATAAATAAACTTACCTGAGTCCCCAGCAGGGGGGCGAAGGCAGCCTCTCAGCCGTGGGGACTGTTGGAGCGGGGATGGCCCCACTTCAAGTCTCCTCCTTGGCTGAGGGGCTGCCACGTCCCCCCCCACCGAGGACAAGGCGGCTGGAATCCTGGCTGAGAATCGAAGGATTCTCAGCCGGGTAAGGACTCGGCGAGAGCCAATCAGAATGCGTGTTGCATTCTGCTTCACTCTCGCCGGGTACTAATGTGAAGTACTGTACGGTGGAAACCTATTTGTAAAATACATTTTTTGGAATGCTTAACTGTGGCTACGTTAACATTGGTAGATGTAGTGGTAGTGCTATTAGTAGTTTTATTCTTCTTAATACATTTCTTTTTATTTTCACTTTTTGGAAGAGGGGCCATCATTTTTCTTACTGGTGATTAGTTTGCTGACTGACTGTATTAGCTGATTTGTTTGAACATTTACTATACATTTCGCTAGAAGTGGATATTTTGCATGCTTTTAGTTTTATCTGCTCTGTTTTTTCATTGTTTTGACTGAGTTGATTTTTAGTAGGCATTCACTTCTGTCTGTTGAAGAAAAAGAGGAAACTGTGGGTTTGAAAGTTGTGCAATGTATTTGCGTGCATTGTGAATGAGTGGGTGAATATCAGGGTGGGTAAGGACATTACAATGTTTTCACAATACAGTGGGTGTTACGATACTGGTGTTCAGATAAGAATACAAAGAGTGTACCTGCTGAGGTGGAATGAGTAAGAGTGAAGGAAATGCTTTTGGTTTTAAAATAATTGTGTAGGTTACTATACGGCTACACTGCACTGTATGAGTAACAGAAACAATACTAGTACACTAGTGCACTTACTTTGTAAGGTGTGAAGAGTAGTTGTCTTCCGGTTGTTATCTTCTAGGAGAGAGGTTGTAGTCTTTCAGGAGGCTGTTCTTCACTGCAATTGGGAAAGAAGAAAATGTGTGGGTATGTGTGGTAATGGCAAAGTAATTGTAGTAGAAGAAGACATTACGTTGCACTGTAGAAGGAGCTTTTGGGAGGAAGAGTTAGTAACATTGCTTGTGATTACGAGTATGGTTGAAACACTGCTTTTTCTGCAGATGGGTTGCCATCAGATTCCTAATATTTGTTTGGCAGCTAGCTTCCAAGTGCCACTAGGACATTACAGGCCATGTTGGCCTGGAAAGTTAGGTGGTCGAAAATGTTAGTCTCTATTTGTGTGCAGTTGCATAGCACTGTATGGGAATGGGGACATGGGAGCACTGGCAGCATTGGTAATGCGGCCAGTGGTCCAGTGATAAGTATGTCCAATGGGGCTGGAGTTTTTCAAATTGTGAGATTTGTTGTCGCACTATTTGATTTAGAAATGGAGCACTGCAAGTCCTAGTAAGCAGAGAAAAATGGACAAGCCAAGAAGCATGTACAGATTAGAAAGGAGAATGTTAGTGTGTGCAATTTCATGAACTTTCCCACACGTGCATGCTTGGTACGTGACTTCTATTGCAATATGTTGGAAAAACTGTGTCTATTTTGTTTAATTTATTTATTAAAAATTACACACAGCACTACTGTGAATGCACACGTGCATTTATTTGGCTTCCTTCAAATAGTGCTGAAATGAATAGTTTTAAACGTATTGGATTTTGTCGTTTTTCAATCCGTGTAAATGCCATGCTTCAGTAACATACTACGAGTTTTTGTTTTGAGTGTGCATTGTGGTAGTTTTAGTGGAGCTTTGTTAGTGAGAGAAGTGGTTTTAAAAGTGACAGAATGAAAGAAGAAAATAACAGTTTGCACATTGGAATGGGTGATATGGGCAAGCATGCATGTCGCGGTAATATATTGAAGTTGCACATCAGATCTGTCACTTAACCATGCTGTGGACATTTTTAGAATGTGGTTTTCTTTTGTTTTACAAAAACATGCAGAGAGTGCTGCTGAAATTGCAAATATATGTTTTGAAACTGTAATGAAAATGATCATTAAAAGAAAACTTTCTAAGCACACAGTATTTCAAGTAACTGCCACTTGAGGTCAGGAGATGGGACAAACGACAGTATGATTGTAAAGTAGGTTATGCAGGGTAAGTGGCAGGAACCCAGTTTACATGCATTTGTAAAAGAGTTGGAAATTTACTTTACAAAATATATGCATACCTTTACTTTGTGTTGATGGATGCAGATGTGGTTGAATCTGCAAATCGAAGTCCTGCAGATTTTTACAGTAGTTTCTGAAGCAGGTGCTTTGGAATGACAGGAGATCTGTACTCTGAGTGTTGAACAGTACATCTGAAGTGTTGAACTTAGATGACAGAGTTAGATGTAGAGTTGTTGGATGTGCGTGTGACTGCTTAACAGTAGCCAATAACGAAGTACTGCAAAGAGTGAAGTGAAAAGGGAAGAAGGACTGCCCTGCGTTGCAATGTCCGCGGTAGTCCGTTGACAGGTCATGCCACATCCGGGTCCTTCCAGGATGCCTGGCATGGAAAGGGGACTGTGGGGATTAGCCAATCAGGTGTTCTGCGTGTGTTTTATAGAAAGAGAGGGTATTCATTTTGTTCATTGCTGTGTGTAGTGAAGATGGCTGTGGTTGCAAAGATGGAGAGAGTCAGTGTGTGGATGGTGGGAGATTGCTTTGTGACTGATCTGCAGAGGTATGCAGAGATAAGTGGCATTTCTGCCAACCTTGGATTTGAGCGAGTGGAGGCTTTGTGGTGTGGTGTGCCTGGCCGTAATTTGCAAGGTGTGCTTGCACTTTGTTGGGATATGGCCATTTGTAATGCTCCAGATGTTCTTCTGGTGCACTGTGGAGGTCTGCACTTGGGGTACATTAGTGCAGTAACTTTGCAGAGTGCACTTAAGGACTTTCTAAAGGCACTAATGCTGCTTTTTCCATGTGCAAGGGTGCTATTTTCTCACGTACCACCTAGAGCACTATGGAACTGCCAAAATGTCTTCTGTCCTCAGCAAGATGCAGGAAGGTGTCTTGTGAACAGAGGCATATCTTTTTTGTGCAATGTTGGGATGTAACCTTTTGAGAATGAGAACATTAATTCTCAGAGTTTCCATTTTTTTGCTGCAATGTCATTTGTTTGTCATTTTCCCTTATAATGTAAGGAATGCTTTGAAGTGGTTCATGAAAGCCTGTAAGGAAACAAAAACAAGAGAAAAGCCAACAAAATGATAAAAAAGGTTCTTTTCAGAGCCACCACTAAAGAGTAAATAACTTACCTTGGGGTTAATTTCTCTCCTCAACCCCTTGAATTGGACGATCTGTCCACGGACACCGCATGGAAATGGGACTGTGAAGCACAGGGAATGGGCCAAAAAGGTTTCCTGGGTGTGGTATGCAAGTAGAAAGTGTGGCAGAAGGTCTGTTTGTTGAGAGGAGTGCAGATGGCTATGGCTATGGCTGTGTCTGTCAGGAGGCAGAGTGTGCGGATTTTGGGGGACTCATGGATCCATTGGTTGCAGGTGTATGCAAAGCAGTGTGGAGTGGGTCAACATATTGGATTTGAACTTTTTGATGTGAAATGGTGTGGAGTGTGCGGCATGAGGTGGGTAGACTTGCTCCCATTTTGTGTCAATTTGGTCACGCTCCAACATCTGTGTATTATCATTTTCCATTGTGGAGGGAACAGTTTAGGCCATTTAACAGAATTTCACTGCAGTTTGCAATGAAGGAGACATTTGGCAAAATTATGGACATGTTCCTAAACTCCCGACTTATTTGTTCTCGCATTAGCCAGAGACAGATGTGGCTGCGCTCCAGTTCATTTGCTCCGCAAATGGAGAGAGCGAGGCGCAATGTCAAGAAGGCTGTTTGTGCACTTTTGAGAGATGTTGACATGATGCTTTTTGATAATGAAAACATTAAATTTCACAGTACCAATATTTTTCACAGAGATGGAGTACATCTTACTGATTCTGGTAATCAGCTTTTTTTGCAAAATATCTTAAATGCTTTGCAGCCTTTTTGCAAATATAGCAAGCATTTTTCAGTAGGTGTTGCCTACTTTACTTTAAAACTTGAAAAACACTTTAAAAACAAAAAATACAAATAAAGGCTCTTTTCAGAGCCACCACTTTCTCACACAAAAGAGTGCAATGTTTTTGATGCTGTCACCCCACCTACATTTTTTAGATGTCTGCGGACTACCGCGCTGTCCACGGACTCTACGGTTCTCATGTTGGTGGAATGGGGGTCAGTATGATGTAAGGGACATGTAGAGAAATTAAGGGTATCCTGGTAAAAACCCATTAAATTCCGTGGAAAAACTTTCTTAAAGGAATATTATGGTTACAAGTAAAACCGAAACCCCCCAGAAATTCGCCAGTTATGGTAAGTTAAGCAACCATAACTCGTGCCACAACCGTGCACTGCTAAGACCAACACAGAGGACATCACAAATGTCATTGATGACATTACTGATCTAATCACATATCTGGGCCACTTGTTTTTGTTCACTGACATATCTAGGCCCGGTGGTTTTGTTCACTGACAGTTAGAATACTAAAATTGAAAAGGTGCTATATATCTAGACGTTAACCTTGTCATATGTTCTTAAAGTACTTTCCTTAGGGTTTGGTCTCAGCTCATGGTGCACATGAGCAATAAGCAGGCCTCAAACACAGAATTCATTTTTATACATGAAGATAAACTTAAATGTTATTAACATTTTCTGCTGATACTGTTTATTTCTTCCTTACTTTAGTTTCCCTCTATGTGCCACTGATTTGTATGAATTGTGGGTCTTCAAAGAAAAACCGCAGCATTTTCAAACACAATAACGTTGTATTTATGTTTGCGGTCGCTTCAAAAGCTACCGCAAACATAAATACAACGTTTTTAAAGCTGTGGTTTTATTTCTAAGTTTTCCGGGCTCCTCCAGCCCAGAAAACTTAGAAAAAAACGCAGCTAGTGCTTATTTTTAAAAAAAAAATAAATAGCACTTACCGAGATGCAGCTGCAGCTTTTCTGCCTGTAGTCTCCGGTCCGCGTCCTCCGAGTCCCGGCACCAATGAAGGAAAAGCCACCCAGTGGTAGCTTTTGTTTACTACAGATGGCTGGCTTTTCCTTCATTAGTGCCGCAAAAGCCAGCACAGGCGGGCAGCCATTTCACAAAATGGATGCGCCCATGTGCTTGCTTTTTCAATTTTTGAGCTTGAATTGCTCAAAAGTTTACATAGGGACTTCGCAAAAAAAAAGGCAATCTTTTTTTTTAATATTGCCTATCTATTTTTGAAATAACATTTTTTGGGTGAACCATTCCTTTAAAACACAGAAAAATGCACATGATAGATGACATAAAGACACAGATAGAAAACATGAACAGCAAAACATATATACAATGGTTAGTTTGTCTCTTCCATATGTGTGCTCTTTCTAGTGCACAAATGTACAAAATGCATATCTTGCTGTATTAGAGCACTTTAACACATTACTATCCTCAAACGCTGTTCTGAAACCTTTCTACAATTCATAAATACTCCTTCCTAAATGTTTTTATAGACGGTCTAAGTTTGGTGATTTATTGACCTATTACATGTGTACACTAGGCTTTAAAGTTCATGCAATCTATCAGGTAACACCAACTTCAGTGTTCAGTGAAGGCCGCTGTTTGTCAGTCTGATTTCAAGTGATCTTTCACTTAATACATAGCATAAAAAGTGCTTTTATCAGTCTAGTGTAATATCCTTGCAATAGGCACTGATGAACGTGAGCCCTTTTACAACCAGAAATTCACTGCTTAACCATGGGAATTAGGATGTATAGTTATGTCTCAAATAGTGAAAGGGTCAATGTCTGTGAGGCATAAATACCTAACCCGGAAATACATCAAAAGTATTCTTTAAAGATAATGGATCAAAATGGTGCATTTTGCAGCATGATTTACAAAAGGCAGGCTTTCCCAAATTACACCAGGTTACAATAAAGACCTGTGTACTGTTGCACAATTACTCCAGAATACTCCTGAGAGTTGTCATTAATTGTATTTTCAGATTCCTCATGGTTCACACATTTTGTGATCCCCTACAATCAGGCATCTGGATTAAACACTCCACTGACACCACTCCTACCCATGTCTCCAACTTTCTAACCACAGTTTGCCACTCTTACCTCTCCTCCATACTCATTCTACTTGAGTTCTCCACATACTTTGACCTTGTGGATAAACCGTTGTCCTACAAACCCTGTCATCCCTCGGCATTAAGGTTAACCTACTCTATTGGCTGGCCTCCTACCTCTCTGACTGATCCTTATCCTTCTCATGAGACTCAACCTTCCTTCTCGACACACCATATGGGTAAACTCATATCGCCCTTTGGATTTCACTATTGCCACTTTCCAGATCATGCAAGGCCTTTTTCTCCTTTCCCTGCTTCACTCCTTGTATTTTGGAATGAATCATCAAGTTCCTCACAGGTATCCTGTAGTATGAAGCACAGGACAGAGATGATCATTATAATGTCTTTAGGTTTATTGTTTATATAAGTATAAAATTACTTTTAAGTATATATAATGGGGAATAGGGAAGGAGTCTCTGGAGGGAGCTGCTTCTGTATCTCCAAACAACCTCTGAGTGCTGCATTCCACCTCCACATTCTCCTTCTGGAATCCTTGTGGATTCCACATCGGTGTAGCACAAGATGCACCATGCTACACATCCCCTTTCTTTCCAAACAAATCTTCACTCTCCATAGTCCATTAATCGTTCCGGTCTTCGGTATCTTCTCCCGAACCTTGACATCGGAAACTGTGTTACATTCAATGCATGTATGGAGTTCATTGGTAAGGAAAATTTCTGGTTCTCTCTGATGTCACCCACATCACTTTTGTCACCACTTTTGTCTGCACTTACACCATCATTCTTACCAATCACTCCCATAATTCTTCCATTATTCCATACCCTTCCATCACTTGTCCTTATGGCATGCTTAAACACCTCAATAACTTGAATGGGATCCGACCACTTAATTCCTCTCACTCTCAACGCTTCTGGAAGCTTCACTCTGACAAAACACCCTACTTTAAGTAATTCATTACACCTGAATCTCTTCTTGTCATACTCTGCTTTGTTCCTCGATTGTCTCTGCTTAATCCGATCTATAGCATTACTAGTTCCAACTTCCATGTTTATCACTTCACCCATCCATCCAGGACAGAGCTTGGTGATTGCCTTTCTACCCCTGCTCAATTCAAACGGTGATATACCTGTACAACTGTGCGGAGTAAATCTGTGTGCCATGATGACATTCCTAGCTGCTTCTTTCCAGCCTATGCCGTTGGCCCATGCCCACCTAATGGCATCCTTAAGAATCCTGTTGTACCTTTCAACCACTCCATTGGTTTGTGGATGATAGATAAATCGCACTGGTCACATGTTTAATCGATCTCTTTCTTAAATAGTCTTCCATTTCTTTCGAGACAAATTGAGGCCCATTATCAGATAATATAACTGCAGGATATCCTTCCTTTTAGTAATGACACTCGGCATCATTTTTACTTCTGCCCATCTTGTTAATATATAAATCATAACCACACAAAACGCCTGGCTGCCTTCACTCCATATATATCAATTCCCACTTTCAACCATGGTCTGCTCGGCACATCAGTCATAACCATCGGGTATTCATTTCTCACACAACCCTTATCAGATTTGTTACAAAGGATACAGTTTCTTGTGACTCTCTCGATTTCTGCATCACATCCCAGCCACCAGTATGTGTTTTTTATTCTGAATTTGGTCTTGGAAATCCCTTGGTGTCCTTCGTGGCCTAGATCAATTATTTTCTTCCGTAGATCTTCAGGTGGAATTAATCTATCCCTTCTGAGCAAGTATCCATCTTGTACACTCAATTCATCCCTGACACTCCACAGTCCTTGCACATCTGCCTCCTTGATCTTGTTGAGCGGGATTTGTCTTTTGTTAATATTTTCCATCACAAATTGTAGCTTGGCATCTTTACTCATTCCTATCAGCCATTCCTCCTTAGCAATAGCTGTGTCCTGTACCACACATATCATTTCCTGTTGATTCTCTTCACCATCACTTTTGTTATCTTCTTGGGTATTTGTAAGCCTGGATATACAATCTGCAGCATAATTCCTCACTCCTGGAATATACTTGATCACCACATTGAACTCCTGCATTCTATGTACCCATCTCCGTATCCTCGCTGACACTTTGTCCAAACCCTTGTTCATGAATAACTCCACCAATGGCTTGTGATCAGTGTTTACCTCAAATTGCGTTCCCCAGACAAAACTCCTGAACTTGTCCACAGCCCACATGACGGCTAGGGCTTCCTTTTCAATAGTTGCATATGACTTCTCTGCTCCTTTTAATAGCCTCGAGGCAAACGCAATTATCCTCTCCTCTCCATCATGCAGTTGCGCTAACACTGCACCTACACCCACATTGCTGGCATCTTTCGTGATCACTGTTCGTTGTCCTCTTATAAAGTTTTTTAGCGCAGGTGCGGTTGTGAGGGCACTCTTTATGTACCTGAAATCTCTTTCACAATTTTCATTCCACTCAAATTTGATATTCATCCTGGTGAGATCCCTCAATGCAGCCGTATGATCAGCAAATTTCCTCACATATTTAGAGTAATTCTCAGCCATTCCAAGGAAGGTTCTTAGTTCTTCTTTGTTGCAGGGCTGAGCCATATAATTAATTGCAGACAACAAATCTGGCATGGGTGTGATTCCTTGCTCCGATATTACATGACCTAAATATTCAATTTGCTCCCTGTTAATCTTAGATTTCGCTCTACTCCATGTTATGCCCATCTTATGCAGTTTCCTTAATGCTCCATCTAAAATCTTATCATGCTCTCTTTGATCTCCGGCAAATATAAGAATATCGCCTTGAAAAAATATAATACCCTTATCACCATCAAAAATGTGATGCATGGTCTTCTGAAATACCGAGGCTGCTGATATAAGACCAAACGGCATTCTCTTATACTGGTATAAACCTTCCGGAGTTATGAACGCTGTCAACTGTCTTGAGTCTCTATGCAAACAAATTTGATGATATGCTGAAGTGAGTTCAAGGGTTGAAAACACTTTCGCAGGCCCCATCGTAGATAACAGTTCCTGAATATTGGGAAGAGGATGTCTCTCAGGGATGATGCAGTTGTTCAGTTCTCTGAGGTCGATGCATACTCTTACCTTCCCCGAACTCTTCCTCACCACAACCAATGGTGATACCCACTCTGAGGCATCAATTTTTTCAATTATACCCTGTTCTTCCAATTTTTTCAACTCACTTTTGACCTCGTCTCTCATTGCCAACGGCACATTCCTCAACTTCTCTGCAACAGGAACACAATTCTTTTTGAGCTGTATTTTATGCGTAATCCCTTTTACACAACCTATTTCATCTCTGAATACCACCTTCTTCACTGCCTCTGTAGACATTTCACTGGATTCAATCATATATACCGACTCTTCAGCACTGGCATCCAATTTGACTTTCAGCCATGCCTGATGTGTCCAGTTGAGTAATGGTGTTTCTCCTTTCCTTGATACATAAACTTTCGCTTTAGCAGCCCTATCTTTGAAGCCTAACTCTGCCTCAAACCATCCAAGAATGTCTATTTTAGCTCCTCCATAAGTGTTTGGCTTAATATCAGACTCATTCAGCCACCTCGGACCAATTTTCCTCCATATTCTTTCAGGTAATAGCGTGTACTTTGCTCCCGAATCCGTCATCATTCTAACTGGTTTATCATTTATCTTGATGATGGTTTTTGGACTCTCCAGTTCCATTCCATCTATCGTGCTACTGACGGCAAATACACATTCTTCTTCCTCATTTTCTTCTGCACCACCAATCCAGTTCATGTTCACCTTATCCATCCTACAACATTTCGCTAAATGACCCTTGCCATTACAGTTCTTGCAAATGACGTGGATAGCTGGACATTCAGGACTGTTAGCCCAGTGCATGGGACTGTCACACCTGAAGCACGTCCTGATTCTTCCTCTACCTCTCTGACTCATCTGAGGGGGTCTATTATTCACATAACGTCCTCTGTTGTAGACTCCATATCCACATGCAAATCCTCTGATCCTTGTGTCACTGTTACTTCTTATGTCAGTACCATGTTTATACATGCTCTGTGTTCTAGATTCTTCTTTCCGTCTCACCACAGTATTTTGATTATTGGATTCATCAGCTTTTGCCATTTGAATTGCATTAATAGAACTTTCTGACTTTACTGTAGTACTTTTCACTCTTTCCTCTAGTGTCTTGACACAATTCTCCATATGCTCCACCTCCTTGGCTATGCGTAGTACTGTATCCAGATAGGGATCATCTTCTCCCCATAGTCTCTCTCTGATCTTAGCACTATTGCACTCCAACATAAATTGATCCCTAAGTCTCTCATCAAGTTGTGGTCCAAACTTGCAATTCTTTGCTAGTTTCCTAAGGACCGTTATGAACTGCTCCACACTCTCTCCACCTTCTTGCGCCCTTTTTCCGTATTTATATCTTTCCAAAATTGTACTTAGCTTCTTTTCATAGTGTTTATTCAATTTTGCAATGCACTTTTCATATTCATTCAAATCCCCTTCATCATCACCAGGCAAATTTGGCAAATCCTCCTATTTTTCTTGTCCCGCTGGCCCCAAACAGTGGAGTAATAGTGATTTCTTTCTCTCCACACTATAGTTTGTTCCACAGAAAACCGAAGCATAATGCTCAAATGATTTCAACCATCTCTTCCATGGCAAATTGGGTTCTCCAGCTTCCAGTAAAAACATAGCCGGTGGTGGAACAGTGTGCCTTTTCATATTGCCAGCTGGATGTCGATCACCTGCTCCTCTTTCACTAATTGTACCCACAGACACACTGGTAGTAACCTTGTATGGTTCCCAAATGTACGCCTTAATGGTACTGTATATGTGTACATTTATTATTATTCCTTATAATGGTACTGCGACGAGTAGGAGCATGGGCAATCCGGCTAATCCTCAGAAATCTTATTTATTATTTTCTTTTTTTTATATATATATATATATAACTGTCCAAAAATACATGCGTACACAGGCGTTGCCAAAATAAATTATATCCGCCGTTTTTTTCCCTTTAGCAGGGCGGCGTAAACAATTTATGTAACATAGCTCCGGGGCCTCGTCACCGTAGCAACGCTCCGTTATCAATCTAAAATGGCGGCCACAACGTGCTGCAGGTCACGACATATAGGGTCCTTTACTCGAAACCGCTGATTCACTCCGTACTGCGAGCTCGCGATCGGCTGCACAGCTGTCAGTTTATGCTTAACATGCAGCTCGCGAGGCTCACGCGTACACAAACTTCAAACGTGAGTTCATACAATCTCATGAATAAGATTATTGGAGACTTGACTTGTCAGACTTTAACCCACCAGTATTCCTTAAACACGCAAAAGGCAGGGTCTTTCAAGGTCACCTGGTGATTTCTCTGTTCCGTTCACCACGGTGATCGAAGTTCAGGACTTCCTCGTCGCCAATTGTAGTATGAAGCACAGGACAGAGATGATCATTATAATGTCTTTAGGTTTATTGTTTATATAAGTATATAATTACTTTTAAGTATATATAATGGGGAATAGGGAAGGAGTCTCTGGAGGGAGCTGCTTCTGTATCTCCAACCGTCCTCTGAGTGCTGCATTCCACCTCCACATTCTCCTTCTGGAATCCTTGTGGATTCCACATCAGTGTAGCACAAGATGCACCATGCTACATATCCAAAACTGGTTATCTCTATGATGCCTGAAGTTTAAATACCTCAAAGATGGAAGTCAACTTTCTCCTTGCCTCCAATGATAACCTAACTCTTCCATCCACTCACCTCCTTACCTCCTGACCTCCTCACCCATTCACCTGAGGCTCACAACCTTGGAGTTACCTTTAACAACTCTGTAGTACCCCACCAACATATTACATCCACTTCTGTCAGCAATACCCATCTCAATATAATGAAGACCAACCCCACCTCATCAACCACTTGGCTAAAACGATGAACTTTCACACATTTTTAGAAAACTGAATGACTGCTCGAGTGCTCTGTTTGGGCTTCACCTATACTGCTTCTCTCACCTAATTAGAGTTCTCAACTTTGCTACATGCATCCTCCATGACCATCCTAGATCCTCCCCCAACTGTATGGATGGATTTGTATGCAAAAGTATTGATTTTTGTCCATTCAAAATTATTGCTTTGAAAGTTTCTATTCTGAAGCACAAGTGAACAATGTTTAGAACATTATTGAACCACTCAGAAAACATAGTAGGGTTAGCCTGTTTTACTTTGAACTTGTCCCGTTTGCAAACTGTTTCTCAAAACACATGATCTCTCTGCTTTGGTATCATGAGTGCCTGGTCACATTATCAGCATTATTAAAATGTAGCAGCAAGTGCACACAGCATTTGAAAACAAACTCAACATGGGCTGCAAACATATCTGATGTTTATGTAAACAATAAAGATACACGTTCACGTTCAAGCTAATATATACAAAACAAACAAGTGTGAATGCTTAATCAGGGCAGCCTGATAGCCAAAAATTATTTGTTATGAATAACATTGTCAAAAAGGCCCATCCTGTTCAAACATAAGTGACAGATACAACAAGATTTGCTTAATTTGAAATGTAAACAAACAGGATAACCAGTTCTACTATCTCATCTGATTACATGAATTACATTGCAATCTGATAGAATTGAATTGGCTAACAGGGAAAAAGGGGTGGGTGTTAGCCTTTACAAACGAGGAGTTTCAGACAGTTGTGAGGGAGTTCCTGAAATACATCAAATGCTGTACACTATGGTCGACACAGAGGCAGTGCTTGCAGAACACTGCTGATCCACAGGATTGTGACCTGATTTTTAATGCTTACTTCACACATTTGGAGGAAAAGGTAAGTTACAAAGCTGAACTGCCATGGAAAGTAGCAGCAAAAGGTTTTCAGAAATCATTCACCTCGAGACAGTTATGTGATCATGGGGCTACAAATTGGCAATTTGCCAATTATTTCCAAATTCAAATGTTGTTTTAACATTTTGGGGTCTGAAATAAACCATGTTTACCCATTTTCTCAATATATATTGGCTGTAGATCACTTTAGGTTTTCCTTAATAAACTACCCTTAGAAGCCATGAGCATTTTGACAGAGTTGTTAACGCTTTCCATCTAGTAAGTTATTCAAAGTTAGGTCTATATAGCCTCACCAGTCCTCTTACTTACCAATCCATACTATCACAATTGTGAGCATGATTTTAACATTTCAGAAGTGATTTTAAGTGTAGAATGCTGGGCATCCACTCAACTACTATTTCTAGCATTAGAAAATATATGTTGTTTGACTGTTCAAGTTCTAATGCTCACATATTATCTCCACAAGACAATACATATACGTAAAGGCTAAACAAGAGACTGAGGTCATTATTAATGCCTTTCTATTTATGATTAGAAAGGAAACTGTGGGCCTCATTCCGAGTTTAGCGGTAGAGGTATAAAATGGAGGTAATTCCATCACTGTCATGTTTTTTATGGTAACACAATTATCTCAATTTTTCCTGCACAGCCAAATTACATGTTTGGCAGAATTACCACTGGTGGAATTACTTAGTGGTTCTTCCACCAATTCTGGGAGGAAAAGTAGAGGATTTACCTTCAGCTTGATGCTGTAGGTAAATCCTCCACTTTTCCTCCTCAAATCAGTGGTATTACCACTCGTTAATTTCACTGGTGGTAATCCTGCCAAAAGTCCCCACAAATGGCGACTAACACTGCCTTACCAACACTTGTGATCCTGTGTTACACCCACGGGAGCAAGTGGTGGTAACAGTAAATGATTTTGGAATTATTTTGGCAGATTTACCACCAAAATACATCCACACTTGAATGAGGCCCACTATGTTGCAAGTGCAAACGCTTGTTGACTCAGTGATAAAACTGCATATGAAAGACATTGATACAATCTAATGTTTATCATATTCAAAAGGGTAATAAGAATGAAAACATAGATTCACCCAGAAGGCAGAGCCATGGCAATATTTCTGTCCATTTTTAATTCTGTCGAGTACTCAGGGATAGTAGTTTCTCTTGCCCTAAAGTGCAGAGACCTAACCTTTGCCAGGCCCTTACTTCGGGTATAGCACTAGTTTGTGCTGCAAAACCTGTGACATCCCCAGGTGGGCATTTATCCCATGTTTCCTTCTACTTCACTTGTTCTGTCTACCTGTCTCCAATGGAAAGATAGACCCTAGCCATCAAAGCCAGAACTTCAGTATAATTGATCAAGGCTTGAATTTAGCTCAATTCGCTAGCCAGTGAACCCTGCCCCCTTAAGCCAAACATATCTCCACAAAACCTTTCCTGATAATCACAGACACTAGTGTAAAGATGTCATTTGTTTCTACGTAGATTCTACAATAAGCACTTTATGTATCTAACAGTTATGACTGTTCCTTTGTCACTGTTCCCAGTCTTATCTCTGTATACTACGCCTCTATCACCAAGTATATATGCTCGTCCAATCAGTCATTGCATATTGTAAATACTCTATATCCAGGGACTCCCTCTGTCAACTGTTATGTATTGTATGTATGCAAGAAATTGCATCTTTATTATTTAATAAATACATGTACTCCAGGTCTGTGTGCAAGTCATGGATAGTCCCATCACAAATGTGTACGCTCACTCAAAAGACACAGTGGATTCACAACAAACAAATATTTGTTTCCCATCACTAAACATGTATACTATATTGTGGGCTGCTTCCCCCACCTAGATAGAACAAAACTTATACACCAAAAGCTGAATAATACTAGTGTAAATTATTTTCACAGGAGAAATAAGGCATATCTTGGTTCATCCATAAGTTATTAGCCAGTAGGGGTTCATGTTCCAGAAAATGTAACACAAACCAATTTTGGTATTTAAGGTTGCTGAAATATGACAGGTTATTTTCAACAATATCACAGTATTTGTCAGATATTCCTGGGCATTTATATTGTACGGTAATTTGATTGATTTTATTAAATATATCTTAACATTACCATTTATTTGATGAAGCCAACACCCCTCATCTAACACCCCTTATTGTTACAATCCCAATTCAAAACTCTGGGACAATAACCAGGCCGCATTTGGTCAGTAAATTCAGTTTTATAAAAAAAGTAAATGAAAACCAAAGATGTTCCCCTATTTTCATGCTAAGGAAGTCAACCACATACTCTTTAGAGCTTTTCAAATAAGCACTCCCCATCTAACTACAATAATACATAACCTGTCTTTTTTTTCACATCAGGTTTCAGTGCACACAAACATCCATTTGTATAACTCAAATATATGTAGCTTATTCTAAAAAGCAATATACAAGAAATATTCAAGCTATCACCACTTTTCGGCTACATAGTCTTATAAAACCTACCATCAACAAATGGTAATATAATACACTTTATTGACGTGTGAAAAATTCTGCATAATAGTAATAATAATAATAATGTCTTTCTTATATAGCACTACGCACCCAAAGGTCTCAAAGCACTCAAAAAACAAAAGCCATTATTATTCCACATAGCGGTACTCATATACATCATATTCAAGTACTTTCTCATTTATGTTTAAGTATGTATCTATGTGTGCTGTCCTTCACTGGTAATCTATATGCTTGGGTTTGGGAAACTGTGCTTCTATTTTTAGAGAACACAAAATATCAATTCAATATAATGTCATGTGAAAATATAATATTCTGAAGGGATAGGAACTACCCCCCAATCTCACTTAACATTCAGAATCTTTTTTAATAGAGTCCTTCCTTTTCGGGTTAATGTTATCAGAAAGAATTCAATAGTCTTTTAAATTGGCATAATTTTCTAGGCATGAAAATGGATACACTAAATTGCCTCTCATCCAACTAGAGTGGTGCAACTGTACCCAAAATGCCCCTTCTTTATCTAACTATGGCTTTCGCTGGACAAAAGTTGAATAATCTCTGTAAACTGTGAAATGGTGTACACCTGTACACAGTCACAAGTCTTAAAATACACATGTGAAAAAAAGCCTTTGGTTTACTTGACTACTGTTGGAAACCAATGTACATTTTCGACCAAGATTGCTATGACAGTCCATTTAAAATCACTTTCCTGATTGCTTTGGCTATTATCAGAGAGCAATGTACCCCACTGACTTTGCCCACAGCCCAGCATATTCAGTAGTTTAGTTGGTAAAGGATTTTCCTAATGGATTTTGAATTTGATGTTAGGTGTTTTATACTTACTTCTGGGCTTGTATTTTAAAGCGCAGTGCAAGTATGGCATCTCACAGCTCCCGGAATCTTTACCCAATCAGCTACATCTCCCAGTGTAGTCCTTCTAAGGGAATCTGGTCCAATTTAGGCAAAGTTCTACTTCATGTTTTCTTTTACAAAGCCATCCTAGGTAGTTCTCGCATCCTCTAAAAGGCAGTATCCCACCTCAGCACGTATCCTCTTGGCAGGGTTCCTTGTCTGTGGAATTTCCAGAATTCCAGAGCTTTACTACTTCCTATGTGTTTGGACTTATAGAGATGCTAATTTTGGTGCCGCAGTTTTTCATTGCTAAAGCTTTCTCATTGATTCCCTTCAAATGCTTAAACTTCCAGCAGTACACAATATTTAGCCATATAACATGGGGAGGTTCTGTCCAGATTTGGACCCAGATCCATGTTTCCACATAAGTTTGGTTCTGGAACTATCCCACTATTAAGGTTCACATTATTGAAATTGCACAACAGATCAGCATGTACCGGCATATAAGATTCTTCTGCAGCATAAAAGATGATAACATTATTAAATCATGTTTCTGTATTAATTATTGATACATATTAATATATCCTGTTTATCTTCATACTGTGGGGCATGTCCTCCTGATTCCAAACCTGTCTTTGCTTTCTCAAATGTCCAAAGCATTGCAAAGTCAGAAGTGAAAATGTAATTTACATGATGTGCTATTTGAACTGATCATTTAAAATGGATATTTATGTACACAGAGGTGTACTTTCAGCTAATTATCAACTTGAACAGGGCCAAATGATGTGTTTGCAGATTTAAGCCATGCATTCCATGCGGACAAATGGTACTTTATGAATAAACTAGATGTCAGATATGGAGAAATCCTATCATGCTAATTAAAACAGTCCTGGATCATCAAACAGAGCTGTTTGGAATGAGTATTACATGTATTTACATATATTTTCCCCTGTTCACTTGTATTCAGAAGACCCTGTGTATTTATTCAGCTGTACTTAATAGTTGCTTCCTGATTTATAACAGCCCTGCTCTGCCAGATGGGTGACCTCTGTTCATTAGATTTCTTTTCAAAGACAAGCTTACTTAAGACTGAATCTTAATGATGTTATCCCTTTCAGGGACATAGATAATAGAGCATGGAGGTATTGAATAACTGTGTCTCTCCTATAGCAATCAGCAATGTAAGTTACTTAGCATGTTCATTGCCATATCATATCAGTTTTACTAGATTTGCTGTATAATTCTACATTCTTTGCACATTTGATGCATGCAAACTTTAATTGTAACAGGACACTTCTATGAGTTCATACATTATTGAATGACAGAGTGCATTTCACAATGCAGGTTCTGAGTTGTGCATGTAATAAGGCTGTGCAAAATGAACATGTAAATCATTCTAACATCTGCCTCCTTGTGACTTTGTAGAGGATTTTACAGGATAACAACTAACAAGTTAACCACAGTGTATAATGTGGCTGGGAAAAGCTTGGTTTGGTGAGTATGTAATTGTAGATGGATGACAAATCAAACAACATAGATTGTGCTTAATAAAATGAGCTTCATGTACACTAAATTTGTTTGACACCCCCCAACCCCCAGGCTGATGTTCCTGTCGTTGTTCTTACTGCCCCAAAGTCAAAATATTTCCTTTGTTTGGGGAGAGGGTCTTGGTATCCTTCTTCACAGTCCTTCTACACAGCTGGAAATAATGTTTAATTATTTAACTAAGAGAGGGGGTATAAAGGCTGCTTTAGCATAAAATATGGATGTGAAGAATACCTAATTTTCTCATCCTACTCTGGCATTTTTTAATATAAGAATATCAATTTAACAAGAAAATACACTGTAACAATCTATTATTTAACAATGATGTCCACACATTCATCGTTTCATTTAAACATCCTTACTTATCATTCTAACACATATTCCATTTTATCTGGAACTTGTCTTCTCTGTGGGATCAGGCGGTCTATAGATTCGGATAAGGACTGTTCAGGGGTTACAGGTTTTCAACTGGTTCCCAAGGACCCATCTTTCCTCTGTCTGTTCCCCTTTTTGCTATTATTAGTGTTTAGACAACTGGAAATATCTTATCTATAATTTTGAAGGCTCCTCTCCAGGAAGGGAGCAACTTCCATTCCTAAGATTGGCTCCTTGAAAACTGTTGAGATAAACTCTTTCAACTATTTCATATTGCCTTGTTGATGTCTTTAAATCATAATATTTGTTTGTACTTACTGCAGATGTTTCCAGATTTCATTGAGCATATGCAAATATGTGTTGAAGGTGTTTTCAAAGTTTTTCTACATATTTATGAATAGTAGAGGCATTGATTGACATCTGTTCCAGTGTTCAGCATAAAAGATAATCAGGCAAAACCATTTTTCTACCAGTTATGAGTTCATAAGGAGACATCTTAGAAGCCGATGTAGGGATAGACCTCACAGCCATCACGACTAGTGGTAGTCAGAATCGACCACAAACATCTTTAGGATTCTCAAAATTGTTTTGTCATATAGCTCAAAAAACTTCCCACCACCCCACCACAGGCTGTATGGTAAGCTATATCTAGCTTTCTTTTTATTTCAAGAATGTCCCACATTATACTGACCTCACTGGTGACATGACTACCCTGTGAGACTCAATCTGAGGAAGGCCAAAATGAGAAAAGATGTGGTTGATTAATAAGATGGCAGCATTTTCTGCATTTTGGGGCTGGAAGACATTCAATCCATATGGTTAATAGGCATGTAACAGTAAAAGCGCTGATCCATTAATGTCAGTCTGAAGATCTGACAATTGTAATGTCATTTCCCTCTTTTGTAAAGGAGGTTGGCGAGTGGAAGAACCCAGTTGGAACTGAGCACACACTAGACACCCCTTTAGATACATGTTGAGATGCTGATCTGTCAGTGGCCAACAGGCACCCTCACAAAGGATCTACATTAGGTTTTTTTGAATCCCTAATGACCAGCTGTTGCTGCATCATGGACATGCTTTAACAATATTCTTCAGAATGAGGTAGGTACCAACAAATGATTGTAACCAAATTGTGGTTTACTAAGAAAATTCTATCTTGAAATTTCATTCAAACCCGAAGAGCTTCTTTTCCTTGAAAATCTTGTTTAGATAAGGGCATTCTTTCTGGATCATCAAAACATGAAAACAATTTAGCGAGAATGGAATCTGCTATTTGCGCAGTAATTATATCTTGATCTGGAGCATCTTTATTCCATTGAAGAGTGGAACTCTCACTTTCAGCTTTGGTTTGCTATCGAGTTACTGCTGTTATTTTCATTTCTCCAATGACATGTTCTGTATCATTGTAACGTAATATTGTTTACTGCCACTAAATCATCTATGGTATGGATTAACATCCTGGGTTTTAAGGGCTTGTTGCTTGCACACAATTACATCTGTCTTTCCAATTGAGCAAGTGTTCAACAAATCCATTTAAAAAATAATCAGAATCAGTTAATATTGCCAGTTTCTGGAGCTGATGATTTAAGACAGTAAGGACAACTTTATATATGACCATTAATCTGCCACTTGACTAACCCAGGACCTGATTTAACAGTAGGCTTTCATGGATGTTATTAACCCAATCACAGAGACATTCCATCATCCATTAGTCAAATCAAGGGCAGAGTATACTTTAGAACCCTAAATCTGTGAAGTCCCTGATCGATATTAGGAAGAGGCTACCTTGACATGTGCACCCTCTTGTTCAATTCCCATAGTTCTGCACAAAGGTTCCATTTTCAATTGTTTAAAATATTTCTAGTACTGGGTTATTGAAAATACTATGGATTGGATGAACAATCCCACATAATTGTACATTTTTCATATTCTCTGTAAGTGATTCCATGGATGTGAACAGCAACCTGAACTATTTTACAAAAACTGGCACCGTATTAGGGTCATCGGGTATTTTTCTACAATGTAGAGAAGTATGTCCACAATCAAAGGAATCGACAGAGAAAGGTTTCTGGAATTCCAGACATACTTGTTGCAATTATTGTCTTTGTTCATTGTTCTTTGACTGTCTGATAGAAGCCCAGAAATACCTCTGGAGTAGACATTTCTGAAGTTTCTTCTAGTTTGGTGGAGCGAATTCTTTTGATAATATCTACCTGAATGGATGATTCCATGGCATCAAGGTAGTTACACATGATTTGGAATACTATTTCATCTTCTAAAATATCCAAGGTAAAATCATCTATCCCATAATGGCACAGGGAATATTCCATTAAAGTTACCCTTGTTGAGTATAGAGCGTTTCCAGTCTGCAATCATCAATATTGTTATAAGAATCTTTAGGTATGGGAGCAGTGATGATATCTTGGTGAAAAATTGCACTTTAGGGATCAGTACTGTCAACCAATATTCGAACTGTATTTTTATATTTTATTTAATTTTTTGCTTGTTAGGTGCTTATACAATAAGAAAATACTGTTTCAAAGTGCCCACAGGGCAGGAAGGGAGCGAGAGTGGGAAAACATTTTTAAAAAAAACAATATTTAAGAGTATAGGTGGGAAAAAGGTAGAAGGGATGATAGTATTCAGAATACGCAGGTGCAGTAAGGAAGCGGAGGTACATGCTGGGGAGTCTGAACTCATGGGTGAGCCACAGGTGAAGTGCTAGTAATGTTGATTGCTACACAGACTAGGGCTGCAGGCGGAGTAAGAGCGAACCTCCAGGTTGGAGGGTGTGCAGATGCAAGTGCTGTGGATAGACAGTAGCTAGGCAGTATTGGTGCAGGAGGCCAGGGCCCTGAGGATGCATAAGGGCCCAAAACACTGATCGCAGGAACTGTGGCATTAGTAGAGGAGAGAAGAAGAGAAGGAGGAGGAAAAGAGGAAAGTCTCAATAAGCTTCTGGAATTTGAGGAGCTCCTGCTCAAAGTACAGAGGGAGGGGGAGGCTATTCCATATGAGGGAGCCCGCTGAGGAAAGTGAACGGCCACCTACTCTCTGTTAAGGAAAATGCTTTACACACAGAGAGTTGTTACCAGATGAATTTAGTGGTCTAGATGGAGAGTATTTAGTGAGATGAAGTTGAGGATAGTGTGGTCCTTGGGCCCAGGCAGCCTTGTGGATGATGCAGAGGGATTTTAATGTAATCATTGCAGCAACCGGGAGCCAGTGAAGACTTGATAGTACAGGAAAGATGCGGTCCCTGGGCTTAAGGCCAAGGATACGTTTTGTTGCCCTATTCTGGATTAGATGGAGGGGTCGCATAGTGAAAGATGATATTCAGGAGGAGGCTATTGCAGTAGTCAAGCCTAAAGAGAACTAGGGCTTGAGTCACATTGAGCCTCTGAGGGAAAGTGAGAAATTTGAGAAGGAATAGCTGAAAGTGGGACTTCTTAGCAATGTTCTGTGTATGAGGGCGGACGGAGAAAGATGAGTCAAAGATGACTCCAAGGTTTCTGGCTTCAGTTGAAGGCGCAGGGGAAGAGCCCGAGTAGGAAAGCCAGAGTAAGGGGAAAAAGGAGGGAGCAGTATCATCACTAAGGTCCACTAAAGGAATTGGATTTAGGGACAGTCATTGTTGCTGAAGAATGTCATTAAAATTAATAAAAGCTTCTTCATTGACAAGCCTTTTCACTTTCTTACTTTTATTGGCAACATTTATTGTTCAGTATTTCAAAGAACAGTAACTTCTCCTTTGATTTGAACAGCAGAATAATTCACTACTGAGCTGACCTAAATGCTTTTTTGATATCATTGAAATACATCGGGCCTCCCCCGATTCTTGACTTCGTTGTTAATAAAGTTCAAATTAATAGCTAATCAATGTAGTATGTTGTTACAATATAAACATCAGCAATAGCATTGCATATGACCTAGTGATTAGGATTCATTGATTTAGTTCCAATTCTGATACTTAGCATGCACCTGCTAATGATCAGGTGTTTTGAACCAATCACATTGAGACCAGATTCCCATTAATCTATTAGATTAAATGTTGGTATCTTCTTATCCTTCTGTGGTTGCCTAAACAACTTTTCAGTAATGAGGCTCATTTTTTAGTTAAACACATTTTGCAGAGAACTGTATCCTTGTCTTCATTGAATTGAATAAGGAAGAATATGAGCTCTCCTTTCCTTTGTATCGTAGCTAAACTTTTTATTGTATATCTAAAGTTGTTCAGTGGTTGACCTTGACCCTGGATGAAGGTCCACCATGGATAGAATTTCAGTGTATTTGCCTTCAGAGTGGAGAACCACTCATTATTTGGTTGAATATTTATTTTTAAAGGATCAGTGGATGTCTACTGACTGGCATATGGTTCCTTCACATATATGATAGTGATGTCAATCACCTGAGTATATTGGAAATTAATTGTTACTCAATCTGGAATCTTTTCAAACAAGTAACAAGTACTGTTCAAACTGACATCATTGTACATTTCTTGTAAATTTCTTGTAAATATCTGTACTTATCTGTACATATCACACCTTGTAAAATGCATTATAACTGCTCTTTTAATCCTTTTGACTGTTCGTAATGTATCTAATTTATAACATGTATGACCACTGTAACGAAGTAAGCTCTACTGTAACAGCGCTGCGATGCCCCAGGGCCGACTGTAGGCTATATAAATTCAAATAAAAAAATTGGCACTCCTTTTTAGTTTGATCGGGTGGTGAATTTGGCTCCAGGGGAACTGGTTCACACAATCTATTAAAGGAAGAAGCCCTCAAAATAAATAGCTCCCAGTAAAACAGGTGTGTCCTATGGAGCGATGACTATCTCTGATGGGCGAGTCGAACGATTTCTATTTAGCAACTGAAATCTTCCTTAAATCAAAATGATGAAGTTCCTCTAGGAGAGGTTTGGGAATAATACAGTAGTTTCCCCTCTTCATTGGTGCAGCGTATAACATACTTCTCAATATATCTAAGTTACCTCAGACCCTGTATCTATGAAAGCTAATAAGCCACACTGTCCCTGAACTTGGAAATGTACGAAAAACATTTCATTTCCAACTTACACAGAAATTGTGAATTAGAAGATAATGCTTACTGTATCTTCATGATATTTGGGGTGTCATGATCTTTACCTTGGGTCGCCACCTCATGGACATCATCTTCAAGCTCAAGTTCATGTGGGTTGGTCAATGAATCTATAGGAATAAAAACACTTTTTGAAATCCTCAATGGAACAGGGCCTTCACCGCTTCCTTGGGTTGCATATCACTATCTCTGCTTGGAGTGCAATCCCTAGAAAGTTCTGGAGATGAAGTAATAGTCTTGTGTTCTAGTATCCCTCTCAGAGTTATATCATTTTCTTCTTTTTGGGTCTCGTGTTTAGGGATTTCGTGATAAATCTTTGTTCTTTTGATGCTGTCAATACATCTTTGAAAGATAACATACTTGGCACTACCCCCACATAGTTCTCTTATTTCTCACATCTAACTTTCACATTTGTCTCCTGACTAAACTTTACTTTCTTTTGCCTGGTTGTGTTTCAAGGAATGAAAAGGGTTCACTGTTAGCCAAATGTGTCAATAATCTGAGGGGATAATTTATGGGATGTAAAAGAAGCTTCCTACAAGACCTGGCATATCTTTTCTACCACATCCCCCCTTTTCTTCTTTTCCACATACATTTTTATTGGGAATATTTTGCTCTTGTCAATGACCACCCTGACCTGTCATCTCAGTTTGGGTAAGGTCTTTGTAAGCATTATAATCAGGATTTCCATGTTGGGACCTCATTACTTGGCCAATGCTCTCTGGCAATTCTTTGATCCATTGCTGAATTTGTGAAATCTCTTCTTCATTCTTTGAACTGCTTTGTGGTCTTTGGATATATCTCTGTTACTCTCAGGAAGGGTAATTATCTCTTTGAGCAGAGTATTTCTGGTAACTATGATTTTACTATTGTATGTATTACCTCTTTTCCACCCGCCTTGGCACTGGGATCGGTTATACTAGTACCTAGGAGGAGGAGGAGGATAATTGTTTTGCTAATTGGCTATAGGAGGTGGTGAGTAGTTCCACTCCCAGGAAATAATCTGATGTGGATTGCCCTGGGAACCTGATCCTATATTCTAACTCTTTCTGATGTAGGAACATATTTGTAGTCCAGGAAATAGGACAAGAACATAAATGGTGAGGATTAATGTCAGTCTACTGTTTTGCGGGAGCATTATTTTTCATGCCAGGTAGAGGGCTAATTGACTGCCTTTGAACAGAAGGTCTTCAATACCTGTTAATATCTTGAAAGCATATGAGTATGTCTATAGCCCCCCCATCTTTAAGTCCAACTGGGGAGTGCCTTTCACCTTAGCTGCCTCAATGCTGGCTAGGGAAGGTGTTTGCTTAGGCTTATTTTCTTCATTTTTGGAGTTGTTGGGTTCTGTACTTCACATATTCTCATAGATTGGGTGATAATCCATTTGAGTGACCCCGTGTGATCTAAATCACAGACTGACTGAGTCGCTTAATATTTCAGAAGGGCATGGAAGAAAGTCGGTTTGAAGTCTCAATTTTTTGTATTGACACGCCAAGAAATTTGAGAAAATGCATGCTTGGATTCTTGAGCAAATTCCATAGGAGATTGATACTAAGCACATTAAATTATAAGCTGCCTTGGGGGTTTTATGAGTTGAACAATATTTGAAAATGGCCGCCTTGTAAGAGAACCAGTTATAGTGATTTTAGTCTTCCAGTCGAGCAACGAAACCAGAAAACCACAAAGAAAAATCAATGTATGTATTGTTTGTTGATTTTGTCATTTTATAATTCAAATGATGCCATCATCTGTTTGTAGAGTTATACATGTTCTTAAACAGAATATTGTGCATGTTCATGATAAAGAGTCATAAAGATTTTATGGCCTTAATTTGTCTGATTGGATCTTTCACACAATGGGATCGACATTTTCTTTTCTTATGTCACTGTGTTTGGTCCAAATTCCTTTGTCTGAGTCAGAGCTACTACTTGAACCCCCTCCCCTCTCACATATTTGCGCTCCCTGTTATACTGACTGTAGGTGGGGTTCCTATGTGTACGCTATAGGGCGTCCTCTCTTTTTACTCTTCGCCATTGGTCTTCTGGGTTATGGGCCTCACATATTTTGTGATGGGCTGGATAATATAGCATTTCTTCATGTTGTTAGTCAGAATCAGTGTTCACCCATGTACCTAGGAGTTCAGGGCCATCCCCACAATCCTTGGTGTGGATAGGTGCCTTTAGAATGATCTTTGTGGGTTGCATTATTTGTTTCTCCATATTAGTCAATGGGCTAAATGGTCTCTGGGTCAGACATGGTAATTCTTTGTCCCTTAACAAATTCTGAAATATTTCTTCACTGATCCTATGGGAGTACTCTCATTTCTTCTCCTGTCCACTCCTGACATATTTGGAGAACCACCCACCTGAATGTCTCAGTATTGCTCTGTATATGACATGAAATACAGCTCTTGCTGTATGTCTGGGTTTGTTTTGAAAGGGGAAATAGTGTATCTGCGACACCTTATGTCTTGACTAGGGCAGGTGTACCAGGTTCACTAGTACGTCTCAGGGAAGAGCTGGGTGTTTGGGAGGTAGTCTCAGGAACATGAGAGAGTCTCTCTGCTACCATGAAACATATTTGTCTCTTAACTATAAGTGGTGATTACAAAACCAACTTACTTTTTTTAATTGATTGTCTTCACCTAGAATTGTTGTCCATTTCAGCGATTATTTGTTACTTTGCTTTGTACCAGTTGTTCCCTATATTGAATCAGACTGGCATGACTATTTTTGAATCTTCCAGTTCTAGAGGCCAGTAACTCCTTCCTTTTCTTTCTAAAAAGCATCTATTTCTTCCATTTCAAGGTTACTGGAGAATTGATCTCACTTTTCTCTCATAGTCACATTCTCATCTCTTCTTTACACTAGTTCTTGTGATGACACCTTGCTGTGATCCTATTGTGCATTTGTCTGTGTTAATTGTTAGTTGAATTAGTGTATTTCCTGATTGGCAGTGTCTTTTCTTGGGTGTAGCAAAGTCCTTTGCTGTTTGATTATGTTTATATTGTGTTCTAATTTAGCAAATTCAGCTTGCAAATACTGACCGTTTATGATGAGTTTGCAGTTATTTCCTAACTCTTTTTGAGTTGTACTTTTGTAATCACAATGTGGTTTCATAAACCATTGCTGCAAGTGACATGATCATTTAATGTAGCCTTTAATTTGTAATGTGTCTGTAAAAACTGACTGTGAAAGTCATTAATATTCAAACATTCTCTTTCTAAGCATTGTGTGACTTCTCTACACACGTTCTATAAATCTTGTATTGACTCACGGAGAGTGTGTTGTTTCTGCCACTCAGTTGTCTTATTTCTTCTTCTGACTCATCAATAGCTTGTTGAATTAATCTCAATTCTGCTGAGGTTTTGTGAGCAGATTCTGTGATTTGGTGCAAGTAAGTTTCTTTTTCAGCCAATCTGTCCTCCACCAATTTGAGGTGGAAGAAGAGGTGGGCTGAACATTTCAGAAGCATCTGTCTCTTCTCCGTACTGGTAGAGGTAATGTACAACTTTGACAATGCGTGATGTAGTGGGCTTTCTTCTTCCAAGATATGTTTCTACTCTCTCCACATGACCATGTAGGAAATATCATGCCAGTGCATGGTCGAAAGCCACTTTAAAATCTACCTTTTCATCTTGTGACTACACACCACGATTGGGTATTTGATCAAAAATCAAAATTAAGATACGTAAACCTCAATCTACAATCAAATAAACAATACACCTAAATTATATTTCTAACTGCCAAAATCCATTATTTTGTTAAACCATGAATACACAGAATATAACTCAATTCACTTTTCAGTTATCCGTATCCTTGTTCCAAAAACATCCTGATACTAAATGATATTATCTAGTAGGCACTAACCAATTCAACACAATAATGCAACTTCACAAATATCAGTTTTTTTAGCCAAAACCTATGTTACACAATGCATGTATGTGTTGACATCAGTAATATCACTATCTCATGTATCTCTGCATGAATCCATGTTATCTAAGGCAATTTAATTTATTTGCAAAATGTATTTTTTCCCCGACCATTTATTTCACGGAGCCAGCACCTCTGATCTGGCATCCATTATAGTTTCAATCCCACCCCAAAGTTCTGGGACAAGAAACAGGCTGTATTTGGTCTGTATATTTTGTTTAATTAAAATGGTAAATTAAAACCAAAGGTGCACTTCTAATTATGTGTTGGGGAGCCACTGGCAATAGTCTTTACAAACAAGTACAGTCCACTTGGCTGCAATGACCCATAACCTGCCTGCTTTTTCTATTCTATTCTAGTTGGCAATGCATTCAGATAACTCATACCTATGTAGCTTATTCAATATAATAATATACAAGGAATATGTAAGTGATCAATGTTTGTCAGCAACAATGTCCTAAAAAAACTTTCATCAACAACTGCCAATTGAATGCACTTGATTTTCTCTCACATCAACGAGAAGTGTTGTTACCAGAGAAAAATGTCTAATGGACATTTAGCTGGAGTCTCTCTTACACCATTGACTATCTCTATCTATCTATCTATCTATCTATCTATCTATCTATCTATCTATCTATCTATCTATCTATCTATCTATCTATCTGTCTGTCTGTCTGTCTGTCTGTCTGTCTATCTATCTATCTATCTATCTATCTATCTACACGCACACATATTTAGAGATACAGCTGTTCCATTCAAAGCCATATGAATATGTTATGTAATGTGTTTTAGGACAAAAAAAGAGTGTGATCTGTTGATCTTCCTGGATGGCCAAAAAGCAAAATGTCTGCCAATGTTTTCAGTACCTTAGTATAACCTTTGATTCTTGGATAAACTGGAAGGACAACTTGATCACTAGAAGATGGAAATGAAACAAGTCTCAGGTAGCATTTTTAGATTTGCAAAATCCATGCAACAATCCTCTTCTGTAAGCCATATGTAAACTCTATACATGGATAAGAGTGGGGCAACAGGAGATTTCGGAAGCAAACTATGGGGCATAGGCAAGCTGGATGGACTCAAATCACAGGATAACTCTGTTGTCTTCCACATTTTGGGTGTGCCTCCAACTATGGCAACATATAAAACACACCTTGAAACAGGACTTGCCTATATCTCTGATACCCGGGAACTCAAACCTATTCTATTTTGGTTGTTTTTGTGCATTAGCTGAGAAGATACTCCAACTAAACTTGTGGGTAGTCACCATACAATTGAATGGCTTTTCTATATTAAAACATCTCTTGGTACTGTGGAATTGGAAGGTGGTTTTGAAAATTCATCTAGCACTGCCGCTGTATCTGTGAAAGAGCTAAAAGGTAGGTTTCTGACCCCATGGTTCAGTAGGAGGGAGGACACAAATCTTGTGAAATTTCTGTAAAACAGTATCACCCTCTTTCACAGAGATGGTCCCGCATCTCGATTTGGTTACCAATTCTTACCACAGTTAACTTTTATCTCAAGCCAGATTAAATACCTTGAAGATAAAGGCAGGTAGTTTCAACTGGTCTGACATGAAGTTCTTAAATGACACTCAGTGTTGTTGTGGTAATGCAGAAACTTTGGCACACTTTGTTCTCTTCTGTCCCTCATATATTGGCTTGCAGAGACAATACCTTTTAACTTCACTCAGGAGCTTTGGCTTAAACTATTGGAAACCTACTTGTTTTGAGTAATGGATCCCATATGATGTTACAAGTGCATTTAAACTTGCATGTTACCTTCAAGATGCATGGAAAAGAAGAACCTCTTTGTCCTCCTCGTCATGTTAATTATTGCCTGCAATTTTATGATATGCATTGTATATGTTTAATTGTGTTTCATATGATCAGGGATTTACAAATGTTGATGATTTTTTATGTTGTTTTATGGATTGTTTGTGCAAATCTCAAATAAACAAATTAATTTATTATTGGTAGTACTAACCTCTGAATCCTACTTAATATCTATAATTCTTTTAATATATGGTCCTTTGTTTTCACCTTAATGTTTTCAGAAAGATACCAATAGTGATTTAAATTGGCACCATTTTCTGGTAATTGGAATTGACAAACTAAATTCCCTCTCATTCTACCAGAATGTCTCGTAGGTACTCAGAATGTATCTTTTTATCGAACTATGACCTTGACAGGTTAAAAGTTTAATACTCCTCTGTAAACTGTGAAATGCTGCACAACAGTTCGCAGTGCCAGTCTTAGAAATGTCAGTCTGTGAAAACACTGGGCTTTCAGTTACTTGTTTACTGTTAGGAAACATTGTACATTTTATACTGAAATTGCCATGACATTCTATTTTAAATCACTTCCCCAACTGCTTATGCGATTATTAGAGATAAATATACATGTGTGCTGAAAATGTTATATCATTACATTTTAAATCACTTCCCCAATGGCTTTGCTTACACCCCACTCATTCGGTGGCTTAGCGGGTAAAGGATTACCCTAATGGATGTACATTTTCTTATCAAGGGTTTTCTACTCAATTCTGGGTTTGTCTTTTGAAGCACAGGACCATTATGGCATCTCAAAGCTCTAGGCAGCTTCACTCAGTCAACTTTGCCTCCCAGTTGTCATACTTCTCAGGTAATCTGGCCCTTTTTAGGCAAATTTCTACTTTAGGTTTCTTCATGACAAGGCCATAATAGGGAGCACTCCCATCATCTCCAAGATATTATGCCACTTCAGCACGTATCACTTGGGGGCAGTGGGGAAGCAATTCCTGTCTGCAGACCTTCTAAAATTTCAGAACTCTCTCTACTTCCTAGGTGTTTAGAAATACACAGAAGCTACATTTTATCATGCAGTGTCATTTGGTGCAGCAATGTTTCATTGGTAAGCTTCCTCATTGAATCCCATCAAATGCTGACACTACCAGTGATACATCCCCTCATTGGGATGGTTAAAAAATATTTAGGCATCTTTCAAGGGAAGGTTCTGTCCAGGATTGTCCCCAAATCCATTTCCCCCATAGATTTGGTTCTGGACCTATCCCGCTGCTCAGGCACACAGTAATGGAACCACACAACTAATCTGCATCTGTAGCCATATATTATGCCTCCATGGTAGAAAATATGACAAAGTTAGTAAATGATGTCCATTTATTAATTATTGATATATGTTAATATATTTAAGACTGGTCATTTTAAATGCACATTTCTGTATTTGGAGGTCCAATTTCTGCAAATTATCAACTTGAACAGGGCTTATGTATCTTGGGTTTTAAGCCATCTATTATACATGGACAGATGGCAATTTTCTGACTGAGCTAAATGTCAAAAGACAATATCTGGCTGCAGCCAGGTTCTTCAAAACATTGTTCTGTGAAAAGTAGACCTCAGGCATGAAAGTGAGGAGAGGCCATATCATTATCATAGATACAGGCTCAGGCCTTTGAAATGAACTGTTTGAAATGTATTTTAAATATGATTCCATATATTTTTCTGAGTTCACTTGTGTTCAGAGGATGCTGTTTTTTCAGTTTAACTAATAGATTCTTCATTCCTTCTTCTGCCAGATGGCAGACCTCTGTTCATGATAATTGTTTTCAAGCACATGCTTACTTAAGGCTGAATCTTAATGATGTTAATCCTGTTCAGAGACAGGGGCAATAGAGTACAGGGAGAGTGTATCGTTTTTTTTTCTCTTATGTAGAATTCTGTAATGTAAGTTACAATAGGGGCAATAAAGTACCCCTATTGTAAGTACATTGCCATGCCGGTTTTACTGTATTTGCAATCGATTTTTACTTTATTCATGTGTTTAATGTATGCAAACTATAATTCTAACATTTGCCCTCAATACATGTTTTATGAGTTCATAGATTATGGTCTAACACATTGATTATCATAGCCATTATGCAATATTGCTGTTCAAAAAAGGTATCTTGTTCTAACATCTACCTGCTTGTGACTTTGAGGAGGCTTTTATATTTTAGCAATGAACAGGTTATGCACAATGTGCATTGTGGCTAGGAAAAGCTTGGCTTGGTGACAATTTAACAATAGAATGATGACAAATCATACACCAGTGTATTTGCTTAATAAATTGATTTAATTTTCATGAAATAGGTTTGACATAATATGATTCTTAATGTATGAGCCTGCCGGTAATGCTGCACAAATACACCTTGGTGTACTCAAATATGCCTGTATCCTACCAAGTGTGCCAGCTTGTCAGTCTCCACATCTCAATCTCTGTTTCAAATTGTTCCAGTTCATACCTTTTACTATGAGAGTTTCTACTTTGTGTTGAGAAAGTTGCAATGGTGGTTTCACATTGCTGGCAGGACAATTGTCAGGATAGTTTCAAAATGGTCATATGAAACGCACCATTACCATGCCAAGCACATATAGTTGCACCCGTTTCTATATTAACCTCAGAATATTGTCATGCCAATGTCAACATTATCATACCAGTTTCAAATTTACCCCTGCTAATCACATATTGTCATATCAGTTTTTACAATGTCCCCATAAACTTTCCTGGCCAGCAGTGTTGCCATGCCAATTTCAACATTGGCCTTACTGGTTCACATTACATATTGCAGTATTAAAGCATTAAAACACACACTTCCCTGCTAGCTTTTATATTGCTGCAACAGAATTGCCATGCCAGATAGATTCAGATTGACATTGCCTCCCGAAAATTACTATGTCAGTTTCAACATTGAAATGCCAGTTCAAATGCTATCATGCAGATCCAGACTACCCTAAATGAGCACATACTGTTATGTCACTTTCTGCATGGATATTGTCTCCAGAAAATAAATGTGCATGCCTATTCCAACATTGTCATGTATATTCAATACTGCCAATCTCATTTTCATATTTCTCCAGCTCAGCAGTTACAGCGGCACTTACTTTATTGCCACAAAGTTAAAGAATGTCAGCTGCCCGCCCAGTCTGACAACAATGTGCATTTATTACTCTGATTCAATCAGTGAAAATGTCTTAACTTATTGAATTTTAAGCTAGTGTTTTTATTTTTTATTTTATTTACTATATTTCTAATGCACTATAGGCAGAATTAACTGCTTCCAAGCACAGATGTTTTTGAGTTCTCATCCACACCGATATCAATAATGCTCATATCAAGAAGAAGAAATGATAGGCACTGCCACTTAATTAACAAGTATGTCTTTAATGCCTTTGGAAACAAAACAAATGACATCAGGCTTCAGATATGCACTGGCAGTGAGTTCCATAGCCTAGGTCCATATGTTGTGAAGCATCTATCACCTGTTTGCCGGAAGATCAAAGGGAACTATTGGGCTGGTAGAATACCATCTTTTTGGACAAAGAATTTGAACCAAATTATTTAAGCATTTAAACACCAAGCAGAGGATTTTAAAGTCAATCCTCTGCTTGACTGGCAGCCAATGAAGTGAAATCCACATTCCTGAGATAGATGCTGTTTTAAGTGCCTTGAAAATAAGACAGACCGCTACATTGTGAGTCCTCTGGAGGTGATTGATTTGTCTGACAGGAACGCCTGACTGAGTACCATTCCCCATAGTCCCACCTATAATTCACCAATGTGTGTGTGAAATAAATGGGAGGGCATGTCGTAGGACACATGAAGAATAGAAGATAAATTGAACCTTGGCTCCTACTTGTTGGTCACAGCCTAGATTCAACTGCCATAGGCACCCCAGGATCTTGACTTTGGACATGAAGGTGATGTGTATACCAAAAATGCATGGTGAAGGTGAAATACAGGTCGGATCACCCAAAAGATGTTTAGGCCCAAACAAAATTAGCTCAGTTTTATTTGGGTACAATTGAAGCTTGTTGGTTGTCATCCACTGGCAAACTTCCTCAATAGATTGTACAACATTGTGCACGGACTCAGCTGCCTTGCTTACGTGCAGATATATCTGAGTCTTATCCACATATGACTAGTATCCTAGGTCTTATTTACTAAAAATGGCCCTTAACGGCTGCATATAGATATTGAATAGCAGTGGAGACAATGATGAACCCTGAGAGACTCCACAGTAATTTGAATTGTGTCTGATAGATAGTTTGCCATTTTAACATGCTGGTAGGGGTGGATAGAAATTATCAAAACAATTCTAACGCATGATTTTGTCAAAATGTGTTTTGCTTGTTCTCAAAAAACATCTGATGACAATAATAACATCAATCATTATTCAAATAAAGATTGTATTCTTAACATGTTTTGAGCTCCTCACGCTCCTCTTCAGGAGCAAAATAATGGTGCAAAAAATAATTTGTGAAGCAATGCCATGATTTAATATTCTTTAACCACATAGAGCTGTATATATCCTGTGAAAAGGGAACGGAAAAAGAGAAACTAACTTAATTTTCATTATAATCTTACAAAAATAATAGTTTAGAATAGTTGAAATTTCTCTACCAATCCTTAGGTTACCCTTTTGCCTGCATCCTGTAATGAAATATTGGCTAACCTTCACTCTCCCTTGCTGAGTACCTCATGTGCACTTAAATACCCAACTCAAAATGTGTTGATGGGAGATAGAGGTGAAATGACAATGATTTAATTCAAGTCGTTTTTACTGAAATCAACCATTATTCCCAAAATACTTCGTGTTTCCAAAAGGGGAAAAACACAAACACATAACTACAATTAACGAGGTAAATTCAAAAATAGATAGAACGTGGCAAAAAGACACATGCTTCATGAACATTTTCTGTTGCCTAACCTCAAGCTTTAAACTTGTCTATACTTTTTTTAGTTTGTTCAAGCAGCATCATTTAGTCCGACAAAATTCTTTTGATTCTTGTGAGTCATCCATACGTAAACCTTGCCATGTTCTATGTGGATGAAAACTGCTGTTGCAACAACTTTCTAGCTAAGCCTATACATATATCCAAAAAATACAAAGGCTTTCTTTAATGAATCTTAATTACATATTTGAAAAATACTGTTACTTGTCCCTTATACCACACCATATGCTGTAGACGTTATGACGCAACACTGCCAAAAAAATATTTGAGGCCCACATTTCATGTTTCAAAAATATATGTTGTTTAAAGAAATGCATGAATACATTTTCAATTGAAGTGGCAACTAATCACCCCATTTTGGACAACCAAATATGTTTTTGAAAGTGGAAAACATGTTTTAAAGTGTAATATGAAGAACTTGTAATGCAAATTATTTGAGCTATTAAATCATCAGTGAGACATAACAGAAATTCACAGTTCCCTTGCCATTATTGTGTGGATGGACGTTTCCACATTGCCTTCGGAATACATTCATGCTAATTTACCAATGTCTTTAGAAAATTATCATTCTAGTTTCAACACGTCCATGCCCGTTTAAGCATCACCTTGTCAGTTCCATATTGTACTACACATAACACAGACAGAGATCAATACCTAAATGCCTGAACCATCATAATGGACACAGACATGCCAAGCCAAAGACACATGCCAGCTAGTGCCGCCATGTACAAATCTACCCACTACTACTTTCAAGGTTGTGCCATTACTTGCACAGGATGCTCCCACTGCACAAAACACCAAATAGTGCGATACTATGCCTGGGTGATAGTTTCTCTATGATCACATTCTAGGTATTGACATCAAATCCACAGGTAGCCACAGCATATTATACTAGGCTGAGCCATCCAACGCCCGGTTTCTCGCTCCTGTCAGGTAGTGCTCTGTGGGGGCAAGTTACCATCACCCAACATACCAGGTGGTGCCATTATGTGCTCTTAAGCTCTTTTCCTCCAAAGCAAGATGGATGATAGTGTCATCTTATGCTCAACTACTGTACACCCTGTCATTGAATGCCAAGTAATGCTTTCATAAAACAGGTTAGCTCTCTCCACAATCACCATGCCAGATATTGCCACTGTGCATCACTCATGCAACATGGCAGGCACTGCCATCAAATGCCCACATTAACCTCCACACCAGACACCATATATGACCATAACTCTATGGCCATGATCTCCATGCCTATACACATTTACAATGTACCTAGCATTTGGTGGGTGCCAGAAATACACTTCCACTACATGCCACAAAGGTAGACACACCCACACATATAAAGTCATACAGACACACATAGGGACATACACCAACTTTCCCTCACTCTTCCACATTATTTTAGTTTCTCTGTGAGTCATGCAGCACACCAGTCACAGGTGGGTGAGATATATGATATGATATTTCTTTTACCAAGCGCCTGTGCACAAGTATTTCTAAGCGCGACAAGACAAGGAAAGTGAGACAGCGGGAGGACAAAACAAACAATCTTAATAGGCTGTGTGTCATTCAGATCATGCACATTTAGGGAGATGGGAGAGTGGAAGTGCCAGGGGGAGGTACAGGGAGAGTGCAAAAGCATAGCTCAATTGTGTGTCCGGTTCTAATTAAGTGCAAGGAAGCAGGGCACTGTAGGGTAGCAGATACAGTATCTCGTGTGCGGTAGGCCCGGAGGCAATGAATGGGGCTACTGGTCGTGAAGTAGACTGGTCCCATAAGGATCAGAGGGAGGCCAGGTACCAGTAAGTACAGCAGACAAGAACATAAGAAGGGGAGCGAGAGAGAGAAAGCAGAAGTGAAAGGAATGTCTTGAGTTGCTTCTGAAACCTGAGATAGTACTGCTCAAGTTTGAGAGAAGCTGTTCCAGTGGTAGGCACCAGCCGATGAGAGGGATATACCCCCCCCACTCTCAACCTGGAGAAGCATCTGACCTGCAGAGAGTTTGAGGTGGAAGAGTGGATGGCTCAAGAAGGAAAGTGTTTAGGAAGAGAGAGGTGATGTAGTGTGGTCCCCGGCCCCAGAAAGCCTTATGACAATGCAGAGAGTCTTGAACTTGATTGTTTCAGCCAACGGGAGCCAGTGCTGAGATTTCACGGCTGGAGAGATACGATCACTGGGCTTGAGGCCAAGGACAACTCGCTCAGTCCTGTTCTGGATTAGTTGAAGAGGGCGAAGAGTAGAGTACGGAGGGCGAAGAGTAGATCCTTCACCTTGCTGTCTCCCTCGAGAAATTCGGCAGTCAGTTGAATAATATGCCATAGCATATTGAATGGTACAGTGAGCAAAACGCATGTGCTGCAAACTCTCATCTCAGAACAGGTTATCATGCCATGTGCTTTCTGGAGAGGAGCGCCTGCTACCTTTTTTGAAATATTTGCAAGGAACTTGGGGTTGGTCACCCTGAGTTACCTGGGGGCAACCAGACGTGGACTCCCTGCTCACTGTGCTCAGAGAGGCAAAGCTTCATCTCACTGATGAGGCCCAACAAAGCTGAAACACGTTTATGGGGTTGCTGTTGGTACTCTTGTTCAGAGAGGAATTGCCGTAGCATTTTGGTGCTGGACTGCCCTTGTGGATGGGACAAAGGCTGATATGCAAATGGGTATTGCCCATCTTTGAAAGGTACAGTGAGCAAAAAGCAATGACTACAAACTCCCATAGTGGGAAGAATAGGTTTGTATGCCATGGTCTTTCTTGAGAGGGGTGCCTGCTCCCTTTTTAGAAAAATGTTTGCAAGGAACTTGGGGTTGGTCACCCTGAGTTACCTGGGGAACCCAGATGTGGACCCCCTGCTCACTGTGCTTGAGAGGCACAGCTCCACCTCACTGATGAGGCCCAACTAGACTGAAACACGCTTATGGGGTTGCTGTTGGTACTCTTGTTCAGATGGAAATCACCATAGCATTTCGGTGCTGGACTGCCCTTGTGGGCGGGACAAAGACTGATATGCAAAAGGATATTTCCCATCTGTGAAAGGTACAGTGAGCAAAAAGCAATGGCTGGGCACTTTCATAGTGGTAAAAAAAAAACACAGAACAGGTTATCATGCCATGTTCTTTGTGGAGAGGGGCGCATGCTAGCTTTTGATAAAAATTTGCAAGGACCTTGGGGTTGGTCACACTGAGTTACCTGGGGGAACCCAGACATGGACCCCCTGCTCACTGTGCTCCGAGAGGCAGAGCTCCAACTCACTGATGAGGCCCAACACAGCTTATGCACGTGTATGGAGTTGCTGTTGGTACTCTTGTTCAGAATTGGAATTGCCAAAGACTGAAAAAGACTGATATGCAAATGCATATTTCCCATCTGTGAAAGGTACAGTGAGCAAAAAGCGTGTGCTGCAAACTCTCATCTCAGAACAGGTTATCATGCCATGTTCTTTCTGGAGAGGAGCACCTACTACCTTTTTTGAAATAGTTGAATAATTTGGCCCACTATTTCATGTAGTCTTCTGTGTATGTCTTTGTGCTTATTGTTCATGTCCATTTGTAGGTCAACACAGAATTGCGGCCCACCTCTAGACATGCACGCTCAATGTCTAGCCTTGGCATGACAGAGAGAAATGCCAGTCGGCTGCTAGAAGGTCCCTTACTATTACCAATGAAAAAAAGAATGACATGTCAACATGCTTCGTTACACTTAGCATAGACAGCTGGTTCCACCTCTGGGCTGCTCTTTGATAGAGCCGACTTTTTTTGTTTAGTGATCATTAGATCATTTGATAAAGCTCCTTGATCATGATCCTCCTTGTATATAAGATCACCAGTGATATGGCAACAATCTTTGAATGGATAAGACCTGTTCGGAGCGGTCAAGAACCGTTGATCCAGCTGAGCCCTAATTTCTAAGAATAATTACCCACTCCCTGCTGAGTCCAAATGGATCCCATCAATCGCTATAATTTTTAGCATTTACATGATGCTTCTCTGAATAGCTATGCTCATATCATCTACACATAACAGGTTTACTTAAAAGTGGTAGCTTCAAGAACAGTTCTTTGATATTTCCACATGTCTAGGTATCATTTGAGGTTGTGATAGGAAAAAGCAAGCATATCAGATTACTCCTGCATTTAATCAATGCTATTATCGCTATGATCATTACTTATTGTGGTGCTCTGCCATGGACCTTGCTACCTAGCTAAATAGAAACCTGGCGATATCCTCCCAACTATAGAAAAATCCAATTGGGCTTATTGATAACCCGGGAAAGTATTCAAGGGTTATTTTTGTGCTCAATTCAATTTGATTATTCTGATGGCCTTGAATGCCAACTGAACAGATTTCAAAAGGTCCAAATGCTTGCACAATGCTGACAAAGGACCTGAAAAATTCAATTTGAAATACAGAATCATTGACATAGCTCTTGGCAATACTCTTGTTGACTCATGCAGTAGGGATGAAGCAAAACAGATTGAGATGTACTGCCTCTTTCGGGATCGGGCCAAACCACATTTGTATACTGTCTTTTACCCACTACAATGCCATGGCAGGCAAAATACAGTGATCTGGAAAGTTATCCAGACCAATGGCTCTGGTTTTTTATTTATCCAGAATCTTCGATCCCTCACTCTTCATGTTGGAAACGACACATAGGGCCTCATTATGGGTTTAATGGCCCGGTATTTCCCTCATTATGGGTCCCCATTCCGACCTTGAGGGCCCGGTATTTCCCCATTCAGGGAACCCGGACCCTGTCCATCTCCATTCCCATTTGAGCCCCCATTTAGCTCAATGGGAATGGTGAGCATGCTAACAATGGGCCCATTAATGACAGGCCCGTTGTTAGCATGTAGGGCTGCTCGCCGGACCGCTAAGGACGTCTGGTAAAACCAGGCATCCTGAGCGGGTCCAGCGAGTGGACCTCGTAATGGGGTGGTAAGGGGTTAATGGCTCCGGCACCTTTACCGGCGCTGTTAACCCCTTACCGCCCTCCTTGTAATGAGGCCCATAGAGTGATATGAGTATGCCCAACTGTGGGCCCCAAGATTGCAGTGACTAGAGATTGAAGTTACACCTCACTGATGAGGTTGATGCATGTTTTGGTGAGTTTTATGGGCTGCTTTGTGTAGCAGGGATATGATTCAACAGCCTGGGCTGGATTGGCCCTTTTAGGGTTGTTTATCAAAAAGGGCACCTGGTTGATGCCTTGCTCTACCCAGGTAGGTAGTCACGTATTAAAGAGCAAAATTGAGCAAGGTCATAGGGTACCTGGCTGATTAACGAAGGGTGAACACACACCTATGGGGGTTACACCTTGGTAAGTGTGTACAAGTAACTGTGAATGACTTCTGACAAAAATATATCAGGACAGTTCTGAGTATTGCAGTTGGATTTTTAATAAAACTGCAGTTTAGGTGTTTTTAGATACACTTGATTGAGAGTAACACAAGATACAACAGTATTTATACATTTTGAAGGTATAGTAACCAGTTTGTGAGTGACAAATTTCAAATATTTGTAACGTCTTTTCACTGCTTACACATCCACTGAGTGGTCCTTGGGAAGGAGACCAGTGGATTTAGTGAGGTGATAGCATGTAACAGTCAGCACATATACATCAAAACAATGAGGAGTTGAAAATGGACAATGCAGACAATATAACAGTCAACACGACAGTGTTTCGGCCAGAAAGTGAGCTTGGATGAGCTATGATGGTGTGGCCTTCATCAGGACGAGATATTCCAAGGCGGGAAGTATCTTGTATGGTCTGTTTAGATAAACAGACGGGGTGTTATAGAGTGGGCACATTCATTGAAAATTAGCACAGGTAGAGGTATCAATACATGAAGGACCGGTGCTTACCGAAACTTCGGAGCACAGTGGCTCAGGGAGTGGCAGTGTCAGCAGTACACTGGTGGATGTTCGAGGTCCTAGAGGTGGCCGTTCCTGGGGAAGTAGGAAGGACATGGAGGCTATGTTAAGCCATATGGAGTGGTGGAGCAGCCAAGGGTAAAAAAAGGGGTAAGAACAAGCTTACCTTGAGGGCCTGTTGCTGCGCATAATATGGGTGGAACAGGCTGGCGTGATGAGTACGCTAGAGTCAACCGCAAGCGTGAGGGGCTGCGGAAAAAAGGAAACACGGGCCTATGATGAAAGGCCTCGGATAGTGTCAAGGGTCAAGGTGCACGTGAGAGTTGGTGAAACGTGCAGGTAACAGCTGGCCACGAACAAGGTGTGGCTGATGAAAGCATATGTGTGCCATGCGGAAGTGGGTCTGAGTATGACTTATCAATGGACAGAAGCGTCCGTGATGCTAAAATTACAACCACAAAGGCAGGCAGCGGAATAGCGGGATGGCTCGTGCAGGGTAGCATGCTTGGCGAGGATGGTATAAAATGGTGGCTGAGCTCCCGTTTTAAAGTGAGACATGCAGCCGGGAAATAGGTGCAAGAGATAACAGAGCTGCAGTGGTTGCATGCACGTGTGCTTACCTGCGGATGAAGGAAGGATGAGCGCTGCAGAGCAAGCTGTCAGCGGTCACGGTCCCTGGCTGCGCACGGAGTGAGCTGTTGAGTGGACTGTAATTAAAAGGGGTGAGCGGCCATGATGAGGTGCGCGAGGCCGGGGTGCCCGTGGGAGTGCCTGACCAAAAAAAGGCACTAAGTACCCAAGGCAAAAATCAGAATACAAATAAGACTAAAAAGCCAAAAAAACTCTCAGCCAAAGGGGGGGCATACTATTGTGTGTGCAAACGCTTTTAGGGTTGGACCAAGTATGCTTTACTTAAGATCTTCTGTAATGTCAGGACAAGCTGAAAACCAATGTTAAGGAAAGTTGCCCACCAAACAATAGTTGTTTGTGATTCATGTAAAAAATGTTGTTAATAACTTTTCACTGTTGCTGTAAAATGAGATTCCACACTGGTTTCATTCTACAAAGATTACACTGGTTCCTCCAAAATATTCAAAATTAACATTTGAAATCCTTTACCTGATCTACAATTGAAAGGAAACATCAATGTATTTATCTGCTACGGTTTACTTCTCTTTACCAGCATACTGCCCCTATTCACCATCACATTGAAGCAAAGGAGGTAGACAGTTTGATGGACAAGTCCACAGACATGACCTTATACATCTGATTCTGCCAGTATCCCCTCTTCCTTCAAGGAGATATCCTCTAAACTGTATTCTGCAAAGGTTTGCAGGAAAGATGTCTCCACTCTCCCACTCTCTATAGCTGAAACAGTGCCTTCCCACTAACCCTTCACAAGAAATACCCTTAGAAAAAAGCAAATGAACATGAATCAAAAATGATGCTGAGTGTTCTTCCTGCCTCACTCTCTGTCTCTCTCTTTCTCTCTCTCTCTCTCTCTCTCTCTCTCTCTCTCTCTCTCTCTCTCTCTCTCTCATTCTGTCTTGTTCTCTCTAGCTTTCTTTCTCTCTCGGCAACCTGCAGTCATACAAAGTTTAGAGGTAATGTGACTATGCTGCATCTCCTGTCGAAATATAATTATTTTATTGTGATCCAGCATGTATCTAAATGGAAGAGTTTGTTTCAAGCTCCAGAGATGTTGAAATAAGGCCTAATATAGTGTGTGTATATTATGTAACTCTATTTACAAATATCTTTCTGGTGAGAGCAAATTAACTGACTGACAAACTTCAAATTGCACAACATAAACAATACATAACTTCATTGAACAAAAACAGCATCTCACGCTATTTGCACCAAACTTGCACGAGGAGCATGGGCCTGCTCCTGAAAGCACACTTTTGCAAATTTGGTATTAATCCATGGAGTAGATATTTTTTTTCAATGCCAAATAAGTAGATATCTCGATTTGGTCCATGGACTCACTTACAGTTTCCATTTCCGGAGATACCTCTGAATCAATCAGTGAGCCGTGTAACGTTTGTGGACATTGTACAAGGGCACTGATTGATCAATTGAAAAATTTGAGGTGCATCCAACCATTTGAAAGAGATGCCATCATGGATTTGCTCACTGTACCCGCAGTCCGTGAACATTGCATAGAGAAAATATTCAAAAACATATCATTACACTTTCCTTAAAAATTAAACAGCCTCTGAGGACTTGAGGGGTGGTGAGGATGGGGTGTAGTATGTGCAGAAAATGCTAAGAATTGGGTGGTTTTTGTCTCAAATGTCCGCAAATATCTCAGATGTTTGGGTACATTGCTGTGATGTTCGCGAATTTGGCAAAGGACTGACCCGCATTCCTATGTATGCACAGGTTGGTGAACTGCTGTTTTTGGTGGCTTATAACTTTGTCACCATTCAACGAATCCCCGTGAAACTTTGCCGAAAACGTGAGAAATGCAGTGTGCATGCTTCATCAAAATAGGCCTATTAGAGTACAACTGGAATCAGAATAGACTCAACAATGTTGTTCATTTAACATTTCAGTCTGATAGCACAGTGAGTAGAACTCTCGCTTTGATGTCCGTGCAGAGCCTGCCAACGCAGATAAATGAGCACCACACACCTTGGGTAATATAATCAGCGCTCAGATACCTGAGGGTTTGTAGCGCTATATGAATGTTAAATTATTATTATTATTTCATGGATGATAAGTGCGGCTTGAAAAAAGAAACTGATCTATACTTAATATATATGGAACTCGACACATCCTAATACTCTCGATATAGACTTAATTCCATTAAAATGTTTAAAGGAATAAAATGTCCCCAAATGAATGAAGAAAAGTAAATTGTGTTAAAATTAGCTATGTTGTAGGAGAAAATAGGCATCCTTTACTTCAGCGAGTTAAGCGCTTGCCACAGACATCTGCATTGCACCTGCACCCACAGTTTAAAATTCTAGTAGTGCCAATTTAGCTTGTCATCTTTGCAGAGTCAGTACATTGAGCAAGATGAAATCAGAAACAGTAACTACTAATAGTACAGACCTTATGTAGGGGAAAATCCAACCTGAGTGATTGCATTTAAATATGATGTTATTATGCGCATCGCTATTTTGAATTATAAATAGGTAATCCAAATATGAAGGTTACAAAGATAAATGTTTTTACTCTGATACCCCTTCTGAAGCATAAGCATGCATGTTGGGATGTTTCTCAATAACAGTGGTTTTCTGAGATAATCAAACCAAAAGATCCTAGAAATAGTTTTGAAAATAATATGGAGAATCAACCATTATTTAGAATGAAATAGCAAGGCAATGGAGATGAGATTGATTAATTAAACAATATATTGCATGAATGGTATTATGTTTCAATGTACTTTTCACATCCCAACAAGCCCTTTGTTTTGTTTTGTATGTTTGATAATAAAAAGAAAATAAGATAATAAATCAGACACTCTGTTTGGACAACCCCAAGAGAGTCATCATAGCTCTTCGTGGAGATTGTAGAATGGTCCCTTGAGAAGCAACACACACACATTCCGACAACTTTGGTAGAGGATATTTGCAGCCTGCTCCTCTTTATGCATGTCGTCCACATTTTCTTCTGAATATCAGTGTTATCTGGGTCAACTAGATCAATAGTAGCATCTCAATATTTCCTATTTTTTCTCAACGAACATCTAACACAGCACCCAAATTTGTGAACAGCTTGGCACAGCTCTTCAGTGATCTACATCTTTCGGATAGAAGGTTGCTTGGAGAGATAACCCTAATGTTAAATGCACAATGTACAACTTCCTGTGGTAATGGGGAAATGGTGGAATAGCAAAATCATATTGATTTTATATCAGGTGGGCAAGCACTGTCGGTTTATTTGACGGGTCCTTGTGTGGCAGACCTCCAAATAACCAGACACAGAATAAATGCAATCCTCTACAGAAAAAGCTTGGAACACCTTTTGCGAGGATAACAAGATTCTTTACTTCCAAAAAGAAAAATACATGTCAGCAGGGGCATTCACACCCTATTGCCACGTAGCACACTGGTTTTTTCAGGAAAGACAGAGCATTTTGAGGTACAACAGCGTCACTCATGACAAAAACAATATACAGTGTATGCACATACAGTCGGCCCCTTATCGACCATTCAATGATTGGCTGGCATTGCATTTGTCGATCTTCTTCCATGTGGACCTTGGCAGCGATAACTTCACACTGTGGTAATTCAATTGGTTCATTAGACAAATAGACCTTTCTTTACACATTGCACCTCGTAATTTAGACATGAGTGTGGTGGATACTCTCGAGGTCAAGATAGCTCTCAGAAATGTGAGAAGCTTACCTCGATCCCAGATGCTCGGGCACCCGCACCATGCCTCCCCATTGTTGGCCTAAATTTGTTATTCTCACCCCGCACACCTCATGGCCCAAATCACAGGACATGGTCTTCGGACTCCCCCCCTTGCATCTGTCCCCTGCATGGGTTGCACAGTGCGGCACACTAATCAATTGTCAGTTGAGAGATTTAGGACTCTGGGCCGGTGGGCCTCTGGCAGTTCAAACAGAGTGGTTGGGGGATTGGTGACATTGATGCTCTAAATCTGGAATCCATGTTTTGACTGCTTCAGACCTCTGCCCTTCTTCTCGTAAAATTGTCCTTCGATGCCACGTACATCTCTATTCGAGCTTCGTTATTCACATTCCTTTTGACTGACAAGGGCCTATGCTGTGCACAATTGATGGATGTATCTTGTGATCAAAACTACCTTCTTTATCCTTGCCTGGAAGGGGGACAGGGACACAAATGTGCACTGCAGCTGAACTGCTCTGCCCTTTTACTGATAGTGCTGGGTCCTACTCATGTCAGTGCTAACCCCCCAAAATGGTGGCATTTCAGCATGTTCTCCACTGAGGTTACCCGTCCCACCCAATTCTGGATCCCTACATCTATCATACTATCCCTTACATATGATATGATATGATGAGTTATTTATAACGTGCTTAATACCCAGAGGTTTGTAAGCGCGTCCCCACGGATTGAACCTGTGTTGCTTCATGTGGTCTTGCTTCCAAACCAAGCACGTTGCCCCTGAGTTATCCTCCCATGACTACACCCCATGCACACCTGGGATACCTTGTGTTAACCATTGCAGCTCAGTTTACCACATAGCTCTCAGTTGGAACCGATTGTGCAGGAGAGGGAGTTGGACCAGTATCCCAACATCCTCTACCAAAGGTTGTGGTAATCCATTCTAGAAGTTGCTTCTCGAAAGGCTGCTCATGAGCAAATACTTGGGAATGCCAGAAAAATAAACTGTAGATATTGGTGGGAATGATGCTGACATTTGTAACAGCTTACTTACTTATTTCCCTGATTTTTTAGAGGTAAATGTACATGTCGCTATGTTTTCGTTTTTAAATACATTTTGTTGGTGGTGAGGGTGCACTCCTTTTATTGCAATGTTCCCTGACGATAACATCTCTGGCCTAATTTCTTCTTCTTATGACTCTCATTCTTTGAACTGATTGATTCCGGGGATGAGGAACAGAACTATGATTACTTTTGGAGTCCCACTTTGAGGATGATAAAGGAGGAGAATGGTAATAACACATTCGATGTGTTAACAATGTGTTTATGGTGACGTTCATCCTAAAACATCCACTTTCATTTATTTGTGCTTTTTAGCTGATGATCATACATTCTATCTGCTCAGGAAGATCTATTTCCATCCTCACACATTACTCTTTGTCACTTCTGTGCATGCCAGGATACATCCAGGTAAACCATGCCGGGATGCTAACAGCAATATACCCACCTGGGTGGGAGCATTAACAGGTCTCGTAACACACCAGGGCTCATTTTTCGCTCGAGCCTGTAACTCGGTCCCACAGTATTACCTGCCCTGGTAAGTTTTTTTAAAATTAATTATTACATTGCTTAGGAGCTGGAGGAGTCTGTCATTACCTCCATGCCCTCTTCCTTATCCCAGTACTTTAGTCTATGAAGGACTCTGCCTTCCTGACAGTCATATCCAATATCAATCTACCATTTTGTAGAGCCGCAACCCCTTACCGTCAGGTGCCGCTAAAAGGGACGGGTATTCAGGAACTGCCTGTTTTTTTTCTTCTGTCCTCTTTACAGAAATTGGGCCTGTTGGGCTGGTCCAGTCTGGATTCCTGGCACATGTGGAATAATAGAATAGGAGTCAGACAAAGGAGTGGCATATTTCAACAATAATTTATTTAGAACAAAGAAAATAACCTACCTCGCCTTATCTCAAAAGGGTTATCCATACCTGAACAAAAATCAATTCGGGTGCTCATCATCAGCATGTTTGTCTACATGAAAAATAACTCTCCTCTATCCAAAAACCTACTTTAACCCTACCAATAAGCTAGAACAGGGTTCAGCATCCAAAGAACATAATAATACCAGTAGAATTCCCCTGGTGAACTCGTTCAGTCTTTATCCCTGTCCTAGTAACATTTAACTTTAGGTTCTGATTCAACAAAGAGAGCGTGGTCAGGAAAATCACTCCCTTCTCCTGACCCACCTTGCACAGCCGTAAGGGCTGTCTTGGGATTGTCTTTGGCAATAGTCAGCAAAAGTCTCTTCAGTTCTTCCCAAGAGCTTCTCAAGGCTTACCTTATAGTTCCAGCAATTATTCCCTGATACGGTCATTCTCAAGATGTCACTAGACAGTTCTTGTCTGATATTTTAATCTGATTTGGATTATCACTGTGATGAGGGAGATTCCTCCTGAGGTGCTCTTGAGTATTAGATTTCCGAATAACACTACTGAGGGATATTACTCACAATGCTTTCTGGACTCTTGGTTCTCTGGGTATCACCACTGTGATGAGGGAGATTACTCCAGAATAACTCTTGACTCTTGGTTCTATGGGAATCACCACTTTGACAGGGGAGATTACCGTTGAGAATCTCTTGAGTCTTAGCTCTCTAGGTGTCACTACTGTGATGAGGAATATTACCCCTGAAGCTCTTGTCACTCTTGGTTCTTTGGGTATCACTACTGTGGTGAGGGAAATTACCCCTGAGGCTCTCTTGAATCTTGGTTCTCTGGGTATCATCACTGTGATGAGTGCGATTACTCCTGAGGTTCTATTGAATCTTGATTCTCTGTCTATCACTACTGTGATGAGGGAAATCTCTCCAGAGGCTTTCTTGATTCCTAATTCTCTGAGGGTCACTACTGTGATGATGGAGTTCACTCCTGAGGCTTTCTTGATTCTTATTTCTCTGTGGGTCACTACTGTGATGAAGGAGATAATTCCCGAGTCTTTCTTGATTCTTAAATTGCCCCAAGCCACAGCCTGGTCTCCTGCTGTTTTCACTACCTGTAACTCATTGGGACTCCGTCTCTGGTTCTTCCTGGGGTGACAGGCTGACTTGTGTTGCTTCAGCACTTTCTGATTCCTTCACTCTATTCCCCACTTTGCCCTCATGGCTCTGCAGAGACTTGGGCCCAACGTCACCACCATAATTGCAGAACCACACAGTCTACCTCCCCTAGGTCACGCCACCGCTGATTTCTGTTTCACTCTTCCACTGATCAGGAGCTTGGCTTCCCCGCCAGTGCTCCATCAACTGCTCCTCGCTGTCTCTGCTGCTGGAGATCAGCTTTCCTGCAGCTTTATGTTCCCAGGTTTGAACTTCACAGGCTGGACTGGCTTCACATCGGCTGCTCTCTCTCTTTCTGAGTCCTTTCTCGCTCTTTTTTTCCCGTGGCTGGGTTCTCCCCAGAATAAGGTTAAAGTCCTTCTTTACAGTTGTTAAAGTAATCTTTATGCCTCCTTGGGGTCAACTCTTCTCAGTACTGTAGTAAGGCAGCTGTTATGATTCTGTAGGTTTCCTTGGCTCTTCTTCATCTTGGTTATATTACTACATGAGTCAAAGACTGAAGAGACATTAACATAACAGACAGTATTATCATCTGGATTTTATGACAAAGCCTTGGTCTCAAGAAAAAAGGAGTTCTGGAGTTAGTTCATGGAATGGGTATCCTTATGCCCAAGAGGGGAGTCTCTCACTGTGAGGTTCCACAATCCACCACCCCTACGGTGATTATTGAGTAGCGTCCTCACCTCCCTAGCCTCACAGGGAAGGGCTCCCTTCTGCGGAGAAGTGGCAAGATCCCTGAATCATCACAGACATCAATGTCAAGGGCCCTGGGGGCACACTGCTGATGGATCCCGGATGGTGCCAGGCCCCGCAGGACACCTGTGCCAGGCTGGATGGGGTGGGGGGCAGGCTCCACCCTGTCCAGAGTTTTCACATGCCGGATTAGACGAGCAGGTGGAAGAGGTACAACACTGCTGCATCCTCCAGTTGCTACGGGATAGTACTGTGCCAGTGAGCAGGGAGAGTGTGTGTTGTCAGGGCCTCCATGCAGCACTGATCTGAGCTGAACTTTGCCTATGTGTAGAGGCACATGGGGAGTCAAAACCTCCTCATCCCTTGTTATCTAGTGAGTGTGCTTATGGGGGAGGAGTTGGGGGCACGAGAAGGATCCCAAATGCATGGATGCATGGGACATAAAGTCCTGGATATATGAGCTGCCTGTGTGGGGCCTGAGTAGCTCATGCACTTGTTAGTCTGGCATGGCTTATCTCCCTGATGTTGGCAAGCAAGGCTGCCAGACTAGGAAGATTATGTGTTCACTCTTGCTCTCCCCATCTGGGGGGGGCATGATGGTTGCTCAGGACTGATCTTCAGTTGGGCCAGGTTAGGGAGGCCAGTTGTGTTTGGTCCAAGGTGTGGCCAGCACTCCCCCTCTATTAAGGGTGATAGAGGAGTGGTGGGTTCAACACAAGAGGAGGTGCTAGCTATTTAAGGAGGCCTTTCAGTTCCTGTGTTTTGTTGGTAGTATCTGGATGGTTTTCTTGAAAAGTAACATCAACAGCCGCGCAAACCAATTCACACTCATTCAAGTGTTCAAAATGTTGTTGTTTGTAACATATTTTCATAATTCAAGTAAATGTTCAACATATTGATACATTCCACTTTCATAAATCATGGTTGATAAACATCTTAAAGGTCTTGTGTTTCTCAAATGCTCTATATCCAAGGAAAATATTTTAGTTCCTTGGATCCCTTGCTCCTAGAAAAAGCCTTATTTTTTCTCTTGGTTACTTCTTGTTTATATGTGGTGTGAATTGTTCCATAATAACCAAAAGCATACATTGCTGAATTTTTATTAAGTTAAGTTATTGTCTAACCTGTACCACCTCTCCAATTTCGTGGTTTTATCTCACAATTCACCAATATCACGTCTCCATTTTTATTGTTTTTCTACTCACAATTTACCAACATGTGTTTCACTAAATGTGATTTTAAGTATTCTAAGATCTGTAGTGAGCTTCCTCAGGCCATTTCACATCTATTTTAACATACACGTTTCTTTCATTTAAGCGATTTAACATGCTACAGTCAATTCTGTTTGTCCTGACCCAACATCAATAATGGCGGGAAACAAAACAAAGGTGGATGAAGAAGAAGAAAGGGGAAACACAAAAAGAAAATGATGCGTGTGTTTAATTTAATGTTTTCATTATGTTATTGTTAGTTAGAAGTACTGTTCTGCTTTGGTAAAATGTATCAATGTTATGTTACCTCAAGTGTGAGTATTATAAACACTCCCTAATAAGGACAAACAACCACTTAAGTACTGGATTTATGACCAGGTACGAGGAATCAAAACGAAAGATGTGAGAGAACCAATAGTAGCACATTGGGCAATAGAACATTAGGAAGAATCGATGGAAGAATTAAGATTCTGTGGGATAGAAACATTGGAAAGAAATTTGAACGGTGCAAACCCGGGAAGCTATACTGAGACAAAATAAAGCAAAATATATGTTTTAATTCAGATTGACTAAAGATAGTTGTCTACAGCCAAAGTCCACATATGAATTGTGCACTGTGTTATGGGCTCATCATCAGTGTATGATCTTTATCATGTCCTAGAACTCATTACACAAAACAAGTTATAAGTATACAATAACACAATTTAGTATAAAAACAACCTCTAAAATCATGTGTGGGCACACGGTCAACACAAAATAGATTTGAGTAATTTTTGGCCTGCAGCATAATTTAACCAGTAGGAAATAATTCCACAGGTTCATGGATTTATAAAGTGCAAATGCGTAAGTGCTTTATAAAACAATCTACGTGATAGGCTGCAAAGCTCCTGTAATTAATCTCCACAAACTCTAAATCAGTGGGGAACTTCATTTCTGCAAGGCCTCCTTATAATGTATTCAACAAACTATATGCATTATTGGAACTCTTAAATAGTTGCAATGTACACAATCAAAAGTAAAGTTGAAGTACCCATAGAAATATTACAAATATGAGTTTGATAAAAGTGATAGTGTGTTCATTGGGGAATTACATGGAACAGTAGTAACAACTTTAAGGTATTTATTTAAGCTTTTTTGAACTGATTGAGTGTTATGTTTGTAATCACGTGGAACACACGTGTGTAGATGATAGAGAATGAAAATTGCTTATAGGCGTAATGAGTTAGAATGAATATTCGATTATAAATAAATACACATTTATAAGAATGGATGCAACAGAATAACAGAAGTTTACAAAGTAAAACAAGATGATTAATGAGGCATGTAACTTAACACATAATCTGTGTATTTAGACATGGGGAGTCTATTTAGTTCAAAGATGGACGAACTACAACTTAGAAACATTGTAGCTCAATATCCCCTTTCTCTGTCCATAAACGGGAGTAGGTTGCTGTATAAAAATACAACAAAATAGCAGATACATGCATCTATAAGATCGCCATTACATATGCAGCAACGCCAGAAGACACTGCATACAACTAAGAAGGTATAACGTGATACGCCAGTTTAGGTTAATCAAGTTCAAATAAGGCTATTTAACTGATGTAGATAAACATACACGTCATACAATAAAGGTTATAATGTTTTCACAAATTGGGGTTCATATAATAGTAAACAATGATACATGGAATAAATGTTTAAGCAATTTTGTTGAAACATTGAAAATCAGTTTCTAACATGTGTGGAGTGTGGATAATACTCACACTTGAGGTAACATAAAATTGAACAATTTTACTAAAGCAGAACTTTACTTTTTATTAACAATAAAATAATGAAAATTAAAATTGAACACACACGTCATTTTCTTTTTGTGTTTTCCCTGTCTTCTTCTTCACCCACCCACCCCCCTTCTTTGCTTCCCACAATTAATGATGCTGGGTCATGACAAAGAGAATTGACTGTAATGTGTTAAATCACTTAAAGGAAAGAAAATGACAATGGCTCTGTTGTACACCGTGCGCCACGGGGTCTCAGCTGCTCTGTGGCTTCGAGGGCATCGCAGGACTTGGCTGCCTGCGTGACGCTCCGTTCCCCACCATGTGCCACAGGGTTGCAGCTGCTCCGCAGCTTCAAGGGTTGTGTCCGGGTGCGCCGACACACTTCACTGCGCGATGGCAGACCTTGCTATGGTGCTGGATTTCTGAATAATCCTCGTCGCCATTGTGGAATTCCAGGCTTACCCTCTCGTAATACCCTCAAGCCGGTTCCCAATGATAGGGGGGACAGCGGGAAACATGTAGCACGTCTTCTTTATTCTTTAATAACTTCCCAACTGCCTTCCCTTATCCCCCGCCCCCTCCCTAACACCAACGTCACTTCCCAGGGATGGACTCGCAACGGCGACCTTCCCACATAATGATGTGGAGGGATTGTAGCGCACGTCTTGACAGACGTACAGACGTGCTCACTACAGATCTTAGAATACTTAAAATCACATTGAGTGAAACATGTGTTGGCAAACTGTGAGATAGAGAAAACATAAAATTGGAGATGTGATATTGGTCAATTGTCAAATAAAACAACACAAATTGGAGCGGTGGTATTGGTTTAAAAAGACCTTATGTTATGTTCTTGTTACACTTAAATGCTTAAATACATTTCTCCAGTTTATACTTTTGGTTGTTACAGAACACTACACACCACATATAGGCAAGATGTAACCGAGAGAAAAATGTGTTTTTTTCTTGCAGCTGGGGATCAAAGGAACTAAAATAATTTCCTTGGATATAGAGTCTTTGAGAAACAAAAGACTTTTAACTTGTTTATCAAGCATGTGTAATGAAAATGGAATACATCAACATACTGGTAATTTACTGGAATTATGAAAATATGTTACAACTAACATTTGGAATATTAAAAGTAAATTCAAAGCATTACAAAAGAGTGTGAATTGGTTGCGCAGGTGTTGATGTTACTTTTCATCAAAAGAATTTTGTTTGTATTCTGCTTGTGGAAGCATAATTTTAGTAATACTGTTGCAGCATCCACATTTATCAAATAAATGTTAGTTTAATCACATTTGAACTAACCCAGACAGGACTGTAGTTTATTTTTTCCACATTTTAATAGTACCTGGATGGTAGCAGACAAATCACTTAAGGAGTCAGTAGTCATGGGAAAGCAGAATGAGAATAGGAAGCACAGTACTCCCTACCCCAGTTTCGCCATTAGCCCTGATGAGTTACCCTTGAAACCCTGTAAAACATGTCAGTCCAACTCTGAAGCCAGACTGTTGAAAGTTCTGAAAGTAGCTATGAGGAGTGGGCAGTAAAAGCAGGGGGACATGAAAGAGAACACCTCCCTCAGCCCCTCATCATCCACAGACTCTTCTACGGCTTCCTCCTCGGATAATGAAGAAGGCCAGAGGGGCAAGTTGTTGGACCAAAAAGCTGTCTGCAAGGTCCTGAACAGAGTGGCAGACTGTATGAAGTTTAGGGACCCTACACTGAGGATGGAAGCTGAGGACCCCATGGTCCAAAAATTTGAAGCTAGCCCTAGGAAGGGCGGCCCAGTGATTTCCGCCATTGGGAAGTGGATAGGAAGGGACTATAAGGAGCCAGAAAAGTTGTCAGCACCTAGGTTCATGTAGAAACTATGTTGGAGGAGAAGATTGTTCCAATTTAATTGAGGGTATGCATATGCTGGTGGAGCTGTTGCCAGACCTGAGATACAAGCAAGGTCCGGGCTGTATCCCTGGCCATAGGTACCACGATAGTGGCCCAGTGAGACATCAAGGTTAAATACTACAAAACCAAAAACTCAGAAAGATCAGTGACCCTTCATTGTCCCTTCTGGGGTTCCAAACTTTTCAGAGAAGATTTAGAATTCAATTTGGACTTGGCCTATAACCAGGCAAAGCATGTAGGCTCTATCAGGGGGGAAATCCCATTCTCATACGGCTCGACTGAGGTTGGTCCAGTGTTCCAGGCCCCATTAAATGGCATCAGCAGGGGACGGATGCCCAGTTTTCAAAAGCCACAGGAGGGGCTCCGACTAGCCAACAGAAATGAGAGAACCCTGTCAGTAAGGACCTACCTCCTGTCCTGTCATAAAATGACTCACTTTATGACTCCATTTACCAACACTATCCTGCTCACACATTCACACATTAGCATCTCCATGCCCTACCTTAGATCGACTCTGAAATGCAGACCCCCCATATCAAAAATGAGATGTGACCTATGATGCAAGTGCCAATTTCGGAAACCTTCTCTACTCCTAGGCTGCAAAAAATCCTTTGCCGCACTAACCTCTGCAATTGACTTTGCCAAATGTTCCTACTTCACAAATCTAATCTCCTTCCTTTGCAATCAAACTTTCAACTACCCTCCAATCTTTGTTCACACCTCACAAGCCAATATCCTTGCCTCCCCCTTTCTTCTAGTGACTTTGCTCACTACCTTTCCTTTAACATCTCTAACCTTTGTGACACTCTCACAGCCCTCCTTGTTGCTCTGCCTCCCGAGCCCTCCTTCTCTCCACCACCTCTCCCCCACATCTTGCTCACCCGACTTCTTCTCCCCCCCCTCACCTATTGAATTAGATTATTTCATGGCACGGACTGACCTGTGCCCTTTTATTTACTGCAGCTGTCAGTCTGGAGTCACCACGGTTAAAGTGGAAGGGTGTCCAGAGTTGAGCGTAGGAGCGGCCTGCTTCTAGTAAGTTATTTCTTGAATTAGTCTTCCTTTATCTTTGGTGCTGTCTCCTTGCTTCTTGATCTTTTGTGATTTTTTCTTTCTTTTTCAAAACTTCTGTGCTGTCTTCCTTCTAATCTTCCGTGCTATCTCCTGTCTTCTTTTTCTCAGGAAAACTGAGCAGTGCAGAAAAGAGAGTAGGAGACAGCGGTATTCCAGGTAGAAGTCATGGAATGCCTGGCACGTTGTGCCAGTATTTATGACCTTTTATAGGCTCTTCAGAAAATCTTGTAAGATTGCAGAATTCTCCATCTTTCACTCTAAGGCTCACCACTCCAAACGCTCCTCTATACTCATCGTTTTGTACCTTTCTGCCGCTATTGAAACTGTTGACCACTCTTCTCCCCTCCTCACTCTCCTGGTCCATGGGTTTCGCAAATCTATTATTGACTGAATCACTTCCTATTAGGAAGGTCGATCCTTTCAAATCTCTCGGAACTCACAAACCCCTAACCCGTCTCCCTGTCGGTGTCCACAAGGATCAATCCATGGACCTCTGCACTTCACCCTCTATACCTCTGCCCTAGAAAGACATATCTCATCCTTTGACTTTCACTATTACCTTTTTGATGACACTCAAATATGTTCTCTATTCCTTTTTTTCAACCCAGCAAACTCAGAACAGATTACAGACTGCCTCTCTGCAATGAGTCACTGGATGGCTCTCCGCTGCCTCATAGTGAACTCCTCAAAAATGGAAGTAATCTTTCTCCCAACTTCCAATGCCATCCCTATCTCCTTCCCGCCTGCTTCCTCAAGACTTACCATTTTGGGGTCCTCTTTGATAGTGGCCTACGACTGCAGTGATTCATCAGTGACTCTGCCTCCGTTGCTCGTGTTAACCTTCTCAAAATCCTGGTCCTGCCCTTCCTCGCCCCAGTACTTGGCTTCCACCCTCCCTCCAGATGCCAATGCCCATCCATTGTGAGTATTACAGGCAGTCCCTGGAGTAACTACTCCTTTTAGGGGTGCCTGGAGGTAAGGAGTTGGGGCTCTAAAAAATGTGAAGATCGTTTTGGATATGACTGTTGGGAAAGTAGGGGCCTTCATAGAGTACATTTCTGGGACGAGAACGAGAACTGATACAAAAAGAGCAATATAGTGGAATATAGTGTTCACAAACACAACTTTATGTTAGTCACAGAAGTCTGTGATATGCAAGATATGTCATTTAAGAGCTAGAATTGTTATTTTCAAAGCCTTCATCAACAAATTTAGCAATGCTAGACTCAACAGGTCTTATAATTGAAATCACACAAATCAAGTAAAACGTGGCGACCTAAGAACTTGCCCATTCGACCTATTCAGTTAAACAAGTATTTATTTATCCATTTACATAGCAGCGCCTTAGGTCCATCGGCAAACGGCGCGAATAGAAACAGACCAACATACAAATCAAACAGCAATCAACACAAAGCAAATAACATATAGCATAAAATGATAGACAAATAACAAGAAAATGTAACCTAATAAGGATAAGTTGGTGCAGGCATGTCTCCCACCAGTCCTACAGATGCTGCCACCTGTGGCCTACCCCTTTTCTTAATGTTAGCATGGTTCGTACACTTGCGTTTGTTACAATAGTTGGACGTGTCAACATGTAAATCTCCAAGCTCCGCTCCTCCCTCTCCTGCACCGAGATAGAATCACGCAGTCGGGCCTGGCCCGAGCACAAACATTGACAAAGACGCTGTAGTCTGTTCCCCACGCTTGGTTCAATGTACACGTATTTTAAGGATAAAAGTTTCCAAAAAAACACTGGAGCTATTATTTTCTGCTGAATTCACATAAAGGTTTGGAAGGAGAAGTATAGGGGCTTGTGGGTGAACAGTGTGTCACTTCAGCGCCTCGTTATTACTTTGAGCAGTGCCCAACAGCCACTCCATGTCACATTGGATCTCTTGTAAAACTAATATTATTTTAAAGATGCAGAAACGGCAATTTGAAATAATCGAGTTGCATCAACTAACACAAACGTTGGGATTCGAACTGGGATTTCAGCTGGTATTTTAATGAAGTGTGTCTGAATAAAGGAACCCTCTCTGTCACTGCAGCAGCTGACTTTGATATACAGACCGCTGATAGGAGCAACACGTGTTAACACTAAGAGGCTTCCAGCGCGTGGACCGAGACATCAACGCTTCACAGTCCTGTCACCTGAGCCTGTCTCCCCATAATCTGAAGCGCGGGGCACAAGGTCCTGTTAGGCGTGTTAAATATAAGGTGCCTGAAGAAAGCCTTCCCCGTGCACGTGCTCACTCATATCACCAGGACACCTTCCCAGTGCAGTAGCTAGGGATCTTTCGCTCTCTTGGAGATCTAGTCAGTTTTGCATGTTTCCCTATTGATTATCGGGCCAATATGCAAACCAATTGTCACTACACGTCTCGGGGTGTGATTGTTCACTTATTTGAAGGCAAGTATTTTTTATTTACTGAAACAGTTTATTATGTGGCTATCCTCCACAATCTGTGCACGGAGACAATCGACTTCTGGGACCTGGCGACTGGCGCTCGTACAAAAAAAGCAACATGGAAATGAATAAAGGTAACAACAAATGTTGTGTTTATTGTATTCCTGCTGGCTTGCTAAATAGTGGAACGTCAATAATGGCTGATCTGTTGCGTCAGTGTGGTTGTGCGACCCTATTTATAGTCCTCTGCCTTGCAGCTCACATTTCAGGGATCATCAGGCCAGGAAAACAGTCCTGACGGTGCTCGGTGACATCCATGTGCGACGGCAGGGGCAGCCTTAAAACCTGGATAATTTAAAACACGTCATCACAAAATGATGTTGCAGCGTGCCTAAATCCCGGCTAAACATCATCAAACCAAGCACAATCTGTAATTCTGTTATTATAGCCTCACGTGCCCAAATACTACTCACAAACCAGTCTCAAAGGAGTGTCCTGGTCACCTGGCCAGCTCCACCTCCTCCAGCTTTTCCAGCCAAACGGTGACTACTTAAAGGCTGTTCCCCCCATCCCATGCAGTGCTCTCCCCCGCGACTCATAGGAGTGTTACTGGCCATGGGTCCAGCTCAGCCTCCTCCAGCCCACCAGCTAGTGAGTCACCTGAACTTCCCAGTGTTAATGTTGTGTTCTGTACTAGTCCTTTGTTTTGAACTGTTGGTCACTATAATACTTTTGTTATTTTATGTGGTTACTTCCAGCTTTTGTTTTTGCACTTTTTGTCTCTACAGGTTAATGATGTTGCTGCTGGGCCATATTTTACACTGTTGGTTGCTGTTTGCCTATTGTGATATTTTGCTCCTATGAGCCTATTGCAATCTGTTTTGTTCACTACAGGCATATTATTAACTTTTTTTTTATCAATACTGGCCAAATGCGAATATTAGTCCTTATTGGTTTATTGCGAAGTCATGTTTCTCCCACTTCACTTCATCATACATCCATATCTCTACCCCCCCCTTCGCCTCAGTCTCTCTAGCCTCCACTCAGGAATTCTATGCTCACATTAGAATGACTCCCCTGTTCCGCGAACCTTGCACCCTCATTCAATCCCTTTCCTTTATGCCCCCCTCGCAAAAGGCACTCCCCACTGCCTCCCTTGCAATACATGCACATTCAAACTTGATTTATACATCCTTTCTGCCAATTCACTTGCCATTCAGACATGGGTGACTAGCAGGGCCTTAGCCGCCCCCTCGTAACTTTAAAGCCGAATGCATACATGCATAATAGCACCTCCTACTTTTCCCATATCTGGAAATGGTCCCTCCAAGGGCATTCAACCAACAGAGCGATGGCACCATAATTATGGTGAAAGGCGCTATACAAAGGGCAAAATGCATGAATTAATGAATTAATTAATGTCATGTCCATCAGGCAGTCTCTACTTGGTGGCCTCCTAGTTCCCATTCTCTCTTGGAGTCTATCTTTAATTCCATCAATAACTGAGTGGTTATAAGTCGTGACAAATGTCCAAGAGCTCCTTTTGGCATTAACACAGGCCCTAAAGTCCAGGAGCTCCATTCAGAGTGCAAACACATTAAACCCATAGAGTGCCCACCTATCAGCAAAATGCTGATTTATGGTTCATAGGGATCCATTATTGCACCATTGGAGAAATTGCCACAAAAAATTACATTTCCCAGAGGCCCCCAAACATTACATGGACTACATCACATTGGTCTTCTTGGATGAAAAGGCATACAAGGACCCTCCCTCATTACGAGTTTTGCTTGTCATGATAAGTACATGGATGTCTCCCTCCCTGATGGTTACAAGAGCCTCTCCGCACCCAGATCCACCCAACCTGGAGGTGGTGTAGCCCTGATCTTTCCTGAGTGGATTCCTGCATGTTTCGTCCTCACTCAGACTTACTCTTCTTTCGAATGCCTTGTTTGCAGGCACTCTCTCTCTCTCTCTCTCTCCTAGCCACTCTCTTACTGTTGCTACCCTCTACCAGCCCCCTGGTCAAATCTCCTCATTTCTCTCTGAGTGGGCAGATTTCTCCTCCGCCCTCCTAGCCTCTACCACTAAACTCTTCCTCCTTGGTGACCTCAACATCCATCTTGATTCTCCCTGTTCCTCTTCCGTACTCTTTTGCAACCTATGTGATTTCCTCTCCCTTTCTATTCTCCCCTCCGGCCCGACTCACACAGCAGGTCATACACTTGATGTTTTGATCTCCTCTGGCTTCCACCTCTATGCCCCTCGGACCACTCCTCCCTCCTGGAGTGATCAATGCCTCCTCAGCTCGCATCTCTCCCTCTCTTCCCCCCAAGCCAAGCTTACCCCAACATTGCCACCTGCATTCTTGGACATCCAGCCCATAAAGCTTGTGTCAGTTGAGGCTTTCGCTGTCGTCTTCTCTCCCCCTCCTACACTCCTGGCTGACTCTCACTCTGACTCAGCCCTGTCCCGGCTCTACTCTTCTATTTCTGATACTCTTGATTCTCTCGCTCCTGTCATGAGGATCTGTTTGAAGTCCAAAGCCAAGTGCAATTCCTGGTATGACTCAGGCTTAGCTACACTTAAACATAAGTGTAGGGCGGATGAGAGGAAATGGAGGGCTTCTTGTTCATCCTCTGACAAACTGGCCTGTCGCCTGCTTCAAAGGCAATATCGACTTTCTTTCATCACCAAGAAATGAGCCAACATTCAAGCCTGTGTCACTGTGGCATCTAACAACTTGGTTGAACTCTTTAAAATCTGCAAGGAGCTGGTCAACCCTGCTGCAGTCTCTACCCCTTGTCTTGCCTCCCAGGCTCTTTGCAAAGCCCTTGCCACCCACTTTATCTAAAAAACCAAGGACATCCTGTCCACCCTCTCCTCCTCTTCACCCCCCCCTCTCTGTCTGCGCTCACTGGCCCTTCCTCAGTCACCCCCCATCCTCTTTCACATCCTTTCCTCTTTTCTTCCCTGATGAGGTCACTAGACAAGTCCAATATATGAAAGCCTCATCAGAACAGGTTCATCCCTGTTCCTCTAAAAGCATCAAGGACCACATTGATACCCTGGCTCTGGCCCTTGAGATTTTTGCAACCTTTCCATTGCCTCAGGATCCTTCCCCTCCCCTCTGAAGCACTCCCCTGTGCATCCTCTTCTCAAGAAACTCAAAGCAGATCCTACTTGTCTGGCTAAAAATCGCCCAATTTCCATTACTCCCTTTTTTGGTAAACTACTTGAAAAGCTGGCCATCTCTCAGCTGATCCTTCACTCTGATTCTGTTGGTTCACTCCATGACCACCAATCTCACTTCAGAGCGGCAATATGTATGGAAACTGCTCTCCTGAACATCCGTGAAGATCTGCTCTTCAACCTTGACTCTATCATTCCCTCTGTCCTCATCCTACTCGATCTCTCCTCTATCTTCGACACAATCAACCATATCACCCTACTCAACTGTCTCCGTGATAACCTGGGTATCACCAATCAGGCTCTGGCCTGGCTGACCCCTTTCCTCTCTTATCGACCCTTTCAGGTCCAACTTGGGTCCTTCCTATCATCTATCTCCCTCTCTACCTCTGGTGTTCCCCAGGGATCTAACCTCTTGCACTGGCTTTTCAACCAATACCTGGCAACTCTCGCCCACTGCATTGCCATTTTCTGCTCAAATTTCCAGTGCTACGCTGATGACACTCGACTTCAGGCAGCCCTCAGCCACCTCCTCTCCTTCCCTCATCTCCGATTGCCTAACTGCCATTCAAAATTGGTGTGCCTCCAACGATCTTTATCTAAATGCCAACAAGACTGAGATCCTCCTCATCGGTACACCTTCACCATCCTTTCCCCTCACTCTCTGGCCGGCCTCCCTTGGCCCTCCTCCTACCCCTACCTGTGAGGCTAAGCACCTTGTGGTGATCTTTGACTCCACACATCTCACAGAGCCCACATCTCTGACGTCTCTAAAAAGTCAAACTTCCTACTGCACCTCTTCAGAGGTACTTTGCCCTTCATCTCCTTCCCCCAGAAGCTCACTGTCTCCCAAGTTCTGGTTCTCTCTAGGTTGGACTACTGTAACAGCCTCTTTCTAAATCTACCTGCCTCTACTCTCTAAGCCCTTTACAACTAATCCAGAACAGGACTGCAAGACTTGTCCTTGGCCTCAAGCCCTGGGATCATATCTCTCCAGCTCTGAAATTCCTTCATTGGCTCCCAGTGGATGCAAGTATTAATTTCAAAACCCTTTGCATTGTCCTCAAGGCTTTCTGGGGCCTGGGTCCAAAATACCTTCAACTCTCCCTCCGTCAATACCTCCCCTCTCGAGCTCTTCACTCCTCTACCTCTAACTCCCTCATGGTCAGTCGTTTTTCAAAGAAACGAGCTAGGGGTAGATCTCTGTCTTCGACTGGGGCCTCCCTCTGGAACAGCCGTCCTGCCACTCTGAAACTTGAGGAGAACCATCTCCGGTTCCGGAAGCACCCAATACCTTCCTATTTGCGTTGGCCTTTGCCCCCCTTCTCCCATGCTGATCTGTTTCTCTCTCGGCACTGTGCACCTGGCCACCCTCTGTCCTCTGGGCCCAGGCACCTGCTCACCCTGCCACCCTCCTGCACTGCCTCCAGCCCATCCTTGCACTGGGGTCTGTATCTGTACCCATACAGTCTCCCACCCCCTGTCTTTTCTTATACACTTATCCGACACACCCTGTCGGCTATACTCAGCACTTGCCACTTGCTGGCTGCACTACCACCGTTTATTGCTTTTATTATTTATTTATTTTATTTATTATTATTTATATGTTTTTTTGTGCTCTTCACTTTCCACTTCTCCCCCTACCATGTACTTCTACCCTTTCCTTTTGCCATGCACTTGCACATTCTCAATGTCACTGGTAAGATCGTTGTTTTGTTCTCCCCTTTTCCCCTCCCTTGACTTGCCGCGCTCTGAAACACTTGTGTATGAGCGTGATATAAATAACATATCAATTCAATTCAATTGATGAGTTCTTACCTTTATCGAGATCTGCTTCTGATACTGTCTAGATTTCGGAATTCTCTACTTCACGTGCGTCCAGCTTTTCAGCTGCTTCTGGAACTCTGTTAAACACTCTTGCAATAAAAGAAAGGTATGCCTTTATTCAGTGGTTACTGTTGCAATGCTTTTCCCCTACCATACCTCACCACAGTGCATTTAACTCCTAACTTTCTCCTGCTCTTGGATCTAATTGGTTAACACAGACATTAAGTGCTGCTCAAGGCTTAAAGGGTATCAAACTCCTTAGCAAGCCACAGGTTTGAGGATTTCATATAAGACACCAGTTTCAGACTAACCTCTGCTTTGATAATGGGACCCTGAATTGGTGCAGGAACATGCTCAATGACCTTATAATCAAGCTGTCTGGCTGTTATATACAGAGAGCACAAGCCCTACCACACATATAAACGGGCTCATATTGCTCGCAGGGAGGGAAAGAGTCCCAGGGTGGTGGGGCACCCAGCTGCATACTCAACACCTCATCATCTCTCAATTCAGAACCACTGTAACTAGTATGAACCATTCCAACAACTGCCTCAACATAATAATGCACAGGCCTTCAGGCGTGAATTAGAGAACTCTATAGTAGGATGGCTCATGCATAGTTGTTATCACTAGGATTGAAACAAGGGGAATGGGATTTGTAAGTACTTTTAACTGATTTCTGGTACACAATTCTGGCCAGAATGAAAACTAACATCATTGTTTAATTGTGCACTAATGAGAACTTGATAGATGTGTAAATCCCAGGTGCTTAAATCTGCAGACAGGTGTGCCAACTACATTGATATAGACAAGTGAAACATGTGCATCTGGACCACAGACTATCGGAAAGAAAGGAGGATTGTAATACGCTGATGCAACTATTTGTACGATGCCCTGAACAATACCTCAGATCCCACAGACACAGTATCAGTTGGAAGCCATGTAAATTGGTGGGATTCCTCCCAGGCCCAATTCTGAGGATAACCTGGAGAAGTAGAGGCAGCAACAGCTGTGTTTCAATTGTAGTTGTGCAGTGTACAGCTTACCAGACTTTGTAGTAAAACCAAAGGGACCAAGGAGGAACAATAGGATCAGTAGAAAGAGGACTAACAGCGACTCCACAGACAGCGGCACATGAAGCAGCCTGGCAGTAGCAGAAGCTGTTTACAAAGTGAATAACCCAATATGGCTTCATTGAAGAAGAGGTGCTGCTGCAAACTAGAATATATTAACATTACAGTCACATAATATTTGCAGAGTTCTCCAGGGGTAAATGGCGTTGCCTACACCGACCACAGGGCAACCTGGAACAACATTGACATAATGTACACAAATACCGTAGGTTTTGAATTATTCCTAATACTGACACTTAAAACATTCCCTGTCAGCATATTCTCTACCTAGCACTTTTTTATCAGCTGAATATGCCAAACAGGCCCCAGACCTTGGCATTGGCTTGTCCCCAATATATCTTCTATATTAATTGCACACTGCCTTTTGAGATTCTGTTTATTATTTCACCACGGGGATGAGAGCAACCCCTCTGTCATATGATGGCACTAGCCACAGGCATGCTGCAGGTGGGGGGAGAGTGACATGTAGGCATCATCTCAACCAAATGTGCAGGGGGCTGTCTCTCTCTGTAGCAGTGGTTGCCACAGGGTTGAAGGCCTACCTGGTGTACCCTTGACAGAGTGGGGACCATGGTTCAAAGTGCTGCAAGCCTCATCAAGTAGACTGACGCCTCATCAATTGGGTGACACCAAATCCACTGGGTCTCAGGATTCGATCCGCCGACCATTGCAACTTTTAATGTGTACATTAATTTGAACATTATATAGAAAGTAAGTTTTGGAGTCTCTACTGTGCAGTACACTTCTCAATGAACCACCTCTCCACGAAACTACTGTACTCAAAAGTGGTTGTTCCACTCAAGCTGCTTTCCCCTTGCTGAACTCCATATCCACCAGTATCATGAAGGTAAAACCTGGAGAAGCATAAATGAACCTCAACCCATCCCCATATAGCGCAATGCATTCAGCTACAAACTGACAATGCACACAGCTACAAACTGACAACCACTTTCCAGCACTCCATGTTAAGGTACAGTATGGTGTACACTGTAGGGAAGTATGAGAACATGGACAAATGTATCCAAGATCGCAAACATGCGCAAACATATAAGCTGTTAAAGTCACTGAGAGAAAAGCATGCTGCAAGGAAGCAAGCAGCCCCATTTAGTGAAAGGCTTCATGCATAGGCCAACAAAGCAGCAGTAGCTTTCAGTAGGCCATACCACATCTCTTATAGATGAAAATAATCATGTACTCCTAACCAGACCCAGCGGCAACTAACATTGATTTGATAAATGTAGTACAAGTGTTCATATTGACGAATACATAATCGGCATTGTTTTTTTTATTAGCTGAGTGCACTACATGTAGGCCTCAAGGTTTAGTTAGCTTTCCCTAAAGCATGTTAAACTCCCCATCACAGCAGAAAACAGCAGCCAGGTCCTCACTGAAAGGCACACACATTCCAAATTGCAACACTCACACAGCCACAGGCTGAATGCTGCGTAGCGATTGGTCAAAGCAAGAAGGCGAAAACTTTCCCAGGGATTAGTTATTTGGCTGTGAGAACATGAAAGAGGAACAGACATTGGTACCAGACCTCAGAGATTAAGGACAAGACACTGTATGTTGAATGGCCAGGACATTTCAGGTTTGCCGAGTTTCCACAGCCATTTCCCAGTGTGTTATAACATTTTTGTGTTCCTAGGCAGAAGAACTAAATTCAACATAATGAAGGTCATAAGTTGGCAGAGCTAGCAACAAGACATGAAGAAGTGAGGACCCAGAGCTAGAACAATCAGAGGACAACACTGCCCTTTTAGGGTAAATCACGCTTGCAGAGCTCTCCTTGTCAAAGAAACAGTTATGCAAAACCCTGTTATCCACAATGTAGCCCTAGTTGAGAAGTAGTGAACATTACAGAAGCTCGCACATAGCTCACACCTCATGAAAGAGACAGTGAACAGGATAACCTTTGAAACCGCACAGTGCACAAGCACTAATGTCCATACAATAGAATTGATTGGGAACCAATGATCAGTATACTAGCTCACACCGCCAGAATGTAATGGTGCATAGATACAATTTTAGGAAAATGTACACTGCGCCAACACATACACATTTTGCACCATTGTAAAAGAGAAAAGTTTGTAAGCAGCTAGGCCCCAGCACATAAGGCCAGGGTCTGAACAAATACAATCATGAGAAGCAGAAAGGGCATGCACATAACCTTTCCAGCAAGTAAGTTGCAAAATGAACTGATAGTACATAGTTCATAATGATGAGACCAATATTCTGGTGCCAACCGCTTATATCATTTAGTAAGAGATTTAAATGTTATATGTATATGTCACATTTCAGAATGATGATTGGTCAAAATGTCTGTAATTGTTCACTCCACTTCCCCCCGTCTTGGAGCAACCAATGGTAAAAGTCGTTCTGACTGATACATGTTTCTAATACTTCTGTCCAATCACAGTGCGTGAGAAGAAAGATGATTTCATTGTAAAATTAGCTAGCCAGCAAGCATGTCACCTTACAACGTAATTAGAATAGGCTAATGAATTTACAAAATGTATAGAAATACCGATATTGTTGATCAGACCAGCCAATCCACCGTAATGAAGTTTACAGAATCTGCTGTCTTTTCTTCCTGTAATTGTTATATAACCTGCCATTTTGGCTGACTGATTTTGAATGTCTGTTAGATATTTCCCTGCACTGGCAGTTACTATACATTTGTGTTTTTCTCATATCTCATATTGTGTGCGCCCCATTCCCTTTGGTGCCCCTCCTCGGCCCTTTCCCCCAGCTCTCCCTCACTTCCCAACTTCTTCCATTGCCCGCCTCCCACGTCCCTGATTGGCCATCCTGGCCCACAACACCGGACCTGATTGGCGCCTGGATGGAGTCAGCTGGGCCTACTGACCCACGCTGCTCGCGCCTCTTTCATTTCCAAGCCTGCTGCCCTGGTGAGTGGAATTATGCTTTTAAGCCCCTCTGGGCCTCGGCTGCACCCAAGAAGCAGCATTTGTGTGAGCCCCATTCCCTTTGGTGCCCCTCCTCGGCCCCCGTCCCCCAGCCCTCCCTCACTTCCCAACTTCTTCCATTGCCCGCCTCCCACCGTCCCTTATTAACCATCCTGGCCCACAACACCAGCCCTGATTGGCTGCCGACCCGTGCCACCCCTGATTCTCCTTCACTCCCGGCCCCCTGCTCCCATTGGTCCTCTCGGCCCTCATCACTGCTCCTCCCAGGGCAGCCCTCTGCCCGTGCAGTCCTTCGGCTAAGGGCCCCAAGGCAAAGGGCGGCTCCTACAAAGGCAGCTCCAAGATGTGTCTGCCGGTGTCAGCAGGGGAAGCCAATAAAGCCACCAGACACCGACAAAACTGTAAGTGCTGGCATGGGTGGGGGGTAGAGCAATTACTCTACTCCAGAAAGCTCCTGCCACTCTAACTTACCTTTCAATGGCCTAGACTGCTACAGACCTACACCATGCATTATTAGAAAGATATGTGACCACCAGCCTAAACCTATTCATGGCTGGACACCAAACACTGCCTGCAGTATAATGTTAACTAGTACCATACCCCGAGAGAACCACAATGATTAGCCTGCACCAAATCTAGACGGAAATGTGATTGTTAGCATATGCCACACCTTAGATGGAATTCTCAAGTTTAGTCTGCGCCAAATCTAGACAGAAAATTGATTGTTAGCATGTGCCACACCTTAGATGGAATTCTCAAGTTTAGTCTGCGCCAAATCTAGACAGAAATGCAATTGTTAGCATATGCCACACTTAGATGGAATTTCAGAAATGTGATTGTTAGCATATGTGATTCTTAGCATGCACCACAATTAGAATTCCGAACCTAGCTTGCGTCGCATCTAAATAGAAATATGACTGTTAGCATGTACCACACTAGTATGGAAATCTGAACTTTAGCTCGCGTCGCATCTAGACAGAAATGTGATTCTTAGCATGCACCACACTTAGAATTCTGAACCTAGCTTGCGTTGCATGTAGACAGAAATGTGATTGTTAGCATATGCCACACCTTAGATGGAATTCTCAAGTTTAGTCTGCGCCAAATCTAGACAGAAATGTGATTGTTAGCATGTGCCACACCTTATATAGAATTCTCAAGTTTAGTCTGTGCCAGATCTAGACAGAAATGTGATTGTTAGCATATGCCACACTTAGATGGAATTTCAGAAATGTGATCGTTAGCATATGTGATTCTTAGCATGTACCACACTTAGAATTCCGAACCTAGCTTGCGTTGCATCTAAATTGAAATATGACTGTTAGCATGTGCCACACTAGTATTGAAATCTGAACTTTAGCTTGCGTCGCATCTAGACAGAAATGTGATTCTTAGCATGCACCACACTTAGAATTCTGAACCTAGCTTGCGTAGCATCTAGATAGAAATGTGACTGTTAGCATGTGCCATACCTAGATTGAATCCCACAATTGCAAGGACAGCAATGCCAACTAACCAACCAACTAACAATTCCATCCCCCTGCATACACCTCTCAAACTATAACCAAATACAACTACAAGCCTAAAACGCAGCAATCCGCACAAACTTCACAACAATGCAACAACAAAACAAACCACACATAGACTTGCACAACAGCACACGACGACTAAGGACCATAAAACACCCCAAGCCGAGCCAACAGACCCACCGGGCTGAGGCTGCCAACAGCACATCACTGCTCTCTTGCACTTTTCCAGCTTATCCCCACTAACCCAGCCCCTCTCCTCCCCTTTTTCAGAGCTGCCAGAGAACCAAGGGACCACTTCGGTGGTGATAGTGCACGGTACAAATGTCCTTTAACATTAACATATCTCATGCACCTCATTTTTGGCTCTTTGGATTATTGTTATTGCCATAAAAGAGACTTGCAATACATTTTGGTAGCCCGAGTACCAGGAATCCAGGTTCTTCTTGAAAATCTGTAGGCTCCTCTACTGCACTTTGCAGACACGCGAGGTCTGCCTGGAAAAAACAGAAGACTGTGCAAAATCCACGAGGAAGGCGGCAGGTGCCAGTGTTAAATCAGACAGCCCTGCTTGGCTTCCCTAGCCTCGCGGCCCACTGTCTTGAGTGCAGGCTGTTGAGGCGAGAAGCAGTCTGAGAGGCTTCCGATGACCGCAGTAAGCTGGTGCACCTTATAGGTAAATACAGGGAAAGTGAATATAAATGCAGAAGTAGAGTGAATGCTGGTGTGAGTCACGTGATTTGTTCCAGCAGTTTTCTTTTTTCTTATATAGTAGAATGTGAAGAGGGCTCATTTAGCGAGGAGCTGTGATGTTACAATAGAAAGTGGTAAGTGGAGTGTACACATCCCTCAGTAAAGGAGGGAGTGGCAGCACTGCTTTAGAAATAAGAGTGGGAGGTCCTGCAGTAGTGAGCGAGGACCCTTCTTTCCACCTGTAGTAAGGGGCGTGAAGCAGTCAATAGTTGAACATTGAAGAATATTTATTTTATTCTCATTTGCATTTTACATATTTCATACATGGTGATAAATGATCAGTGGCATATGTTGGTAAGATTTTGAGTGGAACAAGATTGGGGTGGAGATTGGATTCAGGAGAGTGTGTGGTTTTGGAAAATGTACAGTTTTGCGCAAGAGCGCATTGTGATTTTGCATTTTTTGTTTTTTGTTTTGGACCAAAGTCTGCGTTCTTTGGCTTTTTGAAGCAGTAGAGGAATGCACCCAAGAGGGGCAGCACTTTAAGATATTGTCAAAGGCATCGCATTTATTTTGTGTTATGTGAATTGTCTTGATTGCAGTCTTGAAAATTGTTTTGATTTCTGTTCTGTGACACAAAACGTAAACTAATCAGTAGTGTTGTCTATTGCTATAAGAGACAAAAGATGAGTACTCCCCTAGAGCACATTTGTAGGGAACTACACACTTATGGAGATAAAATTAGGAAGTATAATGAAGAATGGGTGGTAGGAACAGAAGGAACCATGTTCACAGCCTGGCCAGTTGAAGGCACTCATGATAAAAACATAATTGTGCATATGTACACCCATTTACTCTACATTTAAAGGTAAGAAATTGAAGAAAATGCAGCGTTTACTGGTGCTTTGGAAGCTCTATGAGGAAGATGCAAGCAATGCAAAAGAAAAGGGGAATACCAAGGGCGTATCCACCCGCCTCTGTCAGGCAGCATGATATCGATACATGCTTCAATGCCTGTGCAGTCGATGACTCAGACAACCATAGAGAAAGGACCCAGTCGGCACAGGCTTCAGCCCCTGCCCAGCTGACAGTCTAATACCTAGCAGGCAATTAGGTCTATCTGAACAGTACCATCTTGGTTCAGGGTCCTCAGCCCAATCTCCTCCTTTTTTGATAGACGTTTCCTGTGTCTTATCAACTTCCTCCCTTGTACTGCTACTCCTTCCGCCAACTGTCTGGCACCCTCATATTCCTCATCTGCCCACCCTCAGACCCCTCTACAACATCTGCAGGGTGTACCTCAAACCTGTACACCTACACAGAAGTCTTTCAAATGTGGCAACCTGCTCCACGTCGCAACTCTCAACTCTTGTTCTACTGTCAAACACTCCTCTGACATCTGTCACCTCCTCAAAGAACTTAACCTAGATGTCTTTGCTTTCACTTAGACATGGTTTAAGGCCAGTTTTGTCAGGAGTTTTGACACTCTCCTCTCTGTGGGCTACAACATCCTCCCCCAACCCAGAATCAACTGTCCTGGAGGTGGAGTAGCCCTGATCTTTCCGGAGTGGGTCCCAGCCTCTGACATCCCTACTCAGGCCTACTCCTCCTTTGAATGCTTGGTTGGCAGGCTCTCTATCTCTCCTGGTCTCTCTCGAACTGTGGCCACCATCTACAGGCCACTTGACCAGGTCACCCTCTTCCTCTCTGAATGGGCCAACCTCTCCTCTTCTCTCCTTGCCTCTACTTTTCAACGTCTCCTCCTCAGAGATCTCAACATCCACCTGGATGCTTCTAATCCTGCCTCTAGGCTTTTCTGTAACCTCTGAGACACTCTCTCTCTTTCCATTCTGCCATCTGGCCCGACACACTCTGCCGGACATACTTTGAATGTTCTCATCACCTCAGACATCCCCCTCTCTAACCCTCTCACCACTCCTCTCTCTTGGGCTGACCACTTTTTACTCTCCTCTCATCTGAAACTCTCTATTTCTCAGGCAAAGCCCCCCCCCCCAGCACTGCCACCTACCTTCTCAGTCATTCGGGCCATGAAGCGTGTGTAAGTGGATGCTTTGCCCCTACTTTCTCTGCTGCTCGTACTCCTGCACCTGACTCATACCCTGACACAGCCCTTTCGAATCTGCAGCTTTCTATTTCCAACACCCTGGACATACTTGCCACAGTCATGAGAATCCGGCTGAAGCCTACTTCCAAGTGCAACTCTTGGCATGATTCTAACCTTGCCGTACTGAAATGCAGGTGCAGAGTGGCTGAGAGGAAGTGGAGGGCTTCAGGCACATCCTCTGCCAAATTGGCCTGCCTCCTGCTCCAAAGGCAATACAGACTCTCTGTCTTGTCAAAGAAGAGAGCACACATTCAAGCCCGCGTCTCTGCGGCCTCTAACAACACCGCCAAACTCTTTAAAATCTGCAATGAAACTGCCCAATCCTATTGCAGTCTCTACCTCTCCTGTTCATTCCAGGCCCTCTGTATGGCTGTGGCCCCGCACTTCTCTGCTAAAACACAGGATATCCTGTCCTCTAACTCCTCTTTCTCTCCCTTTTCTCAGATGTGACTGTCTAAAAATGTCATAAGAATTGACTCTATGAAACTTGCTAAGAATAGCATTGGTGAAATGGAAGAGCTTCTGACTACAGTGCATGTATTGTAGTATTGGCTCTACAAAATCTGCTATGAAGTGCATTGGTGCAATGGAAGAGCTTCTAACAGCAGTGCATGCGGTCAGGATTTCTAGGGAGCTCCCTGGATTTTGGGTTCTTTTTTTTAATTTGATTTATAACATCTCACAATGGTTCTGGGGGTATGTATACACTTGTTTAATGTTTTGAAGTCATTTAAAAGGTACATTGTACATCAGCTAGTCCCGGGATTGGTGACATTCTATGGCATGCTGGTGTTCCAAGTGCCTTAAAACATTAATTTGCTGAAAGTTATTTAATATGAGACAAGAGGCTAAGAGGAAAGATGCTTGCAGAACTATTTGAAGCAAGGAAAAGACTGATTTCAAGGTGATATAAAGAAATATATAGGTGTCATGACACTGTATAGAACAGGGACTGGCAGACACTGCTGTCTGAATAGATCATAAGAATTGGCTCTATGGCAATTACTGTAAAGAGCATTTGCCCAATGGAACATCTTCCAGCTCCAATGCATGAGGTCAGGAGTTCTAGGGAGCTGTCTTGGATCTTTTTAAAAAACAAATACATTAGATTTATAACATTCACAATGGTTTTGGGGATATTTATACACTTGTTTAACGTTTTGAAGTCAATTAAAAGGTACATTTTACATCAGCTAGTCCCGAGATTGGTGACATGCTATGGCATGCTGGTGTTCCAAGCGTCTTAAACCATTAATTTGCTGAAAGTTATTTAATATGAGACAAGAGGCTAAGAGGAAAGATGCTTTCAGTACTATTTGAAGCCAGGAAAAGACCGATTTCAAGGTGATGTGAAGAAATATCCAGGTGGCATGACACCATATGAAACACATTGACATTGAAAATGGGCTAGCAGATGTGACTGTCTGAAAAGGTCATAAGAATTGGCACGATAAAATGTGTTATTAAGAGCATTGGTGCTATGGAAGAGCTTCTCACCACAGTGTATAAGGTAGGGAGTTCTAGGGAGCTCCCTAGAACTACTTTTTTAAAAATAAATTTGATTTATAACCTCTCACAATGGTTCTGGGGGTATTTTTTCACTTGTTTAATGTATTTGATGTCATTTAAACAGTACATTTTACAGGAGCTAGTCCCAAGGTTCGTAACATGCTGTGTCATACTGATGTTCCAAGTGCTTTAAACCATCCAATTGCTGAAAGGTATTCCATGTAAGACAAGAGTGTAAGAGGAGAGATTCCTGCAGCAATAATTGAAGCAAGGAAAAGTCTGATTTAAAGGTGATATAAAGAAATATCTAGGTTACATGACACTGTATAGAACAGGGACTAGCAGACGCTGCTGTCTGAATAGATCATAAGAATTGGCTCTATGACAATTACTATAAAGAGCATTTGCCCAATGGAACATCTTCCAGCTACAATGCATGAGGTCAGGAGTTCTAGGGAGCTGTCTTGGATCTGTTTTTTTAAAAAATACATTAGATTTATAACATTCACAATGGTTTTGGGGATATTTATACACTTGTTTAATGTTTTGAAGTCATTTAAAAGGTACATTTTACATCAGCTAGTCCCGAGATTGGTGACATGCTATGGCATGCTGGTGTTCCAAGTGCCTTAAACCATTAATTTGCTAAAAGTTATTTAATATGAGACAAGAGGCTAAGAGGAAAGATGCTTTCAGTACTATTTGAAGCAAGGAAAAGACCGATTTCAAGGTGATATGAAGAAATATCCAGGTGGCATGTCACCGTATGGAACACATTGACATTGAAAAGGGGCTAGCAGATGTAACTATCTGAAAAGGTCATAATAAATGCCTCTATAAACTCTAATATGAAAAGCATTGTTGCAATGGACGAGCTTCTGACTACAGTACATGAAGTCAGAAGTTCAAGGGAACTCCCTGGAAGTTGTTTTTTTTAATATTTGATGTATAAGCTCTCACAATGGTTCTGGCGGTATTTTTTCACTTGTGTAATGTCTTTGATATCATTTAAACAGTACAGTTCACATGAGCTAATCCCGAGATTGGTGACAAGCTGTGCAATGCTGGTGTTCCAAGTGCTTTAAACCATTAAATTGCTGAAAGTTATTCAATATAAGACAAGAGGCTAAGAGGAAAAATGCTTGCAGTACTATTTGAAGCAAGGAAAAGACTGATTTCAAGGTTATATGAAGAAATATCCAGGTGGCATGTCACCGTATGGAACACATTGACATTGAAAAGGGGCTAGCAGATGTAACTGTCTGAAAAGGTCATAATAAATGGCTCTATAAACTCTAATATGAAAAGCATTGGTGTAATGGAAGAGCTTCTGACTGCAATGCATGAAGTCAGGAGGTCGAAGGACCTCCATGGAATATTATTTTTTTCATTTGATTTAAAACCTCTCACAATGGTTCTGGGGGTATTTTTTCACTTGTTTAATGTCTTTGATGTCATTTAATCAGTACAATTTACATGAGCTAGCCCCGAAATTGGTGAGATGCTGTGTCATGCTAGAGTTCCAAGTGCTTTAAACCATTCAATTGCTGAAAGTTATTCAATATAAGACAAGAGGCTAAGAGGAAAGATGCTTGCAGTTCTATTTGAAGCAAGGAAAAGACTGATTTCAAGGTGATATGAAGAAATATCCAGGTGTCATGACACCATATGGAACACATTGACATTGAAAAGGGGGTAGCAGGTGTGACTGTTTGAAAAGGTCATAACAATTGACTCTGTGCAATTTTCTATGTGGAGCATTGGTGCAATGGACGGGCTTCTGACTATGATGCATGAGATTAGGAGTTCTAGGGAGCTCCCTGGAATTTAGTTTTTTATTTTATTTATAACCTCTCACAATGGTTCTGGGAGTAGTTTTACACTTGATTAATGTCTTTGATGTCATTGAACCGTACATTCTACATGAGCTAGTCCTGGGATTGGTGACATGCTGTCTCATGCTGGTGTTCCAAATGCTTTAAACCATTCAATTGCTGAAAGTTATTCAATATAAGACAATAGGCTAAGAGGAACGATGCTTGCAGTACTATTTGAGGCAAGGAAAATACAGATTTCAAGGTGATATGAAGAAATATCCAGGTGGCATGACACTGTATGGAACACATTAATATTGAAAAGGGGCTAGTAAATATGACTGTCTGAAAAGGCCATATGAATTGGCTCTATGAAATCTAATATGAAGAGCATTGGTGTAATGGAAGAGCTTGTGACTACAGTGCATAAAGTCAGGAGCTCTCTGGAATTTGGGTTAATTTTTTTGTTTGATTTATCACCTTTCACAATGGTTCTGGGGGTATTTTATTCACTTGTTTAATGTCTTTGATGTCATTTAAACAGTACATTTTACATGAGCTAGTCCCGAGATTGGTGACATGCTCTGTCATGCTGGTGTGCCAAGTGCTTTAAACCATTCAATTGCTGAAAGTTATTGAATATAAGACACGAGGCTAAGAGGAAAGATGCTTGCAGTACTATTTGAAGCAAGGAAAAGACTGATTTCAAGATGATATGAAGAAATATCCAGGTGGCATGACACTGTATTGAACACATTGACATTGAAAAGGGGCTAGCAGATGTGACTGTCTGAAAAGGTCATAAGAATTTACTCTATGAAGCTCGCTAAGAAGGGCATTGGTGCAGTGGAAGAGCTTCTGACTACAATGCATGAGGTCAAGACTTCTAGGGAGCTCAATGGAATTTGGGTTCTTTTATTATTTGATTTATAACCTCTCACAATGGTTCTGTTTTTTTTTTTCACCTGTTTAATGTCTTTGATGTCATTTAACAGTGCAATTTATATGAGCTAGCCCCGAGATTGGTGCCATGCTGTGTCATGCTAGAGTTCCAATTGCTTTAAACCATTCAATTGCTGAAAGTTATTCAATATAAGACAAGAGGCTAAGAAGAGAGATTCCTGCAGCAATAATTGAAGCAAGATAAAGACTGATTTAAAGGTGATATGAAGAAATATCAAGGTTGCATGACACTCTTTAGAACAGGGACTAGCAGATGCTGCTGTCTGAAAATATCATGAGAATTGACTGTGTGGCAATTATTGTAAAGAGCATTCATGCAATGGAAAAGCTTCCAACTACAATTTATGAGATCGAGAGTTTCTAAAAAGCTTTCTGGAATTTATTTATTTTAATATATTTGATTTATAACATCCCACAATGTTTCTGGGGTATTTATACACATGTTTAATGTTTTGAAGTCATTTAAAAGGTAGAGTTTACATCAGCTAGTCCGGAGATTGGTAACATGCTATGGCATGCTGGTGTTCCAAGTTCCTTAAACCATTAATTTGCTGAAAGTTCTTTAATATGAGACAAGAGGTTAAGAGGAAAGATGCTTGCAGTACTATTTGAAGCAAGGAAAAGACTGATTTCAAGGTGATATGAAGAAATATCCAGGTGTCATGACACTCTATGGAACACATTGACATTGAAAAGGGGCTAGCAGATGTGACTGTCTGAAAAGGTCATAAGAATTGGCTCTATAAAGCCTGATATGAAGAGCATTGGTGTAATAGAAGAGCTTCTGACTACAATGCATGAAGTCAAGAGTTCGAGGGACCGGTGTGGAATTTGGTTTTTTTTTTAATTTGATTTAAAACCTCTCACCATGGTTCTGGTGGTATTTTTTCACTTGTTTAATGTCTTTGATGTCATTTAAACAGTTCATTTTACATGAGCTAGCCCCGAGATTGGTGACATGCTGTGTCATGCTAGAGTTCCAAGTGCTTTAAACCATTCAATTGCTGAAAGTTATTCAATATAAGACAAGAGGCTAAGAGGAAAGATGCTTGCAGTACTATTTGAAGAAAGGAAAAGACTGATTTCAAGGTGATATGAAGAAATATCCAGGTGGCATGACACTCTATGGAACAAATTGACATTGAAAAGGGGCTAGCAGATGTGCCTGTCTGAAAAGGTCATATGAATGGGCTCTATAAAAACTAATAAGAAGACCATTGGTGTAATGGAAGAGCTTCTGACTACAATGAAGTCAAGTCCAGAGTTCTAGGAAGCTCTCTGGAATTTGCATTCCTTTCTTTTATTTGATTTATAACCTCTCACAATGGTTCTGTGGGTATTTTTTTTACACATGTTTAATGTCTTTGATGTCATTTAAACAGTACATTTTACATGAGCAAGTCCCGAGATTGGTGACATGCTCTGTCATTCTGGTGTTCCAAGTGCTTTAAACCATTCAATTGCTGATAGTTATTCAATATAAGACAAGAAGCTAAGAGGAAATATGCTTTCAGTACTATTTGAAGCAAGGAAAAGACTGATTTCAAGGTGATATGAAGAAATAACCAGGTGGCATGACACTCTATGGAAAACATTGACATTGAAAAGGGGCTAGCAGATGTGACTGTCTGAAAAGGTCACATGAATGGGCTCTATGAAATCTAATAAGAAGACCATTGGTGTAATGGAAGAGCTTCTGACTACAATGCATCAAGTCAAGAGTCCTAGGAAGCTCTCTGGAATTTGCATTTCTTTTTTTTATTTGATTTATAACCTTTCACAATGGTTTTGGGGGTATTTTTTCACTTGTTTAATGTCTTTGATGTCATTTAAACAGTACATTTTACATGAGCTAGTCCCGAGATTGGTGACATGCTGTGTCATGCTGGTGTGCCAAGTGCTTTAAACCATTCAATTGCTGAAACTTATTCAATATAAGACAAGAGGCTAAGAGGAAAGATGCTTGCAGTACTATTTGAGGCAAGGAAAAGACTGATTTCAAGGTGATATGAAGAAATATCCAGGTGGCATGACACTGTATGGAACACATTAATATTGAAAAGGGGCTAGCAAATATGACTGTCTGAAAAGTCATAGGATTGGCTCTATGAAATCTAGTATGAAGAGCATTGGTGCAATGGAAGAGCTTCTGACCACAGTGCATGAGATCAGGAGTTCTAGGGAGCTATCTGGAATTTGGGTTCTTTTTTAATTTGATTTATAACCTCTCACAATGGTTCTGGGGGTATTTTTTCACTTGTTTAATGTCTTTGATGTCATTTAACAGTACAATTTACATGAGCTAGCCCTGAGATTGGTGACATGCTGTGTCATGCTAGAGTTCCAAGTGCTTTAAACCATTCAATTGCTGAAAGTTATTCTATATAAAACAAGAGTCTAAGAAGAGAGATTCCTGCAGCAATAATTGAAGCAAGGAAAAGTCTGATTTAAAGGTGATATAAAGAAATATCTAGGTTACATGACACTGTATAGAACAGGGACTAGCAGATGCTGCTGTCTGAAAAGATCATAAGAATTGGCTCTATGGCAATTATCGTAAAGAGCATTTGCGCAATGGAAAATCTTTCAACTGCAATGTATGTGATCAGGAGTTCTGGAAAGCTGCCTGAAATTCATTTATTTTAATAAATTTGATTTATAACATCTCATATTGGTTCTGGGAGTATTTATACACTTGTTTAATGTTTTGAAGTCATTTAAAAGGTATATTTTACATCAGCTAGTCCCGAGATTGGTGACATGCTATGGCATGCTGGTGTTCCAAGTGCCTTAAACCATTCATTTTCTGAAAGTTATTTAATATGAGACAAGAGGCTAAGAGGAAAGATGCTTGCAGTATTATTTGAAGCAAGGAAAAGACTGATTTCAAGGTGATATGAAGAAATATCCAGATGGCATCACACCGTATGGAACACATTGACATTGAAAAGGGGCTAGCAGATGTGACTGTCTGAAAAGATCATAAGAATTGACTCTATGACACTTGCTAAGTAGAGCATTGTTGCAATGGAAGAGCTTCTGACTACAGTGCATGAGGTCAGGAGTTCAAGGGAACTCATTGGAATTCGGGTTTAAAAAAAAATGACTTATAACCTCTCACAATGGTTCTGGGGGTATTTTTACACTTGTTTAATGTCTTTGAAGTCATTTAAACAGTACATTCTGCGTCAGCTAGTCCTGAGATTGGTGACATGCTGTGGCTTGCTGGTGTTCCATGTGCTTTAAACCATTCAATTGCTGAAAGTTATTCAATATAAGACAATAGGCTAAGAGGAAAGATACTTGCAGTACTATTTGAAGCAAGGAAAAGACGTATTTCAAGGTGATATGAAGAAATATCCTGGTGGCATGACACTGTATTGAACACATTGACATTGAAAAGTGGCTAGCATGTGTGACTGCCTGAAAAGGTCATAATAAGTGACTCTGTGTAACTTGATCATAAGAGCATTGGTGCAATGGAAGTGCTTCTGACTACAGTGCATAAGATCAGAAGTTCTAGGGAGCTCCCTGGATTTTTTTTAAATTTGATTTTTAACCTGTCACAATGGTTCTGGGAGTATTTATACACTTGTTTAATGGTTTGAAGTCATTTAAAAGGTACATTTTATATCAGCTAGTCACGAGATTGGTGACATGCTATGGCATGCTGGTGTTCCAAGTGCCTTAAACCATTCATTTGCTGAAAGTTATTTAATATGAGACATGAGGCTAAGAGGAACGATGCTTGCAGTACTATTTGAAGCACAGAAAATACTTATTTCAAGGTGAAATGAAGGAATATCCAGGTGACATGACATTGTATGGAACAAATTGTCATTGAAAAGGGGCTACCAGATGTAACTGTCTGAAAAGGTCATAAGAATTGGCTCCATGAAATCTAGGATGAAGAGCGTTGGTGCAATGCAAGAGCTTCTTACTACAATGCATGAGGTCAGGCGTTCTAGGGCGCTCCATGGATTTTTTTTTTTTTTAATTTGATTTAGAACCTCTCACAATGGTTCTGGGGGTATTTTTTCACTTGTTTAATGTCTTTGATGTCATTTAATCAGTACAATTTACATGAGCTAGCCCAGAGATTGGTGAGATGCTGTGTCATGCTAGAGTTCCAAGTGCTTTAAACCATTCAATTGCTGAAAGGTATTCAATATAAGACAAGAGGCTAAGAGGAAAGATGCTTGCAGTTCTATTTGAAGCAAGGAAAAGACTGATTTCAAGGTGATATGAAGAAATATCCAGGTGTCATGACACCGTATGGAACACATTGACATTGAAAAGGGGGTAGCAGGTGTGACTGTTTGAAAAGATCATAACAATTGACTCTGTGCAATTTTCTATGTGGAGCATTGGTGCAATGGACGGGCTTCTGACTATGATGCATGAGATTAGGAGTTCTAGGGAGCTCCCTGGAATTTAGTTTTTTATTTTATTTATAACCTCTCACAATGGTTCTGGGAGTAGTTTTACACTTGTTTAATGTCTTTGATGTCATTTAAACAGTACATTTTACATGAGCTAGTCCCGAGATTGGTGACATGCTCTGTCATGCTGGTGTGCCAAGTGCTTTAAACCATTCAATTGCTGAAAGTTATTGAATATAAGACACGAGGCTAAGAGGAAAGATGCTTGCAGTACTATTTGAAGCAAGGGAAATACTGATTTCAAGGTTATATGAAGAAATATCCAGGTGGCATGTCACCGTATGGAACAAATTGACATTGAAAAGGGGCTAGCAGATGTAACTGTCTGAAAAGGTCATAAGAATTGGCTCTAGGAAATCTAATAGGAAGAGCATTGATGCAATGGAAGAGCTTCGTACTGCAATGCATGAGGTCAGGCGTTCTAGGGAGCTCCATGGATTTTTTTTTTTTTTATTTGATTTACAACCTCTCACAATGGTTCTTGGGGTATTTTTACACTTGTTTAATGTCTTTGATGTCATTTAATCAGTACAATTTACATGAGCTAGCCCCGAGATTGGTGAGATGCTGTGTCATGCTAGAGTTCCAAGTGTTTTAAACCATTCAATTGCTGAAAGTTATTCAATATAATACAAGAGGCTAAGAGGAAAGATGCTTGCAGTTCTATTTGAAGCAAGGAAATGACTGATTTCAAGGTGATATGAAGAAATATCCAGGTGTCACAATACCATATGGAACACATTGACATTGAAAAAGGGGCAGCAGGCAGGTGTGACTGTTTGAAAAGGTCACAACAATTGACTCTGTGCAATTTTCTATGTGGAGCATTGGTGCAATGGAAGGGCTTCTGTCTATCATGCATGAGATTAGGAGTTCTAGGGAGGTCCCTGGAATTTAGTTTTTTATTTTATTTATAACCTCTCACAATGGTTCTGGGGGTAGTTTTACACTTGTCTAATGGCTTTGATGTCATTTGAACCGTACATTCTACATGAGCTAGTCCTGAGATTGCTGACATGCTGTCTCATGCTGGTGTTCCAAGTGCTTTAAACCATTCAATTGCTGAAAGTTATTCAATATAAGACAAGAGGCTAAGAGGAAAGATGCTTGCAGTACTATTTGAGGCAAGGAAAAGACTGATTTCAAGATGATATGAAGAAATATCTTGGTGCCATGACACTGTATGGAACACATTGACATTGAAACGTACCTAGCAGATGCTGCTGTTTGAAAAGGTCATAAGAATTGGATCTGTTGAATTGGCCATGAAGAGCCTTGGTGCACTGGAACAGCTTCTTCCTTCAGTGCATGAGATTGGCAGTGTGAGGGAACCGTCGGGAATGTATCGTCTTTTTATTACAATTTGATATATAATATCTCCAATAATTCTTTCTGGTATTTTTTGACCTGTTTAATGTCTTTGAAGTCATTTAAACAGTACCTTTTACATCAGCTAGTCCAGAAATTGGTGACATGCTATGGCATGCAGGTGTTCCAATTGCTTTAAGCCATTCAATTGATGAAAGTTATTTAACATAAGACAAGAGGCTAAGAGGAGAGATGCTTGAAGTACTATTTGAAGAAAGGAAAAGACTGATTTCAAGTTGATATGAAGAAATATCTTTGTGGCATGATACTGTATGGAACACTGACATTGAAAGAAACTAGAAGATTCCGCTGTTTGAAAATGTCATAAGAATTGGCTCCAGTGCACTTCCCATTAAGACTTTGGTGCACTGGAACCTCTTCTGACTTCAGTGTATGAGTTTGGGCGTTCTAGGGGCAGTATGAAATCAGTTTTCTTTTTTTAAAATTTGATGTTAATATTGAATAATGGTTCTGAGGGTATTTTTTAACTTTTTAAAGTCTTTGAAGTCATTTAAACAGTACATTTTACGTCAGCTTTTCCCCGAATTGGTGACAAGCTATGGCATGCTGGTGTTCCATGTGCTTTAAACCATTCAATTGGTGAAGTTATTTAATATAAGACAAGAGGCAAAGAGGAGAGATTCTTGCAGTACTATTTGAAGCAAGGAAAAGACTGATTTCAAGGTGATATGAAGAAATATCTAGGTGGCATGACACTGTATGGAACACATTGACATTGAAACGTAACTAGCAGATGCTGCTATTTGAAAAGGTCATAAGAATTGGCTGCGTTGCATTGGCCATGAAGAGCATTGGTACACTGGAACAGCTTCTGCCTTCAGTGCATAAGGTTGGCCATTCTAGGGAACAGTATGGAATTTATTGTCTTTTATTACAATTTGGTATATAATATCTCCAGTAATTCTGATGGTATTTTATTACCTGTTTAATGTCTTTGAAGTCATTTTAACAGTACAATTTATGTCAGCCAGTCCCGAAATTGGCGACATGCTATGGCATGCTGGTGTTCCATGTGCTTTAAACCATTCAATTGCTGAAAGGTATTTAACATAAGACAAGAGTCTAAGAGGAGAGATGCTTGCAGTACTATTTGAAGCAAGGAAAAGACTGATTTCAAGGTGATATGAAGAAATATCTAGGTGGCAAGACACTGTATGGAACACATTGACATTGAAACGTAACTAGCCGATGCTGCTGTTGGAAAAGGTCATAAGAATTGGCTCCATTGCATTTCCCCATGAAGGGTATTGGTGCATTGGAAGAGCTTCTGACTTCAGTGCATGCGTTTGGGAATTCTGGAATCAGTTTTCTTTTTTTTAAATTTGATTTTAATATCTCATAATGGTTCTGAGCGTATTTTTTAACTTGTTTAATGTCTTTGAAGTCATGTAAACAGTACATTTTACGTCAGCTAGTCCTGAGATTGGTGACATGCTGTGGCATGCTGGTGTGCCATGTCCTTTAAAGCATTCAACTGTTGAAAGTTATTTAATACAAGACAAGAGGCTAAGAGGATAGAAACTTGCAGTACTTTTTGAAGCAAGGAAAAGACTGATTTCAAGGTGATATGAAGAAATATCTAGGTGGCATGACATTGGATGGAACACATTGACATTGAAACTTAACTAGCAGATGCTGCTGTTTGAAAAGGTCATAAGAATTGACTCCAGTACACTTCACATAAAGAGCATTGGTGCACTGCAACAGCTTCTTCCTTCAATGAATGAGATTGGCACTTTGAGGGAACTGTCTGGAATGCATTGTCGTTTATTAAAATATGGCATGCTGGTGTTCCATGTGCTTTAGGCCATTCAATTGCTGAAAGTTATTTAACATAAGACAAGAAGCTAAGAGGAGAGATGCTTGCAGTACTATTTGAAGCAAGGAATAGACTGATTTCAAGGTGATATGAAGAAATATCTAGGTGGCATGACACTGTATGGAACACTGACATTGAAAGAAACTAGCAGATGCGGCTGTTTGAAAATGTCATAAGAATTGGCTCCATTGCACTTCCCATGAAGAGCTTTGGTGCACTAGAACCGCTTCTGACTTCAGTGCATGAATTGGGAGTTCTAGGGGACAGTATACAATCAGTTTTCTTTTTTTAAAATTTGATTTTAATATTGAATAATGGTTCTGAGGGTATTTTTTAACTTTTTAAAGTCTTTGAAGTCATTTAAACAGTACATTTCACATCAGCTAGTCCCGAAATTGGTGACATGCTATGGCATGCTGGTGTTCCATGTGCTTTAACCAATTCAATTGCTGAAGTTATTTAATATAAGACAAGAGGCAAAGAGGAGAGATGCTTGCAGTACTATTTGAAGCAAGGAAAAGACTGATTTCAAGGTGATATGAAGAAATATATAGGTGGCATGACACTGTATAGAACACATTGACATTGAAGTGTAGCTAGCAGATGCTGCTGTTTGAAAATGTCATAAGAATTGGCTCTGCTGCATTGGCCATGAAGAACATTGGTGCACTGGAACAGTCTTTGCCTTTGGGGCATGAGATTGGCATTCTAGAGAACAGACTGGAATTTATTGTCTTTTATTACAATTTGATATTTAATATCTCCAATAATTCTGATGTTATTTTTTTTTACCTATTTAATGTCTTTGAAGTCATTTTAACAGTACAGTTTATGTCAGCTAATCCCGAGATTGGTGACATGCTATGGCATGCTGGTGTTCCAAGTGCTTTAAGCCATTCAATTGCTGAAAGGTATTCAATATAAGACAAGAGGCTATGAGGAGAGATGCTTACAGTACTATTTGAAGCAAGGAAAAGACTGATTTCAAGGTGATATGAAGAAATATCTAGGAGGCATGACACTGTATGGAACACATTGACTTTGAAACGTAAATAGCAGATGCTGCTCTTTGAAAAGGTCATAATTATTGGCTCTGTTGCTGTGGCCATGAAGATAATTGGTGCGTTGGAACAGCTTCTGCATTCAGTGTAAGAAGATGGGAGTTCTGGGGTACAGTATTGAATCAGTTTACTTTTTTTTCATTTGATTTTAATATCTCACACTGGTACTCATGGTATTTTTTAACTTGTTTAATGTCTTTGAAGTCATTTAAACAGTACATTTCACATCATTTAGTCTGGAAATTGGTGACATGCTATGGCATGCTGGTGTTCCATGTGCTTTAAACCATTCAATTGCTGAAAGTTATTTAATATAAGTCAAGAGGCTAAGAGGAGAGGCTTGCAGTACTATTTGAAGCAAGGAAAAGACTGATTTCAAGATGATATGAAGAAATATCTTGGTGGCATGACACTGTATGGAACACATTGACATTGAAACGTAACTAGCAGATGCTGCTGTTTGAAAAGGTCATAAGAATTGGATCTGTTGAATTGGCCATGAAGAGCCTTGGTGCACTGGAACAGCTTCTTCCTTCAGTGCATGAGATTGGCAGTGTGAGGGAACCGTCGGGAATGTATTGTCTTTTTATTACAATTTGATATATAATATCTCCAATAATTCTTTCTGGTATTTTTTGACCTGTTTAATGTCTTTGAAGTCATTTAAACAGTACCTTTTACGTCAGCTAGTCCAGAAATTGGTGACATGCTATGGCATGCAGGTGTTCCAATTGCTTTAAGCCATTCAATTGCTGAAAGTTATTTAACATAAGACAAGAGGCTAAGAGGAGAGATGCTTGAAGTACTATTTGAAGCAAGGAAAAGACTGATTTCAAGGTGATATGAAGAAATATCTTTGTGGCATGATACTGTATGGAACAATGACATTGAAAGAAACTAGAAGATTCCGCTGTTTGAAAATGTCATAAGAATTGGCTCCAGTGCACTTCCCATTAAAACTTTGGTGCACTGGAACCTCTTCTGACTTCAGTGTATGAGTTTGGGAGTTCTAGGGGCAGTATGATATCAGTTTTCTTTTTTTAAAATTTGATTTTAATATTGAATAATGGTTCTGAGGGTATTTTTTAACTTTTTAAAGTCTTTGAAGTCATTTAAACAGTACATTTTACATCAGCTTTTCCCCGAATTGGTGACAAGCTATGGCATGCTGGTGTTCCATGTGCTTTAAACCATTCAATTGGTGAAGTTATTTAATATAAGACAAGAGGCAAAGAGGAGAGATTCTTGCAGTACTATTTGAAGCAAGGAAAAGACTGATTTCAAGGTGATATGAAGAAATATCTAGGTGGCATGACACTGTATGGAACACATTGACATTGAAACGTAACTAGCAGATGCTGCTATTTGAAAAGGTCATAAGAATTGGCTGCGTTGCATTGGCCATGAAGAGCATTGGTACACTGGAACAGCTTCTGCCTTCAGTGCATAAGGTTGGCCGTTCTAGGGAACAGTATGGAATTTATTGTCTTTTATTACAATTTGGTATATAATATCTCCAGTAATTCTGATGGTATTTTATTACCTGTTTAATGTCTTTGAAGTCATTTTAACAGTACAATTTATGTCAGCCAGTCCCGAAATTGGCGACATGCTATGGCATGCTGGTGTTCCATGTGCTTTAAACCATTCAATTGCTGAAAGGTATTTAACATAAGACAAGAGTCTAAGAGGAGAGATGCTTGCAGTACTATTTGAAGCAAGGAAAAGACTGATTTCAAGGTGATATGAAGAAATATCTAGGTGGCAAGACACTGTATGGAACACATTGACATTGAAACGTAACTAGCCGATGCTGCTGTTTGAAAAGGTCATAAGAATTGGCTCCATTGCATTTCCCCATGAAGGGTATTGGTGCATTGGAAGAGCTTCTGACTTCAGTGCATGCGTTTGGGAATTCTGGAATCAGTTTTCTTTTTTTTAAATTTGATTTTAATATCTCATAATGGTTCTGAGCGTATTTTTTAACTTGTTTAATGTCTTTGAAGTCATGTAAACAGTACATTTTACGTCAGCTAGTCCTTAGATTGGTGACATGCTGTGGCATGCTGGTGTTCCATGTCCTTTAAAGCATTCAACTGTTGAAAGTTATTTAATACAAGACAAGAGGCTAAGAGGATAGAAACTTGCAGTACTTTTTGAAGCAAGGAAAAGACTGATTTCAAGGTGATATGAAGAAATATCTAGGTGGCATGACATTGGATGGAACACATTGACATTGAAACTTAACTAGCAGATGCTGCTGTTTGAAAAGGTCATAAGAATTGACTCCAGTACACTTCACATAAAGAGCATTGGTGCACTGCAACAGCTTCTTCCTTCAATGAATGAGATTGGCACTTTGAGGGAACTGTCTGGAATGCATTGTCGTTTATTAAAATATGGCATGCTGGTGTTCCATGTGCTTTAGGCCATTCAATTGCTGAAAGTTATTTAACATAAGACAAGAAGCTAAGAGGAGAGATGCTTGCAGTACTATTTGAAGCAAGGAATAGACTGATTTCAAGGTGATATGAAGAAATATCTAGGTGGCATGACACTGTATGGAACACTGACATTGAAAGAAACTAGCAGATGCGGCTGTTTGAAAATGTCATAAGAATTGGCTCCATTGCACTTCCCATGAAGAGCTTTGGTGCACTAGAACCGCTTCTGACTTCAGTGCATGAATTGGGAGTTCTAGGGGACAGTATACAATCAGTTTTCTTTTTTTAAAATTTGATTTTAATATTGAATAATGGTTCTGAGGGTATTTTTTAACTTTTTAAAGTCTTTGAAGTCATTTAAACAGTACATTTCACATCAGCTAGTCCCGAAATTGGTGACATGCTATGGCATGCTGGTGTTCCATGTGCTTTAACCAATTCAATTGCTGAAGTTATTTAATATAAGACAAGAGGCAAAGAGGAGAGATGCTTGCAGTACTATTTGAAGCAAGGAAAAGACTGATTTCAAGGTGATATGAAGAAATATATAGGTGGCATGACACTGTATAGAACACATTGACATTGAAGTGTAGCTAGCAGATGCTGCTGTTTGAAAATGTCATAAGAATTGGCTCTGCTGCATTGGCCATGAAGAACATTGGTGCACTGGAACAGTCTTTGCCTTTGGGGCATGAGATTGGCATTCTAGAGAACAGACTGGAATTTATTGTCTTTTATTACAATTTGATATTTAATATCTCCAATAATTCTGATGTTATTTTTTTTTACCTATTTAATGTCTTTGAAGACATTTTAACAGTACAGTTTATGTCAGCTAATCCCGAGATTGGTGACATGCTATGGCATGCTGGTGTTCCAAGTGCTTTAAGCCATTCAATTGCTGAAAGGTATTCAATATAAGACAAGAGGCTACGAGGAGAGATGCTTACAGTACTATTTGAAGCAAGAAAAAGACTGATTTCAAGGTGATATGAAGAAATATCTAGGAGGCATGACACTGTATGGAACACATTGACTTTGAAACGTAAATAGCAGATGCTGCTCTTTGAAAAGGTCATAATTATTGGCTCTGTTGCTGTGGCCATGAAGAGAATTGGTGCGTTGGAAAAGCTTCTGCATTCAGTGTAAGAAGATGGGAGTTCTGGGGTACAGTATTGAATCAGTTTACTTTTTTTTCATTTGATTTTAATATCTCACACTGGTTCTCATGGTATTTTTTAACTTGTTTAATGTCTTTGAAGTCATTTAAACAGTACATTTCACATCATTTAGTCTGGAAATTGGTGACATGCTATGGCATGCGGGTGTTCCATGTGCTTTAAACCATTCAATTGCTGAAAGTTATTTAATATAAGTCAAGAGGCTAAGAGGAGAGGCTTGCAGTACTATTTGAAGCAAGGAAAAGACTGATTTCAAGATGATATGAAGAAATATCTTGGTGGCATGACACTGTATGGAACACATTGACATTGAAACGTAACTAGCAGATGCTGCTGTTTGAAAAGGTCATAAGAATTGGATCTGTTGAATTGGCCATGAAGAGCCTTGGTGCACTGGAACAGCTTCTTCCTTCAGTGCATGAGATTGGCAGTGTGAGGGAACTGTCGGGAATGTATTGTCTTTTTATTACAATTTGATATATAATATCTCCAATAATTCTAATGGTATTTTTTGACCTGTTTAATGTCTTTGAAGTCATTTAAACAGTACCTTTTACGTCAGCTAGTCCAGAAATTGGTGACATGCTATGGCATGCAGGTGTTCCAATTGCTTTAAGACATTCAATTGCTGAAAGTTATTTAACATAAGACAAGAGGCTAAGAGGAGAGATGCTTGAAGTACTATTTGAAGCAAGGAAAAGACTGATTTCAAGGTGATATGAAGAAATATCTTTGTGGCATGATACTGTATGGAACACTGACATTGAAAGAAACTAGCAGATTCAGCTGTTTGAAAATGTCATAAGAATTGGCTCCAGTGCACTTCCCATTAAGACTTTGGTGCACTGGAACCTCTTCTGACTTCAGTGCATGAGTTTGGGAGTTCTAGGGGCAGTATGAAATCAGTTTTCTTTTTTTAAAATTTTATTTTAATATTGAATAATGGTTCTGAGGGTATTTTTTAACTTTTTAAAGTCTTCAAAGTCATTTAAACAGTACATTTTACATCAGCTTTTCCCCGAATTGGTGACAAGCTATGGCATGCTGGTGTTCCATGTGCTTTAAACCATTCAATTGCTGAAGTTATTTAATATAAGACAAGAGGCAAAGAGGAGAGATTCTTGCAGTACTATTTGAAGCAAGGAAAAGACTGATTTCAAGGTGATATGAAGAAATATCTAGGTGGCATGACACTGTATGGAACACATTGACATTGAAACGTAACTAGCAGATGCTGCTGTTTGAAAAGGTCATAAGAATTGGCAGCGTTGCGTTGGCCATGAAGAGCATTGGTACACTGGAACAGCTTCTGCCTTCTGTGCATAAGGTTGGCCGTTCTAGGGAACAGTATGGAATTTATTGTCTTTTATTACAATTTGGTATATAATATCTCCAATAATTCTGATGGTATTTTATTACCTGTTTAATGTCTTTGAAGTCATTTTAACAGTACAATTTATGTCAGCCAGTCCCAAAATTGGCGACATGCTATGGCATGCTGGTGTTCCATGTGCTTTAAACCATTCAATTGCTGAAAGGTATTTAACATAAGACAAGAGTCTAAGAGGAGAGATGCTTGCAGTACTATTTGAAGCAAGGAAAAGACTGATTTCAAGGTGATATGAAGAAATAACTAGGTGGCAAGACACTGTATGGAACACATTGACATTGAAACGTAACTAGCCGATGCTGCTGTTTGAAAAGGTCAAAAGAATTGGCTCCATTGCATTTCCCCATGAAGGGTATTGGTGCATTGGAAGAGCTTCTGACTTCAGTGCATGCATTTGGGAATTCTGGAATCAGTTTTCTTTTTTTAAAATTTGATGTTAATATCTCATAATGGTTCTGAGCGTATTTTTTAACTTGTTTAATGTCTTTGAAGTCATGTAAACAGTACATTTTACGTCAGCTAGTCCTGAGATTGGTGACATGCTGTGGCATGCTGGTGTTCCATGTCCTTTAAAGCATTCAACTGTTGAAAGTTATTTAATACAAGACAAGAGGCTAAGAGGATAGAAACTTGCAGTACTTTTTGATGCAAGGAAAAGACTGATTTCAAGGTGATATGAAGAAATATCTAGGTGGCATGACACTGTATGGAACACATTGACATTGAAAAGTAAGTAGCAGCTGCTGCTGTTTGAAAAGGTCATAAGAATTTGCTGCGTTGCAGTGGCCATGAAGAGCATTGGTGCACTGGAACAGTTTCTGCCTTCAGTGCATAAGGTTGGCAGTTTTAGGGAACAGTCTGGAATTTATTGTCTTTTTTTACAATTTGGTATATAATATCTCCAATAATTCTGATGGTATTTTTTTACCTGTTTAATGTCTTTGAAGTCATTTTAACAGTACAATTTATGTCAGCTAGTCCCGAGATTGGTGACATGCTATGGCATGCTGGTGTTCCAAGTGCTTTAAGCCATTCAATTGTTTGAAAGGTATTTAATATAAGACAATAGGCTAAGAGGAGAGATGCTTGCAGTACTATTTGAAGCAAGGAAAAGACTGATTTCAAGGTGATACGAAGAAATATCTATTTGGCATGACACTGGATGGAACACATTGACATTGAAACTTAACTAGCAGATGCTGTTGTTTGAAAAGGTCATAAGAAATGACTCCAGTACACTTCACATAAAGAGCATTGGTGCACTGCAACAGCTTCTTCCTTCAGTGAATGAGATTGGCACTTCGAGGGAACTGTCTGGAATGCATTGTCGTTTATTAAAATATGGCATGCTGGTGTTCCATGTGCTTTAAGCCATTCAATTGCTGAAAGTTATTTAACATAAGACAGGAAGCTAAGAGGAGAGATGCTTGCAGTACTATTTGAAGCAAGGAATAGACTGATTTCAAGGTGATATGAAGAAATATCTAGGTGGCATGACACTGTATGGAACACTGACATTGAAAGAAACTAGCAGATGCGGCTGTTTGAAAATGTCATAAGAATTGGCTCCATTGCACTTCCCATGAAGAGCTTTGGTGCACTAGAACCGCTTCTGACTTCCATGCATGAATTTGGGAGTTCTAGGGAACAGTATACAATCAGTTTTCTTTTTTTAAAATTTGATTTTAATATTGAATAATGGTTCTGAGGGTATTTTTTAACTTTTTAAAGTCTTTGAAGTCATTTAAACAGTACATTTCACATCAGCTAGTCCCGAAATTGGTGACATGCTATGGCATGCTGGCGTTCCATGTGCTTTAAACAATTCAATTGCTGAAGTTATTTAATATAAGACAAGAGGCAAAGAGGAGAGATGCTTGCAGTACTATTTGAAGCAAGGAAAAGACTGATTTCAAGGTGATATGAAGAAATATATAGGTGGCATGACACTGTATAGAACACATTGACATTGAAGTGTAGCTAGCAGATGCTGCTGTTTGAAAATGTCATAAGAATTGGCTCTGCTTCATTGGCCATGAAGAGCATTGGTGCACTGGAACAGTCTTTGCCTTTGGGGCATGAGATTGGCATTCTAGAGAACAGACTGGAATTTATTGTCTTTTATTACAATTTGATATTTAATATCTCCAATAATTCTGATGTTAATTTTTTTTACCTATTTAATGTCTCTGAAGTCATTTTAATAGTACAGTTTATGTCAGCTAATCCCGAGATTGGTGACATGCTATGGCATGCTGGTGTTCCAAGTGCTTTAAGCCATTCAATTGCTGAAAGGTATTCAATATAAGACAAGAGGCTACGAGGAGAGATGCTTACAGTACTATTTGAAGCAAGGAAAAGACTGATTTCAAGGTGATATGAAGAGATATCTAGGAGGCATGACATTGCATGGAACACATTGACTTTGAAACGTAAATAGCAGATGCTGCTCTTTGAAAAGGTCATAATTATCGGCTCTGTTGCTGTGGCCATGAAGAGAATTGGTGCGTTGGAACAGCTTCTGCATTCAGTGTAAGAAGATGGGAGTTCTGAGGTACAGTATTGAATCAGTTTACTTTTTTTTCATTTGATTTTAATATCTCACACTGGTTCTCATGGTATTTTTTAACTTGTTTAATGTCTTTGAAGTCATTTAAACAGTACATTTCACATCAGCTAGTCTGGAAATTGGTGACATGCTATGGCATGCTGGTGTTCCATGTGCTTTAAACCATTCAATTGCTGAAAGTTATTTAATATAAGACAAGAGGCTAAGAGGAGAGGCTTGCAGTACTATTTGAAGCAAGGAAAAGACTGATTTCAAGATGATGTGAAGAAATATCTTGGTGGCATGACACTGTATGGAACACGTTGAAACGTAACTAGCAGATGCTGCTGTTTGAAAAGGTCATAAAAATTGGATCTGTTGAATTGGCCATGAAGAGCATTGATGCACTGGAACAGCTTCTTCCTTCAGTGCATGAGATTGGCAGTGTGAGGGAACCGTCGGGAATGTATTGTCTTTTTTTACAATTTGATATATAATATCTCCAATAATTCTGATGGTATTTTTTGACCTGTTTAATGTCTTTGAAGTCATTTAAACAGTACCTTTTACGTCAGCTAGTCCAGAAATTGGTGACATGCTATGGCATGCAGGTGTTCCAATTGCTTTAAGCCATTCAATTGCTGAAAGTTATTTAACATAAGACAAGAGGCTAAGAGGAGAGATGCTTGAAGTACTATTTGAAGCAAGGAAAAGACTGATTTCAAGGTGATATGAAGAAATAACTTTGTGGCATGATACTGTATGGAACACTGACATTGAAAGAAACTAGCAGATTCCGCTGTTTGAAAATGTCATAAGAATTGGCTCCAGTGCACTTCCCATTTAGACTTTTGGTGCACTGGAACCTCTTCTGACTTCAGTGCATGAGTTTGGGAGTTCTAGGGGCAGTATGAAATCAGTTTTCTTTTTTTAAAATTTGATTTTAATATTGAATAATGGTTCTGAGGGTATTTTTTTAACTTTTTAAAGTCTTTGAAATCATTTAAACAGTACATTTTACATCAGCTTTTCCCCGAATTGGTGACAAGCTATGGCATGCTGGTGTTCCAAGTGCTTTAAACCATTCAATTGCTGAAGTTATTTAATATAAGACAAGAGGCACAGAGGAGAGATTCTTGCAGTACTATTTGAAGCAAGGAAAAGACTGATTTCAAGGTGATATGAAGAAATATCTAGGTGGCATGACACTGTATGGAACACATTGACATTGAAACGTAACTGGCGGATGCTGCTGTTTGAAAAGGTCATAAGAATTGGCTGCGTTGTATTGGCCCTGAAGAGCATTGGTACACTGGAACAGCATCTGCCTTTAGTGCATAAGATTGGCAGTTCTAGGGAACAGTCTGGAATTTATTGTCTTTTATTACAATTTGGTATATAATATCTCCAATAATTCTGATGGTATTTTATTACCTGTTTAATGTCTTTGAAGTCATTTTAACAGTACAATTTATGTCAGCCAGTCCCAAAATTGGCGACATGCTATGGCATGCTGGTGTTCCATGTCCTTTAAAGCATTCAACTGTTGAAAGTTATTTAATACAAGACAAGAGGATAAGAGGATAGAAACTTGCAGTACTTTTTGAAGCAAGGAAAAGACTGATTTCAAGGTGATATGAAGAAATATCTAGGTGGCATGACACTGTATGGAACACTTTGACATTGAAACATAACTAGCAGATGCTGCTGTTTGAAAAGGTCATAAGAATTTGCTGGGTTGCATTGGCCATGAAGAGCATGGGTGCACTGGAACAGCTTCTGCCTTCAGTGCATGAGGTTGGGACTTCTAGGGAACAGTCTGGAATTTATTGTCTTTTATTACAATTTGGTATATAATATCTCCAATAATTCTGATAGTATTTTTTTACCTGTTTAATGTCTTTGAAGTCATTTTAACAGTACAATTTATGTCAGCTAGTCCCGAGATTGGTGACATGCTATGGCATGCTGGTGTTCCAAGTGCTTTAAGGCATTCAATTGCTGAAAGGTATTTAATATAAGACAAGAGGCTAAGAGGAGAGTTGCTTGCAGTACTATTTGAAGCAAGTAAAAGACTGATTTCAAGACGATACGAAGAAATATCTTGGTGGCATGACACTGGATGGAACACATTGACATTGAAACTTAACTAGCAGATGCTGCTGTTTGAAAAGGTCATAAGAATTGACTCCAGTACCCTTCACATAAAGAGCATTGGTGCCCTGGAACAGCTTCTTCCTTCAGTGCATGAGATTGGCAGTTTGAGGGAACTGTCGGGAATGTATTGTCTCTTATTACAATTTGATATATAATATCTCCAATAATTCTGATAGTATTTTGTGACCTGTTTAATGTCTTTGAAGTCATTCAAACAGTACATTTTACGTCAGCTAGTCCCAAAATTGGTGACATGCTATGGCATGCTGGTGATACAAGTGCTTTAAGCCATTCAATTGCTGAAAGTTATTTAAGAAAAGACAAGAGGCTAAGAGGAGAGATGCTTGAAGTACTATTTGAAGCAAGGAAAAGACTGATTTCAAGGTGATACGAAGAAATATCTATTTGGCATGACACTGGATGGAACACATTGACATTGAAACTTAACTAGCAGATGCTGCTGTTTGAAAAGGTCATAAGAATTGACTCCAGTACACTTCACATAAAGAGCATTGGTGCACTGCAACAGCTTCTTCCTTCAGCGAATGAGATTGGCACTTTGAGGGAACTGTCTGGAATGCATTGTCGTTTATTAAAATATGGCATGCTGGTGTTCCATGTGCTTTAAGCCATTCAATTGCTGAAAGTTATTTAACATAAGATTAGAAGCTAAGAGGAGAGATGCTTGCAGTACTATTTGAAGCAAGGAATAGACTGATTTCAAGGTGATATGAAGAAATATCTAGGTGGCATGACACTGTATGGAACACTGACATTGAAAGAAACTAGCAGATGCGGCTGTTTGAAAATGTCATAAGAATTGGCTCCATTGCACTTCCCATGAAGAGCTTTGGTGCACTGGAACAGCTTCTGACTTCAGTGCGTGAATTTGGGAGTTCTAGGGGACAGTATACTATCAGTTTTCTTTTTTTTAAATTTGATTTTAATATTGAATAATGGTTCTGAGGGTATTTTTTAACTTTTTAAAGTCTTTGAAGTCATTTAAACAGTACATTTCACATCAGCTAGTCCCGAAATTGGTGACATGCTATGGCATGCTGGTGTTCCATGTGCTTTAACCAATTCAATTGCTGAAGTTATTTAATATAAGACAAGAGGCAAAGAGGAGAGATGCTTGCAGTACTATTTGAAGCAAGGAAAAGACTGATTTCAGGGTGATATGAAGAAATATATAGGTGGCATGACACTGTATAGAACACATTGACATTGAAGTGTAGCTAGCAGATGCTGCTGTTTGAAAATGTCATAAGAATTGGCTCTGCTGCATTGGCCATGAAGAGCATTGGTGCACTGGAACAGTCTTTGCCTTTGGGGCATGAGATTGGCATTCTAGAGAACATACTGCAATTTATTGTCTTTTATTACAATTTGATATTTAATATCTCCAATAATTCTGATGTTAATTTTTTTTACCTATTTAATGTCTTTGAAGTCATTTTAACAGTACAGTTTATGTCAGCTAATCCCGAGATTGGTGACATGCTATGGCATGCTGGTGTTCCAAGTGCTTTAAGCCATTCAATTGCTGAAAGGTATTCAATATAAGACAAGAGGCTACGAGGAGAGATGCTTACAGTACTTTTTGAAGCAAGGAAAAGACTGATTTCAAGGTGATATGAAGAAATATCTAGGAGGCATGACACTGTATGGAACACATTGACTTTGAAACGTAAATAGCAGATGCTGCTCTTTGAAAAGGTCATAATTATTGGCTCTGTTGCTGTGGCCATGAAGAGAATTGGTGCGTTGGAACAGCTTCTGCATTCAGTGTAAGAAGATGGGAGTTCTGGGGTACAGTATTGAATCAGTTTACATTTTTTTCATTTGATTTTAATATCTCACACTGGTTCTCATGGTGTTTTTTAACTTGTTTAATGTCTTTGAAGTCATTTAAACACTACATTTCACATCAGCTAGTCTGGAAATTGGTGACATGCTATGGCATGCTGGTGTTCCATGTGCTTTAAACCATTCAATTGCTGAAAGTTATTTAATATAAGACAAGAGGCTAAGAGGAGAGGCTTGCAGTACTATTTGAAGCAAGGAAAAGACTGATTTCAAGATGATATGAAGAAATATCTTGGTGGCATGACACTGTATGGAACACATTGACATTGAAACGTAACTAGCAGATGCTGCTGTTTGAAAAGGTCATAAAAATTGGATCTGTTGAATTGGCCATGAAGAGCATTGATGCACTGGAACAGCTTCTTCCTTCAGTGCATGAGATTGGCAGTGTGAGGGAACCGTCGGGAATGTATTGTCTTTTTTTACAATTTGATATATAATATCTCCAATAATTCTGATTGTATTTTTTGACCTGTTTAATGTCTTTGAAGTCATTTAAACAGTACCTTTTACGTCAGCTAGTCCAGAAATTGGTGACATGCTATGGCATGCAGGTGTTCCAATTGCTTTAAGCCATTCAATTGCTGAAAGTTATTTAACATAAGACAAGAGGCTAAGAGGAGAGATGCTTGAAGTACTATTTGAAGCAAGGAAAAGACTGATTTCAAGGTGATATGAAGAAATATCTTTGTGGCATGATACTGTATGGAACACTGACATTGAAAGAAACTAGCAGATTCCGCTGTTTGAAAATGTCATAAGAATTGGCTCCAGTGCACTTCCCATTTAGACTTTTGGTGCACTGGAACCTCTTCTGACTTCAGTGCATGAGTTTGGGAGTTCTAGGGGCAGTATGAAATCAGTTTTCTTTTTTTAAAATTTGATTTTAATATTGAATAATGGTTCTGAGGGTATTTTTTAACTTTTTAAAGTCTTTGAAGTCATTTAAACAGTACATTTTACATCAGCTTTTCCCGAATTGGTGACAAGCTATGGCATGCTGGTGTTCCAAGTGCTTTAAACCATTCAATTGCTGAAGTTATTTAATATAAGACAAGAGGCAAAGAGGAGAGATTCTTGCAGTACTATTTGAAGCAAGGAAAAGACTGATTTCAAGGTGATATGAAGAAATATCTAGGTGGCATGACACTGTATGGAACACATTGACATTGAAACGTAACTGGCCGATGCTGCTGTTTGAAAAGGTCATAAGAATTGGCTGCGTTGTATTGGCCATGAAGAGCACTGGTGCACTGGAACAGTATCTGCCTTTAGTGCATAAGATTGGCAGTTCTAGGGAACAGTCTGGAATTTATTGTCTTTTATTACAATTTGGTATATAATATCTCCAATAATTCTGATGGTATTTTATTACCTGTTTAATGTCTTTGAAGTCATTTTAACAGTACAATTTATGTCAACCAGTCCCAAAATTGGCGACATGCTATGGCATGCTGGTGTTCCATGTCCTTTAAAGCATTCAACTGTTGAAAGTTATTTAATACAAGACAAGAGGATAAGAGGATAGAAACTTGCAGTACTTTTTGAAGCAAGGAAAAGACTGATTTCAAGGTGATATGAAGAAATATCTAGGTGGCATGACACTGTATGGAACACTTTGACATTGAAACATAACTAGCAGATGCTGCTGTTTGAAAAGGTCATAAGATTTTGCTGCAGAGCATTGGTGCACTGGAACAGCTTCTGCCTTCAGTGCATGAGGTTGGGAGTTGTAGGGAACAGTCTGGAATTTATTGTCTTTTATTACAATTTGGTATATAATATCTCCAATATATCTGATGGTATTTTTTTACCTGTTTAATGTCTTTGAAGTCATTTTAACAGTACAATTTATGTCAGCTAGTCCCGAGATTGGTGACATGCTATGGCATGCTGGTGTTCCAAGTGCTTTAAGGCATTCAATTGCTGAAAGGTATTTAATATAAGACAAGAGGCTAAGAGGAGAGATGCTTGCAGTACTATTTGAAGCAAGTAAAAGACTGATTTCAAGATGATACGAAGAAATATCTTGGTGGCATGACACTGGATGGAACACATTGACATTGAAACTTAACTAGCAGATGCTGCTGTTTGAAAAGGTCATAAGAATTGACTCCAGTACACTTCACATAAAGAGCATTGGTGCCCTGAAACAGCTTCTTCCTTCAGTGCATGAGATTGGCAGTTTGAGGGAACTGTCGGGAATGTATTGTCTCTTATTACAATTTGATATATAATATCTCCAATAATTCTGATAGTATTTTGTGACCTGTTTAATGTCTTTGAAGTCATTCAAACAGTACATTTTACGTCAGCTAGTCCCAAAATTGGTGACATGCTATGGCATGCTGGTGTTCCAAGTGCTTTAAGCCATTCAATTGCTGAAAGTTATTTAAGAAAAGACAAGAGGCTAAGAGGAGAGATGCTTGAAGTACTATTTGAAGCAAGGAAAAGATTGATTTCAAGGTGATATGAAGAAATATCTAGGTGGCATGACACTGTATGGAACACTGACATTGAAAGAAACTAGCAGATGCTGCTGTTTGAAAATGTCATAAGAATTGGCTCCAGTGCACTTCACATGAAGAGTTTTGGTGCACTGGAACCTCTTCTGACTTCAATGGATGAGTTTGGGAATTCTAAGGGACAGTATGAAATCAGTTTTCTTTATTTAAAATTTGATTTTAATATTGAATAATGGTTCTGAGGGTATTTTTTTTTACTTTTTAAAGTCTTTGAAGTCATTCAAACAGTACATTTTACATCAGCTTGTCCTGGAATTGGTGACATGCTATGGCATGCTGGTGTTCCATGTGCTTTAAACCATTCAATTGCTGAAGTTATTTAATATAAGACAAGAGGCAAAGAGGAGAGATTCTTGCAGTACTATTTGAAGCAAGGAAAAGACTGATTTCAAGGTGATATGAAGAAATATCTAGGTGGCATGACACTGTATGTAACACATTGACATTGCAACGTAACTAGCAGATGCTGCTGTTTGAAAAGCTCCTAAGAATTGGCTACATAGCAGTTCCTAAGAAGAGCATTGGTGCACAGGAACAGCTTCAGACTTCAGTGCATGAGTTTGGGAATTCTGGGGTACAGTCTGGAATCAATTTTCTTTTTTTAAAATTTGTTTTTAATATCTCATAATGGTTCTGAGGGTATTTTTTTACTTGTTTAATGTCTTTGAAGTCATGTAAACAGTACATTTTACGTCAGCTAGTCCTGAGATTGGTGACATGCTGTGGCATGCAGGTGTTCCATGTGCTTTAAAGGATTCAACTGCTGAAAGTTATTTAATACAAGACAAGAGGCTAAGAGGATAGAAACTTGCAGTACTTTTTGAAGCAAGGAAAAGACTGATTTCAAGGTGATATGAAGAAATATCTAGGTGGCATGACACTATATGGAACACATTGACATTGAAATGTAACTAGCAGATGCTGCTGTTTGAAAAGGTCATAAGAATTGGCTGTGTTGCATTTGTCATGAAGAGCATTGTTGCACTGGAACAGCTTCTTCCTTCAGTGCATAAGGTTCGGAGTTCTAGAGAACAGTCTGGAATTTATTGTCTTTTATTACAATTTGGTATATAATATCTCCAATAATTCTGATGGTATTTTTTTACCTGTTTAATGTCTTTGAAGTCATTTTAACAGTACAATTTATGTCAGCTAGTCCCGAGATTGGTGACATGCTATGGCATGCTGGTGTTCCAAGTGCTTTAAGGCATTCAATTGCTGAAAGGTATTTAATATAAGACAAGAGGCTAAGAGGAGAGATGCTTGCAGTACTATTTGAAGCAAGTAAAAGACTGATTTCAAGATGATACGAAGAAATATCTTGGTGGCATGACACTGGATGGAACACATTGACATTGAAACTTAACTAGCAGATGCTGCTGTTTGAAAAGGTCATAAGATTTGACTCCACTACACTTCACATAAAGAGCATTGGTGCCCTGGAACAGCTTCTTCCTTCAGTGCATGAGATTGGCAGTTTGAGGGAACTGTCGGGAATGTATTGTCTCTTATTACAATTTGATATATAATATCTCCAATAATTCTGATAGTATTTTGTGACCTGTTTAATGTCTTTGAAGTCATTCAAACAGTACATTTTACGTCAGCTAGTCCCAAAATTGGTGACATGCTATGGCATGCTGGTGTTCCATGTGCTTTAAACCATTCAATTGCTGAAGTTATTTAATATAAGACAAGAGGAAAAGAGGAGAGATTCTTGCAGTACTATTTGAAGCAAGGAAAAGACTGATTTCAAGGTGATATGAAGAAATATCTAGGTGGCATGACACTGTATGGAACATATTGACATTGCAACGTAACTAGTAGATGCTGCTGATTGAAAAAGTCATGAGAATTGGCTCCATTGCATTTCCCATGAAGAGCTTTGGTGCACTGGAACAGCTTATGAGTTTGGGAGTTCTGGGGGACAGTATGGAATCAGTTTTCTTTTTAAAATATTGGATTTTAATATTGCATAATTGTTCTGAGCGTATTTATTTTTTATAATACAACATTTTATTGGTTTTTGGAAACACAAAACATACAGCCCCATACAGCGGGGTAAACAAAACTTCCCATACCCGCCCGCCAACAACTCCCCGCTGTGGTCCCTTACCAGCCAGCTTCAAAACATGCCACAACATTTTGTCCCTCTCGTTTTACACCCACTAGTTCATTTGCAAGTCTCTGGATAGCGTAACGGTACAGTATTATAAGTTACTTTTAGTGCGCCTCTTCCCAGCTTTGCCATATTTTTTTTGCTTTTTCTGGGCACCCCTTGGCAGTATAAACTCTCTTTTCCATCGCGATGCAGATATCCACATCTGTGATGCATTGTTCAAGGCTCGGTGGCCTCTCGGATCCCCAAAGTTGTGCTATGTTCCTTTCAAGTATCGCTGCGGTGGTAGATATGAACGCTCTCTCATACCTCGTTAGATCAGTGTCTCAGTTCCCTCCCCAGTAGTGATTGCTTTGGATTTACAAGTATCGTCTTGCCCATTACCCTTGACAGTTCATCACAGGACTGTTGCCAGTATTGATGAATGATGGCACAGTCCCACAGAATATGATAATAGGACCCCTCCTCCCTCTTACATCACTAACAGTATTGATTCGTAGCCTTTCCCCACTTGAACAGTGCCACCCATGGGTAATAAATCCTATGTAGTATCTTCAGTTGAATTAATCTAAGCCTGGAGGAGATAGTTGATTCTCTGGGGTACATCAACGCAGTCACCCATTCCTCTGGGAGTATATCACCTACCTCCCTCTCCCACTTGGCTTTCAGGCTCGACAGCTCTTTCGTAGCAAAGGAGTTAATAGCACTGTACATAGTCGATGTGACTTTCTGTTCAAGCAGTTCTGGGAATGTATTACGTTCTAGTGGAGAGTAATCAGGGATGTCACTCAATTCAGGGAGATGAGCCTGCAACGCATGTTTGAGCTGGATATAGTGGTATTGTTCGTTGGGTGGGAGTGCGAAGGTGGCAGCTAGATCTGCAAATGCTATTATTACATTTTCTTTCATCACATCGCCGATTTTCGTAATACCTAGTTGGGCCCATGCTTGCAATTTAGGGAGTTTGTTCACCTCCGGGAGATGTCTATTGTTCCAGAGTGGTTGTGCTAGAGTTAGTTTTTTGTCCCAACCTAGGTGCTTATGTGTATCTGCCCAGACTAGGGTTATATGCGACAACATGGATGGGTCAGCGGGTCGCTCTTTTTTCCGGTAGAGGAGGCTCATGATGAGTCTTTCCTGTGCGTCGGTGTCCTGTATTATGTTATGCGGTAGAGTGGTATTCCCATGCAATTTATCATTCACTATTGCCATTTGACTGGCCCAGTAGTAGGTCTGTAGCCGGGGAGTCCAATCCCGCCCTCCCATATGGATCTTTGTAGGGTAGTAAGTGCCATTCGTGGATGCCCCCCTTTCCATAACAACCTCCTAAGTGTTTGATCTATCTCATGGAACTCACTGGGTGCTATTGGTAGTGGTGCATTTTGTAGTACGTAGAGAAAACGGGGAAGGGCCATCATTTTGAAGAGTGCTGCACATCCCAGCAATGTGAGTGGTAGGGACATCCAGTGGCGAACATCATCCTTGAACCTGGTCGTCACTGGATGTAAGTTTTTTCCCCATATAGTCCGTTAGTTTGTGTGTGATTTGTATACCGAGATATCTGAATTGTTCCCTTTCAATACGGTAGGGGCACATGCCTGGTATTGCAATATCTATATGCTTCACCGGGAATAGTTTGGACTTTGACCAGTTGACGCAGAGTCCGCTGAACGCGCCATATCTCTCTAGTAATTGCGACACAACGGGACAGGAAACTTGCGGGTCCGCCAGATAAATTAGCAGATCATCCGCGTATAAAGACACTCTGTCTGCCCAGCTGTCCGCCCACCTGAAGCCACTCCATGTTTGCATGGATCTTAACAGGATTGCTAAAGGTTCCATTGCTAACGCAAAAATCAAAGATTACGGGGGCAGCCTTGTCGCGTGCCTTTGCCTAGCTGGAAGGGTTCGGAAGTATACCCATTCACTCTTGTCACTGCTACTGGAAGGTGGTATAGTAGTTTAACCTAACTCATTCGTCACATAATTTCCCAAATTGCCTCCCAGTGCACAGATTTAAAAGCCTTCTCAATATCTATGGACAGTAGGGCTAGGGGTTTTGGTAGCTTAGGTGTTTTTTCTAGTGCTGTGTGTAATCTATATATATTTTGCCTGATGGATCTTTGTGGCATAAATCCACATTGGTCCGGGTGCACCAGTGTGTGTATGAGTCGCTGCAGCCGATTGGCCAGTACTTTCACCAGTATTTTGGCCTCGCAGTTTATAAGAGAGATGGGTCTGTAGGAACTGCACTTGTCAGGTGGCTTATCTGTTTTTGGCAAAACTATTATTGTAGCTTTTCTGAGGTCTGGGGGGAGGCAACCCTGCGAGCGCGAGTGTTGAAAGAGGCGCAGTAATTGTGGAGAGATTATGTTTGCACCTATTTTTTTCAGAATTTCGACAGGAAAACCGTTCGGGCCTGGGGTCTTCCCTGACTGGAGTTCTGACATTGCACAGGTTACTTCTTCCTCTGTGATTTCTTGTTCTATTAGGACCACCTGTTGCTCGTCTAGGGTAGGAAGGGTAATTTCTTCTAATATATCGGTCGGTGGCGGTGCAGGTGGTGCACTATACAGTTCAGCGTAATATTTAGCAAATCCCTCCGCAATGTCTTGGTCTGTTACTAGTGGGTCTCGTTCTTCTGTTGTTAGTTTCCTAAATTGGGTGAGGCCTAAGTCCCTGCACTCCAACCATGCCAGAATTTTCCCCGCCTTGTCCCCAGTTTCATATATTTTCGCTCGCATTGCTGCATGCGCTTGTTTTGCATTGTCTAAGGCTATGTGCTGTAGCTGTTTCTGTGCTAACTGCAGTGCACGTTGTGTCTCGGGTAGGTCATGGGCCAGGTGAGCAGTTTCTGCATTCCGTACCTTGGCTTCAGCTGCACGTATCGCTTCAAGGTGTTTTTTCCTGTGTGCTGCAGTCCAGGCTATGATTTCACCCCTTAATACTGCTTTTAGTGCCTCCCATAGCGTTGTTGGGCTGTCCACAGAGTCAGTATTTATTTCAAAGTATGTTTCGGTAACCTTTTGTATGTGTTCCACCAATTCGGGAAATCCCAGGTAATAACCATTCAGTCTCCAACTGGGTGGGGGGAGTGGCCTGCTGGTCTTAATCTTTAACATGAGTGGGGAATGATCTGAAATACCTGTGGGGAGCAGTTGTGCGTCACATGCCTCATGTATGTTACACATTGAAGAAGTACTCCAACCTGGATAGCGAAGCATGTGCACCGGAGTGGTACGAATATTCTCTTGTGTTGGGATGTAGGGATCTCCATGCATCATGTAACCCCAGTGCATTGGTAAATGTGGCGAGTTTATGCAAATGACTGGATTTCTGGATCGTACATGTGTCCTATCCAACTCTGTGTTCATGACTTCGTTAAAGTCTCCTCCAATCAACGTGAGGCCTTCAGTGTTGTCAACAATTAGGGGTTCGGAGGTTAGGTGGTGCATATACGGCGATCATAGAGATAGTGCGTTCCCAAAGGGTTCCTGTCGTGTGTACATATCTACCTCCCTGGTCCTGGGTGACTGCAGTGGTGCTATTGGGGAGTCTTTTGTGTACTAGGATCAATACCCCACGTGATCCCATGGTGAATCCGGCATGAAAGGCTTGTTGGTAGTTTGTGCGTCTAAACAGTGTGCATCTTGTGCCTGCCAGATGTGTCTCTGTCAAGAAGGCCACATCTGGTGAGTGACGGTTCAGTGCTTGTAGGACTAGGCGTCTTTTAATACTATTTCCGAGCCCGTTAACGTCCATGTCATCACCCGGATGGCTCTGCTTTTATCTACGTTGGTGCTCTGCGCCATGTAACTTGTGCATGTGTGGTGTCAGTATATTGTATATCTAAGAGTGTTCCATGATCCACCAACCCGGGCAGGGATTGAGCTAGATTGTGCATCTGTTGGGTCAATGTCGGGACTCATTTGCTCTTTCGTTCCATGCGGGTCATACGTGAGGGAGTTATTGCTATGTACTTCTTGAACTTGCTGCAACTTTTAACATAACAACTCTCACCCTCCCACCTCCACCCTATACTCCTTACAACCTGAACCATCTGTCGCCCAATACAACAATCAAACACCTTGTCAAACGTACAGGTAACTCATTAACTAATAACCATTACCCAAGTCTCTGTGCTTCTGCTTTAACCAATCTCCAACTGTCTTACTTTGGTTGTTCTGTTGCCAAACTGACTGTTCGTGGTCACAGTCTAAATTTAAGTTCAAGTTCCTGGGAGGTGGTCTCGGGCAGCCACCATTTCTATGTTGTTTTCGTGATGTTACTTGTGGCTCGGGGTGAGAGTGCATCATCCTGGCTGGTGCTCGGTGGGCTCCTCTGCTTGTTCTAGAGCCACTGGTTCCATGTCCGCCGGGGGTCTCCCCTGGGGGGCCTGGTCCAGGTGGGGCCGGGGTCTACCTTCTTGTCTCCTTGGTCGCACCGACCAGTCACCCTCAATGTGGGTCTCCACCCATTTCCAGGCTTTCTGAGGGTCAGTGAAGTGTGTGGTCATACCTTTATGATAAATCTTGATCTGAGCTGGAAATAGCAGTCTGAATTTTACTTTCATGAGGGATAGCTGCCGCTTCAGTGGTTCAAATGATTGTCTTGTGCGTTGCACTTCTTTTGTGTAATCGGGGAAGAAGGCTATCCTGGAGCCATTATAAGTGACCGTTCCCTTCGCACGGGCTATCTGGAGCAGCGCATCTCTATCACGATAATTAAGGAGCTTAGCAATTTCAGTCCTGGGCGGCATTCCTGGGGTGGGCTTGCCAGAAGGTATCCTGTGGGCACGTTCTACTGAGAAGAATTTGGAAAAGGAATGTGGGTCATAAATGTCCGCTAGCCACTGTTACAGGAACAGTTCCATGCTCGGTCCCTCGTCCCCCCTGGGATTCCAAGGATACACACGTTGTTGCGGCGACACATGCCCTCTCCCTCATCCACTCTGGCCTCCAGGGTCTTCAACCGGCGCAATGTCTGTGACAATTGTTGGTTAATGTTGCTTATCTTGTCCTCTGTACCTGAGATGCGTTGTTCTGCTTCCCCCATGCGGGAAGTGAGTTTTTGCAGGTCATGGCAGAGGAAGGACACATCCACCTCTATACTGTCTTTTTTCATATCCATGGAGGTGCGGGAACTCACAATGGCCGCCATTACATCTTTCGGAGAGAGGGCGTCCTCCGCGTCTGGAGAGTTTGACAGCGGTGCTTGATCCGTCAGTTGAGATGTCGTGGCGAAAGCATATTGGTCCATTCTGCTTTGTATGCTCGATTTCCGCGGTTTGTCTTTCCCCGTTCTGCAGCGTGGGAGGTGGCTGTATAGTGTGTGGTAGCTTGCTCCAATAAACTCTTTAGCTGATTTCACAGGTATTACTTAGATATGCGATTGCTATGCTGGCTGAGATGTGCCGCCGCGCCCCCGCAAGGGGCCTCCTGTGAGTCCGCCTTGGCAGTGTCTGGTCCAGGCACTGTGTAACCACTTCTCCCCAATGGGGGGCATCACCCGCACTACCCCTATGCCTGCACACCCTGACTGGGGCAAAGTGGGTTTAACGCTTCATGCCTTCTGGTGCGATTCCGTGCCTGTTTTGCTTCTCGGTAGCTGGCGAGGTAGGAGTTGTGTTTGAGTAATTTCAGGAGTGTCCCTGTGGGAGCCGGTTCCGGATCTATTGTTGCCTCTCTGCCCAGTCTGCGGGATACGGATTTCCTCCAGTTCACCCCGCGGGGGTGGGGGGCGAGGATAGGATCAGCCGTAGGCCGCAAAGCCAGTCCCACACATGGGGGGGGGCCCGCTTCATGCCAAATTGAGTCTCTTGCTTCATCCCCGGAGCAGAGTCCCAGCCTCACTGCCAGTCCAACGGCCGGCCGTTACTCCAACAAGTTTGGGGGGGAGGGGAGAGGAGTCGAAAGGATGTTCTCCGGTCCGGGGGATCGCGCACACCACCTGGGGGCAGGGGGGATCCGTCCGCTCCCTCTCGGAACAGTGTCCCTTCCTACCTTCTTTCCGGGAGGCACACGCAGTGCTGTGCCATCCGCTCCACGTATCACCTGCCACTCACGCTGCTCCCAGCGTCTCTCCCTTCGTCCTGCACCGCAGCTCTGCGCACGTTACCTGCCTCCTCGGTGTTGGGCACACTAACCGGGCGACAGCAAATCCACGTTCCCAGCCCCTTCGTGGACGCCACAGCTCTCTTCTGCAGCTCCACTAAGTCGTGGCGGCCATCTTGGTTTCATGCTTTTGCGCCCGATCGGGTTTCGTTGTCGTCGAATATCTCGGTAAGAGGCTGGCTTTCTGCTTTCCAGCTCTGTGTATCTGTGCCGCACCTTGTCCTCTTTGCCACAGATGTGTTTGAAGCCAAATATGTTCCACCGAAAAGAATGTTTAAACAGGATTTCGTCTGCGGCCGCTGGAGCTCAGGGTATTTATTAACATGTTTAATGTCTTTGAAGACTTTTAAACAGTACATTTTGCATCAGCTAGTTCCGAAATTGGTGAAATTTTATAGCATGTTGGTACTCCATGTGCTTTACACCATTCAATTGCTGAAAGTTATTTAATATAAGACAAGAGGCAAAGTGGAGAGATGCTTGCAGTACTATTTGAAGCAAGGAAAAGACAGATTTCAAGGTGATATGAGGAAATATCTAGGTGGCTTGTCACTATATGAACACATTGACATTGAAACGTAACTAGCAGATGCGGCTGTTTGAAAAGGTCATAAGAATTGGCTCCATTCCATTTCCCCATGAAGAGCATTGGTGCACTGGAACAGCTTCTGACTTCAATGTATGAATTTGGGAGTTATGGGGTACAGTCTGGAATCAGTTTCCTTTTTTAAATTTGATTATAACATCTCATAATGTTTCTGAGGGTATTTTTTTACTTGTTTCATGTCTTTGAAGTCATTTAAACAGTAGATTTTACGTCAGCTAGTCCTGAGATTGGTCACACGCTGTGGCATGCTGGTGTTCCATGTGCTTTAAAGCTTTCAACTGCTGAAAGTTATTTAATATAAGACAAGAGGCTAAGAGGAGAGAAACTTGCAGTAATATTTGAAGCAAGGAAAAGACTGATTTCAAGGTGATATGAAGAAATATCTAGGTGGCATGACACTGTATGAACACATTGACATTGAAATATAAATAGCAGATGCTGCTGTTTGAAAAGGTCATCATTATTGGCTCTGTTGCATTGGCCATGAAGAGCATTGGTGCACTGGAACAGCTTCTTCCTTCAGTGCATGAGTTTGGGTGTTCTGGGGTACAGTATTGAATCAGTTTTCTTTTTTTTAAATTTGATTTTAATATATATCTCACAATGGTTCTGATGGTATTGTTTAACTTGTTTAATGTATTTGAAGTCATCTAAACAGTACATTTGACATCAGCTAGTCCGGAAATTGGTGACATGCTATAGCATGCTGGTGTTCTATGTGCTTTAAACCATTCAATTGCTTGTTTGTTTGTTTGTTTATTATTTGTAATGCGCCGGCATACCCTGTGGTAACAGGGCGCAACAGATACAAGGATATGCAAAGCTTGGTTAGGACAACAACAATATCTACATACACACAGTCAAGGTAAAAGCATAACTATGCAAGATAATGTACAAATGTGTACATGAGCACCAGTGGAAGCAGTGTAAGCAGATAAGAATATGATGACTTGGTACCTAGGTATGTAGCAAGGCCTGCGTTTTCAACCAAGAAGTAACCTTAGTTCGGAAGTTTTGATACGGCAGGTCCATTCTAAGGGTTGGCGGTAGGGAGTTCCACAGTTTTGCTGCTTTCACTGGGAAGCTGTTACCCCCTAAGGTGGAACGTTTGAAGTTGGGGACAGAGAGGCAATCTTTGTATGCTGTTCTTGTAGGTCTCAGGGAGGTCTGTCTGTGAAATCTGTTAATCAGGTAAGTTGGTGCAATGTTATTGAGAGATTTGTAGGTAAGGGATGCAGTGTTTAAGAGAATTTTGTCATTGATAGAAAGCCAGTTGTTTTGTTGTCTATGTGCAGTAATGTGAGCTCTGCTGGGGATGCCAAGTGCCGCTCTGAGAGCGTTGTTCTGAAGAGTTTGTAATTTGTTAGTAGTGGCTTTGTCAGAACCAAGATAGAGGGCATTGCAATAGTCCAGGCGGGACAGTATAAGGGCTCTAGCGAGGGTCACACAGCTAGTGTCGGACAGAAAGGGTTTAGCTGCACGGATCAATTTACATGTGTAAGCTGTGGAAGAGGCTAGAGAGTTCACCTGTCTGTTGAAAGAAAGGTTAGAATCCAGGTAAAAACCTAACTTTTTGACCACTTGTTCTACTTTGAAGCAATTGCCATCAATAGTGAAGGAGGAATAGTCAGGTCCTACTTTCTTTAAACTGGCAGTAGTACCCAGGATGATAGGTTAGGTTTTATCATCATTCAGGCATAGTCCATGTGTGGCCATCCATGCCTGGATGATGATGTACACTCTATTCACCAAGGCCAAATCCTTCCCATAATCTCCAGAAAGCGGAAGAAGGATCTGGGTATCATCTGCGTAGTTGGTGTAGGTGATACCGAGATGATCCATATCATCGAAAAGGGGCTTGGTAAATATGTTGTACAGTGTGGGGGATACACAAGAACCCTGGGGCACAACACAGGTAATTGGTATGGGGGCTGCTGCTGCTGAAGGTGAAAAGACCCTCATAGTTCTGCCGTTAAGGAATGATTTAATCCAGGTAATGGCCTCAACACAGAAATGAGCTGCTGTGTCGAGGTGAGTGCACAGGACAGAATGGTCGACCAGGTCGAAAGCTGCAGAGAGATCTAGTAAGAGGAGTAGGGCGGCTTGGCCATTGTCTCTGAGATTTTCAACCTGTGTTTTGAGGTCGATAAGAGCAGTCTCAGTCCCGTGTAGAGGACGGAAGCCTGATTGTCTAGCTCCTAGAAGGTGATGTTCTTCCAGGTACTTCTGTATTTGTACGTAAGCGACCTTGTCCAAGATCTTTTAGAGGAATGGTGCAGTCGTTATGGGTCTGTAGTTTGTAGGGGTGGCTGGGTCGAGAGTGGCTTTTTTTTGTAATGGAAGTACCCAGGATTGTTTCAAATTAGTAGGGATAGAGCCGGTAGAGAAGGAGGCATTAATTAACTTCGTAATGAAGGGGGATAGATCACGGGCAGCATCCTTAATAAACTGTGCAGGGCAAAGGTCTCCCTGACAGTTGGAGGGGTTCAGGGATAAGATGATTTTTTCTACTTCAAGTGTGTTGACTTTAGAGAATTTGAAGCGGGTGGTTTCCCTTAGGGTGGGCTTGTCAGGCAATTTAGACGGTAGGGGGTCGTTCAAGGTGGCTTTTTTGCAAGCGATTTTGTTTTGTAGGGTAGCAATCTTGTTAGCTAGGGCATTTTGGATTTCTGAGCACCAGTTTTTATCTTTGGTGCAGGTATCTAATGGTACTATGGGGGTTTCTACTTCTTTCAGGATGGAAAATAATTCCTTCATATTTGATTTGGCTTGGGATATGCGAGAGTCAAAGGAGTTTCGTTTTGCTAGGCAAATTTCTTTTTTGTAGAGGGTCGCAAGTTTGGTGAATTTGAGTTTATTGACTACTGAGGGAAGTTTTTTCCAAGTGGCCTCGCAGTTTCTTTTTTTCTGCCTTAAATTTTTGAGGAATGGTGCAAACCATTTATTCAGGTGCGCTTTGGGCTTACTTGGTCTGAGTTTGAGAGGGGCGATTTGGTCCAAAGAGGTAGTCAGGATTTTATTATATTCCTCGACCAACGTCTCAGGATCCGAGTTGTCAGGGAGAGTGTTGAGGGTCGGGAGTAGGTTTGGGATAAGTCTCTCCACAGTGATGCTCTTTTTGTTTCTCGTGAGTGTGGGTGGGGCCCTATTAATCGGTGCGGGTCGGCTGGTAGAGAATGTGAATGATACCAGATGGTGGTCAGTCCAGGCTAGAGGTGAAATGCTGGTGATGTTGGCTAGGCAGTTGTAATCAGCCACCCAGTCAAGTATTCTGCCTTTGGCATGTGTGGGTTCCATGCTTCTTTGGGTAAATCCTAATTCAGATAGGGTGTTGTACGTAGTAATGGCGTGCTGGTCATTCAGGTCGTTGAAGCCCAAATTAAAGTCACCAAGGGTGAGTACTTGGGTAGAATTATTAAGTTTGCTAGATAAGATAGAGTTAATGTCCTCATCAAGTATGTCTATAGGGCCTGGAGGGCGGTAGATCAGGTGAATGTTGAGGGTTTGAGCATGAGTGAGTGGAAGTTTAACTGAAAGAAGTTCGCATGAGAGGACGTTGATAGGGGTTGCTAGTCTCATAGTGAGACTACACTTGTGGATGATAGCAACACCCCCTCCTCTGGAATTGGGTCTGTCTTGTCTCAGGATAGAATAATTATCTGGGACTGCGGCATGAACATAGGGCCTGCTCCCGGATGTAACCAGGTCTCTGTGATAGCGAGGAAGTCAAGGTCTTCTTTGAGGATCAGGTCTCCAATTTCTGTTGCATGCGCTACTAGGGACCTGGCATTAACCAATGCTCCCTTGATTTGAGGACTCGCAGTGGTTATAGTAGTAGTAAGGGGGCAGTTATATGTTGTATCGAGTTTGCTCTGATTAGTGGGACTGTGTGGAGGTTTAAGGTTTTGAGATAAGTTAGTTTTTGGGGTGGTTGGGTGAGGCAAGACTGTCATGGCTGTTAGTCTCTGTATGGTAGGCATAGAGCGGGCAAGAGGCTCAGAAATTTTCGCTAATCTAGCTCTAAGTCTTAGATTCCTGTCGGTAGTCTGGCAGGGGAAGCTAGTAGGTGGTGATGGATGAGAATTGCTGAAAGTTATTTAACATAAGAAAAGAGGCTAAGAGGAGAAATGCTTGCAGTACTATTTGAAGCAAGGAAAAGACTGATTTCAAGGTGATATGGAGAAATATCTTGGTGGCATGACACTGTATGGAACACATTGACATTGAAACGTAACTAGCAGATGATGCTGTTTGAAAAGGTCATAAGAATTGGCTCCGTTGTACTGTACATGAAGAGCATTGGTGCACTGGAACAGCTTCCGCCTTCAGTACATGAGTTTGGCACTTCTAGGGAACAGTCTGGAATTTATTGTCTTTTATTACAATTATATATATAATATCTCCAATAATTCTGATGTTTTTTTTTACCTATTTAATGTCTTTGAAGTCATTTAAACAGTACATTTTACGTCAGCTAGTCCCGAGATTGGTGACATGCTATGGCATGCTGGTGTTCCAAGTGTTTTAAGCCATTCTATTGCTGAAAGGTATTTAACATAAGGCAAGAGGGTAAGAGGAGAGATGCTTGCAGTACTATTTGAAGCAAGGAAAAGACTGATTTCAAGGTGATATGAATAAATTACTAGGTGGCATGACACTGTATGGAACACATTGACATTGAAAGTAACTAGCAGATGTTGCTGTTTGAAAAGGTCATAAGAATTGGCTCCATTGGAGTTCCCATGAAGAGCATTGGTGCACAGGAACTGTGAAAACAAAAAGAAGATATTGAGGCTGAGTACCTCAAAAGGAAATACACCAAAAGCGGGTTACAAAGGAACATACAAAAGATCTTTATTTTATACTGCACAGTTTCCAAGGACAAAGCAACAGATAGCTATCAGCCCTCAGTACAACACAGCGAACTCCAGCGTGGTTCGGTGTGCTCAGTGAGTGGGACTGTACATTAGAATAGTCACACTCTTTATACCCTCGAAATCACGATGTTCAACCCATTTCCCAGTTAATATTGTACATTACGGATCTAGGGTTCCTGCCAAGTACGTGCATCTGTACATTTAGGGTTTACCTTTAATGTATTCACTAACAAGCTTTAATGGCAACGGTATATCTTAGGATTTCATGTTAAACTTTCTTAAACAGTTTTATACAATGTAGTCAAGCAAGTGTTCACATTTCAGTATTTGAATACATTGTGTTTAACATATGCTTGTGGATTAGCTTCGTTGGTGCAAGTAATCCTCTACACACAGGTCAGTGAAGGACAAGGTCTCAGTTCATGACCCCAACATGTAGCCTGCAGGCAAGTTATACATTAGTTTATACACAGAGGTCAAGACGGCCATGTTGCATTCGGAATGACATTGTCCACCATCTTAGAACACAGGGTGACTTTAGAGGCAGAGCCTAAAATGGTGGATAGATCTAAAATGGTGGCTTACACTGATTTAAGGTCAAGACTTTGCAACGCGGATTTCCTCCAAGTGGCTTATAAACAGCTTGGCGTAGGCCAATACACATATATTCATACAGTATAGGAGGCACGATACAATTTTCCGTTGACAAACCCTCCTTTTGGCCTATGGTCACTTTACGAACATTTCCACGTCTCAACATCCATACATCCTGAATCACTGTCAGAAATATCTATTGCCATTAGATCGTCTATCAAAATCTCTTCCAGCACATACTGTTTGGAACTCTTGTCTGGGGCATATACCTTGTGTCCTATTGTACCTATCGCCTGTGCGCAACAGTCCCCTAGCATCGAACATATGATATTATATGATATATGATATGATATGGCATTTGTAACGCGCCGATACACAAGTGTTTCAAGGCACGACGAGGCGGGGGAGGAACAATGGGAGACAGACAATGATCCTACTAGGCCAGGTGTCATTCAGGTCGCGCAAGTGCAAGGGTAGGGGGACTGGGAAAAGTGCAAGGGGAAGGGGAGAGGGGAAAGTGCAGTACATGGTTATTAGAATACAGGATAAATAATAGGGCCAGCTAGTGGCAAGTGCAAGGAGAGTGCAGTACATGGTTAGTAGAATACAAGATGCCGGGAGAAGGGGCTGTTGGATACAGAGAAATCCTGTAGTGCAGGTAGGTAGTGCATTGAAGAGTGGCTGGGCCAGGGACCGAAATCGGTGAGTGGCCCAGTTGCAGATTCAGTGCAGGTTCAGTGATTTTAGCAGGGGAGAGAGGAAGAGAAAGCGGAGGCAAAGAGGAAGGTTTTGAGGTGCTTCCGGAACCGGAGATGGTTCTCCTCAAGTTTCAGGGAGGCAGGAAGGCTGTTCCAGAGGGAGGTCCCTGCTGCAGAGAGAGATCTACCCCCAGCTCGTTGCTTGGAGAAGCGGCTGACCCTGAGGTAGTTGGAGGCGAATGAGCGAAGAGCTCGAAAAGGAAGATATTTAGGAAGAGAGAGTTGAAGGTATTTTGGCCCAAGGCCCCAGAAGGCCTTGTGGACAATGCAGAGGGTTTTGAACTTAACCCTCGCAGCCACTGGGAGCCAGTGTAGCGATTTCAGTCCTGGAGAGATACGGTCCCTGGGCTTGAGGCCAAGGACAAGTCTCGCAGTCCTGTTCTGGATGAGTTGCAAAGGGCGGAGAGTAGAGGCAGGAAGATTTAGATAGAGGCTGTTACTGTAGTCCAGCTTCGAGAGAACCAGGGCTCTGGAGACAGTGAGCTTCTGGGGGAAGGAGAGGAAAGGAAGGATACCTCTGAGGAGGTGTAGATGGTAGTGTGACTTCTTAGAGACGTCAGATATGTGAGGAGAGAAAGAGAGTGTGGAGTCGAAGATGACCCCGAGGTTTTTGCCTTGCAGGTAGGAGCAGGAGGAGGGCCAAGGGAGGCCGGCCAGAGAGCTGCAGGGAAGGAGGGAGTGGGTGTGCCGATAAGTAGAATCTCAGTCTTACTGGCATTAAGGCAGAGGTCGTTGGCGGCACACCATTCCTGGATAGCAGAAAGACAGTCAGAGATGAGGGAAGGGGAAGAGGAGGCCGAGGGTAGCCTGAAAATGAGCTGGGTATTATCCGCATAGCACTGAATGTTGGGACAGAGAGCGGTAAACATATAAATATACTAGGTAAACACAGAAACAACAGAATTCCCAAAATGATCAGCAAGACCGAAAGCACCTTCCAACCCCAAGATCACAAGAAGTCCCAGAACCAAGTGCTAAGATCCCAGTTTCCCCTCGGGAACATGCACTTCTGAACTAAGGACGTGCATATTCTGTATTGCCTTGAAGATTGTTGGGGTGGAATCTGGCATGAAAACACAGCAAGCAGACCCCACTAATTTACACACTCCACCACGTTCAGCCAGAATGACATCTAATGCCATCCGGTTCTGAAGTGCTACTAATCTTATTGCTTTCTGTTCTAATGTCATATTATAGAGTATGTCAGTGGTCCGGTTGATGGTTCTCTCCAGTACTCTCGCTAGTCTCCTGATGTCTTCAGAGTTCGCAATTTGTCCCCAAAATGGCACAAGGGATGGCGCTACATCTGCCAGAACCTGCGCTGGAGTGTCACCATTCTCCTCCCGCCATGGACGAGCCTTTGAAACCTCTCCAGTACTGGCTATGAATACCCCAGGTAACAGGATGCCTAAATAACAAGTTCCCTGCCAATCCCTGGGTAACCATGAAAATGCTATATTACCGCAAAAAAAGTAGACAGGTTCACCTACATACAAAGGTCTGCCTTCCCCAGTCAAATTCGCAACGTTGGCACAACCTTTAAAATTTCCCATTGACTGAGTACCATTCCTCTGCATGCAGAAAGAAACTGTATCGGGGCTATAGTTAACAGTGTATGAAGGAGGCATGGCATCCTTATTGCCTATAGGAGCCATCTTGAAAGAAATCAAAGATTGAAAAGGACGAGACAATCTATCAGAAGGCCTAATAAAAGCAACGTTGAGCTTGCTCCTATTCACAAAAAGTGAGCATCCCAAGGGCGTAAGAACATGTTTCTCAAAATTATTCAAATTAGTACCATCAAAGTTCCCCGAGATGCTATTGTTCCATCGGCCAAAGAATAGTGCTCTAAGAGAAGCATAACAAGCAGTTGTCAAAGGTAAAGGATGAATATACCAACCTAGCCCCTTATCCCCATGTTCCGGTAAATGTGAACAGACCCAACAGTTGGATTTATTAAAAAATGGCATGTGTAGCATTCATGATAAGTAATAATGTGTTGTTATAGTATCTCTGTCTATGCTGAGAGTCTGTAGGAGATAAAGTATGCAAATGCACAAAAGGAGTAGTGACAGTGGGTACATTTTCAGTCAGTAACAAGGTTTCGAATGGATGCGCTTCTTCCAGGTGCCAAAAACTTAACACAGTTGCTATTATAAAACCAATTGACATTATAAAAAGACAGCAGTACGTTTCCGGGGCCCAAACATTTTGTCCATTCTCACAGCTGGTCACACGATCATTTATCAGTCCTGTACGAGCGGTAGCGGTTGCAGGCACTGCAGTCTTCAAACGAAAAACCCCAATGTTATTTGCTGGCGAACTCCTGGCGGAGCGACTTCTTAGTCCTTCCACAACCCTAGCCAACAGAATCCCCTTTCTCAAACAATTACTTGGGCAAAAAGCAAGCCCTTGATGATTTTCCTTTCTTCTTCGCATGCACAGCCGAACCGTGCCGTAAGTCTATTTTCTTGGGCGCTGTACCTCTTTGCCCCCGGTACTGATTGATCCGAGAACAATGTGTTGTCACTTCCCATTGGAAGCGACGTATCAAGAGCAAGTGAAGATGCAAGATCCGGAACAACAGTTTCCGGAAACAAAACTTTTGGAGTGTGTGGAGACAAAATGACTGGTACCCCAGGCCTCACAGGCTCAGAGAGAGACTCCGATGCACTCTCGTTGTTGTTTACTGCTTCGGGATCATTGGTTACAGTATTGGTGAGGGGTTCTGTTTCTTCTGTATCGTATGGCACAGGGTGTGGAAGCCTCTTGACATGCGTCGCGTGGATCCAATGTTTTCTGCCTGCGACACGCACCACAGTCTGTGTGACCAGCAGGACCTGGAACGGGCCCCACCACCGAGGTGCAAGGCAAGAGGATCGTTCAAATGCCTTCGTTAATACCCAGTCTCCAGGCCGGATGCTATGACCTGGGCCCTCGTATCGTACAGGTAAAGCCTCTCGCACCTGTTGATAAATCAAATACAGGTTTTTAGTCAACTGGCTACAGTAATCTGAAAGAAGTACATTTTCAACATTCTTTAAGGACTGACATTTCGGAAGGTTCCAGATATTCACAGGTCTCCCCATTACCACCTCAAAGGGAGAGAGCCCAGTCTTAGTTTGAGTGGTTGTATGCATAGCTAGTAACATGATCGGTAAGGCGTCCGGCCATTTTAGTTTGGTGCTGGCACACGTTTTAGCGAGCTTGTTCTTGATGATGCCGTTGTGTCTTTCTACTAGTCCGGCACTCTGAGCGTGGCTGGCCGAATGGAACCGTTTGTCGATTTGTAATGCCGCACATATCTGCAGGATTACAGCAGCGAAAAAATGTGGACCATTGTCTGACCAGATGACTCTTGGTAGCCCAAACCTAGGAAAATACTCTTTTAACATAGTTTTTGCAGTAGTCATGGCTGTAGCGTCTTTAACAGGAAAAGCCTCAAACCATTTTCTAAAAGCACAGATGACAACTAACCCATATTTCAAGTTATTACACTGTTCCATTTCGATAAAATCGAAGTGGATAACCTCAAAGGGGACAGAAGGTGGACCAAAACTTCCCCTGGGAGTTGATGTTCCCTTTCCCACATTATGCTGTAAGCAGATCATACAATTCTGAACATAACGCTCAGCTATTTTAGGGATTTTGTCATTTGCCCAAACTTTCTCCAACATTTGTGTAAGCTTCCGGGCACATATATGGGTAGGGCCACGAGCCATGATGACCATCATCATCATGTATGCGTCAGGAAGTAGCCATTTCCCTTTGACTATGTCCACTCAACACCCATCATCATCATCGAGTTTCCCCAATCCTTCTGCCCATCTCTTGGATTTTTCTAATGTGGCATCGGCTTGGATATCCCATACGGAATCGACACCCTCATCCATTGCATAGGCATTTACAGTCTCCCTTGAAACATACATATCCGTAAAGAGATTGGTGGCAGTTTGTTTAGCTATTTGATCAGGGAAAGCATTCCCTTTTCCTATCTCATCTACAATCTTTCGATGTGCTGCAGTAGGGAGCGCAAGCGCTGAGAGCAGTTGTACTATTAGGGAGCCATGCTGAATCTTTGTATCGTGTGAAGTTAAGAATCCTCTTTCTGACCAAAGTCTACCAAAGTTGTGAACCACCCCAAAGGCATACTGACTATCAGTATATATGTTTACTATAAGCCCTTCGGAAAGTTCACAAGCTCGGGTCAATGCTATAATATCTGCGGCCTGCGCAGAGTTATGCGTAATTCTCTTGGTTTCCACGACAGTGCTTAATGTGGTGATTGCATAAGCAGCTGTGGATGTACCATCCGGAAGTTTGAAGCAGGAGCCATCGCAAAACAGCTCCCCTTGTGGATTATTCAAAGACGTGTCCTTTAGATCAATTCTACCCTTTGTCTCTTGTTCGGTAGTGTACAGACAGTCATGTGACTCTTAGTGACTGCAAGCAGTACCTTGCGGGAAAGGTAAGAGTTCAGCCGGATTAAGAACACAACACCTCCTAATTTGTATGTGGGGAGCAAACAAGATCAATTTGTATCTCGGCAACCGTGCGGAAGTGAGGTGTTGCGTTTGAGTTCTGTTCAACAGAACATCTACAGAGTGAGGCACCATCAGGGTTAGAGGATGGTCTAGGACCATTCCCTCACTCTTTTTTACAGACGCAGCAGCAGCAGCGACAGCTCGCAAACATCTTGGCAAAGCGCATGCTACAGGATCAAGGGCGGAAGAAAAGTAACTGCATGGCCTATTCTTCCCTCCATGTTCCTGCGTTAATACAGCCAAAGCACATCCATCACATTCATGCACAAACAACACAAAGGCCTTTTCATAGTTTGGTGTGCCCAAAACCGGTGCCGAGCACAATGCAGTCTTGAGCAGATCAAATGCTTGCTGGTGCTCCATGTTCCACGGCAATGGTGAAGAAATGCCCTTCTTCGTCAAAGCCAACATCGGGTTAATCACTAGTGAGAAGTTCAGGATCCATAACCTACAGTAAGAAGCCATTCCTATCAAGGCTCTAACTTCTTTCTGTGTATTTGAGAGAGAAATGCCAGAAATGTGTTTTATACGTTCTGGTGTCAATCTTCTTCCCTCCTTTGACAGGAGATAGCCTGAATAGGCGACCTCCTGACAACAATATTGAAACTTTTAAAGCAAAGCTTTGTGTCCATGTTTAGCCAGATGTATAAGTAATAACACAGTGCCTTCCTTACATGTGCTCTCAGAATCGGCAGCCAAAAGCAAGTCATCAACATACTGAAGCAATGTACAAGTAGAGGGCAATTCAAGGGTATCAAGCTGTTCTTTCAAAGCCCTTGTCATGCCTACACACTCATCACTCTCTCACCAGTCTCCTCTCTGCATTGCTCATGCCCCTTCCCTTTCACGTACACCTCGGCGGCGGCAGCGGCTCACCGAAAAATGGTTTGGCCCACCTGGCAATTCAGGTCTGTTACGGCCTTTTCTTCATTGGCACCTGCCATGGCGTCTTTCCCCTAGCCACCGGCATCGCACAAGAGCGTGGAATTCTCCGCATCACGTGACCAGGAAGAGACCCCTGTTTTCATCGCAGGTCACATGACTCTCACGTGCGGTTCCGCATTCTCGCATCATGTGATCACATCATACATTCAAATAGAGCAAGAGAACGCGGAAGAAACGCTTCACAGCTGATTCTACGGGTCTCTGTTTGGCATTTGTGCATCTTGTTGAACTCTTGTTACTCTCGACCTTGGAATGCTTCACGGACTGCCTTTGTTTTTTTTCCCTTGGATACTTCCGCATGTCTCTGCCTTCTGGAACTCGACCTATTGCATCTTACTCGGATTGGACTTGGATTTCCCTCGGATTGTTGTACTTCTGGCCCTCGACCTTGTTTGTGTATTGGACTACCTACGGATCAAGTCACGCTGTATTTACAACAACTCAGGTGTGTTACAGAGTGTCCTAAAGACTCCTACACCCTGCTGCTGCTGCCTTCTCATTTGAAGTTAGCTGCCCTTCATGCAGAACCCCTCACACAATAGGTAAGGCTTGGTTTGCACTCCAGTTACCCTGTGCATTCGATTTAGCCTCTGTATAGCACTTAACCAAATCTTTGCCTTACAGTGGTCCAGGGGTTCTTCCAGCGTTCCCGGTTCCAGGCTGACGACATTCTACACCTGTGGCCTCAAAGACTGCACGAGTAGTGGTTTCACTTCTGCTCGTGTGGTACTTAGGGACTGAGGTATTACAAATCTACACGACCATCAAGTCATAACAGCCCTACTGTAAATGCTAGGACTTTCCGTGTAACCTTGCGGTGCACGGGTAAGGGTGAACGAGCGTCCCCCTAAGGTGAACGCGAACAAGTATGTACTATCCTTGTGTATAGGAATACTAAAGAAAGCATTCTTCAGATCCACAACACTAAAGTAAGTAGCTGAAGCCGGAATCATAGTTAATATCGTCGTCACATAAGGCACAATTGGAAATTGCGGAGCGACAACCTTATTGATGGCACGTAGATCAAATATGAAACGAAATGGAATTGCATTATCGCCTTTTATGTACACGGGCAAAATTGGACTATTGCACAAACTACCTGCAATTTCCTCAATCACCCCTCGATGCACAAAATCAGAAACAATGCATTTCAAAGCTTGCTCACCCTCAACTGAAATCTTATATTGTGGAATACGTGGCAGCTTTATTCCATGTTTCAAGACTATTTTAACAGGCTCGATCTGTAAAACACCGACATCATTGTCGTCAATTGCCCATAAACTCTCTGGTCATCACTGAATTCTGGCGGTAAAGGTCTGGTTAAGAATTGAGAGGCAGAAAGTTGCTGTGGTGAAATCGCCAAACGCACTCCGTCAGAAGAACAATGAATTACCGCATTTAATTCCTTCATCATATTCAACCCCAGCAAATTCTCTCCACAATTCGAAGTCAAAAGGAATGAACAGTGGCCTGTAAAGGGACCCAAAGAAATAGGTACCGGCGAAGAAACTGGACAAACAACTGGTGTGCCAGAAAACCCTATAGAAACATTTGTTTGCCCTGACAGTGGAATGTTTGGAACCCGGAAATGATCAATGGAACACTTCTGTGCCCCTTTATCAACCAAGAATAGATGGTTCCTATTTCCCACTATCATTTCAACGTAGGGACCTTTCTGATTAACGGGAATAGGCGTCAGTTCCAAACCCTGCTTCGGGCAATCCTAACAAAACATAATGTCATCAAAATGAAGTTCTTCAGAGAGGTAAGCGGCAGAAGGATGGTCAAATATGTTTCTAGTATCCACACTTGGTACCTGATTATCCTGCGAAAAAGGTTGCTGTGAATCCTGTGCAAACTGGCTTCTACCAGGGCCCCCTACACCCGGGCGACCTCTGGATTGTCTACCCATGTTTCCGAATGCATTATTCGACCTTTGTCAAAGGATCGGGCATTGTGCATGCCAATGACCCTCTTGCCTACAATAGGCACACTGGTTAATGTTTACAGGACGCAAGGGCATACTTCCTCGCGGAACATACTGACCTCTAATCTGTGAAATGCCCCCTCTAGGGCCCCTAACAATTTGCTGCAATAATACTTTTGTCTTCAAATCACCTTTCCTTTTTTCGACTCTTTCTTTTTCATTATTGACACGATTCTCATAGTACTGAGCCATGTGCAGTACTTCTGATTGAGACCTCACTTGCCAAGCGCTCTCAGAAGACATCATTTGCGACTGGATATCAGGCAACAGTCCACACAAAAATTTGTCTACAAATAATCTTTTCCCAGACTCTGTGCCTAAGTCTTGCCCACTGAAATCTGAGAATACCTGTTCGAACTGATTAAAGAACTCGGTAGCACCCTTAGACTTCCCTTGGACACAGGCCGTAAGCTTGTCCCAAATAATTCTCTTTTCGGGAATTATGGTTTTCAATTTAGCAATAATTCTGTCAGGTAAAGTTAGTATCACCTGAGGCGGTCTCTCGCCAGCTGGCCTTTCTCCATCGAGTCTAATTATGTTAGCCCATGTATCTCCTATCCCTGCTACATCATGTATAGTCCTAACTTGCTTCCACAAATCTACAGGCAGGAGTACAGGAAATAACAGATCAATATCTCCTAGGGTGAATATTGAAGATTGCAAGACAGACTCCATTTCTTTATAGAATCCTGTTAGATTTTTCCTAATGTCGGGAATAGATTGTCTAACGGTGTTCACTTCCTGTCTTGAGAACGGGACGTGAACAAACTGCGACACATAATGTGCAGGAATTTCTTGAGCAGATGTACCTGCTACAGCATCAGCCGCAATCTCAGCTTTCGGAAAATATGTCGGAGGGACCTCTCTCATAGGCAACTGAGAAGTAGTCAACTCCGAACGCTTACTAAGCAACAGAGCCAAATCGAGCTCTAAAGCAGTCGAAGAAGTGTCACGTGAAAAAGCTCTCTTATAAATACTCAATAGTTCTGTGGGACAACAAATCTTTCCGTTCACACAATCATCCTGCAGGTACTCTACCATTACCTGTATCACTTTTCTCTGCATTTCTAGCGTATACTGACTATACGTGTCATATACTTCAACTGTAGTTATCGATATGTCTGAAATCCATCTAATTGCGTCCTTTGTACAAATTCGTTTTTCCTCGAATATCGATTTACAACAAGGAAGGAACCGTTTCTGTACATACATACTATCCTCATCATCATCCTCATTCTGTAACCTTTCCAACTCCTTCCTATACTCAAATATCCTCTCAACATGCTCTTGTACTTTCTCCACAGTGTCTCTAGAAAGCGCTAAGGTGTTCAGATGCCTCAACCCTTGTGGGAGATCTGTATTGTTTAGTCTGCCCCACATTACACATAAGTGTATCCCTAATCCCTCAATAAAAACATTTTTTTCAGGAAAATTGTCCATATTAGAAAGTGTGGCAAAAACATTAGCTCGATCATCTCTCTCCATACAATGCTTAGCCCAAGCAATCAAGTTCCTGTCGGGGTGAAATTCTACCGGGGTCGGCTGGGCCGTCCGCGGACCTCCGGGCAGGGAGGCCCCAACTCCTCCCGCGTATCCCAAAAATGAGTATGAGACACACACAAGAAGCAAGGTGGTTCTGCTGTTTATTGAACAACGGCAGGGATGGGTCTAGGATCGTACGCGTCCGTCTTGACTCTCGAAATTCGTGGGGCTCGCAGGCCCCTTTTTGCTTCAGTATGACGCGTTACTTGCGTCACCCGGGAAAGTTAGCAAAAAACCTATCGCCACTCTGGATTGGTTCCTCGAGTGGTAGGATTAGTATAGCATACGTATAGAGGAGATTATTAGTGGTTAAGGGTCAGTCAGGTGGTATACTTGGGTTGTCCCTTCTATTAGATACATGAAAATTGTTACACGAAGACCCCTGATGATTGGCTAATGTTAATGGCGTCAGTGATGAGTGCCCCATGTTCTGATTGGTCCACTCACGAGCCCCCCAGCCTGGGACCATCGTTGTTCCCAGCTTGCGGTGTACCTGTCATTTGCAACAATATGTAACTATGTGTTTAAGCAGACAATGCGTGGATTTGCTCATATGCTTGAGAGCAGACTATTCCCACCGCTGTAGGCGTCCATTGGGTCATTTTATTGTTGCAGTCTGTGTCCCAGGCGTGGGACCCAGGCGACTTCTCCCTCCTGGGTCTGGCACCCTGTCAGGTTCGGATTGGTCACGTGAGGAGAGACCGTGGTTGAGGCAGAATTCTGCACATTTAATTTTGTATTTTCCACTGTGTGTCTGGCTTAGTTTGCAGGTGTGACCTTGGCTTCGGCTTGTGGCATGCAAGTTGCAACATTGCCCCCTTGGCTGTCGGTTCTCGCTGGGCTCATTCTGCAGGGTCAGCAATTGTACTCTTGTTCGTTCAATGTTCGTGGAGGCTCACGCTTGCGGCCTACTTGGGCCTGGTGTATAGGTGGGGATGTTTAATGCACGGCACTTTAAGTTACGGTATCATATTGCTTCATATCCAGTATCATGTCTTTGTTGCATTTTTCATCACAATGCATGGGTTAGGAGAAGCGTCAGCAAGCATTTTAGATGAGTGCTTTGTGCGTCGTGCGTTTCTGCATTTTGAAAAACCTATGTGAAAAATAATAAAGATGCGCGTCAGTGGGTGTGTCCGTCACCTACGTCATAGCACTGAATATGTTCTTCGTGTGGATTGGTGTGGGAGTGTCCAGTGTGCATGGTTGCACGGGTGTTCTGACCATTGGCTAGGTGATCATGGCATCTCTAACGATGTGTTTATTTACTGTTGAATGGTTCAGTCGAGTTCATCCATGCCGCAGGTGTCGGCTTGAGCAGGGCAGGCTGGTGGGCAGGCTGGTGGGCACATCCGTATGTTCCTGTACCAGGGTATTTGGTCGTCTGGTAAATAGGCAAATTCCTCTCGTGGCGGGTGTCTGGGCCGCGATCCTCTAGGCCAGGGGTGCGAGGGGATTGGGGGGAGTCTTTTCTCCCATTCTCCCACTTCAGTCCCCCCTCTGGTCGACTTGTCGACCACAAACATATCTTTTTCCTTATCTCCTTGTACTCTCCATATTTTAGTTATTCCTCTCAGGTGTCCATAGTGGTTGACATGGTCTTCAAATGACCAATACGTATACAGACAACTTCCTCCAGGTGTGCAGTATACCCATTTCCCGATATAGCTCCTCGGGTTTCTTGGGTTTTCGAGCTTCACGGATGGCGGGTCCAGGTGGTTGGTGATGATTTGTTTGCGTAGTTTTTCTCTTTCTTTTATTATTGTGTCTGTGTGCTGGCCATCATCAGTCGGCATCAAGGGGTGCATACCAACCATTTCGATCATTTCGTCTGTAGTGCGTGCTTTCCGGGCTTTCCAAAACCTTATTATTATCAGTGCAGCTCCAGCCAGTATTATGCATCCAACTATAATCTTCAGTCCGTCCGACAGCCATGATGGCATCCATGACCATAACATTGAAAACCAGCTGTCATCCTTCTTCACTCCTTTACTTTCTTCCATTATTTTGGAGTGCATCTGGGCCAGTTGTGATACTGCTTCGGTGAGTGTACCATTGTCAGCATCATTAGCAGGAATAAATGTGCAGCATGATTGTCCTATCTTTGCGCAAACTCCTCCTTCCATTGCTGTAAGGAGATCTAATACGTATCTGTTCTGTAGTGCTACCATTCTCACTGCTCGCAGTTCCTCTTTTATTGCGTTGAATCCATTTACTGTAGAATTAATTGTCATCATCAGCTCCCATCGTGTTATCTGGAGCCATTTTGCGTTTGCGTAAGCTTGTAGTCCCGGATGTATTATTGACGAGAAAAACATTGCTGCTCTGCTGAATAGTCTGTGTTCTGGTGGGATTGAAGTGAGTGCTGTTTCCGACCTTCTCCATAGGTAATTTCCTGTCAGCGGTTCTCTTTGTCTCTTTTTTCTATTCAGGACATTATTGTTGTTATTGTTTTTGTTCTCTGACCCCTTCTGAGGTTGTACAGATCTCTTCTTCCTCTTGTTTCCTTCATTCATTTTAGGGAAGTTCGCCATGTTCACATGTTTCTGGGGCACCACTAGTGATCGTACATTAATGTGTACCATTGTGCATATACCGTTCCAGAGACGGGGCAATGTGTGGTATGCCTTGTTTCCGCATGCCCAGTAGTGGTCCATTAATACTGCTGTTCCTGCTCCCCCCTCAGGTAACTCTATCACGCTGGCACAGTTGGTGTTGTATCCCACGTCCACTACTCCTCTATGTTGGTAGCATATCTTAGGTGCAGACAGCGGCAGTATGCTCATTGGGTCTTCATCCTTCTCCATCCACGTCAGCATGGGTACGTACTTGCCCCAAATCGTCCAACATCTGTTATTGTGTTCATCAATAGTTGTAATATTTTCTCTTGTTACCATGTTGCTGCCAATCACTCCTATGTCCCATTTGTTGTCCATGTACACCTTCCCTGTTATTGTTACCAGTGGTCTTTCCCAACATCCTTGTGTACCAGGAACTTCAGTGGCGTACCAGTCACATGGTAGGTATTGTAGTGTTACTTTCTTCGTTTCTCCCTTTTCAGGACCACTTGTCATGTATCTGAATGCTTCAGCATGCAAACTGCTCTTGTGGTAACTCAAATAAGTCTTGAGGAAGTTGTTTTCGTATGGATATGTGTCTTGTGTTTTCCACACCAGTCTCACCACCGTCCCTTGAAATCGCCCTCTTGTTTGGAATAGTGCCAGGTATATTATACATCGTGCTGTCTTCTCATCTATTTCTGTGGCAATGAATGTTCGAGAAGCGCTCATGGCGTATGGGATCAATGAGCAGACGTAGCAGCTGTCTTCTGTTGCCTGCTTACCTATTTGGGTCATGTGTTGGTACCACATGTTGTTCGAGACGTGTGCTGAATCTGTTATATAATTATCAATGCCTTTATTATCTGAGTATGTGCTGCGTTTAACTCTATTTCCCTTATGTGGAGGTTTGCTAGTACCACCTGACGTAACGCCTGTTGCAGCCGTGGGTGGGGGTACATTAGGTTTGGGTGCAGCCAAAATATTGATAGCATAACTTTTCTGCCATACAGAGGCAGCCAAAAAGCCAGTGATCATCAAAACCCCTATCATCTTTATTACAAAAGCTAGTCTCACCGGCATTTGCTCTTACCTTGCTGCAGTCCGGCAGCTTATTCTTGCGACGTTAAAGTTGCCCGCCTGAAAATTCTCAATAAGCTTATTATTGTTGTTAGTTGTTGTTGTCAAGCCCTCCCTATCAAGTAGTCGTTCAGTGCCCAGGCGAAGAGCTGTTCCCACGCCAATCTAAGCGATCTGTCTCTTAGGGCAGGTAAGTGTTGGTGAAGGTGGGGCATTGATTGTTCTATGGCCAAGATAAAAGCAGTGTAGTAAACACGTACCCTCCTTCTTTTTAGGTACTTTGGCCTTTTTATATGATATACAAATTGGTGTGATAGGGCTTCAGGGTAATTATCGTCTGAGGGTAGCATCTACTCCTGGGCAATGTACGCTGTTAGTTATCTATTTTCTTTAGCAGTACAATAATACACGGTACCTGCATGTGCGAGAAAGAAAAAGAAAACATACAAGTGTTTACATGTGTATACGTGCAAGACAATGTCCTTCAATTGGGTGGTAGCTGTAGTGGGTAGGGGGTTTGTGGGCAGAGGGTTTGGGGCTCAACTGGCGGAAGTCTCTTTACTCTTTGATCGTGTGACCATGGGGTGGGCGGTACGGGAATTACCAGTTTCTATTTCAGTACTTGTCTCTGGGTATTCTGGGGGGTGGCAGGGTATGGGGACACTGAGGTCTTCAGCTGTGGTAGACGTCTCTTTCTCCGTAGGTGACGCTGTCACTGTTCTTCCAACGGCCCTGTCGGTGACGCTAGGGCGGGTCTGGAGTTTGCAGATCTTCACGTCGTGTAGGTGATTCCAAGCACGCTTATCCTGCAACTTTACTGCTCTCGTAGATACCTCCTCTACCAGGTGGGGACCAGTGAAGCGTGGGCTGTTCCACTTTCGATTGAAATTGCGGAGTAGCACGTGGTCACCTTTAGCAATTTTGCACAGTTTTTCCTTTTCCAATTCTTTGTCCACGTCTTCTTGTTGATAACTCTTAGACCCGCCCCGCGTGCGCTCGAGCTGTTGAGACACAAACGCTACACTAGTAATCAAAGAAGACACATATTGGTACATTTCATCACCAAGAACAGTTGCAGTGTTTTCATAGTCTGTGAATGCTCTTGATGTTGGCGTTAGAGGAAGGCGCATTTGACGTCCGGTCACCACCTTGTGAGGAGTGAGGTGGTGGTCGGAGCCTGGTCTATTCCTTAGCTCAAATAGAGCTAGCGGAAGGCAATACAACCAACTCTTCTTTGTTGTTTGCTGTATCTTTGCAATTGTCTCCTTCAGTAGGCCATTCAGGCGTTCGCATATACCGTTGGCCTGCGGGTGATATGCACATGCAAATTTATGCTTGATGTTCAGTAAGGATGTGATGTGCTGGAACATTTCATTAGCGAAATGCGGGCCGTTATCCGACCGCAGTACCTCGCACACTCCCCACCTGGGAAAAACCTCCCTCACTAGAAATTTTGCTGCTCTGAATGCATCTGGATGTGAGCAGGGTCCTGCCTCAACCCACCTAGAGAATGGGCATACCACTACAATCATATACCTATTTCCTTGACATTCGTTGATCATATCAACGTAATCAATATGGATGTGCAGGAAAGGTCCCTCTGGCCGGGGTATAGTACCTTTTATCACTTGCAGTGTGTGACCGGCCGTAAACTGTTGACATGTGAGACAATTGCTGATATAATTTGTCACATGGGAATTTAACTCGGGGCAGAACCAGTCTTCCCTAATTCGTGCTGCAATAACTTCCTTGCCTGTATGAGCTGGGTGATGGAGTTGGCTCAGGGCGGTGTTTAATAGTGCCAATGGCATTACCATCTTTCCAGTGTTACCCTGACGCCATAGTGCGTCAGTTGGTGACATTGTACATCCTCTTTTCACCCATATTTCTTTTTCTGCCATTGGTGCAGCCGCTTGTAACTCCATTATCTGTGTGGCTGGGAGATGAGTGTACCCTTCTCTTATCAACATCTCTTTAGCTATCCCCCTCCCTCTCCCTCTCTCTGACTCTGGGGGGGTTCCATATCTCACCAAAATAAGCAGCATACTTCGCATGTGCATCTGCTGCTGCATTTCCTTTTGAGATATGATCTTCTCCATTAGTGTGTGCGATACATTTCACCAAAGCTAGTGGTTCCATTAGCTCAGCTAATAAGAGAGCATGTTGCACTGGGGTGCCGTCAGCTCTCCTAAACCCTCTTCTCCTCCATTGTGTCTATCCTGAGTGGACAGTAGACGTGACATATGCGCTATCAGAATATATAGTTACTCTTTTGTCAAAGCTTTCCTTCAACGCCAAGATTAGTGCAACCAATTCTGCTGCTTGAGCAGAGTAATGTTGTGGTAATTGTACACATTTCACCGCCACACACACCAATTCCTCTGTCATTTTTACAACTGCTGCCCCAGTTCTCCTTATCCCATCACTCTGGTCTATTGTTGATGATCCATCAATAAACAAGAGCTCTCCTCCATTTAGCGCATCCTCTTCAACCTTTCTAGTACATGAGTACATCTCAGTAGTCTGCGTACAATCATGAGCATAGTCGCCTTCCTCAATAACTTCCGCTATAAACCTTGCAGGATTAACTGTGCTGCATCTAACAATGGATAATTCTGGTCTAGATAAGATGATCTCATAACCTGACGCCCTCTGCGTGATTAGTGTGGACTTAGGCTTGTTCAATATTGCAAATAGTGCATGCTCCACAAATAGTGTGGTTGGGCACCCCATTGTAATAGATGATGATTCCTCTACCGCGAAGGCAGCTGCGGCGAGACCTTGTTCGCAAGGGAAATGACCTAACATAACAGGATCCAAGTGACCGCTGTAAAATGCTACTGGTTTGTATCCCATGCTTGTTTTTTGAGCCAACACTGCTTTCATTACTGCTGAGTCGCAATGTGAAAATATAAAGAATTGTCGTTCATAATCTGGGGTGGCCAGTACTGGAGCAGTTGATATTGCTTCTTTCAGTTCATCAAAGGCCTCTTTCATTTCCATTGTCCACCCCAATTTTTTCTCCCCTCTGTTAGCCTCTCGCAATGCTTCAAGTAGGGGTCCTATGTATGAGCTGCAATCAAATGCCCATGCTCTACAGTAGTTGCACAATCCCAGGAACTGCTGCAGCTCCCTCACTGTTTGTGGCAATGGCTTTTTTGATATAGCCTGTGCTCTTTGTGGTGCAATCTTTCTTCCGTGTTGGGATATCAGCTGACCAATGTATAATACCTGTTCCTGACAGTACTGTAACTTATCTTTGTCTACCTTGTAACCCTTTTCAGCTAATATTGTCAGCATCTTCAATGGGTCCTCCCTGCATCTTTTTTCGCTTGTGCTGCAAATTATTATGTCGTCAACATATTGCAACACTGTGCTTTCCAATTCAATGTTTCCCAAGTCCATCTGTATTACTCTGTTGAAAATTGAGGGTGACTCGCAGTACCCTTGTGGCAATCTGGTGTGCTTCCATTTTGTGTTTCTGTACGTGAAGCTTGTCAGATCTTGTGAATCTGGATGCAGGGGTATTGAGAAAAAGGCATTTTTGAGGTCAATCAGTGTAAATCGTGATGCCTCTGCTGGAATTCCACACAATATTGTGGCCGGGTTTGCTGCTATGGGGTATTCTGCTTCCACTATGTTGTTCAAGGGCCTGAGGTCCTGGATGAAACGCCAAGACCCTCCTTTAGCTTTGCGCACTGGATATACGGCTGTGTTACATGGTGATTCTGATGGTACCAATATGCCATTATTTATAAGGGCCGTTATTGTTTCATATATGCCCTCATCTGCCTCTTTTGATAGTGGGTATTGCTTCACTCTAGGCAGTATTGCTCCTTTTTTCAATTTAATTCTTACTCCTCCTACACTTTTTATACATCCCACGTCATAGGGACTAGTGGTCCACAATGACGTTGGAACTTTTGCCATATCCTCCTCAAAAAAGGGAACTGGGGTGGATGTGGGTGCTTCAAGTGCCATTGCAATTTTCTGTGCCACTTGTTTGTATGTCACTCTTAGCCATATATCTACACTCATCATAAATACCATTTCGCCTTCTTCCTTTTCTTCTGAAAAGAGCTCCTCGTCTGACACCTGGGTGAGCCTGCATCCCTCAGCTAGGGTTATTACTGCCCTCCATGCTCTTCCTTCCCTGTCTTGGGCATGTACTGCGATGTAATCAGCAGTCGCTATAATGCTCTCCATGCTCACTGAAATCACCTTTCCTTCTGGTTCATTGGCTGGTGTTTCTGGTCTAAACAAATAGGCTGTCGGCCTCCTCCAGATCTTTCCTTCTATTCCTGGCATCCATGCGAATGCCATGTCTGTTCCGTACTGGAACAGTTCGCCATCTACTGGCTCGGCCCTAATTACTGTCTGTCCACAGTATGCTTGCATGATTTGCCGTGCAGTGAGCATGTTGATTCCAGGAGTGGAACAAATTATGCCGTCCTCCGTGAAGGAGATCGTCATATTCAACCTGCTCATTATGTCTCTCCCGAGTATGTTTACTGGCGAGTCCCTTTAATATAAAAGCGGGACGGACATGTCATAATCCCCTATCGATAAGGGGATGTTATCAGTAAAGGGAACCAACCCCCTAGCCCCAGAGAATCCTTGGGTGTTCATGGCCTCACCTGACATCTTAAATGTACCTTCCCTTATGCAAGACCGGGTTGCCCCGGTGTCAACAAGGAATGATAATTTTTTGTCACCTATCGTGGTTCCTCCGCACTATTAGGTGTTACCGACAGGATGGGACACACCAAGGCCGTCTGTGGGCTGTCCTATTGTGGGTATAATGATTGACCACTTCCTGTGTAAGGGTTGTGTCCCAGGACCGTCACCCTTCCCAGTTGTGTTTGCTGTAGCTGTGAATTGGTAGAGGTTACTTTATGGTCTTGAATTTGAGCGGGTTGCTGTACTTGCTGCACTTGAGGTTGTTGTGTCATCTCTACCTGTTGTTGTGGTGGTGAATATGTCTGTGGCTGTTGTTGTGTTACTAGTTGTTGCTGCACATTTCCCGGTTGCAGTACCTGCTTTTGTTGGTGGCCCTGCTGTTCCCTTGTAGGCCCTTGTTGTCCCTGTTCTCCCCATGCTGGTGTGCCGGGTCTCATTCTACATGTGCGTGACATGTGTCCCAATAATCCACAAATCCAACATACCGGTGGTTCCCTCGTCTGCCATGGGAAACTCCCTGAATTGTCCTGGTATACTGGCTGCCCAGTGGGGTAGAAACTTCTGTATCCTCCCCCTTGCTGTTGTGTGTTATAGCCGTATCCCCTTCCCCTCATCATTCCTCCCCTTCCCCTGTTATAATTATAATATCCAGCTCCTGGTGTTGAGTATCCTCCTCCCATGTTAGTCGTGTATGGTGGGGGTGGTGGCAGCTGTTGTGCTACAATCTGTGGTGATTGTATTTGGGAGGGATCTTGTGCAGCCACTACTTGCGTGGGGTTGTGTGTCATTGTTGTAGGTGTAGTTATTAGTGCACCTTCCATCGTGTATTTAGTGAGTTTTTTCTGTACCAGTTTAGCCTCTTCCGCTTTTCTATCCTCTTCCTTTTGTTTAATCTTTTCTTGCCATGTCCTACAATGATGTACTATCGTCAGTTGTATTTCTGGCGATGCTTTTGCTTCCATTCCCACTACTTTCTTCAGTTGTTTCTGCACTGCTTCTGGGAGCCCTTGTATTAGTATATGATAGAATATCGCTGGTGTTTTGTCCCATTGTTCTCTAGTTTCCATACGCCACTTCTCTTGAATTTCCTGGATATAATCAACAGGATCTTCATTCTCACGCATCTTGCGTGATGTAATCGCTCCTATGTCTGATGTGTCTGGGTACTGTACCCTCAGCGCTTGCCATAATGCATGTCTGCAGTTTGCGAATGGTGCCCCATCGTGTGATGTGTTTATTATTGTGACCCCGGGGAAGCCTGCTCTCTTCCAGATGTCATCTGCTGCATCCCCCAATATTGATATTAGGAGGCCCTTTACATCTCCTACTGCCAGTTTCTGTCCTGCGGTGTGTTTTTCCATTTCATATATCCATTTCCCCGCACCCCCACTTAATGATGGGAGCCTGCACTTTATGTTTTCTTTGTCGGCATGCTTCCAAGGGACGTATTGTGGTCTAACCCCTCCCCTCTCCAAAAGTGGCATTAGGTTGTGTCCTGTCTGACCCCCTGGGTTCCCCAAAGTCGAGTCTGTGTACCCCTCCTCTTCTTCCGTGTCGTCTACATCGTCTGTTGTGTCCATATTTTCCCTGCTCGTAACTGTTTCTCCTCCATCTCTTCCCCTTCTTTTATCATTTCCTTTATTTAATCTGGAGGTACAGTATTACGAGTAACAAACCTCGATCCCGCTCCCTGATCGACTACAAGCGGTGCAGGACCCCTTGGAAGAGGGAGAGCAGGTAAATTCAATGGAGGCACTGCCACTGATGCAATAGGAAGAGGCGGAGGAACAGGTGGAGGAACAACGACTGGAGGAAGAGGAACAACAAAAAGAGCAGGGACAACAGGCACAACAGCAGGAAGAGCAGGAATAACAGCAGGAAGAGGCAAAGCAGGAGGAAGTGGAACGTACGGATGTGGCGCAGAGTCACCAGGCCTTTGTTCATTTAACAATTTGTCGATAAATTCGTCAGAAACATGAAAGGCTTTAGAAGGATAGATTTTCTGGATGCCAAGTGAGAAAGCCCTATCGATATTCCTAGCCGATTCAGACTGTTTATCTTGGTCATATAACAATGCCTTTTCGGCGTTCGTTTTATGACGGCGCGCATGTTTTTCTCTACTCTTAAGCTGTGACAGAGCTTCTTTCTTCCAATTCTGTAAAACATCGAATGCTGCAGGTCTAGCCTTTTTCTTTAATAAAATGGATTCTAAATACTCAATGCGAGGGATTTCAAAACTATCATTGATTGACCACTGAAGTTCAGAAGCATGTCTGGTTTGTCTTGCCAAATAGCATTAAACACTATACTACCAATGCCATGCTTACAGTACATAGTACAAGCTGGTGACCCCTCCTGTGGTGCCGGACGGCTAAATTCCAAAGATTGCCTATCACTGCAGAATAAACGCCCTGAAGCTGATAGACAATTTCCCAGGCATATCAAAAAATCGGTGTTACCTGGTCAATAATTGTATTTGCAGATACAATGCGCCAAAACAAATTATCAGGGTACTTAAGAATCGGGTCACGACTCACTTGATCAATCCTAAGGAGGTCTGATCAGATTACAAAGATTTTTTTCTAACTAATCTTAGCTCGTGTTTGGTGATTTCGGCAAATCTGCCCGCCTCGATAAGTGGACCCTCGTTAAGATGCCGTCTCAGACCACAAGCTAATCGTCCAGGGATCGGGTCGTGCGGCGCTGCTGAGGTGTTGGGTCTCTTTCAGAAAGGGGACCCTTTATTTTGTCACAACTTCCGATCCCGATCCGATAGCGTATGTCAACCTTCGACAATCCGGCATCAATCTTGAGGGTCCCTATTCGGGCGCCAACTGGGAAAACAAAAAGAAGATATCGAGGCTGAGTACCCCAAAAGGAAATACACCAAAAGCGGGTTACAAAGGAACATACAAAAGATCTTTATTTTATACTGAACAGTTTCAAAGGACAAAGCAACAGATAGCTGTCGGCCCTCAGTACAACACAGCGAACTCCAGTGTGGTTCGGTGTGCTCAGTGAGTGGGACTGTACATTAGAATAGTCACACTCTTTATACCCTAAAAATCCGATGTTCAACCCATTTCCCAGTTAATATTGGTTAATACCTTACGGATCAAGGGTTTGTGCCGAGTTTGTGCATTTGTACATTTAGGGTTTACCTTTAATGTATTCACTAACAAGCTTTAATGGAAACGGTATATCTTAGGATTTCACGTTAAACCTTCTTAAACATTTTTATGCAATGTAGTCAAGCAAGTGTTCACATTTCAGTATTTGAATACATTGTGTTTAACATATGCTCGTGGATTAGCTTCGTTGGTGCAAGTAATCCTCTACACACAGGTCAGTGAAGGACAAGGTCTCAGTTCATGGCCCCAACATGTAGCCTGCAGGCAAGTTATACATTAGTTTATACACAGAGGTCAAGACGGCCATGTTGCATTCAGAATGACATTGTCCACCATCTTAGAACACAGGGTGACTTTAGAGGGAGAGCCTAAAATGGCGGATAGATCTAAAATGGCAGCTTACACTGATCTAAAGTCAAGACTTTGTAATGTGGATTTCCTCGCAAGTGGCTTATAAACATATGTTCATACAGTATAGGAGGCACAATACAATTTTCCGTTAGACAGAACAGCTTCTGACTTTAGTGCGTGAGTTTGGGAGTTCTGGGGTACAGTCTGGAATCAGTTTTCTTTTTTTAAATTTGATTTTAATATCTCATAATGGTTCTGAGGGTATTTTTTTACTTGTTTAATGTCTTTGAAGTCATATAAACATACATTTTGCATCAGCTAGTACTGAGATTGGTGACATGCTGTGGTATGCTGGTGTTCCATGTGCTTTAAAGCATTCAACCGATGAAAGTTATTTAATATAAGACAAGAGGCAAAGAGGAGAGATGCTTGCAGTACTATTTGAAGCAAGGGAAATACTGATTTCAAGGTGATATGAAGAAATATCTAGGTGGCATGACACTGTATGGAACACATTGACATTGAAACGAAATTACTGATGCTGCTGTTTGAAAAGGTCATAATTATAGGGTCTGTGGCATTGGCCATGGAGAGCATTGGTGCACTGGAACAGCTTCTGCCTTCATTGCATGAGGTGGGCAGTTCTAGAGAACAGCCTGGAATTAATTGTCTTTTTTGACAATTTGATTTATAATATCTCCAATGATTCTGATGGTATGTTTTTACCTGCTTAATGTCTTTGAAGTCATTTAAACAGAACATTTTACGTCAGTTACTCCCGGGATTGGTGACATGCTATGGTATGCTGGTGTTCCATGTGCTTTAAACCATTCAATTGCTGAAAGTTATTTAATGTAAGACAAGAGGCTAAGAGGAGAGATGCTTGCAGTACTATATGAAGCAAGGAAAAGACTGATTTCAAGGTGATATGAAGAAATATCTAGGTGGCATGACACTGTATGGAACACATTGACATTGAAACTTAATTACCAGATGCAGCTGTTTGAAAAGGTCCTAAGAATTGGCTCTGGTGCATTGGCCTAGGAGAGTATTGGTGTACTCGACCAGCTTCTGCCTTCAGTGCATAAGGTTTGCAGTTCTAGTGAACAGTCTGGAATGTAATGTCATTTTTAAAATTTGATTTATATTATCTCCAATGATTATGATGGTATTTTTAACCTGTTTAATGTCTTGGAAGTCATTTAAACAATACGATTTTCGTCAGCTAGTCCCGAGATTGGTGGCATGCTGGTGTTCCAAGTGCTTTAAGCCATTCAATTGCTGAAAGGTATTTAATATACGACAAGAAGCTAAGAGGAGGGATGCTTGCAGTACTATTTGAAGCAAGGAAAAGGCTGATTTCAAGGTGATATGAAGAAATATCTAGGTGGCATGACACTGTATGGAACACATTGACATTGAAACGTAACTAGCAGATGCTGCTGTTTAAAAAGGACATAAGAATTGGCTCCATTACAGCTCCTGTGAAGTGCGTTGGCGCACAGGAACTGCTTCTGACTTGAGAGCATAAATTTGGGAGTTCCCAAGTCCAGTCTGGAATCAGTTTTTTATTTGATTTTAATATCTCATATTAGTCCTGAGGGTATTTTCTTACTTGCTTAATGTCTCTGAAGTCATTTAAACAGTACATTTTACGTCAGCTAGTCCCGAGATTGGTGACATGCTGTGGCATGCTGGTGTTCCATGTACTTTAAAGCATTCAACTGCTGAAAGTTATTTAATATAAGACAAGAGGCTAAGAGAGGAGAAATTTGTAGTACTATTTGAAGCAAGGAACAGACTGATTTCAAGGTGATGTGAAGAAATATCTGGGTGGCATGGCACTGTATGGAACACATTGACATTGAAACGTAAATAGCAGATGCTTCTGTTTGAAAAGGTCATAATTATTGGCTCTGCTGTAGTGGCCATGAACAGCATTGGTGCACTGGAACAGCTTCTATCTACAGTGCATGAAGTTAGGAGTTGTGGGATCCAGTATTGAATCAGTTTTCTTTTTTAAAATTTGATTTTAATATCTCATAATGGTTCTGATGGTATTTTTTTACTTGATTAATGTCTTTGAAGTCATTTAAACAGTACATTTTACATTTTAAATTGGAGACATGCTATGTCATGCTGGTGTTCCATGTGCTTTAAACCATTCAATTGCTGAAAGTTATTTAATATAAGACAAGAGTCAAAGAGGAGAGATGCTTGCAGTACTATTTGAAGCAAGGAAAAGACTGATTTCAAGGTGATATGAAGAAATATCTAGGTGGCATGACACTGTATGGAACACATTGACATTGAAACGTAACTGGCCGATGCTGCTGTTTGAAAAGGTCATAAGAATTGGCTGCATCGCACTTCCCATGCAGAGCATTGGTGCAAAGGAACAGCTTCTGACTTTAGTGCATGAGTTTGGGATATCTCGAGTCAGTTCTCTTTTTTTTAAAATTTGATTTTAATATCTCATAATGGTTCTGAGGGTATTTCTTTTACTCGTTTAATGTCTTTGAAGTCATTTAAACAGTACATTTTACGTCAGCTAGACCTGAGATTGGTGACATGCTGTGGCATGCTGGTGTTCCATGTGCTTTAAAGCATTCAACTGCTGAAAGTTATTTAATATAAGGCAAGAGGCTAAGAGGAGAGAAACTTGCAGTACTATTTGAAGCAAGGAAAAGACTGATTTCAAGGTGATATGAAGAAATAGCTAGGTGGCATGACAATGTATGGAGCACATTGACATTGAAACGTATCTAGCAGATGCTGCTGTTTGAAAAGGTCATAAGAATTGGCTCCATAGAATTTGCCATTAAGAGCATTGGTGCACTGGAACAGCTTCTGGCTTCAGTGCTTGTTTTGGGAGTTCTAGGGGACAGGATGGAATCAGTTTTCTTTTTTTTAAATTTGATTTTAATATCGTATAATGGTTCTGAGGGTATTTTTTAACTTGTTTAATGTCTTTGAAGTCATTTAAACGGTACATTTTACATCAGCTAGTCCCGAAATTGGTGACATGCTATGGCATGCTGGTGTTCCATATGCTTTAAACCATTCAATTGCTTAAAGTTATTTAATATAAGACAAGAGGCAAAGAGGAGAGATGCTTGCAGTACTATTTGAAGCAAGGAAAAGACTGATTTCAAGGTGATATGAAGAAATATCTAGGTGGCATGATACTGTATGGAACACATTGACATTGAAACGTAACTAGCCGATGCTGCTGTTTGAAAAGGTCATAAGAATTGGCTCCATTGCAGCTCCCACGAAGACTGTTGGTGTACAGGAACAGCTTCCGCCTTCAGTGCAACAGTTTGGGAGTTCTGGGGTACAGTCTGGAATCAGTTTTCTTTTTTTAAAATTTGATTTTAATATCTCATAATGGCTCTGAGGGTATTTCTTTTACTTGTTTAATGTCTTTGAAGTCAGTTAAACAGTACATTTTACGTCAGCTAGACCTGAGATTGGTGACATGCTATGGCATGCAGGTGTTCCATGTGCTTTAAACCATTCAATTACTGAAAGTTATTTAATATAAGACAAGAGGCAAAGAGGAGAGAAGCTTGCAGTACTATTTGAAGCAAGGAAAAGACTGATTTCAAGGTGAAGACTGATTTCCAGGTGACATGAAGAAATATCTTGGTGCCATCACACTGTATGGAACACATTGACATTGAAATGTAACTAGCAGATGCTGCTGTTTGAAAGGGTCATAAGAATTGACTCCATAGTAGTTCCCATGAAGAACATTTGTGCACGGTTAACAGTTTCTGCTTTCATTGCATGAATGGTTGGGAGTTCTTAGGTACAGTATTGGATCGGTGTTCTTTTTTTTCAAATTTGATTTTAATATGTCATAATGGTTCTGAGGGTATTTCTTTTACTTGTTTAATGTCTTTGAAGTCATTTAAACAGTACATTTTACGTCAGCTAGACCTGAGATTGGTGACATGCTGTGGCATGCTGGTGTTCCATGTGCTTTAAACCATTCAATTGCTGAAAGTTATTTAATATAAGACAAGAGGCAAAGAGGAGAGATGCTTGCCGTACTATTTGAAGCAAGGAAAAGACTGATTTCAAGGTGATATGAAGAAATATCTAGGTGGCATTACACTGTATGGAACACATTGACATTGAAACGTAACTAGCCGATGCTGCTGTTTGAAAAGGTCATAAGAATTGGCTCCATTGAAGATCCTATGAAGAGCATTGGTGAACAGGAACAGCTTCTGACTTCAGTGCATGAGTTTGTGAGTTCTAGGGGACAGGATGGAATTAGTTTACTTTTTTTAAAATTTGATTTTAATATTGCATAATGGTTCTGAGGTTATTTTTTAACTTGTTTAATGTCTTTGAAGTCATTTAAACAGTACATTTTACATCAGCTATCCCGAAATTGGTGACATGCTATGGCATGCTGGTGTTTCATGTGCTTTAAACCATTCAATTGCTGAAAGTTATTTTATATAAGACAAGAGGCAAAGAGGAGAGAAGCTTGCAGTACTATTTGAAGCAAGGAAAAGACTGATTTCAAGGTGACATGAAGAAATATCTTGGTGCCATGACACTGTATGGAACACATTGACATTGAAATGTAAGTAGCAGATACTGCTGTTTGAAAGGGTCATAAGAATTGACTCCATAGTTGCTCCCATGAAGAACATTGGTGCACTGTTAACAGTTTCTGTCTTCATTGCAGGAGGTTGGGATTTCATGGGTACAGTATTGGATCGGTGTTCTTTTATTTCAAATTTGATTTTAATATGTCATAATGGTTCTGATGGAATTTTTTAACTTGTTGAATGTCTTTGAAGTCCTTTAAACTGTATATTTTACATCAGCTAGTCCGGAAATTGGTTACATGCTATGGCATGCTGGTGTTCCATGTGCTTTAAACCATTCAATTGCTGAAAGTTATGTAATATAAGACCAGAGGGTAAGAGAAGAGATGCTTGCAGTACTATTTGAAGCAAGGAAAAGACTGATTTCAAGGTGATATGAAGAAATATCCAGGTGGCATGACACTGTATGGAACACATTGACATTGAAATGTAACTAGCCGATGCTGCTGTTTGAAAAGGTCATAAGAATTGGCTCCACAGTAGTTCCCATGAAGAGCATTGGTGTACAGGAACAGCTTCTGACTTCAGTACAAGAGTTTGGGAGTTCTGGGGTACAGTCTGGAATCAGTTTACTTTTTTAAAATTTGATTTTAATATCTCATAATGGTTCTGAGGTTATTTCTTTTACCTTTTTAATGTCTTTGAAGTCATTTAAACAGTACATTTTATGTCAGCTAGACCTGAGATTGGTGACATGCTGTGGCATGCTGGTGCTCCATGTGCTTTAAAGCTTTCAACTGCTGAAAGTTATTTAATATAAGACAAGAGGCTAAGAGGAGAGAAACTTGCAGTACTATTTGAAGCAAGGAAAAGACTGATTTCAAGGTGATATGAAGAAATCGCTAGGTGGCATGACAATGTATGGAACACATTGACATTGAACCGTAACTAGCCGATGCAGCTGTTTGAAAAAGTCATAAGAATTGGCTCCATTGCATTTACCATAAAGAGCATTGGTGCACTGGAACAGCTGCTGACTTCAGTGCATGAGTTTGTGAGTTCTAGTGGACAGGATGGAATCAGTTTTCTTTTTTTAAAATTTTATTTTAATATTGCATAATGGTTCTGAGGGTATTTTCTAACTTGTTTAATGTCTTTAAAGTCATTTAAACGGTACATTTTACATCAGCTAGTCCCGAAATCGGTGACATGCTATGGCATGCAGGTGTTCCATGTGCTTTAAACCATTCAATTGCTGAAAGTTATTTAATATAAGACAAGAGGCAAAGAGGAGAGATGCTTGTAACGCTCACCTGATTCCCGTAGAGGCGCCGGTCTTGACTGGGCGTATACCGTATCTTCAAAGGTGATGTGTAACACACGGCTGGCTCTTTGGGCTGGACCTCTGTGCACTGTATGTCTGGCTCGAAGGGTAAGATGTCTTAGGTAAGTGAACGCCGTGCTCTCCATCTGCCTCGAGGCAGGGTGCTGTAACCAGTTTCTTCACTGGATAAGGGGAGCAGGCCTCTTGACTTCAGAGGACTGCTGTCCGTCGTTCACTGCACGCACGGTAAGTTTCGAGTAATTCTAATGTCTTTAAAGTCTTTAGTAATGATGTCTCTTGTTTTGCAGGGTTCCGGCGATGGCGGATGGCGGGCTGAAGTGAGTTGAAGATGGAGCCCGTGTGATGAATAGAAGCGCCTGGAAGCACGTAAGTAAGCGCTTGTTGCCTGCTTCACGATGCGCTCTAACTGTCTTTTTATTTTGCAGGTACAAGTTCGGGGCGGCTGCAGGGTGCCGGAATACCCACTGGGTTAGATGTGGAAAGGAGTAATGGCACGTGAGTATTAAAGTTCCCCAATGTCTTTAAACGCACCTTGTTTTGTCTTTCAGATGCGGGATGCAGCGCCGAAGGCCTCCGGAGCGTGCAAAGAGTTGGTAAGCTTTTGCCTTTCAGATGCCGGAATGCAGTGTGAAGACCTCCGGAGCGCACGAAGAGTAGGTAAGCCTTTGTCTTTCAGATGCCGGAATGCAGCGCGAGGCGTTGGTGACAGCCGATGGACCAGGTAAGTGAAGAGCTGTCACTGAAGACCGTAATGCTAACCTGTTCTTTCTTGTCTTTATAGGTGTTGCTGAAGACTGGATTCAGAATGGTAAGCCTTTTTCCTTAGGCCCAGGATCAGATGCAGAAGACACGATGAGCGTTCTGTTGCTGAGGATGCAGAATAACGCAAAGCAAGATTCATCCATCGGGTGTGGTTTAAATAGCCTCCAGTAGTGCTTAGATGTCTCCTTCCACAGCCACGCCTAGGTAAGAAAAGAGTTCCTGCTTTCCAGAAGAGTTCCAGTGTTCTGAATCTAGGGAGTGGCTCCTGCCCCACCCAACAGGAAAAGAAGTTCCAAACAGAAGAGGATCAGAGACTCAACTGGCAGGCAAGTAAGCAGCATGGTCTGCTGCAGGTAAGTCCACCCAAGCATTATGAGCCCGGCGCTTCCAGCGCTGGGACTGGGCATATTTATGAGCCTGGTGCCACTGGCGCCAGGACTGGGTCCAAAAGGTCCCAATTGGGACTGGTTGGCACTCGGAACCTGGGTTATGGATCTGCTTCCAAGGGAGTTGGGAAAACCCTGACCTTTTGGAAGCAGAGATCATGACAGTACCCCCCCTCAAGGCCCCTCCCAAACCGGGCTTCTCCGGGGGTTTTGGCTTGTCAGGAAATGTTCGGTGAAATCTTTTGATTAGGCGAGGAGCGTGGACATATTCAGCAGGTTCCCAGGATCTCTCTTGGGGGCCGTAGCCTTTCCAGTCAATTAGGTAGAATAGTTCAGATTTGGAGATCTTGGAGTCCAGAATGCTTTTGACTTCAAACTCGAGTTCTCCATCAACTAGGATAGGTTTTGGAGATTTGGTTAGTCGGGTTTGAGGTTGCACGGGTTTTAATAGAGAGACGTGGAAGACCGGATGTATCTTCATGTGCGGGGGCAAGTCCAACTTGACCGCTACTGGGTTTACTATGGTAGTGATGGAATAGGGACCAAGGTATCTTGGGTTGAATGTGCGTGGCCCTTTTAGAGGTAGATATTTGGTGGATAACCAGACTTGATCCCCTACTTGATATTGAGGGGCTTCCTTCCGATGTTGATCTGCTCCTTTCTTGTATTGTTCTTTAGCCCTTTGAAGGTGAGAAACAGCTTCCTTAAAGGCTTGGGTGATTGTAGAATGCAGGTAGTCTACTGCTGGTGTTTCAAGACTGTTATGCACGATAGGTCAGTCACACACCCACACAACACCCTGCATGACACTCCGATACAAAATACTGTCAGGCTCCCCGGTTCACCGCCCAACCCTCCTCACGTCCCATCACCTAGGGTGCAGGGGAGTCGCCATCACCGATGGTTGCGGATCACACGAAGGGGACGGTGTGGTCTGTTTCCTCATCTCCAATGGCAACTGCCATGGAGATTGCGATCGGGCTGGAACAGCCGATCGCGATCGCTTCCTGGTTGCACATCAACTTCCCGATCACGTGCACGGAGCCCCACTCACGTGATCGGGAGGCGGCTCGCATAAAAGCCGGGAGCTTTGAATGACTCGCCGCTTCACAGCTGTTCTCTAACACTGTTCGGCGTTCTTGACTCTCGTTTTTTGACCTCATCGGATTTCGACCTCAGGCTTACTCTCACGGATTTGATTAACTCTTGCTCCTTGGATACGGTTGCCGATACTCTGCACGGATACTGGTACTTTGGACCCTTTTTGCACTTAACGGACTGCTTTGGATTTTCCCTATCTGTTCACTTGCTACAACCCGGATCTCGACCCTTGGAAGGTTTAAGACCTTCCTTCTGTTCAGTCTTGGAAATCATTACGGGTTACTGGTGGTCAGCTCGTCTCCACCTCCAGATACTTGCCTGTTTGAATCATCGGCGCTCCCTTGCACCAATTCCTCAGGCTCCCTTCCATTGAACATAGGTAAGAAAGTATCCTTATTCACTCTTAACTAAAGCACTGTCTTTGCCTGTATTAACCCCGACTTCCTTCCAACAGCCTCTGGAGTCCTCGGCGCCACCTGATTCTACAACCAACAAACCACCTGTGGCCTCAAAGCTCGCACAGGGAGTGTTTGTCTTTCTCTCCCTGTGGGTGATTTGTGGACAGAGGCTCAATACTCTTCACTACGCTGCAAGTCTCGACAGACTGTGAAGCCTTGCGTTGTGTTGAGTATGGAGCCTGTAGCCGAGGACCCCGTGGTGCATTGATACAGGCACTCACAGTTTTGAGGGCAGACATGACAGCCGCCAACGCGGCTATACATCAGAGGTTAGATTTAATCCAAAGTGTACAACACCCATTACCTGCTGATGTAGAGTTTGGGGAAGCCGCTGCCCAACCCCCAGTTGTCCAACCTATTACTCCCCCTGTAGCACCACAAATTCCTGTACTCATGCCTACACCTTTTCCCTTGGCTGCTCCAGAAAGATTCCACGGAGACCCCAGAAAGTACCGCACTTTTGTAAATCAATGCAAGCTACATTTTCTTTGTAGACCTCAGGCCTTTCCCGACTCCACCACAAAGGCAGCTTTCACCTTGTCCCATCTGGCCGGCACTGCGGCAGCATGGGCCAATCCCCTACTGGAAAACAATAGCCCTGTCCTATATGATTTCGAGTTACTGGTCACAGAAATGTCTCATGTATTCGACACACGTCACAAAGCCCAATCCCGGGATCTTGAATTGTTGGATCTAACTCAAGGAAAGGGGTCACTCATAGAGTACATTGCCCGATTTAACCAACTGGCTGCTGAAACGTCTTGGCCTGAACCCAAAAGGGCAGTAGTGTTTTACCGGGGGCTTAATAGTACCATGAAGGATGCTATGTCCGTCGTTCCTTCTTTGCCCACATCTCATACTGACTTAGTGGATCTCACCCTACAGATCGATGCAAGGCGTTCCGAACGCAGGTTCGAAACAGGGTTCCCTACTCCTGGTTTATCCTCCCCCTCCTCTGATACCGGTGGTGAACCTATGCAAATAGGCGGTATTCGTAGCCCGATCACACAACTAGAAAGGGACCGCAGAAGAACCGACCATGCCTGCTTCTACTGTGGCCTGAGTGGGCATTTTATAAAGTCCTGTCCCAGACGCCCCAAGTTGAAAAATCCGGTTTTTCGGAATGCTCGACCCTAGATCCGGGGGCCGGATCGAGCAATCCTTCAACTCCCTCGGACAGGTTCCCCACATTTGGCAGGATCAGACCGGTGATGGTAAAGGCTACGTTAAAACCCACACCCGACATCGTTCATGTTGTTTCGATTTATATCGATTCTGGTGCCACTGGCAATTATGTCGATATAAACCTGGCCGGGTCATTGAATCTGCCCCTGATTACCAAACAACGTCCGGAACCAGTACAGGCGGTGGATGGCACAGCACTGATTTCTGGCCCAATTCGACAACAAACTGCCCCGATCACCCTAACTATACAGAAAATACATCAGGAAGTCATATCCTTTGATTTGATTACGATGCCCCAATTCGGGATTATACTAGGGCTTCCATGGTTACATCAACACAACCCTTTAATCGACTGGAAGTCTGGGCAGGTTCACTTTGAATCGGAAATCTGCCAGAATTTTTGCCTCACCGCACCTGACGACACCGAATCTCCTTCACGTGCCTTGGGGGCCGTCGCACAACTTACCCTACACGAGGAAGCGTCCACGTCCCTGGAGTCTCACATAGTGGGGGTGGTGGCGACAAATATCCCTGGGGAATATAAGGACTTTCATGAGGTCTTTGACAAGGGTTCTTCGGAGGTACTACCACCACACCGTTCTTACGATTGCCCTATTGATTTCATCCCTGATTCCAGCATTCCCTCAGGACGTATTTACTCCCTGTCCCCCTCAGAGGAAAAGACATTGAAAGAATACATTCAAGTGGCTCTAAAGGTTGGCCATATACGTCCTTCCACCTCTCCGGCAGCTAGCCCTATTTTTTTTGTCCCCAAAAAGGAGGGCGACTTACGTCCTTGTGTGGACTACCGACGCTTGAATGCTATCACCATAAAGAACCGGTATCCTATACCCCTGATTACACCATTGTTGGACAGGTTGAGTCACGCCAACATCTTCACGAAACTCGATCTCCGCGGAGCCTATAATTTAATCAGAATTCGCCCCAGAGACGAGTGGAAAACGGCTTTTTGCACTCGTTACGGACTGTTTGAGTACGTAGTCATGCCCTTCGGGCTTTGTAACGCCCCTGCTACGTTTCAGCGTTTCATGAATGAGATTTTCCATGATTTGTTAGACATCTGTGTAGCGGTATACCTCGATGACATCCTGATATTTTCACAGGACCTGAAAGAACATGTACTACATGTCCGCGAGGTATTATCTCGGCTTCGCCGTTTTTCACTCTATGCAAAGCCAGAAAAATGTCAGTTCCATACTGGAAGTGTGGAATTCTTGGGATTCCACATTACCCCTGGGGGTTTAGCAATGAATCAATCCAAGGTTCGTGCAGTTTTGGACTGGCCAAAACCCTGTAATGTTAAGGCACTACAATCATTCCTTGGGTTTTTGAATTTTTACAGGCGCTTTATCCAGGATTTCTCGTCTCTTGTATCGCCTCTTACTGCCTTGACCAGCCCCAAGTTGCCTTTTATCTGGTTGGAACAACACCAAAAGGCTTTTGATGCGCTAAAAGCTGCATTTACTACCGCTCCTGTGCTGAAGCATCCCGACCCGGAACTCCCCTTCATTGTAGAGGCGGATGCATCCTCCTTTGCTCTTGGAGCGGTATTATCCCAACATTGTCCTTGTTCCGGTCGGCTACACCCGGTGGCGTTTCATTCTCGAAAGTTTACCCCTACAGAAACGCACTATACGGTTACGGAGAAGGAATTGTTGGCCATCAAGGATGCCTTTCAGGTCTGGCGGCATCACCTGTTGGGAGCAAGACATGCAGTCACGGTGTACACAGACCATCGTAACATTCAAGATTTAGCCTCACTCAAGTGTGTCAATAGTCGGCAGGTGCGGTGGCATTTATTCTTTGCAGCCTTTGACTTCCAGATAAAACACCGGTCGGGTCTGTCCCACGGGAAGGCGGACGCTTTATCACGTTCTCCTGGTGGGGTATCCTTGCCTGTTTTCCCTGAAAAACTATTAGATCAGCATGTCATTTGCCTCTGTACTCCTCCTTTACCGCTTCTAGAGTCCATTCGCGCATGGGTTTCGTTACATCCCGAACAGACCTCTGAGTGGGATCCGGTGTTACATGATGGGCTGCCATTCATACAAAACAAATTATGGTTACCGACATCCGACACTCGTAATCTTGCACTAGAATGGTCTCACGACAGTGCCATTAACGGTCATCCTGGACAGAAGCGCACGCTGGACCTCCTCAGGCGATGGTGTTGGTGGCCCTCCATGAAGCGCGATGTTGAAGGGTATGTCAACACGTGCGCCGTGTGTGCCCAATGTAAACATCGCCGGGGACGTCCAGTGGGACTCTTACTTCCCTTGCCTATACCTCCTAGGCCCTGGCACACAGTGTCGATGGATTTTGTGACAGACCTACCTCGAACCAAGGGCTTCGACACCATTTGGGTAGTGGTCGATTCTTTCTCTAAAATGGCTCGTTTTGTTCCCTGTTCTGGCATCCCATCTGCACCGGCTCTGGCCGACCTTTTCTTTAGGTCAATCTTCTGTCTTTTCGGGTTACCCACTATCATAATCTCAGACAGGGGACCCCAGTTCACTTCTCGGTTCTGGCGGGCGCTCACAGGCCTCTTGGGCATTGATTCCCGTTTTTCCTCCGCATATCACCCGGAGACAGACGGCCAGACGGAGAGGGTGAACCAGGCCATGGAGCAATATTTACGTTGCCTCATTCTACAGCACCAACAGTCCTGGCTGAGTGTACTACATCTCGCTGAATTCTCGTATAATAATGCTCTGCATTCTTCTACTGGCTTTTCTCCCTTTTTTGTCTTATATGGCCAACACCCCCGCACCTTACCTGTTCCAGACCTTACACATTCCATTAACCCTGCTGCTGTTTCCTGTGCACGTGACCTTTCGGCCGTTCATGCCCGGACTCTCGCTCACCTTCGTGAGTCCCAAGTCTCTGCTAAATCTGCGGCTGACCGGCGGAGGGCCGTTGCACCTTCCTATGTAGTGGGGGACAGGGTGTGGCTTTCCTCTCGTCACCTCCGCCTGCCCGGTTGTCGCAAATTGCTACCCCGTTTTGTGGGTCCGTACAGGATATCTGCTGTGATCAACCCTGTGGCTTATCGCCTTTCGGTTCCCGCCTCCTGGCGCCTTCACCCTGTATTCCATACATCTCTGCTAAAGCCTTGTCCTGCTCCTACTCGCCTTAGGTCTACGCCGGGCCCTGTGTCTGTGGGTGGCTCTGTGGAATATGAGGTGTCGGGTATACTGGGTTCTCGTATGGTTCGTGGTTGTCTCCAGTATCTGGTGGACTGGGCGGGTTATGGTCCGGAGGAGCGGTGTTGGGTCCCCGCGAGTGACGTCCATGCTCCGAGGCTGGTCTCCCGTTTTCATTTGGACCATCCCACCTGCCCACGCGGTCGTGGGCCATTGAGGGGGGGCTCTGTTATGCACGATAGGTCAGTCACACACCCACACAACACCCTGCATGACACTCCGATACAAAATACTGTCAGGCTCCCCGGTTCACCGCCCAACCCTCCTCACGTCCCATCACCTAGGGTGCAGGGGAGTCGCCATCACCGATGGTTGCGGATCACACGAAGGGGACGGTGTGGTCTGTTTCCTCATCTCCAATGGCAACTGCCATGGAGATTGCGATCGGGCTGGAACAGCCGATCGCGATCGCTTCCTGGTTGCACATCAACTTCCCGATCACGTGCACGGAGCCCCACTCACGTGATCGGGAGGCGGCTCGCATAAAAGCCGGGAGCTTTGAATGACTCGCCGCTTCACAGCTGTTCTCTAACACTGTTCGGCGTTCTTGACTCTCGTTTTTTGACCTCATCGGATTTCGACCTCAGGCTTACTCTCACGGATTTGATTAACTCTTGCTCCTTGGATACGGTTGCCGATACTCTGCACGGATACTGGTACTTTGGACCCTTTTTGCACTTAACGGACTGCTTTGGATTTTCCCTATCTGTTCACTTGCTACAACCCGGATGTCGACCCTTGGAAGGTTTAAGACCTTCCTTCTGTTCAGTCTTGGAAATCATTACGGGTTACTGGTGGTCAGCTCGTCTCCACCTCCAGATACTTGCCTGTTTGAATCATCGGCGCTCCCTTGCACCAATTCCTCAGGCTCCCTTCCATTGAACATAGGTAAGAAAGTATCCTTATTCACTCTTAACTAAAGCACTGTCTTTGCCTGTATTAACCCCGACTTCCTTCCAACAGCCTCTGGAGTCCTCGGCGCCACCTGATTCTACAACCAACAAACCACCTGTGGCCTCAAAGCTCGCACAGGGAGTGTTTGTCTTTCTCTCCCTGTGGGTGATTTGTGGACAGAGGCTCAATACTCTTCACTACGCTGCAAGTCTCGACAAAGATCTTGGAGGGGATCCAACTCCGAGGTTCGAGGGTGACTGCCGTACAAAAGAAAAAACAGGGTTTTCCCAGTTCCCGAATGGACAGAGTTATTGTAGGCATATTCGGCTATCCAAAGGATGTCTTTCCAAGTTTTTTCAGTTTGTTGCAGCATGCAGCGTAAATACTGTTCCAGAGTTTGATTGGTCCTCTCGGTTTGTCCGTCGGTCTGAGGGTGGTGAAGTCCATAGAAAGCGTATGCCAAGGGCGAGGTGGGATGTCAATAGGGCGTAAGAGGCCTGCTGGTCTTTCCTTTTGACTCTTGTTTTGGGCGCATACTCCACAGGACATTATAAAGTCTCTGATATCTTTTTTCCAAGACGGCCACCAGAAGTAGCGCTTGATCTTTTCTGAGGTCTTGGCCATACCGGGATGTCCTTCCATTAAAGAATCGTGATAACAAGAGATTACTTTTTTCTGTAAATCTGTGCTGGGTAGGTATAATCGTTCTTGGAAATACAATAAGTTGTCCTTTACTGCAAAGTCCTTTCCCTGCAGATGCCAATTCTGTATGTCTGCTGGAGTTACAAGTTGCCTGGCTTTATCCTTAACTTCCTCTATGGATTCTGTGGCGATTACACCCAGAATTCTTTGTTCGGGAATGATTGGTACAGGTTTAGGGTTGATCAAGTGTTCTTCCACTCCCATCCGAGAAAGGGCATCAGCTTTACCGTTTTTTGTACCAGGTCGATAGGTAATTATGAAGTCAAACTCGGCAAAGAATAATGCCCAACGGAGTTGTCTAGAGGATTGGGCTTTTGCGGTTTTCAAATATTGCAGGTTTCGGTGATCCGTAATCACAGTAACGGTGTGTCGGGCCCCCAGCAGATAATGCCGCCAAGCCTTAAAGGCAGACTTGATAGCCACTTGTCCCATTGTTCTCTAGTTTCCATACGCCACTTCTCTTGAATTTCCTGGATATAATCAACAGGATCTTCATTCTCACGCATCTTGCGTGATGTAATCGCTCCTATGTCTGATGTGTCTGGGTACTGTACCCTCAGCGCTTGCCATAATGCATGTCTGCAGTTTGCGAATGGTGCCCCATCGTGTGATGTGTTTATTATTGTGACCCCGGGGAAGCCTGCTCTCTTCCAGATGTCATCTGCTGCATCCCCCAATATTGATATTAGGAGGCCCTTTACATCTCCAACTGCCAGTTTCTGTCCTGCGGTGTGTTTTTCCATTTCATATATCCATTTCCCCGCACCCCCACTTATTGATGGGAGCCTGCACTTTATGTTTTCTTTGTCGGCATGCTTCCAAGGGACGTATTGTGGTCTAACCCCTCCCCTCTCCAAAAGTGGCATTAGGTTGTGTCTTGTCTGACCCCCTGGGTTCCCCAAAGTCGAGTCCGTGTACCCCTCCTCTTCTTCCGTGTCGTCTACATCGTCTGTTGTGTCCATATTTTCCCTGCTCGTAACTGTTTCTCCTCCATCTCTTCCCCTTCTTTTATCATTTCCTTTATTTAATCTGGAGGTACAGTATTACGAGTAACAAACCTCGATCCCGCTCCCTGATCGACTACAAGCGGTGCAGGACCACTTGGAAGAGGGAGAGCAGGTAAATTCAATGGAGGCACTGCCACTGATGCAATAGGAAGAGGCGGAGGAACAGGTGGAGGAACAACGACTGGAGGAAGAGGAACAACAAAAAGAGCAGGGACAACAGGCACAACAGCAGGAAGAGCAGGAATAACAGCAGGAAGAGGCAAAGCAGGAGGAAGAGGAACATACGGATGTGGCGCAGAGTCACCAGGCCTTTGTTCATTTAACAATTTGTCGATAAATTCGTCAGAAACATGAAAGTCTTTAGAAGGATAGATTTTCTGGATGCTAAGTGAGAAAGCCCTATCGATATTCCTAGCCGATTCAGACTGTTTATCTTGGTCATATAACAATGCCTTTTCGGCGTTCGTTTTATGACGGCGCGCATGTTTTTCTCTACTCTTAAGCTGTGACAGAGCTTCTTTCTTCCAATTCTGTAAAACATCGAATGCTGCAGGTCTAGCCTTTTTCTTTAATAAAATGGATTCTAAATACTCAATGCGAGGGATTTCAAAACTATCATTGATTGACCACTGAAGTTCAGAAGCATGTCTGGTTTGTCTTGCCAAATAGCATTAAACACTATACTACCAATGCCATGCTTACAGTACATAGTACAAGCTGGTGACCCCTCCTGTGGTGCCGGACGGCTAAATTCCAAAGATTGCCTATCACTGCAGAATAACGCCCTGAAGCTGGTAGACAATTTCCCAGGCATATCAAAATATCGGTGTTACCTGGTCAATAATTGTATTTGCAGATACAATGCGCCAAAACAAATTATCAGGGTACTTAAGAATCGGGTCACGACTCACTTGATCAATCCTAAGGAGGTCTGATCAGATTACAAAGATTCTTTTCTAACTAATCTTAGCTCGTGTTTGGTGATTTCGGCAAATCTGCCCGCCTCGATAAGTGGACCCTCGTTAAGATGCCGTCTCAGACCACAAGCTAATCGTCCAGGGATCGGGTTGTGCGGCGCTGCTGAGGTGTCGGGTCTCTTTCAGAAAGGGGACCCTTTATTTTGTCACAACTTCCGATCCCGATCCGATAGCGTATGTCAACCTTCGACAATCCGGCATCAATCTTGAGGGTCCCTATTCGGGCGCCAACTGGGAAAACAAAAAGAAGATATCGAGGCTGAGTACCCCAAAAGGAAATACACCAAAAGCGGGTTACAAAGGAACATACAAAAGATCTTTATTTTATACTGAACAGTTTCAAAGGACAAAGCAACAGATAGCTGTCGGCCCTCAGTACAACACAGCGAACTCCAGTGTGGTTCGGTGTGCTCAGTGAGTGGGACTGTACATTAGAATAGTCACACTCTTTATACCCTAAAAATCCGATGTTCAACCCATTTCCCAGTTAATATTGGTTAATACCTTACGGATCAAGGGTTTGTGCCGAGTTTGTGCATTTGTACATTTAGGGTTTACCTTTAATGTATTCACTAACAAGCTTTAATGGAAACGGTATATTTTAGGATTTCATGTTAAACCTTCTTAAACATTTTTATACAATGTAGTCAAGCAAGTGTTCACATTTCAGTATTTGAATACATTGTGTTTAACATATGCTCGTGGATTAGCTTCGTTGGTGCAAGTAATCCTCTACACACAGGTCAGTGAAGGACAAGGTCTCAGTTCATGGCCCCAACATGTAGCCTGCAGGCAAGTTATACATTAGTTTATACACAGAGGTCAAGACGGCCATGTTGCATTCAGAATGACATTGTCCACCATCTTAGAACACAGGGTGACTTTAGAGGGAGAGCCTAAAATGGCGGATAGATCTAAAATGGCAGTTTACACTGATCTAAAGTCAAGACTTTGTAATGTGGATTTCCTCGCAAGTGGCTTATAAACATATGTTCATACAGTATAGGAGGCACGATACAATTTTCCGTTAGACAGAACAGCTTCTGACTTTAGTGCGTGAGTTTGGGAGTTCTGGGGTACAGTCTGGAATCAGTTTTTTTTTTAAATTTGATTTTAATATCTCATAATGGTTCTGAGGGTATTTTTTTACTTGTTTAATGTCTTTGAAGTCATATAAACATACATTTTGCATCAGCTAGTACTGAGATTGGTGACATGCTGTGGTATGCTGGTGTTCCATGTGCTTTAAAGCATTCAACCGATGAAAGTTATTTAATATAAGACAAGAGGCAAAGAGGAGAGATGCTTGCAGTACTATTTGAAGCAAGGGAAATACTGATTTCAAGGTGATATGAAGAAATATCTAGGTGGCATGACACTGTATGGAACACATTGACATTGAAACGAAATTACTGATGCTGCTGTTTGAAAAGGTCATAATTATAGGCTCTGTGGCATTGGCCATGGAGAGCATTGGTGCACTGGAACAGCTTCTGCCTTCATTGCATGAGGTGGGCAGTTCTAGGGAACAGCCTGGAATTAATTGTCTTTTTTGACAATTTGATTTATAATATCTCCAATGATTCTGATGGTATGTTTTTACCTGCTTAATGTCTTTGAAGTCATTTAAACAGAACATTTTACGTCAGTTACTCCCGGGATTGGTGACATGCTATGGTATGCTGGTGTTCCATGTGCTTTAAACCATTCAATTGCTGAAAGTTATTTAATGTAAGACAAGAGGCTAAGAGGAGAGATGCTTGCAGTACTATATGAAGCAAGGAAAAGACTGATTTCAAGGTGATATGAAGAAATATCTAGGTGGCATGACACTGTATGGAACACATTGACATTGAAACTTAATTACCAGATGCAGCTGTTTGAAAAGGTCCTAAGAATTGGCTCTGGTGCATTGGCCTAGGAGAGTATTGGTGTACTCGACCAGCTTTTGCCTTCAGTGCATAAGGTTCGCAGTTCTAGTGAACAGTCTGGAATGTAATGTCATTTTTAAAATTTGATTTATATTATCTCCAATGATTATGATGGTATTTTTAACCTGTTTAATGTCTTGGAAGTAATTTAAACAATACGATTTTCGTCAGCTAGTCCCGAGATTGGTGGCATGCTGGTGTTCCAAGTGCTTTAAGCCATTCAATTGCTGAAAGGTATTTAATATACGACAAGAAGCTAAGAGGAGGGATGCTTGCAGTACTATTTGAAGCAAGGAAAAGGCTGATTTCAAGGTGATATGAAGAAATATCTAGGTGGCATGACACTGTATGGAACACATTGACATTGAAACGTAACTAGCAGATGCTGCTGTTTAAAAAGGACATAAGAATTGGCTCCATTACAGCTCCTGTGAAGTGCGTTGGCGCACAGGAACTGCTTCTGACTTGAGAGCATAAGTTTGGGAGTTCCCAGGTCCAGTCTGGAATCAGTTTTTTATTTGATTTTAATATCTCATATTAGTCCTGAGGGTATTTTCTTACTTGCTTAATGTCTCTGAAGTCATTTAAACAGTACATTTTACGTCAGCTAGTCCCGAGATTGGTGACATGCTGTGGCATGCTGGTGTTCCATGTACTTTAAAGCATTCAACTGCTGAAAGTTATTTAATATAAGACAAGAGGCTAAGAGAGGAGAAATTTGCAGTACTATTTGAAGCAAGGAACAGACTGATTTCAAGGTGATGTGAAGAAATATCTAGGTGGCATGGCACTGTATGGAACACATTGACATTGAAACGTAAATAGCAGATGCTTCTGTTTGAAAAGGTCATAATTATTGGCTCTGCTGTAGTGGCCATGAACAGCATTGGTGCACTGGAACAGCTTCTATCTACAGTGCATGAAGTTAGGAGTTGTGGGATCCAGTATTGAATCAGTTTTCTTTTTTAAAATTTGATTTTAATATCTCATAATGGTTCTGATGGTATTTTTTTACTTGATTAATGTCTTTGAATTCATTTAAACAGTACATTTTACATTTTAAATTGGAGACATGCTATGTCATGCTGGTGTTCCATGTGCTTTAAACCATTCAATTGCTGAAAGTTATTTAATATAAGACAAGAGTCAAAGAGGAGAGATGCTTGCAGTACTATTTGAAGCAAGGAAAAGACTGATTTCAAGGTGATATGAAGAAATATCTAGGTGGCATGACACTGTATGGAACACATTGACATTGAAACGTAACTGGCCGATGCTGCTGTTTGAAAAGGTCATAAGAATTGGCTGCATCGCATTTCCCATGCAGAGCATTGGTGCAAAGGAACAGCTTCTGACTTTAGTGCATGAGTTTGGGATATCTCGAGTCAGTTCTCTTTTTTTTTAAATTTGATTTTAATATCTCATAATGGTTCTGAGGGTATTTCTTTTACTCGTTTAATGTCTTTGAAGTCATTTAAACAGTACATTTTACGTCAGCTAGACCTGAGATTGGTGACATGCTGTGGCATGCTGGTGTTCCATGTGCTTTAAAGCATTCAACTGCTGAAAGTTATTTAATATAAGGCAAGAGGCTAAGAGGAGAGAAACTTGCAGTACTATTTGAAGCAAGGAAAAGACTGATTTCAAGGTGATATGAAGAAATAGCTAGGTGGCATGACAATGTATGGAGCACATTGACATTGAAACGTATCTAGCAGATGCTGCTGTTTGAAAAGGTCATAAGAATTGGCTCCATAGAATTTGCCATTAAGAGCATTGATGCACTGGAACAGCTTCTGGCTTCAGTGCTTCTTTTGGGAGTTCTAGGGGACAGGATGGAATCAGTTTTCTTTTTTTTAAATTTGATTTTAATATCGTATGATGGTTCTGAGGGTATTTTTTAACTTGTTTAATGTCTTTGAAGTCATTTAAACGGTACATTTTACATCAGCTAGTCCCGAAATTGGTGACATGCTATGGCATGCTGGTGTTCCATATGCTTTAAACCATTCAATTGCTTAAAGTTATTTAATATAAGACAAGAGGCAAAGAGGAGAGATGCTTGCAGTACTATTTGAAGCAAGGAAAAGACTGATTTCAAGGTGATATGAAGAAATATCTAGGTGGCATGATACTGTATGGAACACATTGACATTGAAACGTAACTAGCCGATGCTGCTGTTTGAAAAGGTCATAAGAATTGGCTCCATTGCAGCTCCCACAAAGACTGTTGGTGTACAGGAACAGCTTCCGCCTTCAGTGCAACAGTTTGGGAGTTCTGGGGTACAGTCTGGAATCAGTTTTCTTTTTTTAAAATTTGATTTTAATATCTCATAATGGCTCTGAGGGTATTTCTTTTACTTGTTTAATGTCTTTGAAGTCAGTTAAACAGTACATTTTACGTCAGCTAGACCTGAGATTGGTGACATGCTATGGCATGCAGGTGTTCCATGTGCTTTAAACCATTCAATTGCTGAAAGTTATTTAATATAAGACAAGAGGCAAAGAGGAGAGAAGCTTGCAGTACTATTTGAAGCAAGGAAAAGACTGATTTCAAGGTGAAGACTGATTTCCAGGTGACATGAAGAAATATCTTGGTGCCATGACACTGTATGGAACACATTGACATTGAAATGTAACTAGCAGATGCTGCTGTTTGAAAGGGTCATAAGAATTGACTCCATAGTAGTTCCCATGAAGAACATTTGTGCACGGTTAACAGTTTCTGCCTTCATTGCATGAGGTTGGGAGTTCTTGGGTACAGTATTGGATCGGTGTTCTTTTTTTTCAAATTTGATTTTAATATGTCATAATGGTTCTGAGGGTATTTCTTTTACTTGTTTAATGTCTTTGAAGTCATTTAAACAGTACATTTTACGTCAGCTAGACCTGAGATTGGTGACATGCTGTGGCATGCTGGTGTTCCATGTGCTTTAAACCATTCAATTGCTGAAAGTTATTTAATATAAGACAAGAGGCAAAGAGGAGAGATGCTTGCCGTACTATTTGAAGCAAGGAAAAGACTGATTTCAAGGTGATATGAAGAAATATCTAGGTGGCATTACACTGTATGGAACACATTGACATTGAAACGTAACTAGCCGATGCTGCTGTTTGAAAAGGTCATAAGAATTGGCTCCATTGAAGATCCTATGAAGAGCATTGGTGAACAGGAACAGCTTCTGACTTCAGTGCATGAGTTTGTGAGTTCTAGGGGACAGGATGGAATCAGTTTACTTTTTTTAAAATTTGATTTTAATATTGCATAATGGTTCTGAGGTTATTTTTTAACTTGTTTAATGTCTTTGAAGTCATTTAAACAGTACATTTTACATCAGCTAATCCCGAAATTGGTGACATGCTATGGCATGCTGGTGTTTCATGTGCTTTAAACCATTCAATTGCTGAAAGTTATTTTATATAAGACAAGAGGCAAAGAGGAGAGAAGCTTGCAGTACTATTTGAAGCAAGGAAAAGACTGATTTCAAGGTGACATGAAGAAATATCTTGGTGCCATGACACTGTATGGAACACATTGACATTGAAATGTAAGTAGCAGATTCTGCTGTTTGAAAGGGTCATAAGAATTGACTCCATAGTTGCTCCCATGAAGAACATTGGTGCACTGTTAACAGTTTCTGTCTTCATTGCAGGAGGTTGGGATTTTATGGGTACAGTATTGGATCGGTGTTCTTTTCTTTCAAATTTGATTTTAATATGTCATAATGGTTCTGATGGAATTTTTTAATTTGTTGAATGTCTTTGAAGTCCTTTAAACTGTATATTTTACATCAGCTAGTCCGGAAATTGGTTACATGCTATGGCATGCTGGTGTTCCATGTGCTTTAAACCATTCAATTGCTGAAAGTTATGTAATATAAGACCAGAGGGTAAGAGAAGAGATGCTTGCAGTACTATTTGAAGCAAGGAAAAGACTGATTTCAAGGTGATATGAAGAAATATCTAGGTGGCATGACACTGTATGGAACACATTGACATTGAAATGTAACTAGCCGATGCTGCTGTTTGAAAAGGTCATAAGAATTGGCTCCACAGTAGTTCCCATGAAGAGCATTGGTGTACAGGAACAGCTTCTGACTTCAGTACAAGAGTTTGGGAGTTCTGGGGTACAGTCTGGAATCAGTTTACTTTTTTAAAATTTGATTTTAATATCTCATAATGGTTCTGAGGTTATTTCTTTTACTTGTTTAATGTCTTTGAAGTCATTTAAACAGTACATTTTATGTCAGCTAGACCTGAGATTGGTGACATGCTGTGGCATGCTGGTGCTCCATGTGCTTTAAAGCTTTCAACTGCTGAAAGTTATTTAATATAAGACAAGAGGCTAAGAGGAGAGAAACTTGCAGTACTATTTGAAGCAAGGAAAAGACTGATTTCAAGGTGATATGAAGAAATCGCTAGGTGGCATGACAATGTATGGAACACATTGACATTGAACCGTAACTAGCGGATGCAGCTGTTTGAAAAAGTCATAAGAATTGGCTCCATTGCATTTAACATAAAGAGCATTGGTGCACTGGAACAGCTGCTGACTTCAGTGCATGAGTTTGTGAGTTCTAGGGGACAGGATGGAATCAGTTTTCTTTTTTTAAAATTTTATTTTAATATTGCATAATGGTTCTGAGGGTATTTTCTAACTTGTTTAATGTCTTTAAAGTCATTTAAACGGTACATTTTACATCAGCTAGTCCCGAAATCGGTGACATGCTATGTCATGCAGGTGTTCCATGTGCTTTAAACCATTCAATTGCTGAAAGTTATTTAATATAAGACAAGAGGCAAAGAGGAGAGATGCTTGTAACGCTCACCTGATTCCCGTAGAGGCGCCGGTCTTGACTGGGCGTATACCGTATCTTCAAAGGTGATGTGTAACACACGGCTGGCTCTTTGGGCTGGACCTCTGTGCACTGTATGTCTGGCTCGAAGGGTAAGATGTCTTAGGTAAGTGAACGCCGTGCTCTCCATCTGCCTCGAGGCAGGGTGCTGTAACCAGTTTCTTCACTGGATAAGGGAGCAGACCTCTTGACTTCAGAGGACTGCTGTCCGTCGTTCACTGCACGCACGGTAAGTTTCGAGTAATTCTAATGTCTTTAAAGTCTTTAGTAATGATGTCTCTTGTTTTGCAGGGTTCCGGCGATGGCGGATGGCGGGCTGAAGTGAGTTGAAGATGGAGCCCGTGTGATGAATAGAAGCGCCTGGAAGCACGTAAGTAAGCGCTTGTTGCCTGCTTCACGATGCGCTCTAACTGTCTTTTTATTTTGCAGGTACAAGTTCGGGGCGGCTGCAGGGTGCCGGAATACCCACTGGGTTAGATGTGGAAAGGAGTAATGGCACGTGAGTATTAAAGTTCCCCAATGTCTTTAAACGCACCTTGTTTTGTCTTTCAGATGCGGGATGCAGCGCCGAAGGCCTCCGGAGCGTGCAAAGAGTTGGTAAGCTTTTGCCTTTCAGATGCCGGAATGCAGTGTGAAGACCTCCGGAGCGCACGAAGAGTAGGTAAGCCTTTGTCTTTCAGATGCCGGAATGCAGCGCGAGGCGTTGGTGACAGCCGATGGACCAGGTAAGTGAAGAGCTGTCACTGAAGACCGTAATGCTAACCTGTTCTTTCTTGTCTTTATAGGTGTTGCTGAAGACTGGATTCAGAATGGTAAGCCTTTTTCCTTAGGCCCAGGATCAGATGCAGAAGACACGATGAGCGTTCTGCTGCTGAGGATGCAGAATAACGCAAAGCAAGATTCATCCATCGGGTGTGGTTTAAATAGCCTCCAGTAGTGCTTAGGTGTCTCCTTCCACAGCCACGCCTAGGTAAGAAAAGAGTTCCTGCTTTCCAGAAGAGTTCCAGTGTTCTGAATCTAGGGAGTGGCTCCTGCCCCACCCAACAGGAAAAGTAGTTCCAAACAGAAGAGGATCAGAGACTCAACTGGCAGGCAAGTAAGCAGCATGGTCTGCTGCAGGTAAGTCCACCCAAGCATGATGAGCCCGGCGCTTCCAGCGCTGGGACTGGGCATATTTATGAGCCTGGTGCCACTGGCGCCAGGACTGGGTCCAAAAGGTCCCAATTGGGACTGGTTGGCACTCGGAACCTGGGTTATGGATCTGCTTCCAAGGGAGTTGGGAAAACCCTGACCTTTTGGAAGCAGAGATCATGACAGTACCCCCCCTCAAGGCCCCTCCCAAACCGGGCTTCTCCGGGTGTTTTGGCTTGTCAGGAAATGTTCGGTGAAATCTTTTGATTAGGCGAGGAGCGTGGACATATTCAGCAGGTTCCCAGGATCTCTCTTGGGGGCCGTAGCCTTTCCAGTCAATTAGGTAGAATAGTTTAGATTTGGAGATCTTGGAGTCCAGAATGCTTTTGACTTCAAACTCGAGTTCTCCATCAACTAGGATAGGTTTTGGAGATTTGGTTAGTCGGGTTTGAGGTTGCACGGGTTTTAATAGAGAGACGTGGAAGACCGGATGTATCTTCATGTGCGGGGGCAAGTCCAACTTGACCGCTACTGGGTTTACTATGGTAGTGATGGAATAGGGACCAAGGTATCTTGGGTTGAATGTGCGTGGCCCTTTTAGAGGTAGATATTTGGTGGATAACCAGACTTGATCCCCTACTTGATATTGAGGGGCTTCCTTCCGATGTTGATCTGCTCCTTTATTGTATTGTTCTTTAGCCCTTTGAAGGTGAGAAACAGCTTCCTTAAAGGCTTGGGTGATTGTAGAATGCAGGTAGTCTACTGCTGGTGTTTCAAGATCTTGGAGGGGATCCAACTCCGAGGTTCGAGGGTGACTGCCGTACAAAAGAAAAAACGGGGTTTTCCCAGTTCCCGAATGGACAGAGTTATTGTAGGCATATTCGGCTATCCAAAGGATGTCTTTCCAAGTTTTTTCAGTTTGTTGCAGCATGCAGCGTAAATACTGTTCCAGAGTTTGATTGGTCCTCTCGGTTTGTCCGTCGGTCTGAGGGTGGTGAAGTCCATAGAAAGCGTATGCCAAGGGCGAGGTGGGATGTCAATAGGGCGTAAGAGGCCTGCTGGTCTTTCCTTTTGACTCTTGTTTTGGGCGCATACTCCACAGGACATTATAAAGTCTCTGATATCTTTTTTCCAAGACGGCCACCAGAAGTAGCGCTTGATCTTTTCTGAGGTCTTGGCCATACCGGGATGTCCTTCCATTAAAGAATCGTGATAACAAGAGATTACTTTTTTCTGTAAATCTGTGCTGGGTAGGTATAATCGTTCTTGGAAATACAATAAGTAGTCCTTTACTGCAAAGTCCTTTCCCTGCAGATGCCAATTCTGTATGTCTGCTGGAGTTACAAGTTGCCTGGCTTTATCCTTAACTTCCTCTATGGATTCTGTGGCGATTACACCCAGAATTCTTTGTTCGGGAATGATTGGTACAGGTTTAGGGTTGATCAAGTGTTCTTCCACTCCCATCCGAGAAAGGGCATCAGCTTTACCGTTTTTTGTACCAGGTCGATAGGTAATTATGAAGTCAAACTCGGCAAAGAATAATGCCCAACGGAGTTGTCTAGAGGATTGGGCTTTTGCGGTTTTCAAATATTGCAGGTTTCGGTGATCCGTAATCACAGTAACGGTGTGTCGGGCCCCCAGCAGATAATGCCGCCAAGCCTTAAAGGCAGACTTGATAGCCAGAAGTTCCTTGTCAGTAATCGTGTAATTGATTTCAGGAGGCGAGAATTTGCGGGACCAAAATGCCACGGGATGCAACTGATTGGTTACCGGGTCCTTTTGTGATAGAACTGCCCCCATGGCAAGGCTTGAAGCATCAGTTTCCACGATGTAGGGGAGTTCGGGGCGAGGGTGTTTTAAGATTGGTGCAGAGATAAATTTAGTCTTCAAATCCTGGAAAGCTTGTTCCGCCTCGGTAGACCATTCAAAACGTTTGTTTTTCTTTAACAAGGTAGTGATGGGTTGGACTATTCGAGAGAATTCGGGGATAAACCTGCGGTAAAAGTTAGCGAAGCCTAACATGCTTTGCACACCTTTTAAGGAGGATGGTGATGGCCATTTGAGAACTGCATCGACCTTCTTTGAATCCATACGCACTCCGCCAGGTGATAATATGAATCCCAAGAATTCAACTTCAGTCACGTTGAAAACACATTTTTCCAACTTAGCGAAAACTTTGTGTTGACGCAATCTTTCGAGGACCATTTTCACGTGTTTCCGATGTTCAGATTCCGATGAAGAATAAACAAGGATGTCGTCAATGTAAACAACAACACACACATCTATGAGCTCTCTGAGGACATCGTTCATAAAATATTGAAAGGCGGCCGGGGCATTACAAAGTCCGAAGGGCATGACCTGATATTCAAATATCCCATACTTGGTGCGGAAGGCCGTCTTCCATTCATCGCCCTCTTTTCCTCGTACCAAGTGGTAAGCTCCTCTAAGATCCAGCTTTGTATATATGCATGCTTTTCTGACTTGGTCCAGGAGTTCAGGGATCAAAGGTAACGGATATCTATTCTTAACGGTGATCTGGTTCAGGGAGCGATAATCTATACAAGTTCTAAGGTCTCCTTCCTTTTTTGGAACGAAGAACAAAGCTGAAGAAGCAGGGGACTTGGAAGGACGAATAAACCCATTTGCCAGGTATTGATCCAGGTATTGTCGAAGGTGAAGGTTCTCAGGCTCGGTGAGGGCATACATTCTACTACAAGGAGGAGTAGATCCAGGTATCAAGTCGATCTGGCAGTCATAAGACCTATGAGGAGGTAGAGAGTTAGCCTGATCCTTCCGGAAAACATCTTGGTATTCTAGGTATTCGGGAGGTAACTGGGGAGTCTCTGAAGAAATTGCTGCCAGTGCAACACCAGGTGGAGGGTGACAAGTAGAGACACATTCTGGAAACTGGACCGTTCTTGCTCGCCAATCGATCAGAGGATTGTGTTTCTCTAACCAAGGTATTCCTAGAATAATCTGAAACTGAGGGGCCTTGATCACATCGAACACGATCTTCTCATGGTGTCCATCTTGACTTACTAGCGTCACTTCTTGAGTGGTATGCGTTACTGGCCCGGAGGCTATCTCCGTACCATCCACCGTAGTAATGACGTCCTTTACAGCCTTGGGACAAAGAGTTAGATTCATCCTCAAAACCATTTCATGATCCACATAATTGCTGATGGCACCGCTGTCGACGTAAGCTTCAATTGCATGTAATCGATCCGGATTATCAGGGCTAATGAGGACCATAGGTATCACGAAATGCGAGGTCACGGAACTGGTTTTCACGCTCGGCAAGAGGACCTCTATTCTTGTCGGGCGAGGTCGTTTCCCTGCTCAGAGTTTGTAACTTTGGTAACTGCAGCTCCTACTGCCTTCTTGGCAGGTTTCACCGGACAGTCTCGAAGAAAGTGCCCTGAGCTTCCGCAATAGAGGCATAATTGCAACTGTTTTCTCCTTTCCCGCTCCTTTTGTGTTAGAGGACCTTTCAGACCCCCTATTTGCATGGGTTCCCTGGAGTCTACTCCTTTGGAAGGAGTTGGCGGTTTGGAAAATACTCGAGCATCAAACTTGGAACGATCGGCCTTCCTGTTCTGCAGTCTGTGATCTATTTGAACGACTAAGTCTATATAGTCCGAACAATCTTGTGGGGGATTCACTACTTGGGCTAACACATCTTTGAGCTCTCCGCGTAGACCTCTATAAAACAGCGTAATCCTTTTGTCCTCAGGCCAGTGAGTTTCCACTATCAGTCTGTTGAAAGACGCAATATAAGCCAAAAGGTCTTGATTACCTTGTCGCAACGAAAGAAGCTCATTGTCCAAGGCCTGCCCCTGTGAATGTCTTGCGAACAGTTTTTCCATACTGAGCTGAAAAGCTTGAAAATCATGGAGGACCGGATCATCTTGATTTACTAGAGGGATCGACCAGTCTGCCGCATTGCCACTAAGGTACGAAAGCACGAAAGCTACTTTAGCTTGATCAGTTGGAAAGGCTGCTGGCCAGCATAAGAAATGCAACCGGCACTGATTGATAAATACTGCAAACCTCTTTGGGTCACCAGAAAATCGTTCGGGCGGAGCCAGAGGTACATTCCCAGGTAGGTTGATCTGCACTGGATTCATAGAGGATGTAGAAGGAAGATTTCCCCCAGATGCGGGTAACGGGGTCTGTCCGGCTTGTGACTGTAGCAATTGTCTAGCGAGATCATCTGTTCGCTCCTTGGAAATAATCAGTTCCCTTCTTAGAGCGTTCGTTTCCTGACGTGCTGCATGCACTTCTGCCCTTAGTTCCCCAAGTAACTGGGCTAGCTGGTCGGTATCCGAGATTTCCATAGCGCCTGGACGGGAGTTTTGTGAAAGGCTTTGCGTTCTGTAACGCTCACCTGATTCCCGTAGAGGCGCCGGTCTTGACTGGGCGTATACCGTATCTTCAAAGGTGATGTGTAACACACGGCTGGCTCTTTGGGCTGGACCTCTGTGCACTGTATGTCTGGCTCGAAGGGTAAGATGTCTTAGGTAAGTGAACGCCGTGCTCTCCATCTGCCTCGAGGCAGGGTGCTGTAACCAGTTTCTTCACTGGATAAGGGGAGCAGGCCTCTTGACTCCAGAGGACTGCTGTCCGTCGTTCACTGCACGAACGGTAAGTTTCGAGTAATTCTAATGTCTTTAAAGTCTTTAGTAATGATGTCTCTTGTTTTGCAGGGTTCCGGCGATGGCGGATGGCGGGCTGAAGTGAGTTGAAGATGGAGCCCGTGTGATGAATAGAAGCGCCTGGACGCACGTAAGTAAGCGCTTGTTGCCTGCTTCACGATGCGCTCTAACTGTCTTTTTATTTTGCAGGTACAAGTTCGGGGCGGCTGCAGGGTGCCGGAATACCCACTGGGTTAGATGTGGAAAGGAGTAATGGCACGTGAGTATTAAAGTTCCCCAATGTCTTTAAACGCACCTTGTTTTGTCTTTCAGATGCGGGATGCAGCGCCGAAGGCCTCCGGAGCGTGCGAAGAGTTGGTAAGCTTTTGTCTTTCAGATGCCGGAATGCAGTGTGAAGACCTCCGGAGCGCACGAAGAGTAGGTAAGCCTTTGTCTTTCAGATGCCGGAATGCAGCGTGAGGCGTTGGTGACAGCCGATGGACCAGGTAAGTGAAGAGCTGTCACTGAAGACCGTAATGCTAACCTGTTCTTTCTTGTCTTTATAGGGGTTGCTGAAGACTGGATTCAGAATGGTAAGCCTTTTTCCTTAGGCCCAGGATCAGATGCAGAAGACACGATGAGCGTTCTGCTGCTGAGGATGCAGAATAACGCAAAGCAAGATTCATCCATCGGGTGTGGTTTAAATAGCCTCCAGTAGTGCTTAGGTGTCTCCTTCCACAGCCACGCCTAGGTAAGAAAAGAGTTCCTGCTTTCCAGAAGAGTTCCAGTGTTCTGAATTTAGGGAGTGGCTCCTTCCCCACCCAACAGGAAAAGTAGTTCCAAACAGAAGAGGATCAGAGACTCAACTGGCAGGCAAGTAAGCAGCATGGTCTGCTGCAGGTAAGTCCACCCAAGCATTATGAGCCCGGCGCTTCCAGCGCTGGGACTGGGCATATTTATGAGCCTGGTGCCACTGGCACCAGGACTGGGTCCAAAAGGTCCCAATTGGGACTGGTTGGCACTCGGAACCTGGGTTATGGATCTGCTTCGAAGGGAGTTGGGAAAACCCTGACCTTTTGGAAGCAGAGATCATGACAATGCTTCCAGTACTATTTGAAGCAAGGAAAAGACTGATTTCAAGGTGATATGAAGAAATATCTAGGTGGCATGACACTGTATGGAACACATTGACATTGAAACGTAACTGGCCGATGCTGCTGTTTGAAAAGGTCATAATAATTGGCTCCATCGCACTTCTCATGCAGAGCATTGGTGCACAGGAACAGCTTCTGACTTTAGTGCATGAGTTTGGGATATCTCGAGTCAGTTCTCTTTTTTTTAAATTTGATTTTAATATCTCATAATGGTTCTGAGGGTATTTCTTGTACTCATTTAATGTGTTTGAAGTCATTTAAACAGTACATTTTACGTCAGCTAGACCTGAGATTGGTGACATGCTGTGGCATGCTGGTGTTCCATGTGCTTTAAAGCATTCAACTGCTGAAAGTTATTTAATATAAGGCAAGAGGCTAAGAGGAGAGAAACTTGCAGTACTATTTGAAGCAAGGAAAAGACTGATTTCAAGGTGATATGAAGAAATAGCTAGGTGGCATGACAATGTATGGAACACATTGACATTGAAACGTATCTAGCAGATGCTGCTGTTTGAAAAGGTCATAAGATTTGGCTCCATAGAATTTGCCATTAAGAGCATTGGTGCACTGTAACAGCTTCTGGCTTCAGTGCTTGTTTTGGGAGTTCTAGGGGACAGGATGGAATCAGTTTTCTTTTTTTTAAATTTGATTTTAATATCGTATAATGGTTCTGAGGGTATTTTTTAACTTGTTTAATGTCTTTGAAGTCATTTAAACGGTACATTTTACATCAGCTAGTCCCGAAATTGGTGACATGCTATGGCATGCTGGTGTTCCATATGCTTTAAACCATTCAATTGCTTAAAGTTATTTAATATAAGACAAGAGGCAAAGAGGAGAGATGCTTGCAGTACTATTTGAAGCAATGAAAAGACTGATTTCAAAGTGATATGAAGAAATATCTAGGTGGCATGACACTGTATGGAACACATTGACATTGAAACATAACTAGCCGATGCTGCTGTTTGAAAAGGTCATAAGAATTGGCACCATCACAGAACCCACGAAGAGCATTGGTGCACAGGAACAGCTTCTGACTTTAGCGCATGAGTTTGGGAGTTCTCGTGTACAGTCTGGAGTCAGTTTTCTTTTTTTAAAATTTGATTTTAATATCTCATAATGGCTCTGAGGGTATTTAGTTACTTGTTGAATGTCTTTGAAGTCATTTAAACTGTATATTTTACATCAGCTAGTCCGGAAATTGGTGACATGCTATGGCATGCTGGTGTTCCATGTGCTTTAAACCATTCAATTGCTTAAAGTTATGTGATATAAGACCAGAGGGTAAGAGAAGAGATGCTTGCAGTACTATTTGAAGCAAGGAAAAGACTGATTTCAAGGTGATATGAAGAAATATCTAGGTGGCATGACACTGTATGGAACACATTGACATTGAAATGTAACTAGCCGATGCTGCTGTTTGAAAAGGTCATAAGAATTGGCTCCATTGCAGCTCTCATGAAGACGGTTGGTGTACAGGAACAGCTTCTGACTTCAGTGCAAGAGTTTGGGAGTTCTGGGGTACAGTCTGGAATCAGTTTTCTTTTTTTAAAATTTGATTTTAATATCTCATAATGGTTCTGAGGGTATTTCTTTTACTTGTTTAATGTCTTTGAAGTCATTTAAACAGTACATTTTACGTCAGCTAGACCTGAGATTGGTGACATGCTGTGGCATGCTGGTGTTCCATGTGCTTTAAACCATTCAATTGCTGAAAGTCATTTAATATAATACAAGAGGCAAAGAGGAGAGATGCTTGCAGTACTATTTGAAGCCAGGAAAAGACTGATTTCAAGGTGATATGAAGAAATAGCTAGGTGGCATGACAATGTATGGAACACATTGACATTGAACCGTAACTAGCCGATGCAGCTGCTTGAAAAAGTCATAAGAATTGGCTCCATTGCATTTACCATGAAGAGCATTGGTGCACTGGAACAGCTCCTGACTTCAGTGCAAGAGTTCTGGAGTTCTAGGGGACAGGATGGAATCAGTTTTCTTTTTTTTAAATTTTATTTTAATATTGCATAATGGTTCTGAGGGTATTTTTTTACTTGTTTAATGTCTTTGAAGTCATTTAAACGGTACATTTTACATCAGCTAGTCCCGAAATCGGTGACATGCTATGGCATGCAGGTGTTCCATGTGCTTTAAACCATTCAATTGCTGAAAGTTATTTAATATAAGACAAGAGGCAAAGAGGAGAGAAGCTTGCAGTACTATTTGAAGCAAGGAAAAGACTGATTTCCAGGTGACATGAAGAAATATCTTGGTGCCATGACACTGTATGGAACACATTGACATTGAAATGTAACTAGCAGATGCTGCTGTTTGAAAGGGTCATAAGCATTGACTCCTACGCATTCCCATGAAGAACATTTGTGCACTGTTAACAGTTTCTGCCTTCATTGCATGAGTTTGGGAGTTCTTGTTTACAGTCTGGAGTCAGTTTTCTTTTTTTAAAATTTGATTTTAATATCTCATAATGGTTCTGAGGGTATTTGTTTACTTGTTTAATGTCTTTGAAGTCATTTAAACAGTACATTCTGCGTCAGCTAGTCCTGAGATTGGTGACATACTGTGGCTTGCTGGTGTTACATGTGCTTTAAAGCATTCAACTGCTGAAAGTTATTTAATATAAGACAAGAGGGTAAGAGGAGAGAAACTTGCAGTACTATTTGAAGCAAGGAAAAGACTGATTTCAAGGTGATATGAAGAAATACTAGGTGGCATGACACTGTATGGAACATATTGACATTGAAACGTATTTAGCAGATGCTGCTGTTTGAAAGGTCATTAGAATTGGCTCCATTGCATTTTCCATGAAAAGCATTGGTGTACAGGAACAGCTTCTGACTTCAGTGCAAGCGTTTGGGAGTTCTGGGGTACAGTCTGGAATCCGTTTTCTTTTTTTAAAATTTGATTTTAATATCTCATAATGGTTCTGAGGGTATTTCTTTTACTTGTTTAATGTCTTTGAAGTCATTTAAACAGTACATTTTACGTCAGCTAGACCTGAGATTGGTGACATGCTGTGGCATGCTGGTGTTCCATGTGCTTTAAACCATTCAATTGCTGAAAGTCATTTAATATAATACAAGAGGCAAAGAGGAGAGATCTTTGCAGTACTATTTGAAGCAAGGAAAAGACTGATTTCAAGGTGATATGAAGAAATAGCTAGGTGGCATGACAATGTATGGAACACATTGACATTGAACCGTAACTAGCCGATGCAGCTGTTTGAAAAGGTCATAAGAATTGGCACCATCACAGAAACCACAAAGAGCATTGGTGCACAGGAACAGCTTGTGACTTTAATGCATGAGTTTGGGAGTTATGAGGTACAGTCTAGAATCAGTTTTCTTTTTTTAAAATTTGATTTTAATATCTCATAATGGTTCTGAGGGTATTTCTTTACTTGTTGAATGTCTTTGAAGTCATTTAAACTGTATATTTTACATCAGCTAGTCCGGAAATTGGTGACATGCTATGGCATGCTTGTATTCCATGTGCTTTAAACCATTCAATTGCTGAAAGTTATGTAATATAAGAACAGAGGGTAAGAGAAGAGATGCTTGCAGTACTATTTGAAGCAAGGAAAAGACTGATTTCAAGGTGATATGAAGAAATATCTAGGTGGCATGACACTGTATGGAACACATTGACATTGAAATGTAACTAGCCGATGCTGCTGTTTGAAAAGGTCATAAGAATTGGCTCCATTGCAGCTCTCATGAAGACGGTTGGTGTACAGGAACAGCTTCTGACTTCAGTGCAAGAGTTTGGGAGTTCTGGGGTACAGTCTAGAATCAGTTTTCTTTTTTTAAAATTTGATTTTAATATCTCATAATGGTTCTGAGGGTATTTCTTTACTTGTTTAATGTCTTTGAAGTCATTTAAACAGTACATTTTACGTCAGCTAGACCTGAGATTGGTGACATGCTGTGGCATGCTGGTGTTCCATGTGCTTTAAACAATTCAATTGCTGAAAGTCATTTAATATAATACAAGAGGCAAAGAGGAGAGATGCTTGCACTACTATTTGAAGCAAGGAAAAGACTGATTTCAAGGTGATATGAAGAAATAGCTAGGTGGCATGACAATGTATGGAACACATTGACATTGAACCGTAACTGGCCGATGCAGCTATTTGAAAAAGTCATAAGAATTGGCTCCATTGCATTTACCATGAAGAGCATTGGTGCACCGGAACAGCTCCTGACTTCAGTGTAAGAGTTTTGGAGTTCTAGGGGACAGGATGGAATCAGTTTTCTTTTTTTAAAATTTAATTTTAATATTGCATAATAGTTCTGAGGGTATTTTTTTACTTGTTTAATGTCTTTGAAGTCATTTAAACGGTACATTTTACAGCAGCTAGTCCCGAAATCGGTGACATGCTATGGCATGCAGGTGTTCCATGTGCTTTAAACCATTCAATTGCTGAAAGTTATTTAATATAAGACAAGAGACAAAGAGGAGAGAAGCTTGCAGTACTATTTGAAGCAAGGAAAAGACTGATTTCCAGGTGACATGAAGAAATATCTTGGTGCCATGACACTGTATGGAACACATTGACATTGAAATGTAACTAGCAGATGCTGCTGTTTGAAAGGGTCATAAGAATTGACTCCATAGTAGTTCCCATGAAGAACATTTGTGCACGGTTAACAGTTTCTGCCTTCATTGCATGAGGTTGGGAGTTCTTATGTACAGTATTGGATCGGTGTTCTTTTTTTTCAAATTTGATTTTAATATGTCATGATGGTTCTGAGGGTATTTCTTTTACTTGTTTAATGTCTTTGAAGTCATTTAAACAGTACATTTTATGTCAGCTAGACCTGAGATTGGTGACATGCTGTGGCATGCTGGTGTTCCATGTGCTTTAAACCATTCAATTGCTGAAAGTTATTTAATATAAGACAAGAGGCAAAGAGGAGAGATGCTTGCAGTACTATTTGAAGCAAGGAAAAGACTGATTTCAAGGTGACATGAAGAAATATCTAGGTGGCATGACACTGTATGGAACATATTGACATTGAAACGTATTTAGCAGATGCTGCTGTTTGAAAGGTCATTAGAATTGGCTCCATTGCATTTTCCATCAAAAGCATTGGTGTACAGGAACAGCTTCTGACTTCAGTGCAAGCGTTTGGGAGTTCTGGGGTACAGTCTGGAATCCGTTTTCTTTTTTTAAAATTTGATTTTAATATCTCATAATGGTTCTGAGGGTATTTCTTTTACTTGTTTAATGTCTTTGAAGTCATTTAAACAGTACATTTTACGTCAGCTAGACCTCAGATTGGTGACATGCTGTGGCATGCTGGTGTTCCACGTGCTTTAAACCATTCAATTGCTGAAAGTAATTTAATATAATACAAGAGGCAAAGAGGAGAGATGCTTGCAGTACTATTTGAAGCAAGGAAAATACTGATTTCAAGGTGATATGAAGAAATAGCTAGGTGGCATGACAATGTATGGAACACATTGACATTGAACCGTAACTAGCCGATGCAGCTGTTTGAAAAGGTCATAAGAATTGGCACCATCACAGAACCCACAAAGAGCATTGGTGCACAGGAACATCTTCTGACTTTAGTGCATGAGTTTGGGAGCTCTGGGGTACAGTCTGGAATCAGTTTTCTTTTTTTAAAATTTGATTTTAATATCTCATAATGGTTCTGGGGGTATTTCTTTTACTTGTTTAATGTCTTTGAAGTCATTTAAACAGTACATTTTATGTCAGCTAGACCTGAGATTGGTGACATGCTGTGGCATGCTGGTGTTCCATGTGCTTTAAACCATTCAATTGCTGAAAGTTATTTAATATAAGACAAGAGGCAAAGAGGAGAGAAGCTTGCAGTACTATTTGAAGCAAGGAAAAGACTGATTTCCAGGTGACATGAAGAAATATCTTGGTGCCATGACACTGTATGGAACACATTGACATTGAAATGTAACTAGCAGATGCTGCTGTTTGAAATGGTCATAAGAATTGACTCCATAGTAGTTCCCATGAAGAACATTTGTGCACGGTTAACAGTTTCTGCCTTCATTGCATGAGGTTGGGAGTTCTTGGGTACAGTATTGGATCGGTGTTCTTTTTTTTCAAATTTGATTTTAATATGTCATAATGGTTCTGAGGGTATTTCTTTTACTTGTTTAATGTCTTTGAAGTCATTTAAACAGTACATTTTATGTCAGCTAGACCTGAGATTGGTGACATGCTGTGCCATGCTGGTGTTCCATGTGCTTTAAACCATTCAATTGCTGAAAGTTATTTAATATAAGACAAGAGGCAAAGAGGAGAGATGCTTGCAGTAGTATTTGAAGCAAGGAAAAGACTGATTTCAAGGTGATATGAAGAAATATCTAGGTGGCATTACACTGTATGGAACACATTGACTTTGAAACGTAACTAGCCGATGCTGCTGTTTGAAAAGGTCATAAGAATTGGCTCCATTGCAGATCCTATGAAGAGCATTGGTGAACAGGAACAGCTTCTGACTTCAGTGCATGAGTTTGTGAGTTCTAGGGGACAGGATGGAATCAGTTTACTTTTTTTAAAATTTGATTTTAATATTGCATAATGGTTCTGAGGTTATTTTTTAACTTGTTTAATGTCTTTGAAGTCATTTAAACAGTACATTTTACATCAGCTAATCCCGAAATTGGTGACATGCTATGGCATGTTGGTGTTTCATGTGCTTTAAACCATTCAATTGCTGAAAGTTATTTTATATAAGACAAGAGGCAAAGAGGAGAGAAGCTTGCAGCACTATTTGAAGCAAGGAAAAGACTGATTTCAAGGTGACATGAAGAAATATCTTGGTGCCTTGACACTGTATGGAACACATTGACATTGAAATGTAAGTAGCAGATACTGCTGTTTGAAAGGGTCATAAGAATTGACTCCATAGTTGCTCCCACGAAGAACATTGGTGCACTGTTAACAGTTTCTGCCTTCATTGCATGATGTTGGGAGTTCATGGGTACAGTATTGGATCGGTGTTCTTTTCTTTCAAATTTGATTTTAATATGTCATAATGGTTCTGATGGAATTTTTTAACTTGTTGAATGTCTTTGAAGTCCTTTAAACTGTATATTTTACATCAGCTAGTCCGGAAATTGGTTACATGCTATGGCATGCTGGTGTTCCATGTGCTTTAAACCATTCAATTGCTGAAAGTTATGTAATATAAGACCAGAGGGTAAGAGAAGAGATGCTTGCAGTACTATTTGAAGCAAGGAAAAGACTGATTTCAAGGTGATATGAAGAAATATCTAGGTGGCATGACACTGTATGGAACACATTGACATTGAAATGTAACTAGCCGATGCTGCTGTTTGAAAAGGTCATAAGAATTGGCTCCATAGTAGTTCCCATGAAGAGCATTGGTGTACAGGAACAGCTTCTGACTTCAGTACAAGAGTTTGGGAGTTCTGGGGTACAGTCTGGAATCAGTTTACTTTTTTAAAATTTGATTTTAATATCTCATAATGGTTCTGAGGTTATTTCTTTTACTTGTTTAATGTCTTTGAAGTCATTTAAACAGTACATTTTATGTCAGCTAGTCCTGAGATTGGTGACATGCTGTGGCATGCTGGTGCTCCATGTGCTTTAAAGCTTTCAACTGCTGAACGTTATTTAATATAAGACAAGAGGCTAAGAGGAGAGAAACTTGCAGTACTATTTGAAGCAAGGAAAAGACTGATTTCAAGGTGATATGAAGAAATCGCTAGGTGGCATGACAATGTATGGAACACATTGACATTGAACCGTAACTAGCCGATGCAGCTGTTTGAAAAAGTCATAAGAATTGGCTCCATTGCATTTACCATAAAGAGCATTGGTGTTCTGGAACAGCTGCTGACTTCAGTGCATGAGTTTGTGAGTTCTAGGGGGCAGGATGGAATCAGTTTTATTTTTTTTAAATTTTATTTTAATATTTCATAATGGTTTTGAGGGTATTTTTTAACTTGTTTAATGTCTTTGAAGTCATTTAAATGGTACATTTTACATCAGCTAGTCCCGAAATCGGTGACATGCTATGGCATGCAGGTGTTCCATGTGCTTTAAACCATTCAATTGCTGAAAGTTATTTGATATAAGACAAGAGGCAAAGAGGAGAGATGCTTGCAGTACTATTTGAAGCAAGGAAAAGACTGATTTCAAGGTGATATGAAGAAATATCTAGGTGGCATGACACTGTATGGAACACATTGACATTGAAACGTAACTGGCCGATGCTGCTGTTTGAAAAGGTCATACGAATTGGCTCCATCACACTTCCCATGCAGAGCAGTGGTGCACAGGAACAGCTTCTGACTTTAGTGCATGAGTTTGGGAGTTCTTGAGTCAGTTCTTTTTTTTTTAAATTTGATTTTAATATCTCATAATGGTTCTGAGGGTATTTCTTTTACTTGGTTAATGTCTTTGAAGTCATTTAAACAGTACATTTTACGTCAGCTAGACCTGAGATTGGTGACATGCTGTGGCATGCTGGTGTTCCATGTGCTTTAAAGCATTCAACTGCTGAAAGTTATTTAATATAAGGCAAGAGGCTAAGAGGAGAGAAACTTGCAGTACTATTTGAAGCAAGGAAAAGACTGATTTCAAGGTGATATGAAGAAATAGCTAGGTGGCATGACAATGTATGGAACACATTGACATTGAAACGTATCTAGCAGATGCTGCTGTTTGAAAAGGTCATAAGAATTGGCTCCATAGAATTTGCCATTAAGAGCATTGGTGCACTGGAACAGATTCTGGCTTCAGTGCTTCTTTTGGGAGTTCTAGGGGACAGGATGGAATCAGTTTTCTTTTTTTTAAATTTGATTTTAATATCGTATAATGGTTCTGAGGGTATTTTTTAACTTGTTTAATGTCTTTGAAGTCATTTAAACGGTACATTTTACATCAGCTAGTCCCGAAATTGGTGACATGCTATGGCATGCTGGTGTTCCATATGCTTTAAACCATTCAATTGCTTAAAGTTATTTAATATAAGACAAGAGGCAAAGAGGAGAGATGATTTCAGTACTATTTGAAGCAAGGAAAAGACTGATTTCAAGGTGATATGAAGAAATATCTAGGTGGCATGACACTGTATGGAACACATTGACATTGAAACGTAACTAGCCGATGCTGCTGTTTGAAAAGGTCATAAGAATTGGCACCATCACACAACCCACGAAGAGCATTGGTGCACAGGAACAGCTTCTGACTTTAGCGCATGAGTTTGGGAGTTCTTGTGTACAGTCTGGAGTCAGTTTTCTTTTTTTTAAATTTGATTTTAATATCTCATAATGGCTCTGAGGGTATTTAGTTACTTGTTGAATGTCTTTGAAGTCATTTAAACTGTATATTTTACATCAGCTAGTCCGGAAATTGGTGACATGCTATGGCATGCTGGTGTTCCATGTGCTTTAAACCATTCAATTGCTGAAAGTTATTTAATATAAGACAAGAGGCAAAGAGGAGAGAAGCTTGCAGTACTATTTGAAGCAAGGAAAAGACTGATTTCAAGGTGACATGAAGAAATATCTTGGTGCCATGACACTGTATGGAACACATTGACATTGAAACGTAACTAGCAGATGCTGCTGTATGAAAAGGTCATAAGAATTGGCTCCATTGCAGCTTCCATGAAGACTGTTGGTGTACAGGAACAGCTTCTCACTTCAGTGCAAGAGTTTGGGAGGTCTGGAATCAGTTTTCTTTTTTTAAAAATTTGATTTTAATATCTCATAATGGTTCTGAGGGTATTTCTTTTACTTGTTTAATGTCTTTGAAGTCATTTAAACAGTACATTTTACGTCAGCTAGATCTGAGATTGGTGACATGCTGTGGCATCCTGGTGTTCCATGTGCTTTAAACCATTCAATTGCTGAAAGTCATTTAATATAATACAAGAGGCAAAGAGGAGAGATGCTTGCAGTACTATTTGAAGCAAGGAAAAGACTGATTTCAAGGTGATATGAAGAAATAGCTAGGTGGCATGGCAATGTATGGAACACATTGACATTGAACCGTAACTAGCCGATGCAGCTGTTTGAAAAAGTCATAAGAATTGGCTCCATTGCATTTACCATGAAGAACATTGGTGCACTGGAACAGCTGCTGACTTCAGTGTGTGAGTTCTAGGGGACAGGATGGAATCAGTTTTCTTTTTTAAAATTTTATTTTAATATTGCATAATGGTTCTGAGGGTATTTTTTAACTTGTTTAATGTCTTTGAAGTCATTCAAACGGTACATTTTACATCAGCTAGTCCCGAAATCGGTGACATGCTATGGCATGCAGGTGTTCCATGTGCTTTAAACCATTCAATTGCTGAAAGTTATTTAATATAAGACAAGAGGCAAAGAGGAGAGAAGCTTTCAGTACTATTTGAAGCAAGGAAAAGACTGATTTCAAGGTGACATGAAGAGATATCTTGGTGCCATGACACTGTATGGAACACATTGACATTGAAATGTAACTAGCAGATGCTGCTGTTTGAAAGGGTCATAAGAATTGACTCCAGAGTAGTTCCCATGAAGCACATTTGTGCACGGTTAACAGTTTCTGCCTTCATTGCATGAGGTTGGGAGTTCTTGGGTACAGTATTGGATCGGTGTTCCTTTTTTTCAAATTTGATTTTAATATGTCATAATGGTTCTGAGGGGATTTCTTTTACTTGTTTAATGTCTTTGAAGTCATTTAAACAGTACATTTTACGTCAGCTAGACCTGAGATTGGCGACATGCTGTGGCATGCTGGTGTTCCATGTGCTTTAAACCATTCAATTGCTGAAAGTTATTTAATATAATACAAGAGGCAAAGAGGAGAGATGCTTGCAGTACTATTTGAAGCAAGGAAAAGACTGATTTCAAGGTGATATGAAGAAATATCTAGGTGGCATGACACTGTATGGAACACATTGACATTGAAACGTAACTAGCCGATGCTGCTGTTTAAAAAGGTCATAAGAAATGGCTCCATTGCAGTTCCTATGAAGGGCATTGGTGCACAGGAACAGCTTCTGACTTTAGAGCATGAGTTTGGGAGTTCTCGTGTACAGTCTGGAGTCAGTTTTCTTTTTTTTTAATTTGATTTTAATATCTCATAATGGTTCTGAGGATATTTGTTTACTTGTTTAATGTCTTTGAAGTCATTTAAACGGTACATGTTACATCAGCTAGTCCTGAAATTGGTGACATGCTACGGCATGCTGGTGTTCCATGTGCTTTAAAGCTTTCAACTGCTGAAAGTTATTTAATATAAGGCAAGAGGCTAAGAGGAGAGAAACTTGCAGTACTATTTGAAGCAAGGAAAAGCCTGATTTCAAGGTGATATGAAGAAATAGCTAGGTGGCATGGCAATGTATGGAACACATTGACATTGAAACGTATCTAGCAGATGCTGCTGTTTGAAAAGGTCATAAGAATTGGCTCCATAGAATTTGCCATTAAGAGCATTGGTGCACTGGAACAGCTTCTGGCTTCAGTGCTTGTTTTGGGAGTTCTAGGGGACAGGATGGAATCAGTTTTCTTTTTTTAAAATTTGATTTTAATATCTCATAATGGCTCTGAGGGTATTTAGTTACTTGTTGAATGTCTTTGAAGTCATTTAAACTGTATATTTTACATCAGCTAGACCGGAAATTGGTGACATGCTATGGCATGCTGGTGTTCCATGTGCTTTTAACCATTCAATTGCTGAAAGTTATTTAATATAAGACAAGAGGCAAAGAGGAAAGAAGCTTGCAGTACTATTTGAAGCAAGGAAAAGACTGATTTCAAGGTGACATGAAGAAATATCTTGGTGCCATGACACTGTATGGAACAGATTGACATTGAAACGTAACTAGCAGATGCTGCTGTTTGAAAAGGTCATAAGAATTGGCTCCATTGCAGGTCCCATGAAGACCGTTGGTGTACAGGAACAGCTTCTGCCTTCAGTGCAAGAGTTTGGGAGTTCTGGAATCAGTTTTCTTTTTTTAAAATTTGATTTTAATATCTCATAATGGTTCTGAGGGTATTTCCTTTACTTGTTTAATGTCTTTGAAGTCATTTAAACAGTACTTTTTACGTCAGCTAGACCTGAGATTGGTGACATGCTGTGGCATGCTGGTATTCCATGTGCTTTAAACCATTCAATTGCTGAAAGTCATTTAATATAATACAAGAGGCAAAGAGGAGAGATGCTTGCAGTACTATTTGAGGCAAGGAAAAAACTGATTTCAAGGTGATATGAAGCAATAGCTAGGTGGCATGACAATGTATGGAACACATTGACATTGAACCGTAACTAGCCGATGCAGCTCTTTGAAAAAGTCATAAGAATTGGCTCCATTGCATTTACCATGAAGAGCATTGGTGCACTGGAACAGCTGCTTCCTTCAGTGCATGAGTTTGTGAGTTCTAGGGGACAGGATGGAATCAGTTTTCTTTTTTAAAAATTTTATTTTAATATTGTATAATGGTTCTGAGGGTATTTTTTAACTTGTTTAATGTCTTTGAAGTCATTTAAACGGTACATTTTACATCAGCTAGTCCCGAAATCGGTGACATGCTATGGCATGCAGGTGTTCCATGTGCTTTAAACCATTCAATTGCCGAATGTTATTTAATATAAGAAAAGAGGCAAAGAGGAGAGAAGCTTGCAGTACTATTTGAAGCAAGGAAAAGACTGATTTCAAGGTGAAGACTGATTTCCAGGTGACATGAAGAAATATCTTGGTGCCATGACACTGTATGGAACACATTGACATTGAAATGTAACTAGCAGATGCTGCTGTTTGAAAGGGTCATAAGAATTGACTCCATAGTAGTTCCCATGAAGAACATTTGTGCACGGTTAACAGTTTCTGCCTTCATTGCATGAAGTTGGGAGTTCTTGGGTACAGTATTGGATCGGTGTTCTTTTTTTTCAAATTTGATTTTAATATGTCATAATGGTTCTGAGGGTATTTCTTTTACTTGATTAATGTCTTTCAAGTCATTTAAACAGTACATTTTACGTCAGCTAGACCTGAGATTGGTGACATGCAGTGGCATGCTGGTGTTCCATGTGCTTTAAACCATTCAATTGCTGAAAGTTATTTAATATAATACAAGAGGCAAAGAGGAGAGATGCTTGCAGTACTATTTGAAGCAAGGAAAAGACTGATTTCAAGGTGATATGAAGAAATATCTAGGTGGCATGACACTGTATGGAACACATTGACATTGAAACGTAACTAGCCGATGCTGCTGTTTGAAAAGGTCATAAGAATTGGCTCCATCGCAGTTCTCATGAAGGGCATTGGTGCACAGGAACAGCTTCTGACTTTAGCGCATGAGTTTGGGAGTTCTTGTGTACAGTCTGGAGTCAGTTTTCTTTTTTTAAAATTTGATTTTAATATCTCATAATGGTTCTGAGGATATTTGTTAAATTGTTTAATGTCTTTGAAGTCATTTAAACGGTACATGTTACATCAGCTAGTCCTGAAATTGGTGACATGCTACGGCATGCTGGTGTTCCATGTGCTTTAAACCATTCAATTGCTGAAAGTTATTTAATATAAGACAAGAGGCAAAGAGGAGAGATGCTTGCAGTACTATTTGAAGCAAGGAGAAGACTGATTTCAAGGTGATATGAAGAAATATCTAGGTGGCATTACACTGTATGGAACACATTGACATTGAAACGTAACTAGCTGATGCTGCTGTTTGAAAAGGTCATAAGAATTCGCTCCATCAAAAATCCCATGAAGAGCATTGGTGAACAGGAACAGTTTTGACTTCAGTGCATGAGTTTGTGAGTTCCAGGGGACAGGATGGAATCAGTTTTCTTTTTTTAAAATTTGATTTTAATATGTCATAATGGTTCTGAGGGTATTTTTTAACTTGTTTAATGTCTTTGAAGTCATTTAAACAGTACATTTTACATCAGCTAATCCCGAAATTGGTGACATGCTATGGCATGCTGGTGTTTCATGTGCTTTAAACCATTCAATTGCTGAAAGTTATTTAATATAAGACACAAGAGGCAAAGAGGAGAGAAGCTTGCAGTACTATTTGAAGCAAGGAAAAGACTGATTTCAAGGTGATATGAGGAAATATCTAGGTGGCATGACACTGTATGGAACACATTGACATTGAAATGTAACTAGCCGATGCTGCTTTTTGAAAAGGTCATAAGAATGGCTCCATAGCAGTTGCCATGAAGAGCATTTGTGTACAGGAACAACTTCTGACTTCAGTACAAGAGTTTGGGAGTTCTGGGGTACAGTCTGGAATCAGTTTACTTTTTTAAAATGTGATTTTAATATCTCATAATGGTTCTGAGGGTATTTCTTTTACTTGTTTAATGTCTTTGAAGTCATTTAAACAGTACATATTATGTCAGCTAGACCTGAGATTGGTGACATGCTGGTGCTCCATGTGCTTTAAAGCTTTCAACTGCTGAAAGTTATTTAATATGACAAGAGGCTAAGAGGAGAGAAACTTGCAGTACTATTTGAAGCAAGGAAAATACTGATTTCAAGGTGATATGAAGAAATAGCTAGGTGGCATGGCAATGTATGGAACACATTGACATTGAACCGTAACTAGCCGATGCAGCTGTTCGAAAAAGTCATAAGAATTGGCTCCATTGCATTTACCATGAAGAGCATTGGTGCACTGGAACAGCTGCTGACTTCAGTGTGTGAGTTCTAGGGGACAGGATGGAATCAGTTTTCTTTTTTTAAAATTTTATTTTAATATTGCATAATGGTTCTGAGGGTATTTTTTTAACTTGTTTAATGTCTTTGAAGTCATTTAAACAGTACATTTTACGTCAGCTAGACCTGAGATTGGCGACATGCTGTGGCATGCTGGTGTTCCATGTGCTTTAAACCATTCAATTGCTGAAAGTTATTTAATATAATACAAGAGGAAAAGAGGAGAGATGCTTGCAGTACTATTTGAAGCAAGGAAAAGACTGATTTCAAGGTGATATGAAGAAATATCTAGGTGGCATTACACTGTATGGAACACATTGACATTGAAACGTAACTAGCCGATGCTGATGTTTAAAAAGGTCATAAGAATTGGCTCCATTGCAGTTCCTATGAAGGGCATTGGTGCACAGGAACAGCTTCTGACTTTAGAGCATGAGTTTGGGAGTTCTCGTGTACAGTCTGGAGTCAGTTTTCTTTTTTTTAAATTTGATTTTAATATCTCATAATGGTTCTGAGGATATTTGTTTACTTGTTTAATGTCTTTGAAGTCATTTAAACTGTACATGTTACATCAGCTAGTCCTGAAATTGGTGACATGCTACGGCATGCTGGTGTTCCATGTGCTTTAAAGCATTCAACTGCTGAAAGTTATTTAATATAAGGCAAGAGGCTAAGAGGAGAGAAACTTGCAGTACTATTTGAAGCAAGGAAAAGACTGATTTCAAGGTGATATGAAGAAATAGCTAGGTGGCATGGCAATGTATGGAACACATTGACATTGAAACGTATCTAGCAGATGCTGCTGTTTGAAAAGGTCATAAGAATTGGTTCCATAGAATTTGCCATTAAGAGCATTGGTGCACTGGAACAGCTTCTGGCTTCAGTGCTTGTTTCGGGAGTTCTAGGGGACAGGATGGAATCAGTTTTCTTTTTTTTAAATTTGATTTTAATATCTCATAATGGCTCTGAGGGTATTTATTTACTTGTTGAATGTCTTTGAAGTCATTTAAACTGTATATTTTACATCAGCTAGTCCGGAAATTGGTGACAAGCTATGGCATGCTGGTGTTCCATGTGCTTTTAACCATTCAATTTTCTGAAAGTTATTTAATATAAGACAAGAGGCAAAGAGGAAAGAAGCTTGCAGTACTATTTGAAGCAAGGAAAAGACTGATTTCAAGGTGACATGAAGAAATATCTTGGTGCCATGACACTGTATGGAACACATTGACATTGAAACGTAACTAGCAGATGCTGCTGTTTGAAAAGGTCATAAGAATTGGCTCCATTGCAGGTTCCATGAAGACCGTTGGTGTACAGGAACAGCTTCTGCCTTCAGTGCAAGAGTTTGGGAGTTCTGGAATCAGTTTTCTTTTTTTAAAATTTGATTTTAATATCTCATAATGGTTCTGAGGGTATTTCTTTTACTTGTTTAATGTCTTTGAAGTCATTTAAACAGTACATTTTACGTCAGCTAGACCTGAGATTGGTGACATGCTGTGGCATGCTGGTATTCCATGTGCTTTAAACCATTCAATTGCTGAAAGTCATTTAATATAATACAAGAGGCAAAGAGGAGAGATTCTTGCAGTACTATTTGAGGCAAGGAAAAGACTGATTTCAAGGTGATATGAAGCAATAGCTAGGTGGCATAACAATGTATGGAACACATTGACATGAACCGTAACTAGCCGATGCAGCTGTTTGAAAAAGTCATAAGAATTGGCTCCATTGCATTTACCATGAAGAGCATTGGTGCACTGGAACAGCTGCTTCCTTCAGTCCATGAGTTTGTGAGTTCTAGGGGACAGGATGGAATCAGTTTTCTTTTTTAAAGATTTTATTTTAATATTGCATAATGGTTCTGAGGGTATTTTTTAACTTGTTTAATGTCTTTGATGTCATTTAAACGGTACATTTTACATCAGCTAGTCCCGAAATCGGTGACATGCTATGGCATGCAGGTGTTCCATGTGCTTTAAACCATTCAATTGCCGAAAGTTATTTAATATAAGACAAGAGGCAAAGAGGAGAGAAGCTTGCAGTACTATTTGAAGCAAGGAAAAGACTGATTTCAAGGTGAAGACTGATTTCCAGGTGACATGAAGAAATATCTTGGTGCCATGACACTGTATGGAACACATTGACATTGAAATGTAACTAGCAGATGCTGCTGTTTGAAAGGGTCATAAGAATTGACTCCATAGTAGTTCCCATGAAGAACATTTGTGCACGGTTAACAGTTTCTTCCTTCATTGCATGAAGTTGGGAGTTCTTGGGTACAGTATTGGATCGGTGTTCTTTTTTTTCAAATTTGATTTTAATATGTCATAATGGTTCTGAGGGTATTTCTTTTACTTGATTAATGTCTTTGAAGTCATTTAAACAGTACATTTTACGTCAGCTAGACCTGAGATTGGTGACATGCTGTGGCATGCTGGTGTTCCATGTGCTTTAAACCATTCAATTGCTGAAAGTTATTTAATATAATACAAGAGGCAAAGAGGAGAGATGCTTGCAGTACTATTTGAAGCAAGGAAAAGACTGATTTCAAGGTGATATGAAGAAATATCTAGGTGGCATGACACTGTATGGAACACATTGACATTGAAACGTAACTAGCCGATGCTGCAGTTTGAAAAGGTCATAAGAATTGGCTCCATCGCAGTTCCCATGAAGGGCATTGGTGCACAGGAACAGCTTCTGACTTTAGCGCATGAATTTGGGAGTTCTCGTGTACAGTCTGAAGTCAGTTTTCTTTTTTTAAAATTTGATTTTAATATCTCATAATGGTTCTGAGGATATTTGTTTAATTATTTAATGTCTTTGAAGTCATTTAAACGGTACATGTTACATCAGCTAGTCCTGAAATTGGTGACATGCTACGGCCTGCTGGTGTTCCATGTGCTTTAAACCATTCAATTGCTGAAAGTTATTTAATATAAGACAAGAGGCAAAGAGGAGAGATGCTTGCAGTACTATTTGAAGCAAGGAAAAGATTGATTTCAAGGTGATATGAAGAAATATCTAGGTGGCATTACACTGTATGGAACACATTGACATTGAAACGTAACTAGCTGATGCTGCTGTTTGAAAAGGTCATAAGAATTCGCTCCATCGAACATCCCATGAAGAGCATTGGTGAACAGGAACAGTTCTGACTTCAGTGCATGAGTTTGTGAGTTCTAGGGGACAGGATGGAATCAGTTTTCTTTTTTTAAAATTTGATTTTAATATTGCATAATGGTTCTGAGGGTATTTTTTAACTTGTTTAATGTCTTTGAAGTCATTTAAACAGTACATTTTACATCAGCTAATCCCGAAATTGGTGACATGCTATGGCATGCTGGTGTTTCATGTGCTTTAAACCATTCAATTGCTGAAAGTTATTTAATATAAGACAAGAGGCAAAGAGGAGAGAAGCTTGCAGTACTATTTGAAGCAAGGAAAAGACTGATTTCAAGGTGATATGAGGAAATATCTAGGTGGCATGACACTGTATGGAACACATTGACATTGAAATGTAACTAGCCGATGCTGCTGTTTGAAAAGGTCATAAGAATGGCTCCATAGCAGTTGCCATGAAGAGCATTGGTGTACAGGAACAGCTTCTGACTTCAGTACAAGAGTTTGGGAGTTCTGGGGTACAGTCTGGAATCAGTTTACTTTTTTAAAATTTGATTTTAATATCTCATAATGGTTCTGAGGGTATTTCTTTTACTTGTTTAATGTCTTTGAAGTCATTTAAACAGTACATATTATGTCAGCTAGACCTGAGATTGGTGACATGCTGTGGCATGCTGGTGCTCCATGTGCTTTAAAGCTTTCAACTGCTGAAAGTTATTTAATATGACAAGAGGCTAAGAGGAGAGAAACTTGCAGTACTATTTGAAGCAAGGAAAATACTGATTTCAAGGTGATATGAAGAAATAGCTAGGTGGCATGGCAATGTATGGAACACATTGACATTGAACCGTAACTAGCCGATGCAGCTGTTTGAAAAAGTCATAAGAATTGGCTCCATTGCATTTACCATGAAGAGCATTGGTGCACTGGAACAGCTGCTGACTTCAGTGTGTGAGTTCTAGGGGACAGGATGGAATCAGTTTTCTTTTTTTTTAACTTGTTTAATGTCTTTGAAGTCATTCAAACGGTACATTTTACATCAGCTAGTCCCGAAATCGGTGACATGCTATGGCATGCAGGTGTTCCATGTGCTTTAAACCATTCAATTGCTGAAAGTTATTTAATATAAGACAAGAGGCAAAGAGGAGAGAAGCTTTCAGTACTATTTGAAGCAAGGAAAAGACTGATTTCAAGGTGATATGAGGAAATATCTAGGTGGCATGACACTGTATGGAACACATTGACATTGAAATGTAACTAGCCGATGCTGCTGTTTGAAAAGGTCATAAGAATGGCTCCATAGCAGTTGCCATGAAGAGCATTGGTGTACAGGAACAGCTTCTGACTTCAGTACAAGAGTTTGGGAGTTCTGGGGTACAGTCTGGAATCAGTTTACTTTTTTAAAATTTGATTTTAATATCTCATAATGGTTCTGAGGGTATTTCTTTTACTTGTTTAATGTCTTTGTGTCATTTAAACAGTACATATTATGTCAGCTAGACCTGAGATTGGTGACATGCTGTGGCATGCTGGTGCTCCATGTGCTTTAAAGCTTTCAACTGCTGAAAGTTATTTAATATGACAAGAGGCTAAGAGGAGAGAAACTTGCAGTACTATTTGAAGCAAGGAAAATACTGATTTCAAGGTGATATGAAGAAATAGCTAGGTGGCATGGCAATGTATGGAACACATTGACATTGAACCGTAACTAGCCGATGCAGCTGTTTGAAAAAGTCATAAGAATTGGCTCCATTGCATTTACCATGAAGAGCATTGGTGCACTGGAACAGCTGCTGACTTCAGTGTGTGAGTTCTAGGGGACAGGATGGAATCAGTTTTCTTTTTTTTTAACTTGTTTAATGTCTTTGAAGTCATTCAAACGGTACATTTTACATCAGCTAGTCCCGAAATCGGTGACATGCTATGGCATGCAGGTGTTCCATGTGCTTTAAACCATTCAATTGCTGAAAGTTATTTAATATAAGACAAGAGGCAAAGAGGAGAGAAGCTTTCAGTACTATTTGAAGCAAGGAAAAGACTGATTTCAAGGTGACATGAAGAAATATCTTGGTGCCATGACACTGTATGGAACACATTGACATTGAAATGTAACTAGCAGATGCTGCTGTTTGAAAGGGTCATAAGAATTGACTCCATAGTAGTTCCCATGAAGAACATTTGTGCACGGTTAACAGTTTCTGCCTTCATTGCATGATTTTGGGAGTTCTTGGGTACAGTATTGGATCGGTGTTCTTTTTTTTCAAATTTGATTTTAATATGTCATAATGGTTCTGAGGGTATTTCTTTTACTTGTTTAATGTCTTTGAAGTCATTTAAACAGTACATTTTATGTCAGCTAGACCTGAGATTGGTGACATGCTGTGGCATGCTGGTGTTCCATGTGCTTTAAACCATTCAATTGCTGAAAGTTATTTAATATAAGACAAGAGGCAAAGAGGAGAGATGCTTGCAGTACTATCTGAAGCAAGGAAAAGACTGATTTCAAGGTGATATGAAGAAATATCTAGTTGGCATTACACTGTATGGAACACATTGACATTGAAACGTAACTAGCCGATGCTGCTTTTTGAAAAGGTGATAAGAATTGGCTCCATTGAAGATCCTATGAAGAGCATTGGTGCACAGGAACAGCTTCTGACTTCAGTGCATGAGTTTGTGAGTTCTGGGGGACAGGATGGAATCAGTTTACTTTTTTTTTAAATTTGATTTTAATATTGCATAATGGTTCTGAGGTTATTTTTTAACTTGTTTAATGTCTTTGAAGTCATTTAAACAGTACATTTTACATCAGCTAATCCCGAAATTGGTGACATGCTATGGCATGTTGGTGTTTCATGTGCTTTAAACCATTCAATTGCTGAAAGTTATTTTATATAAGACAAGAGGCAAAGAGGAGAGAAGCTTGCAGTACTATTTGAAGCAAGGAAAAGACTGATTTCAAGGTGACATGAAGAAATATCTTGGTGCCATGACACTGTATGGAACACATTGACATTGAAATGTAAGTAGCAGATACTGCTGTTTGAAAGGGTCATAAGAATTGACTCCATAGTTGCTCCCATGAAGAACATTGGTGCACTGTTAACAGTTTCTGCCTTCATTGCATGATGTTGGGAGTTCATGGGTACAGTATTGGATCGGTGTTCTTTTCTTTCAAATTTGATTTTAATATGTCATAATGGTTCTGATGGAATTTTTTAACTTGTTGAATGTCTTTGAAGTCCTTTAAACTGTATATTTTACATGAGCTAGTCCGGAAATTGGTTACATGCTATGGCATGCTGGTGTTCCATGTGCTTTAAACCATTCAATTGCTGAAAGTTATGTAATATAAGACCAGAGGGTAAGAGAAGAGATGCTTGCAGTACTATTTGAAGCAAGGAAAAGACTGATTTCAAGGTGATATGAAGAAATATCTAGGTGGCATGACACTGTATGGAACACATTGACATTGAAATGTAACTAGCCGATGCTGCTGTTTGAAAAGGTCATAAGAATTGGCTCCATAGTAGCTCCCATGAAGAGCATTGGTGTACAGGAACAGCTTCTGACTTCAGTACAAGAGTTTGGGAGTTCTGGGGTACAGTCTGGAATCAGTTTACTTTTTTAAAATTTGATTTTAATATCTCATAATGGTTCTGAGGTTATTTCTTTTACTTGTTTAATATCTTTGAAGTCATTTAAACAGTACATTTTATGTCAGCTAGTCCTGAGATTGGTGACATGCTGTGGCATGCTGGTGCTCCATGTGCTTTAAAGCTTTCAACTGCTGAAAGTTATTTAATATAAGACAAAAGGCTAAGATGAGAGAAACTTGCAGTACTATTTGAAGCAAGGAAAAGACTGATTTCAAGGTGATATGAAGAAATCGCTAGGTGGCATGACAATGTATGGAACACATTGACATTGAACCGTAACTAGCCGATGCAGCTGTTTGAAAAAGTCATAAGAATTGGCTCCATTGCATTTACCATAAAGAGCATTGGTGTTCTGGAACAGCTGCTGACTTCAGTGCATGAGTTTGTGAGTTCTAGGGGACAGGATGGAATCAGTTTTATTTTTTGAAAATTTTATTTTAATATTGCATAATGGTTTTGAGGGTATTTTTTAACTTGTTTAATGTCTTTGAAGTCATTTAAACGGTACATTTTACATCAGCTAGTCCCGAAATCAGTGACATGCTATGGCATGCAGGTGTTCCATGTGCTTTAAACCATTCAATTGCCGAAAGTTATTTAATATAAGACAAGAGGCAAAGAGGAGAGATGCTTGCAGTACTATTTGAAGCAAGGAAAAGACTGATTTCAAGGTGAAGACTGATTTCCAGGTGACATGAAGAAATATCTTGGTGCCATGACACTGTATGGAACACATTGACATTGAAATGTAACTAGCAGATGCTGCTGTTTGAAAGGGTCATATGAATTGACTCCATAGTAGTTCCCATGAAGAACATTTGTGCACGGTTAACAGTTTCTGCCTTCATTGCATGAGGTTGGGAGTTCTTGGGTACAGTATTGGATCGGTGTTCTTTTTTTTCAAATTTGATTTTAATATGTCATAATGGTTCTGAGGGTATTTCTTTTACTTGTTTAATGTCTTTGAAGTCATTTAAACAGTACATTTTACGTCAGCTAGACCTGAGATTGGTGACATGCTGTGGCATGCTGGTGTTCCATGTGCTTTAAACCATTCAATTGCTGAAAGTTATTTAATATAATACAAGAGGCAAAGAGGAGAGATGCTTGCAGTACTATTTGAAGCAAGGAAAAGACTGATTTCAAGGTGATATGAAGAAATATCTAGGTGGCATGACACTGTATGGAACACATTGACATTGAAACGTAACTAGCCGATGCTGCTGTTTGAAAAGGTCATAAGAATTGGCTCCATCGCAGTTCCCATGAAGGGCATTGGTGCACAGGAACAGCTTCTGACTTTAGCGCATGAGTTTGGGAGTTCTCGTGTACAGTCTGGAGTCAGTTTTCTTTTTTTAAAATTTGATTTTAATATCTCATAATGGTTCTGAGGATATTTGTTTAATTGTTTAATGTCTTTGAAGTCATTTAAACGGTACATGTTACATCAGCTAGTCCTGAAATTGGTGACATGCTACGGCATGCTGGTGTTCCATGTGCTTTAAACCATTCAATTGCTGAAAGTTATTTAATATAAGACAAGAGGCAAAGAGGAGAGATGCTTGCAGTACTATTTGAAGCAAGGAAAAGACTGATTTCAAGGTGATATGAAGAAATATCTAGGTGGCATTACACTGTATGGAACACATTGACATTGAAACGTAACTAGCTGATGCTGCTGTTTGAAAAGGTCATAAGAATTCGCTCCATCGAACATCCCATGAAGAGCATTGGTGAACAGGAACAGTTCTGACTTCAGTGCATGAGTTTGTGAGTTCTAGGGGACAGGATGGAATCAGTTTTCTTTTTTTAAAATTTGATTTTAATATTGCATAATGGTTCTGAGGGTATTTTTTAACTTGTTTAATGTCTTTGAAGTCATTTAAACAGTACATTTTACATCAGCTAATCCCGAAATTGGTGACATGCTATGGCATGCTGGTGTTTCATGTGCTTTAAACCATTCAATTGCTGAAAGTTATTTAATATAAGACAAGAGGCAAAGAGGAGAGAAGCTTGCAGTACTATTTGAAGCAAGGAAAAGACTGATTTCAAGGTGATATGAGGAAATATCTAGGTGGCATGACACTGTATGGAACACATTGACATTGAAATGTAACTAGCCGATGCTGCTGTTTGAAAAGGTCATAAGAATGGCTCCATAGCAGTTGCCATGAAGAGCATTGGTGTACAGGAACAGCTTCTGACTTCAGTACAAGAGTTTGGGAGTTCTGGGGTACAGTCTGGAATCAGTTTACTTTTTTAAAATTTGATTTTAATATCTCATAATGGTTCTGAGGGTATTTCTTTTACTTGTTTAATGTCTTTGAAGTCATTTAAACAGTACATATTATGTCAGCTAGACCTGAGATTGGTGACATGCTGTGGCATGCTGGTGCTCCATGTGCTTTAAAGCTTTCAACTGCTGAAAGTTATTTAATATGACAAGAGGCTAAGAGGAGAGAAACTTGCAGTACTATTTGAAGCAAGGAAAATACTGATTTCAAGGTGATATGAAGAAATAGCTAGGTGGCATGGCAATGTATGGAACACATTGACATTGAACCGTAACTAGCCGATGCAGCTGTTTGAAAAAGTCATAAGAATTGGCTCCATTGCATTTACCATGAAGAGCATTGGTGCACTGGAACAGCTGCTGACTTCAGTGTGTGAGTTCTAGGGGACAGGATGGAATCAGTTTTCTTTTTTTTTAACTTGTTTAATGTCTTTGAAGTCATTCAAACGGTACATTTTACATCAGCTAGTCCCGAAATCGGTGACATGCTATGGCATGCAGGTGTTCCATGTGCTTTAAACCATTCAATTGCTGAAAGTTATTTAATATAAGACAAGAGGCAAAGAGGAGAGAAGCTTTCAGTACTAGTTGAAGCAAGGAAAAGACTGATTTCAAGGTGACATGAAGAAATATCTTGGTGCCATGACACTGTATGGAACACATTGACATTGAAATGTAACTAGCAGATGCTGCTGTTTGAAAGGGTCATAAGAATTGACTCCAGAGTAGTTCCCATGAAGAACATTTGTGCACGGTTAACAGTTTCTGCCTTCAATGCATGAGGTTGGGAGTTCTTGGGTACAGTATTGGATCGGTGTTCTTTTTTTTCAAATTTGATTTTAATATGTCATAATGGTTCTGAGGGGATTTCTTTTACTTGTTTAATGTCTTTGAAGTCATTTAAACAATACATTTTACGTCAGCTAGACCTGAGATTGGTGACATGCTGTGGCATGCTGGTGTTCCATGTGCTTTAAACCATTCAATTGCTGAAAGTTATTTAATATAATACAAGAGGCAAAGAGGAGAGATGCTTGCAGTACTATTTGAAGCAAGGAAAAGACTGATTTCAAGGTAATATGAAGAAATATCTAGGTGGCATGACACTGTATGGAACACATTGACATTGAAATGTAACTAGCAGATGATGCTGTTTGAAAGGGTCATAAGAATTGACTCCAGAGTAGTTCCCATGAAGAACATTTGTGTACGGTTAACAGTTTCTGCCTTCATTGCATGAGGTTGGGAGTTCTTGGGTACAGTATTGGATCGGTGTTCTTTTTTTTCAAATTTGATTTTAATATGTCATAATGGTTCTGAGGGTATTTCTTTTACTTGTTTAATGTCTTTGAAGTCATTTAAACAGTACATTTTACGTCAGCTAGACCTGAGATTGGTGACATGCTGTGGCATGCTGGTGTTCCATGTGCTTTAAACCATTCAATTGCTGAAAGTTATTTAATATAATACAAGAGGCAAAGAGGAGAGATGCTTGCAGTACTATTTGAAGCAAGGAAAAGACTGATTTCAAGGTGATATGAAGAAATATCTAGGTGGCATGACACTGTATGGAACACATTGACATTGAAACGTAACTAGCCGATGCTGCTGTTTGAAAAGGTCATAAGAATTGGCACCATCACAGACCCCACGAAGAGCATTGGTGCACAGGAACAGCTTCTGACTTTAGCGCATGAGTTTGGGAGTTCTGGAGTCAGTTTTCTTTTTTTAAAATTTGATTTTAATATCTCATAATGGCTCTGAGGGTATTTAGTTACTTGTTGAATGTCTTTGAAGTCATTTAAACTGTATATTTTACATCAGCTAGTCCGGAAATTGGTGACATGCTATGGCATGCTGGTGTTCCATGTGCTTTAAACCATTCAATTGCTTAAAGTTATGTAATATAAGACCAGAGGGTAAGAGAAGAGATGCTTGCAGTACTATTTGAAGCAAGGAAAAGACTGATTTCAAGGTGATATGAAGAAATATCTAGGTGGCATGACACTGTATGGAACACATTGACATTGAAATGTAACTAGCCGATGCTGCTGTTTGAAAAGGTCATAAGAATTGGCTCCATTGCAGCTCTCATGAAGACGGTTGGTGTACAGGAACAGCTTCTGACTTCAGTGCAAGAGTTTGGGAGTTCTGGGGTACAGTCTGGAATCAGTTTTCTTTTTTTAAAATTTGATTTTAATATCTCATAATGGTTCTGAGGGTATTTCTTTTACTTGTTTAATGTCTTTGAAGTCATTTAAACAGTACATTTTACGTCAGCTAGACCTGAGATTGGTGACATGCTGTGGCATGCTGGTGTTCCATGTGCTTTAAACCATTTAATTGCGGAAAGTCATTTAATATAATACAAGAGGCAAAGAGGAGAGATGCTTGCAGTACTATTTGAAGCCAGGAAAAGACTGATTTCAAGGTGATATGAAGAAATAGCTAGGTGGCATGACAATGTATGGAACACATTGACATTGAACCGTAACTAGCCGATGCAGCTGTTTGAAAAAGTCATAAGAATTGGCTCCATTGCAAATACCATGAAGAGCATTGGTGCACTGGAACAGCTCCTGACTTCAGTGCAAGAGTTTTGGAGTTCTAGGGGACAGGATGGAATCAGTTTTCTTTTTTTAAAATTTTATTTTAATATTGCATAATGGTTCTGAGGGTATTTTTTTACTTGTTTAATGTCTTTGAAGTCATTTAAATGGTACATTTTACATCAGCTAGTCCCGAAATCGGTGACATGCTATGGCATGCAGGTGTTCCATGTGCTTTAAACCATTCAATTGCTGAAAGTTATTTAATATAAGACAAGAGGCAAAGAGGAGAGAAGCTTGCAGTACTATTTGAAGCAAGGAAAAGACTGATTTCCAGGTGACATGAAGAAATATCTTGGTGCCATGACATTGTATGGAACACATTGACATTGAAATGTAACTAGCAGATGCTGCTGTTTGAAAGGGTCATAAGCATTGACTCCTACTCATTCCCATGAAGAACATTTGTGCACTGTTAACAGTTTCTGCCTTCATTGCATGAGTTTGGGAGTTCTCGTGTACAGTCTGGAGTCAGTTTTCTTTTTTTAAAATTTGATTTTAATATCTCATAATGGTTCTGAGGGTATTTGTTTACTTGTTTAATGTCTTTGAAGTCATTTAAACAGTACCTTCTGCGTCAGCTAGTCCTGAGATTGGTGACATGCTGTGGCTTGCTGGTGTTCCATGTGCTTTAAAGCATTCAACTGCTGAAAGTTATTTAATATAAGACAAGAGGGTAAGAGGAGAGAAACTTGCAGTACTATTTGAAGCAAGGAAAAGACTGATTTCAAGGTGATATGAAGAAATATCTAGGTGGCATGACACTGTATGGAACATATTGACATTGAAACGTATTTAGCAGATGCTGCTGTTTGAAAGGTCATTAGAATTGGCTCCATTGCATTTTTCATGAAAAGCCTTGGTGTACAGGAACAGCTTCTGACCTCAGTGCAAGCGTTTGGGAGTTCTGGGTTGCAGTCTGGAATCCGTTTTCTTTTTTTAAAATTTGATTTTAATATCTCATAATGGTTCTGAGGGTATTTCTTTTACTTGTTTAATGTCTTTGAAGTCATTTAAACAGTACATTTTACGTCAGCTAGACCTCAGATTGGTGACATGCTGTGGCATGCTGGTGTTCCGTGTGCTTTAAACCATTCAATTGCTGAAAGTCATTTAATATAATACAAGAGGCAAAGAGGAGAGATGCTTGCAGTACTATTTGAAGCAAGGAAAATACTGATTTCAAGGTGATATGAAGAAATAGCTAGGTGGCATGACAATGTATGGAACACATTGACATTGAACCGTAACTAGCCGATGCAGCTGTTTGAAAAGGTCATAAGAATTGGCACCATTACAGAACCCACAAAGAGCATTGGTGCACAGGAACAGCTTCTGACTTTAGCGCATGAGTTTGGGAGCTCTGGGGTACAGTCTGGAATCAGTTTTCATTTTTTTAAATTTGATTTTAATATCTCATAATGGTTCTGAGGGTATTTCTTTTACTTGTTTAATGTCTTTGAAGTAATTTAAACAGTACATTTTACGTCAGCTAGACCTGAGATTGGTGACATGCTGTGGCATGCTGGTGTTCCATGTGCTTTAAACCATTCAATTGCTGAAAGTCATTTAATATAATACAAGAGGCAAAGAGGAGAGATCCTTGCAGTACTATTTGAAGCAAGGAAAAGACTGATTTCAAGGTGATATGAAGAAATAGCTAGGTGGCATGACCATGTATGGAACACATTGACATTGAACCGTAACTAGCCGATGCAGCTGTTTGAAAAGGTCATAAGGATTGGCACCATCACAGAAACCACAAAGAGCATTGGTGCACAGGAACAGCTTCTGACTTTAATGCATGAGCTTGGGAGTTCTCTTTTACAGTCTGGAGTCAGTTTTCTTTTTTAAAATTTAACTTTAATATCTCATAATGGCTCTGAGGGTGTTTAGTTACTTGTTGAATGTCTTTGAAGTCATTTAAACTGTATATTTTACATCAGCTAGTCCGGAAATTGGTGACATGCTATGGCATGCTGGTGTTCCATGTGCTTTAAACCATTCAATTGCTGAAAGTTATGTAATATAAGAACCTAGGGTAAGAGAAGAGATGCTTGCAGTACTATTTGAAGCAAGGAAAAGACTGATTTCAAGGTGATATGAAGAAATATCTAGGTGGCATGACACTGTATGGAACACATTGACATTGAAATGTAACTAGCCGATGGTGCTGTTTGAAAAGGTCATAAGAATTGGCTCCATTGCAGCTCCCATGAAGACGGTTGGTGTACAGGAACAGCTTCTGACTTCAGTGCAAGAGTTTGGGAGTTCTGGGGTACAGTCTAGAACCAGTTTTCTTTTTTTAAAATTTGATTTTAATATCTCATAATGGTTCTGAGGGTATTGCTTTACTTGTTTAATGTCTTTGAAGTCATTTAAACAGTACATTTTACGTCAGCTAGACCTGAGATTGGTGACATGCTGTGGCATGCTAGTGTTCCATGTGCTTTAAACAATTCAATTGCTGAAAGTCATTTAATATAATACAAGAGGCAAAGAGGAGAGATGCTTGCAGTACTATTTGAAGCAAGGAAAAGACTGATTTCAAGGTGATATGAAGAAATAGCTAGGTGGCATGACAATGTATGGAACACATTGACATTGAACCGTAACTAGCCGATGCAGCTATTTGAAAAAGTCATAAGAATTGGCTCCATGGCATTTTACCATGAAGAGCATTGGTGCACTGGAACAGCTCCTGACTTCAGTGCAAGAGTTTTGGAGTTCTAGGGGACAGGATGGAATCAGTTTTCTTTTTTTTAAATTTAATTTTAATATTGGATAATGGTTCTGAGGGTATTTTTTTACTTGTTTAATGTCTTTGAAGTCATTTAAACGGTACATTTTACATCAGCTAGTCCCGAAATCGGTGACATGCTATGGCATGCAGGTGTTCCATGTGCTTTAAACCATTCAATTGCTGAAAGTTATTTAATATAAGACAAGAGGCTAAGAGGAGAGAAGCTTGCAGTACTATTTGAAGCAAGGAAAAGACTGATTTCCAGGTGACATGAAGAAATATCTTGGTGCCATGACACTGTATGGAACACATTGACATTGAAATGTAACTAGCAGATGCTGCTGTTTGAAAGGGTCATAAGAATTGACTCCATAGTAGTTCCCATGAAGAACATTTGTGCACGGTTAACAGTTTCTGCCTTCATTGCATGATTTTGGGAGTTCTTGGGTACAGTATTGGATCGGTGTTCTTTTTTTTCAAATTTGATTTTAATATGTCATAATGGTTCTGAGGGTATTTCTTTTACTTGTTTAATGTCTTTGAAGTCATTTAAACAGTACATTTTATGTCAGCTAGACCTGAGATTGGTGACATGCTATGGCATGCAGGTGTTCCATGTGCTTTAAACCATTCAATTGCTGAAAGTTATTTAATATAAGACAAGAGGCAAAGAGGAGAGATGCTTGCAGTACTATTTGAAGCAAGGAAAAGACTGATTTCAAGGTGATATGAAGAAATATCTAGGTGGCATTACACTGTATGGAACACATTGACATTGAAACGTAACTAGCCGATGCTGCTTTTTGAAAAGGTGATAAGAATTGGCTCCATTGAAGATCCTATGAAGAGCATTGGTGCACAGGAACAGCTTCTGACTTCAGTGCATGAGTTTGTGAGTTCTAGGGGACAGGATGGAATCAGTTTACTTTTTTTAAAAATTTGATTTTAATATTGCATAATGGTTCTGAGGTTATTTTTTAACTTGTTCAATGTCTTTGAAGTCATTTAAACAGTACATTTTACATCAGCTAATCCCGAAATTGGTGACATGCTATGGCATGTTGGTGTTTCATGTGCTTTAAACCATTCAATTGCTGAAAGTTATTTTATATAAGACAAGAGGCAAAGAGGAGAGAAGCTTGCAGTACTATTTGAAGCAAGGAAAAGACTGATTTCAAGGTGACATGAAGAAATATCTTGGTGCCATGACACTGTATGGAACACATTGACATTGAAATGTAAGTAGCAGATACTGCTGTTTGAAAGGGTCATAAGAATTGACTCCATAGCTGCTCCCATGAAGAACATTGGTGCACTGTTAACAGTTTCTGCCTTCATTGCATGATGTTGGGAGTTCATGGGTACAGTATTGGATCGGTGTTCTTTTCTTTCAAATTTGATTTTAATATGTCATAATGGTTCTGATGGAATTTTTTAACTTGTTGAATGTCTTTGAAGTCCTTTAAACTGTATATTTTACATGAGCTAGTCCGGAAATTGGTTACATGCTATGGCATGCTGGTGTTCCATGTGCTTTAAACCATTCAATTGCTGAAAGTTATGTAATATAAGACCAGAGGGTAAGAGAAGAGATGCTTGCAGTACTATTTGAAGCAAGGAAAAGACTGATTTCAAGGTGATATGAAGAAATATCTAGGTGGCATGACACTGTATGGAACACATTGACATTGAAATGTAACTAGCCGATGCTGCTGTTTGAAAAGGTCATAAGAATTGGCTCCATAGTAGCTCCCATGAAGAGCATTGGTGTACAGGAACAGCTTCTGACTTCAGTACAAGAGTTTGGGAGTTCTGGGGTACAGTCTGGAATCAGTTTACTTTTTTAAAATTTGATTTTAATATCTCATAATGGTTCTGAGGTTATTTCTTTTACTTGTTTAATATCTTTGAAGTCATTTAAACAGTACATTTTATGTCAGCTAGTCCTGAGATTGGTGACATGCTGTGGCATGCTGGTGCTCCATGTGCTTTAAAGCTTTCAACTGCTGAAAGTTATTTAATATAAGACAAAAGGCTAAGATGAGAGAAACTTGCAGTACTATTTGAAGCAAGGAAAAGACTGATTTCAAGGTGATATGAAGAAATCGCTAGGTGGCATGACAATGTATGGAACACATTGACATTGAACCGTAACTAGCCGATGCAGCTGTTTGAAAAAGTCATAAGAATTGGCTCCATTGCATTTACCATAAAGAGCATTGGTGTTCTGGAACAGCTGCTAACTTCAGTGCATGAGTTTGTGAGTTCTAGGGGACAGGATGGAATCAGTTTTATTTTTTGAAAATTTTATTTTAATATTGCATAATGGTTTTGAGGGTATTTTTTAACTTGTTTAATGTCTTTGAAGTCATTTAAACGGTACATTTTACATCAGCTAGTCCCGAAATCGGTGACATGCTATGGCATGCAGGTGTTCCATGTGCTTTAAACCATTCAATTGCCGAAAGTTATTTAATATAAGACAAGAGGCAAAGAGGAGAGATGCTTGCAGTACTATTTGAAGCAAGGAAAAGACTGATTTCAAGGTGAAGACTGATTTCCAGGTGACATGAAGAAATATCTTGGTGCCATGACACTGTATGGAACACATTGACATTGAAATGTAACTAGCAGATGCTGCTGCTTGAAAGGGTCACATGAATTGACTCCATAGTAGTTCCCATGAAGAACATTTGTGCACGGTTAACAGTTTCTGCCTTCATTGCATGAGGTTGGGAGTTCTTGGGTACAGTATTGGATCGGTGTTCTTTTTTTTCAAATTTGATTTTAATATGTCATAATGGTTCTGAGGGTATTTCTTTTACTTGTTTAATGTCTTTGAAGTCATTTAAACAGTACATTTTACGTCAGCTAGACCTGAGATTGGTGACATGCTGTGGCATGCTGGTGTTCCATGTGCTTTAAACCATTCAATTGCTGAAAGTTATTTAATATAATACAAGAGGCAAAGAGGAGAGATGCTTGCAGTACTATTTGAAGCAAGGAAAAGACTGATTTCAAGGTGATATGAAGAAATATCTAGGTGGCATGACACTGTATGGAACACATTGACATTGAAACGTAACTAGCCGATGCTGCTTTTGAAAAGGTCATAAGAATTGGCTCCATCGCAGTTCCCATGAAGGGCATTGGTGCACAGGAACAGCTTCTGACTTTAGCGCATGATTTTGGGAGTTCTCGTGTACAGTCTGGAGTCAGTTTTCTTTTTTTAATATTTGATTTTAATATCTCATAATGGTTCTGAGGATATTTGTTTAATTGTTTAATGTCTTTGAAGTCATTTAAACGGTACATGTTACATCAGCTAGTCCTGAAATTGGTGACATGCTACGGCATGCTGGTGTTCCATGTGCTTTAAACCATTCAATTGCTGAAAGTTATTTAATATAAGACAAGAGGCAAAGAGGAGAGATGCTTGCAGTACTATTTGAAGCAAGGAAAAGACTGATTTCAAGGTGATATGAAGAAATATCTAGGTGGCATTACACTGTATGGAACACATTGACATTGAAACGTAACTAGCTGATGCTGCTGTTTGAAAAGGTCATAAGAATTCGCTCCATCGAACATCCCATGAAGAGCATTGGTGAACAGGAACAGTTCTGACTTCAGTGCATGAGTTTGTGAGTTCTAGGGGACAGGATGGAATCAGTTTTCTTTTTTTAAAATTTGATTTTAATATTGCATAATGGTTCTGAGGGTATTTTTTAACTTGTTTAATGTCTTTGAAGTCATTTAAACAGTACATTTTACATCAGCTAATCCCGAAATTGGTGACATGCTATGGCATGCTGGTGTTTCATGTGCTTTAAACCATTCAATTGCTGAAAGTTATTTAATATAAGACAAGAGGCAAAGAGGAGAGAAGCTTGCAGTACTATTTGAAGCAAGGAAAAGACTGATTTCAAGGTGATATGAGGAAATATCTAGGTGGCATGACACTGTATGGAACACATTGACATTGAAATGTAACTAGCCGATGCTGCTGTTTGAAAAGGTCATAAGAATGGCTCCATAGCAGTTGCCATGAAGAGCATTGGTGTACAGGAACAGCTTCTGACTTCAGTACAAGAGTTTGGGAGTTCTGGGGTACAGTCTGGAATCAGTTTACTTTTTTAAAATTTGATTTTAATATCTCATAATGGTTCTGAGGGTATTTCTTTTACTTGTTTAATGTCTTTGAAGTCATTTAAACAGTACATATTATGTCAGCTAGACCTGAGATTGGTGACATGCTGTGGCATGCTGGTGCTCCATGTGCTTTAAAGCTTTCAACTGCTGAAAGTTATTTAATATGACAAGAGGCTAAGAGGAGAGAAACTTGCAGTACTATTTGAAGCAAGGAAAATACTGATTTCAAGGTGATATGAAGAAATAGCTAGGTGGCATGGCAATGTATGGAACACATTGACATTGAACCGTAACTAGCCGATGCAGCTGTTTGAAAAAGTCATAAGAATTGGCTCCATTGCATTTACCATGAAGAGCATTGGTGCACTGGAACAGCTGCTGACTTCAGTGTGTGAGTTCTAGGGGACAGGATGGAATCAGTTTTCTTTTTTTTTAACTTGTTTAATGTCTTTGAAGTCATTCAAACGGTACATTTTACATCAGCTAGTCCCGAAATCGGTGACATGCTATGGCATGCAGGTGTTCCATGTGCTTTAAACCATTCAATTGCTGAAAGTTATTTAATATAAGACAAGAGGCAAAGAGGAGAGAAGCTTTCAGTACTATTTGAAGCAAGGAAAAGACTGATTTCAAGGTGACATGAAGAAATATCTTGGTGCCATGACACTGTATGGAACACATTGACATTGAAATGTAACTAGCAGATGCTGCTGTTTGAAAGGGTCATAAGAATTGACTCCAGAGTAGTTCCCATGAAGAACATTTGTGCACGGTTAACAGTTTCTGCCTTCATTGCATGAGGTTGGGAGTTCTTGGGTACAGTATTGGATCGGTGTTCTTTTTTTTCAAATTTGATTTTAATATGTCATAATGGTTCTGAGGGGATTTCTTTTACTTGTTTAATGTCTTTGAAGTCATTTAAACAATACATTTTACGTCAGCTAGACCTGAGATTGGTGACATGCTGTGGCATGCTGGTGTTCCATGTGCTTTAAACCATTCAATTGCTGAAAGTTATTTAATATAATACAAGAGGCAAAGAGGAGAGATGCTTGCAGTACTATTTGAAGCAAGGAAAAGACTGATTTCAAGGTAATATGAAGAAATATCTAGGTGGCATGACACTGTATGGAACACATTGACATTGAAATGTAACTAGCAGATGCTGCTGTTTGAAAGGGTCATAAGAATTGACTCCAGAGTAGTTCCCATGAAGAACATTTGTGCACGGTTAACAGTTTCTGCCTTCATTGCATGAGGTTGGGAGTTCTTGGGTACAGTATTGGATCGGTGTTCTTTTTTTTCAAATTTGATTTTAATATGTCATAATGGTTCTGAGGGTATTTCTTTTACTTGTTTAATGTCTTTGAAGTCATTTAAACAGTACATTTTACGTCAGCTAGACCTGAGATTGGTGACATGCTGTGGCATGCTGGTGTTCCATGTGCTTTAAACCATTCAATTGCTGAAAGTTATTTAATATAATACAAGAGGCAAAGAGGAGAGATGCTTGCAGTACTATTTGAAGCAAGGAAAAGACTGATTTCAAGGTGATATGAAGAAATATCTAGGTGGCATGACACTGTATGGAACACATTGACATTGAAACGTAACTAGCCGATGCTGCTGTTTGAAAAGGTCATAAGAATTGGCACCATCACAGACCCCACGAAGAGCATTGGTGCACAGGAACAGCTTCTGACTTTAGCGCATGAGTTTGGGAGTTCTGGAGTCAGTTTTCTTTTTTTAAAATTTGATTTTAATATCTCATAATGGCTCTGAGGGTATTTAGTTACTTGTTGAATGTCTTTGAAGTCATTTAAACTGTATATTTTACATCAGCTAGTCCGGAAATTGGTGACATGCTATAGCATGCTGGTGTTCCATGTGCTTTAAACCATTCAATTGCTTAAAGTTATGTAATATAAGACCAGAGGGTAAGAGAAGAGATGCTTGCAGTACTATTTGAAGCAAGGAAAAGACTGATTTCAAGGTGATATGAAGAAATATCTAGGTGGCATGACACTGTATGGAACACATTGACATTGAAATGTAACTAGCCGATGCTGCTGTTTGAAAAGGTCATAAGAATTGGCTCCATTGCAGCTCTCATGAAGACGGTTGGTGTACAGGAACAGCTTCTGACTTCAGTGCAAGAGTTTGGGAGTTCTGGGGTACAGTCTGGAATCAGTTTTCTTTTTTTAAAATTTGATTTTAATATCTCATAATGGTTCTGAGGGTATTTCTTTTACTTGTTTAATGTCTTTGAAGTCATTTAAACAGTACATTTTACGTCAGCTAGACCTGAGATTGGTGACATGCTGTGGCATGCTGGTGTTCCATGTGCTTTAAACCATTTAATTGCGGAAAGTCATTTAATATAATACAAGAGGCAAAGAGGAGAGATGCTTGCAGTACTATTTGAAGCCAGGAAAAGACTGATTTCAAGGTGATATGAAGAAATAGCTAGGTGGCATGACAATGTATGGAACACATTGACATTGAACCGTAACTAGCCGATGCAGCTGTTTGAAAAAGTCATAAGAATTGGCTCCATTGCATATACCATGAAGAGCATTGGTGCACTGGAACAGCTCCTGACTTCAGTGCAAGAGTTTTGGAGTTCTAGGGGACAGGATGGAATCAGTTTTCTTTTTTTAAAATTTTATTTTAATATTGCATAATGGTTCTGAGGGTATTTTTTTACTTGTTTAATGTCTTTGAAGTCATTTAAATGGTACATTTTACATCAGCTAGTCCCGAAATCGGTGACATGCTATGGCATGCAGGTGTTCCATGTGCTTTAAACCATTCAATTGCTGAAAGTTATTTAATATAAGACAAGAGGCAAAGAGGAGAGAAGCTTGCAGTACTATTTGAAGCAAGGAAAAGACTGATTTCCAGGTGACATGAAGAAATATCTTGGTGCCATGACACTGTATGGAACACATTGACATTGAAATGTAACTAGCAGATGCTGCTGTTTGAAAGGGTCATAAGAATTGACTCCATAGTAGTTCCCATGAAGAACATTTGTGCACGGTTAACAGTTTCTGCCTTCATTGCATGATTTTGGGAGTTCTTGGGTACAGTATTGGATCGGTGTTCTTTTTTTTCAAATTTGATGTTAATATGTCATAATGGTTCTGAGGGTATTTCTTTTACTTGTTTAATGTCTTTGAAGTCATTTAAACAGTACATTTTATGTCAGCTAGACCTGAGATTGGTGACATGCTGTGGCATGCTGGTGTTCCATGTGCTTTAAACCATTCAATTGCTGAAAGTTATTTAATATAAGACAAGAGGCAAAGAGGAGAAATGCTTGCAGTACTATTTGAAGCAAGGAAAAGACTGATTTCAAGGTGATATGAAGAAATATCTAGGTGGCATTACACTGTATGGAACACATTGACATTGAAACGTAACTAGCCGATGCTGCTTTTTGAAAAGGTGATAAGAATTGGCTCCATTGAAGATCCTATGAAGAGCATTGGTGCACAGGAACAGCTTCTGACTTCAGTGCATGAGTTTGTGAGTTCTAGGGGACAGGATGGAATCAGTTTACTTTTTTTTAAAATTTGATTTTAATATTGCATAATGGTTCTGAGGTTATTTTTTAACTTGTTTAATGTCTTTGAAGTCATTTAAACAGTACATTTTACATCAGCTAATCCCGAAATTGGTGACATGCTATGGCATGTTGGTGTTTCATGTGCTTTAAACCATTCAATTGCTGAAAGTTATTTTATATAAGACAAGAGGCAAAGAGGAGAGAAGCTTGCAGTACTATTTGAAGCAAGGAAAAGACTGATTTCAAGGTGACATGAAGAAATATCTTGGTGCCATGACACTGTATGGAACACATTGACATTGAAATGTAAGTAGCAGATACTGCTGTTTGAAAGGGTCATAAGAATTGACTCCATAGTTGCTCCCATGAAGAACATTGGTGCACTGTTAACAGTTTCTGCCTTCATTGCATGATGTTGGGAGTTCATGGGTACAGTATTGGATCGGTGTTCTTTTCTTTCAAATTTGATTTTAATATGTCATAATGGTTCTGATGGAATTTTTTAACTTGTTGAATGTCTTTGAAGTCCTTTAAACTGTATATTTTACATGAGCTAGTCCGGAAATTGGTTACATGCTATGGCATGCTGGTGTTCCATGTGCTTTAAACCATTCAATTGCTGAAAGTTATGTAATATAAGACCAGAGGGTAAGAGAAGAGATGCTTGCAGTACTATTTGAAGCAAGGAAAAGACTGATTTCAAGGTGATATGAAGAAATATCTAGGTGGCATGACACTGTATGGAACACATTGACATTGAAATGTAACTAGCCGATGCTGCTGTTTGAAAAGGTCATAAGAATTGGCTCCATAGTAGCTCCCATGAAGAGCATTGGTGTACAGGAACAGCTTCTGACTTCAGTACAAGAGTTTGGGAGTTCTGGGGTACAGTCTGGAATCAGTTTACTTTTTTAAAATTTGATTTTAATATCTCATAATGGTTCTGAGGTTATTTCTTTTACTTGTTTAATATCTTTGAAGTCATTTAAACAGTACATTTTATGTCAGCTAGTCCTGAGATTGGTGACATGCTGTGGCATGCTGGTGCTCCATGTGCTTTAAAGCTTTCAACTGCTGAAAGTTATTTAATATAAGACAAAAGGCTAAGATGAGAGAAACTTGCAGTACTATTTGAAGCAAGGAAAAGACTGATTTCAAGGTGATATGAAGAAATCGCTAGGTGGCATGACAATGTATGGAACACATTGACATTGAACCGTAACTAGCCGATGCAGCTGTTTGAAAAAGTCATAAGAATTGGCTCCATTGCATTTACCATAAAGAGCATTGGTGTTCTGGAACAGCTGCTGACTTCAGTGCATGAGTTTGTGAGTTCTAGGGGACAGGATGGAATCAGTTTTATTTTTTGAAAATTTTATTTTAATATTGCATAATGGTTTTGAGGGTATTTTTTAACTTGTTTAATGTCTTTGAAGTCATTTAAACGGTACATTTTACATCAGCTAGTCCCGAAATCGGTGACATGCTATGGCATGCAGGTGTTCCATGTGCTTTAAACCATTCAATTGCCGAAAGTTATTTAATATAAGACAAGAGGCAAAGAGGAGAGATGCTTGCAGTACTATTTGAAGCAAGGAAAAGACTGATTTCAAGGTGAAGACTGATTTCCAGGTGACATGAAGAAATATCTTGGTGCCATGACACTGTATGGAACACATTGACATTGAAATGTAACTAGCAGATGCTGCTGTTTGAAAGGGTCATATGAATTGACTCCATAGTAGTTCCCATGAAGAACATTTGTGCACGGTTAACAGTTTCGGCCTTCATTGCATGAGGTTGGGAGTTCTTGGGTACAGTATTGGATCGGTGTTCTTTTTTTTCAAATTTGATTTTAATATGTCATAATGGTTCTGAGGGTATTTCTTTTACTTGTTTAATGTCTTTGAAGTCATTTAAACAGTACATTTTACGTCAGCTAGACCTGAGATTGGTGACATGCTGTGGCATGCTGGTGTTCCATGTGCTTTAAACCATTCAATTGCTGAAAGTTATTTAATATAATACAAGAGGCAAAGAGGAGAGATGCTTGCAGAACTATTTGAAGCAAGGAAAAGACTGATTTCAAGGTGATATGAAGAAATATCTAGGTGGCATGACACTGTATGGAACACATTGACATTGAAACGTAACTAGCCGATGCTGCTTTTGAAAAGGTCATAAGAATTGGCTCCATCGCAGTTCCCATGAAGGGCATTGGTGCACAGGAACAGCTTCTGACTTTAGCGCATGAGTTTGGGAGTTCTCGTGTACAGTCTGGAGTCAGTTTTCTTTTTTTAAAATTTGATTTTAATATCTCATAATGGTTCTGAGGATATTTGTTTAATTGTTTAATGTCTTTGAAGTCATTTAAACGGTACATGTTACATCAGCTAGTCCTGAAATTGGTGACATGCTACGGCATGCTGGTGTTCCATGTGCTTTAAACCATTCAATTGCTGAAAGTTATTTAATATAAGACAAGAGGCAAAGAGGAGAGATGCTTGCAGTACTATTTGAAGCAAGGAAAAGACTGATTTCAAGGTGATATGAAGAAATATCTAGGTGGCATTACACTGTATGGAACACATTGACATTGAAACGTAACTAGCTGATGCTGCTGTTTGAAAAGGTCATAAGAATTCGCTCCATCGAAAATCCCATGAAGAGCATTGGTGAACAGGAATAGTTCTGACTTCAGTGCATGAGTTTGTGAGTTCTAGGGGACAGGATGGACTCAGTTTTCTTTTTTTAAAAATTTGATTTTAATATTGCATAATGGTTCTGAGGGTATTTTTTAACTTGTTTAAAGTCTTTGAAGTCATTTAAACAGTACATTTTACATCAGCTAATCCCGAAATTGGTGACATGCTATGGCATGCTGGTGTTTCATGTGCTTTAAACCATTCAATTGCTGAAAGTTATTTAATATAAGACAAGAGGCAAAGAGGAGAGAAGCTTGCAGTACTATTTGAAGCAAGGAAAAGACTGATTTCAAGGTGATATGAGGAAATATCTAGGTGGCATGACACTGTATGGAACACATTGACATTGAAATGTAACTAGCCGATGCTGCTGTTTGAAAAGGTCATAAGAATGGCTCCATAGCAGTTGCCATGAAGAGCATTGGTGTACAGGAACAGCTTCTGACTTCAGTACAAGAGTTTGGGAGTTCTGGGGTACAGTCTGGAATCAGTTTACTTTTTTAAAATTTGATTTTAATATCTCATAATGGTTCTGAGGGTATTTCTTTTACTTGTTTAATGTCTTTGAAGTCATTTAAACAGTACATATTATGTCAGCTAGACCTGAGATTGGTGACATGCTGTGGCATGCTGGTACTCCATGTGCTTTAAAGCTTTCAACTGCTGAAAGTTATTTAATATGACAAGAGGCTAAGAGGAGAGAAACTTGCAGTACTATTTGAAGCAAGGAAAATACTGATTTCAAGGTGATATGAAGAAATAGCTAGGTGGCATGGCAATGTATGGAACACATTGACATTGAACCGTAACTAGCCGATGCAGCTGTTTGAAAAAGTCATAAGAATTGGCTCCATTGCATTTACCATGAAGAGCATTGGTGCACTGGAACAGCTGCTGACTTCAGTGTGTGAGTTCTAGGGGACAGTATGGAATCAGTTTTCTTTTTTTAAAATTTTATTTTAATATTGCATAATGGTTCTGAGGGTATTTTTTAACTTGTTTAATGTCTTTGAAGTCATTCAAATGGTACATTTTACATCAGCTAGTCCTGAAATCGGTGACATGCTATGGCATGCAGACGTTCCATGTGCTTTAAACCATTCAATTGCTGAAAGTTATTTAATATAAGACAAGAGGCAAAGAGGAGAGAAGCTTTCAGTACTATTTGAAGCAAGGAAAAGACTGATTTCAAGGTGACATGAAGAAATATCTTGGTGCCATGACACTGTATGGAACACATTGACATTGAAATGTAACTAGCAGATGCTGCTGTTTGAAAGGGTCATAAGAATTGACTCCAGAGTAGTTCCCATGAAGAACATTTGTGCACGGTTAACAGTTTCTGCCTTCGTTGCATGAGGTTGGGAGTTCTTGGGTACAATATTGGATCGGTGTTCTTTTTTTTCAAATTTGATTTTAATATGTCATAATGGTTCTGAGGGGATTTCTTTGACTTGTTTAATGTCTTTGAAGTCATTTAAACAGTACATTTTACGTCAGCTAGACCTGAGATTGGTGACATGCTGTGGCATGCTGGTGTTCCATGTGCTTTAAACCATTCAATTGCTGAAAGTTATTTAATATAATACAAGAGGCAAAGAGGAGAGATGCTTGCAGTACTATTTGAAGCAAGGAAAAGACTGATTTCAGGTGATATGAAGAAATAGCTAGGTGGCATGACACTTTATGGAACACATTGACATTGAAATGTAACTAGCAGATGCTGCTGTTTGAAAGGGTCATAAGAATTGACTCCAGTGTAGTTCCCATGAAGAACATTTGTGCACGGTTAACAGTTTCTGCCTTCATTGCATGAGGTTGGGAGTTCTTGGGTACAGTATTGGATCGGTGTTCTTTTTTTTCAAATTTGATTTTAATATGTCATAATGGTTCTGAGGGGATTTCTTTTACTTGTTTAATGTCTTTGAAGTCATTTAAACAGTACATTTTATGTCAGCTAGACCTGAGATTGGTGACATGCTGTGGCATGCTGGTGTTCCATGTGCTTTAAACCATTCAATTGCTGAAAGTTATTTAATATAATACAAGAGGCAAAGAGGAGAGATGCTTGCAGTACTATTTGAAGCAAGGAAAAGACTGATTTCAAGGTGATATGAAGAAATATCTAGGTGGCATGACACTGTATGGAACACATTGACATTGAAACGTAACTAGCCGATGCTGCTGTTTAAAAAGGTCATAAGAATTGGCTCCATTGCAGTTCCTATGAAGGGCATTGGTGCACAGGAACAGCTTCTGACTTTAGCGCATGAGTTTGGGAGTTCTCGTGTACAGTCTGGAGTCAGTTTTCTTTTTTTTAAATTTGATTTTAATATCTCATAATGGTTCTGAGGATATTTGTTTACTTGTTTAATGTCTTTGAAGTCATTTAAACGGTACATGTTACATCAGCTAGTCCTGAAATTGGTGACATGCTACGGCATGCTGGTGTTCCATGTGCTTTAAAGCATTCAACTGCTGAAAGTTATTTAATATAAGGCAAGAGGCTAAGAGGAGAGAAACTTGCAGTACTATTTGAAGCAAGGAAAAGACTGATTTCAAGGTGATATGAAGAAATAGCTAGGTGGCATGGCAATGTATCGAACACATTGACATTGAAACGTATCTAGCAGATGCTGCTGTTTGAAAAGGTCATAAGAATTGGCTCCATAGAATTTGCCATTAAGAGCATTGGTGCACTGGAACAGCTTCTGGCTTCATTGCTTGTTTTCGGAGTTCTAGGGGACAGGATGGAATCAGTTATCTTTTTTTTAAATTTGATTTTAATATCTCATAATGGCTCTGAGGGTATTTAGTTACTTGTTGAATGTCTTTGAAGTCATTTAAACTGTATATTTTACATCAGCTAGTCCGGAAATTGGTGACATGCTATGGCATGCTGGTGTTCCATGTGCTTTTAACCATTCAATTGCTGAAAGTTATTTAATATAAGACAAGAGGCAAAGAGGAAAGAAGCTTGCAGTACTATTTGAAGCAAGGAAAAGACTGATTTCAAGGTGACATGAAGAAATATCTTGGTGCCATGACACTGTATGGAACACATTGACATTGAAACGTAACTAGCAGATGCTGCTGTGTGAAAAGGTCATACGAATTGGCTCCATTGCAGGTCCTATGAAGACCGTTGGTGTACAGGAACAGCTTCTGCCTTCAATGCAAGAGTTTGGGAGTTCTGGAATCAGTTTTCTTTTTTTTAAATTTGATTTTAATATCTCATAATGGTTCTGAGGGTATTTCTTTTACTTGTTTAATGTCTTTGAAGTCATTTAAACAGTACATTTTACGTCAGCTAGACCTGAGATTGGTGACATGCTGTGGCATGCTGGTGTTCCATGTGCTTTAAACCATTCAATTGCTGAAAGTCATTTAATATAATACAAGAGGCAAAGAGGAGAGATGCTTGCAGTACTATTTGAGGCAAGGAAAAGACTGATTTCAAGGTGATATGAAGAAATAGCTAGGTGGCATGACAATATATGGAACACATTGACATTGAACCGTAACTAGCCGATGCAGCTGTTTGAAAAAGTCATAAGAATTGGCTCCATTGCTTTTACCATGAAGAGCATTGGTGCACTGGAACAGCTGCTTCCTTCAGTGCATGAGTTTGTGAGTTCTAGGGGACAGGATGGAATTAGTTTTCTTTTTTAAAAATTTTATTTTAACATTGCATAATGGTTCTGAGGACATTTTTTAACTTGTTTAATGTCTTTGAAGTCATTTAAACGGTACATTTTACATCAGCTAGTCCCGAAATCGGTGACATGCTATGGCATGCAGGTGTTCCATGTGCTTTAAACCATTCAATTGCCGAAAGTTATTTAATATAAGACAAGAGGCAAAGAGGAGAGAAGCTTGCAGTACTATTTGAAGCAAGGAAAAGACTGATTTCAAGGTGAAGACTGATTTCCAGGTGACATGAAGAAATATCTTGGTGCCATGACACTGTATGGAACACATTGACATTGAAATGTAACTAGCAGATGCTGCTGTTTGAAAGGGTCATAAGAATTGACTCCATAGTAGTTCCCATGAAGAACATTTGTGCACGGTTAACAGTTTCTGCCTTCATTGCATGAAGTTGGGAGTTCTTGGGTACAGTATTGGATCGGTGTTCTTTTTTTCAAATTTGATTTTAATATGTCATAATGGTTCTGAGGGTATTTCTTTTACTTGTTTAATGTCTTTGAAGTCATTTAAACAGTACATTTTACGTCAGCTAGACCTGAGATTGGTGACATGCTGTGGCATGCTGGTGTTCCATGTGCTTTAAACCATTCAATTGCTGAAAGTTATTTAATATAATACAAGAGGCAAAGAGGAGAGATGCTTGCAGTACTATTTGAAGCAAGGAAAAGACTGATTTCAAGGTGATATGAAGAAATATCTAGGTGGCATGACACTGTATGGAACACATTGACATTGAAACGTAACTAGCCGATGCTGCTGTTTGAAAAGGTCATAATAATTGGCTCCATCGCAGTTCCCATGAAGGGCATTGGTGCACAGGAACAGCTTCTGACTTTAGCGCATGAGTTTGGGAGTTCTCGTGTACAGTCTGGAGTCAGTTTTCTTTTTTTAATATTTGATTTTAATATCTCATAATGGTTCTGAGGATATTTGTTTAATTGTTTAATGTCTTTGAAGTCATTTAAACGGTACATGTTACATCAGCTAGTCCTGAAATTGGTGACATGCTACGGCATGCTGGTGTTCCATGTGCTTTAAACCATTCAATTGCTGAAAGTTATTTAATATAAGACAAGAGGCAAAGAGGAGAGATGCTTGCAGTACTATTTGAAGCAAGGAAAAGACTGATTTCAAGGTGATATGAAGAAATATCTAGGTGGCATTACACTGTATGGAACACATTGACATTGAAACGTAACTAGCTGATGCTGCTGTTTGAAAAGGTCATAAGAATTCGCTCCATCGAAAATCCCATGAAGAGCATTGGTGAACAGGAATAGTTCTGACTTCAGTGCATGAGTTTGTGAGTTCTAGGGGACAGGATGGACTCAGTTTTCTTTTTTTAAAAATTTGATTTTAATATTGCATAATGGTTCTGAGGGTATTTTTTAACTTGTTTAAAGTCTTTGAAGTCATTTAAACAGTACATTTTACATCAGCTAATCCCGAAATTGGTGACATGCTATGGCATGCTGGTGTTTCATGTGCTTTAAACCATTCAATTGCTGAAAGTTATTTAATATAAGACAAGAGGCAAAGAGGAGAGAAGCTTGCAGTACTATTTGAAGCAAGGAAAAGACTGATTTCAAGGTGATATGAGGAAATATCTAGGTGGCATGACACTGTATGGAACACATTGACATTGAAATGTAACTAGCCGATGCTGCTGTTTGAAAAGGTCATAAGAATGGCTCCATAGCAGTTGCTATGAAGAGCATTGGTGTACAGGAACAGCTTCTGACTTCAGTACAAGAGTTTGGGTGTTCTGGGGTACAGTTTGGAATCAGTTTACTTTTTTAAAATTTGATTTTAATATCTCATAATGGTTCTGAGGGTATTTCTTTTACTTGTTTAATGTCTTTGAAGTCATTTAAACAGTACATATTATGTCAGCTAGACCTGAGATTGGTGACATGCTGTGGCATGCTGGTACTCCATGTGCTTTAAAGCTTTCAACTGCTGAAAGTTATTTAATATGACAAGAGGCTAAGAGGAGAGAAACTTGCAGTACTATTTGAAGCAAGGAAAATACTGATTTCAAGGTGATATGAAGAAATAGCTAGGTGGCATGGCAATGTATGGAACACATTGACATTGAACCGTAACTAGCCGATGCAGCTGTTTGAAAAAGTCATAAGAATTGGCTCCATTGCATTTACCATGAAGAGCATTGGTGCACTGGAACAGCTGCTGACTTCAGTGTGTGAGTTCTAGGGGACAGTATGGAATCAGTTTTCTTTTTTTAAAATTTTATTTTAATATTGCATAATGGTTCTGAGGGTATTTTTTAACTTGTTTAATGTCTTTGAAGTCATTCAAATGGTACATTTTACATCAGCTAGTCCTGAAATCGGTGACATGCTATGGCATGCAGACGTTCCATGTGCTTTAAACCATTCAATTGCTGAAAGTTATTTAATATAAGACAAGAGGCAAAGAGGAGAGAAGCTTTCAGTACTATTTGAAGCAAGGAAAAGACTGATTTCAAGGTGACATGAAGAAATATCTTGGTGCCATGACACTGTATGGAACACATTGACATTGAAATGTAACTAGCAGATGCTGCTGTTTGAAAGGGTCATAAGAATTGACTCCAGAGTAGTTCCCATGAAGAACATTTGTGCACGGTTAACAGTTTCTGCCTTCGTTGCATGAGGTTGGGAGTTCTTGGGTACAGTATTGGATCGGTGTTCTTTTTTTTCAAATTTGATTTTAATATGTCATAATGGTTCTGAGGGGATTTCTTTGACTTGTTTAATGTCTTTGAAGTCATTTAAACAGTACATTTTACGTCAGCTAGACCTGAGATTGGTGACATGCTGTGGCATGCTGGTGTTCCATGTGCTTTAAACCATTCAATTGCTGAAAGTTATTTAATATAATACAAGAGGCAAAGAGGAGAGATGCTTGCAGTACTATTTGAAGCAAGGAAAAGACTGATTTCAGGTGATATGAAGAAATAGCTAGGTGGCATGACACTTTATTGAACACATTGACATTGAAATGTAACTAGCAGATGCTGCTGTTTGAAAGGGTCATAAGAATTGACTCCAGAGTAGTTCCCATGAAGAACATTTGTGCACGGTTAACAGTTTCTGCCTTCATTGCATGAGGTTGGGAGTTCTTGGGTACAGTATTGGATCGGTGTTCTTTTTTTTCAAATTTGATTTTAATATGTCATAATGGTTCTGAGGGGATTTCTTTTACTTGTTTAATGTCTTTGAAGTCATTTAAACAGTACATTTTATGTCAGCTAGACCTGAGATTGGTGACATGCTGTGGCATGCTGGTGTTCCATGTGCTTTAAACCATTCAATTGCTGAAAGTTATTTAATATAATACAAGAGGCAAAGAGGAGAGATGCTTGCAGTACTATTTGAAGCAAGGAAAAGACTGATTTCAAGGTGATATGAAGAAATATCTAGGTGGCATGACACTGTATGGAACACATTGACATTGAAACGTAACTAGCCGATGCTGCTGTTTAAAAAGGTCATAAGAATTGGCTCCATTGCAGTTCCTATGAAGGGCATTGGTGCACAGGAACAGCTTCTGACTTTAGCGCATGAGTTTGGGAGTTCTCGTGTACAGTCTGGAGTCAGTTTTCTTTTTTTTAAATTTGATTTTAATATCTCATAATGGTTCTGAGGATATTTGTTTACTTGTTTAATGTCTTTGAAGTCATTTAAACGGTACATGTTACATCAGCTAGTCCTGAAATTGGTGACATGCTACGGCATGCTGGTGTTCCATGTGCTTTAAAGCATTCAACTGCTGAAAGTTATTTAATATAAGGCAAGAGGCTAAGAGGAGAGAAACTTGCAGTACTATTTGAAGCAAGGAAAAGACTGATTTCAAGGTGATATGAAGAAATAGCTAGGTGGCATGGCAATGTATCGAACACATTGACATTGAAACGTATCTAGCAGATGCTGCTGTTTGAAAAGGTCATAAGAATTGGCTCCATAGAATTTGCCATTAAGAGCATTGGTGCACTGGAACAGCTTCTGGCTTCATTGCTTGTTTTCGGAGTTCTAGGGGACAGGATGGAATCAGTTATCTTTTTTTTAAATTTGATTTTAATATCTCATAATGGCTCTGAGGGTATTTAGTTACTTGTTGAATGTCTTTGAAGTCATTTAAACTGTATATTTTACATCAGCTAGTCCGGAAATTGGTGACATGCTATGGCATGCTGGTGTTCCATGTGCTTTTAACCATTCAATTGCTGAAAGTTATTTAATATAAGACAAGAGGCAAAGAGGAAAGAAGCTTGCAGTACTATTTGAAGCAAGGAAAAGACTGATTTCAAGGTGACATGAAGAAATATCTTGGTGCCATGACACTGTATGGAACACATTGACATTGAAACGTAACTAGCAGATGCTGCTGTGTGAAAAGGTCATACGAATTGGCTCCATTGCAGGTCCTATGAAGACCGTTGGTGTACAGGAACAGCTTCTGCCTTCAATGCAAGAGTTTGGGAGTTCTGGAATCAGTTTTCTTTTTTTTAAATTTGATTTTAATATCTCATAATGGTTCTGAGGGTATTTCTTTTACTTGTTTAATGTCTTTGAAGTCATTTAAACAGTACATTTTACGTCAGCTAGACCTGAGATTGGTGACATGCTGTGGCATGCTGGTGTTCCATGTGCTTTAAACCATTCAATTGCTGAAAGTCATTTAATATAATACAAGAGGCAAAGAGGAGAGATGCTTGCAGTACTATTTGAGGCAAGGAAAAGACTGATTTCAAGGTGATATGAAGAAATAGCTAGGTGGCATGACAATATATGGAACACATTGACATTGAACCGTAACTAGCCGATGCAGCTGTTTGAAAAAGTCATAAGAATTGGCTCCATTGCTTTTACCATGAAGAGCATTGGTGCACTGGAACAGCTGCTTCCTTCAGTGCATGAGTTTGTGAGTTCTAGGGGACAGGATGGAATTAGTTTTCTTTTTTAAAAATTTTATTTTAATATTGCATAATGGTTCTGAGGACATTTTTTTACTTGTTTAATGTCTTTGAAGTCATTTAAACGGTACATTTTACATCAGCTAGTCCCGAAATCGGTGACATGCTATGGCATGCAGGTGTTCCATGTGCTTTAAACCATTCAATTGCCGAAAGTTATTTAATATAAGACAAGAGGCAAAGAGGAGAGAAGCTTGCAGTACTATTTGAAGCAAGGAAAAGACTGATTTCAAGGTGAAGACTGATTTCCAGGTGACATGAAGAAATATCTTGGTGCCATGACACTGTATGGAACACATTGACATTGAAATGTAACTAGCAGATGCTGCTGTTTGAAAGGGTCATAAGAATTGACTCCATAGTAGTTCCCATGAAGAACATTTGTGCACGGTTAACAGTTTCTGCCTTCATTGCATGAAGTTGGGAGTTCTTGGGTACAGTATTGGATCGGTGTTCTTTTTTTCAAATTTCATTTTAATATGTCATAATGGTTCTGAGGGTATTTCTTTTACTTGTTTAATGTCTTTGAAGTCATTTAAACAGTACATTTTACGTCAGCTAGACCTGAGATTGGTGACATGCTGTGGCATGCTGGTGTTCCATGTGCTTTAAACCATTCAATTGCTGAAAGTTATTTAATATAATACAAGAGGCAAAGAGGAGAGATGCTTGCAGTACTATTTGAAGCAAGGAAAAGACTGATTTCAAGGTGATATGAAGAAATATCTAGGTGGCATGACACTGTATGGAACACATTGACATTGAAACGTAACTAGCCGATGCTGCTGTTTGAAAAGGTCATAATAATTGGCTCCATCGCAGTTCCCATGAAGGGCATTGGTGCACAGGAACAGCTTCTGACTTTAGCGCATGAGTTTGGGAGTTCTCGTGTACAGTCTGGAGTCAGTTTTCTTTTTTTAATATTTGATTTTAATATCTCATAATGGTTCTGAGGATATTTGTTTAATTGTTTAATGTCTTTGAAGTCATTTAAACGGTACATGTTACATCAGCTAGTCCTGAAATTGGTGACATGCTACGGCATGCTGGTGTTCCATGTGCTTTAAACCATTCAATTGCTGAAAGTTATTTAATATAAGACAAGAGGCAAAGAGGAGAGATGCTTGCAGTACTATTTGAAGCAAGGAAAAGACTGATTTCAAGGTGATATGAAGAAATATCTAGGTGGCATTACACTGTATGGAACACATTGACATTGAAACGTAACTAGCTGATGCTGCTGTTTGAAAAGGTCATAAGAATTCGCTCCATCAAAAATCCCATGAAGAGCATTGGTGAACAGGAACAGTTCAGTTCTGACTTCAGTGCATGAGTTTGTGAGTTCTAGGGGACAGGATGGAATCAGTTTTCTTTTTTTTAAAATTTGATTTTAATATTGCATAATGGTTCTGAGGGTATTTTTTAACTTGTTTAAAGTCTTTGAAGTAATTTAAACAGTACATTTTACATTAGCTAATCCCGAAATTGGTGACATGCTATGGCATGCTGGTGTTTCATGTGCTTTAAACCATTCAATTGCTGAAAGTTATTTAATATAAGACAAGAGGCAAAGAGGAGAGAAGCTTGCAGTACTATTTGAAGCAAGGAAAAGACTGATTTCAAGGTGATATGAGGAAATATCTAGGTGGCATGACACTGTATGGAACACATTGACATTGAAATGTAACTAGCCGATGCTGCTGTTTGAAAAGGTCATAAGAATGGCTCCATAGCAGTTGCCATGAAGAGCATTGTTGTACAGGAACAGCTTCTGACTTCAGTACAAGAGTTTGGGAGTTCTGGGGTACAGTCTGGAATCAGTTTACTTTTTTAAAATTTGATTTTAATATCTCATAATGGTTCTGAGGGTATTTCTTTTACTTGTTTAATGTCTTTGAAGTCATTTAAACAGTACATATTATGTCAGCTAGACCTGAGATTGGTGACATGCTGTGGCATGCTGGTGCTCCATGTGCTTTAAAGCTTTCAACTGCTGAAAGTTATTTAATATGACAAGAGGCTAAGAGGAGAGAAACTTGCAGTACTATTTGAAGCAAGGAAAATACTGATTTCAAGGTGATATGAAGAAATAGCTAGGTGGCATGGCAATGTATGGAACACATTGACATTCAACCGTAACTAGCCGATGCAGCTGTTTGAAAAAGTCATAAGAATTGGCTCCATTGCATTTACCATGAAGAGCATTGGTGCACTGGAACAGCTGCTGACTTCAGTGTGTGAGTTCTAGGGGACAGGATGGAATCAGTTTTCTTTTTTTAAAATTTTATTTTAATATTGTATAATGGTTCTGAGGGTATTTTTTAACTTGTTTAATGTCTTTGAAGTCATTCAAACGGTACATTTTACATCAGCTAGTCCCGAAATCGGTGACATGCTATGGCATGCAGACGTTCCATGTGCTTTAAACCATTCAATTGCTGAAAGTTATTTAATATAAGACAAGAGGCAAAGAGGAGAGAAGCTTTCAGTACTATTTGAAGCAAGGAAAAGACTGATTTCAAGGTGACATGAAGAAATATCTTGGTGCCATGACACTGTATGGAACACATTGACATTGAAATGTAACTAGCAGATGCTGCTGTTTGAAAGGGTCATATGAATTGACTCCAGAGTAGTTCCCATGAAGAACATTTGTGCACGGTTAACAGTTTCTGCCTTCGTTGCATGAGGTTGGGAGTTCTTGGGTACAGTATTGGATCGGTGTTCTTTTTTTTCAAATTTGATTTTAATATGTCATAATGGTTCTGAGGGGATTTCTTTTACTTGTTTAATGTCTTTGAAGTCATTTAAACAGTACATTTTACGTCAGCTAGACCTGAGATTGGTGACATGCTGTGGCATGCTGGTGTTCCATGTGCTTTAAACCATTCAATTGCTGAAAGTTATTTAATATAATACAAGAGGCAAAGAGGAGAGATGCTTGCAGTACTATTTGAAGCAAGGAAAAGACTGATTTCAGGTGATATGAAGAAATATCTAGGTGGCATGACACTTTATGGAACACATTGACATTGAAATGTAACTAGCAGATGCTGCTGTTTGAAAGGGTCATAAGAATTGACTCCAGAGTAGTTCCCATGAAGAACATTTGTGCACGGTTAACAGTTTCTGCCTTCATTGCATGAGGTTGGGAGTTCTTGGGTACAGTATTGGATCGGTGTTCTTTTTTTTCAAATTTGATTTTAATATGTCATAATGGTTCTGAGGGTATTTCTTTTACTTGTTTAATGTCTTTGAAGTCATTTAAACAGTACATTTTACGTCAGCTAGACCTGAGATTGGTGACATGCTGTGGCATGCTGGTGTTCCATGTGCTTTAAACCATTCAATTGCTGAAAGTTATTTAATATAATACAAGAGGCAAAGAGGAGAGATGCTTGCAGTACTATTTGAAGCAAGGAAAAGACTGATTTCAAGGTGATATGAAGAAATATCTAGGTGGCATGACACTGTATGGAACACATTGACATTGAAACGTAACTAGCCGATGCTGCTGTTTGAAAAGGTCATAAGAATTGGCACCATCACAGACCCCACGAAGAGCATTGGTGCACAGGAACAGCTTCTGACTTTAGCGCATGAGTTTGGGAGTTCTCGTGTACAGTCTGGAGTCAGTTTTCTTTTTTTTAAATGTGATTTTAATATCTCATAATGGTTCTGAGGATATTTGTTTACTTGTTTAATGTCTTTGAAGTCATTTAAACGGTACATGTTACATCAGCTAGTCCTGAAATTGGTGACATGCTACGGCATGCTGGTGTTCCATGTGCTTTAAAGCATTCAACTGCTGAAAGTTATTTAATATAAGGCAAGAGGCTAAGAGGAGAGAAACTTGCAGTACTATTTTAAGCAAGGAAAAGACTGATTTCAAGGTGATATGAAGAAATAGCTAGGTGGCATGGCAATGTATGGAACACATTGACATTGAAACGTATCTAGCAGATGCTGCTGTTTGAAAAGGTCATAAGAATTGGCTCCATAGAATTTGCCATTAAGAGCATTGGTGCACTGGAACAGCTTCTGGCTTCAGTGCTTGTTTTCGGAGTTCTAGGGGACAGGATGGAATCAGTTATCTTTTTTTTAAATTTGATTTTAATATCTCATAATGGCTCTGAGGGTATTTAGTTACTTGTTGAATGTCTTTGAAGTCATTTAAACTGTATATTTTACATCAGCTAGTCCGGAAATTGGTGACATGCTATGGCATGCTGGTGTTCCATGTGCTTTTAACCATTCAATTGCTGAAAGTTATTTAATATAAGACAAGAGGCAAAGAGGAAAGAAGCTTGCAGTACTATTTGAAGCAAGGAAAAGACTGATTTCAAGGTGACATGAAGAAATATCTTGGTGCCATGACACTGTATGGAACACATTGACATTGAAACGTAACTAGCAGATGCTGCTGTGTGAAAAGGTCATACAAATTGGCTCCATTGCAGGTCCTATGAAGACCGTTGGTGTACAGGAACAGCTTCTGCCTTCAATGCAAGAGTTTGGGAGTTCTGGAATCAGTTTTCTTTTTTTTAAATTTGATTTTAATATCTCATAATGGTTCTGAGGGTATTTCTTTTACTTGTTTAATGTCTTTGAAGTCATTTAAACAGTACATTTTACGTCAGCTAGACCTGAGATTGGTGACATGCTGTGGCATGCTGGTGCTCCATGTGCTTTAAAGCTTTCAACTGCTGAAAGTTATTTAATATAAGACAAGAGGCTAAGAGGAGAGAAACTTGCAGTACTATTTGAAGCAAGGAAAAGACTGATTTCAAGGTGATATGAAGAAATCGCTAGCTGGCATGACAATGTATGGAACACATTGACATTGAACCGTAACTAGCCGATGCAGCTGTTTGAAAAGGTCATAAGAATTGGCTCCATAGAATTTACAATCAAGAGCATTGGTGCACTGGAACAGGTTCTGACTTCAGTGCTTGAGTTTGTGAGTTCTAGGGGACAGGATGAAATCAGTTTTCTTTTTTTTAAATTTGATTTTAATATCGTATAATGGTTCTGAGGGTATTTTTTAACTTGTTTAATGTCTTTGAAGTAATTTAAACGGTACATTTTACATCAGCTAGTCCCGAAATTGGTGACGTGCTATGGCATGCTGGTGTTCCATATGCTTTAAACCATTCAATTGCTTAAAGTTATTTAATATAAGACAAGAGGCAAAGAGGAGAGATGCTTGCAGTACTATTTGAAGCAAGGAAAAGACTGGTTTCAAGGTGATATGAAGAAATATCTAGGTGGCATGACACTGTATGGAACACATTGACATTGAAACGTAACTAGCCGATGCTGCTGTTTGAAAAGGTCATAAGAATTGGCACCATCACAGAGCCCACGAAGAGCATTGGTGAACAGGAACAGCTTCTGACTATAGCGCATGAGTTTGGGAGTTCTCGTCTTGAGTCGGTTTTCTTTTTTTAAAATTTGATTTTAATATCTCGTAATGGCTCTGAGGGTATTTAATTACTTGTGGAATGTCTTTGAAGTCATTTAAACTGTATATTTTACATCAGCTAGTCCGGAAATTGGTGACATGCTATGGCATGCTGGTGTTCCATGTACTTTAAACCATTCAATTGCTGAAAGTTATTTAATATAAGACAAGAGGCAAAGAGGAGAGAAGCTTGCAGTACTATTTGAAGCAAGGAAAAGACTGATTTCAAGGTGACATGAAGAAATATCTTGGTGCCATGACACTGTATGGAACACATTGACATTGAAACGTAACTAGCAGATGCTGCAGTTTGAAAAGGTCATAAGAATTGGCTCAATTGCAGCTCCCATGAAGACCGTTGGTGTACAGGAACAGCTTCTGACTTCAGTGCAAGAGTTTGGGAGTTCTGGGGTACAGTCTGGAATTGGTTTTCTTTTTTTAAAATTTGATTTTAATATCTCATAATGGTTCTGAGGGTATTTCTTTTACTTGTTTAATGTCTGAAGTCATTTAAACAGTACATTTTACGTCAGCTAGACCTGAGATTGGTGACATGCTGTGGCATGCTGGTGTTCCATGTGCTTTAAACCATTCAATTGCTGAAAGTCATTTAATATAATACAAGAGGCAAAGAGGAGAGATGCTTGCAGTACTATATGAAGCAAGGAAAAGACTGATTTCAAGGTGATATGAAGAAATAGCTAGGTGGCATGACAATGTATGGAACACATTGACATTGAACCGTAACTAGCCGATGCAGCTGTTTGAAAAGGTCATAAGAATTGGCTCCATAGAATTTACAATCAAGAGCATTGGTGCACTGGAACAGCTTCTGACTTCAGTGCTTGAGTTTGTGAGTTCTAGGGGACAGGATGGAATCAGTTTTCTTTTTTTAAAATTTGATTTTAATATCGTATAATGGTTCTGAGGGTATTTTTTAACTTGTTTAATGTCTTTGAAGTCATTTAAACGGTACATTTTACATCAGCTAGTCCCGAAATTGGTGACATGCTATGGCATGCTGGTGTTCCATATGCTTTAAACCATTCAATTGCTGAAAGTTATTTAATATAAGACAAGAGGCAAAGAGGAGAGATGCTTGCAGTACTATTTGAAGCAAGGAAAAGACTGATTTCAAGGTGATATGAAGAAATATCTAGGTGGCATGACACTGTATGGAACACATTGACATTGAAACTTAACTAGCCGATGCTGCTGTTTGAAAAGGTCATAAGAATTGGCACCATCACAAAACCCACGAAGAGCATTGGTGCACAGGAACAGCTTCTGACTTTAGCGCATGAGTTTAGGAGTTCTCGTGTACAGTCTGGAGTCAGTTTTCTTTTTTTAAATTTGATTTTAATATCTCATAATGGCTCTGAGGGTATTTCTTTTACTTGTTTAATGTCTTTGAAGTCATTTAAACAGTACATTTTACGTCAGCTAGACCTCAGATTGGTGACATGCTGTGGCATGCTGGTGTTCCATGTGCTTTAAACCATTCAATTGCTGAAAGTCATTTAATATAATACAAGAGGCAAAGAGGAGAGATGCTTGCAGTACTATTTGAAGCAAGGAAAAGACTGATTTCAAGGTGATATGAAGAAATAGCTAGGTGGCATGACAATGTATGGAACACATTGACATTGAACCGTAACTAGCGGATGCAGCTGTTTGAAAAGGTCATAAGAATTGGCTCCAGAGAATTTACAATCAAGAGCATTGGTGCACTGGAACAGCTTCTGACTTTAGTGCATGAGTTTGGGAGTTCTGGGGTACAGTCTGCAATGTTTTCTTTTTTTTAAATTTGATTTTAATATCTCATAATGGTTCTGAGGGTATTTCTTTTACTTGTTTAATGTCTTTGAAGTCATTTAAACAGTACATTTTACGTCAGCTAGACCTCAGATTGGTGACATGCTGTGGCATGCTGGTGTTCCATGTGCTTTAAACCATTCAATTGCTGAAAGTCATTTAATATAATACAAGAGGCAAAGAGGAGAGATGCTCGCAGTACTATTTGAAGCAAGGAAAAGACTGATTTCAAGGTGATATGAAGAAATATCTAGGTGGCATTAGACTGTATGGAACACATTGACATTGAAACGTAACTAGCCAATGCTGCTGTTTGAAAAGGTCATAAGAATTGGCTCCAGCAAAGATCCTATGAAGAGCATTGGTGAACAGGAACAGTTTCTGACTTCAGTGCATGAGTTTGTGAGTTCTAGGTGACAGGATGGAATCATTTTTCTTTTTTTTAAAATTTGATTTTAATATTGCATAATGGTTCTGAGGGTATCTTTTAACTTGTTTAATGTCTTTGAAGTCATTTAAACAGTACATTTTACATCAGCTAATCCCGAATTTGATGACATGCTATGGCATGCTGGTGTTTCATGTGCTTTAAACCATTCAATTGCTGAAAGTTATTTAATATAAGACAAGAGGCAAAGAGGAGAGAAGCTTGCAGTACTATTTGAAGCAAGGAAAAGACTGATTTCAAGGTGACATGAAGAACTCTCTTGGTGCCATGACACTGTATGGAACACATTGACATTGAAATGTAAGTAGCAGATACTGCTGTTTGAAAGGGTCATAAGAATTGACTCCATAGTTGCTCCCATGAAGAACATTGGTGCACTGTTAACAGTTTCTGTCTTCATTGCATGAGGTTGGGAGTTCATGGGTACAGTATTGGATCGGTGTTCTTTTCTTTCAAATTTGATTTTAATATGTCATAATGGTTCTGATGGAATTTTTTAACTTGTTGAATGTCTTTGAAGTCATTTAAACTGTATATTTTACATCAGCTAGTCCGGAAATTGGTGACATGCTATGGCATGCTGGTGTTCCATGTGCTTTAAACCATTCAATTGCTGAAAGTTATGTAATATAAGACCAGAGGGTAAGAGAAGAGATGTTTGCAGTACTATTTGAAGCAAGGAAAAGACTGATTTCAAGGTGATATGAAGAAATATCTAGGTGGTATGACACTGTATGGAACACATTGACATTGAAATGTAACTAGCCGATGCTGCTGTTTGAAAAGGTCATAAGAATTGGCTCCATATTAGTTACCATGAAGAGCATTGGTGTACAGGAACAGCTTCTGACTTCAGTACAAGAGTTTGGGAGTTCTGGGGTACAGTCTGGAATCAGTTTACTTTTTTAAAATTTGATTTTAATATCTCATAATGGTTCTGAGGTTATTTCTTTTACTTGTTTAATGTCTTTGAAGTCATTTAAACAGTACATTTTATGTCAGCTAGACCTGAGATTGGTGACATGCTGTGGCATGCTGGTGCTCCATGTGCTTTAAAGCTTTCAACTGCTGAAAGTTATTTAATATAAGACAAGAGGCTAAGAGGAGAGAAACTTGCAGTACTATTTGAAGCAAGGAAAAGACTGATTTCAAGGTGATATGAAGAAATCGCTAGCTGGCATGACAATGTATGGAACACATTGACATTGAACCGTAACTAGCCGATGCAGCTGTTTGAAAAAGTCATAAGAATTGGCTCCATTGCATTTACCATAAAGAGCATTGGTGCACTGGAACAGCTGCTGACTTCAGTGCATGAGTTTGTGAGTTCTAGGGGACAGGATGGAATCAGTTTTCTTTTTTTAAAATTTTATTTTAATATTGCATAATGGTTCTGAGGGTATTTTTTAACTTGTTTAATGTCTTTGAAGTCATTTAAACGGTACATTTTACATCAGCTAGTCCCGAAATCGGTGACATGCTATGGCATGCAGGTGTTCCATGTGCTTTAAACCATTCAATTGCTGAAAGTTATTTAATATAAGACAAGAGGCAAAGAGGAGCGATGCTTGCAGTACTATTTGAAGCAAGGAAAAGACTGATTTCAAGGTGATATGAAGAAATATCTAGGTGGCATGACACTGTATGGAACACATTGACATTGAAACGTAACTGGCCGATGCTGCTGTTTGAAAAGGTCATAAGAATTGGCCGAATCGCACTTCTCATGCAGAGCAGTGGTGCACAGGAACAGCTTCTGACTTTAGTGCATGAGTTTGGGATATCTCGAGTCAGTTCTCTTTTTTTTAAATTTGATTTTAATATCTCATAATGGTTCTGAGGGTATTTCTTTTACTCGTTAATTGTCTTTGAAGTCATTTAAACAGTACATTTTACGTCAGCTAGACCTGAGATTGGTGACATGCTGTGGCATGCTGGTGTTCCATGTGCTTTAAAGCATTCAACTGCTGAAAGTTATTTAATATAAGGCAAGAGGCTAAGAGGAGAGAAACTTGCAGTACTATTTGAAGCAAGGAAAAGACTGATTTCAAGGTGATATGAAGAAATAGCTAGGTGGCACGACAATGTATGGAACACATTGACATTGAACCGTAACTAGCCAATGCAGCTGTTTGAAAAGGTCATAAGAATTGGCTCCATCGCACTTCTCATGAGAAGCATTGGTGCACAGGAACAGCTTCTGACTTTAGTGCATGAGTTTGGGATATCTCGAGTCAGTTCTCTTTTTTTTAAATTTGATTTTAATATCGCATAATGGCTCTGAGTGTATTTTTTTACTTGTTTAATGTCTTTGAAGTCATTTAAACAGTACATTCTGCGTCAGCTAGTCCTGAGATTGGTGACGTGGCTTGCTGGTGTTCCATGTGCTTTAAACCATTCAATTGCTGAAAGCTATTTAATATAAGACAAGAGGCTAAGAGGAGAGAAACTTGCAGTACTATTTGAAGCAAGGAAAAGACTGATTTCAAGGTGACATGAAGAAATATCTAGGTGGCAAGACAATGTATGGAACACATTGACATTGAAACGTATCTAGCAGATGCTGCTGTTTGAAAAGGTCATAAGAATTGGCTCCATAGAATTTGCCATTAAGAGCATTGGTGCACTGGAACAGCTTCTGGCTTCAGTTCTTGTTTTGGGAGTTCTAGGGGACAGGATGGAATCAGTTTTCTTTTTTTTAAATTTGATTTTAATATCGTATAATGGTTCTGAGGGTATTTTTTAACTTGTTTAATGTCTTTAAAGTCATTTAAACGGTACATTTTACATCAGCTAGTCCCGAAATTGGTGACATGCTATGGCATGCTGGTGTTCCATATGCTTTAAACCATTCAATTGCTTAAAGTTATTTAATATAAGACAAGAGGCAAAGAGGAGAGATGCTTGCAGTACTATTTGAAGCAAGGAAAAGACTGATTTCAAGGTGATATGAAGAAATATCTAGGTGGCATGACACTGTATGGAACACATTGACATTGAAACGTAACTAGCCGATGCTGCTGTTTGAAAAGGTCATAAGAATTGGCACCATCACAGCACCCACGCAGAGCATTGGTGCACAGGAACAGCTTCTGACTTTAGCGCGTGAGTTTGGGAGTTCTCGTGTACAGTCTGGAGTGAGTTTTCTTTTTTTTAAATTTGATTTTAATATCTCATAATGGCTCTGAGGGTATTTAGTTACTTGTTGAATGTCTTTGAAGTCATTTAAACTGTATATTTTACATCAGCTAGTCCGGAAATTGGTGACATGCTATGGCATGCTGGTGTTCCATGTGCTTTAAACCATTCAATTGCTTAAAGTTATGTAATATAAGACCAGAGGGTAAGAGAAGAGATGCTTGCAGTACTATTTGAAGCAAGGAAAAGACTGATTTCAAGGTGATATGAAGAAATATCTAGGTGGCATGACACTGTATGGAACACATTGACATTGAAATGTAACTAGCCGATGCTGCTGTTTGAAAAGGTCATAAGAATTGGCTCCATTGCAGCTCTCATGAAGACGGTTGGTGTACAGAAACAGCTTCTGACTTCAGTGCAAGAGTTTGGGAGTTCTGGGGTACAGTCTGGAATCAGTTTTCTTTTTTTAAAATTTGATTTTAATATCTCATAATGGTTCTGAGGGTATTTCTTTTACTTGTTTAATGTCTTTGAAGTCATTTAAACAGTACATTTTACGTCAGCTAGACCTGAGATTGGTGACATGCTGTGGCATACTGGTGTTCCATGTGCTTTAAACCATTCAATTGCTGAAAGTCATTTAATATAATACAAGAGGCAAAGAGGAGAGATGCTTGCAGTACTATTTGAAGCCAGGAAAAGACTGATTTCAAGGTGATATGAAGAAATAGCTAGGTGGCATGACAATGTATGGAACACATTGACATTGAACTGTAACTAGCCGATGCAGCTGTTTGAAAAAGTCATAAGAATTGGCTCCATTGCATTTACCATGAAGAGCATTGGTGCACTGGAACAGCTCCTGACTTCATTGCAAGAGTTTTGGAGTTCTAGGGGACAGGATGGAATCAGTTTTCTTTTTTTAAAATTTTATTTTAATATTGCATAATGGTTCTGAGGGTATTTTTTTACTTGTTTAAAGTCTTTGAAGTCATTTAAACGGTACATTTTACATCAGCTAGTCCCGAAATCAGTGACATGCTATGGCATGCAGGTGTTCCATGTGCTTTAAACCATTCAATTGCTGAAAGTTATTTAATATAAGACAAGAGGCAAAGAGGAGAGAAGCTTGCAGTACTATTTGAAGCAAGGAAAAGACAGATTTCCAGGTGACATGAAGAAATATCTTGGTGCCATGACACTGTATGGAACACATTGACATTGAAATGTAACTAGCAGATGCTGCTGTTTGAAAGGGTCATAAGCATTGACTCCTACTCATTCCCATGAAGAACATTTGTGCACTGTTAACAGTTTCTGCCTTTATTGCATGAGTTTGGGAGTTCTCGTGTACAGTCTGGAGTCAGTTTTCTTTTTTTAAAATTTGATTTTAATATCTCATAATGGTTCTGAGGGTATTTGTTTACTTGTTTAATGTCTTTCAAGTCATTTAAACAGTACATTCTGCGTCAGCTAGTCCTGAGATTGGTGACATACTGTGGCTTGCTGGTGTTCCATGTGCTTTAAAGCATTCAACTGCTGAAAGTTATTTAATATAAGACAAGAGGGTAAGAGGAGAGAAACTTGCAGTACTATTTGAAGCAAGGAAAAGACTGATTTCAAGGTGATATGAAGAAATATCTAGGTGGCATGACACTGTATGGAACATATTGACATTGAAACGTATTTAGCAGATGCTGCTGTTTGAAAGGTCATTAGAATTGGCTCCATTGCATTTTCCATAAAAAGCATTGGTGTACAGGAACAGCTTCTGACTTCAGTGCAAGCGTTTGGGAGTTCTGGGGTACAGTCTGGAATCCGTTTTCTTTTTTTAAAATTTGATTTTAATATCTCATAATGGTTCTGAGGGTATTTCTTTTACTTGTTTAATGTCTTTGAAGTCATTTAAACAGTACATTTTACGTCAGCTAGACCTCAGATTGGTGACATGCTGTGGCATGCTGGTGCTCCATTTGCTTTAAAGCATTCAACTGCTGAAAGTTATTTAATATAAGACAAGAGGCTAAGAGGAGAGAAACTTGCAGTACTATTTGAAGCAAGGAAAAGACTGATTTCAAGGTGATATGAAGAAATATCTAGGTGGCATGACACTGTATGGAACACATTGACATTGAAACGTAACTAGCCGATGCTGCTGTTTGAAAAGGTCATAAGAATTGGCACCATCCAACAACCCACGAAGAGCATTGGTGCACAGGAACAGCTTCTGACTTTAGCGCATTAGTTTGGGAGTTCTTGTGTACAGTCTGGAGTCAGTTTTCTTTTTTTAAATTTGATTTTAATATCTCATAATGGCTCTGAGGGTATATATTTACTTGTTGAATGTCTTTGAAGTCATTTAAACTGTATATTTTACATCAGCTAGTCTGGAAATTGGTGACATGCTATGGCATGCTGGTGTTCCATGTGCTTTAAACCATTCAATTGCTGAAAGTTATTTAATATAAGACAAGAGGCAAAGAGAAGAGAAGCTTGCAGTACTATTTGAAGCAAGGAAAAGACTGATTTCAAGGTGGCATGAAGAAATATCTTGGTGCCATGACACTGTATGGAACACATTGACATTGAAACGTAACTAGCAGATGCTGCTGTTTGAAAAGGTCATAAGAATTAGCTCAATTGCAGCTCCCATGAAGACTGTTGGTGTACAGGAACAGCTTCTGACTTCATTGCAAGCGTTTGGGAGTTCTGGGGTACAGTCTGGAATCCGTTTTCTTTTTTTAAAATTTGATTTTAATATCTCATAATGGTTCTGAGTGTTTTTCTTTTACTTGTTTAATGTCTTTGAAGTCATTTAAACAGTACATTTTACGTCAGCTAGACCTCAGATTGGTGACATGCTGTGGCATGCTGGTGTTCCATGTGCTTTAAACCATTCAATTGCTGAAAGTCATTTAATATAAGACAAGAGGCAAAGAGGAGAGAAGCTTGCAGTACTATTTGAAGCAAGGAAAAGACTGATTTCAAGGTGACATGAAGAACTCTCTTGGTGCCATGACACTGTATGGAACACATTGACATTGAAATGTAAGTAGCAGATACTGCTGTTTGAAAGGGTCATAAGAATTGACTCCAGAGTTGCTCCCATGAAGAACATTGGTGCGCTGTTAACAGTTTCTGTCTTCATTGCATGAGGTTGGGAGTTCATGGGTACAGTATTGGATCGGTGTCCTTTTCTTTCAAATTTGATTTTAATATGTCATAATGGTTCTGATGGAATTTTTTAACTTGTTGAATGTCTTTGAAGTCATTTAAACTGTATATTTTACATCAGCTAGTCCGGAAATTGGTGACATGCTATGGCATGCTGGTGTTCCATGTGCTTTAAACCATTCAATTGCTGAAAGTTATGTAATATAAGAGCAGAGGGTAAGAGAAGAGATGCTTGCAGTACTATTTGAAGCAAGGAAAAGACTGATTTCAAGGTGATATGAAGAAATATCTAGGTGGCATGACACTGTATGGAACACATTGACATTGAAATGTAACTAGCCGATGCTGCTGTTTGAAAAGGTCATAAGAATTGGCTCCATAGTAGCTCCCATGAAGAGCATTGGTGTACAGGAACAGCTTCTGACTTCAGTACAAGAGTTTGGGAGTTCTGGGGTACAGTCTGGAATCAGTTTACTTTTTTAAAATTTGATTTTAATATCTCATAATGGTTCTGAGGGTATTTCTTTTACTTGTTTAATGTCTTTGAAGTCATTTAAACAGTACATATTATGTCAGCTAGACCTGAGATTGGTGACATGCTGTGGCATGCTGGTGTTCCATGTGCTTTAAAGCATTCAACTGCTGAAAGTTATTTAATATAAGGCAAGAGGGTAAGAGGAGAGAAACTTGCAGTACTATTTGAAGCAAGGAAAATACTGATTTCAAGGTGATATGAAGAAATAGCTAGGTGGCATGGCAATGTATGGAACACATTGACATTCAACCGTAACTAGCCGATGCAGCTGTTTGAAAAAGTCATAAGAATTGGCTCCATTGCATTTACCATGAAGAGCATTGGTGCACTGGAACAGCTGCTGACTTCAGTGTGTGAGTTCTAGGGGACAGGATGGAATCAGTTTTCTTTTTTTAAAATTTTATTTTAATATTGTATAATGGTTCTGAGGGTATTTTTTAACTTGTTTAATGTCTTTGAAGTCATTCAAACGGTACATTTTACATCAGCTAGTCCCGAAATCGGTGACATGCTATGGCATGCAGACGTTCCTTGTGCTTTAAACCATTCAATTGCTGAACGTTATTTAATATAAGACAAGAGGCAAAGAGGAGAGAAGCTTTCAGTACTATTTGAAGCAAGGAAAAGACTGATTTCAAGGTGACATGAAGAAATATCTAGGTGGCATGACACTGTATGGAACACATTGACATTGAAATGTAACTAGCAGATGCTGCTGTTTGAAAGGGTCATAAGAATTGACTCCAGAGTAGTTCCCATGAAGAACATTTGTGCACGGTTAACAGTTTCTGCCTTCATTGCATGAGGTTGGGAGTTCTTGGGTACAGTATTGGATCGGTGTTCTTTTTTTTCAAATTTGATTTTAATATGTCATAATGGTTCTGAGGGGATTTCTTTTACTTGTTTAATGTCTTTGAAGTCATTTAAACAGTACATTTTACGTCAGCTAGACCTGAGATTGGTGACATGCTGTGGCATGCTGGTGTTCCATGTGCTTTAAACCATTCAATTGCTGAAAGTTATTTAATATAATACAAGAGGCAAAGAGGAGAGATGCTTGCAGTACTATTTGAAGCAAGGAAAAGACTGATTTCAGGTGATATGAAGAAATATCTTGGTGGCATGACACTGTATGGAACACATTGACATTGAAATGTAACTAGCAGATGCTGCTGTTTGAAAGGGTCATAAGAATTGACTCCATAGTAGTTCCCATGAAGAACATTTGTGCACGGTTAACAGTTTCTGCCTTCATTGCATGAGGTTGGGAGTTCTTGGGTACAGTATTGGATCGGTGTTCTTTTTTTTCAAATTTGATTTTAATATGTCATAATGGTTCTGAGGGGATTTCTTTTACTTGTTTAATGTCTTTGAAGTCATTTAAACAGTACATTTTACGTCAGCTAGACCTGAGATTGGTGACATGCTGTGGCATGCTGGTGTTCCATGTGCTTTAAACCATTCAATTGCTGAAAGTTATTTAATATAATACAAGAGGCAAAGAGGAGAGATGCTTGCAGTACTATTTGAAGCAAGGAAAAGACTGATTTCAAGGTGATATGAAGAAATATCTAGGTGGCATGACACTGTATGGAACACATTGACATTGAAACGTAACTAGCCGATGCTGCTGTTTAAAAAGGTCATAAGAATTGGCTCCATTGCAGTTCCTATGAAGGGCATTGGTGCACAGGAACAGCTTCTGACTTTAGCGCATGAGTTTGGGAGTTCTCGTGTACAGTCTGGAGTCAGTTTTCTTTTTTTTAAATTTGATTTTAATATCTCATAATGGTTCTGAGGATATTTGTTTACTTGTTTAATGTCTTTGAAGTCATTTAAACGGTACATGTTACATCAGCTAGTCCTGAAATTGGTGACATGCTACGGCATGCTGGTGTTCCATGTGCTTTAAAGCATTCAACTGCTGAAAGTTATTTAATATAAGGCAAGAGGCTAAGAGGAGAGAAACTTGCAGTACTATTTGAAGCAAGGAAAAGACTGATTTCAAGGTGATATGAAGAAATATCTAGGTGGCATGGCAATGTATGGAACACATTGACATTGAAACGTATCTAGCAGATGTTGCTGTTTGAAAAGGTCATAAGAATTGGCTCCATAGAATTTGCCATTAAGAGCATTGGTGCACTAGAACAGCTTCTGGCTTCAGTGCTTGTTTTGGGAGTTCTAGGGGACAGGATGGAATCAGTTATCTTTTTTTTAAATTTGATTTTAATATCTCATAATGGCTCTGAGGGTATTTAGTTACTTGTTGAATGTCTTTGAAGTCATTTAAACTGTATATTTTACATCAGCTAGTCCGGAAATTGGTGACATGCTATGGCATGCTGGTGTTCCATGTGCTTTTAACCATTCAATTGCTGAAAGTTATTTAATATAAGACAAGAGGCAAAGAGGAAAGAAGCTTGCAGTACTATTTGAAGCAAGGAAAAGACTGATTTCAAGGTGATATGAAGAAATATCTTGGTGCCATGACACTGTATGGAACACATTGACATTGAAACGTAACTAGCAGATGCTGCTGTTTGAAAAGGTCATAAGAATTGGCTCCATTGCATGTCCCAGGAAGACCGTTGGTGTACAGGAACAGCTTCTGCCTTCAGTGTAAGAGTTTCGGAGTTCTGGAATCAGTTTTCTTTTTTTAAAATTTGATTTTAATATCTCATAATGGTTCTGAGGGTATTTCTTTTACTTGTTTAATGTCTTTGAAGTCATTTAAACAGTACATTTTACGTCAGCTAGACCTGAGATTGGTGACATGCTGTGGCATGCTGGTGTTCCATGTGCTTTAAACCATTCAATTGCTGAAAGTCATTTAATATAATACAAGAGGCAAAGAGGAGAGATGCTTGCAGTACTATTTGAGGCAAGGAAAAGACTGATTTCAAGGTGACATAAAGAAATATCTTGGTGCCATGACACTGTATGGAACACATTGACATTGAAACGTAACTAGCAGATGCTGCTGTTTGAAAAGGTCATAAGAATTGGCTCCATTGCAGGTCCCATGAAGACCGTTGGTGTACAGGAACAGCTTCTGACTTCAGTGCAAGAGTTTGGGAGTTCTGGGGTACAGTCTGTAATCAGTTTTCTTTTTTTTAAATTTGATTTTAATATCTCATAATGGTTCTGAGGGTATTTCTTTTACTTGTTTAATGTCTTTGAAGTCATTTAAACAGTACATTTTACGTCAGCTAGACCTGAGATTGGTGACATGCTGTGGCATGCTGGTGTTCCATGTGCTTTAAACCATTCAATTGCTGAAAGTCATTTAATATAATACAAGAGGCAAAGAGGAGAGATGCTTGCAGTACTATTTGAAGCAAGGAAAAGACTGATTTCAAGGTGATATGAAGAAATAGCTAGGTGGCATGACAATGTATGGAACACATTGACATTGAACCGTAACTAGCCGATGCAGCTGTTTGAAAAGGTCATAAGAATTGGCTCCATAGAATTTACAATCAAGAGCATTGGTGCACTGGAACAGCTTCTGACTTCAGTGCTTGAGTTTGTGAGTTCTAGGGGACAGGATGGAATCAGTTTTCTTTTTTTAAAATTTGATTTTAATATCGTATAATGGTTCTGAGGGTATTTTTTAACTTGTTTAATGTCTTTGAAGTCATTTAAACGGTACATTTTACATCACCTAGTCCCGAAATTGGTGACATGCTATGGCATGCTGGTGTTCCATATGCTTTAAACCATTCAATTGCTGAAAGTTATTTAATATAAGACAAGAGGCAAAGAGGAGAGATGCTTGCAGTACTATTTGAAGCAAGGAAAAGACTGATTTCAAGGTGATATGAAGAAATATCTAGGTGGCATGACACTGTATGGAACACATTGACATTGAAACTTAACTAGCCGATGCTGCTGTTTGAAAAGGTCATAAGAATTGGCACCATCACAAAACCCACGAAGAGCATTGGTGCACAGGAACAGCTTCTGACTTTAGCGCATGAGATTAGGAGTACTCGTGTACGGTCTGGAGTCAGTTTTCTTTTTTTAAATTTGATTTTAATATCTCATAATGGCTCTGAGGGTATATATTTACTTGTTGAATGTCTTTGAAGTCATTTAAACTGTATATTTTACATCAGCTAATCTGGAAATTGGTGACATGCTATGGCATGCTGGTGTTCCATGTGCTTTAAACCATTCAATTGCTGAAAGTTATTTAATATAAGACAAGAGGCAAAGAGGAGAGAAGCTTGCAGTACTATTTGAAGCGAGGAAAAGACTGATTTCAAGGTGGCATGAAGAAATATCTTGGTGCCATGACACTGTATGGAACACATTGACATTGAAACGTAACTAGCAGATGCTGCTGTTTGAAAAGGTCATAAGAATTAGCTCAATTACAGCTCCCATGAAGACTGTTGGTGTACAGGAACAGCTTCTGACTTCATTGCAAGCGTTTGGGAGTTCTGGGGTACAGTCTGGAATCCGTTTTCTTTTTTTAAAATTTGATTTTAATATCTCATAATGGTTCTGAGTGTATTTCTTTTACTTGTTTAATGTCTTTGAAGACATTTAAACAGTACATTTTACGTCAGCTAGACCTCAGATTGGTGACATGCTGTGGCATGCTGGTGTTCCATGTGCTTTAAACCATTCAATTGCTGAAAGTCATTTAATATAATACAAGAGGCAAAGAGGAGAGATGCTTGCAGTACTATTTGAGGCAATGAAAAGACTGATTTCAAGGTGATATGAAGAAATAGCTAGGTGGCATGACAATGTATGGAACACATTGACATTGAACCGTAACTAGCGGATGCAGCTGTTTGAAAAGGTCATAAGAATTGGCACCATCACAGAACCCACAAAGAGCATTGGTGCACAGGAACAGCTTCTGACTTTAGTGCATGAATTTGGGAGTTCTGGGGTACAGTCTGGAATCAGTTTTCTTTTTTTTAAATTTGATTTTAATATCTCAGAATGGTTCTGAGGGTATTTCTTTTACTTGTTTAATGTCTTTGAAGTCATTTAAACAGTACATTTTACGTCAGCTAGACCTGAGATTGGTCACATGCTGTGGCATGCTGGTGTTCCATGTGCTTTAAACCATTCAATTGCTGAAAGTCATTTAATATAATACAAGAGGCAAAGAGGAGAGATGCTCGCAGTACTATTTGAAGCAAGGAAAAGACTGATTTCAAGGTGATATGAAGAAATATCTAGGTGGCATTACACTGTATGGAACACATTGACATTGAAACGTAACTAGCCGATGCTGCTGTTCGAAAAGGTCATAAGAATTGGCTCCAGCAAAGATCCTATGAAGAGCATTGGTGAACAGGAACAGTTTCTGACTTCAGTGCATGAGTTTGTGAGTTCTAGGTGATAGGATGGAATCATTTTTCTTTTTTTAAAATTTGATTTTAATATTGCATAATGGTTCTGAGGGTATCTTTTAACTTGTTTAATGTCTTTGAAGTCATTTAAACAGTACATTTTACATCAGCTAATCCCGAATTTGATGACATGCTATGGCATGCTGGTGTTTCATGTGCTTTAAACCATTCAATTGCTGAAAGTTATTTAATATAAGACAAGAGGCAAAGAGGAGAGAAGCTTGCAGTACTATTTGAAGCAAGGAAAAGACTGATTTCAAGGTGACATGAAGAACTCTCTTGGTGCCATGACACTGTATGGAACACATTGACATTGAAATGTAAGTAGCAGATACTGCTGTTTGAAAGGGTCATAAGAATTGACTCCATAGTTGCTCCCATGAAGAACATTGGTGCACAGTTAACAGTTTCTGTCTTCATTGCATGAGGTTGGGAGTTCATGGGTACAGTATTGGATCGGTGTTCTTTTCTTTCAAATTTGATTTTAATATGTCATAATGGTTCTGATGGAATTTTTTAACTTGTTGAATGTCTTTGAAGTCATTTAAACTGTATATTTTACATCAGCTAGTCCGGAAATTGGTGACATGCTATGGCATGCTGGTGTTCCATGTGCTTTAAACCATTCAATTGCTGAAAGTTATGTAATATAAGACCAGAGGGTAAGAGAAGAGATGCTTGCAGTACTATTTGAAGCAAGGAAAAGACTGATTTCAAGGTGATATGAAGAAATATCTAGGTGGCATGACACTGTATGGAACACATTGACATTGAAATGTAACTAGCCGATGCTGCTGTTTGAAAAGGTCATAAGAATTGGCTCCATAGTAGTTCCCATGAAGAGCATTGGTGTACAGGAACAGCTTCTGACTTCAGTGCAAGAGTTTGGGAGTTCTGGGGTACAGTCTGGAATCAATTTTTATTTTTTTAAAATTTGATTTTAATATCTCATAATGGTTCTGAGGGTATTTCTTTACTTGTTTAATGTCTTTGAAGTCATTTAAACAGTACATTTTACGTCAGCTAGACCTGAGATTGGTGACATGCTGTGGCATGCTGGTGTTCCATGTGCTTTAAACCATTCAATTGCTGAAAGTCATTTAATATAATACAAGAGGCAAAGAGGAGAGATGCTTGCAGTACTATTTGAAGCAAGGAAAAGACTGAGTTCAAGGTGATATGAAGAAATATCTAGGTGGCATGACACTGTATGGAACACATTGACATTGAACCGTAACTAGCCGATGCAGCTATTTGAAAAAGTCATAAGAATTGGCTCCATTGCATTTAGCATGGAGAGAATTGGTGCACTGGAACAGCTCCTGACTTCAGTGCGAGAGTTTTGGAGTTCTAGGGGACAGGATGGAATCAGTTTTCTTTTTTTAAAATTTAATTTTAATATTGCATAATGGTTCTGAGGGTATTTTTTTACTTGTTTAATGTCTTTGAAGTCATTTAAACGGTACATTTTACATCAGCTAGTCCCGAAATCGGTGACATGCTATGGCATGCAGGTGTTCCATGTGCTTTAAACCATTCAATTGCTGAAAGTCATTTAATATAATACAAGAGGCAAAGAGGAGAGATGCTTGCAGTACTATTTGAAGCAAGGAAAAGACTGATTTCAAGGTGATATGAAGAAATATCTAGGTGGCATGACACTGTATGGAACACATTGACATTGAAACATAACTAGCCGATGCTGCTGTTTGAAAAGTCATAAGAATTGGCTCCATTGCAGTTCCCGTGAAGGGCATTGGTGCACAGGAACAGCTTCTGACTTTATTGCATGAGTTTGGGAGTTCTGGGGTAAGTCTGGAATCAGTTTTCTTTTTTTACAACTTGATATTAATATTGCATAAAGGTTCTGAGGGTATTTTTTAACTTGTTTAATGTCTTTGAAGTCATTTAAACGGTACATTTTACATCAGCTAGTCCTGAAATTGGTGACATGCTACGTACGGCATGCTGGTGTTCCATGTGCTTTAAACCATTCAATTGCTGAAAGTTATTTAATATAAGACAAGAGGCAAAGAGGATAGATGCTTGCAGTACTATTTGAAGCAAGGAAAAGACTGATTTCAAGGTGATATGAAGAAATATCTAGGTGTCATTACACTGTATGGAACACATTGACATTGAAACGTAACTAGCCGATGCTGCTGTTTGAAAAGGTCATAAGAATTTGCTCCATCAGAGATCCCATGAAGAGCATTGGTGAACAGGAACAGCTTCTGACTTCAGTGCATGAGTTTGTGAGTTCTAGGGGACAGGATGGAATCAGTTTTCTTTTTTTTTAATTTGATTTTAATATTGCATAATGGTTCTGCGGGTATTTTTTAACTTGTTTAATGTCTTTGAAGTCATTTAAACGGTACATTTTACATCAGCTAGTCCCGAAATTGGTGACATGCTATGGCATGCTGGTGTTCCATATGCTTTAAACCATTCAATTGCTGAAAGTTATTTAATATATGACAAGAGGCAAAGAGGAGAGATGCTTGCAGTACTATTTGAAGCAAGGAAAAGACTGATTTCAAGGTGATATGAAGAAATATCTAGGTGGCATGACACTGTATGGGACACATTGACATTGAAACTTAACTAGCCGATGCTGCTGTTTGAAAAGGTCATAAGAATTGGCACATCACAAAACCCACGAAGAGCATTGGTGCACAGGAACAGCTTCTGACTTTAGCGCACAAGTTTTGAGTTCTCGTGTACAGTCTGGAGTCAGTTTTCTTTTTTTTAAATTTGATTTTAATATCTCATAATGGCTCTGAGGGTATTTATTTACTTGTTGAATGTCTTTGAAGTCATTTAAACTGTATATTTTACATCAGCTAGTCCGGAAATTGGTGACATGCTATGGCATGCTGGTGTTCCATGTGCTTTAAACCATTCAAATGCTGAAAGTTATTTAATATAAGACAAGAGGCAAAGAGGAGAGAAGCTTGCAGTACTATTTGAAGCAAGGAAAAGACTGATTTCAAGGTGACATGAAGAAATATCTTGGTGCCATGACACTGTATGGAACACATTGACATTGAAATGTAACTAGCAGATGCTGCTGTTTGAAAGGGTCATAAGAATTGACTCCTACTCATTCCCAAGAAGAACATTTGTGCACTGTTAACAGTTTCTGCCTTCATTGCATGAGGTTGGGAGTTCTTGGGTACAGTATTGGATCGGTGTTCTTTTTTTTCAAATTTGATTTTAATATGTCATAATGGTTCCGAGGGTATTTCTTTTACTTGTTTAATGTCTTTGAAGTCATTTAAACAGTACATTTTACGTCAGCTAGACCTGAGATTGGTGACATGCTGTGGCATGCTGGTGTTCCATGTGCTTTAAACCATTCAATTGCTGAAAGTCATTTAATATAATACAAGAGGCAAAGAGGAGAGATGCTTGCAGTACTATTTGAAGCAAGGAAAAGACTGATTTCAAGGTGATATGAAGAAATATCTAGGTGGCATGACACTGTATGGAACACATTGACATTGAAACATAACTAGCCGATGCTGCTGTTTGAAAAGTCATAAGAATTGGCTCCATTGCAGTTCCCGTGAAGGGCATTGGTGCACAGGAACAGCTTCTGACTTTATTGCATGAGTTTGGGAGTTCTGGGGTAAGTCTGGAATCAGTTTTCTTTTTTTACAACTTGATATTAATATTGCATAAAGGTTCTGAGGGTATTTTTTAACTTGTTTAATGTCTTTGAAGTCATTTAAACGGTACATTTTACATCAGCTAGTCCTGAAATTGGTGACATGCTACGTACGGCATGCTGGTGTTCCATGTGCTTTAAACCATTCAATTGCTGAAAGTTATTTAATATAAGACAAGAGGCAAAGAGGATAGATGCTTGCAGTACTATTTGAAGCAAGGAAAAGACTGATTTCAAGGTGATATGAAGAAATATCTAGGTGTCATTACACTGTATGGAACACATTGACATTGAAACGTAACTAGCCGATGCTGCTGTTTGAAAAGGTCATAAGAATTTGCTCCATCAGAGATCCCATGAAGAGCATTGGTGAACAGGAACAGCTTCTGACTTCAGTGCATGAGTTTGTGAGTTCTAGGGGACAGGATGGAATCAGTTTTCTTTTTTTTTAATTTGATTTTAATATTGCATAATGGTTCTGCGGGTATTTTTTAACTTGTTTAATGTCTTTGAAGTCATTTAAACGGTACATTTTACATCAGCTAGTCCCGAAATTGGTGACATGCTATGGCATGCTGGTGTTCCATATGCTTTAAACCATTCAATTGCTGAAAGTTATTTAATATATGACAAGAGGCAAAGAGGAGAGATGCTTGCAGTACTATTTGAAGCAAGGAAAAGACTGATTTCAAGGTGATATGAAGAAATATCTAGGTGGCATGACACTGTATGGGACACATTGACATTGAAACTTAACTAGCCGATGCTGCTGTTTGAAAAGGTCATAAGAATTGGCACATCACAAAACCCACGAAGAGCATTGGTGCACAGGAACAGCTTCTGACTTTAGCGCACAAGTTTTGAGTTCTCGTGTACAGTCTGGAGTCAGTTTTCTTTTTTTTAAATTTGATTTTAATATCTCATAATGGCTCTGAGGGTATTTATTTACTTGTTGAATGTCTTTGAAGTCATTTAAACTGTATATTTTACATCAGCTAGTCCGGAAATTGGTGACATGCTATGGCATGCTGGTGTTCCATGTGCTTTAAACCATTCAAATGCTGAAAGTTATTTAATATAAGACAAGAGGCAAAGAGGAGAGAAGCTTGCAGTACTATTTGAAGCAAGGAAAAGACTGATTTCAAGGTGACATGAAGAAATATCTTGGTGCCATGACACTGTATGGAACACATTGACATTGAAATGTAACTAGCAGATGCTGCTGTTTAAAAAGGTCATAAGAATTGGCTCAATTGCAGCTTCCATGAAGACCGTTGGTGTACAGGAACAGCTTTTGACTTCAGTGCAAGAGTTTGGGAGTTCTGGGGTACAGTCTGGAATCAGTTTTCTTTTTTTTAAATTTGATTTTAATATCTCATAATGGTTCTGAGGGTATTTCTTTTACTTGTTTAATGTCTTTGAAGTCATTTAAACTGTATATTTTACATCAGCTAGTCCGGAAATTGGTGACATGCTATGGCATGCTGGTGTTCCATGTGCTTTAAACCATTCAATTGCTGAAAGTTATTTAATATAATACAAGAGGCAAAGAGGAGAGATGCTTGCAGTACTATTTGAAGCAAGGAAAAGACTGATTTCAAGGTGATATGAAGAAATATCTAGGTGGCATGACACTGTATGGAACACATTTACATTGAAACGTAACTTGCCGATGCTGCTGTTTGAAAAGGTCATAAGAATTGGCTCCATCAAAGATCCCATGAAGAGCATTGGTGCACAGGAACAGCTTCTGACTTTAGTGCATGAGTTTTGGAGTTCTCGTGTACAGTCTGGAGTCAGTTTTCTTTTTTTTTATTTGATTTTAATATATCATAATGGCTCTGAGGGTATTTAGTTACTTGTTGAATGTCTTTGAAGTCATTTAAACTGTATATTTTACATCAGCTAGTCCGGAAATTGGTGACATGCTATGGCATGCTGGTGTTCCATGTGCTTTAAACCATTCAATTGCTGAAAGTTATGTAATATAAGACCAGAGGGTAAGAGAAGAGATGCTTGCAGTACTATTTGAAGCAAGGAAAAGACTGATTTAAAGGTGATATGAAGAAATATCTAGGTGGCATGACACTGTATGGACCACATTGACATTGAAATGTAACTAGCCGATGCTGCTGTTTGAAAAGGTCATAACAATTGGCTCCATCAAAGCTCCCATGAAGACCGTTGTTGTACAGGAACAGCTACTGACTTCAGTGCAAGAGTTTGCGAATTCTGGGGTACAGTCTGGAATCAGTTTTCTTTTTTTTAAATTTGATTTTAATATTGCATAATGGTTCTGAGGGTATTTCTTTTACTTGTTTAATGTCTTTGAAGTCATTTAAACAGTACATTTTACGTCAGCTAGACCTGAGATTGGTGACATGCTGTGGCATGCTGGTGTTCCATGTGCTTTAAAGCATTCAACTGCTGAAAGTTATTTAATATAAGACAAGGGGGTTTGCAGTTTCCATGAAAAGCATTGGTGTACAGGAACAGCTTCTGACTTCAGTGCAAGAGTTTGGGAGTTCTGGGGTACAGTCTGGAATCAGTTTTCTTTTTTTACAACTTGATATTAATATCTCATAATGGTTCTGAGGGTATTTCTTTTACTTGTTTAATGTCTTTGAAGTCATTTAAACAGTACATTTTACATCAGCTAGTCCTGAAATTGGTGACATGCTACGGCATGCTGGTGTTCCATGTGCTTTAAACCATTCAATTGCTGAAAGTCATTTAATATAATACAAGAGGCAAAGAGGAGAGATGCTTGCAGTACTATTTGAAGCAAGTAAAAGACTGATTTCAAGGTGATATGAAGAAATAGCTAGGTGGCATGACAATGTATGGAACACATTGACATTGAACCGTAACTAGCCGATGCAGCTGTTTGAAAAAGTCATAAGAATTGGCTCCATTGCATTTACCATGAAGAGCATTGGTGCACTGGAACAGCTCCTGACTTCAGTGCAAGAGTTTTGGAGTTCTAGGGGACAGGATGGAATCAGTTTTCTTTTTTTTAAATTTTATTTTAATATTGCATAATGGTTCTGAGGGTATTTTTTTACTTGTTTAATGTCTTTGAAGTCATTTAAACGGTACATTTTACATCAGCTAGTCCCGAAATCGGTGACATGCTATGGCATGCAGGTGTTCCATGTGCTTTAAACCATTCAATTGCTGAAAGTTATTTAATATAAGACAAGAGGCAAAGAGGAGAGATGCTTGCAGTACTATTTGAAGCGAGGAAAAGACTGATTTCAAGGTGATATGAAGAAATATCTAGGTGGCATGACACTGTATGGAACACATTAACATTGAAACGTAACTGGCCGATGCTGCTGTTTGAAAAGGTCATAAGAATTGGCTCCATCGCAGTTCCCATGCAGAGCATTGGTGCACAGGAACAGCTTCTGACTTTAGTGCATGAGTTTGGGAGGTCTCGAGTCAGTTTTCTTTTTTTTAAATTTGATTTTAACATCTCATAATGGTTCTGAGGGTATTTCTTTTACTTGTTTAATGTCTTTGAAGTCATTTAAACAGTACATTTTACGTCAGCTAGACCTGAGATTGGTGACATGCTGTGGCATGCTGGTGTTCCATGTGCTTTAAACCATTCAATTGCTGAAAGTTATTTAATATAATACAAGAGGCAAAGAGGAGAGATGCTTGCAGTACTATTTGAAGCAAGGAAAAGACTGATTTCAAGGTGATATGAAGAAATATCTAGGTGGCATGACACTGTATGGAACACATTGACATTGAAACATAACTTGCCGATGCTGCTGTTTGAAAAGGTCATAAGAATTGGCTCCATCGAAGATCTCATGAAGAGCATTGGTGCACAGGAACAGCTTCTGACTTTAGTGCATGAGTTTTGGAGTTCTCGTGTACAGTCTGGAGTCAGTATTCTTTTTTTTAATTTGATTTTAATATCTCATAATGGCTCTGAGGGTATTTAGTTACTTGTTGAATGTCTTTGAAGTCATTTAAACTGTATATTTTACATCAGCTAGTCCGGAAATTGGTGACATGCTGTGGCATGCTGGTGTTCCATGTGCTTTAAACCATTCAATTGCTGAAAGTTATGTAATATAAGACCAGAGGGTAAGAGAAGAGATGCTTGCAGTACTATTTGAAGCAAGGAAAAGACTGATTTCAAGGTGATATGAAGAAATATCTAGGTGGCATGACACTGTATGGACCACATTGACATTGAAATGTAACTAGCCGATGCTGCTGTTTGAAAAGGTCATAATTATTGGCTCCAGTGAAGCTCCCATGAAGACCGTTGGTGTACAGGAACAGCTACTGACTTCAGTGCAAGAGTTTGCGAATTCTGGGGTACAGTCTCGAATCAGTTTTCTTTTTTTTAAATTTGATTTTAATATTGCATAATGGTTCTGAGGGTATTTCTTTTACTTGTTTAATGTCTTTGAAGTCATTTAAACAGTACATTTTACGTCAGCTAGACCTGAGATTGGTGACATGCTGTGGCATGCTGGTGTTCCATGTGCTTTAAAGCATTCAACTGCTGAAAGTTATTTAATATAAGACAAGGGGGTTTGCAGTTTCCATGAAAAGCATTGGTGTACAGGAACAGCTTCTGACTTCAGTGCAAGAGTTTGGGAGTTCTGGGGTACAGTCTGGAATCAGTTTTCTTTTTTTACAACTTGATATTAATATCTCATAATGGTTCTGAGGGTATTTCTTTTACTTGTTTAATGTCTTTGAAGTCATTTAAACAGTACATTTTACATCAGCTAGTCCTGAAATTGGTGACATGCTACGGCATGCTGGTGTTCCATGTGCTTTAAACCATTCAATTGCTGAAAGTCATTTAATATAATACAAGAGGCAAAGAGGAGAGATGCTTGCAGTACTATTTGAAGCAAGTAAAAGACTGATTTCAAGGTGCTATGAAGAAATAGCTAGGTGGCATGACAATGTATGGAACACATTGACATTGAACCGTAACTAGCCGATGCAGCTGTTTGAAAAAGTCATAAGAATTGGCTCCATTGCATTTACCATGAAGAGCATTGGTGCACTGGAACAGCTCCTGACTTCAGTGCAAGAGTTTTGGAGTTCTAGGGGACAGGATGGAATCAGTTTTCTTTTTTTAAAATTTTATTTTAATATTGCATAATGGTTCTGAGGGTATTTTTTAACTTGTTTAATGTCTTTGAAGTCATTTAAACGGTACATTTTACATCAGCTAGTCCCGAAATCGGTGACATGCTATGGCATGCAGGTGTTCCATGTGCTTTAAACCATTCAATTGCTGAAAGGTATTTAATATAAGACAAGAGGCAAAGAGGAGAGATGCTTGCAGTACTATTTGAAGCAAGGAAAAGACCGATTTCAAGGTGATATGAAGAAATATCTAGGTGGCATGACACTGTATGGAACACATTGATATTGAAACGTAACTGGCCGATGCTGCTGTTTGAAAAGGTCATAAGAATTGGCTCCATCGCAGTTCCCATGCAGAGCATTGGTGCACAGGAACAGCTTCTGACTTTAGTGCATGAGGTTGGGAGTTCTCAAGTCAGTTTTCTTTTTTTTAAATTTGATTTTAATATCTCATAATGGTTCTGAGGGTATTTCTTTTACTTGTTTAATGTCTTTGAAGTCATTTAAACAGTACATTTTACGTCAGCTAGACCTGAGATTGGTGACATGCTGTGGCATGCTGGTGTTCCATGTGCTTTAAACCATTCAATTGCTGAAAGTCATTTAATATAATACAAGAGGCAAAGAGGAGAGATGCTTGCAGTACTATTTGAAGCAAGGAAAAGACTGATTTCAAGGTGATATGAAGAAATAGCTAGGTGGCATGACAATGTATGGAACACATTGACATTGAACCGTAACTAGCCGATGCAGCTGTTTGAAAAGGTCATAAGAATTGGCTCCATATAATTTACAATCAAGAGCATTGGTGCACTGGAACAGCTTCTGACTTCAATGCTTGAGTTTGTGAGTTTTAGGGGACAGGATGGAATCAGTTTTCTTTTTTTAAAATTTGATTTTAATATCGTATAATGGTTCTGAGGGTATTTTTTAACTTGTTTAATGTCTTTGAAGTCATTTAAACAGTACATTTTACATCAGCTAGTCCCGAAATTGGTGACATGCTATGGCATGCTGGTGTTCCATATGCTTTAAACCATTCAATTGCTGAAAGTTATTTAATATAAGACAAGAGGCAAAGAGGAGAGATTCTTGCAGTACTATTTGTAGCAAGGAAAAGACTGATTTCAAGGTGATATGAAGAAATATCTAGGTGGCATGACACTGCATGGAACAAATTGACATTGAAACTTAACTAGCCGATGCTGCTGTTTGAAAAGGTCATAAGAATTGGCACCATCACAAAACCCACGAAGAGCATTGGTGTACAGGAACAGCTTCTGACTTTAGCGCATGAGTTTGGGAGTTCTCGTGTACAGTCTGGAGTCAGTTTTCTTTTTTTTAAATTTGATTTTAATATCTCAAAATGGCTCTGAGGCTATTTATTTACTTGTTGAATGTCTTTGAAGTCATTTAAACTGTATATTTTACATCAGCTAGTCCGGAAATTGGTGACATGCTATGGCATGCTGGTGTTCCATGTGCTTTAAACCATTCAATTGCTGAAAGTTATGTAATATAAGACCAGAGGGTAAGAGAAGAGATGCTTGCAGTACTATTTGAACCAAGGAAAAGACTGATTTCAAGGTGATATGAAGAAATATCTAGGTGGCATGACACTGTATGGACCAAATTGACATTGAAATGTAACTAGCCGATGCTGCTGTTTGAAAAGGTCATAACAATTGGCTCCATTGAAGCTCCCATGAAGACCGTTGGTGTACAGGAACAGCTACTGACTTCAGTGCGAGAGTTTGCGAATTCTGGGGTACAGTCTGGAATCAGTTTTCTTTTTTTTTAATTTGATTTTAATATTGCATAATGGTTCTGAGGGTATTTCTTTTACTTGTTTAATGTCTTTGAAGTCATTTAAACAGTACATTTTACGTCAGCTAGACCTGAGATTGGTGACATGCTGTGGCATGCTGGTGTTCCATGTGCTTTAAACCATTCAATTGCTGAAAGTCATTTAATCTAATACAAGAGGCAAAGAGGAGAGATGCTTGCAGTACTATTTGAAGCAAGGAAAAGACTGATTTCAAGGTGATATGAAGAAATAGCTAGGTGGCATGACAATGTATGGAACACATTGACATTGAACCGTAACTAGCCGATGCAGCTGTTTGAAAACGTCATAAGAATTGGCTCCATAGAATTTATAATCAAGAGCATTGGTGCACTGGAACAGCTTCTGACTTCAGGGCTTGAGTTTGTGAGTTCTAGGGTACAGGATGGAATCAGTTTTCTTTTTTTAAATTTGATTTTAATATCGTATAATGGTTCTGAGGGTATTTTTTAACTTGTTTAATGTCTTTGAAGTCATTTAAACGGTACATTTTACATCAGCTAGTCCCGAAATTGGTGACATGCTATGGCATGCTGGTGTTCCATATGCTTTAAACCATTCAATTGCTGAAAGTTATTTAATATAAGACAAGAGGCAAAGAGGAGAGATGCTTGCAGTACTATTTGAAGCAAGGAAAAGACTGATTTCAAGGTGATATGAAGAAATATCTAGGTGGCATGACACTGTATGGACCACATTGACATTGAAATGTAACTAGCCGATGCTGCTGTTTGAAAAGGTCATAACAATTGGCTCCATTGAAGCTCCCATGAAGACCGTTGGTGTACAGGAACAGCTACTGACTTCAGTGCAAGAGTTTGCGAATTCTGGGGTACAGTCTGGAATCAGTTTTCTTTTTTTTAAATTTGATTTTAATATTGCATAATGGTTCTGAGGGTATTTCTTTTACTTGTTTAATGTCTTTGAAGTCATTTAAACAGTACATTTTACGTCAGCTAGACCTGAGATTGGTGACATGCTGTGGCATGCTGGTGTTCCATGTGCTTTAAAGCATTCAACTGCTGAAAGTTATTTAATATAAGACAAGGGGGTTTGCAGTTTCCGTGAAAAGCATTGGTGTACAGGAACAGCTTCTGACTTCAGTGCAAGAGTTTGGGAGTTCTGGGGTACAGTCTGGAATCAGTTTTCTTTTTTTACAACTTGATATTAATATCTCATAATGGTTCTGAGGGTATTTCTTTTACTTGTTTAATGTCTTTGAAGTCATTTAAACAGTACATTTTACATCAGCTAGTCCTGAAATTGGTGACATGCTACGGCATGCTGGTGTTCCATGTGCTTTAAACCATTCAATTGCTGAAAGTCATTTAATATAATACAAGAGGCAAAGAGGAGAGATGCTTGCAGTACTATTTGAAGCAAGTAAAAGACTGATTTCAAGGTGATATGAAGAAATAGCTAGGTGGCATGACAATGTATGGAACACATTGACATTGAACCGTAACTAGCCGATGCAGCTGTTTGAAAAAGTCATAAGAATTGGCTCCATTGCTTTTACCATGAAGAGCATTGGTGCACTGGAACAGCTCCTGACTTCAGTGCAAGAGTTTTGGAGTTCTAGGGGACAGGATGGAATCAGTTTTCTTTTTTTTAAATTTTATTTTAATATTGCATAATGGTTCTGAGGGTATTTTTTTACTTGTTTAATGTCTTTGAAGTCATTTAAACGGTACATTTTACATCAGCTAGTCCCGAAATCGGTGACATGCTATGGCATGCAGGTGTTCCATGTGCTTTAAACCATTCAATTGCTGAAAGTTATTTAATATAAGACAAGAGGCAAAGAGGAGAGATGCTTGCAGTACTATTTGAAGCGAGGAAAAGACTGATTTCAAGGTGATATGAAGAAATATCTAGGTGGCATGACACTGTATGGAACACATTAACATTGAAACGTAACTGGCCGATGCTGCTGTTTGAAAAGGTCATAAGAATTGGCTCCATCGCAATTCCCATGCAGAGCATTGGTGCACAGGAACAGCTTCTGACTTTAGTGCATGAGTTTGGGAGGTCTCGAGTCAGTTTTCTTTTTTTTAAATTTGATTTTAACATCTCATAATGGTTCTGAGGGTATTTCTTTTACTTGTTTAATGTCTTTGAAGTCATTTAAACAGTACATTTTACGTCAGCTAGACCTGAGATTGGTGACATGCTGTGGCATGCTGGTGTTCCATGTGCTTTAAAGCATTCAACTGCTGAAAGTTATTTAATATAAGACAAGGGGGTTTGCAGTTTCCGTGAAAAGCATTGGTGTACAGGAACAGCTTCTGACTTCAGTGCAAGAGTTTGGGAGTTCTGGGGTACAGTCTGGAATCAGTTTTCTTTTTTTACAACTTGATATTAATATCTCATAATGGTTCTGAGGGTATTTCTTTTACTTGTTTAATGTCTTTGAAGTCATTTAAACAGTACATTTTACATCAGCTAGTCCTGAAATTGGTGACATGCTACGGCATGCTGGTGTTCCATGTGCTTTAAACCATTCAATTGCTGAAAGTCATTTAATATAATACAAGAGGCAAAGAGGAGAGATGCTTGCAGTACTATTTGAAGCAAGTAAAAGACTGATTTCAAGGTGATATGAAGAAATAGCTAGGTGGCATGACAATGTATGGAACACATTGACATTGAACCGTAACTAGCCGATGCAGCTGTTTGAAAAAGTCATAAGAATTGGCTCCATTGCTTTTACCATGAAGAGCATTGGTGCACTGGAACAGCTCCTGACTTCAGTGCAAGAGTTTTGGAGTTCTAGGGGACAGGATGGAATCAGTTTTCTTTTTTTTAAATTTTATTTTAATATTGCATAATGGTTCTGAGGGTATTTTTTTACTTGTTTAATGTCTTTGAAGTCATTTAAACGGTACATTTTACATCAGCTAGTCCCGAAATCGGTGACATGCTATGGCATGCAGGTGTTCCATGTGCTTTAAACCATTCAATTGCTGAAAGTTATTTAATATAAGACAAGAGGCAAAGAGGAGAGATGCTTGCAGTACTATTTGAAGCAAGGAAAAGACTGATTTCAAGGTGATATGAAGAAATATCTAGGTGGCATGACACTGTATGGAACACATTGACATTGAAACTTAACTAGCCGATGCTGCTGTTTGAAAAGGTCATAAGAATTGGCACCATCACAAAACCCACGAAGAGCATTGGTGCACAGGAACAGCTTCTGACTTTAGCGCATGAGATTAGGAGTACTCGTGTACGGTCTGGAGTCAGTTTTCTTTTTTTAAATTTGATTTTAATATCTCATAATGGCTCTGAGGGTATATATTTACTTGTTGAATGTCTTTGAAGTCATTTAAACTGTATATTTTACATCAGCTAATCTGGAAATTGGTGACATGCTATGGCATGCTGGTGTTCCATGTGCTTTAAACCATTCAATTGCTGAAAGTTATTTAATATAAGACAAGAGGCAAAGAGGAGAGAAGCTTGCAGTACTATTTGAAGCGAGGAAAAGACTGATTTCAAGGTGGCATGAAGAAATATCTTGGTGCCATGACACTGTATGGAACACATTGACATTGAAACGTAACTAGCAGATGCTGCTGTTTGAAAAGGTCATAAGAATTAGCTCAATTACAGCTCCCATGAAGACTGTTGGTGTACAGGAACAGCTTCTGACTTCATTGCAAGCGTTTGGGAGTTCTGGGGTACAGTCTGGAATCCGTTTTCTTTTTTTAAAATTTGATTTTAATATCTCATAATGGTTCTGAGTGTATTTCTTTTACTTGTTTAATGTCTTTGAAGACATTTAAACAGTACATTTTACGTCAGCTAGACCTCAGATTGGTGACATGCTGTGGCATGCTGGTGTTCCATGTGCTTTAAACCATTCAATTGCTGAAAGTCATTTAATATAATACAAGAGGCAAAGAGGAGAGATGCTTGCAGTACTATTTGAGGCAATGAAAAGACTGATTTCAAGGTGATATGAAGAAATAGCTAGGTGGCATGACAATGTATGGAACACATTGACATTGAACCGTAACTAGCGGATGCAGCTGTTTGAAAAGGTCATAAGAATTGGCACCATCACAGAACCCACAAAGAGCATTGGTGCACAGGAACAGCTTCTGACTTTAGTGCATGAATTTGGGAGTTCTGGGGTACAGTCTGGAATCAGTTTTCTTTTTTTTAAATTTGATTTTAATATCTCAGAATGGTTCTGAGGGTATTTCTTTTACTTGTTTAATGTCTTTGAAGTCATTTAAACAGTACATTTTACGTCAGCTAGACCTGAGATTGGTCACATGCTGTGGCATGCTGGTGTTCCATGTGCTTTAAACCATTCAATTGCTGAAAGTCATTTAATATAATACAAGAGGCAAAGAGGAGAGATGCTCGCAGTACTATTTGAAGCAAGGAAAAGACTGATTTCAAGGTGATATGAAGAAATATCTAGGTGGCATTACACTGTATGGAACACATTGACATTGAAACGTAACTAGCCGATGCTGCTGTTCGAAAAGGTCATAAGAATTGGCTCCAGCAAAGATCCTATGAAGAGCATTGGTGAACAGGAACAGTTTCTGACTTCAGTGCATGAGTTTGTGAGTTCTAGGTGATAGGATGGAATCATTTTTCTTTTTTTAAAATTTGATTTTAATATTGCATAATGGTTCTGAGGGTATCTTTTAACTTGTTTAATGTCTTTGAAGTCATTTAAACAGTACATTTTACATCAGCTAATCCCGAATTTGATGACATGCTATGGCATGCTGGTGTTTCATGTGCTTTAAACCATTCAATTGCTGAAAGTTATTTAATATAAGACAAGAGGCAAAGAGGAGAGAAGCTTGCAGTACTATTTGAAGCAAGGAAAAGACTGATTTCAAGGTGACATGAAGAACTCTCTTGGTGCCATGACACTGTATGGAACACATTGACATTGAAATGTAAGTAGCAGATACTGCTGTTTGAAAGGGTCATAAGAATTGACTCCATAGTTGCTCCCATGAAGAACATTGGTGCACAGTTAACAGTTTCTGTCTTCATTGCATGAGGTTGGGAGTTCATGGGTACAGTATTGGATCGGTGTTCTTTTCTTTCAAATTTGATTTTAATATGTCATAATGGTTCTGATGGAATTTTTTAACTTGTTGAATGTCTTTGAAGTCATTTAAACTGTATATTTTACATCAGCTAGTCCGGAAATTGGTGACATGCTATGGCATGCTGGTGTTCCATGTGCTTTAAACCATTCAATTGCTGAAAGTTATGTAATATAAGACCAGAGGGTAAGAGAAGAGATGCTTGCAGTACTATTTGAAGCAAGGAAAAGACTGATTTCAAGGTGATATGAAGAAATATCTAGGTGGCATGACACTGTATGGAACACATTGACATTGAAATGTAACTAGCCGATGCTGCTGTTTGAAAAGGTCATAAGAATTGGCTCCATAGTAGTTCCCATGAAGAGCATTGGTGTACAGGAACAGCTTCTGACTTCAGTGCAAGAGTTTGGGAGTTCTGGGGTACAGTCTGGAATCAATTTTTATTTTTTTAAAATTTGATTTTAATATCTCATAATGGTTCTGAGGGTATTTCTTTACTTGTTTAATGTCTTTGAAGTCATTTAAACAGTACATTTTACGTCAGCTAGACCTGAGATTGGTGACATGCTGTGGCATGCTGGTGTTCCATGTGCTTTAAACCATTCAATTGCTGAAAGTCATTTAATATAATACAAGAGGCAAAGAGGAGAGATGCTTGCAGTACTATTTGAAGCAAGGAAAAGACTGAGTTCAAGGTGATATGAAGAAATATCTAGGTGGCATGACACTGTATGGAACACATTGACATTGAACCGTAACTAGCCGATGCAGCTATTTGAAAAAGTCATAAGAATTGGCTCCATTGCATTTAGCATGGAGAGAATTGGTGCACTGGAACAGCTCCTGACTTCAGTGCGAGAGTTTTGGAGTTCTAGGGGACAGGATGGAATCAGTTTTCTTTTTTTAAAATTTAATTTTAATATTGCATAATGGTTCTGAGGGTATTTTTTTACTTGTTTAATGTCTTTGAAGTCATTTAAACGGTACATTTTACATCAGCTAGTCCCGAAATCGGTGACATGCTATGGCATGCAGGTGTTCCATGTGCTTTAAACCATTCAATTGCTGAAAGTTATTTAATATAAGAGAAGAGGCAAAGAGGAGAGAAGCTTGCAGTACTATTTGAAGCAAGGAAAAGACTGATTTCCAGGTGACATGAAGAAATATCTTGGTGCCATGACACTGTATGGAACACATTGACATTGAAATGTAACTAGCAGATGCTGCTGTTTGAAAGGGTCATAAGAATTGACTCCTACTCATTCCCAAGAAGAACATTTGTGCACTGTTAACAGTTTCTGCCTTCATTGCATGAGGTTGGGAGTTCTTGGGTACAGTATTGGATCGGTGTTCTTTTTTTTCAAATTTGATTTTAATATGTCATAATGGTTCCGAGGGTATTTCTTTTACTTGTTTAATGTCTTTGAAGTCATTTAAACAGTACATTTTACGTCAGCTAGACCTGAGATTGGTGACATGCTGTGGCATGCTGGTGTTCCATGTGCTTTAAACCATTCAATTGCTGAAAGTCATTTAATATAATACAAGAGGCAAAGAGGAGAGATGCTTGCAGTACTATTTGAAGCAAGGAAAAGACTGATTTCAAGGTGATATGAAGAAATATCTAGGTGGCATGACACTGTATGGAACACATTGACATTGAAACATAACTAGCCGATGCTGCTGTTTGAAAAGTCATAAGAATTGGCTCCATTGCAGTTCCCGTGAAGGGCATTGGTGCACAGGAACAGCTTCTGACTTTATTGCATGAGTTTGGGAGTTCTGGGGTAAGTCTGGAATCAGTTTTCTTTTTTTACAACTTGATATTAATATTGCATAAAGGTTCTGAGGGTATTTTTTAACTTGTTTAATGTCTTTGAAGTCATTTAAACGGTACATTTTACATCAGCTAGTCCTGAAATTGGTGACATGCTACGTACGGCATGCTGGTGTTCCATGTGCTTTAAACCATTCAATTGCTGAAAGTTATTTAATATAAGACAAGAGGCAAAGAGGATAGATGCTTGCAGTACTATTTGAAGCAAGGAAAAGACTGATTTCAAGGTGATATGAAGAAATATCTAGGTGTCATTACACTGTATGGAACACATTGACATTGAAACGTAACTAGCCGATGCTGCTGTTTGAAAAGGTCATAAGAATTTGCTCCATCAGAGATCCCATGAAGAGCATTGGTGAACAGGAACAGCTTCTGACTTCAGTGCATGAGTTTGTGAGTTCTAGGGGACAGGATGGAATCAGTTTTCTTTTTTTTTAATTTGATTTTAATATTGCATAATGGTTCTGCGGGTATTTTTTAACTTGTTTAATGTCTTTGAAGTCATTTAAACGGTACATTTTACATCAGCTAGTCCCGAAATTGGTGACATGCTATGGCATGCTGGTGTTCCATATGCTTTAAACCATTCAATTGCTGAAAGTTATTTAATATATGACAAGAGGCAAAGAGGAGAGATGCTTGCAGTACTATTTGAAGCAAGGAAAAGACTGATTTCAAGGTGATATGAAGAAATATCTAGGTGGCATGACACTGTATGGGACACATTGACATTGAAACTTAACTAGCCGATGCTGCTGTTTGAAAAGGTCATAAGAATTGGCACATCACAAAACCCACGAAGAGCATTGGTGCACAGGAACAGCTTCTGACTTTAGCGCACAAGTTTTGAGTTCTCGTGTACAGTCTGGAGTCAGTTTTCTTTTTTTTAAATTTGATTTTAATATCTCATAATGGCTCTGAGGGTATTTATTTACTTGTTGAATGTCTTTGAAGTCATTTAAACTGTATATTTTACATCAGCTAGTCCGGAAATTGGTGACATGCTATGGCATGCTGGTGTTCCATGTGCTTTAAACCATTCAAATGCTGAAAGTTATTTAATATAAGACAAGAGGCAAAGAGGAGAGAAGCTTGCAGTACTATTTGAAGCAAGGAAAAGACTGATTTCAAGGTGACATGAAGAAATATCTTGGTGCCATGACACTGTATGGAACACATTGACATTGAAATGTAACTAGCAGATGCTGCTGTTTGAAAGGGTCATAAGAATTGACTCCTACTCATTCCCAAGAAGAACATTTGTGCACTGTTAACAGTTTCTGCCTTCAATGCATGAGGTTGGGAGTTCTTGGGTACAGTATTGGATCGGTGTTCTTTTTTTTCAAATTTGATTTTAATATGTCATAATGGTTCCGAGGGTATTTCTTTTACTTGTTTAATGTCTTTGAAGTCATTTAAACAGTACATTTTACGTCAGCTAGACCTGAGATTGGTGACATGCTGTGGCATGCTGGTGTTCCATGTGCTTTAAACCATTCAATTGCTGAAAGTCATTTAATATAATACAAGAGGCAAAGAGGAGAGATGCTTGCAGTACTATTTGAAGCAAGGAAAAGACTGATTTCAAGGTGATATGAAGAAATATCTAGGTGGCATGACACTGTATGGAACACATTGACATTGAAACATAACTAGCCGATGCTGCTGTTTGAAAAGTCATAAGAATTGGCTCCATTGCAGTTCCCGTGAAGGGCATTGGTGCACAGGAACAGCTTCTGACTTTATTGCATGAGTTTGGGAGTTCTGGGGTAAGTCTGGAATCAGTTTTCTTTTTTTACAACTTGATATTAATATTGCATAAAGGTTCTGAGGGTATTTTTTAACTTGTTTAATGTCTTTGAAGTCATTTAAACGGTACATTTTACATCAGCTAGTCCTGAAATTGGTGACATGCTACGTACGGCATGCTGGTGTTCCATGTGCTTTAAACCATTCAATTGCTGAAAGTTATTTAATATAAGACAAGAGGCAAAGAGGATAGATGCTTGCAGTACTATTTGAAGCAAGGAAAAGACTGATTTCAAGGTGATATGAAGAAATATCTAGGTGTCATTACACTGTATGGAACACATTGACATTGAAACGTAACTAGCCGATGCTGCTGTTTGAAAAGGTCATAAGAATTTGCTCCATCAGAGATCCCATGAAGAGCATTGGTGAACAGGAACAGCTTCTGACTTCAGTGCATGAGTTTGTGAGTTCTAGGGGACAGGATGGAATCAGTTTTCTTTTTTTTTAATTTGATTTTAATATTGCATAATGGTTCTGCGGGTATTTTTTAACTTGTTTAATGTCTTTGAAGTCATTTAAACGGTACATTTTACATCAGCTAGTCCCGAAATTGGTGACATGCTATGGCATGCTGGTGTTCCATATGCTTTAAACCATTCAATTGCTGAAAGTTATTTAATATATGACAAGAGGCAAAGAGGAGAGATGCTTGCAGTACTATTTGAAGCAAGGAAAAGACTGATTTCAAGGTGATATGAAGAAATATCTAGGTGGCATGACACTGTATGGGACACATTGACATTGAAACTTAACTAGCCGATGCTGCTGTTTGAAAAGGTCATAAGAATTGGCACATCACAAAACCCACGAAGAGCATTGGTGCACAGGAACAGCTTCTGACTTTAGCGCACAAGTTTTGAGTTCTCGTGTACAGTCTGGAGTCAGTTTTCTTTTTTTTAAATTTGATTTTAATATCTCATAATGGCTCTGAGGGTATTTATTTACTTGTTGAATGTCTTTGAAGTCATTTAAACTGTATATTTTACATCAGCTAGTCCGGAAATTGGTGACATGCTATGGCATGCTGGTGTTCCATGTGCTTTAAACCATTCAAATGCTGAAAGTTATTTAATATAAGACAAGAGGCAAAGAGGAGAGAAGCTTGCAGTACTATTTGAAGCAAGGAAAAGACTGATTTCAAGGTGACATGAAGAAATATCTTGGTGCCATGACACTGTATGGAACACATTGACATTGAAATGTAACTAGCAGATGCTGCTGTTTAAAAAGGTCATAAGAATTGGCTCAATTGCAGCTTCCATGAAGACCGTTGGTGTACAGGAACAGCTTTTGACTTCAGTGCAAGAGTTTGGGAGTTCTGGGGTACAGTCTGGAATCAGTTTTCTTTTTTTTAAATTTGATTTTAATATCTCATAATGGTTCTGAGGGTATTTCTTTTACTTGTTTAATGTCTTTGAAGTCATTTAAACTGTATATTTTACATCAGCTAGTCCGGAAATTGGTGACATGCTATGGCATGCTGGTGTTCCATGTGCTTTAAACCATTCAATTGCTGAAAGTTATTTAATATAATACAAGAGGCAAAGAGGAGAGATGCTTGCAGTACTATTTGAAGCAAGGAAAAGACTGATTTCAAGGTGATATGAAGAAATATCTAGGTGGCATGACACTGTATGGAACACATTTACATTGAAACGTAACTTGCCGATGCTGCTGTTTGAAAAGGTCATAAGAATTGGCTCCATCAAAGATCCCATGAAGAGCATTGGTGCACAGGAACAGCTTCTGACTTTAGTGCATGAGTTTTGGAGTTCTCGTGTACAGTCTGGAGTCAGTTTTCTTTTTTTTTATTTGATTTTAATATATCATAATGGCTCTGAGGGTATTTAGTTACTTGTTGAATGTCTTTGAAGTCATTTAAACTGTATATTTTACATCAGCTAGTCCGGAAATTGGTGACATGCTATGGCATGCTGGTGTTCCATGTGCTTTAAACCATTCAATTGCTGAAAGTTATGTAATATAAGACCAGAGGGTAAGAGAAGAGATGCTTGCAGTACTATTTGAAGCAAGGAAAAGACTGATTTAAAGGTGATATGAAGAAATATCTAGGTGGCATGACACTGTATGGACCACATTGACATTGAAATGTAACTAGCCGATGCTGCTGTTTGAAAAGGTCATAACAATTGGCTCCATCAAAGCTCCCATGAAGACCGTTGTTGTACAGGAACAGCTACTGACTTCAGTGCAAGAGTTTGCGAATTCTGGGGTACAGTCTGGAATCAGTTTTCTTTTTTTTAAATTTGATTTTAATATTGCATAATGGTTCTGAGGGTATTTCTTTTACTTGTTTAATGTCTTTGAAGTCATTTAAACAGTACATTTTACGTCAGCTAGACCTGAGATTGGTGACATGCTGTGGCATGCTGGTGTTCCATGTGCTTTAAAGCATTCAACTGCTGAAAGTTATTTAATATAAGACAAGGGGGTTTGCAGTTTCCATGAAAAGCATTGGTGTACAGGAACAGCTTCTGACTTCAGTGCAAGAGTTTGGGAGTTCTGGGGTACAGTCTGGAATCAGTTTTCTTTTTTTACAACTTGATATTAATATCTCATAATGGTTCTGAGGGTATTTCTTTTACTTGTTTAATGTCTTTGAAGTCATTTAAACAGTACATTTTACATCAGCTAGTCCTGAAATTGGTGACATGCTACGGCATGCTGGTGTTCCATGTGCTTTAAACCATTCAATTGCTGAAAGTCATTTAATATAATACAAGAGGCAAAGAGGAGAGATGCTTGCAGTACTATTTGAAGCAAGTAAAAGACTGATTTCAAGGTGATATGAAGAAATAGCTAGGTGGCATGACAATGTATGGAACACATTGACATTGAACCGTAACTAGCCGATGCAGCTGTTTGAAAAAGTCATAAGAATTGGCTCCATTGCATTTACCATGAAGAGCATTGGTGCACTGGAACAGCTCCTGACTTCAGTGCAAGAGTTTTGGAGTTCTAGGGGACAGGATGGAATCAGTTTTCTTTTTTTTAAATTTTATTTTAATATTGCATAATGGTTCTGAGGGTATTTTTTTACTTGTTTAATGTCTTTGAAGTCATTTAAACGGTACATTTTACATCAGCTAGTCCCGAAATCGGTGACATGCTATGGCATGCAGGTGTTCCATGTGCTTTAAACCATTCAATTGCTGAAAGTTATTTAATATAAGACAAGAGGCAAAGAGGAGAGATGCTTGCAGTACTATTTGAAGCGAGGAAAAGACTGATTTCAAGGTGATATGAAGAAATATCTAGGTGGCATGACACTGTATGGAACACATTAACATTGAAACGTAACTGGCCGATGCTGCTGTTTGAAAAGGTCATAAGAATTGGCTCCATCGCAGTTCCCATGCAGAGCATTGGTGCACAGGAACAGCTTCTGACTTTAGTGCATGAGTTTGGGAGGTCTCGAGTCAGTTTTCTTTTTTTTAAATTTGATTTTAACATCTCATAATGGTTCTGAGGGTATTTCTTTTACTTGTTTAATGTCTTTGAAGTCATTTAAACAGTACATTTTACGTCAGCTAGACCTGAGATTGGTGACATGCTGTGGCATGCTGGTGTTCCATGTGCTTTAAACCATTCAATTGCTGAAAGTTATTTAATATAATACAAGAGGCAAAGAGGAGAGATGCTTGCAGTACTATTTGAAGCAAGGAAAAGACTGATTTCAAGGTGATATGAAGAAATATCTAGGTGGCATGACACTGTATGGAACACATTGACATTGAAACATAACTTGCCGATGCTGCTGTTTGAAAAGGTCATAAGAATTGGCTCCATCGAAGATCTCATGAAGAGCATTGGTGCACAGGAACAGCTTCTGACTTTAGTGCATGAGTTTTGGAGTTCTCGTGTACAGTCTGGAGTCAGTATTCTTTTTTTTAATTTGATTTTAATATCTCATAATGGCTCTGAGGGTATTTAGTTACTTGTTGAATGTCTTTGAAGTCATTTAAACTGTATATTTTACATCAGCTAGTCCGGAAATTGGTGACATGCTGTGGCATGCTGGTGTTCCATGTGCTTTAAACCATTCAATTGCTGAAAGTTATGTAATATAAGACCAGAGGGTAAGAGAAGAGATGCTTGCAGTACTATTTGAAGCAAGGAAAAGACTGATTTCAAGGTGATATGAAGAAATATCTAGGTGGCATGACACTGTATGGACCACATTGACATTGAAATGTAACTAGCCGATGCTGCTGTTTGAAAAGGTCATAATTATTGGCTCCAGTGAAGCTCCCATGAAGACCGTTGGTGTACAGGAACAGCTACTGACTTCAGTGCAAGAGTTTGCGAATTCTGGGGTACAGTCTCGAATCAGTTTTCTTTTTTTTAAATTTGATTTTAATATTGCATAATGGTTCTGAGGGTATTTCTTTTACTTGTTTAATGTCTTTGAAGTCATTTAAACAGTACATTTTACGTCAGCTAGACCTGAGATTGGTGACATGCTGTGGCATGCTGGTGTTCCATGTGCTTTAAAGCATTCAACTGCTGAAAGTTATTTAATATAAGACAAGGGGGTTTGCAGTTTCCATGAAAAGCATTGGTGTACAGGAACAGCTTCTGACTTCAGTGCAAGAGTTTGGGAGTTCTGGGGTACAGTCTGGAATCAGTTTTCTTTTTTTACAACTTGATATTAATATCTCATAATGGTTCTGAGGGTATTTCTTTTACTTGTTTAATGTCTTTGAAGTCATTTAAACAGTACATTTTACATCAGCTAGTCCTGAAATTGGTGACATGCTACGGCATGCTGGTGTTCCATGTGCTTTAAACCATTCAATTGCTGAAAGTCATTTAATATAATACAAGAGGCAAAGAGGAGAGATGCTTGCAGTACTATTTGAAGCAAGTAAAAGACTGATTTCAAGGTGCTATGAAGAAATAGCTAGGTGGCATGACAATGTATGGAACACATTGACATTGAACCGTAACTAGCCGATGCAGCTGTTTGAAAAAGTCATAAGAATTGGCTCCATTGCATTTACCATGAAGAGCATTGGTGCACTGGAACAGCTCCTGACTTCAGTGCAAGAGTTTTGGAGTTCTAGGGGACAGGATGGAATCAGTTTTCTTTTTTTAAAATTTTATTTTAATATTGCATAATGGTTCTGAGGGTATTTTTTAACTTGTTTAATGTCTTTGAAGTCATTTAAACGGTACATTTTACATCAGCTAGTCCCGAAATCGGTGACATGCTATGGCATGCAGGTGTTCCATGTGCTTTAAACCATTCAATTGCTGAAAGGTATTTAATATAAGACAAGAGGCAAAGAGGAGAGATGCTTGCAGTACTATTTGAAGCAAGGAAAAGACCGATTTCAAGGTGATATGAAGAAATATCTAGGTGGCATGACACTGTATGGAACACATTGACATTGAAACGTAACTGGCCGATGCTGCTGTTTGAAAAGGTCATAAGAATTGGCTCCATCGCAGTTCCCATGCAGAGCATTGGTGCACAGGAACAGCTTCTGACTTTAGTGCATGAGGTTGGGAGTTCTCAAGTCAGTTTTCTTTTTTTTAAATTTGATTTTAATATCTCATAATGGTTCTGAGGGTATTTCTTTTACTTGTTTAATGTCTTTGAAGTCATTTAAACAGTACATTTTACGTCAGCTAGACCTGAGATTGGTGACATGCTGTGGCATGCTGGTGTTCCATGTGCTTTAAACCATTCAATTGCTGAAAGTCATTTAATATAATACAAGAGGCAAAGAGGAGAGATGCTTGCAGTACTATTTGAAGCAAGGAAAAGACTGATTTCAAGGTGATATGAAGAAATAGCTAGGTGGCATGACAATGTATGGAACACATTGACATTGAACCGTAACTAGCCGATGCAGCTGTTTGAAAAGGTCATAAGAATTGGCTCCATATAATTTACAATCAAGAGCATTGGTGCACTGGAACAGCTTCTGACTTCAATGCTTGAGTTTGTGAGTTTTAGGGGACAGGATGGAATCAGTTTTCTTTTTTTAAAATTTGATTTTAATATCGTATAATGGTTCTGAGGGTATTTTTTAACTTGTTTAATGTCTTTGAAGTCATTTAAACGGTACATTTTACATCAGCTAGTCCCGAAATTGGTGACATGCTATGGCATGCTGGTGTTCCATATGCTTTAAACCATTCAATTGCTGAAAGTTATTTAATATAAGACAAGAGGCAAAGAGGAGAGATTCTTGCAGTACTATTTGTAGCAAGGAAAAGACTGATTTCAAGGTGATATGAAGAAATATCTAGGTGGCATGACACTGCATGGAACAAATTGACATTGAAACTTAACTAGCCGATGCTGCTGTTTGAAAAGGTCATAAGAATTGGCACCATCACAAAACCCACGAAGAGCATTGGTGTACAGGAACAGCTTCTGACTTTAGCGCATGAGTTTGGGAGTTCTCGTGTACAGTCTGGAGTCAGTTTTCTTTTTTTTAAATTTGATTTTAATATCTCAAAATGGCTCTGAGGCTATTTATTTACTTGTTGAATGTCTTTGAAGTCATTTAAACTGTATATTTTACATCAGCTAGTCCGGAAATTGGTGACATGCTATGGCATGCTGGTGTTCCATGTGCTTTAAACCATTCAATTGCTGAAAGTTATGTAATATAAGACCAGAGGGTAAGAGAAGAGATGCTTGCAGTACTATTTGAACCAAGGAAAAGACTGATTTCAAGGTGATATGAAGAAATATCTAGGTGGCATGACACTGTATGGACCAAATTGACATTGAAATGTAACTAGCCGATGCTGCTGTTTGAAAAGGTCATAACAATTGGCTCCATTGAAGCTCCCATGAAGACCGTTGGTGTACAGGAACAGCTACTGACTTCAGTGCGAGAGTTTGCGAATTCTGGGGTACAGTCTGGAATCAGTTTTCTTTTTTTTTAATTTGATTTTAATATTGCATAATGGTTCTGAGGGTATTTCTTTTACTTGTTTAATGTCTTTGAAGTCATTTAAACAGTACATTTTACGTCAGCTAGACCTGAGATTGGTGACATGCTGTGGCATGCTGGTGTTCCATGTGCTTTAAACCATTCAATTGCTGAAAGTCATTTAATCTAATACAAGAGGCAAAGAGGAGAGATGCTTGCAGTACTATTTGAAGCAAGGAAAAGACTGATTTCAAGGTGATATGAAGAAATAGCTAGGTGGCATGACAATGTATGGAACACATTGACATTGAACCGTAACTAGCCGATGCAGCTGTTTGAAAACGTCATAAGAATTGGCTCCATAGAATTTATAATCAAGAGCATTGGTGCACTGGAACAGCTTCTGACTTCAGGGCTTGAGTTTGTGAGTTCTAGGGTACAGGATGGAATCAGTTTTCTTTTTTTAAATTTGATTTTAATATCGTATAATGGTTCTGAGGGTATTTTTTAACTTGTTTAATGTCTTTGAAGTCATTTAAACGGTACATTTTACATCAGCTAGTCCCGAAATTGGTGACATGCTATGGCATGCTGGTGTTCCATATGCTTTAAACCATTCAATTGCTGAAAGTTATTTAATATAAGACAAGAGGCAAAGAGGAGAGATGCTTGCAGTACTATTTGAAGCAAGGAAAAGACTGATTTCAAGGTGATATGAAGAAATATCTAGGTGGCATGACACTGTATGGACCACATTGACATTGAAATGTAACTAGCCGATGCTGCTGTTTGAAAAGGTCATAACAATTGGCTCCATTGAAGCTCCCATGAAGACCGTTGGTGTACAGGAACAGCTACTGACTTCAGTGCAAGAGTTTGCGAATTCTGGGGTACAGTCTGGAATCAGTTTTCTTTTTTTTAAATTTGATTTTAATATTGCATAATGGTTCTGAGGGTATTTGTTAACTTGTTTAATGTCTTTGAAGTCATTTAAACGGTACATTTTACATCAGCTAGTCCCGAAATTGGTGACATGCTATGGCATGCTGGTGTTCCATATGCTTTAAACCATTCAATTGCTGAAAGTTATTTAATATATGACAAGAGGCAAAGAGGAGAGATGCTTGCAGTACTATTTGAAGCAAGGAAAAGACTGATTTCAAGGTGATATGAAGAAATATCTAGGTGGCATGACACTGTATGGGACACATTGACATTGAAACTTAACTAGCCGATGCTGCTGTTTGAAAAGGTCATAAGAATTGGCACATCACAAAACCCACGAAGAGCATTGGTGCACAGGAACAGCTTCTGACTTTAGCGCACAAGTTTTGAGTTCTCGTGTACAGTCTGGAGTCAGTTTTCTTTTTTTTAAATTTGATTTTAATATCTCATAATGGCTCTGAGGGTATTTATTTACTTGTTGAATGTCTTTGAAGTCATTTAAACTGTATATTTTACATCAGCTAGTCCGGAAATTGGTGACATGCTATGGCATGCTGGTGTTCCATGTGCTTTAAACCATTCAAATGCTGAAAGTTATTTAATATAAGACAAGAGGCAAAGAGGAGAGAAGCTTGCAGTACTATTTGAAGCAAGGAAAAGACTGATTTCAAGGTGACATGAAGAAATATCTTGGTGCCATGACACTGTATGGAACACATTGACATTGAAATGTAACTAGCAGATGCTGCTGTTTGAAAGGGTCATAAGAATTGACTCCTACTCATTCCCAAGAAGAACATTTGTGCACTGTTAACAGTTTCTGCCTTCATTGCATGAGGTTGGGAGTTCTTGGGTACAGTATTGGATCGGTGTTCTTTTTTTTCAAATTTGATTTTAATATGTCATAATGGTTCCGAGGGTATTTCTTTTACTTGTTTAATGTCTTTGAAGTCATTTAAACAGTACATTTTACGTCAGCTAGACCTGAGATTGGTGACATGCTGTGGCATGCTGGTGTTCCATGTGCTTTAAACCATTCAATTGCTGAAAGTCATTTAATATAATACAAGAGGCAAAGAGGAGAGATGCTTGCAGTACTATTTGAAGCAAGGAAAAGACTGATTTCAAGGTGATATGAAGAAATATCTAGGTGGCATGACACTGTATGGAACACATTGACATTGAAACATAACTAGCCGATGCTGCTGTTTGAAAAGTCATAAGAATTGGCTCCATTGCAGTTCCCGTGAAGGGCATTGGTGCACAGGAACAGCTTCTGACTTTATTGCATGAGTTTGGGAGTTCTGGGGTAAGTCTGGAATCAGTTTTCTTTTTTTACAACTTGATATTAATATTGCATAAAGGTTCTGAGGGTATTTTTTAACTTGTTTAATGTCTTTGAAGTCATTTAAACGGTACATTTTACATCAGCTAGTCCTGAAATTGGTGACATGCTACGTACGGCATGCTGGTGTTCCATGTGCTTTAAACCATTCAATTGCTGAAAGTTATTTAATATAAGACAAGAGGCAAAGAGGATAGATGCTTGCAGTACTATTTGAAGCAAGGAAAAGACTGATTTCAAGGTGATATGAAGAAATATCTAGGTGTCATTACACTGTATGGAACACATTGACATTGAAACGTAACTAGCCGATGCTGCTGTTTGAAAAGGTCATAAGAATTTGCTCCATCAGAGATCCCATGAAGAGCATTGGTGAACAGGAACAGCTTCTGACTTCAGTGCATGAGTTTGTGAGTTCTAGGGGACAGGATGGAATCAGTTTTCTTTTTTTTTAATTTGATTTTAATATTGCATAATGGTTCTGCGGGTATTTTTTAACTTGTTTAATGTCTTTGAAGTCATTTAAACGGTACATTTTACATCAGCTAGTCCCGAAATTGGTGACATGCTATGGCATGCTGGTGTTCCATATGCTTTAAACCATTCAATTGCTGAAAGTTATTTAATATATGACAAGAGGCAAAGAGGAGAGATGCTTGCAGTACTATTTGAAGCAAGGAAAAGACTGATTTCAAGGTGATATGAAGAAATATCTAGGTGGCATGACACTGTATGGGACACATTGACATTGAAACTTAACTAGCCGATGCTGCTGTTTGAAAAGGTCATAAGAATTGCACATCACAAAACCCACGAAGAGCATTGGTGCACAGGAACAGCTTCTGACTTTAGCGCACAAGTTTTGAGTTCTCGTGTACAGTCTGGAGTCAGTTTTCTTTTTTTTAAATTTGATTTTAATATCTCATAATGGCTCTGAGGGTATTTATTTACTTGTTGAATGTCTTTGAAGTCATTTAAACTGTATATTTTACATCAGCTAGTCCGGAAATTGGTGACATGCTATGGCATGCTGGTGTTCCATGTGCTTTAAACCATTCAAATGCTGAAAGTTATTTAATATAAGACAAGAGGCAAAGAGGAGAGAAGCTTGCAGTACTATTTGAAGCAAGGAAAAGACTGATTTCAAGGTGACATGAAGAAATATCTTGGTGCCATGACACTGTATGGAACACATTGACATTGAAATGTAACTAGCAGATGCTGCTGTTTAAAAAGGTCATAAGAATTGGCTCAATTGCAGCTTCCATGAAGACCGTTGGTGTACAGGAACAGCTTTTGACTTCAGTGCAAGAGTTTGGGAGTTCTGGGGTACAGTCTGGAATCAGTTTTCTTTTTTTTAAATTTGATTTTAATATCTCATAATGGTTCTGAGGGTATTTCTTTTACTTGTTTAATGTCTTTGAAGTCATTTAAACTGTATATTTTACATCAGCTAGTCCGGAAATTGGTGACATGCTATGGCATGCTGGTGTTCCATGTGCTTTAAACCATTCAATTGCTGAAAGTTATTTAATATAATACAAGAGGCAAAGAGGAGAGATGCTTGCAGTACTATTTGAAGCAAGGAAAAGACTGATTTCAAGGTGATATGAAGAAATATCTAGGTGGCATGACACTGTATGGAACACATTTACATTGAAACGTAACTTGCCGATGCTGCTGTTTGAAAAGGTCATAAGAATTGGCTCCATCAAAGATCCCATGAAGAGCATTGGTGCACAGGAACAGCTTCTGACTTTAGTGCATGAGTTTTGGAGTTCTCGTGTACAGTCTGGAGTCAGTTTTCTTTTTTTTTATTTGATTTTAATATATCATAATGGCTCTGAGGGTATTTAGTTACTTGTTGAATGTCTTTGAAGTCATTTAAACTGTATATTTTACATCAGCTAGTCCGGAAATTGGTGACATGCTATGGCATGCTGGTGTTCCATGTGCTTTAAACCATTCAATTGCTGAAAGTTATGTAATATAAGACCAGAGGGTAAGAGAAGAGATGCTTGCAGTACTATTTGAAGCAAGGAAAAGACTGATTTAAAGGTGATATGAAGAAATATCTAGGTGGCATGACACTGTATGGACCACATTGACATTGAAATGTAACTAGCCGATGCTGCTGTTTGAAAAGGTCATAACAATTGGCTCCATCAAAGCTCCCATGAAGACCGTTGTTGTACAGGAACAGCTACTGACTTCAGTGCAAGAGTTTGCGAATTCTGGGGTACAGTCTGGAATCAGTTTTCTTTTTTTTAAATTTGATTTTAATATTGCATAATGGTTCTGAGGGTATTTCTTTTACTTGTTTAATGTCTTTGAAGTCATTTAAACAGTACATTTTACGTCAGCTAGACCTGAGATTGGTGACATGCTGTGGCATGCTGGTGTTCCATGTGCTTTAAAGCATTCAACTGCTGAAAGTTATTTAATATAAGACAAGGGGGTTTGCAGTTTCCATGAAAAGCATTGGTGTACAGGAACAGCTTCTGACTTCAGTGCAAGAGTTTGGGAGTTCTGGGGTACAGTCTGGAATCAGTTTTCTTTTTTTACAACTTGATATTAATATCTCATAATGGTTCTGAGGGTATTTCTTTTACTTGTTTAATGTCTTTGAAGTCATTTAAACAGTACATTTTACATCAGCTAGTCCTGAAATTGGTGACATGCTACGGCATGCTGGTGTTCCATGTGCTTTAAACCATTCAATTGCTGAAAGTCATTTAATATAATACAAGAGGCAAAGAGGAGAGATGCTTGCAGTACTATTTGAAGCAAGTAAAAGACTGATTTCAAGGTGATATGAAGAAATAGCTAGGTGGCATGACAATGTATGGAACACATTGACATTGAACCGTAACTAGCCGATGCAGCTGTTTGAAAAAGTCATAAGAATTGGCTCCATTGCATTTACCATGAAGAGCATTGGTGCACTGGAACAGCTCCTGACTTCAGTGCAAGAGTTTTGGAGTTCTAGGGGACAGGATGGAATCAGTTTTCTTTTTTTTAAATTTTATTTTAATATTGCATAATGGTTCTGAGGGTATTTTTTTACTTGTTTAATGTCTTTGAAGTCATTTAAACGGTACATTTTACATCAGCTAGTCCCGAAATCGGTGACATGCTATGGCATGCAGGTGTTCCATGTGCTTTAAACCATTCAATTGCTGAAAGTTATTTAATATAAGACAAGAGGCAAAGAGGAGAGATGCTTGCAGTACTATTTGAAGCGAGGAAAAGACTGATTTCAAGGTGATATGAAGAAATATCTAGGTGGCATGACACTGTATGGAACACATTAACATTGAAACGTAACTGGCCGATGCTGCTGTTTGAAAAGGTCATAAGAATTGGCTCCATCGCAGTTCCCATGCAGAGCATTGGTGCACAGGAACAGCTTCTGACTTTAGTGCATGAGTTTGGGAGGTCTCGAGTCAGTTTTCTTTTTTTTAAATTTGATTTTAACATCTCATAATGGTTCTGAGGGTATTTCTTTTACTTGTTTAATGTCTTTGAAGTCATTTAAACAGTACATTTTACGTCAGCTAGACCTGAGATTGGTGACATGCTGTGGCATGCTGGTGTTCCATGTGCTTTAAACCATTCAATTGCTGAAAGTTATTTAATATAATACAAGAGGCAAAGAGGAGAGATGCTTGCAGTACTATTTGAAGCAAGGAAAAGACTGATTTCAAGGTGATATGAAGAAATATCTAGGTGGCATGACACTGTATGGAACACATTGACATTGAAACATAACTTGCCGATGCTGCTGTTTGAAAAGGTCATAAGAATTGGCTCCATCGAAGATCTCATGAAGAGCATTGGTGCACAGGAACAGCTTCTGACTTTAGTGCATGAGTTTTGGAGTTCTCGTGTACAGTCTGGAGTCAGTATTCTTTTTTTTAATTTGATTTTAATATCTCATAATGGCTCTGAGGGTATTTAGTTACTTGTTGAATGTCTTTGAAGTCATTTAAACTGTATATTTTACATCAGCTAGTCCGGAAATTGGTGACATGCTGTGGCATGCTGGTGTTCCATGTGCTTTAAACCATTCAATTGCTGAAAGTTATGTAATATAAGACCAGAGGGTAAGAGAAGAGATGCTTGCAGTACTATTTGAAGCAAGGAAAAGACTGATTTCAAGGTGATATGAAGAAATATCTAGGTGGCATGACACTGTATGGACCACATTGACATTGAAATGTAACTAGCCGATGCTGCTGTTTGAAAAGGTCATAATTATTGGCTCCAGTGAAGCTCCCATGAAGACCGTTGGTGTACAGGAACAGCTACTGACTTCAGTGCAAGAGTTTGCGAATTCTGGGGTACAGTCTCGAATCAGTTTTCTTTTTTTTAAATTTGATTTTAATATTGCATAATGGTTCTGAGGGTATTTCTTTTACTTGTTTAATGTCTTTGAAGTCATTTAAACAGTACATTTTACGTCAGCTAGACCTGAGATTGGTGACATGCTGTGGCATGCTGGTGTTCCATGTGCTTTAAAGCATTCAACTGCTGAAAGTTATTTAATATAAGACAAGGGGGTTTGCAGTTTCCATGAAAAGCATTGGTGTACAGGAACAGCTTCTGACTTCAGTGCAAGAGTTTGGGAGTTCTGGGGTACAGTCTGGAATCAGTTTTCTTTTTTTACAACTTGATATTAATATCTCATAATGGTTCTGAGGGTATTTCTTTTACTTGTTTAATGTCTTTGAAGTCATTTAAACAGTACATTTTACATCAGCTAGTCCTGAAATTGGTGACATGCTACGGCATGCTGGTGTTCCATGTGCTTTAAACCATTCAATTGCTGAAAGTCATTTAATATAATACAAGAGGCAAAGAGGAGAGATGCTTGCAGTACTATTTGAAGCAAGTAAAAGACTGATTTCAAGGTGCTATGAAGAAATAGCTAGGTGGCATGACAATGTATGGAACACATTGACATTGAACCGTAACTAGCCGATGCAGCTGTTTGAAAAAGTCATAAGAATTGGCTCCATTGCATTTACCATGAAGAGCATTGGTGCACTGGAACAGCTCCTGACTTCAGTGCAAGAGTTTTGGAGTTCTAGGGGACAGGATGGAATCAGTTTTCTTTTTTTAAAATTTTATTTTAATATTGCATAATGGTTCTGAGGGTATTTTTTAACTTGTTTAATGTCTTTGAAGTCATTTAAACGGTACATTTTACATCAGCTAGTCCCGAAATCGGTGACATGCTATGGCATGCAGGTGTTCCATGTGCTTTAAACCATTCAATTGCTGAAAGGTATTTAATATAAGACAAGAGGCAAAGAGGAGAGATGCTTGCAGTACTATTTGAAGCAAGGAAAAGACCGATTTCAAGGTGATATGAAGAAATATCTAGGTGGCATGACACTGTATGGAACACATTGACATTGAAACGTAACTGGCCGATGCTGCTGTTTGAAAAGGTCATAAGAATTGGCTCCATCCCAGTTCCCATGCAGAGCATTGGTGCACAGGAACAGCTTCTGACTTTAGTGCATGAGGTTGGGAGTTCTCAAGTCAGTTTTCTTTTTTTTAAATTTGATTTTAATATCTCATAATGGTTCTGAGGGTATTTCTTTTACTTGTTTAATGTCTTTGAAGTCATTTAAACAGTACATTTTACGTCAGCTAGACCTGAGATTGGTGACATGCTGTGGCATGCTGGTGTTCCATGTGCTTTAAACCATTCAATTGCTGAAAGTCATTTAATATAATACAAGAGGCAAAGAGGAGAGATGCTTGCAGTACTATTTGAAGCAAGGAAAAGACTGATTTCAAGGTGATATGAAGAAATAGCTAGGTGGCATGACAATGTATGGAACACATTGACATTGAACCGTAACTAGCCGATGCAGCTGTTTGAAAAGGTCATAAGAATTGGCTCCATATAATTTACAATCAAGAGCATTGGTGCACTGGAACAGCTTCTGACTTCAATGCTTGAGTTTGTGAGTTTTAGGGGACAGGATGGAATCAGTTTTCTTTTTTTAAAATTTGATTTTAATATCGTATAATGGTTCTGAGGGTATTTTTTAACTTGTTTAATGTCTTTGAAGTCATTTAAACGGTACATTTTACATCAGCTAGTCCCGAAATTGGTGACATGCTATGGCATGCTGGTGTTCCATATGCTTTAAACCATTCAATTGCTGAAAGTTATTTAATATAAGACAAGAGGCAAAGAGGAGAGATTCTTGCAGTACTATTTGTAGCAAGGAAAAGACTGATTTCAAGGTGATATGAAGAAATATCTAGGTGGCATGACACTGCATGGAACAAATTGACATTGAAACTTAACTAGCCGATGCTGCTGTTTGAAAAGGTCATAAGAATTGGCACCATCACAAAACCCACGAAGAGCATTGGTGTACAGGAACAGCTTCTGACTTTAGCGCATGAGTTTGGGAGTTCTCGTGTACAGTCTGGAGTCAGTTTTCTTTTTTTTAAATTTGATTTTAATATCTCAAAATGGCTCTGAGGCTATTTATTTACTTGTTGAATGTCTTTGAAGTCATTTAAACTGTATATTTTACATCAGCTAGTCCGGAAATTGGTGACATGCTATGGCATGCTGGTGTTCCATGTGCTTTAAACCATTCAATTGCTGAAAGTTATGTAATATAAGACCAGAGGGTAAGAGAAGAGATGCTTGCAGTACTATTTGAACCAAGGAAAAGACTGATTTCAAGGTGATATGAAGAAATATCTAGGTGGCATGACACTGTATGGACCAAATTGACATTGAAATGTAACTAGCCGATGCTGCTGTTTGAAAAGGTCATAACAATTGGCTCCATTGAAGCTCCCATGAAGACCGTTGGTGTACAGGAACAGCTACTGACTTCAGTGCGAGAGTTTGCGAATTCTGGGGTACAGTCTGGAATCAGTTTTCTTTTTTTTTAATTTGATTTTAATATTGCATAATGGTTCTGAGGGTATTTCTTTTACTTGTTTAATGTCTTTGAAGTCATTTAAACAGTACATTTTACGTCAGCTAGACCTGAGATTGGTGACATGCTGTGGCATGCTGGTGTTCCATGTGCTTTAAACCATTCAATTGCTGAAAGTCATTTAATCTAATACAAGAGGCAAAGAGGAGAGATGCTTGCAGTACTATTTGAAGCAAGGAAAAGACTGATTTCAAGGTGATATGAAGAAATAGCTAGGTGGCATGACAATGTATGGAACACATTGACATTGAACCGTAACTAGCCGATGCAGCTGTTTGAAAACGTCATAAGAATTGGCTCCATAGAATTTATAATCAAGAGCATTGGTGCACTGGAACAGCTTCTGACTTCAGGGCTTGAGTTTGTGAGTTCTAGGGTACAGGATGGAATCAGTTTTCTTTTTTTAAATTTGATTTTAATATCGTATAATGGTTCTGAGGGTATTTTTTAACTTGTTTAATGTCTTTGAAGTCATTTAAACGGTACATTTTACATCAGCTAGTCCCGAAATTGGTGACATGCTATGGCATGCTGGTGTTCCATATGCTTTAAACCATTCAATTGCTGAAAGTTATTTAATATAAGACAAGAGGCAAAGAGGAGAGATGCTTGCAGTACTATTTGAAGCAAGGAAAAGACTGATTTCAAGGTGATATGAAGAAATATCTAGGTGGCATGACACTGTATGGACCACATTGACATTGAAATGTAACTAGCCGATGCTGCTGTTTGAAAAGGTCATAACAATTGGCTCCATTGAAGCTCCCATGAAGACCGTTGGTGTACAGGAACAGCTACTGACTTCAGTGCAAGAGTTTGCGAATTCTGGGGTACAGTCTGGAATCAGTTTTCTTTTTTTTAAATTTGATTTTAATATTGCATAATGGTTCTGAGGGTATTTCTTTTACTTGTTTAATGTCTTTGAAGTCATTTAAACAGTACATTTTACGTCAGCTAGACCTGAGATTGGTGACATGCTGTGGCATGCTGGTGTTCCATGTGCTTTAAAGCATTCAACTGCTGAAAGTTATTTAATATAAGACAAGGGGGTTTGCAGTTTCCGTGAAAAGCATTGGTGTACAGGAACAGCTTCTGACTTCAGTGCAAGAGTTTGGGAGTTCTGGGGTACAGTCTGGAATCAGTTTTCTTTTTTTACAACTTGATATTAATATCTCATAATGGTTCTGAGGGTATTTCTTTTACTTGTTTAATGTCTTTGAAGTCATTTAAACAGTACATTTTACATCAGCTAGTCCTGAAATTGGTGACATGCTACGGCATGCTGGTGTTCCATGTGCTTTAAACCATTCAATTGCTGAAAGTCATTTAATATAATACAAGAGGCAAAGAGGAGAGATGCTTGCAGTACTATTTGAAGCAAGTAAAAGACTGATTTCAAGGTGATATGAAGAAATAGCTAGGTGGCATGACAATGTATGGAACACATTGACATTGAACCGTAACTAGCCGATGCAGCTGTTTGAAAAAGTCATAAGAATTGGCTCCATTGCTTTTACCATGAAGAGCATTGGTGCACTGGAACAGCTCCTGACTTCAGTGCAAGAGTTTTGGAGTTCTAGGGGACAGGATGGAATCAGTTTTCTTTTTTTTAAATTTTATTTTAATATTGCATAATGGTTCTGAGGGTATTTTTTTACTTGTTTAATGTCTTTGAAGTCATTTAAACGGTACATTTTACATCAGCTAGTCCCGAAATCGGTGACATGCTATGGCATGCAGGTGTTCCATGTGCTTTAAACCATTCAATTGCTGAAAGTTATTTAATATAAGACAAGAGGCAAAGAGGAGAGATGCTTGCAGTACTATTTGAAGCGAGGAAAAGACTGATTTCAAGGTGATATGAAGAAATATCTAGGTGGCATGACACTGTATGGAACACATTAACATTGAAACGTAACTGGCCGATGCTGCTGTTTGAAAAGGTCATAAGAATTGGCTCCATCGCAATTCCCATGCAGAGCATTGGTGCACAGGAACAGCTTCTGACTTTAGTGCATGAGTTTGGGAGGTCTCGAGTCAGTTTTCTTTTTTTTAAATTTGATTTTAACATCTCATAATGGTTCTGAGGGTATTTCTTTTACTTGTTTAATGTCTTTGAAGTCATTTAAACAGTACATTTTACGTCAGCTAGACCTGAGATTGGTGACATGCTGTGGCATGCTGGTGTTCCATGTGCTTTAAAGCATTCAACTGCTGAAAGTTATTTAATATAAGACAAGGGGGTTTGCAGTTTCCGTGAAAAGCATTGGTGTACAGGAACAGCTTCTGACTTCAGTGCAAGAGTTTGGGAGTTCTGGGGTACAGTCTGGAATCAGTTTTCTTTTTTTACAACTTGATATTAATATCTCATAATGGTTCTGAGGGTATTTCTTTTACTTGTTTAATGTCTTTGAAGTCATTTAAACAGTACATTTTACATCAGCTAGTCCTGAAATTGGTGACATGCTACGGCATGCTGGTGTTCCATGTGCTTTAAACCATTCAATTGCTGAAAGTCATTTAATATAATACAAGAGGCAAAGAGGAGAGATGCTTGCAGTACTATTTGAAGCAAGTAAAAGACTGATTTCAAGGTGATATGAAGAAATAGCTAGGTGGCATGACAATGTATGGAACACATTGACATTGAACCGTAACTAGCCGATGCAGCTGTTTGAAAAAGTCATAAGAATTGGCTCCATTGCTTTTACCATGAAGAGCATTGGTGCACTGGAACAGCTCCTGACTTCAGTGCAAGAGTTTTGGAGTTCTAGGGGACAGGATGGAATCAGTTTTCTTTTTTTTAAATTTTATTTTAATATTGCATAATGGTTCTGAGGGTATTTTTTTACTTGTTTAATGTCTTTGAAGTCATTTAAACGGTACATTTTACATCAGCTAGTCCCGAAATCGGTGACATGCTATGGCATGCAGGTGTTCCATGTGCTTTAAACCATTCAATTGCTGAAAGTTATTTAATATAAGACAAGAGGCAAAGAGGAGAGATGCTTGCAGTACTATTTGAAGCGAGGAAAAGACTGATTTCAAGGTGATATGAAGAAATATCTAGGTGGCATGACACTGTATGGAACACATTAACATTGAAACGTAACTGGCCGATGCTGCTGTTTGAAAAGGTCATAAGAATTGGCTCCATCGCAATTCCCATGCAGAGCATTGGTGCACAGGAACAGCTTCTGACTTTAGAGCATGAGTTTGGGAGGTCTCGAGTCAGTTTTCTTTTTTTTAAATTTGATTTTAACATCTCATAATGGTTCTGAGGGTATTTCTTTTACTTGTTTAATGTCTTTGAAGTCATTTAAACAGTACATTTTACGTCAGCTAGACCTGAGATTGGTGACATGCTGTGGCATGCTGGTGTTCCATGTGCTTTAAACCATTCAATTGCTGAAAGTTATTTAATATAATACAAGAGGCAAAGAGGAGAGATGCTTGCAGTACTATTTGAAGCAAGGAAAAGACTGATTTCAAGGTGATATGAAGAAATATCTAGGTGGCATGACACTGTATGGAACACATTGACATTGAAACATAACTTGCCAATGCTGCTGTTTGAAAAGGTCATAAGAATTGGCTCCATCGAAGATCTCATGAAGAGCATTGGTGCACAGGAACAGCTTCTGACTTTAGTGCATGAGTTTTGGAGTTCTCGTGTACAGTCTGGAGTCAGTTTTCTTTTTTTTAATTTGATTTTAATATCTCATAATGGCTCTGAGGGTATTTAGTTACTTGTTGAATGTCTTTGAAGTCATTTAAACTGTATATTTTACATCAGCTAGTCCGGAAATTGGTGACATGCTGTGGCATGCTGGTGTTCCATGTGCTTTAAACCATTCAATTGCTGAAAGTTATGTAATATAAGACCAGAGGGTAAGAGAAGAGATGCTTGCAGTACTATTTGAAGCAAGGAAAAGACTGATTTCAAGGTGATATGAAGAAATATCTAGGTGGCATGACACTGTATGGACCACATTGACATTGAAATGTAACTAGCCGATGCTGCTGTTTGAAAAGGTCATAACAATTGGCTCCATTGAAGCTCCCATGAAGACCGTTGGTGTACAGGAACAGCTACTGACTTCAGTGCAAGAGTTTGCGAATTCTGGGGTACAGTCTCGAATCAGTTTTCTTTTTTTTAAATTTGATTTTAATATTGCATAATGGTTCTGAGGGTATTTCTTTTACTTGTTTAATGTCTTTGAAGTCATTTAAACAGTACATTTTACGTCAGCTAGACCTGAGATTGGTGACATGCTGTGGCATGCTGGTGTTCCATGTGCTTTAAAGCATTCAACTGCTGAAAGTTATTTAATATAAGACAAGGGGGTTTGCAGTTTCCATGAAAAGCATTGGTGTACAGGAACAGCTTCTGACTTCAGTGCAAGAGTTTGGGAGTTCTGGGGTACAGTCTGGAATCAGTTTTCTTTTTTTACAACTTGATATTAATATCTCATAATGGTTCTGAGGGTATTTCTTTTACTTGTTTAATGTCTTTGAAGTCATTTAAACAGTACATTTTACATCAGCTAGTCCTGAAATTGGTGACATGCTACGGCATGCTGGTGTTCCATGTGCTTTAAACCATTCAATTGCTGAAAGTCATTTAATATAATACAAGAGGCAAAGAGGAGAGATGCTTGCAGTACTATTTGAAGCAAGTAAAAGACTGATTTCAAGGTGCTATGAAGAAATAGCTAGGTGGCATGACAATGTATGGAACACATTGACATTGAACCGTAACTAGCCGATGCAGCTGTTTGAAAAAGTCATAAGAATTGGCTCGATTGCATTTACCATGAAGAGCATTGGTGCACTGGAACAGCTCCTGACTTCAGTGCAAGAGTTTTGGAGTTCTAGGGGACAGGATGGAATCAGTTTTCTTTTTTTAAAATTTTATTTTAATACTGCATAATGGTTCTGAGGGTATTTTTTAACTTGTTTAATGTCTTTGAAGTCATTTAAACGGTACATTTTACATCAGCTAGTCCCGAAATCGGTGACATGCTATGGCATGCAGGTGTTCCATGTGCTTTAAACCATTCAATTGCTGAAAGTTATTTAATATAAGACAAGAGGCAAAGAGGAGAGATGCTTGCAGTACTATTTGAAGCAAGGAAAAGACCGATTTCAAGGTGATATGAAGAAATATCTAGGTGGCATGACACTGTATGGAACACATTGACATTGAAACGTAACTGGCCGATGCTGCTGTTTGAAAAGGTCATAAGAATTGGCTCCATCGCAGTTCCCATGCAGAGCATTGGTGCACAGGAACAGCTTCTGACTTTAGTGCATGAGTTTGGGAGTTCTCAAGTCAGTTTTCTTTTTTTTAAATTTGATTTTAATATCTCATAATGGTTCTGAGGGTATTTCTTTTACTTGTTTAATGTCTTTGAAGTCATTTAAACAGTACATTTTACGTCAGCTAGACCTGAGATTGGTGACATGCTGTGGCATGCTGGTGTTCCATGTGCTTTAAACCATTCAATTGCTGAAAGTCATTTAATATAATACAAGAGGCAAAGAGGAGAGATGCTTGCAGTACTATTTGAAGCAAGGAAAAGACTGATTTCAAGGTGATATGAAGAAATAGCTAGGTGGCATGACAATGTATGGAACACATTGACATTGAACCGTAACTAGCCGATGCAGCTGTTTGAAAAGGTCATAAGAATTGGCTCCATATAATTTACAATCAAGAGCATTGGTGCACTGGAACAGCTTCTGACTTCAATGCTTGAGTTTGTGAGTTTTAGGGGACAGGATGGAATCAGTTTTCTTTTTTAAAAATTTGATTTTAATATCGTATAATGGTTCTGAGGGTATTTTTTAACTTGTTTAATGTCTTTGAAGTCATTTAAACGGTACATTTTACATCAGCTAGTCCCGAAATTGGTGACATGCTATGGCATGCTGGTGTTCCATATGCTTTAAACCATTCAATTGCTGAAAGTTATTTAATATAAGACAAGAGGCAAAGAGGAGAGATTCTTGCAGTACTATTTGTAGCAAGGAAAAGACTGATTTCAAGGTGATATGAAGAAATATCTAGGTGGCATGACACTGCATGGAACAAATTGACATTGAAACTTAACTAGCCGATGCTGCTGTTTGAAAAGGTCATAAGAATTGGCACCATCACAAAACCCACGAAGAGCATTGGTGTACAGGAACAGCTTCTGACTTTAGCGCATGAGTTTGGGAGTTCTCGTGTACAGTCTGTAGTCAGTTTTCTTTTTTTTAAATTTGATTTTAATATCTCAAAATGGCTCTGAGGCTATTTATTTACTTGTTGAATGTCTTTGAAGTCATTTAAACTGTATATTTTACATCAGCTAGTCCGGAAATTGGTGACATGCTATGGCATGCTGGTGTTCCATGTGCTTTAAACCATTCAATTGCTGAAAGTTATGTAATATAAGACCAGAGGGTAAGAGAAGAGATGCTTGCAGTACTATTTGAACCAAGGAAAAGACTGATTTCAAGGTGATATGAAGAAATATCTAGGTGGCATGACACTGTATGGACCAAATTGACATTGAAATGTAACTAGCCGATGCTGCTGTTTGAAAAGGTCATAACAATTGGCTCCATTGAAGCTCCCATGAAGACCGTTGGTGTACAGGAACAGCTACTGACTTCAGTGCGAGAGTTTGCGAATTCTGGGGTACAGTCTGGAATCAGTTTTCTTTTTTTTTAATTTGATTTTAATATTGCATAATGGTTCTGAGGGTATTTCTTTTACTTGTTTAATGTCTTTGAAGTCATTTAAACAGTACATTTTACGTCAGCTAGACCTGAGATTGGTGACATGCTGTGGCATGCTGGTGTTCCATGTGCTTTAAACCATTCAATTGCTGAAAGTCATTTAATATAATACAAGAGGCAAAGAGGAGAGATGCTTGCAGTACTATTTGAAGCAAGGAAAAGACTGATTTCAAGGTGATATGAAGAAATAGCTAGGTGGCATGACAATGTATGGAACACATTGACATTGAACCGTAACTAGCCGATGCAGCTGTTTGAAAACGTCATAAGAATTGGCTCCATAGAATTTATAATCAAGAGCATTGGTGCACTGGAACAGCTTCTGACTTCAGGGCTTGAGTTTGTGAGTTCTAGGGGACACGATGGAATCAGTTTTCTTTTTTTAAATTTGATTTTAATATCGTATAATGGTTCTGAGGGTATTTTTTAACTTGTTTAATGTCTTTGAAGTCATTTAAACGGTACATTTTACATCAGCTAGTCCCGAAATTGGTGACATGCTATGGCATGCTGGTGTTCCATATGCTTTAAACCATTCAATTGCTGAAAGTTATTTAATATAAGACAAGAGGCAAAGAGGAGAGATGCTTGCAGTACTATTTGAAGCAAGGAAAAGACTGATTTCAAGGTGATATGAAGAAATATCTAGGTGGCATGACACTGTATGGACCACATTGACATTGAAATGTAACTAGCCGATGCTGCTGTTTGAAAAGGTCATAACAATTGGCTCCATTGAAGCTCCCATGAAGACCGTTGGTGTACAGGAACAGCTACTGACTTCAGTGCAAGAGTTTGCGAATTCTGGGGTACAGTCTGGAATCAGTTTTCTTTTTTTTAAATTTGATTTTAATATTGCATAATGGTTCTGAGGGTATTTCTTTTACTTGTTTAATGTCTTTGAAGTCATTTAAACAGTACATTTTACGTCAGCTAGACCTGAGATTGGTGACATGCTGTGGCATGCTGGTGTTCCATGTGCTTTAAAGCATTCAACTGCTGAAAGTTATTTAATATAAGTCAAGGGGGTTTGCAGTTTCCGTGAAAAGCATTGGTGTACAGGAACAGCTTCTGACTTCAGTGCAAGAGTTTGGGAGTTCTGGGGTACAGTCTGGAATCAGTTTTCTTTTTTTACAACTTGATATTAATATCTCATAATGGTTCTGAGGGTATTTCTTTTACTTGTTTAATGTCTTTGAAGTCATTTAAACAGTACATTTTACATCAGCTAGTCCTGAAATTGGTGACATGCTACGGCATGCTGGTGTTCCATGTGCTTTAAACCATTCAATTGCTGAAAGTCATTTAATATAATACAAGAGGCAAAGAGGAGAGATGCTTGCAGTACTATTTGAAGCAAGTAAAAGACTGATTTCAAGGTGATATGAAGAAATAGCTAGGTGGCATGACAATGTATGGAACACATTGACATTGAACCGTAACTAGCCGATGCAGCTGTTTGAAAAAGTCATAAGAATTGGCTCCATTGCTTTTACCATGAAGAGCATTGGTGCACTGGAACAGCTCCTGACTTCAGTGCAAGAGTTTTGGAGTTCTAGGGGACAGGATGGAATCAGTTTTCTTTTTTTTAAATTTTATTTTAATATTGCATAATGGTTCTGAGGGTATTTTTTTACTTGTTTAATGTCTTTGAAGTCATTTAAACGGTACATTTTACATCAGCTAGTCCCAAAATCGGTGACATGCTATGGCATGCAGGTGTTCCATGTGCTTTAAACCATTCAATTGCTGAAAGTTATTTAATATAAGACAAGAGGCAAAGAGGAGAGATGCTTGCAGTACTATTTGAAGCGAGGAAAAGACTGATTTCAAGGTGATATGAAGAAATATCTAGGTGGCATGACACTGTATGGAACACATTAACATTGAAACGTAACTGGCCGATGCTGCTGTTTGAAAAGGTCATAAGAATTGGCTCCATCGCAATTCCCATGCAGAGCATTGGTGCACAGGAACAGCTTCTGACTTTAGTGCATGAGTTTGGGAGGTCTCGAGTCAGTTTTCTTTTTTTTAAATTTGATTTTAACATCTCATAATGGTTCTGAGGGTATTTCTTTTACTTGTTTAATGTCTTTGCAGTCATTTAAACAGTACATTTTACGTCAGCTAGACCTGAGATTGGTGACATGCTGTGGCATGCTGGTGTTCCATGTGCTTTAAACCATTCAATTGCTGAAAGTTATTTAATATAATACAAGAGGCAAAGAGGAGAGATGCTTGCAGTACTATTTGAAGCAAGGAAAAGACTGATTTCAAGGTGATATGAAGAAATATCTAGGTGGCATGACACTGTATGGAACACATTGACATTGAAACATAACTTGCCAATGCTGCTGTTTGAAAAGGTCATAAGAATTGGCTCCATCAAAGATCTCATGAAGAGCATTGGTGCACAGGAACAGCTTCTGACTTTAGTGCATGAGTTTTGGAGTTCTCGTGTACAGTCTGGAGTCAGTTTTCTTTTTTTTAATTTGATTTTAATATCTCATAATGGCTCTGAGGGTATTTAGTTACTTGTTGAATGTCTTTGAAGTCATTTAAACTGTATATTTTACATCAGCTAGTCCGGAAATTGGTGACATGCTGTGGCATGCTGGTGTTCCATGTGCTTTAAACCATTCAATTGCTGAAAGTTATGTAATATAAGACCAGAGGGTAAGAGAAGAGATGCTTGCAGTACTATTTGAAGCAAGGAAAAGACTGATTTCAAGGTGATATGAAGAAATATCTAGGTGGCATGACACTGTATGGACCACATTGACATTGAAATGTAACTAGCCGATGCTGCTGTTTGAAAAGGTCATAACAATTGGCTCCATTGAAGCTCCCATGAAGACCGTTGGTGTACAGGAACAGCTACTGACTTCAGTGCAAGAGTTTGCGAATTCTGGGGTACAGTCTCGAATCAGTTTTCTTTTTTTTAAATTTGATTTTAATATTGCATAATGGTTCTGAGGGTATTTCTTTTACTTGTTTAATGTCTTTGAAGTCATTTAAACAGTACATTTTACGTCAGCTAGACCTGAGATTGGTGACATGCTGTGGCATGCTGGTGTTCCATGTGCTTTAAAGCATTCAACTGCTGAAAGTTATTTAATATAAGACAAGGGGGTTTGCAGTTTCCATGAAAAGCATTGGTGTACAGGAACAGCTTCTGACTTCAGTGCAAGAGTTTGGGAGTTCTGGGGTACAGTCTGGAATCAGTTTTCTTTTTTTACAACTTGATATTAATATCTCATAATGGTTCTGAGGGTATTTCTTTTACTTGTTTAATGTCTTTGAAGTCATTTAAACAGTACATTTTACATCAGCTAGTCCTGAAATTGGTGACATGCTACGGCATGCTGGTGTTCCATGTGCTTTAAACCATTCAATTGCTGAAAGTCATTTAATATAATACAAGAGGCAAAGAGGAGAGATGCTTGCAGTACTATTTGAAGCAAGTAAAAGACTGATTTCAAGGTGCTATGAAGAAATAGCTAGGTGGCATGACAATGTATGGAACACATTGACATTGAACCGTAACTAGCCGATGCAGCTGTTTGAAAAAGTCATAAGAATTGGCTCGATTGCATTTACCATGAAGAGCATTGGTGCACTGGAACAGCTCCTGACTTCAGTGCAAGAGTTTTGGAGTTCTAGGGGACAGGATGGAATCAGTTTTCTTTTTTTAAAATTTTATTTTAATACTGCATAATGGTTCTGAGGGTATTTTTTAACTTGTTTAATGTCTTTGAAGTCATTTAAACGGTACATTTTACATCAGCTAGTCCCGAAATCGGTGACATGCTATGGCATGCAGGTGTTCCATGTGCTTTAAACCATTCAATTGCTGAAAGTTATTTAATATAAGACAAGAGGCAAAGAGGAGAGATGCTTGCAGTACTATTTGAAGCAAGGAAAAGACCGATTTCAAGGTGATATGAAGAAATATCTAGGTGGCATGACACTGTATGGAACACATTGACATTGAAACGTAACTGGCCGATGCTGCTGTTTGAAAAGGTCATAAGAATTGGCTCCATCGCAGTGCCCATGCAGAGCATTGGTGCACAGGAACAGCTTCTGACTTTAGTGCATGAGTTTGGGAGTTCTCAAGTCAGTTTTCTTTTTTTTAAATTTGATTTTAATATCTCATAATGGTTCTGAGGGTATTTCTTTTACTTGTTTAATGTCTTTGAAGTCATTTAAACAGTACATTTTACGTCAGCTAGACCTGAGATTGGTGACATGCTGTGGCATGCTGGTGTTCCATGTGCTTTAAACCATTCAATTGCTGAAAGTCATTTAATATAATACAAGAGGCAAAGAGGAGAGATGCTTGCAGTACTATTTGAAGCAAGGAAAAGACTGATTTCAAGGTGATATGAAGAAATAGCTAGGTGGCATGACAATGTATGGAACACATTGACATTGAACCGTAACTAGCCGATGCAGCTGTTTGAAAAGGTCATAAGAATTGGCTCCATATAATTTACAATCAAGAGCATTGGTGCACTGGAACAGCTTCTGACTTCAATGCTTGAGTTTGTGAGTTTTAGGGGACAGGATGGAATCAGTTTTCTTTTTTTAAAATTTGATTTTAATATCGTATAATGGTTCTGAGGGTATTTTTTAACTTGTTTAATGTCTTTGAAGTCATTTAAACGGTACATTTTACATCAGCTAGTCCCGAAATTGGTGACATGCTATGGCATGCTGGTGTTCCATATGCTTTAAACCATTCAATTGCTGAAAGTTATTTAATATAAGACAAGAGGCAAAGAGGAGAGATTCTTGCAGTACTATTTGTAGCAAGGAAAAGACTGATTTCAAGGTGATATGAAGAAATATCTAGGTGGCATGACACTGCATGGAACAAATTGACATTGAAACTTAACTAGCCGATGCTGCTGTTTGAAAAGGTCATAAGAATTGGCACCATCACAAAACCCACGAAGAGCATTGGTGTACAGGAACAGCTTCTGACTTTAGCGCATGAGTTTGGGAGTTCTCGTGTACAGTCTGGAATCAGTTTTCTTTTTTTTAAATTTGATTTTAATATCTCAAAATGGCTCTGAGGCTATTTATTTACTTGTTGAATGTCTTTGAAGTCATTTAAACTGTATATTTTACATCAGCTAGTCCGGAAATTGGTGACATGCTATGGCATGCTGGTGTTCCATGTGCTTTAAACCATTCAATTGCTGAAAGTTATGTAATATAAGACCAGAGGGTAAGAGAAGAGATGCTTGCAGTACTATTTGAACCAAGGAAAAGACTGATTTCAAGGTGATATGAAGAAATATCTAGGTGGCATGACACTGTATGGACCAAATTGACATTGAAATGTAACTAGCCGATGCTGCTGTTTGAAAAGGTCATAACAATTGGCTCCATTGAAGCTCCCATGAAGACCGTTGGTGTACAGGAACAGCTACTGACTTCAGTGCGAGAGTTTGCGAATTCTGGGGTACAGTCTGGAATCAGTTTTCTTTTTTTTTAATTTGATTTTAATATTGCATAATGGTTCTGAGGGTATTTCTTTTACTTGTTTAATGTCTTTGAAGTCATTTAAACAGTACATTTTACGTCAGCTAGACCTGAGATTGGTGACATGCTGTGGCATGCTGGTGTTCCATGTGCTTTAAACCATTCAATTGCTGAAAGTCATTTAATATAATACAAGAGGCAAAGAGGAGAGATGCTTGCAGTACTATTTGAAGCAAGGAAAAGACTGATTTCAAGGTGATATGAAGAAATAGCTAGGTGGCATGACAATGTATGGAACACATTGACATTGAACCGTAACTAGCCGATGCAGCTGTTTGAAAACGTCATAAGAATTGGCTCCATAGAATTTATAATCAAGAGCATTGGTGCACTGGAACAGCTTCTGACTTCAGGGCTTGAGTTTGTGAGTTCTAGGGGACACGATGGAATCAGTTTTCTTTTTTTAAATTTGATTTTAATATCGTATAATGGTTCTGAGGGTATTTTTTAACTTGTTTAATGTCTTTGAAGTCATTTAAACGGTACATTTTACATCAGCTAGTCCCGAAATTGGTGACATGCTATGGCATGCTCGTGTTCCATATGCTTTAAACCATTCAATTGCTGAAAGTTATTTAATATAAGACAAGAGGCAAAGAGGAGAGATGCTTGCAGTACTATTTGAAGCAAGGAAAAGACTGATTTCAAGGTGATATGAAGAAATATCTAGGTGGCATGACACTGTATGGAACACATTGACATTGAAACTTAACTAGCCGATGCTGCTGTTTGAAAAGGTCATAAGAATTGGCACCATCACAAAACCCACGAAGAGCATTGGTGCACAGGAACAGCTTCTGACTTTAGCACATGAGTTTGGGAGTTCTCGTGTACAGTCTGGAGTCAGTTTTCCTTTTTTAAAATTTGATTTTAATATCTCAAAATGGCTCTGAGGGTATTTATTTACTTGTTGAATGTCTTTGAAGTCATTTAAACTGTATATTTTACATCAGCTAGTCCGGAAATTGATGACATGCTATGGCATGCTGGTGTTCCATGTGCTTTAAACCATTCAATTGCTGAAAGTTATTTAATATAAGACAAGAGGCAAAGAGGAGAGAAGCTTGCAGTAATATTTGAAGCAAGGAAAAGACTGATTTCAAGGTGACATGAAGAAATATCTTGGTGCCATGACACTGTATGGAACACATTGACATTGAAACGTAACTAGCAGATGCTGCTGTTTGAAAAGGTCATAAGAATTGGCTCAATTGCAGCTTCCATGAAAACCGTTGGTGTACAGGAACAGCTTCTGACTTCAGTGCAAGCGTTTGGGAGTTCTGGGGTACAGTCTGGAATCAGTTTTCTTTTTTTAAAATTTGATTTTAATATCTCATAATGGTTCTGAGGGTATTTCTTTTACTTGTTTAATGTCTTTGAAGTCATTTAAACGGTACATTTTACATCAGCTAGTCCCGAAATTGGTGACATGCTATGGCATGCTGGTGTTCCATATGCTTTAAACCATTCAATTGCTGAAAGTTATTTAATATAAGACAAGAGGCAAAGAGGAGAGATGCTTGCAGTACTATTTGAAGCAAGGAAAAGACTGATTTCAAGGTGATATGAAGAAATATCTAGGTGGCATGACACTGTATGGAACACATAGACATTGAAACTTAACTAGCCGATGCTGCTGTTTGAAAAGGTCATAAGAATTGGCACCATCACAAAACCCACGAAGAGCATTGGTGCACAGGAACAGCTTCTGACTTTAGCACATGAGTTTGGGAGTTCTCGTGTACAGTCTGGAGTCAGTTTTCCTTTTTTAAAATTTGATTTTAATATCTCAAAATGGCTCTGAGGGTATTTATTTACTTGTTGAATGTCTTTGAAGTCATTTAAACTGTATATTTTACATCAGCTAGTCCGGAAATTGGTGACATGCTATGGCATGCTGGTGTTCCATGTGCTTTAAACCATTCAATTGCTGAAAGTTATTTAATATAAGACAAGAGGCAAAGAGGAGAGAAGCTTGCAGTAATATTTGAAGCAAGGAAAAGTCTGATTTCAAGGTGACATGAAGAAATATCTTGGTGCCATGACACTGTATGGAACACATTGACATTGAAACGTAACTAGCAGATGATGCTGTTTGAAAAGGTCATAAGAATTGGCTCAATTGCAGCTTCCATGAAGACCGTTGGTGTACAGGAACAGCTTCTGACTTCAGTGCAAGCGTTTGGGAGTTCTGGGGTACAGTCTGGAATCAGTTTTCTTTTTTTAAAATTTGATTTTAATATCTCATAATGGTTCTGAGGGTATTTCTTTTACTTGTTTAATGTCTTTGAAGTCATTTAAACAGTACATTTTACGTCAGCTAGACCTGAGATTGGTGACATGCTGTGGCATGCTGGTGTTCCATGTGCTTTAAACCATTCAATTGCTGAAAGTAATTTAATATAATACAAGAGGCAAAGAGGAGAGATGCTTGCAGTACTATTTGAAGCAAGGAAAAGACTGATTTCAAGGTGATATGAAGAAATATCTAGGTGGCATGACACTGTATGGAACACATTGACATTGAAACATAACTAGCCGATGCTGCCGTTTGAAAAGGTCATAGGAATTGGCTTCATTGCAGTTCTCATGAAGGGCATGGGTGCACAGGAACAGCTTCTGAATTTATCGCATGAGTTTGGGAGTTCTCGTGTACATTCTGGAGTGAGTTTTCTTTTTTTTAAATTTGATTTTAATATCTCATAATGGTTCTGAGGGTATTTTTTAACTTGTTTAATGTCTTTGAAGTCATTTAAACAGTACATTTTATGTCAGCTAGTCCTGAGATTGGTGACATGCTGTGGCTTGCTGGTGTTCCATGTGCTTTAAATCATTCAACTGCTGAGAGTTATTTAATATAAGACAAGGGGGTTTGCAGTTTCCATGAAAAGCATTGGTGTACAGGAACAGCTTCTGACTTCAGTGCAAGAGTTTGGGAGTTCTGGGGTACAGTCTGGAATCAGTTTTCTTTTTTTACAACTTGATATTAATATCTCATAAGTTCTGAGGGTATTTCTTTTACTTGTTTAATGTCTTTGAAGTCATTTAAACAGTACTTTTTACGTCAGCTAGACCTGAGATTGGTGACATGCTGTGGCATGCTGGTGTTCCATGTGCTTTAAACCATTCAATTGCTGAAAGTTATTTAATATAATACAAGAGGCAAAGAGGAGAGATGCTTGCAGTACTATTTGAAGCAAGTAAAAGACTGATTTCAAGGTGCTATGAAGAAATAGCTAGGTGGCATGACAATGTATGAAACACATTGACATTGAACCGTAACTAGCCGATGCAGCTGTTTGAAAAAGTCATAAGAATTGGCTCCATTGCATTTACCATGAAGAGCATTGGTGCACTGGAACAGCTCCTGACTTCAGTGCAAGAGTTTTGGAGTTCTAGGGGACAGGATGGAATCAGTTTTCTTTTTTTTAAATTTTATTTTAATATTGCATAATGGTTCTGAGGGTATTTTTTAACTTGTTTAATGTCTTTGAAGTCATTTAAACGGTACATTTTACATCAGCTAGTCCCGAAATCGGTGACATGTTATGGCATGCAGGTGTTCCATGTGCTTTAAACCATTCAATTGCTGTAAGTTATTTAATATAAGACAAGAGGCAAAGAGGAGAGATGCTTGCAGTACTATTTGAAGCAAGGAAAAGACTGATTTCAAGGTGATATGAAGAAATATCTAGGTGGCATGACACTGTATGGAACACATTGACATTGAAACGTAACTGGCCGATGCTGCTGTTTGAAAAGGTCATAAGAATTGGCTCCATCGCAGTTCCCATGCAGAGCATTGCTGCACAGGAACTGCTTCTGACTTTAGTGCATGAGTTTGGGAGTTCTCGAGTCAGTTTTCTTTTTTTTAAATTTTATTTTAATATTGCATAATGGTTCTGAGGGTATTTTTTAACTTGTTTAATGTCTTTGAAGTCATTTAAACGGTACATTTTACATCAGCTAGTCCCGAAATCGGTGACATGTTATGGCATGCAGGTGTTCCATGTGCTTTAAACCATTCAATTGCTGAAAGTTATTTAATATAAGACAAGAGGCAAAGAGGAGAGATGCTTGCAGTACTATTTGAAGCAAGGAAAAGACTGATTTCAAGGTGATATGAAGAAATATCCAGGTGGCATGACACTGTATGGAACACATTGACATAGAAACATAACTAGCCGATGCTGTTGTTTGAACAGGTCATAAGAATTGGCTCCACTGGAGTTCCCATGAAGGGCATTGGTGCACAGGAACAGCTTCTGACTTTATCACATGACTTTGGGAGTTCTCGTGTACAGTCTGGGGTCAATTTTCTTTTTTTAAAATTTGATTTTAATATCTCATAATGGTTCTGAGGGTATTTGTTTACTTGTTTAATGTCTTTGAAGTCATTTAAACAGTACATTCTGCCTCAGCTAGTCCTGAGATTGGTGACATGCTGTGGCTTGCTGGTGTTCCATGTGCTTTAAAGCATTCAACTGCTGAAAGTTATTTAATATAAGACAAGAGGGTAAGAGGAGAGAAACTTGCAGTACTATTTGAAGCAAGGAAAAGACTGATTTCAAGGTGATATGAAGAAATATCTAGGTGGCATGACACTGTATGGAACACATTGACATTGAAACGTATTTAGCAGATGCTGCTGTTTGAAAGGTCATTAGAATTGGCTCCATTGTAGTTTCCATGAAAAGCATGGGTGTACAGGAACAGCTTCTGACTTCAGTGCAAGAGTTTGGGAGTTCTGGGGTACAGTCTGGATTCAGATTTCTTTTTTTACAACTTGATATTAATATTGCATAAAGGTTCTGAGGGTATTTTTTAACTTGTTTAATGTCTTTGAAGTCATTTAAACGATACATTTTACATCAGCTAATCCTGAAATTGGTGACATGCTACGGCATGCTGGTGTTCCATGTGCTTTAAACCATTCAATTTCTGAAAGTTATTTAATATAAGACAAGAGGCAAAGAGGATAGATGCTTGCAGTACTATTTGGAGCAAGGAAAAGACTGATTTCAAGGTGATATGAAGAAATATCTAGGTGGCATTACACTGTATGGAACACATTGACATTGAAACGTAACTAGCCAATGCTGCTGTTTGAAAAGGTCATAAGAATTCGCTCCATCAAAGATCCCATGAAGAGCATTGGTGAACAGGAACAGCTTCTGACTTCAGTGCATGAGTTTGTGAGTTCTAGGGGACAGGATGGGATCAGTTTTCTTTTTTTAAAATTTGATTTTAATATTACATAATGGTTCTGAGGGTATTTTTTAACTTGTTTAATGTCTTTGAAGTCATTTAAACAGTACATTTTACATCAGCTAATACCGAAATTGGTGACATGCTATGGCATGCTGGCGTTTCATGTGCTTTAAACCATTCAATTGCTGAAAGTTATTTCATATAAGACAAGAGGCAAAGAGGAGAGAAGCTTGTAGTACTATTTGAAGCAAGAAAAAGACTGATTTCAAGGTGAAATGAAGAAATATCTTGGTGCCATGACACTGTATGGAACACATTGACATTGAAATGTAAGTAGCAGATACTGCTGTTTTAAAGGGTCATAAGAATTGACTCAATTGCAGCTCCCATGAAGACTGTTGGTGTACAGGAACAGCTTCTGACTTCAGTGCAAGCGTTTGGGAGTTCTGGGGTACAGTCTGGAATCAGTTTTCTTTTTTTACAACTTGATATTAATATTGCATAAAGGTTCTGAGGGTATTTTTTAACTTGTTTAATGTCTTTGAAGTCATTTAAACGGTACATTTTACATCAGCTAGTCCTGAAATTGGTGACATACTACGGCATGCTGGTGTTCCATGTGCTTTAAACCATTCAATTGCTGAAAGTTATTTAATATAAGACAAGAGGGTAAGAGGAGAGAAACTTGCAGTACTATTTGAAGCAAGGAAAAGACTGATTTCAAGGTGATATGAAGAAATATCTAGGTGGCATGACACTGTATGGAACACATTGACATTGAAACGTATTTAGCAGATGCTGCTGTTTGAAAGGTCATTAGAATTGGCTCCATTGCAGTTTCCATGAAAAGCATTGGTGTACAGGAACAGCTTCTGACTTCAGTGCAAGAGTTTGGGAGTTCTGGGGTACAGTCTGGAATCAGTTTTCTTTTTTTACAACTTGATATTAATATTGCAAAAAAGGTTCTGAGGGTATTTTTTAACTTGTTTAATGTCTTTGAAGTCATTTAAACGGTACATTTTACATCAGCTAGTCCTGAAATTGGTGACATGCTACGGCATGCTGGTGTTCCATGTGCTTTAAACCATTCAATTGCTGAAAGTTATTTAATATAAGACAAGAGGCAAAGAGGATAGATGCTTGCAGTACTATTTGGAGCAAGGAAAAGACTGATTTCAAGGTGATATGAAGAAATATCTAGGTGTCATTACACTGTATGGAACACATTGACATTGAAACGTAACTAGCCAATGCTGCTGTTTGAAAAGGTCATAAGAATTCGCTCCATCTAATATCACATGAAGAGCATTGGTGAACAGGAACAGCTTCTGACTTCAGTGCATGAGTTTGTGAGTTCTAGGGGACAGGATGGAATCAGTTTTCTTTTTTTTAAATTTGATTTTAATATTGCATAATGGTTCTGAGGGTATTTTTTAACTTGTTTAATGTCTTTGAAGTCATTTAAACAGTACATTTTACATCAGATAATCCCGAAATTGGTGACATGCTATGGCATGCTGATGTTTCATGTGCTTTAAACCATTCAATTGCTGAAAGTTATTTCATATAAGACAAGAGGCAAAGAGGAGAGAAGCTTGTAGTACTATTTGAAGCAAGAAAAAGACTGATTTCAAGGTGAAATGAAGAAATATCTTGGTGCCATGACACTGTATGGAACACATTGACATTGAAATGTAAGTAGCAGATACTGCTGTTTTAAAGGGTCATAAGAATTGACTCAATTGCAGCTCCCATGAAGACTGTTGGTGTACAGGAACAGCTTCTGACTTCAGTGCAAGCGTTTGGGAGTTCTGGGGTACAGTCTGGAATCAATTTTCTTTTTTTACAACTTGATATTAATATTGCATAAAGGTTCTGAGGGTATTTTTTAACTTGTTTAATGTCTTTGAAGTCATTTAAACGGTACATTTTACATCAGCTAGTCCTGAAATTGGTGACATACTACGGCATGCTGGTGTTCCATGTGCTTTAAACCATTCAATTGCTGAAAGTTATTTAATATAAGACAAGAGGGTAAGAGGAGAGAAACTTGCAGTACTATTTGAAGCAAGGAAAAGACTGATTTCAAGGTGATATGAAGAAATATCTAGGTGGCATGACACTGTATGGAACACATTGACATTGAAACGTATTTAGCAGATGCTGCTGTTTGAAAGGTCATTAGAATTGGCTCCATTGCAGTTTCCATGAAAAGCATTGGTGTACAGGAACAGCTTCTGACTTCAGTGCAAGAGTTTGGGAGTTCTGGGGTACAGTCTGGAATCAGTTTTCTTTTTTTACAACTTGATATTAATATTGCAAAAAAGGTTCTGAGGGTATTTTTTAACTTGTTTAATGTCTTTGAAGTCATTTAAACGGTACATTTTACATCAGCTAGTCCTGAAATTGGTGACATGCTACGGCATGCTGGTGTTCCATGTGCTTTAAACCAGTCAATTGCTGAAAGTTATTTAATATAAGACAAGAGGCAAAGAGGATAGATGCTTGCAGTACTATTTGGAGCAAGGAAAAGACTGATTTCAAGGTGATATGAAGAAATATCTAGGTGTCATTACACTGTATGGAACACATTGACATTGAAACGTAACTAGCCAATGCTGCTGTTTGAAAAGGTCATAAGAATTCGCTCCATCTAATATCACATGAAGAGCATTGGTGAACAGGAACAGCTTCTGACTTCAGTGCATGAGTTTGTGAGTTCTAGGGGACAGGATGGAATCAGTTTTCTTTTTTTTAAATTTGATTTTAATATTGCATAATGGTTCTGAGGGTATTTTTTAACTTGTTTAATGTCTTTGAAGTCATTTAAACAGTACATTTTACATCAGATAATCCCGAAATTGGTGACATGCTATGGCATGCTGATGTTTCATGTGCTTTAAACCATTCAATTGTTGAAAGTTATTTAATATAAGACAAGAGGCAAAGAGGAGAGAAGCTTGCAGTACTATTTGAAGCAAGGAAAAGACTGCTTTCAAGGTGAAATGAAGAAATATCTTGGTGCCATGACACTGTATGGAACACATTGACATTGAAATGTAAGTAGCAGATACTGCTGTTTGAAAGGGTCATAAGAATTGACTCCATGGTTGCTCCCATGAAGAACATTGGTGCACTGTTAACAGTTTCTGCTTTCATTGCATGAGGTTGGGAGTTCATGGGTACAGTATTGGATCGGTGTTCCTTTCTTTCAAATTTGATTTTAATATGTCATAATGATTCTGATGGAATTTTTTAACTTGTTGAATGTCTTTGAAGTCATTTAAACTGAATATTTTACATCAGCTAGTCCGGAAATTGGTGACATGCTATGGCATGCTGGTGTTCCATGTGCTTTAAACCATTCAATTGCTGAAAGTTATATAATGTAAGACCAGAGGGTAAGAGAAGAGATGCTTGCAGTACTATCTGAAGCAAGGAAAAGACTGATTTCAAGGTGATATGAAGAAATATCTAGGTGGCATGACACTGTATGGAACACATTGACATTGAAATGTAACCTGCCGATGCTGCTGTTTGAAAAGGTCATAAGAATTGGCTCCATTGGAGCTTTCATGAAGAGCATTGGTGTACAGGAACAGCTTCTGACTTCAGTGCAAGAGTTTGGGAGTTCTGGCGTACAGTCTGGAATCAGTTTACTTGTTTAAAATCTGATTTTAATATCTCATAATGGTTCTGAGGGTATTTCTTTTACTTGTTTAATGTCTTTGAAGTCATTTAAACAGTAAATTTTATGTCAGCTAGACCTGAGATTGGTGACATGCTGTGGCATGCTGGTTCTCCATGTGCTTTAAAGCTTTCAACTGCTGAAAGTTATTTAATATAAGACAAGAGGCTAAGAGGAGAGAAACTTGCAGTACTATTTGAAGCAAGGAAAAGACTGATTTCAAGGTGATCTGAAGAAATCGCTAGGTGTCATGACAATGTATGGAACACATTGACATTGAACCGTAACTAGCCGATGAAGCTGTTTGAAAAAGTCATAAGAATTGGCTCCATTGCATTTACCATGAAGAGCATTGGTGCACTGGAACAGCTGCTGACTTCTGTTCATGAGTTTGTGAGTTCTAGGGGACAGGATGGAATCAGTTTTCTTTTTTTTAAATTTTGTTTTAATATTGCATAATGGTTCTGAGGGTATTTTTTAACTTGTTTAATGTCTTTGAAGTCATTTAAACGGTACATTTTACATCAGCTAGTCCCGAAATCGGTGACATGCTATGGCATGCAGGTGTTCCATGTGCTTTAAACCATTCAATTGCGGAAAGTTATTTAATATAAGACAAGAGGCAAAGAGGAGAAATGCTTGCAGAACTATTTGAAGCAAGAAAAAGACTGATTTCAAGGTGATATGAAGAAATAGCTAGGTGGCATGACACTGTATGGAACACATTGACATTGAAACGTAACTGGCCGATGCTGCTGTTTGAAAAGGTCATAAGAATTGGCTCCATCGCAGCTCCCATGCAGAGCATTGGTGCACAGGAACAGCTTCTGACTTTAGTGCATGAGTTTGGGAGTTCTCGAGTCAGTTTTCTTTTTTTTAAATTTGATTTTAATATCTCATAATGGTTCTGAGGGTATTTCTTTTACTTGTTTAATGTCTTTGAAGTCATTTAAACAGTACATTTTACGTCAGCTAGACCTGAGATTGGTGACATGCTGTGGCATGCTGGTGTTCCATGTGCTTTAAAGCATTCAACTGCTGAAAGTTATTTAATATAAGGCAAGAGGCTAAGAGGAGAGAAACTTGCAGTACTATTTGAAGCAAGGAAAAGACTGATTTCAAGGTGATATGAAGAAATAGCTAGGTAGCATGACCATGTATGGAACACGTTGACATTGAAACGTATCTAGCAGATGCTGCTGTTTGAAAAGGTCATAAGAATTGGCTCCATAGAATTTACCATCAAGAGCATTGGTGCACTGGAACAGCTTTTGAGTTCGGGAGTTCTGGGGGACAGGATGGAATCAGTTTTCTTTTTTTAAAATTTGATTTTAATATCGTATAATGGTTCTGAGGATATTTTTTAACTTGTTTAATGTCTTTGAAGTCATTTAAACGGTACATTTTACATCAGCTAGTCCCGAAATTGGTAACATGCTATGGCATGCTGGTGTTCCATATGCTTTAAAACATTCAATTGCTGAAAGTTATTTAATATAAGACAAGAGGCAAAGAGGAGAGATGCTTGCAGTACTATTTGAAGCAAGGAAAAGACTGATTTCAAGGTGATATGAAGAAATATCTAGGTGGCATGACACTGTATGGAACACATTGACATTGAAACTTAACTAGCCGATGCTGCTGTTTGAAAAGGTCATAAGAATTGGCACCATCACAAATCCCACGAAGAGCATTGGTGCACAGGAACAGCTTCTGAATTTAGTACATGAGTTTGGGAGTTCTCGTGTACAGTCTGGAGTCAGTTTTCTTTTTTTTAAATTTGATTTTAATATCTCATAATGGCTCTGAGGGTATTTATTTACTTGTTGAATGTATTTGAAGTCATTTAAACTGTATATTTTACATCAGCTAGTCCGGAAATTGGTGACATGCTATGGCATGCTGGTGTTCCATGTGCTTTAAACCATTCAATTGCTGAAAGTTATTTAATATAAGACAAGAAGCAAAGAGGAGAGAAGCTTGCAGTACTATTTGAAGCAAGGAAAAGACTGATTTCAAGGTGACATGAAGAAATATCTTGGTGCCATGACACTGTATGGAACACATTGACATTGAAACGTAACTAGCAGATGCTGCTGTTTGAAAAGGTCATAAGAATTGGCTCAATTGCAGCTCCTATGAAGACTGTTGGTGTACAGGAACAGCTTCTGACTTCAGTGCAAGCGTTTGGGAGTTCTGGGGTACAGTCTGGAATCAGTTTTCTTTTTTTAAAATTTGATTTTAATATCTCATAATGGTTCTGAGGGTATTTCTTTTACTTGTTTAATGTCTTTGAAGTCATTTAAACAGTACATTTTACGTCAGCTAGACCTGAGATTGTTGACATGCTGTGGCATGCTGGTGTTCCATGTGCTTTAAACCATTCAATTGCTGAAAGTAATTTAATATAATACAAGAGGCAAAGAGGAGAGATGCTTGCAGTACTATTTGAAGTAAGGAAAAGACTGATTTCAAGGTGATATGAAGAAATAGCTAGGTGGCATGACAATGTATGGAACACATTGACATTGAACCGTAACTAGCCGATGCAGCTGTTTGAAAAAGTCATAAGAATTGGCTCCACTACATTTACCATGAAGAGCATTGGTGCACTGGAACAGCTCCTGACTTCAATGCAAGAGTTTTGGAGTTCTAGGGGACAGGATGGAATCAGTTTTCTTTTTTTAAAATTTTATTTTAATATTGCATAATGGTTCTGAGGGTATTTATTTACTTGTTTAATGTCTGTGAAGTCATTTAAACGGTACATTTTACATCAGCTAGTCCCTAAATCGGTGACATGCTATGGCATGCAGGTGTTCCATGTGCTTTAAACCATTCAATTGCTGAAAGTTATTTAATATAAGACAAGAGGCAAAGAGGAGAGAAGCTTGCAGTACTATTTGAAGCAAGGAAAAGACTGATTTCCAGGTGACATAAAGAAATATCTTGGTGCCATGACACTGTATGGAAAACATTGACATTGAAATGTAACTAGCAGATGCTGCTGTTTGAAAGGGTCATAAGAATTGACTCTTACTGATTCCCATGAAGAACATTTGTGCACTGTTAACAGTTTCTGCCTGTACTTGGGTACAGTATTGGATCGGTGTTCTTTTTTTTCAAATTTGATTTTAATATGTCATAATGGTTCTGAGGGTATTTCTTGTACTTGTTTAATGTCTTTGAAGTCATTTAAACAGTACATTTTACGTCAGCTAGACCTGACATTGGTGACATGCTGCGGCATGCTGGTGTTCCATGTGCTTTAAACCATTCAATTGCTGAAAGTTATTTAATATAATACAAGAGGCAAAGAGGAGAGATGCTTGCAGTACTATTTGAAGCAAGGAAAAGACTGATTTCAAGGTGATATGAAGAAATATCTAGGTGGCATGCCACTGTATGGAACACATTGACATTGAAACATAACTAGCCGATGCTGCTATTTGTAAAGGTCATAAGAATTGGCTCCATTGCAGTTCCCATGAAGGGCATTGGTGCACAGGAACAGCTTCTGACATTATCGCATGAGTTTGGGAGTTCTCGTGTACAGTCTGGAGTCAGTTTTCTTTTTTTAAAATTTGATTTTAATATCTCATAATGGTTCTGAGGGTATTTGTTTACTTGTTTAATGTCTTTGAAGTCATTTAAACGGTACATTTTACATCAGCTAGTCCCGAAATCGGTGACATGCTATGGCATGTAGGTGTTCCATGTGCTTTAAACCATTCAATTGCTGAAAGTTATTTAATATAAGACAAGAGGCAAAGAGGAGAGAAGCTTGCAGTACTATTTGAAGCAAGTAAAAGACTGATTTCCAGGTGACATGAAGAAATATCTTGGTGCCATGACACTGTATGGAACACATTGACATTGAAATGTAACTAGCAAATGCTACTGTTTGAAAGGGTCATAAGAATTGACTCTTACTCATTCCCATGAAGAACATGTGTGCACTGTTAACAGTTTCTGCCTTCATTGCATGAAGTTGGGAGTTCTTGGGTACAGTATTGGATTGGTGTTCTTTTTTTTAAAAATTTGATTTTAATATGTCATAATGGTTCTGAGGGTATTTCTTTTACTTGTTTAATGTCTTTGAAGTCATTTAAACAGTACATTTTACGTCAGCTAGACCTGAGATTGGTGACATGCTGTGGCATGCTGGTGTTCCATGTGCTTTAAACCATTCAATTGCTGAAAGTTATTTAATATAATACAAGAGGCAAAGAGGAGAGATGCTTGCAGTACTATTTGAAGCAAGGAAAAGACTGATTTCAAGGTGATATGAAGAAATATCTAGGTGGCATGACACTGTATGGAACACCTTGACATTGAAACATAACTAGCCGATGCTGTTGTTTGAAAAGGTCATAAGAATTGGCTCCATTGTAGTTCCCATCAAGGGCATTGGTGCACAGGAACAGCTTCTGACTTTATCGCATGAGTTTGGGAGTTCTCGTGTACAGTCTGGAGTCAGTTTTCTTTTTTTAAAATTTGATTTTAATATCTCATAATGGTTCTGAGGGTATTTGTTTACTTGTTTAATGTCTTTGAAGTCATTTAAACGGTACATTTTACATCAGCTAGTCCCGAAATCGGTGACATGCTATGGCATGTAGGTGTTCCATGTGCTTTAAACCATTCAATTGCTGAAAGTTATTTAATATAAGACAAGAGGCAAAGAGGAGAGAAGCTTGCAGTACTATTTGAAGCAAGTAAAAGACTGATTTCCAGGTGACATGAAGAAATATCTTGGTGCCATGACACTGTATGGAACACATTGACATTGAAATGTAACTAGCAAATGCTACTGTTTGAAAGGGTCATAAGAATTGACTCTTACTCATTCCCATGAAGAACATGTGTGCACTGTTAACAGTTTCTGCCTTCATTGCATGAAGTTGGGAGTTCTTGGGTACAGTATTGGATTGGTGTTCTTTTTTTTAAAAATTTGATTTTAATATCTCATAATGGTTCTGAGGGTATTTGTTTACTTGTTTAATGTCTTTGAAGTCATTTAAACAGTACATTCTGCGTCAGCTAGTCCTGAGATTGGTGACATGCTGTGGCTTGCTGGTGTTCCATGTGCTTTAATGCATTCAACTGCTGAAAGTTATTTAATATAAGACAAGAGGGTAAGAGGAGAGAAACTTGCAGTACTATTTGAAGCAAGGAAAAGACTGATTTCAAGGTGATATGAAGAAATATCTAGGTGGCATGACACTGTATGGAACACATTGACATTGAAACGTATTTAGCAGATGCTGCTGTTTGAAAGGTCATTAGAATTGGCTCCATTGCAGTTTCTATGAAAAGCATTGGTGTACAGGAACAGCTTCTGACTTCAGTGCAAGAGTTTGGGAGTTCTGGGGTACAGTCTGGAATCAGTTTTCTTTTTTTACAACTTTATATTAATATTGCATAAAGGTTCTGAGGGTATTTTTTAACTTGTTTAATGTCTTTGAAGTCATTTAAACGGTAAATTTTACATCAGCTAGTCCTGAAATTGGTGACATGCTACGGCATGCTGGTGTTCCATGTGCTTTAAACCATTCAATTGCTGAAAGTTATTTAATATAAGACAAGAGGCAAAGAGGATAGATGCTTGCAGTACTATTTGAAGCAAGGAAAAGACTGATTTCAAGGTGATATGAAGAAATATCTAGGTGTCATTACACTGTATGGAACACATTGACATTGAAACGTAACTAGCCGATGCTGCTGGTTGAAAAGGTCATAAGAATTCGCTCCATCGAAGAGCATTGGTGAACAGGAACAGCTTCTGACTTCAGTGCATGAGTTTGTGAGTTCTAGGGGACAGGATGGAATCAGTTTTCTTTTTTTAAAATTTGATTTTAATGTTGCATAATGGTTCTGAGGGTATTTTCTAACTTGTTTAATGTCTTTGAAGTCATTTAAACAGTACATTTTACATCAGCTAATCCCGAAATCGGTGACATGCTATGGCATGCTGGTGTTTCATGTGCTTTAAACCATTCAATTGCTGAAAGTTATTTAATATAAGACAAGAGGCAAAGAGGAGAGAAGCTTGCAGTACTATTTGAAGCAAGGAAAAGACTGATTTCAAGGTGACATGAAGAAATATCTTGGTGCCATGACACTGTATGGAACACATTGACATTGAAATGTAAGTAGCAGATACTGCTGTTTGAAAGGGTCATAAGAATTGACTCCAAGGTTGCTCCCATGAAGAACATTGGTGCACTGTGAACAGTTTCTGCCCTCATTGCATGAGTTTGGGAGTTCATGGGTACTGTATTGGATCGGTGTTCCTTTCTTTCAAATTTGATTTTAATATGTCATAATGGTTCTGATGGAATTTTTTAACTTGTTGAATGTCTTTGAAGTCATTTAAACTGTATATTTTACATCAGCTAGTCCGGAAATTGGTGACATGCTGTGGCATGCTGGTGTTCCATGTGCTTTAAACCATTCAATTGCGGTAAGTTATATAATGTAAGACCAGAGGGTAAGAGAAGAGATGTTTGCAGTACTATCTGAAGCAAGGAAAAGACTGATTTCAAGGTGATATGAAGAAATATCTAGGTGACATGACACTGTATGGAACACGTTGACATTGAAATGTAACTAGCCGATGTTGCTGTTTGAAAAGGTCATAAGAATTGGCTCCATAGTAGGTCCCATGAAGAGCATTAGTGTACAGGAACAGCTTCTGACTTCAGTACAAGAGTTTGGGAGTTCTGGTGTACAGTCTGGAATCAGTTTACTTGTTTAAAATTTGATTTTAATATCTCATAATGGTTCTGAGGGTATTTCTTTTACTTGTTTAATGTCTTTGAAGTCATTTAAACAGTACATTTTACGTGAGCTAGACCTGAGATTGGTGACATGCTGTGGCATGCTGGTGTTCCATGTACTTTAAACCATTCAATTGCTGAAAGTAATTTAATATAAGACAAGAGGCAAGGAGGAGAGAAGCTTGCAGTACTATTTGAAGCAAGGAAAAGACTGATTTCCAGGTGACATGAAGAAATATCTTGGTGCCATGACACTGTATGGAACACATTGACATTGAAATGTAACTAGCAGATGCTGCTGTTTGAAAGGGTCATAAGAATTGACTCTTACTCATTCCCATGAAGAACATTTGTGCACTGTTAACAGTTTCTGCCTTCATTGCATGAGGTTAAGAGTTCTTGGGTACAGTATTGGATCGGTGTTCTTTTTTTTTCAAATTTGATTTTAATATGTCATAATGGTTCGGAGGGTATTTCTTTTACTTGTTTAATGTCTTTGAAGTCATTTAAACAGTACATTTTACGTCAGCTAGACCTGACATTGGTGACATGCTGCGGCATGCTGGTGTTCCATGTGCTTTAAACCATTCAATTGCTGAAAGTTATTTAATATAATACAAGAGGCAAAGAGGAGAGATGCTTGCAGTACTATTTGAAGCAAGGAAAAGACTGATTTCAAGGTGATATGAAGAAATATCTAGGAGGCATGACACTGTATGGAACACATTGACATTGAACCGTAACTAGTCGATGCAGCTGTTTGAAAAGGTCATAAGAATTGGCTCCAATGCAGTTCCCATGAAGGGCATTGGTGCACAGGAACAGCTTCTGACTTTATCGCATGAGTTTGGGAATTCTCGTGTACAGTCTGGAGTCAGTTTTCTTTTTTTTAAATTTGATTTTAATATCTCATAATGGTTCTGAGGGTATTTGTTGACTTGTTTAATGTCTTTGAAGTCATTTAAACAGTACATTCTGCGTCAGCTAGTCCTGAGATTGGTGACATGCTGTGGCTTGCTGGTGTTCCATGTGCTTTAAAGCATTCAACTGCTGAAAGTTATTTAATATAAGACAAGAGGGTAAGAGGAGAGAAACTTGCAGTACTATTTGAAGCAAGGAAAAGACTGATTTCAAGGTGACATGAAGAAATATCTAGGTGGCATGACACTGTATGGAACACATTGACATTGAAACGTAACTAGCAGATGCTGCTGTTTGAAAAGGTCATTAGAATTGGCTCCATTGCAGTTTCAATGAAAAGCATTGGTGTACAGGAACAGCTTCTGGCTTCAGTGCAAGAGTTTGGGAGTTCTGGGGTACAGTCTGGAATCAATTTTCTTTTTTTACAACTTGATATTAATATCTCATAATGGTTCTGAGGGTATTTCTTTTACTTGTTTAATGTCTTTGAAGTCATTTAAACAGTACATTTGACATCAGCTAGTCCTGAAATTGGTGACATGCTACGGCATGCTGGTGTTCCATGTGCTTTAAACCATTCAATTGCTGAAAGTCATTTAATATAATACAAGAGGCAAAGAGGAGAGATGCTTGCAGTACTATTTGAAGCAAGTAAAAGACTGATTTCAAGGTGATATGAAGAAATAGCTAGGTGGCATGACAATGTATGGAACACATTGACATTGAACCGTAACTAGCCGATGCAGCTGTTTGAAAAAGTCATAAGAATTGGCTCCATTGCATTTACCATGAAGAGCATTGGTGCACTGGAACAGCTCCTGACTTCAGTGCAAGAGTTTTGGAGTTCTAGGGGACAGGATGGAATCAGTTTTCTTTTTTTAAAATTTTATTTTAATATTGCATAATGGTTCTGAGGGTATTTTTTTACTTGTTTAATGTCTTTGAAGTCATTTAAACGGTACATTTTACATCAGCTAGTCCCGAAATCGGTGACATGCTATGGCATGTAGGTGTTCCATGTGCTTTAAACCATTCAATTGCTGAAAGTTATTTAATATAAGACAAGAGGCAAAGAGGAGAGATGCTTGCAGTACTATTTGAAGCAAGGAAAAGACTGATTTCAAGGTGATATGAAGAAATATCTAGGTGGCACGACACTGTATGGAACACATTGACATTGAAATGTAACTAGCAAATGCTACTGTTTGAAAGGGTCATAAGAATTGACTCTTACTCATTCCCATGAAGAACATTTGTGCACTGTTAACAGTTTCAGCCTTTATTGCATGAGGTTGGGAGTTCTTGGGTACAGTATTGGATCGGTGTTCTTTTTTTTTTAAATTTGATTTTAAAATGTCATAATGGTTCTGAGGGTATTTCTTTTACTTGTTTAATGTCTTTGAAGTCATTTAAGCAGTACATTTTATGTCAGCTAGACCTGAGATTGGTGACATGCTGTGGCATGCTGGTGTTCCATGTGCTTTAAACCATTCAATTGCTGAAAGCTATTTAATATAATACAAGAGGCAAAGAGGAGAGATGCTTGCAGTACTATTTGAAGCAAGGAAAAGACTGATTTCATGGTGATATGAAGAAATATCTAGGTGGCATGACACTGTATGGAACACATTGACATTGAAACATAACTAGCCGAGGCTGTTGTTTGAAAAGGTCATAAGAATTGGCTCCATTGTAGTTCCCATGAAGGGCATTGGTGCACAGGAACAGCTTCTGACTTTATCGCATGAGTTTGGGAGTTCTCGTGTACAGTCTGGAGTCAGTTTTCTTTTTTTAAAATTTGATTTTAATATCTCATAATGGTTCTGAGGGTATTTGTTTACTTGTTTAATGTCTTTGAAGTCATTTAAACGGTACATTTTACATCAGCTAGTCCCGAAATCGGTGACATGCTATGGCATGTAGGTGTTCCATGTGCTTTAAACCATTCAATTGCTGAAAGTTATTTAATATAAGACAAGAGGCAAAGAGGAGAGAAGCTTGCAGTACTATTTGAAGCAAGTAAAAGACTGATTTCCAGGTGACATGAAGAAATATCTTGGTGCCATGACACTGTATGGAACACATTGACATTGAAATGTAACTAGCAAATGCTACTGTTTGAAAGGGTCATAAGAATTGACTCTTACTCATTCCCATGAAGAACATGTGTGCACTGTTAACAGTTTCTGCCTTCATTGCATGAAGTTGGGAGTTCTTGGGTACAGTATTGGATCGGTGTTCTTTTTTTAAAAAATTTGATTTTAATATGTCATAATGGTTCTGAGGGTATTTCTTTTACTTGTTTAATGTCTTTGAAGTCATTTAAACAGTACATTCTGCGTCAGCTAGTCCTGAGATTGGTGACATGCTGTGGCATGCTGGTGTTCCATGTGCTTTAAAGCATTCAACTGCTGAAAGTTATTTAATATAGGACAAGAGGGTAAGAGGAGAGAAACTTGCAGTACTATTTGAAGCAAGGAAAAGACTGATTTCAAGGTGATATGAAGAAAAATCTAGGTGGCATGACACTGTATGGAACACATTGACATTGAAACGTATTTAGCAGATGCTGCTGTTTGAAAGGTCATTAGAATTGGCTCCATTGCAGTTTCCATGAAAAGCATTGGTGTACATGAACAGCTTCTGACTTCAGTGCAAGAGTTTGGGAGTTCTGGGGTACAGTCTGGATTCAGTTTTCTTTTTTTACAACTTGATATTAATATTGCATAAAGGTTCTGAGGGTATTTTTTAACTTGTTTAATGTCTTTGAAGTCATTTAAACGGTACATTTTACATCAGCTAGTCCTGAAATTGGTGACATGCTACGGCATGCTGGTGTTCCATGTGCTTTAAACCATTCAATTGCTGAAAGTTATTTAATATAAGACAAGAGGCAAAGAGGATAGATGCTTGCAGTACTATTTGAAGCAAGGAAAAGACTGATTTCAAGGTGATATGAAGAAATATCTAGGTGTCATTACACTGTATGGAACACATTGACATTGAAACGTAACTAGCCGATGCTGCTGTTTGAAAAGGTCATAAGAATTCACTCCATCAAAGATCCCATGAAGAGCATTGGTGAACAGGAACAGCTTCTGACTTCAGTGCATGAGTTTGTGAGTTCTAGGGGACAGGATGGAATCATTTTTCTTTTTTTTAAATTTGATTTTAATATTACATAATGGTTCTGAGGGTATTTTTTAACTTGTTTAATTTCTTTGAAGTCATTTAAACAGTACATTTTACATCAGCTAATCCCGAAATTGGTGACATGCTATGGCATGCTGGTGTTTCATGTGCTTTAAACCATTCAATTGCTGAAAGTTATTTAATATAAGACAAGAGGCAAAGAGGAGAGAAGCTTGCAGTACTATTTGAAGCAAGGAAAAGACTGATTTCAAGGTGAAATGAAGAAATATCTTGGTGCCATGACACTGTATGGAACACATTGACATTGAAATGTAAGTAGCAGATACTGCTGTTTGAAAGGGTCATAAGAATTGACTCCATGGTTGCTCCCATGAAGAACATTGGTGCACTGTTAACAGTTTCTGCTTTCATTGCATGAGGTTGGGAGTTCCTGGGTACAGTATTGGATCGGTGTTTCTTTCTTTCAAATTTGATTTTAATATGTCATAATGATTCTGAGGGTATTTTTTAACTTGTTTAATGTCTTTGAAGTCATTTAAATGGTACATTTTACATCAGCTAGTCCCGAAATCGGTGACATGCTATGGCATGCAGGTGTTCCATGTGCTTTAAACCATTCAATTGCTGAAAGTTATTTAATATAAGACAAGAGGCAAAGAGGAGAGATGCTTGCAGTACTATTTGAAGCAAGGAAAAGACCGATTTCAAGGTGATATGAAGAAATATCTAGGTGGCATGACACTGTATGGAACACATTGACATTGAAACGTAACTGGCCGATGCTGCTGTTTGAAAAGGTCATAAGAATTGGCTCCATCGCAGTTCCCATGCAGAGCATTGGTGCACAGGAACAGCTTCTGACTTTAGTGCATGAGTTTGGGAGTTCTCGAGTCAGTTTTCTTTTTTTTTTAAATTTGATTTTAATATCTCATAATGGTTCTGAGGGTATTTCTTTTACTTGTTTAATGTCTTTGAAGTCATTTAAACAGTACATTTTACGTCAGCTAGACCTGAGATTGGTGACATGCTGTGGCATGCTGGTGTTCCATGTGCTTTAAAGCATTCAACTGCTGAAAGTTATTTAATATAAGGGAAGAGGCTAAGAGGAGAGAAACTTGCAGTACTATTTGAAGCAAGGAAAAGACTGATTTCAAGGTGATATGAATAAATAGCTAGGTAGCATGACAATGTATGGAACACATTGACATTGAAACGTATCTAGCAGATGCTGCTGTTTGAAAGGGTCATAAGAATTGGCTCCATAGAATTTACCATCAAGAGCATTGGTGCACTGGAACAGCTTCTGACTTCAGTGCTTGAGTTTGGGAGTTCTGGGGGACAGGATGGAATCAGTTTTCTTTTTTTAAAATTTGATTTTAATATCGTATAATGGTTCTGAGGGTATTTTTTAACTTGTTTAATGTCTTTGAAGTCATTTAAACGGTACATTTTACATCAGCTAGTCCCGAAATTGGTGACATGCTATGGCATGCTGGTGTTCCATATGCTTGAAACCATTCAATTGCTTAAAGTTATTTAATATAAGACAAGAGGCAAAGAGGAGAGATGCTTGCAGTACTATTTGAAGCAAGGAAAAGACTGATTTCAAGGTGATATGAAGAAATATCTAGGTGGCATGACACTGTATGGAACACATTGACATTGAAACGTAACTAGCCGATGCTGTTGTTTGAAAAGGTCATAAGAAATGGCACCATCACACAAACCCACGAAGCGCATTGGTGCACAGGAACAGCTTCTGACTTCGGCGCATGAGTTTGGGAGTTCTCGTGTACAGTCTGGAGTCAGTTTCCTTTTTTTTAAATTTGATTTTAATATCTCATAATGGCTCTGAGGGTATTTAGTTACTTGTTGAATGTCTTTGAAGTCATTTAAACTGTATATTTTACATCAGCTAGTCCGGAAATTGGTGACATGCTATGGCATGCTGGTGTTCCATGTGCTTTAAACCATTCAATTGCTGAAAGTTATTTAATATAAGACAAGAGGCAAAGAGGAGAGAAGCTTGCAGTACTATTTGAAGCAAGGAAAAGACTGATTTCAAGGTGACATGAAGAAATATCTTGGTGCCATGACACTGTATGGAACACATTGACATTGAAACGTAACTAGCAGATGCTGCTGTTTGAAAAGGTCATAAGAATTGGCTCCATTGCAGCTCCCATGAAGACCGTTGGTGTACAGGAACAGCTTCTGACTTCAGTTCGAGAGTTTGGGAGTTCTGGAATCAGTTTTCTTTTTTTTTTAATTTGATTTTAATATCTCATATTGGTTCTGAGGGTATTTCTTTTACTTGTTTAATGTCTTTGAAGTCATTTAAACAGTACATTTTACGTCAGCTAGACCTGAGATTGGTGACATGCTGTGGCATGCTGGTGTTCCATGTGCTTTAAACCATTCAATTGCTGAAAGTTATTTAATATAATACAAGAGGCAAAGAGGAGAGATGCTTGCAGTACTATTTGAAGCAAGGAAAAGACTGATTTCAAGGTGATATGAAGAAATATCTAGGTGGCATGACACTGTATGGAACACATTGACATTGAAACGTAACTTGCTGATGCTGCTGTTTGAAAAGGTCATAAGAATTGGCTCCATCGAAGATCCCGTGAAGAGCATTGGTGAACAGGAACAGCTTCTGACTTCAGTGCAAGAGTTTGGGAGTTCTGGGGTACAGTCTGGAATCAGTTTTCTTTTTTTAAAATTTGATTTTAATATCTCATAAAGGTTCTGAGGGTATTTCTTTTACTTGTTTAATGTCTTTGAAGTCATTTAAACAGTACATTTTACATCAGCTAGACCTGAGATTGGTGACATGCTGTGGCATGCTTTTGTTCCATGTGCTTTAAACCATTCAATTGCTGAAAGTCATTTAATATAATACAAGAGGCAAAGAGGAGAGATGCTTGCAGTACTATTTGAAGCAAGGAAAAGACTGATTTCAAGGTGATATGAAGAAATAGCTAGGTTGCATGATAATGTGTGGAACACATTGACATTGAACCGTAACTAGCCGATGCAGCTGTTTGAAAAGGTCATAAGAATTGGCACCATCCCAGAACCCACAAAGAGCATTGGTGCACAGGAACAGCTTCTGACTTTAGTGCATGAGTTTGGGAGTTCTCGTGTACAGTCTGGAGTCAGTTTTCTTTTTTTTTAATTTGATTTTAATATCTCATAATGGCTCTGAGGGTATTTAGTTACTTGTTGAATGTCTTTGAAGTTATTTAAACTGTATATTTTACATCAGCTAGTCCGGAAATTGGTGACATGCTATGGCATGCTGGTGTTCCATGTACTTTAAACCATTCAATTGCTGAAAGTTATGTAATATAAGACCAGAGGGTAAGAGAAGAGATGCTTGCAGTACTATTTGAAGCAAGGAAAAGACTGATTTCAAGGTGATATGAAGAAATATCTAGGTGGCATGACACTGTATGGAACACATTGACATTGAAATGTAACTAGCCGATGCTGCTGTTTGAAAAGGTCATAACAATTGGCTCCATTGAAGCTCCCATGAAGACCGTTGGTGTACAGGAACAGCTTCTGACTTCAGTGCAAGAGTTTGGGAGTTCTCGTGTACAGTCTGGAGTCAATTTTCTTTTTTTTTAATTTGATTTTAATATCTCATAATGGCTCTGAGGGTATTTAGTTACTTGTTGAATGTCTTTGAAGTCATTTAAACTGTACATTTTACGTCAGTTAGACCTGAGATTGGCGACATGCTGTGGCATGCTGGTGTTCCATGTGCTTTAAACCATTCAATTGCTGAAAGTTATTTAATATAAGACAAGAGGCAAAGAGGAGAGAAGCTTGCAGTACTATTTGAAGCAAGGAAAAGACTGATTTCAAGGTGAAATGAAGAAATATCTTGGTGCCATGACACTGTATGGAACACATTGACATTGAAATGTAAGTAGCAGATACTGCTGTTTGAAAGGGTCATAAGAATTGACTCCATGGTTGCTCCCATGAAGAACATTGGTGCACTGTTAACAGTTTCTGCTTTCATTGCATGAGGTTGGGAGTTCCTGGGTACAGTATTGGATCGGTGTTTCTTTCTTTCAAATTTGATTTTAATATGTCATAATGATTCTGAGGGTATTTTTTAACTTGTTTAATGTCTTTGAAGTCATTTAAATGGTACATTTTACATCAGCTAGTCCCGAAATCGGTGACATGCTATGGCATGCAGGTGTTCCATGTGCTTTAAACCATTCAATTGCTGAAAGTTATTTAATATAAGACAAGAGGCAAAGAGGAGAGATGCTTGCAGTACTATTTGAAGCAAGGAAAAGACCGATTTCAAGGTGATATGAAGAAATATCTAGGTGGCATGACACTGTATGGAACACATTGACATTGAAACGTAACTGGCCGATGCTGCTGTTTGAAAAGGTCATAAGAATTGGCTCCATCGCAGTTCCCATGCAGAGCATTGGTGCACAGGAACAGCTTCTGACTTTAGTGCATGAGTTTGGGAGTTCTCGAGTCAGTTTTCTTTTTTTTTAAATTTGATTTTAATATCTCATAATGGTTCTGAGGGTATTTCTTTTACTTGTTTAATGTCTTTGAAGTCATTTAAACAGTACATTTTACGTCAGCTAGACCTGAGATTGGTGACATGCTGTGGCATGCTGGTGTTCCATGTGCTTTAAAGCATTCAACTGCTGAAAGTTATTTAATATAAGGGAAGAGGCTAAGAGGAGAGAAACTTGCAGTACTATTTGAAGCAAGGAAAAGACTGATTTCAAGGTGATATGAAGAAATAGCTAGGTAGCATGACAATGTATGGAACACATTGACATTGAAACGTATCTAGCAGATGCTGCTGTTTGAAAAGGTCATAAGAATTGGCTCCATAGAATTTACCATCAAGAGCATTGGTGCACTGGAACAGCTTCTGACTTCAGTGCTTGAGTTTGGGAGTTCTGGGGGACAGGATGGAATCAGTTTTCTTTTTTTAAAATTTGATTTTAATATCGTATAATGGTTCTGAGGGTATTTTTTAACTTGTTTAATGTCTTTGAAGTCATTTAAACGGTACATTTTACATCAGCTAGTCCCGAAATTGGTGACATGCTATGGCATGCTGGTGTTCCATATGCTTGAAACCATTCAATTGCTTAAAGTTATTTAATATAAGACAAGAGGCAAAGAGGAGAGATGCTTGCAGTACTATTTGAAGCAAGGAAAAGACTGATTTCAAGGTGATATGAAGAAATATCTAGGTGGCATGACACTGTATGGAACACATTGACATTGAAACGTAACTAGCCGATGCTGTTGTTTGAAAAGGTCATAAGAAATGGCACCATCACACAAACCCACGAAGCGCATTGGTGCACAGGAACAGCTTCTGACTTCGGCGCATGAGTTTGGGAGTTCTCGTGTACAGTCTGGAGTCAGTTTCCTTTTTTTTAAATTTGATTTTAATATCTCATAATGGCTCTGAGGGTATTTAGTTACTTGTTGAATGTCTTTGAAGTCATTTAAACTGTATATTTTACATCAGCTAGTCCGGAAATTGGTGACATGCTATGGCATGCTGGTGTTCCATGTGCTTTAAACCATTCAATTGCTGAAAGTTATTTAATATAAGACAAGAGGCAAAGAGGAGAGAAGCTTGCAGTACTATTTGAAGCAAGGAAAAGACTGATTTCAAGGTGACATGAAGAAATATCTTGGTGCCATGACACTGTATGGAACACATTGACATTGAAACGTAACTAGCAGATGCTGCTGTTTGAAAAGGTCATAAGAATTGGCTCCATTGCAGCTCCCATGAAGACCGTTGGTGTACAGGAACAGCTTCTGACTTCAGTTCGAGAGTTTGGGAGTTCTGGAATCAGTTTTCTTTTTTTTTAAATTTGATTTTAATATCTCATATTGGTTCTGAGGGTATTTCTTTTACTTGTTTAATGTCTTTGAAGTCATTTAAACAGTACATTTTACGTCAGCTAGACCTGAGATTGGTGACATGCTGTGGCATGCTGGTGTTCCATGTGCTTTAAACCATTCAATTGCTGAAAGTTATTTAATATAATACAAGAGGCAAAGAGGAGAGATGCTTGCAGTACTATTTGAAGCAAGGAAAAGACTGATTTCAAGGTGATATGAAGAAATATCTAGGTGGCATGACACTGTATGGAACACATTGACATTGAAACGTAACTTGCTGATGCTGCTGTTTGAAAAGGTCATAAGAATTGGCTCCATCGAAGATCCCGTGAAGAGCATTGGTGAACAGGAACAGCTTCTGACTTCAGTGCAAGAGTTTGGGAGTTCTGGGGTACAGTCTGGAATCAGTTTTCTTTTTTTAAAATTTGATTTTAATATCTCATAAAGGTTCTGAGGGTATTTCTTTTACTTGTTTAATGTCTTTGAAGTCATTTAAACAGTACATTTTACATCAGCTAGACCTGAGATTGGTGACATGCTGTGGCATGCTTTTGTTCCATGTGCTTTAAACCATTCAATTGCTGAAAGTCATTTAATATAATACAAGAGGCAAAGAGGAGAGATGCTTGCAGTACTATTTGAAGCAAGGAAAAGACTGATTTCAAGGTGATATGAAGAAATAGCTAGGTTGCATGATAATGTGTGGAACACATTGACATTGAACCGTAACTAGCCGATGCAGCTGTTTGAAAAGGTCATAAGAATTGGCACCATCCCAGAACCCACAAAGAGCATTGGTGCACAGGAACAGCTTCTGACTTTAGTGCATGAGTTTGGGAGTTCTCGTGTACAGTCTGGAGTCAGTTTTCTTTTTTTTTAATTTGATTTTAATATCTCATAATGGCTCTGAGGGTATTTAGTTACTTGTTGAATGTCTTTGAAGTTATTTAAACTGTATATTTTACATCAGCTAGTCCGGAAATTGGTGACATGCTATGGCATGCTGGTGTTCCATGTACTTTAAACCATTCAATTGCTGAAAGTTATGTAATATAAGACCAGAGGGTAAGAGAAGAGATGCTTGCAGTACTATTTGAAGCAAGGAAAAGACTGATTTCAAGGTGATATGAAGAAATATCTAGGTGGCATGACACTGTATGGAACACATTGACATTGAAATGTAACTAGCCGATGCTGCTGTTTGAAAAGGTCATAACAATTGGCTCCATTGAAGCTCCCATGAAGACCGTTGGTGTACAGGAACAGCTTCTGACTTCAGTGCAAGAGTTTGGGAGTTCTCGTGTACAGTCTGGAGTCAATTTTCTTTTTTTTTAATTTGATTTTAATATCTCATAATGGCTCTGAGGGTATTTAGTTACTTGTTGAATGTCTTTGAAGTCATTTAAACTGTACATTTTACGTCAGTTAGACCTGAGATTGGCGACATGCTGTGGCATGCTGGTGTTCCATGTGCTTTAAACCATTCAATTGCTGAAAGTCATTTAATATAATACAAGAGGCAAAGAGGAGAGATGCTTGCAGTACTATTTGAAGCAAGGAAAAGACTGATTTCAAGGTGATATGAAGAAATAGCTAGGTGGCATGACAATGTATGGAACACATTGACATTGAACCGTAACTAGCCGATGCAGCTGTTTGAAAAGGTCATAAGAATTGGCTCCATAGAATTTACACACAAGAGCATTGGTGCACTGGAACAGCTTCTAACTTCAGTGCTTGAGTTTGTGAGTTCTAGGGGACAGGATGGAATCAGTCTTCTTTTTTAAAAAATTTATTTTAATATTGCATAATGGTTCTGAGGGTATTTTTTAACTTGTTTAATGTCTTTGAAGTCATTTAAACGGTACATTTTACATCAGCTAGTCCCGAAATCGGTGACATGCTATGGCATGCAGGTGTTCCATGTGCTTTAAACCATTCAATTGCTGAAAGTTATTTAATATAAGACAAGAGGCAAAGAGGAGAGATGCTTGCAGTACTATTTGAAGCAAGGAAAAGACTGATTTCAAGGTGATATGAAGAAATATCTAGGTGGCATGACACTGTATGGAACACATTGACATTGAAACGTAGCTGGCCGATGCTGCTGTTTGAAAAGGTCATAAGAATTGGCTCCATCTCAGTTCCCATGCAGAGCATTGGTGCACAGGAACAGCTTCTGACTTTAGTGCATGAGTTTGGGAGTTCTCGTGTACAGTCTGGAGTCAGTTTTCTTTTTTTAAAATTTGATTTTAATATCTCATAATGGCTCTGAGGGTATTTAGTTACTTGTTGAATGTCTTTGAAGTCATTTAAACTGTATATTTTACATCAGCTAGTCCGGAAATTGGTGACATGCTATGGCATGCTGGTGTTCCATGTGCTTTAAACCATTCAATTGCTGAAAGTTATTTAATATAAGACAAGAGGCAAAGAGGAGAGAAGCTTGCAGTACTATTTGAAGCAAGGAAAAGACTGATTTCAAGGTGACATGAAGAAATATCTTGGTGCCATGACAATGTATGGAACACATTGACCTTGAAACGTAACTAGCAGATGCTGCTGTTTGAAAAGGTCATAAGAATTGGGTCCATTGCAGCCCTCATGAAGACAGGAACAGCTTCTGACTTCAGTGCAAGAGTTAGGGAGTTCTGGGGTACAGTCTGGAATCTGTTTTCTTTTTTTTAAAATTTGATTTTAATATCTCATAATGGTTCTGAGGGTATTTCTTTTACTTGTTTAATGTCTTTGAAGTCATTTAAACAGTACATTTTAGGTCAGCTAGACCTGAGATTGGTGACATGCTGTGGCATCCTGGTGTTCCATGTGCTTTAAACCATTCAATTGCTGAAAGTCATTTAATATAATACAAGAGGCAAAGAGGAGAGATGCTTGCAGTACTATTTGAAGCAAGGAAAAGACTGATTTCAAGGTGAAATGAAGAAATAGCTAGGTGGCATGACAATGTATGGAACACATTGACATTGAAATGTAACTAGCAGATGCTGCTGTTTGAAAGAGTCATAAGAATTGACTCCATCGTAGTTCCCATGAAGAACATTTGTGCACGGTTAACAGTTTCTGCCTTCATTGCATGAGGTTGGGAGTTCTTCGGTACAGTTTTGGATCGGTGTTCTTTTTTTTCAAATTTGATTTTAATATGTCATAATGGTTCTGAGGGTATTTCTTTTACTTGTTTAATGTCTTTGAAGTCATTTAAACAGTACATTTTACGTCAGCTAGACCTGAGATTGGTGACATGCTGTGGCATGCTGGTGTTCCATGTGCTTTAAACCTTTCAATTGCTGAAAGTTATTTAATATAATACAAGAGGCAAAGAGGAGAGATGCTTGCAGTACTATTTGAAGGAAGGAAAAGACTGATTTCAAGGTGTTATGAAGAAATATCTAGGTGGCATGACACTGTATGGAACACATTGACATTGAAACGTAACTAGCCGATTCTGATGTTTAAAAAGGTCATAAGAATTGGCTCCATTGCAGATCCCATGAAGGGCATTGGTGCACAGGAACAGCTTATGACTTTAGCGCATGATTTTGGGAGTTCTCGTGTACAGTCTGGAGTCAGTTTTCTTTTTTTAAAATTTGATTTTAATATCTCATAATGGTTCTGAGGGTATTTCTTTTACTTGTTTAATGTCTTTGAAGTCATTTAAACAGTACATTTTATGTCAGCTAGACCTGAGATTGGTGACATGCTGTGGCATGCTGGTGCTCCATGTGCTTTAAAGCTTTCAAATGCTGAAAGTTATTTAATATAAGACAAGAGGCTAAGAGGAGAGAAACTTGCATTACTATTTGAAGCAAGGAAAAGACTGATTTCAAGGTGATATGAAGAAATCACTAGGTGGCATGACAATGTATGGAATACATTGACATTGAACCGTAACTAGCCGATGCAGCTGTTTGAAAAAGTCATAAGAATTGGCTCCATTGCATTTACCATGAAGAGCATTGGTGCACTGGAACAGCTGCTGACTTCAGTGCATGATTTTGTGAGTTCTAGGGGACAAGATGGAATCAGTTTTCTTTTTTTAAAATGTTATTTTAATATTGCATAATGGTTCTGAGGGTATTTTTTAACTTGTTTAATGTCTTTGAAGTCATTTAAACGGTACATTTTACATCAGCTATTCCCGAAATCGGTGACATGCTATGGCATGCAGGTGTTCCATGTGCTTTAAACCATTCAATTGCTGAAAGTTATTTAATATAAGACAAGAGGCAAAGAGGAGAGCTGCTTGCAGTACTATTTGAAGCAAGGAAAAGACTGATTTCAAGGTGATATGAAGAAATATATAGGTGGCATGACACTGTATGGAACACACTGACATTGAAACGTAGCTGGCCGATGCTGCTGTTTGAAAAGGTCATAAGAATTGGCTCCATCTCAGTTCCCATGCAGAGCATTGGTGCACAGGAACAGCTTCTGACTTTAGTGCATGAGTTTGGGAGTTCTCGTGTCAGTTCTTTTTTTTTAAATTTGATTTTAATATTGCATAATGGTTCTGAGGGTATTTCTTTTACTTGTTTAATGTCTTTGAAGTCATTTAAACAGTACATTTTACGTCAGCTAGACCTGGGATTGGTGACATGCTGTGGCATGCTGGTGTTCCATGTGCTTTAAAGCATTCAACTGCTGAAAGTTATTTAATATAAGGCAAGAGGCTAAGAGGAGAGAAACTTGCAGTACTATTTGAAGCAAGGAAAAGACTGATTTGAAGGTGATATGAAGAAATAGCTAGGTGGCATGACAATGTATGGAACACATTGACAATGAAACGTATCTAGCAGATGCTGCTGTTTGAAAAGGTCATAAGAATTGGCTCCATGGAATTTACCATCAAGAGCATTGGTGCACTGGAAGAGCTTCTGACTTCAGTGCTTGGGTTTGGGAGTTCTAGGTGACAGGATGGAATCAGTTTTCTTTTTTTTAAATTTGATTTTAATATCATATAATGGTTCTGAGGGTATTTTTTAACTTGTTTAATGTCTTTGAAGTCATTTAAACGGTACATTTTACATCAGCTAGTCCCGAAATTGGTGACATGCTATGGCATGCTGGTGTTCCATATGCTTTAAACCATTCAATTGCTGAAAGTTATTTAATATAAGACAAGAGGCAAAGAGGAGAGATGCTTGCAGTACTATTTGAAGCAAGGAAAAGACTGATTTCAAGGTGATATGAAGAAATATCTAGGTGGCATGACACTGTATGGAACACATTGACATTGAAATGTAACTAGCAGATGCTACTGTTTGAAAGGGTCATAAGAATTGACTCCATAGTAGTTTCCATGAAGAACATTGCTGCACTGTTAACAGTTTCTGCCTTCATTGCATGAGGTTGGGAGTTCTTGAGTACAGTATTGGATCTGTGTTCTTTTTTTTCAAATTTGATTTTAATATGTCATAATGGTTCTGATGGAATTATTTAACTTGTTGAATGTCTTTGAAGTCATTTAAACTGTATATTTGACATCAGCTAGTCCAGAAATTGGTGACATGCTATGGCATGCTGGTGTTCCATGTGCTTTAAACCATTCAAATGCTGAAAGTTATTTAATATAAGACAAGAGGCAAAGAGGAGAGATGCTTGCAGTACTATTTGAAGCAAGGAAAAGACTGATTTCAAGGTGATATGAAGAAATATCTAGGTGGCATGACACTAAATGGAACACATTGACTTTGAAACGTAACTAGCCGATGCTGCTGTTTGAAAAGGTCATGAGAATTGGCTCCATTGCATTTTATATGAAGAGCAATGGTGCACAGGAACAGCTTCTGACTTTAGCACATGAGTTTGGGAGTTCTCGAGTCAGTTTTCTTTTTTTTAAATTTGATTTTAATATCTCATAATGGTTCTGAGGGTATTTCTTTTACTTGTTTAATGTCTTTGAAGTCATTTAAACAGTACATTCTGCGTCAGCTAGTCCTGAGATTGGTGACATGCTGTGGCTTGCTGGTGTTCCATGTGCTTTAAAGCAGTCAACTGCTGAAAGTTATTTAATATAAAACAAGAGGGTAAGAGGAGAGAAACTTGCAGTACTATTTGAAGCAAGAAAAAGACTGATTTCAAGGTGATATGAAGAAATATCTAGGTGGCATGACACTGTATGAAACACAATGACATTGAAACGTAATTAGCAGATGCTGCTGTTTGAAAAGGTCATAAGAATTGGCGTCTTTGCATTTACCATGAAGAGCATTGGTGCACTGGAACAGCTGCTGACTTCAGTGTATGAGTTTGTGAGTTCTAGGGGACACGATGGAATCAGTTTTCTTTTTTTAAAATTTTATTTTAATATTTCATAATGGTTCTGAGGGTATCTTTTAACTTGTTGAATGTCATTGAAGTCATTTAAACAGTATATTTTACATCAGCTAATCCGGAAATTGGTGACATGCTATGGCATGCTGGTGTTCCATGTGCTTTAAACCATTCAATTGCTGAAAGTTATTTAATATAAGACAAGAGGCAAAGAGGAGAGAAGCTTGCAGTACTATTTGAAGCAAGGAAAAGACTGATTTCAAGGTGACATGAAGAAATATCTTGGTGCCATGACACTGTATGGAACACATTGACATTGAAACGTAACTAGCAGATGCTGCTGTTTGAAAAGGTCATAAGAATTGGCTCCATTGCAGCTCCCATGAAGACTGTTGGTGTACAGGAACAGCTACTGACTTCAGTGCAAGAGTTTGGGAGTTCTGGAATCAGTTTTCTTTTTTTAAAATTTGATTTTAATATCGCATAATGGTTTGAGGGTATTTTTTAACTTGTTTAATGTCTTTGAAGTCATTTAAACGGTACATTTTACACCAGCTAGTCCCGAAATTGGTGACATGCTATTGCATGCTGGTGTTCCATATGCTTTAAACCATTCAATTGCTGAAAGTTATTTAATATAAGACAAGAGGCAAAGAGGAGAGATGCTTGCAGTACTATTTGAAACAAGGAAAAGACTGATTTCAAGGTGATATGAAGAAATATCTAGGTGGCATGACACTGTATGGAACACATTGACATTGAAACGTAACTAGCCGATGCTGCTGTTTCAAAAGGTCATAAGAATTGGCACCATCACAGAACCCACGAAGAGCATTGGTGCACAGGAACAGCTTCTGACTGTAGCGCATGAGTGTGGGAGTTCTGGAGTCAGTTTTCTTTTTTTTAAATTTGATTTTAATATCTCATAATGGCTCTGAGGGTATTTATTTACTTGTTGAATGTCTTTGAAGTCATTTAAACTGTATATTTTACATCAGCTAGTCCGGAAATTGGTGACATGCTATGGCATGCTGGTGTTCCATGTGCTTTAAACCATTCAATTGCTGAAAGTTATTTAATATAAGACAAGAGGCAAAGAGGAGAGAAGCTTGCAGTACTATTTGAAGCAAGGAAAAGACTGATTTCAAGGTGACATGAAGAAACATCTTGGTGCCATGACACTGTATTGAACAATTGACATTGAAATGTAACTAGCAGATGCTACTCTTTGAAAGGGTCATAAGAATTGACTCCATAATAGTTTCCATGAAGAACATTGCTGCACTGTTAACAGTTTCTGCCTTCATTGCATGAGGTTGGGAGTTCTTGAGTACAGTGTTGGATCCGTGTTCTTTTTTTTCAAATTTGATTTTAATATTTCATAATGGTTCTAATGGAATTTTTTAACTTGTTGAATGTCTTTGAAGTCATTTAAACTGTATATTTGACATCAGCTATTCCAGAAATTGGTGAAATGCTATGGCATGCTGGAGTTCCATGTGCTTTAAACCATTCAATTGCTGAAAGTTATTTAATATAAGGCCAGAGGGTAAGAGGAGAGATGCTTGCAGTACTATTTGAAGCAAGGAAAAGACTGATTTCAAGGTGATATGGATATGAAGAAATATCTAGGTGGCATGACACTGTATGGAACACATTGACATTGAAATGTAACTAGCAGATGCTACTGTATGAAAAGGTCATACGATGTGGCTCCATTGGAGCTTTCATGACGAGCATTGGTGTACAGGACAGCTTCTGACTTCAGTGTAAGAGATTGGGAGTTCTGGGGTACAGTCTGGAATCAGTTTTCTTTTTTAAAATTTGATTTTAATATCTCATAATGGTTCTGAGGGTATTTCTTTTACTTGTTTAATGTCTTTGAAGTCATTTAATCAGTACATTTTATGTCAGCTAGACCTGAGATTGGTGACATGCTATGGCATGCTGGTGCTCCATGTGCTTTAAAGCATTCAACTGCTGAAAGTTATTTAATATAAGACAAGAGGCTAAGAGGAGAGAAACTTGCTGTACTATTTGAAGCAAGGAAAAGACTGATTTCAAGGTGACATGAAGAAATAGCTAGGTGGCATGACAATGTATGGAACACATTGACATTGAAACGTAACTAGTCGATGCAGCTGTTTGAAAAGGTCATAAGAATTGGCTCCATTGCATTTAACCTGACTAGCATTAGTGCACTGGAACAGCTTCTGACTTCCTTGCATGAGTTTGTGAGTTCTAGGGGACAGGATAGAGTCAGTTTTCTTTTTTTTAAATTTGATTTTAATATTGCATAATGGTTCTGAGGGTATTTTTTAACTTGTTTAATGTCTTTGAAGTCATTTAAACGGTACATTTTACATCAGCTAGTCCCGAAATTGGTGACATGCTATGGCATGCTGGTGTTCCATGTGCTTTAAACCATTCAATTGCTGAAAGTTATTTAATATAAGACAAGAGGCAAGGAGGAGAGATGCTTGCAGTACTATTTGAAGCAAGGAAAAGACTGATTTCAAGGTGATATGAAGAAATATCTAGGTGGCATGACGCTAAATGGAACACATTGACATTGAAACGTAACTAGCAGATGCTGCTGTTTGAAAAGGTCATAAGAATTGGCTCCATTGTAGCTCCCATGAAGGCTGTTGGTGTACATGAACAGCTTCTGACTTCAGTGCAAGAGTTTGGGAGTTCTGGGGTACAGTCTGGAATCAGGTTTCTTTTTTTAAAATTTGATTTTAATATCTCATAATGGTTCTGAGGGTATTTCTTTTAATTGTTTAATGTCTTTGAAGTCATTTAAACAGTACATTTTACGTCAGCTAGACCTGAGATTGGTGACATGCTGTGGCATCCTGGTGTTCCATGTGCTTTAAACCATTCAATTGCTGAAAGTCATTTAATATAATACAAGAGGCAAAGAGGAGAGATGCTTGCAGTACTATTTGAAGCAAGGAAAAGACTGATTTCAAGGTGATATGAAGAAATAGCTAGGTGGCATGACAATGTATGGAACACATTGACATTGAACCGTAACTAGCCAATGCAGCTGTTTGAAAAAGTCATAAGAATTGGCTCCATTGCGTTTATCATGAAGAGCATTGGTGCACTGGAAAAGCTTCTGACTTCAGTGCATGAGTTTGTGAGTTCTAGGGGACAGTCTGGAATCAGGTTTCTTTTTTTAAAATTTGATTTTAATATCTCATAATGGTTCTGAGGGTATTTTTTAACTTGTTTAATGTCTTTGAAGTCATTTAAACGGTACATTTTACATCAGCTAGTCCCGAAATCGGTGACATGCTATGGCATGCAGGTGTTCCATGTGCTTTAAACCATTCAATTGCTGAAAGTTATTTAATATAAGACAAGAGGCAAAGAGGAGAGAAGCTTTCAGTACTATTTGAAGCAAGGAAAAGACTGATTTCAAGGTGACATGAAGAAATATCTTGTTGCCATGACACTGTATGGAACACATTGACATTGAAATGTAACTAGCAGATGCTGCTGTTTGAAAGGGTCATAAGAATTGACTCCATAGTAGTTCCCAGAAAGAACATTTGTGCACAGTTAACAGTTTCTGCCTTCATTGCATGATGTTGGGAGTTTTTGGGTACAGTATTGGATCGGTGTTCTTTTTTTTCAAATTTGATTTTAATATGTCATAATGGTTCTGAGGGTTTTTCTTTTACTTGTTTAATGTCTTTGAAGGCATTTAAACAGTACATTTTACGTCAGCTAGACCTGAGATTGGTGACATGCTGTGGCATGCTGGCTGGTGTTCCATGTGCTTTAAACCATTCAATTGCTGAAAGTTATTTAATATAATACAAGAGGCAAAGAGGAGAGATGCTTGCAGTACTATTTGAAGCAAGGAAAAGACTGATTTCAAGGTGATATGAAGAAATATCTAGGTGGCATGACACTGTATGGAACACATTGACATTGAAACGTAACAGGCCGATGCTGCTGTTTGAAAAGGTCATAAGAATTGGTTCCATCGCAGTTCCCATGCAGAGCATTGGTGCACAGGAACAGGTTCTCACTTTAGTGCATGAGTTTGGGAGTTCTCGTGTACAGTCTCGAGTCAGTTCTCTTTTTTTTAAATTTGATTTTAATATCTCATAATGGTTATGAGGGTATTTCTTTTACTCGTTTAATGTCTTTGAAGTCATTTAAACGGTACATTTTACGTCAGCTAGACCTGAGATTGGTGACATGCTGTGGCATGCTGGTGTTCCATGTGCTTTAAAGCATTCAACTGCTGAAAGTTATTTAATATAAGGCAAGAGGCTAAGAGGAGAGAAACTTGCAGTACTATTTGAAGCAAGGAAAAGACTGATTTCAAGGTGATATGAAGAAATAGCTAGGTGGCATGACAATGTATGGAACACATTGACATTGCAACGTATCTAGCAGATGCTGCTGTTTGAAAAGGTCATAAGAATTGTCTCCATAGAATTTGCCATCAAGAGCATTGGTACATTGGAACAGCTTTTGAGTTTGGGAGTTCTAGGGGACAGGATGGAATCAGTTTTCTTTTTTTAAAATTTGATTTTAATATCGTATAATGGTTCTGAGGGTATTTTTTAACTTGTTTAATTGTTTAATGTCTTTGAAGTCATTTAAACTGTACATTCTACATCAGCTAGTCCCTAAATTGGTGACATGCTATGGCATGCTGGTGTTCCATATGCTTTAAACCATTCAATTGCTTGAAGTTATTTAATATAAGACAGGTGGCAAAGAGGAGAGATGCTTGCAGTACTATTTGAAGCAAGGAAAAGACTGATTTCAAGGTGATATGAAGAAATATCTAGGTGGCATGACACTGTATGGAACACATTGACATTGAAACGTAACTAGCCGATGCTGCTGTTTGAAAAGGTCATAAGAATTGTCTCCATCGCAGATCCCATGAAGAGCATTGGTGCACAGGAACAGCTTCTGACTTTAGCACATGAGTTTGGGAGTTCTCGTGTACAGTCTGGAGTCAGTTTTCTTTTTTTTAAATTTGATTTTAATATCTCATAATGGCTCTGAGGGTATTTAGTTACTTGTTGAATGTCTTTGAAGTCATTTAAACTGTATATTTTACATCAGCTAGTCCGGAAATTGGTGACATGCTATGGCATGCTGGTGTTCCATGTGCTTTAAACCATTCAATTGCTGAAAGTTATTTAATATAAGACAAGAGGCAAAGAGGAGAGAAGCTTGCAGTACTATTTGAAGCAAGGAAAAGACTGATTTCAAGGTGACATGAAGAAATATCTTGGTGCCATGACACTGTATGGAACACATTGACATTGAAATGTAAGTAGCAGATACTGCTGTTTGAAAGGGTCATAAGAATTGACTCCATAGTTGCTCCTATGAAGAACATTCGTGCACTGTTAACAGTTTCTGCCTTCATTGCATGAGGTTGGGAGTTCATGGTTACAGTATTGGATCGGTGTTCTTTTCTTTCAAATTTGATTTCAATATGTCATAATGGTTCTGATGGAATTTTTTAACTTGTTGAATGTCTTTGAAGTCATTTAAACTGTATATTTTACATCAGCTAGTCCGGAAATTGGTGACATGCTATGGCATGCTGGTGTTCCATGTGCTTTAAACCATTCAATTGCTGAAAGGTATATAATATAAGACCAGAGGGTAAGAGAAGAGATGCTTTCAGTACTATTTGAAGCAAGGAAAAGACTGATTTCAAGGTGATATGAAGAAATATCTAGGTGGCATGACACTGTATGGAACACATTGACATTGAAATGTAAGTAGCAGATACTGCTGTTTGAAAGGGTCATAAGAATTGGCTCCATAGTAGTTCACAGGAAGAGCATTGGTGTACAGGAACAGCTTCTGACTTCAGTACAAGAGTTTGGGAATTCTGGAATCAGTTTACTTTTTTAAAATTTGATTTTAATATCTCATAATGGTTCTGAGGGTATTTATTTTACTTGTTTAATGTCTTTGAAGTAATTTAAACAGTACATTTTATGTCAGCTAGACCTGAGATTGGTGACATGCTGTGGCATGCTGGTGCTCCATGTGCTTTAAAGCTTTCAACTGCTGAAAGTTATTTAATGTAAGACAAGAGGCAAAGAGGAGAGAAGCTTGCAGTACTATTTGAAGCAAGGAAAAGACTGATTTCAAGGTGACATTGTCGGGGGGAAATTCTGCCGGGTTCGGCCGGGCCGTCCGCAGACCTCCGGGCAGGGAGGCCCCAACTCCTCCCGTATATCTCAAAAGAGATAGAGTATGAGACACACGCAAGAAGCAAGGTGATTCTGCTGTTTATTAGACAAAACGGCAGGGATGGGTCAAGGATCGTACGCGTCCGTCCTGACACAAACACAATCGTGGGGCTCGCAGGCCCTTTTTACCTTAGTATGACGCGCTACTTGCGTCACCTTAGAAAGTTAGCAAAAAACCTATCTCCACTCTGGATTGGTTACTCGAGTGGTAGGGTTAGTATAGCATACGTATAGAGAACGGTATTAGTGGTTAAGGGTTAGTCAGGGGATATACTTGGGTTGTCCCTTCAGTTTGATACATGAAAATTGTTACATGAAGACCCCTGAGGATTGGTCAATATTAATGGCGTCAGTGATAAAAGCCCCATGTTCTGATTGGTCCGCTCGCGAGCCTCCCAGTCTGGGACCATCGCCGTTCCCAGCTCGCGGTGTACCTGTCATTTGCAACAATGTTTCACTATGGGTAGGTGCAGACAATGTGAGGATTTATTCATATGCTGGAAGGCCGACTACTCCCACTGTCGCAGATGTCCATTGAGTCTTTTAATTGTATCTGCCTGTGTCTTGAAACGTGGGATTCAGGCGCCTCTTTCCCCTTGCTTTGGCATCCTGTCAGGTTTGGCTTGGTCACGTGAGGTGGGACCGTGTTTGAGACAGAATTCTGCACAATTAATATTGTTTTTCCCACTGTGTGCCTGGTTTAGTTTGCAGGTGCGACCTTGACGTCGGCTCGCGGCGTGCGAGATTGCAACATTGTACCCTTGGCTGTGTGCTTTCGCCGGGCTCATTCTGCAGGGTCAGCAACTGAGCTCTTGCTCATTTAATGTTCATGGGAGCTTTTGCTTGCGGCCTACTTGGGCCTAGTGCACAGGTGGAACCGTTGGTGCACTGCGCTTTAGGTTACGGTATCATATTGCTCTATCCCCAGTATCGTGTCTTCGTTATATTCTTCATTATGGTACATGGTTTTAGAAGAAGCATGAGCAAGCCTTTTTAGATAAGTTCATTATGCGTCTTGCGTTTCTGCATTTTGAGAGCCTATGTGGAAAATAATAAAGATGCACGTCCGTGGGTGTGTCCGTCGCCTACGTCATAGCACTGAGTATGTTCTTCGTGTGGATTGGTGTGGGAGTGTCCGGTGTGTATGTTTTGCACAGGCGTGCTGACCGTTGGCTAGGTCGTCATGGCATCTCTAACGATGTGTTGGTTTAGTCGAGTTGATCTATGCCGCAGGTGTCGGCATGGGCAGGTCGGGCTGCTGGGCAGGTGGGTGGGCACATCCGTATGTTCCTGTACCAGGTTATTTGGTCGTCTGGTAGATAGGCAAACTCCTCTCGTGGCGGGTGTCTAGGCCGTGATCCTCTAGGCCAAGCGCGAGAGGGGATTGGCGGGAGCTTGTTCTTCCATTCTCCCACTTCAGTCCCCCCTCTGGTCGACTTGTCGACCACAAACATATCCTTTTCTTTATCTCCTCTCACTCTCCATATTTTAGTTATTCCTCCCAAATGCCCATTGTGGTTAACATGGTCTTCAAATGACCAATACATATATGCACAGGTTCCTCCAGGAGTGCAGTATACCCACTTCCCTATGTAGCTCCTTGGGTTTCTTGGGTTTTCGAGCTTCACAGATGGTGGGTCCAGATGGTTGGTGATTATCTGGTTGAGCAACTTCTCTCTCTCTTTTATGATTGTGCCTGTGTGTTGGCTGTCATCTGTTGGCATCAAGGGGTGCATACCAACCATTTCGATCATCTCGTCTGTGGTGCGTGCTTTCCGGGCCTTCCAAAATCTTATTATGATCAGTGTAGCTCCAGCCAAAATAGTACATCCAACTATAATCTTCAGTCCATCCGACAGCCAAGATGGCATCCATGACCATAATATTGAAAACCAGCTCTCATCCTTTTTCACACCTTTACTTTCATCCATCATTTTGGAGTGCATCTGGGCCAATTGTGAAACTGCTTCTGTCAGTGTACCATTGTCAGCATCGTTGGCAGGAATGAATGTGCAGCATGATTGTCCTATCTTTGCGCAAACTCCTCCTTCCATTGCTGTGAGGAGGTCCAGTACATATCTGTTCTGAAGTGCTACCATCCTCACGGCTCGCAGTTCCTCTTTTATTGCGTTGAATCCGTTTACTGTAGAATTAATAGTCATCATTAGTTCCCATCGAGTTATCTGGAGCCACTTTGCGTTTGCGTAAGCCTGCAGTCCTGGATGTATTATTGAGGAAAAGAACATTGCTGCTCTGCTGAATAGTCTGTGTTCTGGCGGAATTGAAGTAAGTGCTGTTTCCGACCTTCCCCATAGGTAATTTCCTGTCAGAGGTTCTCCTTGTCTTTTCTTTCTATTCAGGACAGTATTATTGCCGTTGTTTTTGTTCTCTGGCCCCTTCTGAGGTTGTACAGATCTCTTCTTCCTCTTGTTCCCTTCATCCATTTTGGGGAAGTTCGCCACATTGACATGTTTCTTGGGTACCACTAGTGATGGTACATTAATATGCACCATTGTGCATATACCATTCCACAGAGGGGGCATCGTGTGGTATGCTTTTTCTCCACAGGCCCAGTAATGGTCCATTATTACTGCTGTTCCTGCTCCCCCCTCAGGTAACTCCATCACGCTTGCACAGTTGGTGTTGTATCCTACATCCACCTCTCCTTTATGTTGGTAGCACACCTTAGGCGCAGTTAGCGGCAGTATTGTTATTGGGTCTTCATCCTTCTCTATCCACGTGAGCATGGGTACGTACTTGACCCAAGTCATCCAACACCTATGGTTGTGTCTCTCAATAGTTGAAATATTTTCTCTTGTTACCATGTTGCTGCCAACCACTCCTATGTCCCATTTGTTGTCCATGTACACCTTCCCTGTTATTGTCACCAGTGGTCTTTCCCAACATCCTTGTTTACCAGGAACTTCAGTGGCGTACCAATCACATGGTAGGTACTGTAGTGTTACTTTCTTTGTTTCTCCTTTTTCAGGACCACTTGTTATGTATCTGAATGCTTCAGCATGTAAACTGCTCTTGTGGTAACTCAAATAAGTCTTGAGGAAGTTGTTTTCATATGGATATTTATCTCGTGTTTTCCACACCAGCTGCACCACTGTCCCTTGAAACCTTCCTTTCGTCTGGAACAGTGCCAGGTATATTATACATTGTGCTACCTTTTCATCTATTTCCGTGGCAACGAATGTTCGAGAAGCGCTCATGGCGTATGGGATCAATGAGCAAACGTAGCAGCTGTCTTCTGTTGTCTGCTTACCTATGTGGGTCATGTGTTGGTACCATATGTTGTTTGAGATGTGTGCTGAATCTTGTATGTAGTTGTCAATACCTTTATTATCTGAGTATGTGCTGCGTTTAACTCTACTTCCCTTGTGTGGGATTTTACTAGTATCACCTGACGTAACACCTGTTGCAGCTGGGGGTGGGGGTGCATTAGGTTTGGGTACAGCAATAATATTGATAGCATAGCTGTACTGCTATACAGAGGCAGCCAAGAAACCGGTGATCATTAAAATCCCTATCAACTTTATTACATATGCTAATTTCACCGGCAATTTGCTCTTACCTTGCTGCAGTCCGGCAGCTTATTCTTGCGACGTTAAGGTTGCCCGCCTGAAAATTCTCAATATGCTTGTTATTATTGTTAGTTGTTGTTTATTAAGCTCTCCCTATCAGATAGTCATTCAGTGCCCAGGTGAAGAGCTGTTCCCACGCCAATCTAAGCGATCTATCTCTTAGGGCAGGCAAGTATGGTTGGAGGTGGGGCATTGAATGTTCTATGGCCAAGAGGAATGTTGTGTAGTAGACACGTACCCTCCTTCTTTTCAGGTACGATGGCCTTTTTATTTCATATACAAATTGGTGTGACAATTCTTCTGGGTAGTTATCATCTGAGGGTACCATCTACTCCTGGGCAATGAATTTGTTATTTATCTACTTTCTTAGCAGTACAATAATACGCTGTACCTGCATGTGCGAGAGAAAAGAAAGAGAACATTCAAGTGTTTACATGTGTATATGTGCAAGACAGTGTCCTTCAGTTCAGTTATTACTGCAGTGGGTAGGGGGTCAATGGGCAGAGGGTTTGGGCTCAAATGGCGGAGGTCTCTTTACTCTTTGACCGTGTGACCATGGGGTGGGCGGTATGGGGATCACCCCTTTCTTTTCTGGTAGTTGTCTCTGGGGAATCTGGGGGGTGGCAGGGTATGGGGACACTTTGGCCGTTAGTTGTGCTAGAAGTCTCTTCCTCCGTTGGTGACGCTGTTGTTGTTCTTCCAGTGGCCCTGTCGGTGGCGCTGGGGCGGGTCTGGGGTTTATAGATCTTTACGTCATGTAGGTGATTCCAGGCACGTTTGTCTTGTAGTTTTACTGCTCTTGTTGATACCTCCTCTACCAGATGAGGGCCAGTGAAGCGTGGGCTGTTCCACTTTCTGTTGAAATTGCGTAGTAGTACGTGGTCACCTTTAGCAATTTTGCACAGTCTTTCCTTTTCCAGTTCTTTGTCCACGTCTGAATGTTGATCGCTGTTAGACCCGCCCCGCGTGCGCTCGAACTGTTGAGACACAAACACTACACTAGTAATCAAAGAAGACACATATTGGTACATTTCATCACCAAGAACAGTTGCAGTATTCTCGTGATCTGTGAATGCTCTTGATGTTGGCGTTAGGGGAAGGCGCATTTGACGTCCGGTAATCACCTCGTGAGGAGTGAGGTGGTGGTCGGAACCTGGTCTATTCCTTAGCTCAAATAGGGCTAGCGGGAGGCAATACAACCAACTCTTCTTTGTTGTTTGCTGTATTTTTGCAATTGCCTCCTTTAGTAGGCCATTCAGGCGTTCGCATAGACCGTTGGCCTGTGGGTGATATGCACATGCAAATTTATGTTTGATGTTCAGTAAGGATGTGATGTGCTGGAACATTTCGTTTGCGAACAGCGGGCCATTATCTGACCGCAGTACCTCGCACACTCCCCACCTGGGGAAGACCTCCCTCACTAGGAATTTAGCTGCTCTGAATGCATCTGGGTGTGAACAGGGCCCTGCTTCAATCCACCTCGATAATGGGCATACTACTACAATCATATACCTATTTCCTTGACATACGTTGATCATATCAACATAGTCAATATGGAGATGTCGGAAGGGTCCCTCTGGCCGGGGTATAGTACCTTTTATCACCTTCGGCGTGTGACCGGCCGTGAACTGTTGGCATGTGAGACAATTGCTGATAAAATTTGACACATGGGAATTTAACTCGGGGCAGAACCAATCTTCTCTTATTCCTGCTGCAATTACTTCCTTGCCTGTGTGGGCTGGGTGGTGTAGTTGGCTCAGGGCGGTGTTCAATAGTGCTAGTGGCATTACAATCTTTCCAGTGTTACCCTGGCGCCATAGTGCGTCAGTTGGTGACATTGTGCATCCTGTTTTTACCCATGTTTCTTTTTCTGCCATTGGTGCAGCCGCTTGTAGCTCCATTATCTGTGTGGCTGGGAGATGGGTGTACCCTTCTCTTATCAACATTTCTTTAGCCATTCCCCTCCCTCTCCCTCTCTCTGACTCTGGGGGGTTACATATCTCACCAAAATATGCAGCATACTTCGCATGTGCGTCTGCTGCTGCATTCCCTCTCAAATGTGGTCTTCACCATTAGTGTGTGCGGTACATTTGACCAAAGCTAATTCTTGGGGGTCATTTATAACTTCAATTAGTTCAGCCAATAAGAGAGCATGTTGCACTGGAGTGCCGTCAGCTCTCCTAAACCCTCTTCTTCTCCATTTCGACAGCCCTGAGTGGACAGTGGACGTAACATATGCGCTGTCAGAATATATGGTCACTCGTTTGTCAAAGCTTTCCTGTAACGCCAAGATCATTGCGACCAACTCCACTGCTTGGGCAGAGTAATGCTGTGGTAGTTGTACACATTTCATTGCCACACACACCGGTACCTCCATCATTTTTACCACCGCTGCCCCAGTCCTCCTTATGCCATCCCTTTGGTCAATTGTTGATGACCCATCAATGAACAGTAGCTCACCACCCTCTAGTGCGTTCTCTTCAACCTTTCTAGTACATGAGTACATTTCAGTGATTTGTGTACAATCGTGTGCATAATCTCCTTCCTCAATTACTTCTGCTAAGAACCTTGCAGGGTTGACCGTGCGACATCTAACAATTGATAGTTCAGCTCTAGATAAGATGATCTCATAGCCTGATGCCCTTTGCGTGGTTAGGGTGGACTTAGGTTTATTCAATATAGCAAATAGTGCATGTTCCACAAATAGCGTGGTTGGGCACCCCATGGTGATCGCTGACGCTTTCTCTACCGCAAAAGCAGCTGCGGCGAGACCTTGTTCGCAAGGGAAATGACCTAACATCACAGGATCTAAGTGGCCGCTGTAAAATGCAACTGGTTTGTGGCCCATGCTTGTTTTTTGAGCCAACACTGCTTTCATTACTGCTGAGTCGCAATGTGAAAATATAAAGAATTGTCGCTCATAGTCTGGGGTTGCCAGTACCGGAGCAATTGATATCGCATCTTTTAGTTCATCAAAAGCCTCATCCATTTCCATTGTCCACCCCAACTTTTTCTCCCCTTTATTAGCTTCCTTTAACGCCTCAAACAGGGGTCCTATGTATGAGCTGTAATCAAATACCCATGCTCTACAGTAGTTACGCAACCCTAGGAATTGTTGCAGTTCCCTCACTGTTTGTGGCACTGGTGTTTTTGAAATGGCCTGTGCCCTTTGTGGTGCAATCTTCCTTCCATGTTGGGATATCAGCTGACCAATGTAAAGTACCTGTTCCTGACAGTACTGTAACTTTTCCATGTCTACCTTGTAACCTTTTTCAGCCAATATTGTCAGCATCTTTAATGAGTCCTCTCTGCATGTTTTTTCATTTGTGCTGCAGATTATTATGTCGTCGACATACTGCAACACTGTGCTCTCTACTGCAATGTTACCCAAATCCATCTGTATTACTCTGTTGACTATTGAGGGTGATTCGCAGTACCCTTGTGGCAATCTGGTGTGTTTCCACTTTGTGTTTCTGTAAGTAAAGCTTGTCAGATCTTGTGAGTCTGGGTGCAATGGTATTGAGAAAAAAGCATTTTTAAGGTCGATCACTGTAAATCGTGATGCTTCTGCTGGAATGCCACACAATATTGTGGCCGGGTTTGCGGCTATGGGGTATTCTGCTTCCACTATGTTGTTTAAGGGCCTGAGGTTCTGTATGAAGCGCCAAGACCCTCCCTTAGCCTTGCGCACTGGGTATACAGCCGTGTTACATGGTGATTCTGAGGGGACCAATATGCCATTATTTATAAGGGCCGTTATTGTTTCATATATACCTTCATCTGCCTCTTTTGATAGTGGGTACTGTTTCACTCTGGGGAGTATTGCACCTTTTTTCAATTTTATCCTTACTCCCCCTATACTTTTTATGCATCCCACGTCGTAGGGGCTGGTAGTCCATAATGATGTGGGTACTTTTGACATATCCTCCTTAAAGAAGGGAACTGGGGTGGATGTGGGTGCCACAAGTGCCATTGCCATTTTCTGTGCCACTTGCTTGTACGCTACTCTTAGCCATATTTCCACACTCATCATAAACATCATTTCACCTTCCTCCTTTTCTTCTGAGAACAGTTCCTCATCTGACACCTGGGTGAGTCTACATCCCTCTGCTAGTGCTATCACTGCCCTCCATGCTCTTCCTTCTCTGTCCTGGGCATGCACTGCAATGTAATCAGCTGTTGCTATAATGCTTTCTATGTCCACTAAAATCACCTTTCCTTCTTGTTCATTTGCTGGTGTTTCTGGTCTGAACAAATAGGCTGCTGGCCTCCTCCAGATCTTTCCTTCTATCCCTGGCATCCATGCAAATGCCATGTCTGTCCCGTACTGGAATAGTTCACCATCTACTGGCTCAGCCCTAATCGCTGTCTGTCCGCAGTATGCTTGCATGATTTGTCGTGCTGTGAGCATGTTAATTCCTGGAGTAGAGCAAATTATGCCGTCCTCCGTAAAGGTGTTCGTCATATTCAACCTGTTCATGATGTCTCTCTCCAGTATATTTACTGGTGAGGCACTAGAGTATAAAAGTGGGACTGACATGTCGTAATCCCCTATTGATAAGGGAATGTTATCAGTAAAGGGAACCAACCCCCTAGCCCCAGAGAATCCTTGGGTGTTCATGGCTTCGCCTGACATCTTAAACTTACCTTCCCTTATGCAAGACCGGGTCGCCCCGGTGTCAACAAGGAATGATAATTTTTTGTCACCTATCGTTACCTCTATGCGTGGTTCCTCTGCACTATTAGGGGTTACTGACAGGATGGGACACACCAAGGCCGTCTGTGGGCTGTCCTATTGAGGGTACAACGATTGGTCGTTTCCTGTCTAAGGGTTATGTCCCAGGACCGTCACCCTACCCAGTTGTGTTTGTTGTGCTTGGGGTTGTTGTATTGTCGCTACCTGTTGTTGTGGCAGTGAAAATGCCTGTGGCTGTTGTTGTGTTACTAGTTGTTGCTGTTCATTTCCCTGTTGCAACGTCTGTTGTTGCTGTATCTCCTGCTGTTCCTGTGTGGGCCTTAGTTGTACCTGCTCGCTCCATGATGGTGTTCCTGGTCTTACTCTACACGTGCGTGACATGTGTCCTACTAATCCACAACTCCAACACACCGGTGGTTCCCTACTCTTCCATGCGAAGCCTCCTGTGTTGTCCTGGTATACTGGTTGCCCGGTGGGGTAGGAATTTCTAAGTCCTCCCACCTGTTGTTGTGTGTTATATCCGTATTCTCTCCCTCTCATTATTCCTCCTCTTCCCCTGTTGTAATTATAATACCCAGCTCCTGGCATTGAGTATCCTCCTCCCATGTTGGTCGTGTATGGTTGGAGTGGCGGCACCTGTGGTGTTATAGTCTGTGAGGATGGTACTTGGGAGGGATCTTGTGCAGCCACTACTTGTGTGGGGCTTTGGGTCATTGTTGTAGGTGTAGTTATTAGTGCCCCTTCCATTGTGTATTTAGTAAGTTTTTTCTGTACTAGTTTAGCCTCTTCCGTTTTCCTGTCCTCCTCCTTTTGTTTCATTTTACCTTGCCATGCCCTACAATGATGTACTATTGTCAGTTGTATTTCTGGCCATGCTTTTGCTTCCATTCCCACCACTTTCTTCAGTTGTTTTTGAACTCCTTCTGGGAGCCCTTGTACTAGTATATGATAGAATTTTGCTGGTGTTTTGTCCCATTGTTCTCTAGTTTCCATGTGCCACTTCTCTTGAATTTCCTGGATATAATCAATAGGATCTTCGTTCTCACGCATCTTGCGTGAGGTAATTGCTCCTATGTCTGATGTGTCTGGGTACTGTACCCTTAGTGCCTGCCATAGTGCATGTCTGCAGTTTGCGAATGGTGCCCCATCGTGCGAAGTGTTGGTTATTGTTACCCCAGTGAATCCCGCTCTCTTCCAAATGTCATCCCCTAATATAGATATTAGAAGGCCCTTTACATCCCCCACTGCCAGTTTCTGTCCTGCGGTGTGTTTTTCCATCTCATATATCCATTTACCTGCACCTCCACTTAATGATGGGAGCCTGCACTTTATATTTTCTTTGTCTGTATGCTTCCAAGGGACGTATTGTGGTCTGACCCCTCCCCTCTCCAGAAGTGGCATTAAGTTGTGTCTCGTTATATCCCTTGGGTTCCATAAAATTGAGTCCCCACACCCCTCCTCTTCTTCCGTCTTTCTTACATCGTCAATGTCGTCCGTGGTTCCCCTGCTCGTAACTCTTTCTTCTCCATCTTTTCCCCTTCTGTCATCATTTCCTGTATTTAATGTGGGCGTGTGTATTCGTTCTTCCTGCCTGCGTCTAGGGAGGTCTCTAAGCCTACTTACATAGGGTGTCATTTCGTTTGTGAAGGGCGCGAGTTTGGTTGTACGTAGTGAGCGTGAGGTGGTTGACCATGTAGGGTGGGACGGTAATGGTGTGGCTTCAAGTGTCTGTCTTTCCGCTATTCCTCGCTCTTCCTCCTCACTTCTTTCCAGTTCATCCCTTCTCATACAGATCCATGGTGAGTCTGTATTGGTCCGAGTGGTGTATAGTTTATCTAGGCTTTCCCTGTCACTGTTTCTTCCTTCCTTCTCCATTCCTTCTTCTTCCTCACTACAAAAGTCATCTGTATGTGGCGGCCCCCACTCTGTCTTTCTCCCCTTGATCGTTACTGTTTTTAAGTCTATTAGGTCCGTGTCTCCCTTTTCTCCTTTACCAACCGCTCCCCTTTGTGCTGATGTTGTGGCTACTTCTGTATCTCTATATACATACCTCCTTACTTCACTCTCCCCTCTCCTATCTTCTCTTTCCCCTTCATTTCTCCCCTCCATCTCTCTACCAATTTCCTCCCTTTTCCTTTTTAATTCGTCCATTACTTCACTACTCATCTTTCCCAATGCCCTTTCATCCTCTTTCTTCCTTTCCCATCTCACCCTCTCCCGTTCTAATATACTCTCTATCACCCTTCCTTCTTCGTATTTCCTAGTCGATTCTGATAGTAATCTCTTCTTCCACATTGCCATTTCCTTTTCTTTCTCTTCTTCTTCCTTTTTCCTCTCTCGTAGTACTGCTCTTGATACCCTTTCTGCTGCTGCTTTTACCCTTTCGGCTTCTCTCCTTTGCTCCTCAGTTCGTTCCCTTATTCTTTCCAACTCGTTCTTACCTTCTTTCCTTTCCCTTGCTCTCTCTCTTTCCTCCCTCTCGAGCTGTTTGATTAATTCATTCTGCTCATCCCTTAGCTCTGCTAGTCATTCCTCCAAAATCTCTTCCTTTTGTCGTATCAGCTCTTCCCCCCTCATGTCACTCTCCCTGGTATTATCCTCGTCCATTTTCCTCACTACCTCCCTCTCTTCTCCTGTTAATGTACCTCGTAATTTTAATAGTATCTGCGCAGCTACCCACTCATCATGTCCTATTTCCTCAGTTGGTTCTTCTCCAGTCCTCCCCTCCCCCTCTGGCATCTTCCTATAGGCTGATCCCGTCGTACTAGTCCGCCCCCCTCCCTTGTGGACACCTGTCACTGCATATGGTGGCGGGCTGTATGTCGGGTTCGAGTACCCCTCAGCCTCCCTTAGTTGTTCTCTTCCTATTTCTCCTAGTTCTCTTAAAGGGTACAACCCCCCTCCCTCTGTTTTCACTACCTTTGCTAGGGTTATATCGTGGCTCTGTTCCTTTTTTATTTCATTTTCTTTTGGGTTGTTATTCTTTTCTCCTCCCTCTTGTCCGTTCCCCGTGTTCTTTGGGCCTTCACTCTCCTTTTCCCCATTCTCTCCTTCCTCCTTGATCTCTTTTTCTTCCGGTGTTTCCCCCACAGGGAACATTCCATTTGGTCCTGGTCGGGACCCCTGGAACATCCTCCATAAGTTAAACACCTCCACGTGGTGTGTCAACTTCTTCCCCTTGTATGTGTTATGCAGATGGTTTAATAGTGAATGTTGCGTATATGGATCAAAGCTACCGTTAGGCGGCCATGGTGTTGTCATTTTGTTGTCCGTCCCCTGTGTCTATTCTATGCTATATTTGATCAGTTTCTCCCTATGGGGTGACAGTGTTTTACATATGTGTTGTAGTGGGGTAGTGAGGGTGTTCCCCCACCCTCCCGATCCTGCCCCATATGACATGGTAGCGCTCCACTTGTTATCTTTTCCCTATCTGGTAGCTATTACTTTACTAACACTTACGATACATAGCCTTATACCTTTTACCTGGCCTCGTAAGTTTGGGGACTTGCGATAGTCCGCTGAGGAAAATTATTAAAATATAGTATTTACATTTGTATATTCTTTTCTTTCTTTTCTTCCTTTATAGAACACCCTTACGGCCCCCTGCGGCCGAGGGGCACGTAGCCCCCTGCGGCTGCGTACCCCTTGTGACGTTCTTATATAGCCGTCCTATTTTCATTTGCTCCTCCTCCCTCTTCTACACTTGCCGTGGCCGCCGTTCTCAGGCGCAGCCACGTCCCCCGTTTCGCCTTTCCCCGATCAACTCATTACCGTTTATCTCCGTTTCCACTCCCTTACCACAATTCTCTTCCCCACCACTCTCAGAAAGAAAGATGCTTTGTGCTCGGGATATCCTATGAAAGCCCTACTGGTGACGTCACCGATCTCTTCAAATTACTAGTAAGTTCTTAATACACTTGCACCCTACCCCCGTTAACCCCACAGCTGTCTTCCTGTCACGCCTGGAACAAGGTAATCAACAATATATAATCGGACTGCGCACGCTGCGTCGCCACGCGTGTGATACGCCCCTCGACAGGAGGGCTTAACCAGCCAATTATCTTCCGTATCGGGCAACTAACTAGCTACCGCCTACAGGGAAACGTCATCTACCTATCGAGTTTCTCGCTCGAACAATAGGGATCCTCATCTACTCATTGATCAATAAATGCCAAATCGTAGGAAACCGCACACAAACACACACCCTTACACGTAGTCGCGACCCAGGCAATCAGTGTCTACGAGCGGCCGCACGTGATGTTTTCGTGCTCCGCCCCCCTCTCTCGCGTAACGTAGCCGACTGCTCTCGCACTCGTTCGGCTACCATTCATTTCATTGCCAACACTAAATTGTCAAACCTTCGCCACGCACCTGTGCAACACCTCCCACCTCCCGTATTTAATTCCTCCCCCCTCCCTCACAATTTCACATTGCTTGTTGTGCGTGGCATGCTCACCAAGTTCTCTTGATGCGGGGCCGCTCGACTGCGTGCACCCCTCCAAGCGGCTCGCCACCTCCCCTTGTCTGGACCACGTCTGGACACTAGCCAACCGCGGGCTGGATACTTCTCAACCGGCTCCCGAAGGCCAATATTCGGATTGCGCTGTCCGGTCTTCTCGCAGTTCCGCGATGGTCCTGTAGTCCTCAGAAGGGGGCAGCGGCAGAGGGGGCCGCGCCGCCGGACCTCCTCGCAACGGGAGTACCTGGAAAAATAAAAAATAAAAAGCAGATCTTAAACAGATCTCAGCAGTGCCTCCAACTTGTCGGGGGGAAATTCTGCCGGGGTCGGCCGGGCCGTCCGCAGACCTCCGGGCAGGGAGGCCCCAACTCCTCCTGTATATCCCAAAAGAGATAGAGTATGAGACACACGCAAGAAGCAAGGTGATTCTGCTGTTTATTAGACAAAACTGCAGGGATGGGTCAAGGATCGTACGCGTCCGACCTGACACACACACAATCGTGGGGCTCGCAGGCCCTTTTTACCTTAGTATGACGCGCTACTTGCATCACCTTAGAAAGTTAGCAAAAAACCTATCTCCACTCTGGATTGGTTACTCGAGTGGTAGGGTTGGTATAGCATACGTATAGAGAACGGTATTAGTGGTTGAGGGTTAGTCAGGTGATATACTTGGGTTGTCCCTTCAGTTTGATACATGAAAATTGTTACATGAAGACCCCTGAGGATTGGTCAATATTAATGGCGTCAGTGATAAAAGCCCCATGTTCTGATTGGTCCGCTCGCGAACCTCCCAGTCTGGGACCATCGCCGTTCCCAGCTCGCGGTGTACCTGTCATTTCCAACAATGTTTCACTATGGGTAGGTGCAGACAATGTGAGGATTTATTCATATGCTGGAAGGCCGACTACTCCCACTGTCGCAGATGTCCATTGAGTCTTTTAATTGTATCTGCCTGTGTCTTGAAACGTGGGATTCAGGCGTCTCTTTCCCCTTGCTTTGGCATCCTGTCAGGTTTGGCTTGGTCACGTGAGGTGGGACCGTGTTTGAGACAGAATTCTGCACAATTAATATTGTTTTTCCCACTGTGTGCCCGGTTTAGTTTGCAGGTGCGACCTTGACGTCGGCTCGCGGCGTGCGAGATTGCAACATTGTACCCTTGGCTGTGTGCTTTCGCCGGGCTCATTCTGCAGGGTCAGCAACTGAGTTCTTGCTCATTTAATGTTCATGGGAGCTTTTGCTTGCGGCCTACTTGGGCCTAGTGCATAGGTGGAACCGTTGGTGCACTGCGCTTTAGGTTACGGTATCATATTGCTCTATCCCCAGTATCGTGTCTTCGTTATATTCTTCATTATGGTACATGGTTTTAGAAGAAGCGTGAGCAAGCCTTTTTAGATAAGTTCATTATGCGTCTTGCGTTTCTGCATTTTGAGAGCCTATGTGGAAAATAATAAAGATGCACGTCCGTGGGTGTGTCCGTCGCCTACGTCATAGCACTGAGTATGTTCTTCGTGTGGATTGGTGTGGGAGTGTCCGGTGTGTATGTTTTGCACAGGCGTGCTGACCGTTGGCTAGGTCATCATGGCATCTCTAACGATGTGTTGGTTTAGTCGAGTTGATCTATGCCGCAGGTGTCGGCATGGGCAGGTCGGGCTGCTGGGCAGGTGGGTGGGCACATCCGTATGTTCCTGTACCAGGGTATTTGGTCGTCTGGTAGATAGGCAAACTCCTCTCGTGGCGGGTGTCTAGGCCGTGATCCTCTAGGCCAAGCGCGAGAGGGGATTGGCGGGAGCTTGTTCTTCCATTCTCCCACTTCAGTCCCCCCTCTGGTCGACTTGTCGACCACAAACATATCCTTTTCTTTATCTCCTCTCACTCTCCATATTTTAGTTATTCCTCCCAAATGCCCATAGTGGTTAACATGGTCTTCAAATGACCAATACATATATGCACAGGTTCCTCCAGGAGTGCAGTATACCCACTTCCCTATGTAGCTCCTTGGGTTTCTTGGGTTTTCGAGCTTCACAGATGGTGGGTCCAGATGGTTGGTGATTATCTGGTTGCGCAACTTCTCTCTCTCTTTTATGATTGTGCCTGTGTGTTGGCCGTCATCTGTTGGCATCAAGGGGTGCATACCAACCATTTCGATCATCTCGTCTGTGGTGCGTGCTTTCCGGGCCTTCCAAAATCTTATTATGATCAGTGTAGCTCCAGCCAAAATAGTACATCCAACTATAATCTTCAGTCCACCCGACAGCCAAGATGGCATCCATGACCATAATATTGAAAACCAGCTCTCATCCTTTTTCACACCTTTACTTTCATCCATCATTTTGGAGTGCATCTGGGCCAATTGTGAAACTGCTTCTGTCAGTGTACCATTGTCAGCATCGTTGGCAGGGATGAATGTGCAGCATGATTGTCCTATCTTTGCGCAAACTCATCCTTCCATTGCTGTGAGGAGGTCCAGTACATATCTGTTCTGAAGTGCTACCATCCTCACGGCTCGCAGTTCCTCTTTTATTGCGTTGAATCCGTTTACTGTAGAATTAATAGTCATCATTAGTTCCCATCGAGTTATCTGGAGCCACTTTGCGTTTGCGTAAGCCTGCAGTCCTGGATGTATTATTGAGGAAAAGAACATTGCTGCTCTGCTGAATAGTCTGTGTTCTGGCGGAATTGAAGTAAGTGCTGTTTCCGACCTTCCCCATAGGTAATTTCCTGTCAGAGGTTCTCCTTGTCTTTTCTTTCTATTCAGGACAGTATTATTGCCTTTGTTTTTGTTCTCTGGCCCCTTCTGAGGTTGTACAGATCTTTTCTTCCTCTTGTTCCCTTCATCCATTTTGGGGAAGTTCGCCACATTGACATGTTTCTTGGGTACCACTAGTGATGGTACATTAATATGCACCATTGTGCATATACCATTCCACAGAGGGGGCAGCGTGTGGTATGCTTTTTCTCCACAGGCCCAGTAATGGTCCATTATTACTGCTGTTCCTGCTCCCCCCTCAGGTAACTCCATCACGCTTGCACAGTTGGTGTTGTATCCTACGTCCACCTCTCCTTTATGTTGGTAGCACACCTTAGGCGCAGTTAGCGGCAGTATTGTTATTGGGTCTTCATCCTTCTCTATCCACGTGAGCATGGGTACGTACTTGACCCAAGTCATCCAACACCTATGGTTGTGTCTCTCAATAGTTGAAATATTTTCTCTTGTTACCATGTTGCTGCCAACCACTCCTATGTCCCATTTGTTGTCCATGTACACCTTCCCTGTTATTGTCACCAGTGGTCTTTCCCAACATCCTTGTTTACCAGGAACTTCAGTGGCGTACCAATCACATGGTAGGTACTGTAGTGTTACTTTCTTTGTTTCTCCTTTTTCAGGACCACTTGTTATGTATCTGAATGCTTCAGCATGTAAACTGCTCTTGTGGTAACTCAAATAAGTCTTGAGGAAGTTGTTTTCATATGGATATTTATCTCGTGTTTTCCACACCAGCTGCACCACTGTCCCTTGAAACCTTCCTTTCGTCTGGAACAGTGCCAGGTATATTATACATCGTGCTACCTTTTCATCTATTTCCGTGGCAACGAATGTTCGAGAAGCGCTCATGGCGTATGGGATCAATGAGCAAACGTAGCAGCTGTCTTCTGTTGTCTGCTTACCTATGTGGGTCATGTGTTGGTACCATATGTTGTTTGAGATGTGTGCTGAATCTTGTATGTAGTTGTCAATACCTTTATTATCTGAGTATGTGCTGCGTTTAACTCTACTTCCCTTGTGTGGGATTTTACTAGTATCACCTGACGTAACACCTGTTGCAGCTGGGGGTGGGGGTGCATTAGGTTTGGGTACAGCAATAATATTGATAGCATAGCTGTACTGCTATACAGAGGCAGCCAAGAAACCGGTGATCATTAAAATCCCTATCAACTTTATTACATATGCTAATTTCACCGGCAATTTGCTCTTACCTTGCTGCAGTCCGGCAGCTTATTATTGCGACGTTAAAGTTGCCCGCCTGAAAATTCTCAATATGCTTGTTATTATTGTTAGTTGTTGTTTATTAAGCTCTCCCTATCAGATAGTCATTCAGTACCCAGGTGAAGAGCTGTTCCCACGCCAACCTAAGCGATCTATCTCTTAGGGCAGGCAAGTATGGTTGGAGGTGGGGCATTGAATGTTCTATGGCCAAGAGAAATGTTGTGTAGTAGACACGTACCCTCCTTCTTTTCAGGTACGTTGGCCTTTTTATTTCATATACAAATTGGTGTGACAATTCTTCTGGGTAGTTATCATCTGAGGGTACCATCTACTCCTGGGCAATGAATTTGTTATTTATCTACTTTCTTAGCAGTACAATAATACGCTGTACCTGCATGTGCGAGAGAAAAGAAAGAGAACATTCAAGTGTTTACATGTGTATATGTGCAAGACAGTGTCCTTCAGTTCAGTTATTACTGCAGTGGGTAGGGGGTCAATGGGCAGAGGGTTTGGGCTCAAATGGCGGAAGTCTCTTTACTCTTTGACCGTGTGACCATGGGGTGGGCGGTATGGGGATCACCCCTTTCTTTTCTGGTAGTTGTCTCTGGGGAATCTGGGGGGTGGCAGGGTATGGGGACACTTTGGCCGTTAGTTGTGCTAGAAGTCTCTTCCTCCGTTGGTGACGCTGTTGTTGTTCTTCCAGTGGCCCTGTCGGTGGCGCTGGGGCGGGTCTGGGGTTTGTAGATCTTTACGTCATGTAGGTGATTCCAGGCACGTTTGTCTTGTAGTTTTACTGCTGTTGTTGATACCTCCTCTACCAGATGAGGGCCAGTGAAGCGTGGGCTGTTCCACTTTCTGTTGAAATTGCGTAGTAGTACGTGGTCACCTTTAGCAATTTTGCACAGTCTTTCCTTTTCCAGTTCTTTGTCCGCGTCTGCCTGTTGATCGCTGTTAGACCCGCCCCGCGTGCGCTCGAGCTGTTGAGACACAAACACTACACTAGTAATCAAAGAAGACACATATTGGTACATTTCATCACCAAGAACAGTTGCAGTATTCTCGTGATCTGTGAATGCTCTTGATGTTGGCGTTAGGGGAAGGCGCATTTGACGTCCGGCAATCACCTCGTGAGGAGTGAGGTGGTGGTCGGAACCTGGTCTGTTCCTTAGCTCAAATAGGGCTAGCGGGAGGCAATACAACCAACTCTTCTTTGTTGTTTGCTGTATTTTTGCAATTGCCTCCTTTAGTAGGCCATTCAGGCGTTCGCATAGACCGTTGGCCTGTGGGTGATATGCACATGCAAATTTATGTTTGATGTTCAGTAAGGATGTGATGTGCTGGAACATTTCGTTTGCGAAATGCGGGCCATTATCTGACCGCAGTACCTCGCACACTCCCCACCTGGGGAAGACCTCCCTCACTAGGAATTTAGCTGCTCTGAATGCATCTGGGTGTGAACAGGGCCCTGCTTCAATCCACCTCGAGAATGGGCATACTACTACAATCATATACCTATTTCCTTGACATACGTTGATCATATCAACATAGTCAATATGGAGATGTCGGAAGGGTCCCTCTGGCCGGGGTATAGTACCTTTTATCACCTTCAGCGTGTGACCGGCCGTGAACTGTTGGCATGTGAGACAATTGCTGATAAAATTTGACACATGGGAATTTAACTCGGGGCAGAACCAATCTTCTCTAATTCGTGCTGCAATTACTTCCTTGCCTGTGTGGGCTGGGTGGTGTAGTTGGCTCAGGGCGGTGTTCAATAGTGCTAGTGGCATTACAATCTTTCCAGTGTTACCCTGGCGCCATAGTGCGTCAGTTGGTGACATTGTGCATCCTGTTTTTACCCATGTTTCTTTTTCTGCCATTGGTGCAGCCGCTTGTAGCTCCATTATCTGTGTGGCTGGGAGATGGGTGTACCCTTCTCTTATCAACATTTCTTTAGCCATTCCCCTCCCTCTCCCTCTCTCTGACTCTGGGGGGTTCCATATCTCACCAAAATATGCAGCATACTTCGCATGTGCGTCTGCTGCTGCATTCCCTCTCGAAATGTGGTCTTCACCATTAGTGTGTGCGGTACATTTGACCAAAGCTAATTCTTGGGGGTCATTTATAACTTCAATTAGTTCAGCCAATAAGAGAGCATGTTGCACTGGAGTGCCGTCAGCTCTCCTAAACCCTCTTCTTCTCCATTTCGACAGCCTTGAGTGGACAGTGGACGTAACATATGCGCTGTCAGAATATAAGGTCACTCGTTTGTCAAAGCTTTCCTGTAACGCCAAGATCAGTGCGACCAACTCCGCTGCTTGGGCAGAGTAATGCTGTGGTAGTTGTACACATTTCATTGCCACACACACCGGTACCTCCATCATTTTTACCACCGCTGCCCCAGTCCTCCTTATGCCATCCCTTTGGTCAATTGTTGATGACCCATCAATGAACAGTAGCTCACCACCCTCTAGTGCGTTCTCTTCAACCTTTCTAGTACATGAGTACATTTCAGTGATTTGTGTACAATCGTGTGCATAATCTCCTTCCTCAATTACTTCTGCTAAGAACCTTGCAGGCTTGACCGTGCTACATCTAACAATTGATAGTTCAGCTCTAGATAAGATGATCTCATAGCCTGATGCCCTTTGCGTGGTTAGGGTGGACTTAGGTTTATTCAATATAGAAAATAGTGCATGTTCCACAAATAGCGTGGTTGGGCACCCCATGGTGATCGCTGACGCTTTCTCTACCGCAAAAGCAGCTGCGGCGAGACCTTGTTCGCAAGGGAAATGACCTAACATCACAGGATCTAAGTGGCCGCTGTAAAATGCAACTGGTTTGTAGCCCATGCTTGTTTTTTGAGCCAACACTGCTTTCATTACTGCTGAGTCGCAATGTGAAAATATAAAGAATTGTCGCTCATAGTCTGGGGTTGCCAGTACCGAAGCAATTGATATCGCATCTTTTAGTTCATCAAAAGCCTCATCCATTTCCATTGTCCACCCCAACTTTTTCTCCCCTTTATTAGCTTCCTTTAACGCCTCAAACAGGGGTCCTATGTATGAGCTGTAATCAAATCCCCATGCTCTACAGTAGTTACACAACCCTAGGAATTGTTGCAGTTCCCTCAATGTTTGTGGCACTGGTGTTTTTGAAATGGCCTGTGCCCTTTGTGGTGCAATCTTCCTTCCATGTTGGGATATCAGCTGACCAATGTAAAGTACCAGTTCCTGACAGTACTGTAACTTTTCCATGTCTACCTTGTAACCTTTTTCAGCCAATATTGTCAGCATCTTTAATGAGTCCTCTCTGCATGTTTTTTCATTTGTGCTGCAGATTATTATGTCGTCGACATACTGCAACACTGTGCTTTCTACTGCAATGTTACCCAAATCCATCTGTATTACTCTGTTGAATATTGAGGGTGATTCGCAGTACCCTTGTGGCAATCTGGTGTGTTTCCACTTTGTGTTTCTGTAAGTAAAGCTTGTCAGATCTTGTGAGTCTGGGTGCAATGGTATTGAGAAAAAAGCATTTTTAAGGTCGATCACTGTAAATCGTGATGCTTCTGCTGGAATGCCACACAATATTGTGGCCGGGTTTGCGGCTATGGGGTATTCTGCTTCCACTATGTTGTTTAAGGGCCTGAGGTTCTGTATGAAGCGCCAAGACCCTCCCTTAGCCTTGCGCACTGGGTATACAGCCGTGTTACATGGTGATTCTGAGGGGACCAATATGCCATTATTTATAAGGGCCGTTATTGTTTCATATATACCTTCATCTGCCTCTTTTGATAGTGGGTACTGTTTCACTCTGGGGAGTATTGCACCTTTTTTCAATTTTATCCTTACTCCCCCTATACTTTTTATGCATCCCACGTCGTAGGGGCTGGTAGTCCATAATTATGTGGGTACTTTTGACATATCCTCCTTAAAGAAGGGAACTGGGGTGGATGTGGGTGCCTCAAGTGCCATTGCCATTTTCTGTGCCACTTGCTTGTACGCTACTCTTAGCCATATTTCCACACTCATCATAAACATCATTTCACCTTCCTCCTTTTCTTCTGAGAACAGTTCCTCATCTGACACCTGGGTGAGTCTACATCCCTCTGCTAGTGCTATCACTGCCCTCCATGCTCTTCCTTCTCTGTCCTGGGCATGCACCGCAATGTAATCAGCTGTTGCTATAATGCTTTCTATGTCCACTAAAATCACCTTTCCTTCTTGTTCATTTGCTGGTGTTTCTGGTCTGAACAAATAGGCTGCTGGCCTCCTCCAGATCTTTCCTTCTATCCCTGGCATCCATGCAAATGCCATGTCTGTCCCGTACTGGAATAGTTCACCATCTACTGGCTCAGCCCTAATCGCTGTCTGTCCGCAGTATGCTTGCATGATTTGTCATGCTGTGAGCATGTTAATTCCTGGAGTAGAGCAAATTATGCCGTCCTCCGTAAAGGAGATCGTCATATTCAACCTGTTCATGATGTCTCTCCCCAGTATATTTACTGGTGAGGCACTAGAGTATAAAAGTGGGACTGACATGTCGTAATCCCCTATTGATAAGGGAATGTTATCAGTAAAGGGAACCAACCCCCTAGCCCCAGAGAATCCTTGGGTGTTCATGGCTTCGCCTGACATCTTAAACTTACCTTCCCTTATGCAAGACCGGGTCGCCCCGGTGTCAACAAGGAGTGATAATTTTTTGTCACCTATCGTTACCTCTATGCGTGGTTCCTCTGCACTATTAGGGGTTACTGACAGGATGGGACACACCAAGGCCGTCTGTGGGCTGTCCTATTGAGGGTACAACGATTGGCCGTTTCCTGTGTAAGGGTTATGTCCCAGGACCGTCACCCTACCCAGTTGTGTTTGTTGTGCTGGGGGTTGTTGTATTGTCGCTACCTGTTGTTGTGGCAGTGAAAATGCCTGTGGCTGTTGTTGTGTTACTAGTTGTTGCTGTTCATTTCCCTGTTGCAACGTCTGTTGTTGCTGTATCTCCTGCTGTTCCTGTGTGGGCCTTAGTTGTCCCTGCTCGCTCCATGATGGTGTTCCTGGTCTTACTCTACACGTGCGTGACATGTGTCCTACTAATCCACAACTCCAACACACCGGTGGTTCCCTACTCTGCCATGGGAAGCCTCCTGTGTTGTCCTGGTATACTGGTTGCCCGGTGGGGTAGGAATTTCTAAGTCCTCCCACCTGTTGTTGTGTGTTATATCCGTATCCTCTCCCTCTCATTATTCCTCCTCTTCCCCTGTTGTAATTATAATACCCAGCTCCTGGCATTGAGTATCCTCCTCCGATGTTGGTCGTGTATGGTTGGAGTGGCGGCATCTGTGGTGTTATAGTCTGTGAGGATGGTACTTGGGAGGGATCTTGTGCAGCCACTACTTGTGTGGGGCTTTGGGTCATTGTTGTAGGTGTAGTTATTAGTGCCCCTTCCATTGTGTATTTAGTACGTTTTTTCTGTACTAGTTTAGCCTCTTCCGTTTTCCTGTCCTCCTCCTTTTGTTTCATTTTACCTTGCCATGCCCTACAATGATGTACTATTGTCAGTTGTATTTCTGGCCATGCTTTTGCTTCCATTCCCACCACTTTCTTCAGTTGTTTTTGAACTCCTTCTGGGAGCCCTTGTACTAGTATATGATAGAATATTGCTGGTGTTTTGTCCCATTGTTCTCTAGTTTCCATGCGCCACTTCTCTTGAATTTCCTGGATATAATCAACAGGATCTTCGTTCTCACGCATCTTGCGTGAGGTAATTGCTCCTATGTCTGATGTGTCTGGGTACTGTACCCTTAGTGCCTGCCATAGTGCATGTCTGCAGTTTGCGAATGGTGCCCCATCGTGCGAATTGTTGGTTATTGTTACCCCAATGAATCCCGCTCTCTTCCAAATGTCATCCGCTGCATCCCCTAATATAGATATTAGAAGGCCCTTTACATCCCCCACTGCCAGTTTCTGTCCTGCGGTGTGTTTTTCCATCTCATATATCCATTTACCTGCACCTCCACTTAATGATGGGAGCCTGCACTTTATATTTTCTTTGTCTGTATGCTTCCAAGGGACGTATTGTGGTCTGACCCCTCCCCTCTCCAGAAGTGGCATTAAGTTGTGTCTCGTTATATCCCTTGGGTTCCATAAAATTGAGTCCCCACACCCCTCCTCTTCTTCCGTCTTTCTTACATCGTCAATGTCGTCCGTGGTTCCCCTGCTCGTAACTCTTTCTTCTCCATCTTTTCCCCTTCTGTCATCATTTCCTGTGTTTAATGTGGGCGTGTGTTTTCGTTCTTCCTGCCTGCGTCTAGGGAGGTCTCTAAGCCTACTTACATAGGGTGTCATTTCGTTTGTGAAGGGCGCGAGTTTGGTTGTACGTAGTGAGCGTGAGGTGGTTGACCATGTAGGGTGGGACGGTAATGGTGTGGCTTCAAGTGTCTGTCTTTCCGCTATTCCTCGCTCTTCCTCCTCACTTCTTTCCAGTTCATCCCTTCTCATACAGATCCATGGTGAGTCTGTATTGGTCCGAGTGGTGTATAGTTTATCTAGGCTTTCCCTGTCACTGTTTCTTCCTTCCTTCTCCATTCCTTCTTCTTCCTCACTACAAAAGTCATCTGTATGTGGCGGCCCCCACTCTGTCTTTCTCCCCTTGATCGTTACTGTTTTTAAGTCTATTAGGTCCGTGTCTCCCTTTTCTCCTTTACCAACCGCTCCCCTTTGTGCTGATGTTGTGGCTACTTCTGTATCTCTATATACATACCTCCTTACTTCACTCTCCCCTCTCCTATCTTCTCTTTCCCCTTCATTTCTCCCCTCCATCTCTCTACCAATTTCCTCCCTTTTCCTTTTTAATTCGTCCATTACTTCACTACTCATCTTTCCCAATGCCCTTTCATCCTCTTTCTTCCTTTCCCATCTCACCCTCTCCCGTTCTAATATACTCTCTATCACCCTTCCTTCTTCGTATTTCCTAGTCGATTCTGATAGTAATCTCTTCTTCCACATTGCCATTTCCTTTTCTTTCTCTTCTTCTTCCTTTTTCCTCTCTCGTAGTACTGCTCTTGATACCGTTTCTGCTGCTGCTTTTACCCTTTCGGCTTCTCTCCTTTGCTCCTCAGTTTGTTCCCTTATTCTTTCCAACTCGTTCTTACCTTCTTTCCTTTCCCTTGCTCTCTCTCTTTCCTCCCTCTCGAGCTGTTTGATTAATTCATTCTGCTCATCCCTTAGCTCTGCTAGTCGTTCCTCCAAAATCTCTTCCTTTTGTCGTATCAGCTCTTCCCCCCTCATGTCACTCTCCCCGGTATTATCCTCGTCCATTTTCCTCACTACCTCCCTCTCTTCTCCTGTTAATGTACCTCGTAATTTTAATAGTATCTGCGCAGCTACCCACTCATCATGTCCTATTTTCTCAGTTGGTTCTTCTCCAGTCCTCCCCTCCCCCTCTGGCATCTTCCTATAGGCTGATCCCGTCGTACTAGTCCGCCCCCCTCCCTTGTGGACACCTGTCACTGCATATGGTGGCGGGCTGTATGTCGGGTTCGAGTACCCCTCAGCCGCCCTTAGTTGTTCTCTTCCTACTTCTCCTAGTTCTCTTAAAGGGTACAACCCCCCTCCCTCTGTTTTCACTACCTTTGCTAGGGTTATATCGTGGCTCTGTCCTTTTTTATTTCATTTTCTTTTGGGTTGTTATTCTTTTCTCTTCCCTCTTGTCCGTTCCCCGTGTTCTTTGGGCCTTCACTCTCCTTTTCCCCATTCTCTCCTTCCTCCTTGATCTCTTTTTCTTCCGGTGTTTCCCCCACAGTGAACATTCCATTTGGTCCTGGTCGGGACCCCTGGAACATCCTCCATAAGTTAAACACCTCCACGTGGTGTGTCAACTTCTTCCCCTTGTATGTGTTATGCAGATGGTTTAATAGTGAATGTTGGGTATATGGATCAAAGCTACCGTTAGGCGGCCATGGTGTTGTCATTTTGTTGTCCGTCCCCTGTGTCCATTCTATGCTATATTTGATCAGTTTCTCCCTATGGGGTGACAGTGTTTTACATATGTGTTGTAGTGGGGTAGTGAGGGTGTTCCCCACCCTCCCGATCCTGCCCCGTATGACATGGTAGCGCTCCACTTGTTATCTTTTCCCTATCTGGTAGCTATTACTTTACTAACACTTACGATACACAGCCTTATACCTTTTACCTGGCCCCGTAAGTTTGGGGACTTGCGATAGTCCGCTGAGGAAAAATATTAAAATATAGTATTTACATTTGTATATTCTTTTCTTTCTTTTCTTCCTTTATAGAACACCCTTACGGCCCCCTGCGGCCGAGGCGCACATAGCCCCCTGCGGCTGCGTACCCCTTGTGACGTTCTTATATAGCCGTCCTATTTTCATTTGCTCCTCCTCCCTCTTCTACACTTGCCGTGGCCGGCGTTCTCCGTGCGCAGCCACGTCCCCCGTTTCGCCTTTCCCCGATCAACTCATTACCGTTTATCTCCGTTTCCACTCCCTTACCACAATTCTCTTCCCCAAAGCCCTACTGGTGACGTCACCGATCTCTTCAAATTACTAGTAAGTTCTTAATACACTTGCACCCTACCCCCGTTAACCCCACAGCTGTCTTCCTGTCACGCCTGGAACAAGGTAATCAACAATATATAATCGGACTGCGCACGCTGCGTCGCCACGCGTGTGATACGCCCCTCGACAGGAGGGCTTAACCAGCCAATTATCTTCCGTATCGGGCAACTAACTAGCTACCGCCTACAGGGAAACGTCATCTACCTATTGAGTTTCTCGCTCGAACAATAGGGATCCTCATCTACTCATTGATCAATAAATGCCAAATCGTAGGAAACCACACACACACACACACCCTTACACGTAGTCGCGACCCAGGCCAATCAGTGTCTACGAGCGGCCGCACGTGATGTTTTCGTGCTCCGCCCTCCTCTCTCACGTAACGTAGCCGACTGCTCTCGCACTCGTTCGGCTACCATTCATTTCATTGCCAACACTAAATTGTCAAACCTTCGCCGCGCACCTGTGCAACACCTCCCACCTCCAGTATTTAATTCCTCCCCCCTTCATCACAATTTCACATTGCTTGTTGTGCGTGGCATGCTCACCAAGTTCTCTTGATGCGGGGCCGCTCGACTGCGTGCACCCCTCCAAGCGGCTCGCCACCTCCCCTCGTCTGGACCACGTCTGGACACTCGCCAACCGCGGGCGGGATACTTCTCAACCGGCTCCCGAAGGCCAATATCCGGATTGCGCTGTCCGGTCTTCTCGCAGTTCCGCGATGGTCCTGTAGTCCTCAGAAGGGGGCAGCGGCAGAGGAGGCCGCGCCGCCGGACATCCTCGCAACGGGAGTACCTGGAAAAATAAAAAATAAAAAGCAGATCTTAAACAGATCTCAGCAGTGCCTCCAACTTGTCGGGGGGAAATTCTGCCGGGGTCGGTCGGGCCGTCCGCAGACCTCCGGGCAGGGAGGCCCCAACTCCTCCCGTATATCCCAAAAGAGATAGAGTATGAGACACATGCAAGAAGCAAGGTGATTCTGCTGTTTATTAGACAAAACGGCAGGGATGGGTCAAGGATCGTACGCGTCCATCCTGACACACACACAATCGTGGGGCTCGCAGGCCCTTTTTACCTTAGTATGACGCGCTACTTGCATCACCTTAGAAAGTTAGCAAAAAACCTATCTCCACTCTGGATTGGTTACTCGAGTGGTAGGGTTAGTATAGCATACGTATAGAGAACGGTATTAGTGGTTGAGGGTTAGTCAGGTGATATACTTGGGTTGTCCCTTCAGTTTAATACATGAAAATTGTTACATGAAGACCCCTGAGGATTGGTCAATATTAATGGCGTCAGTGATAAAAGCCCCATGTTCTGATTGGTCCGCTCGCGAGCCTCCCAGTCTGGGACCATCGCCGTTCCCAGCTCGCGGTGTACCTGTCATTTGCAACAATGTTTCACTATGGGTAGGTGCAGACAATGTGAGGAAATATTCATATGCTGGAAGGCCGACTACTCCCACTGTCGCAGATGTCCATTGAGTCTTTTAATTGTATCTGCCTGTGTCTTGAAACGTGGGATTCAGGCGTCTCTTTCCCCTTGCTTTGGCATCCTGTCAGGTTTGGCTTGGTCACGTGAGGTGGGACCGTGTTTGAGACAGAATTCTGCACAATTAATATTGTTTTTCCCACTGTGTGCCTGGTTTAGTTTGCAGGTGCGACCTTGACGTCGGCTCGCGGCGTGCGAGATTGCAACATTGTACCCTTGGCTGTGTGCTTTCGCCGGGCTCATTCTGCAGGGTCAGCAACTGAGCTCTTGCTCATTTAATGTTCATGGGAGCTTTTGCTTGCGGCCTACTTGGGCCTAGTGCATAGGTGGAACCGTTGGTGCACTGCGCTTTAGGTTACAGTATCATATTGCTCTATCCCCAGTATCGTGTCTTCGTTATATTCTTCATTATGGTACATGGTTTTAGAAGAAGCGTGAGCAAGCCTTTTTAGATAAGTTCATTATGCGTCTTGCGTTTCTGCATTTTGAGAGCCTATGTGGAAAATAATAAAGATGCACGTCCGTGGGTGTGTCCGTCGCCTACGTCATAGCACTGAGTATGTTCTTCGTGTGGATTGGTGTGGGAGTGTCCGGTGTGTATGTTTTGCACAGGCGTGCTGACCGTTGGCTAGGTCGTCATGGCATCTCTAACGATGTGTTGGTTTAGTCGAGTTGATCTATGCCGCAGGTGTCGGCATGGGCAGGTCGGGCTGCTGGGCAGGTGGGTGGGCACATCCGTATGTTCCTGTACCAGGGTATTTGGTTGTCTGGTAGATAGGCAAACTCCTCTCGTGGTGGGTGTCTAGGCCGTGATCCTCTAGGCCAAGCGCGAGAGGGGATTGGCGGGAGCTTGTTCTTCCATTCTCCCACTTCAACATGAAGAAATATCTTGGTGCCATGACACTGTATTGAACAATTGACATTGAAATGTAACTAGCAGATGCTACTGTTTGAAAGGGTCATAAGAATTGACTCCATAGTAGTTTCCATGAAGAACATTGCTGCACTGTTAACAGTTTCTGCCTTCATTGCATGAGGTTGGGAGTTCTTGAGTACAGTATTGGATCCGTGTTCTTTTTTTTCAAATTTGATTTTAATATGTCATAATGGTTCTGATGGAATTTTTTAACTTGTTGAATGTCTTTGACGTCATTTAAACTGTATATTTGACATCAGCTAGTCCAGAAATTGGTGACATGCTATGGCATGCTGGTGTTCCATGTGCTTTAAACCATTCAATTGCTGAAAGTTATTTAATATAAGGCCAGAGGGTAAGAGGAGAGATGCTTGCAGTACTATTTGAAGCAAGGAAAAGACTGATTTCAAGGTGATATGAAGAAATATCTAGGTGGCATGACACTGTATGGAACACATTGACATTGAAATGTAACTAGCAGATGCTACTGTATGAAAAGGTCATAAGAATTGGCTCCATTGGAGCTTCCATGAAGAGCATTGGTGTACAGGAACAGCTTCTGACTTCAGCGCAAGAGATTGGGAGTTCGGGGGTACAGTCTGGAGTCAGTTTTCTTTTTTAAAATTTGATTTTAATATCTCATAATGGTTCTGAGGGTATTTCTTTTACTTGTTTAATGTCTTTGAAGTCATTTAATCAGTACATTTTATGTCAGCTAGACCTGAGATTGGTGACATGCTATGGCATGCTGGTGCTCCATGTGCTTTAAAGCATTCAACTGCTGAAAGTTATTTAATATAAGACAAGAGGCTAAGAGGAGAGAAACTTGCAGTACTATTTGAAGCAAGGAAAAGACTGATTTCAAGGTGACATGAAGAAATAGCTAGGTGGCATGACAATGTATGGAACACATTGACATTGAAACGTAACTAGTCGATGCAGCTGTTTGAAAAGGTCATAAGAATTGGCTCCATTGCATTTACCCTGACTAGCATTGGTGCACTGGAACAGCTTCTGACTTACTTGCATGAGTTTGTGAGTTCTAGGGGACAGGATGGAATCGGTTTTCTTTTTTTAAAATTTGATTTTAATATTGCATAATGGTTCTGAGGGTATTTTTTAACTTGTTTAATGTCTTTGAAGTCATTTAAACGGTACATTTTACATCAGCTAGTCCCGAAATTGGTGACATGCTATGGCATGCTGTTGTTCCATGTGCTTTAAACCATTCAATTGCTGAAAGGAATTTAATATAAGACAAGAGGCAAAGAGGAGAGATGCTTGCAGTACTATTTGAAGCAAGGAAAAGACTGATTTCAAGGTGATATGAAGAATTATCTAGGTGGCATGACACTAAATGGAACACATTGATATTGAAACGTAACTAGCCGATGCTGCTGTTTGAAAAGGTCATAAGAATTGGCACCATCACAGAACCCATGAAGAGCATTGGTGCACAGGAACAGCTTCTGACTTTAGCGCATGAGTTTGGGAGTTCTTGTGTACGGTCTGGAGTCAGTTTTTTTTTTTAAATTTGATTTTAATATCTCATAATGGTTCTGAGGGTATTTCTTTTACTTGTTTAATGTCTTTGAAGTCATTTAAACAGTACATTTTACGTCAGCTAGACCTGAGATTGGTGACATGCTGTGGCATGCTGGTGTTCCATGTGCTTTAAACCGTTCAATTGCTGAACGTCATTTAATATAATACAAGAGGCAAAGAGGAGAGATGCTTGCAGTACTATTTGAGGCAAGGAAAAGACTGATTTCAAGGTGATATGAAGAAATAGCTAGGTGGCATGACAATGTATGGAACACATTGACATTGAACCGTAACTAGCAGATGCAGCTGTTTGAAAAAGTCATAAGAATTGGCTCCATTACATTTACCATGAAGAGCATTGGTGCACTGGAACAGCTGCTGACTTCAGTGCATGAGTTTGTCAGTTCTAGGGAAAAAGATGGAATCAGTATTCTTTTTAAAAAATTTATTTTAATATTGCGTAATGGTTCTGAGGGTATTTTTTAACTTGTTTAATGTCTTTGAAGTCATTTAAACGGTACATTTTACATCAGCTAGTCCCGAAATCAGTGACATGCTATGGCATGCAGGTGTTCCATGTGCTTTAAAACATTCAATTGCTGAAAGTTATTTAATATAAGACAAGAGGCAAAGAGGAGAGAAGCTTGCAGTACTATTTGAAGCAAGGAAAATACTGATTTCAAGGTGAAGACTGATTTCAAGGTGACATGAAGAAATATCTTGGTGCCATGACACTGTATGGAACACATTGACATTGAAATGTAACTAGCAGATGCTGCTGTTTGAAATGGTCATAAGAATTGACTCCATAGTAGTTCCCATGAAGAACATTTTTGCACGGTTAACAGTTTCTGCCTTCATTGCATGAGGTTGGGAGTTCTTGAGTACAGTATTGGATCGGTGTTCTTTTTTTTCAAATGTGATTTTAATATGTCATAATGGTTCTGGGGGTATTTCTTTTACTTGTTTAATGTCTTTGAAGTCATTTAAACAGTACATTTTACGTCAGCTAGACCTGAGATTGGTGACAAGCTGTGGCATGCTGGTGTTCCATGTGCTTTAAACCATTCAATTGCTGAAAGTTATTTAATATAATACAAGAGGCAAAGAGGAGAGATGCTTGCAGTACTATTTGAAGCAAGGAAAAGACTGATTTCAAGGTGATATGAAGAAATATCTAGGTGGCATGACAATGTATGGAACACATTGACATTGAAACGTAACTAGTCGATGCAGCTGTTTGAAAAGGTCATAAGAATTGGCTCCATTGCATTTACCCTGACTAGCATTGGTGCACTGGAACAGCTTCTGACTTACTTGCATGAGTTTGTGAGTTCTAGGGGACAGGATGGAATCGGTTTTCTTTTTTTAAAATTTGATTTTAATATTGCATAATGGTTCTGAGGGTATTTTTTAACTTGTTTAATGTCTTTGAAGTCATTTAAACGGTACATTTTACATCAGCTAGTCCCGAAATTGGTGACATGCTATGGCATGCTGTTGTTCCATGTGCTTTAAACCATTCAATTGCTGAAAGTAATTTAATATAAGACAAGAGGCAAAGAGGAGAGATGCTTGCAGTACTATTTGAAGCAAGGAAAAGACTGATTTCAAGGTGATATGAAGAATTATCTAGGTGGCATGACACTAAATGGAACACATTGATATTGAAACGTAACTAGCCGATGCTGCTGTTTGAAAAGGTCATAAGAATTGGCACCATCACAGAACCCATGAAGAGCATTGGTGCACAGGAACAGCTTCTGACTTTAGCGCATGAGTTTGGGAGTTCTTGTGTACGGTCTGGAGTCAGTTTTTTTTTTAAAATTTGATTTTAATATCTCATAATGGTTCTGAGGGTATTTCTTTTACTTGTTTAATGTCTTTGAAGTCATTTAAACAGTACATTTTACGTCAGCTAGACCTGAGATTGGTGACATGCTGTGGCATGCTGGTGTTCCATGTGCTTTAAACCGTTCAATTGCTGAACGTCATTTAATATAATACAAGAGGCAAAGAGGAGAGATGCTTGCAGTACTATTTGAGGCAAGGAAAAGACTGATTTCAAGGTGATATGAAGAAATAGCTAGGTGGCATGACAATGTATGGAACACATTGACATTGAACCGTAACTAGCCGATGCAGCTGTTTGAAAAAGTCATAAGAATTGGCTCCATTACATTTACCATGAAGAGCATTGGTGCACTGGAACAGCTGCTGACTTCAGTGCATGAGTTTGTGAGTTCTAGGGAAAAAGATGGAATCAGTATTCTTTTTAAAAAATTTATTTTAATATTGCGTAATGGTTCTGAGGGTATTTTTTAACTTGTTTAATGTCTTTGAAGTCATTTAAACGGTACATTTTACATCAGCTAGTAACGAAATCAGTGACATGCTATGGCATGCAGGTGTTCCATGTGCTTTAAAACATTCAATTGCTGAAAGTTATTTAATATAAGACAAGAGGCAAAGAGGAGAGAAGCTTGCAGTACTATTTGAAGCAAGGAAAATACTGATTTCAAGGTGAAGACTGATTTCAAGGTGACATGAAGAAATATCTTGGTGCCATGACACTGTATGGAACACATTGACATTGAAATGTAACTAGCAGATGCTGCTGTTTGAAAGGGTCATAAGAATTGACTCCATAGTAGTTCCCATGAAGAACATTTTTGCACGGTTAACAGTTTCTGCCTTCATTGCATGAGGTTGGGAGTTCTTGAGTACAGTATTGGATCGGTGTTCTTTTTTTTCAAATGTGATTTTAATATGTCATAATGGTTCTGGGGGTATTTCTTTTACTTGTTTAATGTCTTTGAAGTCATTTAAACAGTACATTTTACGTCAGCTAGACCTGAGATTGGTGACAAGCTGTGGCATGCTGGTGTTCCATGTGCTTTAAACCATTCAATTGCTGAAAGTTATTTAATATAATACAAGAGGCAAAGAGGAGAGATGCTTGCAGTACTATTTGAAGCAAGGAAAAGACTGATTTCAAGGTGATATGAAGAAATATCTAGGTGGCATGACACTGTACGGAACACATTGACATTGAAACGTAACTAGCCGATGCTGCTGTTTGAAAAGGTCATAAGAATTGGCTCCATTGGAGTTCCCATGAAGGGCATTGGTGCACAGGAACAGCTTCTGACTTTAGCGCATGAGTTTGGGAGTTCTCGTGTACAGTCTGGAGTCAGTTTTCTTTTTTTTAAATTTGATTTTAATATCTCATAATGGTTCTGAGGATATTTGTTTAATGTCTTTGAAGTCATTTAAACGGTACATGTTACATCAGCTAGTCCTGAAATTGGTGACATGCTACGGCATGCTGGTGTTCCATGTGCTTTAAACCGTTCAATTGCTGAAAGTTATTTAATATAAGACAAGAGGCAAAGAGGAGAGATGCTTGCAGTACTATTTGAAGCAAGGAAAAGAAAGACTGATTTCAAGGTGATATGAAGAAATATCTAGGTGGCATTACACTCTATGGAACACATTGACATTGAAACGTAACTAGCCGATGCTGTTGTTTGAAAAGGTCATAAGAAATCGCTCCATCGAAGATCCCATGAAGAGCATTGGTGAACAGGAACAGTTTTGACTTCAGTGCATGAGTTTGTGAGTTCTAGGGGAAAGGATGGAATCAGTTTTCTTTTTTTAAAATTTGATTTTAATATTGCATAATGGTTCTGAGGGTATTTTTTAACTTGTTTAATGTCTTTGAAGTCATTTAAACAGTACATTTTACATCAGCTAATCCCGAAATTGGTGACATGCTATGGCATGCTGGTGTTTCATGTGCTTTAAACCATTCAATTGCTGAAAGTTATTTAATATAAGACAAGGGGCAAAGAGGAGAGATGCTTGCAGTACTATTTGAAGCAAGGAAAAGACTGATTTCAAGGTGATATGAAGAAATATCTAGGTGGCATGACACTGTATGGAACACATTGACATTGAAACGTAACTAGCCGATGCTGCTGTTTGAAAAGGTCATAAGAATTGGCACCATCACAGTTTCCATGGAGAGCATTGGTGCACAGGAACTGCTTCTGACTTTAGTGCATGAGTTTGGGAGTTCTGGTGTACAGTCTCGAGTCAGTTCTCTTTTTTTTAAATTTGATTTTAATATCTCAAAATGGTTCTGAGGGTATTTCTTTTACTTGTTTAATGTCTTTGAAGTCATTTAAACAGTACATTTTACGTCAGCTAGACCTGAGATTGGTGACATGCTGTGGCATGCTGGTGTTCCATGTGCTTTAAAGCATTCAACTGCTGAAAGTTATTTAATATAAGGCAAGAGGCTAAGAGGAGAGAAACTTGCAGTACTATTTGAAGCAAGGACAAGACTGATTTCAAGGTGATATGAAGAAATATCTAGGTGGCATTACACTGTATGGAACACATTGACATTGAAACGTAACTAGCCGATGCTGCTGTTTGAAAAGGTCATAAGAATTTGCTCCATCGAAGATCCCATGAAGAGCATTGGTGAACAGGAACAGTTCTGACTTCAGTGCATGAGTTTGTGAGTTCTAGGGGACAGGATGGAATCAGTTTTCTTTTTTTAAAATTTGATTTTAATATTGCATAATGGTTCTGAGGGTATTTTTTAACTTGTTTAATGTCTTTGAAGTCATTTAAACAGTACATTTTACATCAGCTAATCCCGAAATTGGTGACATGCTATGGCATGCTGGTGTTTCATGTGCTTTAAACCATTCAATTGCTGAAAGTTATTTAATATAAGACAAGAGGCAAAGAGGAGAGATGCTTGCAGTACTATTTGAAGCAAGGAAAAGACTGATTTCAAGGTGATATGAAGAAATATCTAGGTGGCATGACACTGTATGTAACACATTGACATTGAAACGTAACTGGCCGATGCTGCTGTTTGAAAAGGTCATAAGAATTGGCTCCATCGCAGTTCCCATGCAGAGCATTGGTGCACAGGAACTGCTTCTGACTTTAGTGCATGAGTTTGGGAATTCCTGTGTACAGTCTCGAGTCAGTTCTCTTTTTTTTAAATTTGATTTTAATATCTCATAATGGTTCTGAGGGTATTTCTTTTACTTGTTTAATGTCTTTGAAGTCATTTAAACAGTACATTTTACGTCAGCTAGACCTGAGATTGGTGACATGATGTGGCATGCTGCTGTTCCATGTGCTTTAAAGCATTCAACTGCTGAAAGTTATTTAATATAAGGTAAGAGGCTAAGAGGAGAGAAACTTGCAGTACTATTTGAAGCAAGGAAAAGACTGATTTCAAGGTGATATGAAGAAATAGCTAGGTGGCATGACAATGTATGGAACACATTGACATTGAAACGTATCTAGCAGATGCTGCTGTTTGAAAAGGTCATAAGAATTGGCTCCATAAAATTTACCATCAAGAGCATTGGTACACTGGAACAGCTTCTGACTTCAGTGCTTGAGTTTGGGAGTTCTAGGGGACAGGATGGAATCAGTTTTCTTTTTTTTAAATTTGATTTTAATATCGTATAATGGTTCTGAGGGTATTTTTTAACTTGTTTAATGTCTTTGAAGTCATTTAAACGGTACATTTTACATCAGCTAGTCCCGAAATTTGTGACATGCTATGGCATGCTGGTGTTCCATATGCTTTAAACCATTCAATTGCTGAAAGTTATTTAATATAAGACAAGAGGCAAAGAGGAGAGATGCCTGCAGTACTATTTGAAGCAAGGAAATGACTGATTTCAAGGTGATATGAAGAAATATCTAGGTGGCATGACACTGTATGGAACACATTGACATTGAAACGTAACTAGCCGATGCTGCTGTTTGAAAAGGTCATAAGAATTGGCACCATCACAGAATCCACGAAGAGCATTGGTGCACAGGAACAGCTTCTGACTTGAGCGCATGAGTTTGCGAGTTCTCATGTACAGTCTGGAGTCAGTTTTCTTTTTTTAAAATTTGATTTTAATATCTCATAATGGCTCTGAGGGTATTTATTTACTTGTTGAATGTCTTTGAAGTCATTTAAACTGTATATTTTACATCAGCTAGTCCGGAAATTGGTGACATGCTATGGCATGCTGATGTTCCATGTGCTTTAAACCATTCAATTGCTGAAAGTTATTTAATATAAGACAAGAGGCAAAGAGGAGAGAAGCTTGCAGTACTATTTGAAGCAAGGAAAAGACTGATTTCAAGGTGACATGAAGAAATATCTTGGTGCCATGACACTGTATTGAACAATTGACATTGAAATGTAACTAGCAGATGCTACTGTTTGAAAGGGTCATAAGAATTGACTCCATATTAATTTCCATGAAGAACATTGCTGCAATGTTAACAGTTTCTGCCTTCATTGCATGAGGTTGGGAGTTCTTGAGTACAGTATTGGATCCGTGTTCTTTTTTTCAAATTTGATTTTAATATGTCATAATGGTTCTGATGGAATTTTTTAACTTGTTGAATGTCTTTGAAGTCATTTAAACTGTATATTTGACATCAGCTAGTCCAGAAATTGGTGACATGCTATGGCATGCTGGTGTTCCATGTGCTTTAAACCATTCAATTGCTGAAAGTTATTTAATATAAGGCCAGAGGGTAAGAGGAGAGATGCTTGCAGTACTATTTGAAGCAAGGAAAAGACTGATTTCAAGGTGATATGAAGAAATATCTAGGTGGCATGACACTGTATGGAACACATTGACATTGAAATGTAACTAGCAGATGCTACTGTATGAAAAGGTCATAAGAATTGGCTCCAAGAGAGCTTTCATGAAGAGCATTGGTGTACAGGAACAGCTTCTGACTTCAGTGCAAGAGATTGGGAGTTCTGGGGTACAGTCTGGAATCAGTTTTCTTTTTTAAAATTTGATTTTAATATCTCATAATGGTTGTGAGGGTATTTCTTTTACTTGTTTAATGTCTTTGAAGTCATTTAAACAGTACATTTTACATCAGCTAATCCCGAAATTGGTGACATGCTATGGCATGCTGGTGTTTCATGTGCTTTAAACCATTCAATTGCTGAAAGTTATTTAATATAAGACAAGAGGCAAAGAGGAGAGAAGCTTGCAGTACTATTTGAAGCAAGGAAAAGACTGATTTCAAGGTGACATGAAGAAATATCTTGGTGCCATGACACTGTATGGAACGCATTGACATTGAAAAGTAAGAAGCAGATACTGCTGATTGAAAGGGTCATAAGAATTGACTCCTTAACTGCTTCCATGAAGAACATTGATGCACTGTTAACAGTTTCTGCCTTCATTGCATGAGGTTGGGAGTTCATGGGTACAGTATTGGATCGGTGTTCTTTTCTTTCAAATTTGATTTTAATATGTCATAATTGTTCTGATGGAATTTTTTAACTTGTTGAATGTCTTTGAAGTCATTTAAACTGTATATTTTACATCAGCTAGTCCGGAAAATGGTGACATGACATGGCATGCTGGTGTTCCATGTGCTTTAAACCATTCAATTACTGAAAGTTATATAATATAAGACCATAGGGTAAGAGAAGAGATGCTTGCAGTACTATTTGAAGCAAGGAAAAGACTGATTTCAAGGTGATATGAAGAAATATCTAGGTGGCATGACACTGTATGGAACACATTGACATTGAAATGTAACTAGCCAATGCTGCTGTTTGAAAAGGTCATAAGAATTGGCTCCATAGTAGTTCCCATGAAGAGCATTGGTGTACAGGAACAGCTTCTGACTTCAGTACAAGAGTTTGGGAGTTCTGGGGTACAGTCTGGAATCAGTTTACTTTTTTAAAATTTGATTTTAATATCTCATAATGGTTCTGAGGGTATTTCTTTTACTTGTTTAATGTCTTTGAAGTCATTTAAACACTAAATTTTATGTCAGCTAGAACTGAGATTGGTGACATGCTGTGGCATGCTGGTGCTCCATTTGCTTTAAAGCTTTCAACTGCTGAAAGTTATTTAATATAAGACAAGAGGCTAAGAGGAGAGAAACTTGCAGTACTATTTGAAGCAAGGAAAAGACTGATTTCAAGGTGATATGAAGAAATAGCTATTTGACATGACATGGAACACATTGACATTGAACCGTAACTAGCCGATGCAGCTGTTTGAAAAGGTCATAAGAATTGGCTCCAGAGAATTTACAATCAAGAGCATTGGTGCACTGGAACAGCTTCTGACTTCAGTGCTTGAGTTTGTGAGTTCTAGGATACAGGATGGAATCAGTTTTCTTTTTTTAAAATTTGATTTTAATATCGTATAATGGTTCTGAGGGTATTTTTTAACTTGTTTAATGTCTTTGAAGTCATTTAAACTGAACATTTTACATCAGCTAGTCCCGAAATTGGTGACATGCTATGGCATGCTGGTGTTCCATATGCTTTAAACCATTCAATTGCTGAAAGTTATTTAATATAAGACAAGAGGCAAAGAGGAGAGATGCTTGCAGTACTATTTGAAGCAAGGAAAAGACTGATTTCAAGGTGATATGAAGAAATATCTAGGTGGCATGACACTGTATGGAAAACATTGACATTGAAATGTAACTAGCCGATGCTGCTGTTTGAAAAGGTCATAAGAATTGGCTCCATAATAGTTCCCATGGAGAGCATTGGTGTACACGAACAGCTTCTGACTTCAGTACAAGAGTTTGGGAGTTCTGGGGTACAGTCTGAAGTCAGTTTACTTATTTAAAATTTGATTTTAATATCTCATAATGGTTCTGAGGGTATTTCTTTTACTTGTTTAATGTCTTTGAAGTAATTTAAACAGTACATTTTATGTCAGCTAGACCTGAGATTGGTGACATGCTGTGGCATGCTGGTGCTCCATTTGCTTTAAAGCTTTCAACTGCTGAAAGTTATTTAATATAAGACAAGAGGATAAGAGGAGAGAAACTTGCAGTACTATTTGAAGCAAGGAAAAGACTGATTTCAAGGTGATATGAAGAAATATCTAGGTCGCATGACAATGTATGGAACACATTGACATTGAACCGTAACTAGCCGATGCAGCTGTTTGAAAAGGTCATAAGATTTGGCTCCATCGCAGTTCACATGCAGAGTATTGGTGCACAAGAACAGCTTCTGACTTTAGTGCATGAGTTTGGGAGTTCTCATGTACAGTCGGGAGTCAGTTTTCTTTTTTTTAAATTTGATTTTAATATCTCATAATGGTTCTGAGGGTATTTCTTTTACTTGTTTAATGTCTTTGAAGTCATTTAAACAGTACATTTTACGTCAGCTAGATCTGAGATTGGTGACATGCTGTGGCATGCTGGTGTTCCATGTGCTTTAAAGCATTCAACTGCTGAAAGTTATTTAATATAAGGCAAGAGGCTGAGAGGAGAGAAACTTGCAGTACTATTTGAAGCAAGGAAAAGACTGATTTCAAGGTGATATGAAGAAATAGCTAGGTGGCATGACAATGTATGGAACACATTGACATTGAAATGTAACTAGCTGATGCTGCTATTTGAAAAGGTCATAAGAATTGGCTCCATAGGAGTTCCCATGCAGAGCATTGATGTACAGGAACAGCTTCTGACTTCAGTACAAGAGTTTGGGAGTTCTGGGGTACAGTCTGGAATCAGTTTACTTTTTTAAAATTTGATTTTATTTTCTCATAATGGTTCTGAGGGTATTTCTTTTACTTGTTTAATGTCTTTGAAGTAATTTAAACAGTACATTTTATGTCAGCTAGACCTGAGATTGGTGACATGCTGTGGCATGCTGGTGCTTCATTTGCTTTAAAGCTTTCAACTGCTGAAAGTTATTTAATATAAGACAAGAGGCTAAGAGGAGAGAAACTTGCAGTACTATTTGAAGCAAGGAAAAGACTGATTTCAAGGTGATATGAAGAAATAGCTATTTGGCATGACATGGAACACATTGACATTGAACCGTAACTAGCCGATGCAGCTGTTTGAAAAGGTCATAAGAATTGGCTCCAGAGAATTTACAATCAAGAGCATTGGTGCACTGGAACAGCTTCTGACTTCAGTGCTTGAGTTTGTGAGTTCTAGGGGACAGGATGGAATCAGTTTTCTTTTTTTAAAATTTGATTTTAATATCTCATAATGGTTCTGAGGGTATTCCTTTTACTTGTTTAATGTCTTTGAAGTCATTTAAACTGAACATTTTACATTAGCTAGTCCCGAAATTGGTGACATGCTATGGCATGCTGGTGTTCCATATGCTTTAAACCATTCAATTGCTGAAAGTTATTTAATATAAGACAAGAGGCAAAGAGGAGAGATGCTTGCAGTACTATTTGAAGCAAGGAAAAGACTGATTTCAAGGTGATATGAAGAAATATCTAGGTGGCATGAAACTGTATGGAACACATTGACATTGAAACGTAACTGGCCGATGCTGCTGTTTGAAAAGGTCATAAGATTTGGCTCCATCGCAGATCACATGCAGAGTATTGGTGCACAGGAACAGCTTCTGACTTTAGTGCATGAGTTTGGGAGTTCTCATGTACAGTCGGAGTCAGTTTTCTTTTTTTTAAATTTGATTTTAATATCTCATAATGGTTCTGAGGGTATTTCTTTTACTTGTTTAATGTCTTTGAAGTCATTTAAACAGTACATTTTACGTCAGCTAGATCTGAGATTGGTGACATGCTGTGGCATGCTGGTGTTCCATGTGCTTTAAAGCATTCAACTGCTGAAAGTTATTTAATATAAGGCAAGAGGCTGAGAGGAGAGAAACTTGCAGTACTATTTGAAGCAAGGAAAAGACTGATTTCAAGGTGATATGAAGAAATAGCTAGGTGGCATGACAATGTATGGAACACATTGACATTGAAATGTAACTAGCTGATGCTGCTATTTGAAAAGGTCATACGAATTGGCTCCATAGGAGTTCCCATGAAGAGCATTGATGTACAAGAACAGCTTCTGACTTCAGTTTAGGAGTTCTGGGGTACAGTCTGGAATCAGTTTACTTTTTTAAAATTTGATTTTAATATCTCATAATGGTTCTGAGGGTATTTCGTTTACTTGTTTAATGTCTTTGAAGTCATTTAACCAGTACATTTTATGTCAGCTAGACCTGAGATTGGTGACATGCTGTGGCATGCTGGTGCTCCATTTGCTTTAAAGCTTTCAACTGCTGAAAGTTATTTAATATAAGACAAGAGGCTAAGAGGAGATAAACTTGCAGTACTATTTGAAGCAAGGAAAAGACTGATTTCAAGGTGATATGAAGAAATAGCTAGGTGGCATGACAACGTATGGAACACATTGACATTGAACCATAACTAGCCGATGTAGCTGTTTGAAAAAGTCATAAGAATTGGCTCCATTGCATTTACCATGAAGAGCATTGGTGCACTGGAACAGCTGCTGACTTCAGTGGATGAGTTTGTGAGTTCTAGGGGACAGGATGGAATCAGATTTCTTTTTTTAAAATGTTATTTAAATATTGCATAATGGTTATGAGGGTATTTTTTAACTTGTTTAATGTCTGAAGTCATTTAAACGGTACATTTTACATCAGCTAGTCCCGAAATCGGTGACATGCTATGGCATGCTGGTATTCCATGAGCTTTAAACCATTCAATTGCTGAAAGTTATTTAATATAAGACAAGAGGCAAAGAGGAGAGATGCTTGCAGTACTATTTGAAGCAAGGAAAAGACTGATTTCAAGGTGATATGAAGAAATATCTAGGTGGCATGACACTGTATGGAACACATTGACATTGAAACGTAACTGGCCGATGCTGCTGTTTGAAAAAGTCATAAGAATTGGCTCCATCATAGTTGCCATGCAGAGCATTGGTGCACAGGAACAGCTTCTGGCTTTAGTGCATGAGTTTGGGAGTTCTCGTGTACAGTCTGGAGTCAGTTTTCTTTTTTTTAAATTTGATTTTAATATCTCATAATGGTTCTAAGGGTATTTCTTTTACTTGTTTAATGTCTTTGAAGTCATTTAAACAGTACATTTTACGTCAGCTAGACCTGAGATTGGTGACATGCTGTGGCATGCTGGTTTTCCATGTGCTTTAAAGCATTCAACTGCTGAAAGTTATTTAATATAAGGCAAGAGGCTAAGAGGAGAGAAACTTGCAGTACTATTTGAAGCAAGGAAAAGACTGATTTCAAGGTGATATGAAGAAATATCTAGGTGGCATTACACTGTATGGAACACATTGACATTGAAACGTAACTAGCCGATGCTGCTGTTTGAAAAGGTCATAAGAATTTGCTCCATCGAAGATCCCATGAAGAGCATTGGTGAACAGGAACAGTTCTAACTTCAGTGCATGAGTTTGTGAGTTCTAGGGGACAGGATGGAATCAGTTTTCTTTTTTTAAAATTTGATTTTAATATTGCATTATGGTTCTGAGGGTATTTTTAACTTGTTTAATGTCTTTGAAGTCATTTAAACAGTACATTTTACATCAGCTAATCCCGAAATTGGTGACATGCTATGGCATGCTGGTGTTTCATGTGCTTTAAACCATTCAATTGCTGAAAGTTATTTAATATAAGACAAGAGGCAAAGAGGAGAGAAGCTTGCAGTACTATTTGAAGCAAGGAAAAGACTGATTTCAAGGTGACATGAAGAAATATCTTGGTGCCATGACACTGTATGGAACACATTGACATTGAAATGTAAGTAGCAGATACTGCTGTTTGAAAGGGTCATAAGAATTGACTCCATAGTTGCTCCCATGAAGAACATTGGTGCACTGTTAACAGTTTCTGCCTTCATTGCATGTGGTTGGGAGTTCATGGGTACAGTATTGGATAGGTGTTCTTTTCTTTCAAATTTGATTTTAATATGTCATAATGGTTCTGAGGGTATTTTTTAACTTGTTGAATGTCTTTGAAGTCATTTAAACTGTATATTTTACATCAGCTAGTCCGGAAATTGGTGACATGCTGTGGCATGCTGGTTTTCCATGTGCTTTAAAGCATTCAACTGCTGAAAGTTATTTAATATAAGGCAAGAGGCTAAGAGGAGAGAAACTTGCAGTACTATTTGAAGCAAGGAAAAGACTGATTTCAAGGTGATATGAAGAAATATCTAGGTGGCATTACACTGTATGGAACACATTGACATTGAAACGTAACTAGCCGATGCTGCTGTTTGAAAAGGTCATAAGAATTTGCTCCATCGAAGATCCCATGAAGAGCATTGGTGAACAGGAACAGTTCTAACTTCAGTGCATGAGCTTGTGAGTTCTAGGGGACAGGATGGAATCAGTTTTCTTTTTTTAAAATTTGATTTTAATATTGCATTATGGTTCTGAGGGTATTTTTTAACTTGTTTAATGTCTTTGAAGTCATTTAAACAGTACATTTTACATCAGCTAATCCCGAAATTGGTGACATGCTATGGCATGCTGGTGTTTCATGTGCTTTAAACCATTCAATTGCTGAAAGTTATTTAATATAAGACAAGAGGCAAAGAGGAGAGAAGCTTGCAGTACTATTTGAAGCAAGGAAAAGACTGATTTCAAGGTGACATGAAGAAATATCTTGGTGCCATGACACTGTATGGAACACATTGACATTGAAATGTAAGTAGCAGATACTGCTGTTTGAAAGGTCATAAGAATTGACTCCATAGTTGCTCCCGTGAAGAACATTGGTGCACTGTTAACAGTTTCTGTCTTCATTGCATGAGGTTGGGAGTTCATGGGTACAGTATTGGATCGGTGTTCTTTTCTTTCAAATTTGATTTTAATATGTCATAATGGTTCTGATGGAATTTTTTAACTTGTTGAATGTCTTTGAAGTCATTTAAACTGTATATTTTACATCAGCTAGTCCGGAAATTGGTGACATGCTATGGCATGCTGGTGTTCCATGTGCTTTAAACCATTCAATTACTGAAAGTTATATAATATAAGACCATAGGGTAAGAGAAGAGATGCTTGCAGTACTATTTGAAGCAAGGAAAAGACTGATTTCAAGGTGATATGAAGAAATATCTAGGTGGCATGACACTATATGGAACACATTGACATTGAAATGTAACTAGCCAATGCTGCTGTTTGAAAAGGTCATAAGAATTGGCTCCATAGTAGTTCCCATGAAGAGCATTGGTGTACAGGAACAGCTTCTGACTTCAGTACAAGAGTTTGGGAGTTCTAGGGTACAGTCTGGAATCAGTTTACTTTTCTAAAATTTGATTTTAATATGTCATAATGGTTCTGATGGAATTTTTTAACTTGTTGAATGTCTTTGAAGTCATTTAAACTGTATATTTTACATCAGCTAGTCCGGAAATTGGTGACATGCTATGGCATGCTGGTGTTCCATGTGCTTTAAACCATTCAATTACTGAAAGTTATATAATATAAGACCATAGGGTAAGAGAAGAGATGCTTGCAGTACTATTTGAAGCAAGGAAAAGACTGATTTCAAGGTGATATGAAGAAATAGCTAGGTGGCATGACACTGTATGGAACACATTGACATTGAAATGTAACTAGCTGATGCTGCTATTTGAAAAGGTCATAAGAATTGGCTCCATAGGAGTTCCCATGAAAAGCATTGATGTACAGGAACAGCTTCTGACTTCAGTTTGGGAGTTCGGGGGTACAGTCTGGAATCAGTTTACTTTTTTAAAATTTGATTTTAATATCTCATAATGGTTCTGAGGGTATTTCTTTTACTTGTTTAATGTCTTTGAAGTCATTTAAACAGTACATTTTATGTCAGCTAGACCTGAGATTGGTGACATGCTGTGGCATGCTGGTGCTCCATTTGCTTTAAAGCTTTCAACTGCTGAAAGTTATTTAATATAAGACAAGAGGCTAAGAGGAGAGAAACTTGCAGTACTATTTGAAGCAAGGAAAAGACTGATTTCAAGGTGATATGAAGAAATAGCTAGGTGGCATGACAACGTATGGAACACATTGACATTGAACCATAACTAGCCGATGTAGCTGTTTGAAAAAGTCATAAGAATTGGCTCCATTGCATTTACCATGAAGAGCATTGGTGCACTGGAACAGCTGCTTACTTCAGTGGATGAGTTTGTGAGTTCTAGGGGACAGGATGGAATCAGTTTTCTTTTTTTTTAATTTTATTTTAATATTGCATAATGGTTCTGAGGGTATTTTTTAACTTGTTTAATGTCTGAAGTCATTTAAACGGTACATTTTACATCAGCTAGTCCCGAAATCGGTGACATGCTATGGCATGCAGGTGTTCCATGTGCTTTAAACCATTCAATTGCTGAAAGTTATTTAATATAAGACAAGAGGCAAAGAGGAGAGATGCTTGCAGTACTATAAAAAGCAAGGAAAAGACTGATTTCAAGGTGATATGAAGAAATATCTAGGTGGCATGACACTGTATGGAACACATTGACATTGAAACGTAACTGGCCGATGCTGCTGTTTGAAAAGGTCATAAGAATTGGCTCCATCACAGTTGCCATGCAGAGCATTGGTGCACAGGAACAGCTTCTGACTTTAGTGCATGAGTTTGGGAGTTCTCGTGTACAGTCTGGAGTCAGTTTTCTTTTTTTTAAATTTGATTTTAATATCTCATAATGGTTCTGAGGGTATTTCTTTTACTTGTTTAATGTCTTTGAAGTCATTTAAACAGTACATTTTACGTCAGCTAGACCTGAGATTGGTGACATGCTGTGGCATGCTGGTGTTCCATGTGCTTTAAAGCATTCAACTGCTGAAAGTTATTTAATATAAGGCAAGAGGCTAAGAGGAGAGAAACTTGCAGTACTATTTGAAGCAAGGAAAAGACTGATTTCAAGGTGATATGAAGAAATAGCTAGGTGGCATGACAATGTATGGAACACATTGACATTGAAACGTATCTAGCAGATGCTGCTGTTTGAAAAGGTCATAAGAATTGGCTCCTTAGAGTTTACTGTCAAGAGCATTGGTGCACTGGAACAGCTTCTGACTTTAGTGCTTGTGTTTGGGAGTTCTAGGGGACAGGATGAAATCAGTTTTCTTTTTTTAAAATTTGATTTTAATATCGTATAATGGTTCTGAGGGTATTTTTTAACTTGTTTAATGTCTTTGAAGTCATTTAAACGATACGTTTTACATCAGCTAGTCCCGAAATTGGTGACATGCTATGGCATGATGGTGTTCCATATGCTTTAAACCATTCAATTGCTGAAAGTTATTTAATATAAGACAAGAGGCAAAGAGGAGAGATGCTTGCAGTACTATTTGAAGCAAGGAAAAGGCTGATTTCAAAGTGATATGAAGAAATATCTAGGTGGCATGACACTGTATGGAACACATTGACATTGAAACGTAACTAGCCGATGCTGCTGTTTGAAAAGCTCATAAGAATTGGCACCATCACAGGACCCACGAAGAGCATTGGTGCATAGGAACAGCTTCTGACTTTAGCGCATGAGTTTGGAAGTTCTCGTGTACAGTCTGGAGTCAGTTTTCTTTTTTTAAAATTTGATTTTAATATCTCATAATGGTTCTGAGGGTATTTCTTTTACTTGTTTAATGTCTTTGAAGTCATTTAAACAGTACATTTTACGTCAGCTAGACCTGAGATTGGTGACATGCTGTGGCATTCTGGTGTTCCATGTGCTTTAAACCATTCAATTGCTGAAAGTCATTTAATATAATACAAGAGGCAAAGAGGAGAGATGCTTGCAGTACTATTTGAGGCAAGTAAAAGACTGATTTCAAGGTGATATGAAGAAATAGCTAAGCGGCATGACAATGTATGGAACACATTGACATTGAACCGTAACTAGCCGATGCAGCTGTTTGAAAAAGTCATAAGAATTGGCTCCATTACCTTTACCATGAAGAGCATTGGTGCACTGGAACAGCTGCTGACGTCAGTGCATGAGTTTGTGAGTTCTAGGGAACAGGATGGATTCAGTTTTCTTTTTTAAAACATTTATTTTAATATTGCATAATGGTTCTGAGGGTATTTTTTAACTTGTTTAATGTCTTTGAAGTCATTTAAACGGTACATTTTATATCAGCTAGTCCCAAAATCGGTGACATGCTATGGCATGCAGGTGTTCCATGTGCTTTAAAACATTCAATTGCTGAAAGTTATTTAATATAAGACAAGAGGTAAAGAGGAGAGAAGCTTGCAGTACTATTTGAAGCAAGGAAAATACTGATTTCAAGGTGAAGACTGATTTCAAGGTGACATGAAGAAATATCTTGGTGCCATGACACTGTATGGAACACATTGACATTGAAATGTAACTAGCAGATGCTGCTGTTTGAAAGGGTCATAAGAATTGACTCGATAGTAGTTCCCATGAAGAACATTTGTGCACGGTTAACAGTTTCTGCCTTCATTGCATGAGCTTGGGAGTTCTTGGGTACAGTATTGGATCGGTGTTCTTTTTTTTCAAATGTGATTTTAATATGTCATAATGGTTCTGAGGGTATTTCTTTTACTTGTTTAATGTCTTTGAAGTCATTTAAACAGTACATTTTACGTCCGCTAGACCTGAGATTGGTGACAAGCTGTGGCATGCTGGTGTTCCATGTGCTTTAAACCCTTCAATTGCTGAAAGTTATTTAATATAATACAAGAGGCAAAGAGGAGAGATGCTTGCAGTACTATTTGAAGCAAGGAAAAGACTGATTTCAAGGTGATATGAAGAAATATCTAGGTGGCATGACACTGTCTGGAACACATTGTAATTGAAACGTAACTAGCCGATGCTGCTGTTTGAAAAGGTCATAAGAATTGGCTCCATTGCATTTCCCATGAAGGGCATTGCTGCACAGGAACAGCTTCTGACTTTAGCGCATGAGTTTGGGAGTTCTCGTGTACAGTCTGGAGTCAGTTTTCTTTTTTTAAAATTGTATTTAAATATTGCATAATGGTTCTGAGGATATTTGTTTACTTGTTTAATGTCTTTGAAGTCATTTAAACGGTACATGTTACATCAGCTAGTAATGAAATTGGTTACATGCTACGGCATGCTGGTGTTCCATGTGCTTTAAACCATTCAATTGCTGAAAGTTATTTAATATAAGACAAGAGGCAAAGAGGAGAGATGCTTGCAGTACTATTTGAAGCAAGGAAAAGACTGATTTCAAGGTGATATGAAGAAATATCTAGGTGGCATTACACTGTATGGAACACATTGACATTGAAACGTAACTAGCCGATGCTGCTGTTTGAAAAGGTCATAAGAATTTGCTCCATCGAAGATCCCATGAAGAGCATTGGTGAACAGGAACAGTTCTAACTTCAGTGCATGAGTTTGTGAGTTCTAGGAGACAGGATGGAATCAGTTTTCTTTTTTTTTAAATTTGATTTTAATATTGCATAATGGTTCTGAGGGTATTTTTTAACTTGTTTAATGTCTTTGAAGTCATTTAAACAGTACATTTTACATCAGCTAATCCTGAAATTGGTGACATGCTATGGCATGGTGGTGTTTCATGTGCTTTAAACCATTCAATTGCTGAAAGTTATTTAATATAGGACAAGAGGCAAAGAGGAGAGAAGCTTGCAGTACTATTTGAAGCAAGGAAAAGACTGATTTCAAGGTGACATGAAGAAATATCTTGGTGCCATGACACTGTATGGAACACATTGACATTGAAATGTAAGTAGCAGATACTGCTGTTTGAAAGGGTCATAAGAATTGACTCCATAGTTGCTCCCATGCAGAACATTGGTGCACTGTTAACAGTTTCTGCCTTCATTGCATGAGGTTGGGAGTTCATGGGTACAGTATTGGATAGGTGTTCTTTTCTTTCAAATTTGATTTTAATATGTCATAATGGTTCTGAGGGGATTTTTTAACTTGTTGAATGTCCTTGAAGTCATTTAAACTGTATATTTTACATCAGCTAGTCCGGAAATTGGTGACATGCTATGGCATGCTGGTGTTCCATGTGCTTTAAACCATTCAATTGCTGAAAGTTATATAATATAAGACCAGAGGGTAAGAGAAGAGATGCTTGCAGTACTATTTGAAGCAAGGAAAAGACTGATTTCAAAGTGATATGAAGAAATATCTAGGTGGCATGACACTGTATGGAACACATTGACATTGAAATGTAACTAGCCGATGCTGCTGTTTGAAAATGTCATAAGAATTGGCTCCAAAATAGTTCCCATGAAGAGCATTGGTGTACAGGAACAGCTTCTGACTTCAGTACAAGAGTTTGGGAGTTCTGGGGTACAGTCTGAAATCAGTTTACTTTTTAAAAATTTGATTTTAATATCTCATAATGGTTCTGAGGGTATTTCTTTTACTTGTTTAATGTCTTTGAAGTAATTTAAACAGTACATTTTATGTCAGCTAGACCTGAGATTGGTGACATGCTGTGGCATGCTGGTGCTCCATTTGCTTTAAAGCTTTCAACTGCTGAAAGTTATTTAATATAAGACAAGAGGATAAGAGGAGAGAAACTTGCAGTATTATTTGAAGCAAGGAAAAGACTGATTTCAAGGTGATATGAAGAAATAGCTAGGTGGCATGACAATGTATGGAACACATTGACATTGAACCGTAACTAGCCGATGCAGCTGTTTGAAAAGGTCATAAGAATTGGCTCCAGAGAATTTACAATCAAGAGCATTGGTGCACTGGAACAGCTTGGAGTTCTCGTGTACAGTCTGGAGTCAGTTTTCTTTTTTTTAAATTTGATTTTAATATCTCATAATGGTTCTGATGGAATTTCTTAACCTGTTGAATGTCTTTGAAGTCATTTAAACTGTATATTTTACATCAGCTAGTCCGGAAATTGGTGACATGCTATGGCATGCTGGTGTTCCATGTGCTTTAAACCATTCAATTGCTGAAAGTTATATAATATAAGACCAGAGGGTAAGAGAAGAGATGCTTGCAGTACTATTTGAAGCAAGGAAAAGACTGATTTCAAGGTGATATGAAGAAATATCTAGGTGGCATGACACTGTATGGAACATATTGACATTGAAACGTAACTAGCCGATGCTGCTGTTTGAAAAGGTCATAAGAATTGGCTCCATAATAGTTCCTTCGAAGAGCATTGGTGTACAGGAACAGCTTCTGACTTCAGTACAAGAGTTTGGGAGTTCTGGGGTACAGTCTGGAATCAGTTTACTTTTTTAAAATTTGATTTTAATATCTCATAATGGTTCTGAGGGTATTTCTTTTACTTGTTTAATGTCTTTGAAGTCATTTAAACAGTACATTTTATGTCAGCTAGACCTGAGATTGGTGACATGCTGTGGCATGCTGGTGCTCCATGTGCTTTAAAGCTTTCAACTGCTGAAAGTTATTTAATATAAGACAAGAGGCTAAGAGGAGAGAAACTTGCAGTACTATTTGAAGCAAGGAAAAGACTGATTTCAAGGTGATATGAAGAAATAGCTAGGTGGCATGACAATGTATGGAACACATTGACATTGAACCGTAACTAGTCGATCCAGCTGTTTGAAAAAGTCATAGGAATTGGCTCCATTGCATTTACCATGAAGAGCATTGGTGCACTGGAACAGCTGCTGACTTCAGTGCATAAGTTTGTGAGTACTAGTGGACAGGATGAAATCAGTTATCTTTTTTTAAAATTTTATTTTAATATTGCATAATGGTTCTGAGGGTATTTTTTAACTTGTTTAATGTCTTTGAAGTCATTTAAACGGTACATTTTACATCAGCTAGTCCCGAAATCGGTGACATGTTATGGCATGCAGGTGTTCCATGTGCTTTAAACCATTCAATTGCTGAAAGTTATTTAATATAAGACAAGAGGCAAAGAGGAGAGATGCTTGCAGTACTATTTGAAGCAAGGAAAAGACTGATTTCAAGGTGATATGAAGAAATATCTAGGTGGCATGACACTGTATGGAACACATTGACATTGAAACGTAACTGGCTGATGCTGCTGTTTGAAAAGGTCGTAGGAATTGGCTCCATCACAGTTCCTATGCAGAGCATTGGTGCACAGGAACTGCTTCTGACTTTAGTGCATGAGTTTGGGAGTTCTTGAGTCAGTTCTCTTTTTTTTAAATTTGATTTTAATATCTCATAATGGTTCTGAGGGTATTTCTTTTACTTGTTTAATGTCTTTGAAGTCATTTAAACAGTACATTTTACGTCAGCTAGACCTGAGATTGGTGACATGCTGTGGCATGCTGGTGTTCCATGTGCTTTAAAGCAATCGACTGCTGAAAGTTATTTAAAATAAGGCAAGAGGCTAAAAGAGAGAAACTTGCAGTACTATTTGAAGCAAGGAAAAGACTGATTTCAAGGTGATATGAAGAAATAGCTAGGTGGCATGACAATGTATGGAACACATTGACATTGAAACGTATCTAGCAGATGCTGCTGTTTGAAAAGGTCATAAGAATTGGCTCCATAGAATTTACCATCAAGAGCATTGGTGCACTGGAACAGCTTCTGACTTCAGTGCTTGAGTTTGGGAGTTCTAGGGGACAGGATGGAATCAGTTTTCTTTTTTTTAAATTTGATTTTAATATCGTATAATGGTTCTGAGGGTATTTTTTAACTTGTTTAATGTCTTTGAAGTCATTTAAACGGTACATTTTACATCAGCTGGTCCCGAAATTGGTGACATGCCATGGCATGCTGGTGTTCCATATGCTTTAAACCATTCAATTGCTGAAAGTTATTTAATATAAGACAAGAGGCAAAGAGGAGAGATGCTTGCAGTACTATTTGAAGCAAGGAAAAGACTGATTTCAAGGTGATATGAAGAAATATCTAGGTGGCATGACACTGTATGGAACACATTGACATTGAAACGTAACTAGCCGATGCTGCTGTTTGAAAAGGTCATAAGAATTGGCACCAGCACAGAACCCACGAAGAGCATTCGTGCACAGGTACAGCTTCTGACTTAAGCGCATGAGTTTGCGAGTTCTCGTGTACAGTCTGGAGTCAGTTTTCTTTTTTTTTAAATTTGATTTTAATATCTCATAATGGCTCTGAGGGTATTTATTTACTTGTTGAATGTCTTTGAAGTCATTTAAACTGAATATTTTACATCAGCTAGTCCGGAAATTGGTGACATGCTATGGCATGCTGATGTTCCATGTGCTTTAAACCATTCAATTGCTGAAAGTTATTTAATATAAGACAAGAGGCAAAGAGGAGAGAAGCTTGCAGTACTATTTGAAGCAAGGAAAAGACTGATTTCAAGGTGACATGAAGAAATATCTTGGTGCCATGACACTGTATTGAACAATTGACATTGAAATGTAACTAGCAGATGCTACTGTTTGAAAGGGTCATAAGAATTGACTCCATAGTAATTTCCATGAAGAACATTGCTGCACTGTTAACAGTTTCTGCCTTCATTTCATGAGGTTGGGAGTTCTTGAGTACAGTGTTGGATCCGTGTTCTTTTTTTTCAAATTTGATTTTAATATGTCATTATGGTTCTGATGGAATTTTTTAACTTGTTGAATGTCTTTGAAGTCAATTAAACTGTATATTTGACATCAGCTAGTCCAGAAATTGGTGACATGCTATGGCATGCTGGTGTTCCATGTGCTTTAAACCATTCAATTGCTGAAAGTTATTTAATATAAGGCCAGAGGGTAAGAGGAGAGATGCTTGCAGTACTATTTGAAGCAAGGAAAAGACTGATTTCAAGGTGATATGAAGAAATATCTAGGTGGCATGACACTGTATGGAACACATTGACATTGAAATGTAACTAGCAGATGCTACTGTATGAAAAGGTCATAAGAATTGGCTCCATTCGAGCTTTCATGAAGAGCCTTGGTGTACAGGAACAGCTTCTGACTTCAGTGCAAGAGATTGGGAGTTGTGGGGTACAGTCTGGAATCAGTTTTCTTTTTTAAAATTTGATTTTAATATCTCATAATGGTTCTAAGGGTATTTCTTTTACTTGTTTAATGTCTTTGAAGTCATTTAAACAGTACATTTTACATCAGCTAATCCCGAAATTGGTGACATGCTATGGCATGCTGGTGTTTCATGTGCTTTAAACCATTCAATTGCTGAAAGTTATTTAATATAAGACAAGAGGCAAAGAGGAGAGAAGCTTGCAGTACTATTTAAAGCAAGGAAAAGACTGATTTCAAGGTGACATGAAGAAATATCTTGGTGCCATGAAACTGTATGGAACACATTGACATTGAAAAGTAAGAAGCAGATACTGCTGTTTGAAAGGGTCATAAGAATTGACTCCATAATTGCTCCCATGAAGAACATTGATGCACTGTTAACAGTTTCTGCCTTCATTGCATGAGGTTGGGAGTTCATGGGTACAGTATTTGATTGGTGTTCTTTTCTTTCAAATTTGATTTTAATATGTCATAATGGGTCTGATGGAATTTTTTAACTTGTTGAATGTCTTTGAAGTAATTTAAACTGTATATTTTACATCAGCTAGTCCGGAAATTGGTGACATGCTATGGCATGCTGGTGTTCCATGTGCTTTAAACCATTCAATTACTGAAAGTTATATAATATAAGACCAGAGGGTAAGAGAAGAGATGCTTGCAGTACTATTTGAAGCAAGGAAAAGACTGATTTCAAGGTGATATGAAGAAATATCTAGGTGGCATGACACTGTATGGAACACATTGACATTGAAACGTAACTGGCCGATGCTGCTGTTTGAAAAGGTCATAAGAATTGGCTCCATCGCAGTTCCTATGCAGAGCATTGGTGCACAGGAACTGCTTCTGACTTTAGTGCATGAGTTTGGGAGTTCTTGAGTCAGTTCTCTTTTTTTAAAATTTGATTTTAATATCTCATAATGGTTCTGAGGGTATTTCTTTTACTTGTTTAATGTCTTTGAAGTCATTTAAACAGTACATTTTACGTCAGCTAGACCTGAGATTGGTGACATGCTGTGGCATGCTGGTGTTCCATGTGCTTTAAAGCAATCGACTGCTGAAAGTTATTTAAAATAAGGCAAGAGGCTAAGAGGAGAGAAACTTGCAGTACTATTTGAAGCAAGGAAAAGACTGATTTCAAGGTGATATGAAGAAATAGCTAGGTGGCATGACAATGTATGGAACACATTGACATTGAAACGTATCTAGCAGATGCTGCTGTTTGAAAAGGTCATAAGAATTGGCTCCATAGAATTTACCATCAAGAGCATTGGTGCACTGGAACAGCTTCTGACTTCAGTGCTTGAGTTTGGGAGTTCTAGGGGACAGGATGGAATCAGTTTTCTTTTTTTTAAATTTGATTTTAATATTGTATAATGGTTCTGAGGGTATTTTTTAACTTGTTTAATGTCTTTGAAGTCATTTAAACGGTACATTTTACATCAGCTGGTCCCGAAATTGGTGACATGCTATGGCATGCTGGTGTTCCATATGCTTTAAACCATTCAATTGCTGAAAGTTATTTAATATAAGACAAGAGGCAAAGAGGAGAGATGCTTGCAGTACTATTTGAAGCAAGGAAAAGACTGATTTCAAGGTGATATGAAGAAATATCTAGGTGGCATGACACTGTATGGAACACATTGACATTGAAACGTAACTAGCCGATGCTGCTGTTTGAAAAGGTCATAAGAATTGGCACCAGCACAGAACCCACGAAGAGCATTCGTGCACAGGTACAGCTTCTGACTTAAGCGCATGAGTTTGCGAGTTCTCGTGTACAGTCTGGAGTCAGTTTTCTTTTTTTTTAAATTTGATTTTAATATCTCATAATGGCTCTGAGGGTATTTATTTACTTGTTGAATGTCTTTGAAGTCATTTAAACTGAATATTTTACATCAGCTAGTCCGGAAATTGGTGACATGCTATGGCATGCTGGTGTTCCATGTGCTTTAAACCATTCAATTGCTGAAAGTTATTTAATATAAGACAAGAGGCAAAGAGGAGAGAAGCTTGCAGTACTATTTGAAGCAAGGAAAAGACTGATTTCAAGGTGACATGAAGAAATATCTTGGTGCCATGAAACTGTATGGAACACATTGACATTGAAAAGTAAGAAGCAGATACTGCTGTTTGAAAGGGTCATAAGAATTGACTCCATAATTGCTCCCATGAAGAACATTGATGCACTGTTAACAGTTTCTGCCTTCATTGCATGAGGTTGGGAGTTCATGGGTACAGTATTTGATTGGTGTTCTTTTCTTTCAAATTTGATTTTAATATGTCATAATGGGTCTGATGGAATTTTTTAACTTGTTGAATGTCTTTGAAGTAATTTAAACTGTATATTTTACATCAGCTAGTCCGGAAATTGGTGACATGCTATGGCATGCTGGTGTTCCATGTGCTTTAAACCATTCAATTACTGAAAGTTATATAATATAAGACCAGAGGGTAAGAGAAGAGATGCTTGCAGTACTATTTGAAGCAAGGAAAAGACTGATTTCAAGGTGATATGAAGAAATATCTAGGTGGCATGACACTGTATGGAACACATTGACATTGAAATGTAACTAGCCGATGCTGCTGTTTGAAAAGGTCATAAGAATTGGCTCCATAGTAGTTCCCACGAAGAGCATTGGTGTACAGGAACAGCTTCTGACTTCAGTACAAGAGTTTGGGAGTTCTGGGGTACAGTCTGGAATCAGTTTACTTTTTTAAAATTTGATTTTAATATCTCATAATGGTTCTGAGGGTATTTCTTTTACTCGTTTAATGTCTTTGAAGTCATTTAAACACTACATTTTATGTCAGCTAGAACTGAGATTGGTGACATGCTGTGGCATGCTGGTGCTCGATTTGCTTTAAAGCTTTCAACTGCTGAAAGTTATTTAATATAAAACAAGAGGATACGAGGAGAGAAACTTGCAGTACTATTTGAAGCAAGGAAAAGACTGATTTCAAGGTGATATGAAGAAATAGCTAGGTGGCATGACAATGTATGGAACACATTGACATTGAACCGTAACTAGCCGATGCAGCTGTTTGAAAAGGTCATAAGAATTGGCTACATAGTAGTTCCCATGAAGAGCATTGGTGCACTGGAACAGCTTCTGACTTCAGTGCTTGAGTTTGTGAGTTCTAGGGGACAGGATGGAATCAGTTTTCTTTTTTTTTAAATTTGATTTTAATATTGTATAATGGTTCTGAGGGTATTTTTTAACTTGTTTAATGTCTTTGAAGTCATTTAAACTGAACATTTTACATCAGCTAGTCCCGAAATTGGTGACATGCTATGGCATGCTGGTGTTCCATATGCTTTAAACCATTCAATTGCTGAAAGTTATTTAATATAAGACAAGAGGCAAAGAGGAGAGATGCTTGCAGTACTATTTGAAGCAAGGAAAAGACTGATTTCAAGGTGATATGAAGAAATATCTAGGTGGCATGACACTGTATGGAACACATTGACATTGATTCCTAACTGGCCGATGCTGCTGTTTGCAAAGGTCATAAGAATTGGCTCCATTGCAGTTCCCATGAAGGGCATTGGTGCACAGGAACAGCTTCTGACTTTAGCGCATGAGTTTGGGAGTTCTCGTGTACAGTCTGGAGTCAGTTTTCTTTTTTTAAAATTTTATTTAAATATTGCATAATGGTTCTGAGGATATTTGTTTACTTGTTTAATGTCTTTGAAGTCATTTAAACGGTACATGTTACATCAGCTAGTCCTGAAATTGGTGACATGCTACGGCATGCTGGTGTTCCATGTGCTTTAAACCATTAAATTGCTGAAAGTTATTTAATATAAGACAAGAGGCAAAGAGGAGAGATGCTTGCAGTACTATTTGAAGCAAGGAAAAGACTGATTTCAAGGTGATATGAAGAAATATCTAGGTGGCATGACACTGTATGGAACAAATTGACATTGAAACGTAACTAGCCGATGCTGCTGTTTGAAAAGGTCATAAGAATTGGCTCCATTGCAGTTCCCAGGAAGGGCATTGGTGCACAGGAACAGCTTCTGACTTTAGCGCATGAGTTTGGGAGTTCTCGTGTACAATCTGGAGTCAGTTTTCTTTTTTTTAAATTTTATTTAAATATTGCATAATGGTTCTGAGGATATTTGTTTACTTGTTTAATGTCTTTGAAGTCATTTAAACGGTACATGTTACATCAGCTAGTCCTGAAATTGGTGACATGCTACGGCATGCTGGTGTTCCATGTGCTTTAAACCATTCAATTGCTGAAAGTTATTTAATATAAGCCAAGAGGCAAAGAGGAGAGATGCTTGCAGTACTATTTGAAGCAAGGAAAAGACTGATTTCAAGGTGATATGAAGAAATATCTAGGTGGCATTACACTCTATGGAACACATTGACATTGAAACGTAACTAGCCGATGCTGCTGTTTGAAAAGGTCATAAGAATTCGCTCCATCAAAGATTCCATGAAGAGCATTGGTGAACAGGAACAGTTCTGACTTCAGTGCACGAGTTTGTGAGTTCTAGGGGACAGGATGGAATCAGTTTTCTTTTTATAAAATTTGATTTTAATATTGCATAATGGTTCTGAGGGTATTTTTTAACTTGTTTAATGTCTTTGAAGTCATTTAAACAGTACATTTTACATCAGCTAATCCCGAAATTGGTGACATGCTATGGCATGCTGGTGTTTCATGTGCTTTAAACCATTCAATTGCTGAAAGTTATTTAATATAAGACAAGAGGCAAAGAGGAGAGATGCTTGCAGTACTATTTGAAGCATGGAAAAGACTGATTTCAAGGTGATATGAAGAAATATCTAGGTGGCATTACACTGTATGGAACACATTGACATTGAAACGTAACTAGCCGATGCTGCTGTTTGAAAAGGTCATAAGAATTTGCTCCATCAAAGTTCCCATGAAGAGCATTGGTGAACAGGAACAGTTCTGACTTCAGTGCATGAGTTTGTGAGTTCTAGGGGACAGGATGGAATCAGTTTTCTTTTTTTTAAATTTGATTTTAATATTGCATAATGGTTCTGAGGGTATCTTTTAACTTGTTTAATGTCTTTGAAGTCATTTAAACAGTACATTTTACATCAGCTAATCCCAAAATTGGTGACATGCTATGGCATGCTGGTGTTTCATGTGCTTTAAACCATTCAATTGCTGAAAGTTATTTAATATAAGACAAGAGGCAAAGAGGAGAGATGCTTGCAGTACTATTTGAAGCAAGGAAAAGACTGATTTCAAGGTGATATGAAGAAATATCTAGGTGGCATTACACTGTATGGAACACATTGACATTGAAACGTAACTAGCCGATGCTGCTGTTTGAAAAGGTCATAAGAATTTGCTCCATCGAAGATCCCATGAAGAGCATTGGTGAACAGGAACAGTTCCAACTTCAGTGCATTAGTTTGTGAGTTCTAGGGGACAGGATGGAATCAGTTTTCTTTTTTTTAAATTTGATTTTAATATTGCATAATGGTTCTGAGGGTATTTTTTAACTTGTTTAATGTCTTTGAAGTCATTTAAACAGTACATTTTACATCAGCTAATCCCGAAATTGGTGACATGCTATGGCATGCTGGTGTTTCATGTGCTTTAAACCCTTCAATTGCTGAAAGTTATTTAATATAATACAAGAGGCAAAGAGGAGAGATGCTTGCAGTACTATTTGAAGCAAGGAAAAGACTGATTTCAAGGTGATATGAAGAAATATCTAGGTGGCATGACACTGTCTGGAACACATTGACATTGAAACGTAACTAGCCGATGCTGCTGTTTGAAAAGGTCATAAGAATTGGCTCCATTGCATTTCCCATGAAGGGCATTGCTGCACAGGAACAGCTTCTGACTTTAGCGCATGAGTTTGGGAGTTCTCGTGTACAGTCTGGAGTCAGTTTTCTTTTTTTAAAATTGTATTTAAATATTGCATAATGGTTCTGAGGATATTTGTTTACTTGTTTAATGTCTTTGAAGTCATTTAAACGGTACATGTTACATCAGCTAGTACTGAAATTGGTTACATGCTACGGCATGCTGGTGTTCCATGTGCTTTAAACCATTCAATTGCTGAAAGTTATTTAATATAAGACAAGAGGCAAAGAGGAGAGATGCTTGCAGTACTATTTGAAGCAAGGAAAAGACTGATTTCAAGGTGATATGAAGAAATATCTAGGTGGCATTACACTGTATGGAACACATTGACATTGAAACGTAACTAGCCGATGCTGCTGTTTGAAAAGGTCATAAGAATTTGCTCCATCGAAGATCCCATGAAGAGCATTGGTGAACAGGAACAGTTCTAACTTCAGTGCATGAGTTTGTGAGTTCTAGGGGACAGGGTGGAATCAGTTTTCTTTTTTTTAAATTTGATTTTAATATTGCATAATGGTTCTGAGGGTATTTTTTAACTTGTTTAATGTCTTTGAAGTCATTTAAACAGTACATTTTACATCAGCTAATCCTGAAATTGGTGACATGCTATGGCATGGTGGTGTTTCATGTGCTTTAAACCATTCAATTGCTGAAAGTTATTTAATATAGGACAAGAGGCAAAGAGGAGAGAAGCTTGCAGTACTATTTGAAGCAAGGAAAAGACTGATTTCAAGGTGACATGAAGAAATATCTTGGTGCCATGACACTGTATGGAACACATTGACATTGAAATGTAAGTAGCAGATACTGCTGTTTGAAAGGGTCATAAGAATTGACTCCATAGTTGCTCCCATGAAGAACATTGGTGCACTGTTAACAGTTTCTGCCTTCATTGCATGAGGTTGGGAGTTCATGGGTACAGTATTGGATAGGTGTTCTTTTCTTTCAAATTTGATTTTAATATGTCATAATGGTTCTGAGGGTATTTTTTAACTTGTTGAATGTCTTTGAAGTCATTTAAACTGTATATTTTACATCAGCTAGTCCGGAAATTGGTGACATGCTATGGCATGCTGGTGTTCCATGTGCTTTAAACCATTCAATTGCTGAAAGTTATATAATATAAGACCAGAGGGTAAGAGAAGAGATGCTTGCAGTACTATTTGAAGCAAGGAAAAGACTGATTTCAAAGTGATATGAAGAAATATCTAGGTGGCATGACACTGTATGGAACACATTGACATTGAAATGTAACTAGCCGATGCTGCTGTTTGAAAATGTCATAAGAATTGGCTCCAAAATAGTTCCCATGAAGAGCATTGGTGTACAGGAACAGCTTCTGACTTCAGTACAAGAGTTTGGGAGTTCTGGGGTACAGTCTGAAATCAGTTTACTTTTTAAAAATTTGATTTTAATATCTCATAATGGTTCTGAGGGTATTTCTTTTACTTGTTTAATGTCTTTGAAGTAATTTAAACAGTACATTTTATGTCAGCTAGACCTGAGATTGGTGACATGCTGTGGCATGCTGGTGCTCCATTTGCTTTAAAGCTTTCAACTGCTGAAAGTTATTTAATATAAGACAAGAGGATAAGAGGAGAGAAACTTGCAGTACTATTTGAAGCAAGGAAAAGACTGATTTCAAGGTGATATGAAGAAATAGCTAGGTGGCATGACAATGTATGGAACACATTGACATTGAACCGTAACTAGCCGATGCAGCTGTTTGAAAAGGTCATAAGAATTGGCTCCAGAGAATTTACAATCAAGAGCATTGGTGCACTGGAACAGCTTGGAGTTCTCGTGTACAGTCTGGAGTCAGTTTTCTTTTTTTTAAATTTGATTTTAATATCTCATAATGGTTCTGATGGAATTTCTTAACCTGTTGAATGTCTTTGAAGTCATTTAAACTGTATATTTTACATCAGCTAGTCCGGAAATTGGTGACATGCTATGGCATGCTGGTGTTCCATGTGCTTTAAACCATTCAATTGCTTAAAGTTATATAATATAAGACCAGAGGGTAAGAGAAGAGATGCTTGCAGTACTATTTGAAGCAAGGAAAAGACTGATTTCAAGGTGATATGAAGAAATATCTAGGTGGCATGACACTGTATGGAACATATTGACATTGAAACGTAACTAGCCGATGCTGCTGTTTGAAAAGGTCATAAGAATTGGCTCCATAATAGTTCCTTTGAAGAGCATTGGTGTACAGGAACAGCTTCTGACTTCAGTACAAGAGTTTGGGAGTTCTGGGGTACAGTCTGGAATCAGTTTACTTTTTTAAAATTTGATTTTAATATCTCATAATGGTTCTGAGGGTATTTCTTTTACTTGTTTAATGTCTTTGAAGTCATTTAAACAGTACATTTTATGTCAGCTAGACCTGAGATTGGTGACATGCTGTGGCATGCTGGTGCTCCATGTGCTTTAAAGCTTTCAACTGCTGAAAGTTATTTAATATAAGACAAGAGGCTAAGAGGAGAGAAACTTGCAGTACTATTTGAAGCAAGGAAAAGACTGATTTCAAGGTGATATGAAGAAATAGCTAGGTGGCATGACAATGTATGGAACACATTGACATTGAACCGTAACTAGTCGATCCAGCTGTTTGAAAAAGTCATAGGAATTGGCTCCATTGCATTTACCATGAAGAGCATTGGTGCACTGGAACAGCTGCTGACTTCAGTGCATAAGTTTGTGAGTACTAGTGGACAGGATGAAATCAGATATCTTTTTTTAAAATTTTATTTTAATATTGCATAATGGTTCTGAGGGTATTTTTTAACTTGTTTAATGTCTTTGAAGTCATTTAAACGGTACATTTTACATCAGCTAGTCCCGAAATCGGTGACATGTTATGGCATGCAGGTGTTCCATGTGCTTTAAACCATTCAATTGCTGAAAGTTATTTAATATAAGACAAGAGGCAAAGAGGAGAGATGCTTGCAGTACTATTTGAAGCAAGGAAAAGACTGATTTCAAGGTGATATGAAGAAATATCTAGGTGGCATGACACTGTATGGAACACATTGACATTGAAACGTAACTGGCTGATGCTGCTGTTTGAAAAGGTCGTAAGAATTGGCTCCATCGCAGTTCCTATGCAGAGCATTGGTGCACAGGAACTGCTTCTGACTTTAGTGCATGAGTTTGGGAGTTCTTGAGTCAGTTCTCTTTTTTTTAAATTTGATTTTAATATCTCATAATCGTTCTGAGGGTATTTCTTTTACTTGTTTAATGTCTTTGAAGTCATTTAAACAGTACATTTTACGTCAGCTAGACCTGAGATTGGTGACATGCTGTGGCATGCTGGTGTTCCATGTGCTTTAAAGCAATCGACTGCTGAAAGTTATTTAAAATAAGGCAAGAGGCTAAGAGGAGAGAAACTTGCAGTACTATTTGAAGCAAGGAAAAGACTGATTTCAAGGTGATATGAAGAAATAGCTAGGTGGCATGACAATGTATGGAACACATTGACATTGAAACGTATCTAGCAGATGCTGCTGTTTGAAAAGGTCATAAGAATTGGCTCCATAGAATTTACCATCAAGAGCATTGGTGCACTGGAACAGCTTCTGACTTCAGTGCTTGAGTTTGGGAGTTCTAGGGGACAGGATGGAATCAGTTTTCTTTTTTTTAAATTTGATTTTAATATCGTATAATGGTTCTGAGGGTATTTTTTAACTTGTTTAATGTCTTTGAAGTCATTTAAACGGTACATTTTACATCAGCTGGTCCCGAAATTGGTGACATGCTATGGCATGCTGGTGTTCCATATGCTTTAAACCATTCAATTGCTGAAAGTTATTTAATATAAGACAAGAGGCAAAGAGGAGAGATGCTTGCAGTACTATTTGAAGCAAGGAAAAGACTGATTTCAAGGTGATATGAAGAAATATCTAGGTGGCATGACACTGTATGGAACACATTGACATTGAAACGTAACTAGCCGATGCTGCTGTTTGAAAAGGTCATAAGAATTGGCACCAGCACAGAACCCACGAAGAGCATTCGTGCACAGGTACAGCTTCTGACTTAAGCGCATGAGTTTGCGAGTTCTCGTGTACAGTCTGGAGTCAGTTTTCTTTTTTTTAAATTTGATTTTAATATCTCATAATGGCTCTGAGGGTATTTATTTACTTGTTGAATGTCTTTGAAGTCATTTAAACTGAATATTTTACATCAGCTAGTCCCGAAATTGGTGACATGCTATGGCATGCTGGTGTTCCATGTGCTTTAAACCATTCAATTGCTGAAAGTTATTTAATATAAGACAAGAGGCAAAGAGGAGAGAAGCTTGCAGTACTATTTGAAGCAAGGAAAAGACTGATTTCAAGGTGACATGAAGAAATATCTTGGTGCCATGACACTGTATTGAACAATTGACATTGAAATGTAACTAGCAGATGCTACTATTTGAAAGGGTCATAAGAATTGACTCCATAGTAATTTCCATGAAGAACATTGCTGCACTGTTAACAGTTTCTGCCTTCATTTCATGAGGTTGGGAGTTCTTGAGTACAGTGTTGGATCCGTGTTCTTTTTTTTCAAATTTGATTTTAATATGTCATTATGGTTCTGATGGAATTTTTTAACTTGTTGAATGTCTTTGAAGTCAATTAAACTGTATATTTGACATCAGCTAGTCCAGAAATTGGTGACATGCTATGGCATGCTGGTGTTCCATGTGCTTTAAACCATTCAATTGCTGAAAGTTATTTAATATAAGGCCAGAGGGTAAGAGGAGAGATGCTTGCAGTACTATTTGAAGCAAGGAAAAGACTGATTTCAAGGTGATATGAAGAAATATCTAGGTGGCATGACACTGTATGGAACACATTGACATTGAAATGTAACTAGCAGATGCTACTGTATGAAAAGGTCATAAGAATTGGCTCCATTCGAGCTTTCATGAAGAGCCTTGGTGTACAGGAACAGCTTCTGACTTCAGTGCAAGAGATTGGGAGTTGTGGGGTACAGTCTGGAATCAGTTTTCTTTTTTAAAATTTGATTTTAATATCTCATAATGGTTCTAAGGGTATTTCTTTTACTTGTTTAATGTCTTTGAAGTCATTTAAACAGTACATTTTACATCAGCTAATCCCGAAATTGGTGACATGCTATGGCATGCTGGTGTTTCATGTGCTTTAAACCATTCAATTGCTGAAAGTTATTTAATATAAGACAAGAGGCAAAGAGGAGAGAAGCTTGCAGTACTATTTAAAGCAAGGAAAATACCTATTTCAAGGTGACATGAAGAAATATCTTGGTGCCATGAAACTGTATGGAACACATTGACATTGAAAAGTAAGAAGCAGATACTGCTGTTTGAAAGGGTCATAAGAATTGACTCCATAATTGCTCCCATGAAGAACATTGATGCACTGTTAACAGTTTCTGCCTTCATTGCATGAGGTTGGGAGTTCATGGGTACAGTATTTGATTGGTGTTCTTTTCTTTCAAATTTGATTTTAATATGTCATAATGGGTCTGATGGAATTTTTTAACTTGTTGAATGTCTTTGAAGTAATTTAAACTGTATATTTTACATCAGCTAGTCCGGAAATTGGTGACATGCTATGGCATGCTGGTGTTCCATGTGCTTTAAACCATTCAATTACTGAAAGTTATATAATATAAGACCAGAGGGTAAGAGAAGAGATGCTTGCAGTACTATTTGAAGCAAGGAAAAGACTGATTTCAAGGTGATATGAAGAAATATCTAGGTGGCATGACACTGTATGGAACACATTGACATTGAAACGTAACTGGCCGATGCTGCTGTTTGAAAAGGTCATAAGAATTGGCTCCATCGCAGTTCCTATGCAGAGCATTGGTGCACAGGAACTGCTTCTGACTTTAGTGCATGAGTTTGGGAGTTCTTGAGTCAGTTCTCTTTTTTTAAAATTTGATTTTAATATCTCATAATGGTTCTGAGGGTATTTCTTTTACTTGTTTAATGTCTTTGAAGTCATTTAAACAGTACATTTTACGTCAGTTAGACCTGAGATTGGTGACATGCTGTGGCATGCTGGTGTTCCATGTGCTTTAAAGCAATCGACTGCTGAAAGTTATTTAAAATAAGGCAAGAGGCTAAGAGGAGAGAAACTTGCAGTACTATTTGAAGCAAGGAAAAGACTGATTTCAAGGTGATATGAAGAAATAGCTAGGTGGCATGACAATGTATGGAACACATTGACATTGAAACGTATCTAGCAGATGCTGCTGTTTGAAAAGGTCATAAGAATTGGCTCCATAGAATTTACCATCAAGAGCATTGGTGCACTGGAACAGCTTCTGACTTCAGTGCTTGAGTTTGGGAGTTCTAGGGGACAGGATGGAATCAGTTTTCTTTTTTTTAAATTTGATTTTAATATTGTATAATGGTTCTGAGGGTATTTTTTAACTTGTTTAATGTCTTTGAAGTCATTTAAACGGTACATTTTACATCAGCTGGTCCCGAAATTGGTGACATGCTATGGCATGCTGGTGTTCCATATGCTTTAAACCATTCAATTGCTGAAAGTTATTTAATATAAGACAAGAGGCAAAGAGGAGAGATGCTTGCAGTACTATTTGAAGCAAGGAAAAGACTGATTTCAAGGTGATATGAAGAAATATCTAGGTGGCATGACACTGTATGGAACACATTATTTATTTATTTATTTATTTATTCGCATTTGTTAAGCGCACAGAATCAGCCCTGAGGCATCGTGGCGCTGGTTACAGAATAGCGCTGGTTACAGGGAAAGCGCGTCTTAGTTACAGCATACAGAGGCATACATGCATACAGTTTGGGCAGTAGCAATAGTTAGCAGTGTGTGCCTGAATGGCAGTAGGTAGAGGAATTTTAGTTAAAGAGAGAGGTTTTGAGTTTTTTTCTAAACGCTGTGAGGGAGCCTTCTGCTCTTAGAGCGTGGGGGAGATTATTCCAAAGTTTTGGTGCTATGTAGGGGAAACCCAGCCCCCCGGCTGTAATCTTGTGGATGCGTGGTACAGTGAGTTGGTTAGTGTAGCAGAGTCTGGTAGGTCTGGATGAGGTCTGTCTGAGAATGGTGTCTGAGAGATATGATGGTGCAGTGTGGTGGATACATTTGTGGGTAGTAGTCAGTACCTTGAAGGTGATGCGTTCTTTGACAGGGAGCCAGTGAACTGATTGCCTTGCCAGTGAGATGTGGTCCCTTTTGGAGATGTTTAATGCTGCTCTTAGAGCGTTATTTTGGGTGACCTGGAGTTTGTTTAGGTTTTTTTCAGAGGTGCCGGCTAGAAGTGCATTGCAATAGTCAAGTTTAGCGCCTATGGTAGCTCTTGCTATTGAAAGGCAGTTTTCTTTGGAAAGGAATGGTTTAATGGCGTTGATGAGTTTAGTGCTTAGTGCAGATGCGGAGACAATGGCACTAACTTGTTTGTCCATGGACAGGGTTGCATCAATGTAGACCCCTAGCGTTTTCACAGAGGATAGGACTGGGATAGTGCAGTTGTCGATGTTGAAATTGGCATAGCAGCTGTCTAGCCTGGCCAGTGTGGATTTTTGGCCGAGGATAAGGATTTCAGTCTTATCCCCGTTAAGACATAGGCCGTTAGTGGCCATCCAGGCTTGAATGGTGGCATATATGAGTTTTAGAGCTAGGGCGTCTTTGTGGTATGAGCCTGATAGAGGGAGGAGCACTTGGGTGTCGTCGGCGTAGTTGGTGTAGGCAATCCCAAGTGCATCAAGTTTCTCGAATAGGGGCTTAGTGAATAGATTGTAAAGCGTAGGTGCTGTACAGGAGCCTTGAGGGACACCGCAGTGTATTATGGATGGTGTTGCGCTCGAAATGTTTGAAAAGACTTTCATGGCCCTCCCTTCAAGAAATGAGGTTATCCAGGAGGTGGCTTGGTCAGAGAAATGTGCGGAGTGGGAGAGGTGTGAGGTGAGGGTCTTGTGGTCCACTAGGTCGAATGCCGCAGAGAGGTCGAGGAGAAGTAAAAGGGCGGGTTTACCTTTGTCCAATATCTTGGTTATTTGGTTTTTTAGGTCCAGCAAGGCAGTCTCTGTTCCATGACCTTTGCGGAAGCCTGACTGTCTGGTGCCTAGGATGGAGTTAGATTCGAGGTATAGTTGGATTTGGCTGTGTGCCACTTTATCTAGAATCTTGAGAAGGAAGGGGACAGTTGTTATAGGTCTGTAATTTTTAGGCATCGTGGGGTCGAGAGTGGGCTTTTTTAGAAGTGGGCGCACCCAGGCTTCTTTAAGACTGTCTGGGACAGAGCAGGACTTGAATGAGGCATTAATGAATGCGGTAATGATTGGGGCAAGTGGTTCAGCGCAGTCCTTGATTAATTTAGGGGGGCATGTATCGGCTTTGCAAGTCGATGGTTTCAGATGTTTCAGTATGTCCAGGACTTCTAGTTCTGAAACTTCTTTAAAGGCAAATTTGGGAATGTTAGTGGTTTTGCTATGGGATTGGGAATCTAAGTGTCGACTCTGTTTTGGCAAGGTGTTGTAGTGGTCGCGGATTTTGTTTTGTAAGAGGTCTATTTTGTTGAGCATGGCGGCTTGGATACTGTTGCACCAGCCTTCATCCTTGATGATCTCGTCAGAGGAAGTGGGAGGCACTGTGAGCTCTTTAAAGATAGAGAAGAGTTCTCTTGAGTGAGTATTCGACGGTTGTATGATTCAGATTTGGCATTGAAGATGGCGGTTTTGTATTTTTTTGCAGTGACTTTGAATAAGTCTTTGGTGATGTCGCATGGGTTGGCCTGCCAGTTTTTAAGTGCTTGGCGCTTTTTGTCACGCAGAGCTTGGAGGTCCTCTGTGAACCATGCGTTTGAGTGGAAGGATTTTTTTTCTTTTTTCTCTTCTAGAGGAGCGATGGAGTTTATAGCATTGGTGAGCGTATCCTTGAGTATGTCTGCTAGGATGTTAGGATCTTGAGGGAAAGGAGGGGCGAGGCATGGGGTGTTGAGAAGGGGGAGTAGATTGTCTGCAGTTAACTTTTTGGAGCTTCTGGCTAGGGTGGCGGATTTATGTACTGGTGTTTTTCTGGTAGGTAACGTAGGGATAGAGAATTGTATGCAGCTGTGATCTGTCCAAGGGAGGAATGTGTTGGATGTGATAGAGGAGTTACAATTATGGTCGGCCAGCCAGTCAAGAGTTCTGCCTTTGGAGTGGGTGGGTGACAGGATTTTTTGTGTGAAGTCTAGGTTGGAGAGGTCCTTGAGGAAGGAGGTTGCTGTTTTGTCCTTTGGGTCATTATAGCCTAGGTTAAGATCACCTAGGAGTAAGGTTTTGGTGGATTTTTTTAGGTTTTCGCTGAGAATATGCGTGATTTGCCCTTGAAAATCGGTTGGGAGTCCTGGAGGCCGGTAGATGACGTGAATGTTAATGGTGTTGTTGTGAGAGAGGGATAGTTTGGCCGATAGTATGTCTGCATTCCCTTCCCATGTGTGGGGTGTGGGCCTGATATGGTGGATGTCTTTATAGATTATGGCAACCCCTCCCCCTGATTTTGTAGGTCTGTCTTGTCTAAGGATGGAGTAGCCTACTGGTACAGCTAGGGTAATGGCGGGGCCTGAGGCTTCATGCAGCCAAGTCTCTGTGATGGCTAGCAGATCTAGGTCGAAGCTGGAGATGAGCTCGTTGATTTCTAAGGCATGGGCAGTGAGCGATCGAGTGTTAAGTAATGCGCATTTGAGTGTAGGTGCTACCTGACTTCTGTTGACATTGACATTGAAACGTAACTAGCCGATGCTGCTGTTTGAAAAGGTCATAAGAATTGGCACCAGCACAGAACCCACGAAGAGCATTCGTGCACAGGTACAGCTTCTGACTTAAGCGCATGAGTTTGCGAGTTCTCGTGTACAGTCTGGAGTCAGTTTTCTTTTTTTTTAAATTTGATTTTAATATCTCATAATGGCTCTTAGGGTATTTATTTACTTGTTGAATGTCTTTGAAGTCATTTAAACTGAATATTTTACATCAGCTAGTCCGGAAATTGGTGACATGCTATGGCATGCTGGTGTTCCATGTGCTTTAAACCATTCAATTGCTGAAAGTTATTTAATATAAGACAAGAGGCAAAGAGGAGAGAAGCTTGCAGTACTATTTGAAGCAAGGAAAAGACTGATTTCAAGGTGACATGAAGAAATATCTTGGTGCCATGAAACTGTATGGAACACATTGACATTGAAAAGTAAGAAGCAGATACTGCTGTTTGAAAGGGTCATAAGAATTGACTCCATAATTGCTCCCATGAAGAACATTGATGCACTGTTAACAGTTTCTGCCTTCATTGCATGAGGTTGGGAGTTCATGGGTACAGTATTTGATTGGTGTTCTTTTCTTTCAAATTTGATTTTAATATGTCATAATGGGTCTGATGGAATTTTTTAACTTGTTGAATGTCTTTGAAGTAATTTAAACTGTATATTTTACATCAGCTAGTCCGGAAATTGGTGACATGCTATGGCATGCTGGTGTTCCATGTGCTTTAAACCATTCAATTACTGAAAGTTATATAATATAAGACCAGAGGGTAAGAGAAGAGATGCTTGCAGTACTATTTGAAGCAAGGAAAAGACTGATTTCAAGGTGATATGAAGAAATATCTAGGTGGCATGACACTGTATGGAACACATTGACATTGAAATGTAACTAGCCGATGCTGCTGTTTGAAAAGGTCATAAGAATTGGCTCCATAGTAGTTCCCACGAAGAGCATTGGTGTACAGGAACAGCTTCTGACTTCAGTACAAGAGTTTGGGAGTTCTGGGGTACAGTCTGGAATCAGTTTACTTTTTTAAAATTTGATTTTAATATCTCATAATGGTTCTGAGGGTATTTCTTTTACTCGTTTAATGTCTTTGAAGTCATTTAAACACTACATTTTATGTCAGCTAGAACTGAGATTGGTGACATGCTGTGGCATGCTGGTGCTCGATTTGCTTTAAAGCTTTCAACTGCTGAAAGTTATTTAATATAAAACAAGAGGATACGAGGAGAGAAACTTGCAGTACTATTTGAAGCAAGGAAAAGACTGATTTCAAGGTGATATGAAGAAATAGCTAGGTGGCATGACAATGTATGGAACACATTGACATTGAACCGTAACTAGCCGATGCAGCTGTTTGAAAAGGTCATAAGAATTGGCTACATAGTAGTTCCCATGAAGAGCATTGGTGCACTGGAACAGCTTCTGACTTCAGTGCTTGAGTTTGTGAGTTCTAGGGGACAGGATGGAATCAGTTTTCTTTTTTTTAAAATTTGATTTTAATATTGTATAATGGTTCTGAGGGTATTTTTTAACTTGTTTAATGTCTTTGAAGTCATTTAAACTGAACATTTTACATCAGCTAGTCCCGAAATTGGTGACATGCTATGGCATGCTGGTGTTCCATATGCTTTAAACCATTCAATTGCTGAAAGTTATTTAATATAAGACAAGAGGCAAAGAGGAGAGATGCTTGCAGTACTATTTGAAGCAAGGAAAAGACTGATTTCAAGGTGATATGAAGAAATATCTAGGTGGCATGACACTGTATGGAACACATTGACATTGACACCTAACTGGCCGATGCTGCTGTTTGCAAAGGTCATAAGAATTGGCTCCATTGCAGTTCCCATGAAGGGCATTGGTGCACAGGAACAGCTTCTGACTTTAGCGCATGAGTTTGGGAGTTCTCGTGTACAGTCTGGAGTCAGTTTTCTTTTTTTAAAATTTTATTTAAATATTGCATAATGGTTCTGAGGATATTTGTTTACTTGTTTAATGTCTTTGAAGTCATTTAAACGGTACATGTTACATCAGCTAGTCCTGAAATTGGTGACATGCTACGGCATGCTGGTGTTCCATGTGCTTTAAACCATTAAATTGCTGAAAGTTATTTAATATAAGACAAGAGGCAAAGAGGAGAGATGCTTGCAGTACTATTTGAAGCAAGGAAAAGACTGATTTCAAGGTGATATGAAGAAATATCTAGGTGGCATGACACTGTATGGAACAAATTGACATTGAAACGTAACTAGCCGATGCTGCTGTTTGAAAAGGTCATAAGAATTGGCTCCATTGCAGTTCCCAGGAAGGGCATTGGTGCACAGGAACAGCTTCTGACTTTAGCGCGTGAGTTTGGGAGTTCTCGTGTACAATCTGGAGTCAGTTTTCTTTTTTTTAAATTTTATTTAAATATTGCATAATGGTTCTGAGGATATTTGTTTACTTGTTTAATGTCTTTGAAGTCATTTAAACGGTACATGTTACATCAGCTAGTCCTGAAATTGGTGACATGCTACGGCATGCTGGTGTTCCATGTGCTTTAAACCATTCAATTGCTGAAAGTTATTTAATATAAGCCAAGAGGCAAAGAGGAGAGATGCTTGCAGTACTATTTGAAGCAAGGAAAAGACTGATTTCAAGGTGATATGAAGAAATATCTAGGTGGCATTACACTCTATGGAACACATTGACATTGAAACGTAACTAGCCGATGCTGCTGTTTGAAAAGGTCATAAGAATTCGCTCCATCAAAGATTCCATGAAGAGCATTGGTGAATAGGAACAGTTCTGACTTCAGTGCACGAGTTTGTGAGTTCTAGGGGACAGGATGGAATCAGTTTTCTTTTTTTAAAATTTGATTTTAATATTGCATAATGGTTCTGAGGGTATTTTTTAACTTGTTTAATGTCTTTGAAGTCATTTAAACAGTACATTTTACATCAGCTAATCCCGAAATTGGTGACATGCTATGGCATGCTGGTGTTTCATGTGCTTTAAACCATTCAATTGCTGAAAGTTATTTAATATAAGACAAGAGGCAAAGAGGAGAGATGCTTGCAGTACTATTTGAAGCAAGGAAAAGACTGATTTCAAGGTGATATGAAGAAATATCTAGGTGGCATTACACTGTATGGAACACATTGACATTGAAACGTAACTAGCCGATGCTGCTGTTTGAAAAGGTCATAAGAATTTGCTCCATCGAAGATCACATGAAGAGCATTGGTGAACAGGAACAGTTCCAACTTCAGTGCATTAGTTTGTGAGTTCTAGGGGACAGGATGGAATCAGTTTTCTTTTTTTTAAATTTGATTTTAATATTGCATAATGGTTCTGAGGGTATTTTTTAACTTGTTTAATGTCTTTGAAGTCATTTAAACAGTACATTTTACATCAGCTAATCCCGAAATTGGTGACATGCTATGGCATGCTGGTGTTTCATGTGCTTTAAACCATTCAATTGCTGAAAGTTATTTAATATAAGACAAGAGGCAAAGAGGAGAGATGCTTGCAGTACTATTTGAAGCAAGGAAAAGACTGATTTCAAGGTGATATGAAGAAATATCTAGGTGGCATTACACTGTATGGAACACATTGACATTGAAACGTAACTAGCCGATGCTGCTGTTTGAAAAGGTCATAAGAATTTGCTCCATCGAAGATCACATGAAGAGCATTGGTGAACAGGAACAGTTCCAACTTCAGTGCATGAGTTTGTGAATTCTAGGGGACAGGATGGAATCAGTTTTCTTTTTTTAAATTTGATTTTAATATTGCATAATGGTTCTGAGGGTATTTTTTAACTTGTTTAATGTCTTTGAAGTCATTTAAACAGTACATTTTACATCAGCTAATGCCGAAATTGGTGACATGCTATGGCATGCTGGTGTTTCATGTGCTTTAAACCATTCAATTGCTGAAAGTTATTTAATATAAGACAAGAGGCAAAGAGGGGAGAAGCTTGCAGTATTATTTGAAGCAAGGAAAAGACTGATTTCAAGGTGACATGAAGAAATATCTTGGTGCCATGACACTGTATGGAACACATTGACATTGAAATGTAAGTAGCAGATACTGCTTTTTGAAAGGGTCATAAGAATTGACTCCATAGTTGCTCCCATGAAGAACATTGGTGCACTGTTAACAGTTTCTGCCTTCATTGCATGAGGTTGGGAATTCATGGATACAGTATTGGATAGGTGTTCTTTTCTTTCAAATTTGATTTTAATATGTCATAATGGTTCTGAGGGTATTTTTTAACTTGTTGAATGTCTTTGAAGTCATTTAAACTGTATATTTTACGTCAGCTAGTCCGGAAATTGGTGACATGCTATGGCATGCTGGTGTTACATGTGCTTTAAACCATTCAATTGCTGAAAGTTATATAATATAAGACCAGAGGGTAAGAGAAGAGATGCTTGCAGTACTATTTGAAGCAAGGAAAAGACTGATTTCAAGGTGATATGAAGAAATATCTAGGTGGCATGACACTGTATGGAACACATTGACATTGAAATGTAACTAGCCGATGCTGCTGTTTGAAAAGGTCATAAGAATTGGCTCCATAACAGTTCCCATGAAGAGCATTGGTGTACAGGAACAGCTTCTGACTTCAGTACAAGAGTTTGGGAGTTCTGGGGAACAGTCTGAAATTAGTTTACTTTTTTAAAATTTGATTTTAATATCTCATAATGGTTCTGATTGTATTTCTTTTACTTGTTTAATGTCTTTGAAGTAATTTAAACAGTACATTTTATGTCAGCTAGACCTGAGATTGGTGACATGCTGTGGCATGCTGGTGCTCCTTTTGCTTTAAAGCTTTCAACTGCTGAAAGTTATTTAATATAAGACAAGAGGATAAGAGGAGAGAAACTTGCAGTACTATTTGAAGCAAGGAAAAGACTGATTTCAAGGTGATATGAAGAAATAGCTAGGTGGCATGACAATGTATGGACAACATTGACATTGAACCGTAACTAGCCGATGCAGCTGTTTGAAAAGGTCATAAGAATTGGCTCCAAAGAATTTACAATCAAGAGCATTGGTGCACTGGAACAGCTTCTGACTTCAGTGTTTGAGTTTGTGAGTTCTAGGGGACAGGATGGAATCAGTTTTCTTTTTTTTTAAATTTGATTTTAATATCGTATAATGGTTCTGAGGGTATTTTTTAACTTGTTTAATGTCTTTGAAGTCATTTAAACTGAACATTTTACATTAGCTAGTCCCGAAATTGGTGACATGCTATGGCATGCTGGTGTTCCATATGCTTTAAACCATTCAATTGCTGAAAGTTATTTAATATAAGACAAGAGGCAAAGATGAGAGATGCTTGCAGTACTATTTGAAGCAAGGAAAAGACTGATTTCAAGGTGATATGAAGAAATATCTAGGTGGCATGAAACTGTATGGAACACATTGACATTGAAACGTAACTGGCCGATGCTGCTGTTTGAAAAGGTCATAAGAATTGGCTGCATCGCAGTTCCCATGCGGAGTATTGGTACACAGGAACAGCTTCTGACTTTAGTGCATGAGTTTGGGAGTTCTCGTGTACAGTCTGGAGTCAGTTTTCTTTTTTTTAAATTTGATTTTAATATCTCATAATGGTTCTGAGGGTATTTCTTTTACTTGTTTATTGTCTTTGAAGTCATTTAAACAGTACATTTTACGTCAGCTAGATCTGAGATTGGTGACATGCTGTGGCATGCTGGTGTTCCATGTGCTTTAAAGCATTCAACTGCTGAAAGTTATTTAATATGAGGCAAGAGGCTGAGAGGAGAGAAACTTGCAGTACTAATTGAAGCAAGGAAAAGACTGATTTCAAGGTGATATGAAGAAATAGCTAGGTGGCATGACAATGTATGGAACACATTGACATTGAAATGCAACTAGCTGATGCTGCTGTTTGAAAAGGTCATAAGAATTGGCTCCATAGTAGTTCCCATGAAGAGCATTGATGTACAGAAACAGCTTCTGACTTCAGTACAAGAGTTTGGGAGTTCTGGGGTACAGTCTGGAATCAGTTTACTTTTTTAAAATTTGATTTTAATATCTCATAATGGTTCTGAGGGTATTTCTTTTACTTGTTTAATGTCTTTGAAGTCATTTAAACAGTACATTTCATGTCAGCTAGGCCTGAGATTGGTGACATGCTGTGGCATGCTGGTGCTCCATTTGCTTTAAAGCTTTCAACTGCTGAAAGTTATTTAATATAAGACAAGAGGCAAAGAGGAGAGATGCTTGCAGTACTATTTGAAGCAAGGAAAAGGCTGATTTCAAGGTGATATGAAGAACTATCTAGGTGGCATGACACTGTATGGAACACATTGACATTGAAACGTATCTAGCAGATGCTGCTGTTTGAAAAGGTCATAAGAATTGGCTCCAGAGAATTTACTGTCAAGAGCATTGGTGCACTGGAACAGCTTCTGACTTCAGTGCTTGTGTTTGGGAGTTCTAGGGGACAGGACGGAATCAGTTTTCTTTTTTTAAAATTTGATTTTAATATCGTATAATGGTTCTGAGGGTATTTTTTAACTTGTTTAATGTCTTTGAAGTCATTTAAACGGTACATTTTACATCAGCTGGTCCCGAAATTGGTGACATGCTATGGCATGATGGTGTTCCATATGCTTTAAACCATTCAATTGCTGAAAGTTATTTAATATAAGACAAGAGGCAAAGAGGAGAGATGCTTGCAGTACTATTTGATGCAAGGAAAAGGCTGATTTCAAGGTGATATGAAGAAATATCTAGGTGGCATGACACTGTATGGAACACATTGACATTGAAACGTAACTAGCCGATGCTGCTGTTTGAAAAGCTCATAAGAATTGGCACCATCACAGGACCCACGAAGAGCATTGGTGCATAGGAACAGCTTCTGACTTTAGCGCATGAGTTTGGGAGTTCTCGTGTACAGTCTGAAGTCAGTTTTCTTTTTTTTAAATTTGATTTTAATATCTCATAATGGTTCTGAGGGTATTTCTTTTACTTGTTTAATGTCTTTGAAGTCATTTAAACAGTACATTTTACGTCAGCTAGACCTGAGATTGGTTACATGCTGTGGCATTCTGGTGTTCCATGTGCTTTAAACCATTCAATTGCTGAAAGTAATTTAATATAATACAAGAGGCAAAGAGGAGAGATGCTTGCAGTACTATTTGAGGCAAGGAAAAGACTGATTTCAAGGTGATATGAAGAAATAGCTAGGTGGCATGACAATGTATGGAACACATTGACATTGAACCGTAACTAGCCGATGCTGCTGTTTGAAAAGGTCATAAGAATTTGCTCCATCAAAGATCCCATGAAGAGCATTGGTGAACAGGAACAGTTCTGACTTCAGTGCATGAGTTTGTGAGTTCTAGGGGACAGGATGGAATCAGTTTTCTTTTTTTTAAATTTGATTTTAATATTGCATAATGGTTCTCAGGGTATTTTTTAACTTGTTTAATGTCTTTGAAGTCATTTAAACAGTACATTTTACATCAGCTAATCCCGAAATTGGTGACATGCTATAGCATGCTGGTGTTTCATGTGCTTTAAACCATTCAATTGCTGAAAGTTATTTAATATAAGACAAGAGGCAAAGAGGAGAGAAGCTTGCAGTACTATTTGAAGCAAGGAAAAGACTGATTTCAAGGTAACATGAAGAAATATCTTGGTGCCATGACACTGTATGGATCACATTGACATTGAAATGTAAATAGCAGATACTGCTGTTTGAAAGGGTCATAAGAATTGACTCCATAGTTGCTCCCAAGAAGAACATTGGTGCACTGTTAACAGTTTCTGCCTTCATTGTATGAGGTTGGGAGTTCATGGGTACAGTATTGGATAGGTGTTCTTTTCTTTCAAATTTGATTTTAATATGTCATAATGGTTCTGAAGGTATTTTTTAACTTGTTGAATGTCTTTGAAGTCATTTAAACTGTATATTTTACATCAGCTAGTCCGGAAATTGGTGACATGCTATGGCATGCTGGTGTTCCATGTGCTTTAAACCATTCAATTGCTGAAAGTTATATAATATAAGACCAGAGGGTAAGAGAAGAGATGCTTGCAGTACTATTTGAAGCAAGGAAAAGACTGATTTCAATGTGATATGAAGAAATATCTAGGTGGCAGGACACTGTATGGAACACATTGACATTGAAATGAAACTAGCCGATGCTGCTGTTTGAAAAGCTCATAAGAATTGGCTCCATAATAGTTCCCATGAAGAGCATTGGTGTACAGGAACAGCTTCTGACTTCAGTACAAGAGTTTGGGAGTTCTGGGGTACTGTCTGAAATCAGTTTACTTTTTTAAAATTTGATTTTAATATCTCATAATGGTTCTGAGGGTATTTCTTTTACTTGTTTAATGTCTTTGAAGTAATTTAAACAGTACATTTTATGTCAGCTAGACCTGAGATTGGTGACATGCTGTGGCATGCTGGTGCTCCATTTGCTTTAAAGCTTTCAACTGCTGAAAGTTATTTAATATAAGACAAGAGGATAAGAGGAGAGAAACTTGCAGTACTATTTGAAGCAAGGAAAAGACTGATTTCAAGGTGATATGAAGAAATAGCTAGGTGGCATGACAATGTATGGAACACATTGACATTGAACCGTAACTAGCCGATGCAGCTGTTTGAAAAGGTCATAAGAATTGGCTCCAGAGAATTTACAATCAAGAGCATTGGTGCACTGGAACAGCTTCTGACTTTAGTACATGAGTTTGGGAGTTCTCGTGTACAGTCTGGAGTCAGTTTTTTTTTTTTAAATTTGATTTTAATATCTCATAATGGTTCTGAGGGTATTTCTTTTACTTGTTTAATGTCTTTGAAGTCATTTAAACAGTACATTTTACGTCAGCTAGATCTGAGATTGGTGACATGCTGTGGCATGCTGGTGTTCCATGTGCTTTAAAGCATTCAACTGCTGAAAGTTATTTAATATAAGGCAAGAGGCTGAGAGGAGAGAAACTTGCAGTACTATTTGAAGCAAGGAAAAGACTGATTTCAAGGTGATATGAAGAAATAGCTAGGTGGCATGACAATGTATGGAACACATTGACATTGAAATGTAACTAGCTGATGCTGCGGTTTGAAAAGGTCATAAGAATTGGCTCCATAGTAGTTCCCATGAAGAGCATTGATGTACAGGAACAGCTTCTGACTTCAGTACAAGAGTTTGGGAGTTCTGGGGTACAGTCTGGAATCAGTTTACTTTTTTAAAATTTGATTTTAATATCTCATAATGGTTCTGAGGGTATTTCTTTTACTTGTTTAATGTCGTTGAAGTCATTTAAACAGTACATTGTATGTCAGCTAGACCTGAGATTGGTGACATGCTGTGGCATGCTGGTGCTCCATTTGCTTTAAAGCTTTCAACTGCTGAAAGTTATTTAATATAAGAGGCTAAGAGGAGAGAAACTTGCAGTACTATTTGAAGCAAGGAAAAGACTGATTTCAAGGTGATATGAAGAAATAGCTAGGTGGCATGACAACGTATGGAACACATTGACATTGAACCATAACTAGCCGATGTAGCTGTTTGAAAAAGTCATAAGAATTGGCTCCATTGCATTTACCATGAAGAGCATTGGTGCACTGGAACAGCTGCTGACTTCAGTGGATGAGTTTGTGAGTTCTATGGGGACAGGATGGAATCAGTTTTCTTTTTTAAAAATTTTATTTAAATATTGCATAATGGTTCTGAGGGTATTTTATAAGTTGTTTAATGTCTTTGAAGTCATTTAAACGGTACATTTTACCTCAGCTAGTGCCGAAATCGGTGACATGCTATGGCATGCAGGTGTTCCATGTGCTTTAAACCATTCAATTGCTGAAAGTTATTTAATATAAGACAAGAGGCAAAGAGGAGAGATGCTTGCAGTACTATTTGAAGCAAGGAAAAGACTGATTTCAAGGTGATATGAAGAAATATCTAGGTGGCATGACACTGTATGGAACACATTGACATTGAAACGTAACTGGCCGATGCTGCTGTTTGAAAAGGTCATAAGAATTGGCTCCATCACAGTTCCCATGCAGAGCATTGGTGCACAGGAACAGCTTCTGACTTTAGTGCATGAGTTTGGGAGTTCTCGTGTACAGTCTGGAGTCAGTTTTCTTTTTTTTAAATTTGATTTTAATATCTCATAATGGTTCTGAGGGTATTTCTTTTACTTCTTTAATGTCTTTGAAGTCATTTAAACAGTACATTTTACGTCAGCTAGACCTGAGATTGGTGAGATGCTGTGGCATGCTGGTGTTTCATGTGCTTTAAAGCCTTCAACTGCTGAAAGTTATTTAATATAAGGCAAGAGGCTAAGAGGAGAGAAACTTGCAGTACTATTTGAAGCAAGGAAAAGACTGATTTCAAGGTGATATGAAGAAATAGCTAGGTGGCATGACAATGTATGGAACACATTGATATTGAAACGTATCTAGCAGATGCTGCTGTTTGAAAAGGTCATAAGAATTGGCTCCTTAGAATTTACTCTTAAGAGCATTGGTGCACTGGAACAGCTTCTGACTTCAGTGCTTGTGTTTGGGAGTTCTAGGGGACAGGATGGAATCAGTTTTCTTTTTTTTAAATTTGATTTTAATATCGTATAATGGTTCTGAGGGTATTTTTTAACTTGTTTAATGTCTTTGAAGTCATTTAAATGGTACATTTTACATCAGCTAGTCCCGAAATTGGTGACATGCTATGGCATGATGGTGTTCCATATGCTTTAAACCATTCAATTGCTGAAAGTTATTTAATATAAGACAAGAGGCAAAGAGGAGAGATGCTTGCAGTACTATTTGAAGCAAGGAAAAGGCTGATTTCAAGGTGATATGAAGAAATATCTAGGTGGCATGACACTGTATGGAACACATTGACATTGAAACGTAACTAGCCGATGCTGCTGTTTGAAAAGCTCATAAGAATTGGCACCATCACAGGACCCACGAAGAGCATTGGTGCATAGGAACAGTTTCTCACTTTAGAGCATGAGTTTGGGAGTTCTCGTGTACAGTCTGGAGTCAGTTTTCCTTTTTTTAAATTTGATTTTAATATCTCATAATGGTTCTGAGGGTATTTCTTTTACTTGTTTAATGTCTTTGAAGTCATTTAAACGGTACATTTTACATCAGCTAGTCCCGAAATCGGTGACATGCTATGGCATGCAGGTGTTCCATGTGCTTTAAAACATTCAATTGCTGAAAGTTATTTAATATAAGACAAGAGGCAAAGAGGAGAGAAGCTTGCAGTACTATTTGAAGCAAGGAAAAGACTGATTTCAAGGTGAAGACTCATTTCAAGGTGACATGAAGAAATATCTTGGTGCCATGACACTGTATGGAACACATTGACATTGAAATGTAACTAGCAGATGCTGCTGTTTGAAAGGGTCATAAGAATTGACACCATAGTAGTTCCCATGAAGAACATTTGTGCACGTTTAACAGTTTCCGCCTTCATTGCATGAGGTTGGGAGTTCTTGGGTACAGTATTGGATCGGTGTTCTTTTTTTTCAAATGTGATTTTAATATGTCATAATGGTTCTGAGGGTATTTCTTTTACTTGTTTAATGTCTTTGAAGTCATTTAAACAGTACATTTTACATCAGCTAGACCTGAGATTGGTGACAAGCTGTGGCATGCTGGTGTTCCATGTGCTTTAAACCCTTCAATTGCTGAAAGTTATTTAATATAAGACAAGAGGCAAAGAGGAGAGAAGCTTGCAGTACTATTTGAAGCAAGGAAAAGACTGATTTCAAGGTGAAGACTCATTTCAAGGTGACATGAAGAAATATCTTGGTGCCATGACACTGTATGGAACACATTGACATTGAAACGTAACTAGCCGATGCTGCTGTTTGAAAAAGTCATAAGAATTGGCTCCATTGCATTTAACATGAAGAGCATTGGTGCACTGGAACAGCTGCTGACTTCAGTGGATGAGTTTGTGAGTTCTAGGGGACAGGATGGAATCAGTTTTCTTTTTTTAAAATTTTATTTAAATATTGCATAATGGTTCTGAGGGTATTTTTTAACTTGTTTAATGTCTTTGAAGTCATTTAAACGGTACATTTTACATCAGCTAGTCCCGAAATCGGTGACATGCTATGGCATGCAGGTGTTCCATGTGCTTTAAAACATTCAATTGCTGAAAGTTATTTAATATAAGACAAGAGGCCAAGAGGAGAGAAGCTTGCAGTACTATTTGAAGCAAGGAAAAGACTGATTTCAAGGTGATATGAAGAAATATCTAGGTGGCATGACACTGTATGGAACACATTGACATTGAAACTTAACTAGCCGATGCTGCTGTTTGAAAAGGTCATAAGAATTGGCTCCATTGCAGTTCCCATGAAGGGCATTGGTGCACAGGAACAGCTTCTGACTTTAGCGCATGAGTTTGGGAGTTCTCTTGTACAGTCTGGAGTCAGTTTTCTTTTTTTAAAATTTTATTTAAATATTGCATAATGGTTCTGAGGATATTTGTTTACTTGTTTAATGTCTTTGAAGTCATTTAAACAGTACATGCTACATCAGCTAGTCCTGAAATTGGTGACATGCTACGGCATGATCGTGTTCCATGTGCTTTAAACCATTCAATTGCTGAAAGTTATTTAATATAAGACAAGAGGCAAAGAGGAGAGATGCTTGCAGTACTATTTGAAGCAAGGAAAAGACTGATTTCAAGGTGATATGAAGAAATATCTAGGTGGCATTACACTCTATGGAACACATTGACATTGAAACGTAACTAGCCGATGCTGCTGTTTGAAAAGGTCATAAGAATTCGCTCCATCGAAGATCCCATGAAGAGCATTGGTGAACAGGAACAGTTCTGACTTCAGTGCATGAGTTTGTGAGTTCTAGGGGACAGGATGGAATCAGTTTTCTTTTTTTAAAATTTGATTTTAATATTGCATAATGGTTCTGAGGGTATTTTTTAACTTGTTTAATGTCTTTGAAGTCATTTAAACAGTACATTTTACATCAGCTAATCCCGAAATTGGTGACATGCTATGGCATGCTGGTGTTTCATGTGCTTTAAACCATTCAATTGCTGAAAGTTATTTAATATAAGACAAGAGGCAAAGAGGAGAGATGCTTGCAGTACTATTTGAAGCAAGGAAAAGACTGATTTCAAGGTGATATGAAGAAATATCTAGGTGGCATTACACTGTATGGAACACATTGACATTGAAACGTAACTAGCCGATGCTGCTGTTTGAAAAGGTCATAAGAATTTGCTCTATCGAAGCTCCCATGAAGAGCATTGGTGAACAGGAACAGTTCTGACTTCAGTGCATGAGTTTGTGAGTTCTAGGGGACAGGATGGAATCAGTTTTCTTTTTTTTAAATTTGATTTTAATATTGCATAATGGTTCTGAGGGTATTCTTTAACTTGTTTAATGTCTTTGAAGTCATTTAAACAGTACATTTTACATCAGCTAATCCCGAAATTGGTGACATGCTATGGCATGCTGGTGTTTCATGTGCTTTAAACCATTCAATTGCTGAAAGTTATTTAATATAAGACAAGAGACAAAGAGGAGAGAAGCTTGCAGTACTATTTGAAGCAAGGAAAAGACTGATTTCAAGGTGACATGAAGAAATGTCTTGGTGCCATGACACTGTATAGAACACATTGACATTGAAATGTAAGTAGCAGATACTGCTGTTTGAAAGGGTCATAAGAATTGACTCCATAGTTGCTCCCATGAAGAACATTGGTGCACTGTTAACAGTTTCTGCCTTCATTGCATGAGGTTGGGAGTTCATGGGTACAGTATTGGATTGGTGTTCTTTTCTTTCAAATTTGATTTTAATATGTCATAATGGTTCTGAGGGTATTTTTTAACTTGTTGAATGTCTTTGAAGTCATTTAAACTGTATATTTTACATCAGCTAGTCCGGAAATTGGTGACATTCTATGGCATGCTGGTGTTCCATGTGCTTTAAACCATTCAATTGCTGAAAGTTATATAATATAAGACCAGAGGGTAAGAGAAGAGATGCTTGCAGTACTATTTGAAGCAAGGAAAAGACTGATTTCAAGGTGATATGAAGAAATATCTAGGTGGCATGACACTGTATGGAACACATTGACATTGAAATGTAACTAGCCGATGCTGCCGTTTGAAAAGGTCATAAGAATTGGCTCCATAATAGTTCCCATGAAGAGCATTGGTGTACAGGAACAGCTTCTGACTTCAGTACACGAGTTTGGAAGTTCTGGGGTACAGTCTGAAATCAGTTTACTTTTTTAAAATTTGATTTTAATATCTCATAATGGTTCTGAGGGTATTTATTTTACTTGTTTAATGTCTTTGAAGTAATTTAAACAGTACATTTTATGTCAGCTAGACCTGAGATTGGTGACATGCTGTGGCATGCTGGTGCTCCATGTGCTTTAAAGCTTTCAACTGCTGAAAGTTATTTAATATAAGACAAGAGGCTAAGAGGAGAGAAACTTGCAGTACTATTTGAAGCAAGGAAAAGACTGATTTCAAGGTGATATGAAGAAATAGCTAGGTGGCATGACAATGTATGGAACACATTGACATTGAACCGTAACTAGCCGATGCAGCTGTTTGAAAAAGTCATAAGAATTGGCTCCATTGCCTTTACCATGAAGAGCATTAGTGCACTGGAACAGCTGCTGATTTCAGTGCATAAGTTTGTGAGTTCTAGGGGACAGGATGGAATCAATATTCTTTTTTTAAAATTTTATTTTAATATTGCATAATGGTTCTGAGGGTATTTTTTAACTTGTTTGATGTCTTTGAAGTCATTTAAACGGTACATTTTACATCAGCTAGTCCCGAAATCGGTGATATGTTATGGCATGCAGGTGTTCCATGTGCTTTAAACCATTCAATTGCTGAAAGTTATTTAATATAAGACAAGAGGCAAAGAGGAGAGATGCTTGCAGTACTATTTGAAGCAAGGAAAAGACTGATTTCAAGGTGATATGAAGAAATAGCTAGGTGGCATGACAATGTATGGAACACATTGACATTGAAACGTGACTGGCCGATGCTGCTGTTTGAAAAGGTCATAAGAATTGGCTCCATCGCAGTTCCCATGCAGAGTATTGGTGCACAGGAACAGCTTCTGACTTTAGTGCATGAGTTTGGGAGTTCTCGTGTACAGTCTGGAGTCAGTTTTCTTTTTTTTAAATTTGATTTTAATATCTCATAATGGTTCTGAGGGTATTTCTTTTACTTGTTTAATGTCTTTGAAGTCATTTAAACAGTACATTTTACGTCAGCTAGATCTGAGATTGGTGACATGCTGTGGCATGTTGGTGTTCCATGTGCTTTAAAGCATTCAACTGCTGCAAGTTATTTAATATAAGGCAAGAGGCTGAGAGGAGAGAAACTTGCAGTACTATTTGAAGCAAGGAAAAGACTGATTTCAAGGTGATATGAAGAAATAGCTAGGTGGCATGACAATGTATGGAACACATTGACATTGAAATGCAACTAGCTGATGCTGCTGTTTGAAAAGGTCATAAGAATTGGCTCCATAGTAGTTCCCATGAAGAGCATTGATGTACAGAAACAGCTTCTGACTTCAGTACAAGAGTTTGGGAGTTCTGGGGTACAGTCTGGAATCAGTTTACTTTTTTAAAATTTGATTTTAATATCTCATAATGGTTCTGAGGGTATTTCTTTTACTTGTTTAATGTCTTTGAAGTCATTTAAACAGTACATTTCATGTCAGCTAGGCCTGAGATTGGTGACATGCTGTGGCATGCTGGTGCTCCATTTGCTTTAAAGCTTTCAACTGCTGAAAGTTATTTAATATAAGACAAGAGGCAAAGAGGAGAGATGCTTGCAGTACTATTTGAAGCAAGGAAAAGGCTGATTTCAAGGTGATATGAAGAACTATCTAGGTGGCATGACACTGTATGGAACACATTGACATTGAAACGTATCTAGCAGATGCTGCTGTTTGAAAAGGTCATAAGAATTGGCTCCAGAGAATTTACTGTCAAGAGCATTGGTGCACTGGAACAGCTTCTGACTTCAGTGCTTGTGTTTGGGAGTTCTAGGGGACAGGACGGAATCAGTTTTCTTTTTTTAAAATTTGATTTTAATATCGTATAATGGTTCTGAGGGTATTTTTTAACTTGTTTAATGTCTTTGAAGTCATTTAAACGGTACATTTTACATCAGCTGGTCCCGAAATTGGTGACATGCTATGGCATGATGGTGTTCCATATGCTTTAAACCATTCAATTGCTGAAAGTTATTTAATATAAGACAAGAGGCAAAGAGGAGAGATGCTTGCAGTACTATTTGATGCAAGGAAAAGGCTGATTTCAAGGTGATATGAAGAAATATCTAGGTGGCATGACACTGTATGGAACACATTGACATTGAAACGTAACTAGCCGATGCTGCTGTTTGAAAAGCTCATAAGAATTGGCACCATCACAGGACCCACGAAGAGCATTGGTGCATAGGAACAGCTTCTGACTTTAGCGCATGAGTTTGGGAGTTCTCGTGTACAGTCTGAAGTCAGTTTTCTTTTTTTTAAATTTGATTTTAATATCTCATAATGGTTCTGAGGGTATTTCTTTTACTTGTTTAATGTCTTTGAAGTCATTTAAACAGTACATTTTACGTCAGCTAGACCTGAGATTGGTTACATGCTGTGGCATTCTGGTGTTCCATGTGCTTTAAACCATTCAATTGCTGAAAGTAATTTAATATAATACAAGAGGCAAAGAGGAGAGATGCTTGCAGTACTATTTGAGGCAAGGAAAAGACTGATTTCAAGGTGATATGAAGAAATAGCTAGGTGGCATGACAATGTATGGAACACATTGACATTGAACCGTAACTAGCCGATGCTGCTGTTTGAAAAGGTCATAAGAATTTGCTCCATCAAAGATCCCATGAAGAGCATTGGTGAACAGGAACAGTTCTGACTTCAGTGCATGAGTTTGTGAGTTCTAGGGGACAGGATGGAATCAGTTTTCTTTTTTTTAAATTTGATTTTAATATTGCATAATGGTTCTCAGGGTATTTTTTAACTTGTTTAATGTCTTTGAAGTCATTTAAACAGTACATTTTACATCAGCTAATCCCGAAATTGGTGACATGCTATAGCATGCTGGTGTTTCATGTGCTTTAAACCATTCAATTGCTGAAAGTTATTTAATATAAGACAAGAGGCAAAGAGGAGAGAAGCTTGCAGTACTATTTGAAGCAAGGAAAAGACTGATTTCAAGGTAACATGAAGAAATATCTTGGTGCCATGACACTGTATGGATCACATTGACATTGAAATGTAAATAGCAGATACTGCTGTTTGAAAGGGTCATAAGAATTGACTCCATAGTTGCTCCCAAGAAGAACATTGGTGCACTGTTAACAGTTTCTGCCTTCATTGTATGAGGTTGGGAGTTCATGGGTACAGTATTGGATAGGTGTTCTTTTCTTTCAAATTTGATTTTAATATGTCATAATGGTTCTGAAGGTATTTTTTAACTTGTTGAATGTCTTTGAAGTCATTTAAACTGTATATTTTACATCAGCTAGTCCGGAAATTGGTGACATGCTATGGCATGCTGGTGTTCCATGTGCTTTAAACCATTCAATTGCTGAAAGTTATATAATATAAGACCAGAGGGTAAGAGAAGAGATGCTTGCAGTACTATTTGAAGCAAGGAAAAGACTGATTTCAATGTGATATGAAGAAATATCTAGGTGGCAGGACACTGTATGGAACACATTGACATTGAAATGAAACTAGCCGATGCTGCTGTTTGAAAAGCTCATAAGAATTGGCTCCATAATAGTTCCCATGAAGAGCATTGGTGTACAGGAACAGCTTCTGACTTCAGTACAAGAGTTTGGGAGTTCTGGGGTACTGTCTGAAATCAGTTTACTTTTTTAAAATTTGATTTTAATATCTCATAATGGTTCTGAGGGTATTTCTTTTACTTGTTTAATGTCTTTGAAGTAATTTAAACAGTACATTTTATGTCAGCTAGACCTGAGATTGGTGACATGCTGTGGCATGCTGGTGCTCCATTTGCTTTAAAGCTTTCAACTGCTGAAAGTTATTTAATATAAGACAAGAGGATAAGAGGAGAGAAACTTGCAGTACTATTTGAAGCAAGGAAAAGACTGATTTCAAGGTGATATGAAGAAATAGCTAGGTGGCATGACAATGTATGGAACACATTGACATTGAACCGTAACTAGCCGATGCAGCTGTTTGAAAAGGTCATAAGAATTGGCTCCAGAGAATTTACAATCAAGAGCATTGGTGCACTGGAACAGCTTCTGACTTTAGTACATGAGTTTGGGAGTTCTCGTGTACAGTCTGGAGTCAGTTTTTTTTTTTTAAATTTGATTTTAATATCTCATAATGGTTCTGAGGGTATTTCTTTTACTTGTTTAATGTCTTTGAAGTCATTTAAACAGTACATTTTACGTCAGCTAGATCTGAGATTGGTGACATGCTGTGGCATGCTGGTGTTCCATGTGCTTTAAAGCATTCAACTGCTGAAAGTTATTTAATATAAGGCAAGAGGCTGAGAGGAGAGAAACTTGCAGTACTATTTGAAGCAAGGAAAAGACTGATTTCAAGGTGATATGAAGAAATAGCTAGGTGGCATGACAATGTATGGAACACATTGACATTGAAATGTAACTAGCTGATGCTGCGGTTTGAAAAGGTCATAAGAATTGGCTCCATAGTAGTTCCCATGAAGAGCATTGATGTACAGGAACAGCTTCTGACTTCAGTACAAGAGTTTGGGAGTTCTGGGGTACAGTCTGGAATCAGTTTACTTTTTTAAAATTTGATTTTAATATCTCATAATGGTTCTGAGGGTATTTCTTTTACTTGTTTAATGTCGTTGAAGTCATTTAAACAGTACATTGTATGTCAGCTAGACCTGAGATTGGTGACATGCTGTGGCATGCTGGTGCTCCATTTGCTTTAAAGCTTTCAACTGCTGAAAGTTATTTAATATAAGAGGCTAAGAGGAGAGAAACTTGCAGTACTATTTGAAGCAAGGAAAAGACTGATTTCAAGGTGATATGAAGAAATAGCTAGGTGGCATGACAACGTATGGAACACATTGACATTGAACCATAACTAGCCGATGTAGCTGTTTGAAAAAGTCATAAGAATTGGCTCCATTGCATTTACCATGAAGAGCATTGGTGCACTGGAACAGCTGCTGACTTCAGTGGATGAGTTTGTGAGTTCTATGGGGACAGGATGGAATCAGTTTTCTTTTTTAAAAATTTTATTTAAATATTGCATAATGGTTCTGAGGGTATTTTATAAGTTGTTTAATGTCTTTGAAGTCATTTAAACGGTACATTTTACCTCAGCTAGTGCCGAAATCGGTGACATGCTATGGCATGCAGGTGTTCCATGTGCTTTAAACCATTCAATTGCTGAAAGTTATTTAATATAAGACAAGAGGCAAAGAGGAGAGATGCTTGCAGTACTATTTGAAGCAAGGAAAAGACTGATTTCAAGGTGATATGAAGAAATATCTAGGTGGCATGACACTGTATGGAACACATTGACATTGAAACGTAACTGGCCGATGCTGCTGTTTGAAAAGGTCATAAGAATTGGCTCCATCACAGTTCCCATGCAGAGCATTGGTGCACAGGAACAGCTTCTGACTTTAGTGCATGAGTTTGGGAGTTCTCGTGTACAGTCTGGAGTCAGTTTTCTTTTTTTTAAATTTGATTTTAATATCTCATAATGGTTCTGAGGGTATTTCTTTTACTTCTTTAATGTCTTTGAAGTCATTTAAACAGTACATTTTACGTCAGCTAGACCTGAGATTGGTGAGATGCTGTGGCATGCTGGTGTTTCATGTGCTTTAAAGCCTTCAACTGCTGAAAGTTATTTAATATAAGGCAAGAGGCTAAGAGGAGAGAAACTTGCAGTACTATTTGAAGCAAGGAAAAGACTGATTTCAAGGTGATATGAAGAAATAGCTAGGTGGCATGACAATGTATGGAACACATTGATATTGAAACGTATCTAGCAGATGCTGCTGTTTGAAAAGGTCATAAGAATTGGCTCCTTAGAATTTACTCTTAAGAGCATTGGTGCACTGGAACAGCTTCTGACTTCAGTGCTTGTGTTTGGGAGTTCTAGGGGACAGGATGGAATCAGTTTTCTTTTTTTTAAATTTGATTTTAATATCGTATAATGGTTCTGAGGGTATTTTTTAACTTGTTTAATGTCTTTGAAGTCATTTAAATGGTACATTTTACATCAGCTAGTCCCGAAATTGGTGACATGCTATGGCATGATGGTGTTCCATATGCTTTAAACCATTCAATTGCTGAAAGTTATTTAATATAAGACAAGAGGCAAAGAGGAGAGATGCTTGCAGTACTATTTGAAGCAAGGAAAAGGCTGATTTCAAGGTGATATGAAGAAATATCTAGGTGGCATGACACTGTATGGAACACATTGACATTGAAACGTAACTAGCCGATGCTGCTGTTTGAAAAGCTCATAAGAATTGGCACCATCACAGGACCCACGAAGAGCATTGGTGCATAGGAACAGTTTCTCACTTTAGAGCATGAGTTTGGGAGTTCTCGTGTACAGTCTGGAGTCAGTTTTCCTTTTTTTAAATTTGATTTTAATATCTCATAATGGTTCTGAGGGTATTTCTTTTACTTGTTTAATGTCTTTGAAGTCATTTAAACGGTACATTTTACATCAGCTAGTCCCGAAATCGGTGACATGCTATGGCATGCAGGTGTTCCATGTGCTTTAAAACATTCAATTGCTGAAAGTTATTTAATATAAGACAAGAGGCAAAGAGGAGAGAAGCTTGCAGTACTATTTGAAGCAAGGAAAAGACTGATTTCAAGGTGAAGACTCATTTCAAGGTGACATGAAGAAATATCTTGGTGCCATGACACTGTATGGAACACATTGACATTGAAATGTAACTAGCAGATGCTGCTGTTTGAAAGGGTCATAAGAATTGACACCATAGTAGTTCCCATGAAGAACATTTGTGCACGTTTAACAGTTTCCGCCTTCATTGCATGAGGTTGGGAGTTCTTGGGTACAGTATTGGATCGGTGTTCTTTTTTTTCAAATGTGATTTTAATATGTCATAATGGTTCTGAGGGTATTTCTTTTACTTGTTTAATGTCTTTGAAGTCATTTAAACAGTACATTTTACATCAGCTAGACCTGAGATTGGTGACAAGCTGTGGCATGCTGGTGTTCCATGTGCTTTAAACCCTTCAATTGCTGAAAGTTATTTAATATAAGACAAGAGGCAAAGAGGAGAGAAGCTTGCAGTACTATTTGAAGCAAGGAAAAGACTGATTTCAAGGTGAAGACTCATTTCAAGGTGACATGAAGAAATATCTTGGTGCCATGACACTGTATGGAACACATTGACATTGAAACGTAACTAGCCGATGCTGCTGTTTGAAAAAGTCATAAGAATTGGCTCCATTGCATTTAACATGAAGAGCATTGGTGCACTGGAACAGCTGCTGACTTCAGTGGATGAGTTTGTGAGTTCTAGGGGACAGGATGGAATCAGTTTTCTTTTTTTAAAATTTTATTTAAATATTGCATAATGGTTCTGAGGGTATTTTTTAACTTGTTTAATGTCTTTGAAGTCATTTAAACGGTACATTTTACATCAGCTAGTCCCGAAATCGGTGACATGCTATGGCATGCAGGTGTTCCATGTGCTTTAAAACATTCAATTGCTGAAAGTTATTTAATATAAGACAAGAGGCCAAGAGGAGAGAAGCTTGCAGTACTATTTGAAGCAAGGAAAAGACTGATTTCAAGGTGATATGAAGAAATATCTAGGTGGCATGACACTGTATGGAACACATTGACATTGAAACTTAACTAGCCGATGCTGCTGTTTGAAAAGGTCATAAGAATTGGCTCCATTGCAGTTCCCATGAAGGGCATTGGTGCACAGGAACAGCTTCTGACTTTAGCGCATGAGTTTGGGAGTTCTCTTGTACAGTCTGGAGTCAGTTTTCTTTTTTTAAAATTTTATTTAAATATTGCATAATGGTTCTGAGGATATTTGTTTACTTGTTTAATGTCTTTGAAGTCATTTAAACAGTACATGCTACATCAGCTAGTCCTGAAATTGGTGACATGCTACGGCATGATCGTGTTCCATGTGCTTTAAACCATTCAATTGCTGAAAGTTATTTAATATAAGACAAGAGGCAAAGAGGAGAGATGCTTGCAGTACTATTTGAAGCAAGGAAAAGACTGATTTCAAGGTGATATGAAGAAATATCTAGGTGGCATTACACTCTATGGAACACATTGACATTGAAACGTAACTAGCCGATGCTGCTGTTTGAAAAGGTCATAAGAATTCGCTCCATCGAAGATCCCATGAAGAGCATTGGTGAACAGGAACAGTTCTGACTTCAGTGCATGAGTTTGTGAGTTCTAGGGGACAGGATGGAATCAGTTTTCTTTTTTTAAAATTTGATTTTAATATTGCATAATGGTTCTGAGGGTATTTTTTAACTTGTTTAATGTCTTTGAAGTCATTTAAACAGTACATTTTACATCAGCTAATCCCGAAATTGGTGACATGCTATGGCATGCTGGTGTTTCATGTGCTTTAAACCATTCAATTGCTGAAAGTTATTTAATATAAGACAAGAGGCAAAGAGGAGAGATGCTTGCAGTACTATTTGAAGCAAGGAAAAGACTGATTTCAAGGTGATATGAAGAAATATCTAGGTGGCATTACACTGTATGGAACACATTGACATTGAAACGTAACTAGCCGATGCTGCTGTTTGAAAAGGTCATAAGAATTTGCTCTATCGAAGCTCCCATGAAGAGCATTGGTGAACAGGAACAGTTCTGACTTCAGTGCATGAGTTTGTGAGTTCTAGGGGACAGGATGGAATCAGTTTTCTTTTTTTTAAATTTGATTTTAATATTGCATAATGGTTCTGAGGGTATTCTTTAACTTGTTTAATGTCTTTGAAGTCATTTAAACAGTACATTTTACATCAGCTAATCCCGAAATTGGTGACATGCTATGGCATGCTGGTGTTTCATGTGCTTTAAACCATTCAATTGCTGAAAGTTATTTAATATAAGACAAGAGACAAAGAGGAGAGAAGCTTGCAGTACTATTTGAAGCAAGGAAAAGACTGATTTCAAGGTGACATGAAGAAATGTCTTGGTGCCATGACACTGTATAGAACACATTGACATTGAAATGTAAGTAGCAGATACTGCTGTTTGAAAGGGTCATAAGAATTGACTCCATAGTTGCTCCCATGAAGAACATTGGTGCACTGTTAACAGTTTCTGCCTTCATTGCATGAGGTTGGGAGTTCATGGGTACAGTATTGGATTGGTGTTCTTTTCTTTCAAATTTGATTTTAATATGTCATAATGGTTCTGAGGGTATTTTTTAACTTGTTGAATGTCTTTGAAGTCATTTAAACTGTATATTTTACATCAGCTAGTCCGGAAATTGGTGACATTCTATGGCATGCTGGTGTTCCATGTGCTTTAAACCATTCAATTGCTGAAAGTTATATAATATAAGACCAGAGGGTAAGAGAAGAGATGCTTGCAGTACTATTTGAAGCAAGGAAAAGACTGATTTCAAGGTGATATGAAGAAATATCTAGGTGGCATGACACTGTATGGAACACATTGACATTGAAATGTAACTAGCCGATGCTGCCGTTTGAAAAGGTCATAAGAATTGGCTCCATAATAGTTCCCATGAAGAGCATTGGTGTACAGGAACAGCTTCTGACTTCAGTACACGAGTTTGGAAGTTCTGGGGTACAGTCTGAAATCAGTTTACTTTTTTAAAATTTGATTTTAATATCTCATAATGGTTCTGAGGGTATTTATTTTACTTGTTTAATGTCTTTGAAGTAATTTAAACAGTACATTTTATGTCAGCTAGACCTGAGATTGGTGACATGCTGTGGCATGCTGGTGCTCCATGTGCTTTAAAGCTTTCAACTGCTGAAAGTTATTTAATATAAGACAAGAGGCTAAGAGGAGAGAAACTTGCAGTACTATTTGAAGCAAGGAAAAGACTGATTTCAAGGTGATATGAAGAAATAGCTAGGTGGCATGACAATGTATGGAACACATTGACATTGAACCGTAACTAGCCGATGCAGCTGTTTGAAAAAGTCATAAGAATTGGCTCCATTGCCTTTACCATGAAGAGCATTAGTGCACTGGAACAGCTGCTGATTTCAGTGCATAAGTTTGTGAGTTCTAGGGGACAGGATGGAATCAATATTCTTTTTTTAAAATTTTATTTTAATATTGCATAATGGTTCTGAGGGTATTTTTTAACTTGTTTGATGTCTTTGAAGTCATTTAAACGGTACATTTTACATCAGCTAGTCCCGAAATCGGTGACATGTTATGGCATGCAGGTGTTCCATGTGCTTTAAACCATTCAATTGCTGAAAGTTATTTAATATAAGACAAGAGGCAAAGAGGAGAGATGCTTGCAGTACTATTTGAAGCAAGGAAAAGACTGATTTCAAGGTGATATGAAGAAATAGCTAGGTGGCATGACAATGTATGGAACACATTGACATTGAAACGTGACTGGCCGATGCTGCTGTTTGAAAAGGTCATAAGAATTGGCTCCATCGCAGTTCCCATGCAGAGTATTGGTGCACAGGAACAGCTTCTGACTTTAGTGCATGAGTTTGGGAGTTCTCGTGTACAGTCTGGAGTCAGTTTTCTTTTTTTTAAATTTGATTTTAATATCTCATAATGGTTCTGAGGGTATTTCTTTTACTTGTTTAATGTCTTTGAAGTCATTTAAACAGTACATTTTACGTCAGCTAGATCTGAGATTGGTGACATGCTGTGGCATGTTGGTGTTCCATGTGCTTTAAAGCATTCAACTGCTGCAAGTTATTTAATATAAGGCAAGAGGCTGAGAGGAGAGAAACTTGCAGTACTATTTGAAGCAAGGAAAAGACTGATTTCAAGGTGATATGAAGAAATAACTAGGTGGCATGACAATGTATGGAACACATTGACATTGAAATGTAACTAGCTGATGCTGCTGTTTGAAAAGGTCATAAGAATTGGCTCCATAGTAGTTCCCATGAAGAGCATTGATGTACAGGAACAGTTTCTGACTTCAGTACAAGAGTTTGGGAGTTCTGGGGTACAGTCTGGAATCAGTTTACATTTTTAAAATTTGATTTTAATATCTCATAATGGTTCTGAGGGTATTTCTTTTACTTGTTTAATGTCTTTGAAGTCATTTAAACAGTACATTTTATGTCAGCTAGACCTGAGATTGGTGACATGCTGTGGCATGCTGGTGCTCCATTTGCTTTAAAGCTTTCAACTGCTGAAAGTTATTTAATATAAGACAAGAGGCTAAGAGGAGAGAAACTTACAGTACTATTTGAAGCAAGGAAAAGACTGATTTCAATGTGATATGAAGAAATAGCTAGGTTGCATGACACCGTATGGAACACATTGACATTGAACCATAACTAGCCGATGTAGCTGTTTGAAAAAGTCATAAGAATTGGCTCCATTGCATTTATCATGAAGAGCGTTGGTGCACTGGAACAGCTGCTGACTTCAGTGGATGACTTTGTGAGTTCTAGGGGACAGGATGGAATCAGTTTTCTTTTTTTAAAATTTTATTTAAATATTGCATTATGGTTCTGAGGGTATTTTTTAACTTGTTTAATGTCTTTGAAGTCATTTAAACGGTACATTTTACATCAGCTAGCCCGAAATCGGTGACATGCTATGGCATGCAGGTGTTCCATGTGCTTTAAAACATTCAATTGCTGAAAGTTATTTAATATAAGACAAGAGGCCAAGAGGAGAGAAGCTTGCAGTACTATTTGAAGCAAGGAAAAGACTGATTTCAAGGTGATATGAAGAAATATCTAGGTGGCATGACACTGTATGGAACACATTGACATTGAAACTTAACTAGCCGATGCTGCTGTTTGAAAAAGTCATAAGAATTGGCTCCATTGCAGTTCCCATGAAGGGCATTGGTGCACAGGAACAACTTCTGAATTTAGCGCATGAGTTTGGGTGTTCTCTTGTACAGTCTGGAGTCAGTTTTCTTTTTTTAAAATTTTATTTAAATATTGCATAATGGTTCTGAGGATATTTGTTTACTTGTTTAATGTCTTTGAAGTCATTTAAACAGTACATGCTACATCAGCTAGTCCTGAAATTGGTGACATGCTACGGCATGATCGTGTTCCATGTGCTTTAAACCATTCAATTGCTGAAAGTTATTTAATATAAGACAAGAGGCAAAGAGGAGAGATGCTTGCAGTACTATTTGAATCAAGGAAAAGACTGATTTCAAGGTGATATGAAGAAATATCTAGGTGGCATTACACTCTATGGAACACATTGACATTTAAACGTAACTAGCCGATGCTGCTGTTTGAAAAGGTCATAAGAATTCACTCCATCGAAGATCCCATGAAGAGCATTGGTGAACAGGAACAGTTCTGACTTCAGTGCATGAGTTTATGAGTACTAGGGAACAGGATGGAATCAGTTTTCTTTTTTTAAAATTTGATTTTAATATTGCATAATGGTTCTGAGGGTATTTTTCAAACTGTTTAATGTCTTTGAAGTCATTTAAACAGTACATTTTACATCAGCTAATCCCGAAATTGGTGACATGCTATGGCATGCTGGTGTTTCATGTGCTTTAAACCATTCAATTGCTGAAAGTTATTTAATATAAGACAAGAGGCAAAGAGGAGAGATGCTTGCAGTACTATTTGAAGCAAGGAAAAGACTGATTTCAAGGTGATATGAAGAAATATCTAGGTGGCATTACACTGTATGGAACACATTGACATTGAAACGTAACTAGCCGATGCTGCTGTTTGAAAAGGTCATAAGAATTTGCTCCATCGAAGATCCCATGAAGAGCATTGGTGAACAGGAACAGTTCTGACTTCAGTGCATGAGTTTGTGAGTTCTAGGGGACAGGATGGAATCAGTTTTCTTTTTTTTAAATTTGATTTTAATATTGCATAATGGTTCTGAGGGTATTTTTTAACTTGTTTAATGTCTTTCAAGTCATTTAAACAGTACATTTTACATCAGCTAATCCCGAAATTGGTGACATGCTATGGCATGCTGGTGTTTCATGTGCTTTAAACCATTCAATTGCTGAAAGTTATTTAATATAAGACAAGAGGCAAAGAGGAGAGAAGCTTGCAGTACTATTTGAAGCAAGGAAAAGACTGATTTCAAGGTGACATGAAGAAATGTCTTGGTGCCATGACACTGTATGGAACACATTGACATTGAAATGTAAGTAGCAGATACTGCTGTTTGAAAGGGTCATAAGAATTGACTCCATAGTTGCTCCCATGAAGAACATTGGGGCACTGTTAACAGTTTCTGCCTTCATTGCATGAGGTTGGGAGTTCATGGGTACAGTATTGGATATGTGTTCTTTTCTTTCAAATTTGATTTTAATATGTCATAATGGTTCTGAGGGTATTTTTTTACTTGTTGAATGTCTTTGAAGTCATTTAAACTGTATATTTTACATCAGCTAGTCCGGAAATTGGTGACATTCTATGGCATGCTGGTGTTCCATGTGCTTTAAACCATTCAATTGCTGAAAGTTATATAATATAAGACCAGAGGGTAAGAGAAGAGATGCTTGCAGTACTATTTGAAGCAAGGAAAAGACTGATTTCAAGGTGATATGAAGAAATATCTAGGTGGCATGACACTGTATGGAACACATTGACATTGAAATGTAACTAGCCGATGCTGCCGTTTGAAAAGGTCATAAGAATTGGCTCCATAATAGTTCCCATGAAGAGCATTGGTGTACAGGAACAGCTTCTGACTTCAGTACACGAGTTTGGAAGTTCTGGGTTACAGTCTGAAATCAGTTTACTTTTTTAAAATTTGATTTTAATATCTCATAATGGTTCTGAGGGTATTTCTTTTACTTGTTTAATGTCTTTGAAGTAATTTAAACAGTACATTTTATGTCAGCTAGACCTGAGATTGGTGACATGCTGTGGCATGCTGGTGCTCCATGTGCTTTAAAGCTTTCAACTGCTGAAAGTTATTTAATATAAGACAAGAGGCTAAGAGGAGAGAAACTTGCAGTACTATTTGAAGCAAGGAAAAGACTGATTTCAAGGTGATATGAAGAAATAGCTAGGTGGCATGACAATGTATGGAACACATTGACATTGAACCGTAACTAGCCGATGCAGCTGTTTGAAAAAGTCATAAGAATTGGCTCCATTGCCTTTACCATAAAGAGCATTGGTGCACTGGAACAGCTGCTGATTTCAGTGCATAAGTTTGTGAGTTCTAGGGGACAGGATGGAATCAATTTTCTTTTTTTAAAATTTTATTTTAATATTGCATAATGGTTCTGAGGGTATTTTTTAACTTGTTTAATGTCTTTGAAGTCATTTAAATGGTACATTTTACATCAGCTAGTCCCGAAATCGGTGACATGTTATGGCATGCAGGTGCTCCATGTGCTTTAAACCATTCAATTGCTGAAAGTTATTTAATATAAGACAAGAGGCAAAGAGGAGAGATGCTTGCAGTACTATTTGAAGCAAGGAAAAGACTGATTTCAAGGTGATATGAAGAAATATCTAGGTGGCATGACACTGTATGGAACACATTGACATTGAAACGTAACTGGCCGATGCTGCTGTTTGAAAAGGTCATAAGAATTGGCTCCATCGCAGTTCCCATGCAGAGCATTGGTGCACAGGAACTGCTTCTGACTTTAGTGCATGAGTTTGGGAGTTCTCGTGTACAGTCTCGAGTCAGTTCTCTTTTTTTTAAATTTGGTTTTAATATCTCATAATGGTTCTGATGGTATTTCTTTTACTTGTTTAATGTCTTTGAAGTCATTTAAACAGTACATTTTACGTCAGCTAGACCTGAGATTGGTGACATGCTGTGGCATGCTGGTGTTCCATGTGCTTTAAACCATTCAATTGCTGAAAGTTATTTAATATAAGACAAGAGGCAAAGAGGAGAGAAGCTTGCAGTACTATTTGAAGCAAGGCAAAGACTGATTTCAAGGTGAAGACTGATTTCAAGGTGACATGAAGAAATATCTTGGTGCCATGACACTGTATGGAACACATTGACATTGAAATGTAACTAGCAGATGCTGCTGTTTGAAAGGGTCATAAGAATTGACTCCATAGTAGTTCCCATGAAGAACATTTGTGCACGGTTAGCAGTTTCTGCTTCATTGCATGAGGTTGGGAGTTCTTGGGTACAGTATTGGATCGGTGTTCTTTTTTTTTCAAATGTGATTTTAATATGTCATAATGGTTCTGAGGGTATTTCTTTTACTTGTTTAATGTCTTTGAAGTCATTTCAACAGTACATTTTACGTCAGCTAGACCTGAGATTGGTGACAAGCTGTGGCATGCTGGTGTTCCATGTGCTTTAAACCATTCAATTGCTGAAAGTTATATAATATAAGACCAGAGGGTAAAAGAAGAGATGCTTGCAGTACTATTTGAAGCAAGGAAAAGACTGATTTCAAGGTGATATGAAGAAATATCTAGGTCGGCATTACACTGTATGGAACACATTGACATTGAAACGTAACTAGCCGATGCTGCTGTTTGAAAAGGTCATAAGAATTTGCTCCATCGAAGATCCCATGAAGAGCATTGGTGAACAGGAACAGTTCTGACTTCAGTGCATGAGTTTGTGAGTTCTAGGGGACAGGATGGAATCAGTTTTCTTTTTTTAAAATTTGATTTTAATATTGCATAATGGTTCTGAGGGTATTTTTTAACTTGTTTAATGTCTTTGAAGTCATTTAAACAGTACATTTTACATCAGCTAATCCCGAAATTGGTGACATGCTATGGCATGCTGGTGTTTCATGTGCTTTAAACCATTCAATTGCTGAAAGTTATTTAATATAAGACAAGAGGCAAAGAGGAGAGAAGCTTGCAGTACTATTTGAAGCAAGGAAAAGACTGATTTCAAGGTGACATGAAGAAATGTCTTGGTGCCATAACACTGTATGGAACACATTGACATTGAAATGTAAGTAGCAGATACTGCTGTTTGAAAGGGTCATAAGAATTGGCTCCATAGTTGCTCCCATGAAGAACATTGGTGCACTGTTAACAGTTTCTGCCTTCATTGCATGAGGTTGGGAGTTCATGGGTACAGTATTGGATATGTGTTCTTTTCTTTCAAATTTGATTTTAATATGTCATAATGGTTCTGAGGGTATTTTTTAACTTGTTGAATGTCTTTGAAGTCATTTAAACTGTATATTTTACATCAGCTAGTCCGGAAATTGGTGACATGCTATGGCATGCTGGTGTTCCATGTGCTTTAAACCATTCAATTGCTGAAAGTTATATAATATAAGACCAGAGGGTAAGAGAAGAGATGCTTGCAGTACTATTTGAAGCAAGGAAAAGACTGATTTCAAGGTGATATGAAGAAATATCTAGGTGGCATGACACTGTATGGAACACATTGACATTGAAATGTAACTAGCCGATGCTGCCGTTTGAAAAGGTCATAAGAATTGGCTCCATAAGAGTTTCCATGAAGAGCATTGGTGTACAGGAACAGCTTCTGACTTCAGTACAAGAGTGTGGGAGTTCTGGGGTACAGTCTGAAATCAGTTTACTTTTTTAAAATTTGATTTTAATATCTCATAATGGTTCTGAGGGTATTTCTTTTACTTGTTTAATGTCTTTGAAGTAATTTAAACAGTACATTTTATGTCAGCTAGACCTGAGATTGGTGACATGCTGTGGCATGCTGGTGCTCCATGTGCTTTAAAGCTTTCAACTGCTGAAAGTTATTTAATATAAGACAAGAGGCTAAGAGGAGAGAAACTTGCAGTACTATTTGAAGCAAGGAAAAGACTGATTTCAAGGTGATATGAAGAAATAGCTAGCTGGCATGACAATGTATGGAACACATTGACATTGAACCGTAACTAGCCGATGCAGCTGTTTGAAAAAGTCATAAGAATTGGCTCCATTACCTTTACCATGAAGAGCATTGGTGCACTGGAACAGCTGCTGACTTCAGTGCATAAGTTTGTGAGTTCTAGGGGACAGGATGGAATCAGTTTTCTTTTTTTTAAATTTTATTTTAATATTGCATAATGGTTCTGAGGGTATTTTTTAACTTGTTTAATGTCTTTGAAGTCATTTAAACGGTACATTTTACATCAGCTAGTCCCGAAATCGGTGACATGTTATGGCATGCAGGTGTTCCATGTGCTTTAAACCATTCAATTGCTGAAAGTTATTTAATATAAGACAAGATGCAAAGAGGAGAGATGCTTGCAGTACTATTTGAAGCAAGGAAAAGACTGATTTCAAGGTGATATGAAGAAATATCTAGGTGGCATGACACTGTATGGAACACATTGACATTGAAACGTAACTGGCCGATGCTGCTGTTTGAAAAGGTCATAAGAATTGGCTCCATCGCAGTTCCAATGCAGAGCGTTGGTGCACAGGAACTGCTTCTGACTTTAGTGCATGAGTTTGGGAGTTTTCGTGTACAGTCTCGAGTCAGTTCTCTTTTTTTTAAATTTGATTTTAATATCTCATAATGCTTCTGAGGGTATTTCTTTTACTTGTTTAATGTCTTTGAAGTCATTTAAACAGTACATTTTACGTCAGCTAGACCTGAGATTGGTGACATGCTGTGGCATGCTGGTGTTCCATGTGCTTTAAAGCATTCAACTGCTGAAAGTTATTTAATATAAGGCAAGAGGCTAAGAGGAGAGAAACTTGCAGTACTATTTGAAGCAAGGAAAAGACTGATTTCAAGGTGATATGAAGAAATAGCTAGGTGGCATGACAATGTATGGAACACATTGACATTGAAACGTATCTAGCAGATGCTGCTGTTTGAAAAGGTCATAAGAATTGGCTCCATAGAATTTACCATCAAGAGGATTGGTGCTCTGGAACAGCTTCTGACTTCAGTGCTTGAGTTTGGGAGTTCTAGGAGACAGGATGGAATCAGTTTTCTTTTTTTTAAATTAGATTTTAATATCGTATAATGGTTCTGAGGGTATTTTTTAACTTGTTTAATGTCTTTGAAGACATTTAAAGTGAACATTTTACATCAGCTAGTCCCGAAATTGGTGACATGCTATGGCATGCTGGTGTTCCATATGCTTTAAACCATTCAATTGCTGAAAGTTATTTAATATAAGACAAGAGGCAAAGAGGAGAGATGCTTGCAGTACTATTTGAAGCAAGGAAAAGACTGATTTCAAGGTGATATGAAGAAATATCTAGGTGGCATGACACTGTATGGAACACATTGACATTGAAACGTGACTGGCCGATGCTGCTGTTTGAAAAGGTCATAAGAATTGGCTCCATTACATTTACCATGAAGAGCATTGGTGCACTGGAACAGCTGCTGACTTCAGTGCATGAGTTTGTGAGTTCTAGGGAACAGGATGGAATCAGTTTTCTTTTTTAAAAATTTTATTTTAATATTGCATAATGGTTCTGAGGGTATTTTTTAACTTGTTTAATGTCTTTGAAGTCATTTAAAAGGTACATTTTACATCAGCTAGTCCCGGAATCGGTGACATGCTATGGCATGCAGGTGTTCCATGTGCTTTAAAACATTCAATTGCTGAAAGTTATTTAATATAAGACAAGAGGCAAAGAGGAGAGAAGCTTGCAGTACTATTTGAAGCAAGGCAAAGACTGATTTCAAGGTGAAGACTGATTTCAAGGTGACATGAAGAAATATCTTGGTGCCATGACACTGTATGGAACACATTGACATTGAAATGTAACTAGCAGATGCTGCTGTTTGAAAGGGTCATAAGAATTGACTCCAGAGTAGTTCCCATGAAGAACATTTGTGCACGGTTAACAGTTTCTGCTTCATTGCATGAGGTTGGGAGTTCTTGGGTACAGTATTGGATCGGTGTTCTTTTTTTTTCAAATGTGATTTTAATATGTCATAATGGTTCTGAGGGTATTTCTTTTACTTGTTTAATGTCTTTGAAGTCATTTCAACAGTACATTTTACGTCAGCTAGACCTGAGATTGGTGACAAGCTGTGGCATGCTGGTGTTCCATGTGCTTTAAACCCTTCAATTGCTGAAAGTTATTTAATATAATACAAGAGGCAAAGAGGAGAGATGCTTGCAGTACTTTTTGAAGCAAGGAAAAGACTGATTTCAAGGTGATATGAAGAAATATCTAGGTGGCATGACACTGTATGGAACACATTGACATTGAAACGTAACTAGCCGATGCTGCTGTTTGAAAAGGTCATAGGAATTGTCTCCATTGCAGTTCCCATGAAGGGCATTGGTGCACAGGAACAGCTTCTGACTTTAGCGCATGAGTTTGGGAGTTCTCGTGTACAGTCTGGAGTCAGTTTTCTTTTTTTTAAATTTTATTTAAATATTGCATAATGGTTCTGAGGATATTTGTTTACTTGTTTAATGTCTTTGAAGTCATTTAAACAGTACATGTTACATCAGCTAGTCCTGAAATTGGTGACATGCTACGGCATGCTCGTGTTCCATGTGCTTTAAACCATTCAATTGCTGAAAGTTATTTAATATAAGACAAGAGGCAAAGAGGAGAGATGCTTGCAGTACTATTTGAAGCAAGGAAAAGACTGATTTCAAGGTGATATGAAGAAATATCTAGGTGGCATTACACTCTATGGAACACATTGACATTGAAACGTAACTAGCCGATGCTGCTGTTTGAAAAGGTCATAAGAATTCGCTCCATCGAAGATCCCATAAAGAGAATTGGTGAACAGGAACAGTTCTGACTTCAGTGCATGAGTTTGTGAGTTCTAGGGGACAGGATGAAATCAGTTTTCTTTTTTTAAAATTTGATTTTAATATTGCATAATGGTTCTGAGGGTATTTTTTAACTTGTTTAATGTCTTTGAAGTCATTTAAACAGTACATTTTACATCAGCTAATCCCGAAATTGGTGACATACTATGGCATGCTGGTGTTTCATGTGCTTTAAACCATTCAATTGCTGAAAGTTATTTAATATAAGACAAGAGGCAAAGAGGAGAGATGCTTGCAGTACTATTTGAAGCAAGGAAAAGACTGATTTCAAGGTGATATGAAGAAATATCTAGGTCGGCATTACACTGTATGGAACACATTGACATTGAAACGTAACTAGCCGATGCTGCTGTTTGAAAAGGTCATAAGAATTTGCTCCATCAAAGATCCCATGAAGAGCATTGGTGAACAGGAACAGTTCTGACTTCAGTGCATGAGTTTGTGAGTTCTAGGGGACAGGATGGAATCAGTTTTCTTTTTTTAAAATTTGATTTTAATATTGCATAATGGTTCTGAGGGTATTTTTTAACTTGTTTAATGTCTTTGAAGTCATTTAAACAGTACATTTTACATCAGCTAATCCCGAAATTGGTGACATGCTATGGCATGCTGGTGTTTCATGTGCTTTAAACCATTCAATTGCTGAAAGTTATTTAATATAAGACAAGAGGCAAAGAGGAGAGAAGCTTGCAGTACTATTTGAAGCAAGGAAAAGACTGATTTCAAGGTGACATGAAGAAATGTCTTGGTGCCATAACACTGTATGGAACACATTGACATTGAAATGTAAGTAGCAGATACTGCTGTTTGAAAGGGTCATAAGAATTGGCTCCATAGTTGCTCCCATGAAGAACATTGGTGCACTGTTAACAGTTTCTGCCTTCATTGCATGAGGTTGGGAGTTCATGGGTACAGTATTGGATATGTGTTCTTTTCTTTCAAATTTGATTTTAATATGTCATAATGGTTCTGAGGGTATTTTGTAACTTGTTGAATGTCTTTGAAGTCATTTAAACTGTATATTTTACATCAGCTAGTCCGGCAATTGGTGACATGCTATGGCATGCTGGTGTTCCATGTGCGTTAAACCATTCAATTGCTGAAAGTTATATAATATAAGACCAGAGGGTAAGAGAAGAGATGCTTGCAGTACTATTTGAAGCAAGGAAAAGACTGATTTCAAGGTGATATGAAGAAATATCTAGGTGGCATGACACTGTATGGAACACATTGACATTGAAATGTAACTAGCCGATGCTGCCGTTTGAAAAGGTCATAAGAATTGGCTCCATAAGAGTTTCCATGAAGAGCATTGGTGTACAGGAACAGCTTCTGACTTCAGTACAAGAGTGTGGGAGTTCTGGGGTACAGTCTGAAATCAGTTTACTTTTTTAAAATTTGATTTTAATATCTCATAATGGTTCTGAGGGTATTTCTTTTACTTGTTTAATGTCTTTGAAGTAATTTAAACAGTACATTTTATGTCAGCTAGACCTGAGATTGGTGACATGCTGTGGCATGCTGGTGCTCCATGTGCTTTAAAGCTTTCAACTGCTGAAAGTTATTTAATATAAGACAAGAGGCTAAGAGGAGAGAAACTTGCAGTACTATTTGAAGCAAGGAAAAGACTGATTTCAAGGTGATATGAAGAAATAGCTAGGTGGCATGACAATGTATGGAACACATTGACATTGAACCGTAACTAGCCGATGCAGCTGTTTGAAAAAGTCATAAGAATTGGCTCCATTACCTTTACCATGAAGAGCATTGGTGCACTGGAACAGCTGCTGACTTCAGTGCATAAGTTTGTGAGTTCTAGGGGACAGGATGGAATCAGTTTTCTTTTTTTAAAATTTTATTTTAATATTGCATAATGGTTCTGAGGGTATTTTTTAACTTGTTTAATGTCTTTGAAGTCATTTAAACGGTACATTTTACATCAGCTAGTCCCGAAATCGGTGACATGTTATGGCATGCAGGTGTTCCATGTGCTTTAAACCATTCAATTGCTGAAAGTTATTTAATATAAGACAAGATGCAAAGAGGAGAGATGCTTGCAGTACTATTTGAAGCAAGGAAAAGACTGATTTCAAGGTGATATGAAGAAATATCTAGGTGGCATGACACTGTATGGAACACATTGACATTGAAACGTAACTGGCCGATGCTGCTGTTTGAAAAGGTCATAAGAATTGGCTCCATTGCAGTTCCCATGCAGAGCGTTGGTGCACAGGAACTGCTTCTGACTTTAGTGCATGAGTTTGGGAGTTTTCGTGTACAGTCTCGAGTCAGTTCTCTTTTTTTTAAATTTGATTTTAATATCTCATAATGCTTCTGAGGGTATTTCTTTTACTTGTTTAATGTCTTTGAAGTCATTTAAACAGTACATTTTATGTCAGCTAGACCTGAGATTGGTGACATGCTGTGGCATGCTGGTGTTCCATGTGCTTTAAAGCATTCAACTGCTGAAAGTTATTTAATATAAGGCAAGAGGCTAAGAGGAGAGAAACTTGCAGTACTATTTGAAGCAAGGAAAAGACTGATTTCAAGGTGATATGAAGAAATAGCTAGGTGGCATGACAATGTATGGAACACATTGACATTGAAACGTATCTAGCAGATGCTGCTGTTTGAAAAGGTCATAAGAATTGGCTCCATAGAATTTACCATCAAGAGGATTGGTGCTCTGGAACAGCTTCTGACTTCAGTGCTTGAGTTTGGGAGTTCTAGGAGACAGGATGGAATCAGTTTTCTTTTTTTAAATTAGATTTTAATATCGTATAATGGTTCTGAGGGTATTTTTTAACTTGTTTAATGTCTTTGAAGTCATTTAAACGGTACATTTTACATCAGCTAGTCCCGAAATTGGTCACATGCTATGGCATGCTGGTGTTCCATATGCTTTAAACCATTCAATTGCTGAAAGTTATTTAATATAAGACAAGAGGCAAAGAGGAGAGATGCTTGCAGTACTATTTGAAGCAAGGAAAAGACTGATTTCAAGGTGATATGAAGAAATATCTAGGTGGCATGACACTGTATGGAACACATTGACATTGAAACGTAACTAGCCGATGCTGCTGTTTGAAAAGGTCATAAGAATTGGCACCATCACAGAACCCCCGAAGAGCATTGGTGCACAGGAACAGCTTCTGACTTTAGCGCATAAGTTTGCGAGTTCTCGTGTACAGTCTGGAGTCAGTTTTCTTTTTTTTAAATTTGATTTTAATATCGTAGAATGGTTCTGAGGGTATTTTTTAACTTGTTTAATGTCTTTGAAGTCATTTAAACTGAACAATTTACATCAGGTAGTCCCGAAATTGGTGACATGCTATGGCATGCTAGTGTTCCATATGCTTTAAACCATTCAATTGCTGAAAGTTATTTAATATAAGACAAGAGGCAAAGAGGAGAGATGCTTGCAGTACTATTTGAAGCAAGGAAAAGACTGATTTCAAGGTGATATGAAGAAATATCTAGGTGGCATGACACTGTATGGAACACATTGACATTGAAACGTGACTGGCCGATGCTGCTGTTTGAAAAGGTCATAAGAATTGGCTCCATCGTAGTTCCCATGCAGAGTATTGGTGCACAGGAACAGCTTCTGACTTTAGTGCATGAGTTTGGGAGTTCTCGTGTACAGTCTGGAGTCAGTTTTCTTTTTTTAAAATTTGATTTTAATATCTCATAATGGTTCTGAGGGTATTTCTTTTACTTGTTTAATGTCTTTGAAGTCATTTAAACAGTACATTTTACGTCAGCTAGATCTGAGATTGGTGACATGCTTTGGCATGCTGGTGTTCCATGTGCTTTAAAGCATTCAACTGCTGAAAGTTATTTAATATAAGGCAAGAGACTGAGAGGAGAGAAACTTGCAGTACTATTTGAAGCAAGGAAAATACTGATTTCAAGGTGATATGAAGAAATAACTAGGTGGCATGACAATGTATGGAACACATTGACATTGAAATGTAACTAGCTGATGCTGCTGTTTGAAAAAGTCATAAGAATTGGCTCCATTGCATTTACCATGGAGAGCATTGGTGCACTGAAACAGCTGCTGACTTCAGTGGATGAGTTTGTGAGTTCTAGGGGACAGGATGGAATCAGTTTTCTTTTTTTTAAATTTTATTTAAATATTGCATAATGGTTCTGAGGGTATTTTTTAACTTGTTTAATGTCTTTGAAGTCATTTAAACGGTACATTTTACATCAGCTAATCCCGAAATTGGTGACATGCTATGGCATGCTGGTGTTTCATGTGCTTTAAACCATTCAATTGCTGAAAGTTATTTAATATAAGACAAGAGGCAAAGAGGAGAGATGCTTGCAGTACTATTTGAAGCAAGGAAAAGACTGATTTCAAGGTGATATGAAGAAATATCTAGGTGGCATTACACTGTATGGAACACATTGACATTGAAACGTAACTAGCCGATGCTGCTGTTTGAAAAGGTCATAAGAATTTGCTCCATCGAAGATCCCATGAAGAGCATTGGTGAACAGGAACAGTTCTGACTTCAGTGCATGAGTTTGTGAGTTCTAGGGGACAGGATGGAATCAGTTTTCTTTTTTTTAAATTTGATTTTAATATTGCATAATGGTTCTGAGGGTATTTTTTAACTTGTTTAATGTCTTTGAAGTCATTTAAACAGTACATTTTACATCAGCTAATCCCGAAATTGGTGACATGCTATGGCATGCTGGTGTTTCATGTGCTTTAAACCATTCAATTGCTGAAAGTTATTTAATATAAGACAAGAGGCAAAGAGGAGAGAAGCTTGCAGTACTATTTGAAGCAAGGAAAAGACTGATTTCAAGGTGACATGAAGAAATGTCTTGGTGCCATGACACTGTATGGAACACATTGACATTGAAATGTAAGTAGCAGATACTGCTGTTTGAAAGGGTCATAAGAATTGACTCCATAGTTGCTCCCATGAAGAACATTGGGGCACTGTTAACAGTTTCTGCCTTCATTGCATGAGGTTGGGAGTTCATGGGTACAGTATTGGATATGTGTTTTTTTCTTTCAAATTTGATTTTAATATGTCATAATGGTTCTGAGGGTATTTTTTTACTTGTTGAATGTCTTTGAAGTCATTTAAACTGTATATTTTACATCAGCTAGTCCGGAAATTGGTGACATTCTATGGCATGCTGGTGTTCCATGTGCTTTAAACCATTCAATTGCTGAAAGTTATATAATATAAGACCAGAGGGTAAGAGAAGAGATGCTTGCAGTACTATTTGAAGCAAGGAAAAGACTGATTTCAAGGTGATATGAAGAAATATCTAGGTGGCATGACACTGTATGGAACACATTGACATTGAAATGTAACTAGCCGATGCTGCCGTTTGAAAAGGTCATAAGAATTGGCTCCATAATGGTTCCCATGAAGAGCATTGGTGTACAGGAACAGCTTCTGACTTCAGTACACGAGTATGGAAGTTCTGGGTTACAGTCTGAAATCAGTTTACTTTTTTAAAATTTGATTTTAATATCTCATAATGGTTCTGAGGGTATTTCTTTTACTTGTTTAATGTCTTTGAAGTAATTTAAACAGTACATTTTATGTCAGCTAGACCTGAGATTGGTGACATGCTGTGGCATGCTGGTGCTCCATGTGCTTTAAAGCTTTCAACTGCTGAAAGTTATTTAATATAAGACAAGAGGCTAAGAGGAGAGAAACTTGCAGTACTATTTGAAGCAAGGAAAAGACTGATTTCAAGGTGATATGAAGAAATAGCTAGGTGGCATGACAATGTATGGAACACATTGACATTGAACCGTAACTAGCCGATGCAGCTGTTTGAAAAAGTCATAAGAATTGGCTCCATTGCCTTTACCATAAAGAGCATTGGTGCACTGGAACAGCTGCTGATTTCAGTGCATAAGTTTGTGAGTTCTAGGGGACAGGATGGAATCAATTTTCTTTTTTTAAAATTTTATTTTAATATTGCATAATGGTTCTGAGGGTATTTTTTAACTTGTTTAATGTCTTTGAAGTCATTTAAATGGTACATTTTACATCAGCTAGTCCCGAAATCGGTGACATGTTATGGCATGCAGGTGCTCCATGTGCTTTAAACCATTCAATTGCTGAAAGTTATTTAATATAAGACAAGAGGCAAAGAGCAGAGATGCTTGCAGTACTATTTGAAGCAAGGAAAAGACTGATTTCAAGGTGATATGAAGAAATATCTAGGTGGCATGACACTGTATGGAACACATTGACATTGAAACGTAACTGGCCGATGCTGCTGTTTGAAAAGGTCATAAGAATTGGCTCCATCGCAGTTCCCATGCAGAGCATTGGTGCACAGGAACTGCTTCTGACTTTAGTGCATGAGTTTGGGAGTTCTCGTGTACAGTCTCGAGTCAGTTCTCTTTTTTTTAAATTTGGTTTTAATATCTCATAATGGTTCTGAGGGTATTTCTTTTACTTGTTTAATGTCTTTGAAGTCATTTAAACAGTACATTTTACGTCAGCTAGACCTGAGATTGGTGACATGCTGTGGCATGCTGGTGTTCCATGGTCTTTAAAGCATTCAACTGCTGAAAGTTATTTAATATAAGGCAAGAGGCTAAGAGGAGAGAAACTTGCAGTACGATTTGAAGCAAGGAAAAGACTGATTTCAAGGTGATATGAAGAAATAGCTGGGTGGCATGACACTATATGGAACACATTGACATTGAAACGTAACTAGCCGATGCTGCTGTTTGAAAAGGTCATAAGAGATGGCACCATCACAGAACCCACGAAGAGCATTGGTGCACAGGAACAGCTTCTGACTTTAGCGCATAAGTTTGCGAGCTCTCGTGTACAGTCTGGAGTCAGTTTTCTTTTTTTTAAAATTTGATTTTAATATCGTATAATGGTTCTGAGGGTATTTTTTAACTTGTTTAATGTCTTTGAAGACATTTAAAGTGAACATTTTACATCAGCTAGTCCCGAAATTGGTGACATGCTATGGCATGCTGGTGTTCCATATGCTTTAAACCATTCAATTGCTGAAAGTTATTTAATATAAGACAAGAGGCAAAGAGGAGAGATGCTTGCAGTACTATTTGAAGCAAGGAAAAGACTGATTTCAAGGTGATATGAAGAAATATCTAGGTGGCATGACACTGTATGGAACACATTGACATTGAAACGTGACTGGCCGATGCTGCTGTTTGAAAAGGTCATAAGAATTGGCTCCATTACATTTACCATGAAGAGCATTGGTGCACTGGAACAGCTGCTGACTTCAGTGCATGAGTTTGTGAGTTCTAGGGAACAGGATGGAATCAGTTTTCTTTTTTAAAAATTTTATTTTAATATTGCATAATGGTTCTGAGGGTATTTTTTAACTTGTTTAATGTCTTTGAAGTCATTTAAAAGGTACATTTTACATCAGCTAGTCCCGGAATCGGTGACATGCTATGGCATGCAGGTGTTCCATGTGCTTTAAAACATTCAATTGCTGAAAGTTATTTAATATAAGACAAGAGGCAAAGAGGAGAGAAGCTTGCAGTACTATTTGAAGCAAGGCAAAGACTGATTTCAAGGTGAAGACTGATTTCAAGGTGACATGAAGAAATATCTTGGTGCCATGACACTGTATGGAACACATTGACATTGAAATGTAACTAGCAGATGCTGCTGTTTGAAAGGGTCATAAGAATTGACTCCAGAGTAGTTCCCATGAAGAACATTTGTGCACGGTTAGCAGTTTCTGCTTCATTGCATGAGGTTGGGAGTTCTTGGGTACAGTATTGGATCGGTGTTCTTTTTTTTTCAAATGTGATTTTAATATGTCATAATGGTTCTGAGGGTATTTCTTTTACTTGTTTAATGTCTTTGAAGTCATTTCAACAGTACATTTTACGTCAGCTAGACCTGAGATTGGTGACAAGCTGTGGCATGCTGGTGTTCCATGTGCTTTAAACCATTCAATTGCTGAAAGTTATATAATATAAGACCAGAGGGTAAAAGAAGAGATGCTTGCAGTACTATTTGAAGCAAGGAAAAGACTGATTTCAAGGTGATATGAAGAAATATCTAGGTCGGCATTACACTGTATGGAACACATTGACATTGAAACGTAACTAGCCGATGCTGCTGTTTGAAAAGGTCATAAGAATTTGCTCCATCGAAGATCCCATGAAGAGCATTGGTGAACAGGAACAGTTCTGACTTCAGTGCATGAGTTTGTGAGTTCTAGGGGACAGGATGGAATCAGTTTTCTTTTTTTAAAATTTGATTTTAATATTGCATAATGGTTCTGAGGGTATTTTTTAACTTGTTTAATGTCTTTGAAGTCATTTAAACAGTACATTTTACATCAGCTAATCCCGAAATTGGTGACATGCTATGGCATGCTGGTGTTTCATGTGCTTTAAACCATTCAATTGCTGAAAGTTATTTAATATAAGACAAGAGGCAAAGAGGAGAGAAGCTTGCAGTACTATTTGAAGCAAGGAAAAGACTGATTTCAAGGTGACATGAAGAAATGTCTTGGTGCCATAACACTGTATGGAACACATTGACATTGAAATGTAAGTAGCAGATACTGCTGTTTGAAAGGGTCATAAGAATTGGCTCCATAGTTGCTCCCATGAAGAACATTGGTGCACTGTTAACAGTTTCTGCCTTCATTGCATGAGGTTGGGAGTTCATGGGTACAGTATTGGATATGTGTTCTTTTCTTTCAAATTTGATTTTAATATGTCATAATGGTTCTGAGGGTATTTTTTAACTTGTTGAATGTCTTTGAAGTCATTTAAACTGTATATTTTACATCAGCTAGTCCGGAAATTGGTGACATGCTATGGCATGCTGGTGTTCCATGTGCTTTAAACCATTCAATTGCTGAAAGTTATATAATATAAGACCAGAGGGTAAGAGAAGAGATGCTTGCAGTACTATTTGAAGCAAGGAAAAGACTGATTTCAAGGTGATATGAAGAAATATCTAGGTGGCATGACACTGTATGGAACACATTGACATTGAAATGTAACTAGCCGATGCTGCCGTTTGAAAAGGTCATAAGAATTGGCTCCATAAGAGTTTCCATGAAGAGCATTGGTGTACAGGAACAGCTTCTGACTTCAGTACAAGAGTGTGGGAGTTCTGGGGTACAGTCTGAAATCAGTTTACTTTTTTAAAATTTGATTTTAATATCTCATAATGGTTCTGAGGGTATTTCTTTTACTTGTTTAATGTCTTTGAAGTAATTTAAACAGTACATTTTATGTCAGCTAGACCTGAGATTGGTGACATGCTGTGGCATGCTGGTGCTCCATGTGCTTTAAAGCTTTCAACTGCTGAAAGTTATTTAATATAAGACAAGAGGCTAAGAGGAGAGAAACTTGCAGTACTATTTGAAGCAAGGAAAAGACTGATTTCAAGGTGATATGAAGAAATAGCTAGCTGGCATGACAATGTATGGAACACATTGACATTGAACTGTAACTAGCCGATGCAGCTGTTTGAAAAAGTCATAAGAATTGGCTCCATTACCTTTACCATGAAGAGCATTGGTGCACTGGAACAGCTGCTGACTTCAGTGCATAAGTTTGTGAGTTCTAGGGGACAGGATGGAATCAGTTTTCTTTTTTTTAAATTTTATTTTAATATTGCAAAATGGTTCTGAGGGTATTTTTTAACTTGTTTAATGTCTTTGAAGTCATTTAAACGGTACATTTTACATCAGCTAGTCCCGAAATCGGTGACATGTTATGGCATGCAGGTGTTCCATGTGCTTTAAACCATTCAATTGCTGAAAGTTATTTAATATAAGACAAGATGCAAAGAGGAGAGATGCTTGCAGTACTATTTGAAGCAAGGAAAAGACTGATTTCAAGGTGATATGAAGAAATATCTAGGTGGCATGACACTGTATGGAACACATTGACATTGAAACGTAACTGGCCGATGCTGCTGTTTGAAAAGGTCATAAGAATTGGCTCCATCGCAGTTCCAATGCAGAGCGTTGGTGCACAGGAACTGCTTCTGACTTTAGTGCATGAGTTTGGGAGTTTTCGTGTACAGTCTCGAGTCAGTTCTCTTTTTTTTAAATTTGATTTTAATATCTCATAATGCTTCTGAGGGTATTTCTTTTACTTGTTTAATGTCTTTGAAGTCATTTAAACAGTACATTTTACGTCAGCTAGACCTGAGATTGGTGACATGCTGTGGCATGCTGGTGTTCCATGTGCTTTAAAGCATTCAACTGCTGAAAGTTATTTAATATAAGGCAAGAGGCTAAGAGGAGAGAAACTTGCAGTACTATTTGAAGCAAGGAAAAGACTGATTTCAAGGTGATATGAAGAAATAGCTAGGTGGCATGACAATGTATGGAACACATTGACATTGAAACGTATCTAGCAGATGCTGCTGTTTGAAAAGGTCATAAGAATTGGCTCCATAGAATTTACCATCAAGAGGATTGGTGCTCTGGAACAGCTTCTGACTTCAGTGCTTGAGTTTGGGAGTTCTAGGAGACAGGATGGAATCAGTTTTCTTTTTTTTAAATTAGATTTTAATATCGTATAATGGTTCTGAGGGTATTTTTTAACTTGTTTAATGTCTTTGAAGACATTTAAAGTGAACATTTTACATCAGCTAGTCCCGAAATTGGTGACATGCTATGGCATGCTGGTGTTCCATATGCTTTAAACCATTCAATTGCTCAAAGTTATTTAATATAAGACAAGAGGCAAAGAGGAGAGATGCTTGCAGTACTATTTGAAGCAAGGAAAAGACTGATTTCAAGGTGATATGAAGAAATATCTAGGTGGCATGACACTGTATGGAACACATTGACATTGAAACGTGACTGGCCGATGCTGCTGTTTGAAAAGGTCATAAGAATTGGCTCCATTACATTTACCATGAAGAGCATTGGTGCACTGGAACAGCTGCTGACTTCAGTGCATGAGTTTGTGAGTTCTAGGGAACAGGATGGAATCAGTTTTCTTTTTTAAAAATTTTATTTTAATATTGCATAATGGTTCTGAGGGTATTTTTTAACTTGTTTAATGTCTTTGAAGTCATTTAAAAGGTACATTTTACATCAGCTAGTCCCGGAATCGGTGACATGCTATGGCATGCAGGTGTTCCATGTGCTTTAAAACATTCAATTGCTGAAAGTTATTTAATATAAGACAAGAGGCAAAGAGGAGAGAAGCTTGCAGTACTATTTGAAGCAAGGCAAAGACTGATTTCAAGGTGAAGACTGATTTCAAGGTGACATGAAGAAATATCTTGGTGCCATGACACTGTATGGAACACATTGACATTGAAATGTAACTAGCAGATGCTGCTGTTTGAAAGGGTCATAAGAATTGACTCCAGAGTAGTTCCCATGAAGAACATTTGTGCACGGTTAACAGTTTCTGCTTCATTGCATGAGGTTGGGAGTTCTTGGGTACAGTATTGGATCGGTGTTCTTTTTTTTTCAAATGTGATTTTAATATGTCATAATGGTTCTGAGGGTATTTCTTTTACTTGTTTAATGTCTTTGAAGTCATTTCAACAGTACATTTTACGTCAGCTAGACCTGAGATTGGTGACAAGCTGTGGCATGCTGGTGTTCCATGTGCTTTAAACCCTTCAATTGCTGAAAGTTATTTAATATAATACAAGAGGCAAAGAGGAGAGATGCTTGCAGTACTTTTTGAAGCAAGGAAAAGACTGATTTCAAGGTGATATGAAGAAATATCTAGGTGGCATGACACTGTATGGAACACATTGACATTGAAACGTAACTAGCCGATGCTGCTGTTTGAAAAGGTCATAGGAATTGTCTCCATTGCAGTTCCCATGAAGGGCATTGGTGCACAGGAACAGCTTCTGACTTTAGCGCATGAGTTTGGGAGTTCTCGTGTACAGTCTGGAGTCAGTTTTCTTTTTTTTAAATTTTATTTAAATATTGCATAATGGTTCTGAGGATATTTGTTTACTTGTTTAATGTCTTTGAAGTCATTTAAACAGTACATGTTACATCAGCTAGTCCTGAAATTGGTGACATGCTACGGCATGCTCGTGTTCCATGTGCTTTAAACCATTCAATTGCTGAAAGTTATTTAATATAAGACAAGAGGCAAAGAGGAGAGATGCTTGCAGTACTATTTGAAGCAAGGAAAAGACTGATTTCAAGGTGATATGAAGAAATATCTAGGTGGCATTACACTCTATGGAACACATTGACATTGAAACGTAACTAGCCGATGCTGCTGTTTGAAAAGGTCATAAGAATTCGCTCCATCGAAGATCCCATAAAGAGAATTGGTGAACAGGAACAGTTCTGACTTCAGTGCATGAGTTTGTGAGTTCTAGGGGACAGGATGAAATCAGTTTTCTTTTTTTAAAATTTGATTTTAATATTGCATAATGGTTCTGAGGGTATTTTTTAACTTGTTTAATGTCTTTGAAGTCATTTAAACAGTACATTTTACATCAGCTAATCCCGAAATTGGTGACATACTATGGCATGCTGGTGTTTCATGTGCTTTAAACCATTCAATTGCTGAAAGTTATTTAATATAAGACAAGAGGCAAAGAGGAGAGATGCTTGCAGTACTATTTGAAGCAAGGAAAAGACTGATTTCAAGGTGATATGAAGAAATATCTAGGTCGGCATTACACTGTATGGAACACATTGACATTGAAACGTAACTAGCCGATGCTGCTGTTTGAAAAGGTCATAAGAATTTGCTCCATCAAAGATCCCATGAAGAGCATTGGTGAACAGGAACAGTTCTGACTTCAGTGCATGAGTTTGTGAGTTCTAGGGGACAGGATGGAATCAGTTTTCTTTTTTTAAAATTTGATTTTAATATTGCATAATGGTTCTGAGGGTATTTTTTAACTTGTTTAATGTCTTTGAAGTCATTTAAACAGTACATTTTACATCAGCTAATCCCGAAATTGGTGACATGCTATGGCATGCTGGTGTTTCATGTGCTTTGAACCATTCAATTGCTGAAAGTTATTTAATATAAGACAAGAGGCAAAGAGGAGAGAAGCTTGCAGTACTATTTGAAGCAAGGAAAAGACTGATTTCAAGGTGACATGAAGAAATGTCTTGGTGCCATAACACTGTATGGAACACATTGACATTGAAATGTAAGTAGCAGATACTGCTGTTTGAAAGGGTCATAAGAATTGGCTCCATAGTTGCTCCCATGAAGAACATTGGTGCACTGTTAACAGTTTCTGCCTTCATTGCATGAGGTTGGGAGTTCATGGGTACAGTATTGGATATGTGTTCTTTTCTTTCAAATTTGATTTTAATATGTCATAATGGTTCTGAGGGTATTTTTTAACTTGTTGAATGTCTTTGAAGTCATTTAAACTGTATATTTTACATCAGCTAGTCCGGCAATTGGTGACATGCTATGGCATGCTGGTGTTCCATGTGCGTTAAACCATTCAATTGCTGAAAGTTATATAATATAAGACCAGAGGGTAAGAGAAGAGATGCTTGCAGTACTATTTGAAGCAAGGAAAAGACTGATTTCAAGGTGATATGAAGAAATATCTAGGTGGCATGACACTGTATGGAACACATTGACATTGAAATGTAACTAGCCGATGCTGCTGTTTGAAAAGGTCATAAGAATTGGCTCCATAAGAGTTTCCATGAAGAGCATTGGTGTACAGGAACAGCTTCTGACTTCAGTACAAGAGTGTGGGAGTTCTGGGGTACAGTCTGAAATCAGTTTACTTTTTTAAAATTTGATTTTAATATCTCATAATGGTTCTGAGGGTATTTCTTTTACTTGTTTAATGTCTTTGAAGTAATTTAAACAGTACATTTTATGTCAGCTAGACCTGAGATTGGTGACATGCTGTGGCATGCTGGTGCTCCATGTGCTTTAAAGCTTTCAACTGCTGAAAGTTATTTAATATAAGACAAGAGGCTAAGAGGAGAGAAACTTGCAGTACTATTTGAAGCAAGGAAAAGACTGATTTCAAGGTGATATGAAGAAATAGCTAGGTGGCATGACAATGTATGGAACACATTGACATTGAACCGTAACTAGCCGATGCAGCTGTTTGAAAAAGTCATAAGAATTGGCTCCATTACCTTTACCATGAAGAGCATTGGTGCACTGGAACAGCTGCTGACTTCAGTGCATAAGTTTGTGAGTTCTAGGGGACAGGATGGAATCAGTTTTCTTTTTTTAAAATTTTATTTTAATATTGAATAATGGTTCTGAGGGTATTTTTTAACTTGTTTAATGTCTTTGAAGTCATTTAAACGGTACATTTTACATCAGCTAGTCCCGAAATCGGTGACATGTTATCGCATGCAGGTGTTCCATGTGCTTTAAACCATTCAATTGCTGAAAGTTATTTAATATAAGACAAGAGGCAAAGAGGAGAGATGCTTGCAGTACTATTTGAAGCAAGGAAAAGACTGATTTCAAGGTGATATGAAGAAATATCTAGGTGGCATGACACTGTATGGAACACATTGACATTGAAACGTATCTAGCAGATGCTGCTGTTTGAAAAGGTCATAAGAATTGGCTCCAAAGAATTTACCATCAAGAGGATTGGTGCTCTGGAACAGCTTCTGACTTCAGTGCTTGAGTTTGGGAGTTCTAGGAGACAGGATGGAATCAGTTTTCTTTTTTTTAAATTTGATTTTAATATCGTATAATGGTTCTGAGGGTATTTTTTAACTTGTTTAATGTCTTTGAAGTCATTTAAACGGTACATTTTACATCAGCTAGTCCCAAAATTGGTCACATGCTATGGCATGCTGGTGTTCCATATGCTTTAAACCATTCAATTGCTGAAAGTTATTTAATATAAGACAAGAGGCAAAGAGGAGAGATGCTTGCAGTACTATTTGAAGCAAGGAAAGGACTGATTTCAAGGTGATATGAAGAAATATCTAGGTGGCATGACACTGTATGGAACACATTGACATTGAAACGTAACTAGCCGATGCTGCTGTTTGAAAAGGTCATAAGAATTGGCACCATCACAGAACCCACGAAGAGCATTGGTGCACAGGAACAGCTTCTGACTTTAGCGCATGAGTTTGGGAGTTCTCATGTACAGTCTGGAGTCAGTTTTCTTTTTTTTAAATTTGATTTTAATATCTCATAATGGTTCTGAGGGTATTTCTTTTACTTGTTTAATGTCTTTGAAGTCATTTAAACAGTACATTTTACGTCAGCTAGATCTGAGATTGGTGACATGCTGTGGCATGCTGGTGTTCCATGTGCTTTAAAGCATTCAACTGCTGAAAGTTATTTAATATAAGGCAAGAGGCTGAGAGGAGAGAAACTTGCAGTACTATTTGAAGCAAGGAAAATACTGATTTCAAGGTGATATGAAGAAATAACTAGGTGGCATGACAATGTATGGAACACATTGACATTGAAATGTAACTAGCTGATGCTGCTGTTTGAAAAGGTCATAAGAATTGGCTCCATAGTAGTTCCCATGAAGAGCATTGATGTACAGGAACAGCTTCTGACTTCAGTACAAGAGTTTGGGAGTTCTGGGGTACAGTCTGGAATCAGTTTACTTTTTTACAATTTGATTTTAATATCTCATAATGGTTCTGAGGGTATTTCTTTTACTTGTTTAATGTCTTTAAAGTCATTTACACAGCACATTTTATGTCAGCTAGACCTGAGATTGGTGACATGCTGTGGCATGCTGGTGCTCCATTTGCTTTAAAGCTTTCAACTGCTGAAAGTTATTTAATATAAGACAAGAGGCTAAGAGGAGAGAAACTTGCAGTACTATTTGAAGCAAGGAAAAGACTGATTTCAAGGTGATATGAAGAAATAGCTAGGTGGCATGACAACGTATGGAACACATTGACATTGAACCATAACTAGCCGATGTAGCTGTTTGAAAAAGTCATAAGAATTGGCTCCATTGCATTTACCATGGAGATCATTGGTGCACTGAAACAGCAGCTGACTTCAGTGGATGAGTTTGTGAGTTCTAGGGGACAGGATGGAATCAGTTTTCTTTTTTTAAAATTTTATTTAAATATTGCATAATGGTTCTGAGGGTATTTTTTAACTTGTTTAATGTCTTTGAAGTCATTTAAACGGTACATTTTACATCAGCTAGTCCCGAAATCGGTGACATGCTATGGCATGCAGGTGTTCCATGTGCTTTAAAACATTCAATTGCTGAAAGTTATTTAATATAAGACAAGAGGCAAAGAGGAGAGAAGCTTGCAGTACTATTTGAAGCAAGGCAAAGACTGATTTCAAGGTGAAGACTGATTTCAAGGTGACATGAAGAAATATCTTGGTGCCATGACACTGTATGGAACACATTGACATTGAAATGTAACTAGCAGATGCTGCTGTTTGAAAGGGTCATAAGAATGGACTCCAGAGTAGTTCCCATGAAGAACATTTGTGCACGGTTAACAGTTTCTGCTTTATGCATGAGGTTGGGAGTTCTTGGGTACAGTATTGGATCGGTGTTCTTTTTTTTTCAAATGTGATTTTAATATGTCATAATGGTTCTGAGGGTATTTCTTTTACTTGTTTAATGTCTTTGAAGTCATTTCAACAGTACATTTTACGTCAGCTAGACCTGAGATTGGTGACAAGCTGTGGCATGCTGGTGTTCCATGTGCTTTAAACCCTTCAATTGCTGAAAGTTATTTAATATAATACAAGAGGCAAAGAGGAGAGATGCTTGCAGTACTTTTTGAAGCAAGGAAAAGACTGATTTCAAGGTGATATGAAGAAATATCTAGGTGGCATGACACTGTATGGAACACATTGACATTGAAACGTAACTAGCCGATGCTGCTGTTTGAAAAGGTCATAGGAATTGTCTCCATTGCAGTTCCCATGAAGGGCATTGGTGCACAGGAACAGCTTCTGACTTTAGCGCATGAGTTTGGGAGTTCTCGTGTACAGTCTGGAGTCAGTTTTCTTTTTTTTAAATTTTATTTAAATATTGCATAATGGTTCTGAGGATTATTGTTTACTTGTTTAATGTCTTTGAAGTCATTTAAACAGTACATGTTACATCAGCTAGTCCTGAAATTGGTGACATGCTACGGCATGCTCGTGTTCCATGTGCTTTAAACCATTCAATTGCTGAAAGTTATTTAATATAAGACAAGAGGCAAAGAGGAGAGATGCTTGCAGTACTATTTGAAGCAAGGAAAAGACTGATTTCAAGGTGATATGAAGAAATATCTAGGTGGCATTACACTCTATGGAACACATTGACATTGAAACGTAACTAGCCGATGCTGCTGTTTGAAAAGGTCATAAGAATTCGCTCCATCGAAGATCCCATAAAGAGCATTGGTGAACAGGAACAGTTCTGACTTCAGTGCATGAGTTTGTGAGTTCTAGGGGACAGGATGAAATCAGTTTTCTTTTTTTAAAATTTGATTTTAATATTGCATAATGGTTCTGAGGGTATTTTTTAACTTGTTTAATGTCTTTAAAGTCATTTAAACAGTACATTTTACATCAGCTAATCCCGAAATTGGTGACATACTATGGCATGCTGGTGTTTCATGTGCTTTAAACCATTCAATTGCTGAAAGTTATTTAATATAAGACAAGAGGCAAAGAGGAGAGATGCTTGCAGTACTATTTGAAGCAAGGAAAAGACTGATTTCAAGGTGATATGAAGAAATATCTAGGTCGGCATTACACTGTATGGAACACATTGACATTGAAACGTAACTAGCCGATGCTGCTGTTTGAAAAGGTCATAAGAATTTGCTCCATCAAAGATCCCATGAAGAGCATTGGTGAACAGGAACAGTTCTAACTTCAGTGCATGAGTTTGTGAGTTCTAGGGGACAGGATGGAATCAGTTTTCTTTTTTTAAAATTTGATTTTAATATTGCATAATGGTTCTGAGGGTATTTTTTAACTTGTTTAATGTCTTTGAAGTCATTTAAACAGTACATTTTACATCAGCTAATCCCGAAATTGGTGACATGCTATGGCATGCTGGTGTTTCATGTGCTTTAAACCATTCAATTGCTGAAAGTTATTTAATATAAGACAAGAGGCAAAGAGGAGAGAAGCTTGCAGTACTATTTGAAGCAAGGAAAAGACTGATTTCAAGGTGACATGAAGAAATGTCTTGGTGCCATAACACTGTATGGAACACATTGACATTGAAATGTAAGTAGCAGATACTGCTGTTTGAAAGGGTCATAAGAATTGGCTCCATAGTTGCTCCCATGAAGAACATTGGTGCACTGTTAACAGTTTTTGCCTTCATTGCATGAGGTTGGGAGTTCATGGGTACAGTATTGGATATGTGTTCTTTTCTTTCAAATTTGATTTTAATATGTCATAATGGTTCTGAGGGTATTTTTTAACTTGTTGAATGTCTTTGAAGTCATTTAAACTGTATATTTTACATCAGCTAGTCCGGAAATTGGTGACATGCTATGGCATGCTGGTGTTCCATGTGCTTTAAACCATTCAATTGCTGAAAGTTATATAATATAAGACCAGAGGGTAAGAGAAGAGATGCTTGCAGTACTATTTGAAGCAAGGAAAAGACTGATTTCAAGGTGATATGAAGAAATATCTAGGTGGCATGACACTGTATGGAACACATTGACATTGAAATGTAACTAGCCGATGCTGCCGTTTGAAAAGGTCATAAGAATTGGCTCCATAAGAGTTTCCATGAAGAGCATTGGTGTACAGGAACAGCTTCTGACTTCAGTACAAGAGTGTGGGAGTTCTGGGGTACAGTCTGAAATCAGTTTACTTTTTTAAAATTTGATTTTAATATCTCATAATGGTTCTGAGGGTATTTCTTTTACTTGTTTAATGTCTTTGAAGTAATTTAAACAGTACATTTTATGTCAGCTAGACCTGAGATTGGTGACATGCTGTGGCATGCTGGTGCTCCATGTGCTTTAAAGCTTTCAACTGCTGAAAGTTATTTAATATAAGACAAGAGGCTAAGAGGAGAGAAACTTGCAGTACTATTTGAAGCAAGGAAAAGACTGATTTCAAGGTGATATGAAGAAATAGCTAGGTGGCATGACAATGTATGGAACACATTGACATTGAACCGTAACTAGCCGATGCAGCTGTTTGAAAAAGTCATAAGAATTGGCTCCATTACCTTTACCATGAAGAGCATTGGTGCACTGGAACAGCTGCTGACTTCAGTGCATAAGTTTGTGAGTTCTAGGGGACAGGATGGAATCAGTTTTCTTTTTTTAAAATTTTATTTTAATATTGCATAATGGTTCTGAGGGTATTTTTTAACTTGTTTAATGTCTTTGAAGTCATTTAAACGGTACATTTTACATCAGCTAGTCCCGAAATCGGTGACATGTTATGGCATGCAGGTGTTCCATGTGCTTTAAACCATTCAATTGCTGAAAGTTATTTAATATAAGACAAGATGCAAAGAGGAGAGATGCTTGCAGTACTATTTGAAGCAAGGAAAAGACTGATTTCAAGGTGATATGAAGAAATATCTAGGTGGCATGACACTGTATGGAACACATTGACATTGAAACGTAACTGGCCGATGCTGCTGTTTGAAAAGGTCATAAGAATTGGCTCCATCGCAGTTCCCATGCAGAGCGTTGGTGCACAGGAACTGCTTCTGACTTTAGTGCCTGAGTTTGGGAGTTTTCGTGTACAGTCTCGAGTCAGTTCTCTTTTTTTAAAATTTGATTTTAATATCTCATAATGCTTCTGAGGGTATTTCTTTTACTTGTTTAATGTCTTTGAAGTCATTTAAACAGTACATTTTACGTCAGCTAGACCTGAGATTGGTGACATGCTGTGGCATGCTGGTGTTCCATGTGCTTTAAAGCATTCAACTGCTGAAAGTTATTTAATATAAGGCAAGAGGCTAAGAGGAGAGAAACTTGCAGTACTATTTGAAGCAAGGAAAAGACTGATTTCAAGGTGATATGAAGAAATAGCTAGGTGGCATGACAATGTATGGAACACATTGACATTGAAACGTATCTAGCAGATGCTGCTGTTTGAAAAGGTCATAAGAATTGGCTCCATAGAATTTACCATCAAGAGGATTGGTGCTCTGGAACAGCTTCTGACTTCAGTGCTTGAGTTTGGGAGTTCTAGGAGACAGGATGGAATCAGTTTTCTTTTTTTAAATTAGATTTTAATATCGTATAATGGTTCTGAGGGTATTTTTTAACTTGTTTAATGTCTTTGAAGTCATTTAAACGGTACATTTTACATCAGCTAGTCCCGAAATTGGTCACATGCTATGGCATGCTGGTGTTCCATATGCTTTAAACCATTCAATTGCTGAAAGTTATTTAATATAAGACAAGAGGCAAAGAGGAGAGATGCTTGCAGTACTATTTGAAGCAAGGAAAAGACTGATTTCAAGGTGATATGAAGAAATATCTAGGTGGCATGACACTGTATGGAACACATTGACATTGAAACGTAACTAGCCGATGCTGCTGTTTGAAAAGGTCATAAGAATTGGCACCATCACAGAACCCACGAAGAGCATTGGTGCACAGGAACAGCTTCTGACTTTAGCGCATAAGTTTGCGAGTTCTCGTGTACAGTCTGGAGTCAGTTTTCTTTTTTTTTAATTTGATTTTAATATCGTAGAATGGTTCTGAGGGTATTTTTTAACTTGTTTAATGTCTTTGAAGTCATTTAAACTGAACAATTTACATCAGCTAGTCCCGAAATTGGTGACATGCTATGGCATGCTAGTGTTCCATATGCTTTAAACCATTCAATTGCTGAAAGTTATTTAATATAAGACAAGAGGCAAAGAGGAGAGATGCTTGCAGTACTATTTGAAGCAAGGAAAAGACTGATTTCAAGGTGATATGAAGAAATATCTAGGTGGCATGACACTGTATGGAACACATTGACATTGAAACGTGACTGGCCGATGCTGCTGTTTGAAAAGGTCATAAGAATTGGCTCCATCGTAGTTCCCATGCAGAGTATTGGTGCACAGGAACAGCTTCTGACTTTAGTGCATGAGTTTGGGAGTTCTCGTGTACAGTCTGGAGTCAGTTTTCTTTTTTTAAAATTTGATTTTAATATCTCATAATGGTTCTGAGGGTATTTCTTTTACTTGTTTAATGTCTTTGAAGTCATTTAAACAGTACATTTTACGTCAGCTAGATCTGAGATTGGTGACATGCTTTGGCATGCTGGTGTTCCATGTGCTTTAAAGCATTCAACTGCTGAAAGTTATTTAATATAAGGCAAGAGACTGAGAGGAGAGAAACTTGCAGTACTATTTGAAGCAAGGAAAATACTGATTTCAAGGTGATATGAAGAAATAACTAGGTGGCATGACAATGTATGGAACACATTGACATTGAAATGTAACTAGCTGATGCTGCTGTTTGAAAAAGTCATAAGAATTGGCTCCATTGCATTTACCATGGAGAGCATTGGTGCACTGAAACAGCTGCTGACTTCAGTGGATGAGTTTGTGAGTTCTAGGGGACAGGATGGAATCAGTTTTCTTTTTTTAAAATTTTATTTAAATATTGCATAATGGTTCTGAGGGTATTTTTTAACTTGTTTAATGTCTTTGAAGTCATTTAAACGGTACATTTTACATCAGCTAGTCCCGAAATCGGTGACATGCTATGGCATGCAGGTGTTCCATGTGCTTTAAAACATTCAATTGCTGAAAGTTATTTAATATAAGACAAGAGGCAAAGAGGAGAGATGCTTGCAGTACTATTTGAAGCCAGGAAAAGACTGATTTCAAGGTGATATGAAGAAATAGCTAGGTGGCATGACACTGTATGGAACACATTGACATTGAACCATAACTAGCCGATGTAGCTGTTTGAAAAAGTCATAAGAATTGGCTCCATTGCATTTACCATGGAGAGCATTGGTGCACTGAAACAGCTGCTGACTTCAGTGGATGAGTTTGTGAGTTCTAGGGGACAGGATGGAATCAGTTTTCTTTTTTTAAAATTTTATTTAAATATTGCATAATGGTTCTGAGGGTATTTTTTAACTTGTTTAATGTCTTTGAAGTCATTTAAACGGTACATTTTACATGAGCTAGTCCCGAAATCGGTGACATGCCATGGCATGCAGGTGTTCAATGTGCTTTAAAACATTCAATTGCTGAAAGTTATTTAATATAAGACAAGAGGCAAAGAGGAGAGATGCTTGCAGTACTATTTGAAGCAAGGAAAAGACTGATTTCAAGGTGATATGAAGAAATATCTAGGTGGCATTACACTGTATGGAACACATTGACATTGAAACGTAACTAGCCGATGCTGCTGTTTGAAAAGGTCATAAGAATTTGCTCCATCGAAGATCCCATGAAGAGCATTGGTGAACAGGAACAGTTCTGACTTCAGTGCATGAGTTTGTGAGTTCTAGGGGACAGGATGGAATCAGTTTTCTTTTTTTAAAATTTGATTTTAATATTGCATAATGGTTCTGAGGGTATTTTTTAACTTGTTTAATGTCTTTGAAGTCATTTAAACAGTACATTTTACATCAGCTAATCCCGAAATTGGTGACATGCTATGGCATGCTGGTGTTTCATGTGCTTTAAACCATTCAATTGCTGAAAGTTATTTAATATAAGACAAGAGGCAAAGAGGAGAGAAGCTTGCAGTACTATTTGAAGCAAGGAAAAGACTGATTTCAAGGTGACATGAAGAAATGTCTTGGTGCCATAACACTGTATGGAACACATTGACATTGAAATGTAAGTAGCAGATACTGCTGTTTGAAAGGGTCATAAGAATTGGCTCCATAGTTGCTCCCATGAAGAACATTGGTGCACTGTTAACAGTTTCTGCCTTCATTGCATGAGGGTGGGAGTTCATGGGTACAGTATTGGATAGGTGTTCTTTTCTTTCAAATTTGATTTTAATATGTCATAATGGTTCTGAGGGTATTTTTTAACTTGTTGAATGTCTTTGAAGTCATTTAAACTGTATATTTTACATCAGCTAGTCCGGAAATTGGTGACATGCTATGGCATGCTGGTGTTCCATGTGCTTTAAACCATTCAATTGCTGAAAGTTATATAATATAAGACCAGAGGGTAAGAGAAGAGATGCTTGCAGTACTATTTGAAGCAAGGAAAAGACTGATTTCAAGGTGATATGAAGAAATATCTAGGTGGCATGACACTGTATGGAACACATTGACATTGAAATGTAACTAGCCGATGCTGCCGTTTGAAAAGGTCATAAGAATTGGCTCCATAAGACTTTCCATGAAGAGCATTGGTGTACAGGAACAGCTTCTGACTTCAGTACAAGAGTGTGAGAGTTCTGGGGTACAGTCTGAAATCAGTTTACTTTTTTAAAATTTGATTTTAATATCTCATAATGCTTCTGAGGGTATTTCTTTTACTTGTTTAATGTCTTTGAAGTCATTTAAACAGTACATTTTACGTCAGCTAGACCTGAGATTGGTGACATGCTGTGGCATGCTGGTGTTCCATGTGCTTTAAAGCATTCAACTGCTGAAAGTTATTTAATATAAGGCAAGAGGCAAAGAGGAGAGATGCTTGCAGTACTATTTGAAGCAAGGAAAAGACTGATTTCAAGGTGATATGAAGAAATATCTAGGTGGCATTACACTCTATGGAACACATTGACATTGAAACGTAACTAGCCGATGCTGCTATTTGAAAAGGTCATAAGAATTCGCTCCATCGAAGATCCCATGAAGAGCATTGGTGAACAGGAACAGTTCTGACTTCAGTGCATGAGTTTGTGAGTTCTAGGGGACAGGATGGAATCAGTTTTCTTTTTTTAAAATTTGATTTTAATATTGCATAATGGTTCTCAGAGTATTTTTTAACTTGTTTAATGTCTTTGAAGTCATTTAAACAGTACATTTTACATAAGCTAATCCCGAAATTGGTGACATGCTATGGCATGCTGGTGTTTTATGTGCTTTAAACCATTCAATTGCTGAAAGTTATTTAATATAAGACAAGAGGCAAAGAGGAGAGATGCTTGCAGTACTATTTGAAGCAAGGAAAAGACTGATTTCAAGGTGATATGAAGAAATATCTAGGTGGCATTACACTGTATGGAACACATTGACATTGAAACGTAACTAGCCGATGCTGCTGTTTGAAAAGGTCATAAGAATTTGCTCCATCGAAGATCCCATGAAGAGCATTGGTGAACAGAAACAGTTCTGACTTCAGTGCATGAGTTTGTGAGTTCTAGGGGACAGGATGGAATCAGTTTTCTTTTTTTTAAATTTGATTTTAATATTGCATAATGGTTCTGAGGGTATTTTTTAACTTGTTTAATGTCTTTGAAGTCATTTAAACAATACATTTTACATCAGCTAATCCCGAAATTGGTGGCATGCTATGGCATGCTGGTGTTTCATGTGCTTTAAACCATTCAATTGCTGAAAGTTATTTAATATAAGACAAGAGGCTAAGAGGAAAGAAACTTGCAGTACTATTTGAAGCAAGGAAAAGACTGATTTCAAGGTGATATGAAGAAATAGCTAGGTGGCATGACAATGTATGGAACACATTGACATTGAACCGTAACTAGCCCATGCAGCTGTTTGAAAAAGTCATAAGAATTGGCTCCATTGTCTTTACCATGAAGAGCATTGGTGCACTGGAACTGCTGCTGACTTCAGTGTATAAGTTTGTGAGTTCTAGGGGACAGGATGGAATCAGTTTTCTTTTTTTAAAATTTTATTTTAATATTGCATAATGGTTCTGAGGGTATTTTTTAACTTGTTTAATGTCTTTGAAGTCATTTAAACGGTACATTTTACATCAGCTAGTCCCGAAATCGGTGACATGTTATCGCATGCAGGTGTTCCATGTGCTTTAAACCATTCAATTGCTGAAAGTTATTTAATATAAGACAAGAGGCAAAGAGGAGAGATGCTTGCAGTACTATTTGAAGCAAGGAAAAGACTGATTTCAAGGTGATATGAAGAAATATCTAGGTGGCATGACACTGTATGGAACACATTGACATTGAAACGTAACTGGCCGATGCTGCTGTTTGAAAAGGTCATAAGAATTGGCTCCATCGCAGTTCCCATGCAGAGCATTGGTGCACAGGAACTGCTTCTGACTTTAGTGCATGAGTTTGGGAGTTCTCGTGTACAGTCTCAAGTCAGTTCTTTTTTTTAAAATTTGATTTTAATATCTCATAATGGTTCGGAGGGTATTTCTTTTACTTGTTTAATGTCTTTGAAGTCATTTAAACAGTACATTTTACGTCAGCTAGACCTGAGATTGGTGACATGCTGTGGCATGCTGGTGTTCCATGTGCTTTAAAGCATTCAACTGCTGAAAGTTATTTAATATAAGGCAAGAGGCTAAGAGGAGAGAAATTTGCAGTACTATTTGAAGCAAGGAAAAGACTGATTTCAAGGTGATATGAAGAAATAGCTAGATGGCATGACAATGTATGGAACACATTGACATTGAAACGGATCTAGCAAATGCTGCTGTTTGAAAAGGTCATAAGAATTGGCTCCATAGAATTTACTATCAAGAGCATTGGTGCACTGGAACAGCTTCTGACTTCAGTGCTTGAGTTTGGGAGTTATGGGAGACCGGATGGAATCAGTTTTCTTTTTTTTAAATTTGATTTTAATATCGTATAATGGTTCTGAGGGTATTTTTTAACTTGTTTAATGTCTTTGAAGTCATTTAAACGGTACATTTTACATCAGCTAGTCCCGAAATTGGTGACATGCTATGGCATGCTGGTGTTCCATATGCTTTAAACCATTCAATTGCTGAAAGTTATTTAATATAAGACAAGAGGCAAAGAGGAGAGATGCTTGCAGTACTATTTGAAGCAAGGAAAAGACTGATTTCAAGGTGATATGAAGAAATATCTAGGTGGCATGACACTGTATTGAACACATTGACATTGAAACGTAACTAGCCGATGCTGCTGTTTGAAAAGGTCATAAGAATTGGCACCATCACAGAACCCACGAAGAGCATTGGTGCACAGGAACAGCTTCTTACTTTAGCCATAAGTTTGCGAGTTCTTGTGTACAGTCTGTAGTCAGTTTTCTTTTTTTTAAATTTGATTTTAATATCTCATAATGGTTCTGAGGGTATTTCTTTTACTTGTTTAATGTCTTTGAAGTCATTTAAACAGTACATTTTACATCAGCTAATCCCGAAATTGGTGATATGCTATGGCATGCTGGTGTTTCATGTGCATTAAACCATACAATTGCTGAAAGTTATTTAATATAAGACAAGAGGCAAAGAGGAGAGAAGCTTGCAGTACTATTTGAAGCAACGAAAAGACTGATTTCAAGGTGACATGAAGAAATATCTTGGTGCCATGACACTGTATGGAACACATTGACATTGAAAAGTAAGAAGCAGATACTGCTGTTTGAAAGGGTCATAAGAATTGACTCCATAATTGCTCCCATGAAGAACATTGATGCACTGTTAACAGTTTCTGCCTTCATTGCATTAGGTTGGGAGTTGATGGGTACAGTATTGGATCGGTGTTCTTTTCTTTCAAATTTGATTTTAATATGTCATAATGGTTCTGATGGAATTTTTTAACTTGTTGAATGTCTTTGAAGTCATTTTAACTGTATATTTTACATCAGCTAGTCCGGAAATTGGTGACATGCTATGGCATGCTGGTGTTCCATGTGCTTTAAACCATTCAATTACTGAAAGTTATATAATATAAGACCAGAGGGTAAGAGAAGAGATGCTTGCAGTACTATTTGAAGCAAGGAAAAGACTGATTTCAAGGTGATATGAAGAAATAGCTAGGTGGCATGACACTGTATGAAACACAATGACATTGAAACGTAATTAGCAGATGCTGCTGTTTGAAAAGGTCATAAGAATTGGCTCCATTGCAGTTCCCATGAAGAGCATTGGTGTATAGGAACAGCTTCTGACTCCAGTGTAAGAGTTTGGGAGTTCTGGGGTACAGTCTGGAATCAGTTTTCTTTTTTTAAAATTTGATTTTAATATCGCATAATGGTTTGAGGGTATTTTTTAACTTGTTTAATGTCTTTGAAGTCAGTTAAACGGTACATTTTACATCAGCTAGTCCCGAAATCGGTGACATGCTATGGCATGCAGGTGTTCCATGTGCTTTAAAACATTCAATTGCTGAAAGTTATTTAATATAAGACAAGAGGCCAAGAGGAGAGAAGCTTGCAGTACTATTTGAAGCAAGGAAAAGACTGATTTCAAGGTGAAGACTGATTTCAAGGTGACATGAAGAAATATCTTGGTGCCATGACACTGTATGGAACACATTGACATTGAAATGTAACTAGCAGATGCTGCTGTTTGAAAGGGTCATAAGAATTGACTCCATAGTAGTTCCCATGAAGAACATTTGTGCACGGTTAACAGTTTCTGCCTTCATTGCATGAGGTTGGGAGTTCTTGGGTACAGTATTGGATCGGTGTTCTTTTTTTTCAAATGTGATTGTAATATGTCATAATGGTTCTGAGGGTATTTCTTTTACTTGTTTAATGTCTTTGAAGTCATTTAAACAGTACATTTTACGTCAGCTAGACCTGAGATTGTGGACAAGCTGTGGCATGCTGGTGTTCCATGTGCTTTAAACCCTTCAATTGCTGAAAGTTATTTAATATAATACAAGAGGCAAAGAGGAGAGATGCTTGCAGTACTTTTTGAAACAAGGAAAAGACTGATTTCAAAGTGATATGAAGAAATATCTAGGTGGCATGACACTGTATGGAACACATTGACATTGAAACTTAACTAGCCGATGCTGCTGTTTGAAAAGGTCATAAGAATTGGCTCCATTACATTTCCCATGAAGGCCATTGGTGCACAGGAACAGCTTCTGACTTTAGCGCATGAGTTTGGGAGTTCTCGTGTACAGTCTGGAGTCAGTTTTCTTATTTTAAAATTTTATTTAAATATTGCATAATGGTTCTGAGGATATTTGTTTACTTGTTTAATGTCTTTGAAGTCATTTAAACAGTACATGTTACATCAGCTAGTCCTGAAATTGGTGACATGCTACGGCATGCTCGTGTTCCATGTGCTTTAAACCATTCAATTGCTGAAAGTTATTTAATATAAGACAAGAGGCAAAGAGGAGAGATGCTTGCAGTACTATTTGAAGCAAGGAAAAGACTGATTTCAAGGTGATATGAAGAAATATCTAGGTGGCATTACACTCTATGGAACACATTGACATTGAAACGTAACTAGCCGATGCTGCTATTTGAAAAGGTCATAAGAATTCGCTCCATCGAAGATCCCATGAAGAGCATTGGTGAACAGGAACAGTTCTGACTTCAGTGCATGAGTTTGTGAGTTTTAGGGGACAGGATGGAATCAGTTTTCTTTTTTTAAAATTTGATTTTAATATTGCATAATGGTTCTCAGAGTATTTTTTAACTTGTTTAATGTCTTTGAAGTCATTTAAACAGTACATTTTACATCAGCTAATCCCGAAATTGGTGACATGCTATGGCATGCTGGTGTTTCATGTGCTTTAAACCATTCAATTGCTGAAAGTTATTTAATATAAGACAAGAGGCAAAGAGGAGAGATGCTTGCAGTACTATTTGAAGCAAGGAAAAGACTGATTTCAAGGTGATATGAAGAAATATCTAGGTGGCATTACACTGTATGGAACACATTGACATTGAAACGTAACTAGCCGATGCTGCTGTTTGAAAAGGTCATAAGAATTTGCTCCCTCGAAGATCCCATGAAGAGCATTGGTGAACAGGCACAGTTCTGACTTCAGTGCATGAGTTTGTGAGTTCTAGGGGACAGGATGGAATCAGTTTTCTTTTTTTTAAATTTGATTTTAATATTGCATAATGGTTCTGAGGGTATTTTTTAACTTGTTTAATGTCTTTGAAGTCATTTAAACAATACATTTTACATCAGCTAATCCCGAAATTGGTGGCATGCTATGGCATGCTGGTGTTTCATGTGCTTTAAACCATTCAATTGCTGAAAGTTATTTAATATAAGACAAGAGGCAAAGAGGAGAGAAGCTTGCAGTACTATTTGAAGCAAGGAAAAGACTGATTTCAAGGTGACATGAAGAAATGTCTTGGTGCCATGACACTGTATGGAACACATTGACATTGAAATGTAAGTAGCAGATACTGCTGTTTGAAAGGGTCATAAGAATTGACTCCATAGTTGTTCCTATGAAGAACATTGGTGCACTGTTAACAGTTTCTGCCTTCATTGCATGAGATTGGGAGTTCATGGGTACAGTATTGGATAGGTGTTCTTTTCTTTCAAATTTGATTTTAATATGTCATAATGGTTCTGAGGGTACTTTTTTAACTTGTTGAATGTCTTTGAAGTCATTTAAACTGTATATTTTACATCAGCTAGTCCGGAAATTGGTGACATGCTATGGCATGCTGGTGTTCCATGTGCTTTAAACCATTCAATTGCTGAAAGTTATATAATATAAGACCAGAGGGTAAAAGAAGAGATGCTTGCAGTACTATTTGAAGCAAGGAAAAGACTGATTTCAAGGTGATATGAAGAAATATCTAGGTGGCATGACACTGTATGGAACACATTGACATTGAAATGTAACTAGCCGATGTTGCCGTTTGAAAAGGTCATAAGAATTGGCTCCATAATAGTTCCCATGAAGAGCATTGATGTACAGGAACAGTTTCTGACTTCAGTATAAGAGTTTGGGAGTTCTGGGGTACAGTCTGGAATCAGTTTTCTTTTTTTAAAATTTGATTTTAATATCGCATAATGGTTTGAGGGTATTTTTTAACTTGTTTAATGTCTTTGAAGTCATTTAAACGGTACATTTTACATCAGCTAGTCCCGAAATTGGTGACATGCTAAGGCATGCTGGTGTTCCATATGCTTTAAACCATTCAATTGCTGAAAGTTATTTAATATAAGACAAGAGGCAAAGAGGAGTGATGCTTGCAGTACTATTTGAAGCAAGGAAAAGACTGATTTCAAGGTGATATGAAGAAATATCTAGGTGGCATGACACTGTATGGAACACATTGACATTGAAACGTAACTAGCCGATGCTGCTGTTTGAAAAGGTCATAAGAATTGGCACCATCACAGAACCCACGAAGAGCATTGGTGCACAGGAACAGCTTCTGACTTTAGCCATAAGTTTGCGAGTTCTTGTGTACAGTCTGTAGTCAGTTTTCTTTTTTTTAAATTTGATTTTAATTTCTCATAATGGTTCTGAGGGTATTTCTTTTACTTGTTTAATGTCTTTGAAGTCATTTAAACAGTACATTTTACATCAGCTAATCCCGAAATTGGTGACATGCTATGGCATGCTGGTGTTTCATGTGCATTAAACCATACAATTGCTGAAAGTTATTTAATATAAGACAAGAGGCAAAGAGGAGAGAAGCTTGCAGTACTATTTGAAGCAACGAAAAGACTGATTTCAAGGTGACATGAAGAAATATCTTGGTGCCATGACACTGTATGGAACACATTGACATTGAAAAGTAAGAAGCAGATACTGCTGTTTGAAAGGGTCATAAGAATTGACTCCATAATTGCTCCCATGAAGAACATTGATGCACTGTTAACAGTTTCTGCCTTCATTGCATGAGGTTGGGAGTTCATGGGTACAGTATTGGATCGGTGTTCTTTTCTTTCAAATTTGATTTTAATATGTCATAATGGTTCTGATGGAATTTTTTAACTTGTTGAATGTCTTTGAAGTCATTTTAACTGTATATTTTACATCAGCTAGTCCGGAAATTGGTGACATGCTATGGCATGCTGGTGTTCCATGTGCTTTAAACCATTCAATTACTGAAAGTTATATAATATAAGACCAGAGGGTAAGAGAAGAGATGCTTGCAGTACTATTTGAAGCAAGGAAAAGACTGATTTCAAGGTGATATGAAGAAATAGCTAGGTGGCATGACACTGTATGAAACACAATGACATTGAAACGTAATTAGCAGATGCTGCTGTTTGAAAAGGTCATAAGAATTGGCTCCATTGCAGTTCCCATGAAGAGCATTGGTGTATAGGAACAGCTTCTGACTCCAGTGTAAGAGTTTGGGAGTTCTGGGGTACAGTCTGGAATCAGTTTTCTTTTTTTAAAATTTGATTTTAATATCGCATAATGGTTTGAGGGTATTTTTTAACTTGTTTAATGTCTTTGAAGTCATTTAAACGGTACATTTTACATCAGCTAGTCCCGAAATTGGTGACATGCTATGGCATGCTGGTGTTCCATGTGCTTTAAACCATTCAATTGCTTAAAGTTATTTAATATAAGGTAAGAGGCAAAGAGGAGAGATGCTTGCAGTACTATTTGAAGCAAGGACAAGACTGATTTCAAGGTGACATGAAGAAATATCTAGGTGGCATGACACTGTATGGAACACATTGACATTGAAATGTAACTGGCCAATGCTGCTGTTTGAAAAGGTCATAAGAATTGGCTCCATCCCAGTTCCCATGCAGAGCGTTGGTGCACAGGAACAGCTTCTGACTTTAGTGCATGAGTTTGTGAGTTCTGGAGTCAGTTTTCTTTTTTTTAAATTTGATTTTAATATCTCATAATGGTTCTGAGGGTATTTTATTACTTGTTTAATGTCTTTGAAGTCATTTAAACAGTACATTCTGTGTCAGCTAGTCCTGATAGTGGTGACATGCTGTGGCATGCTGGTGCTCCATGTGCTTTAAAGCATTCAACTGCTGAAAGTTATTTAATATAAGACAAGAGGGTAAGAGGAGAGAAACTTGCAGTACTATTTGAAGCAAGGAAAAGACTTATTTCAAGGTGATATGAAGAAATATCTAGGTGGCATGACACTGTATGAAACACAATGACATTGAAACGTAATTAGCAGATGCTGCTGTTTGAAAAGGTCATAAGAATTGGCTCCATTGCAGTTCCCATGAAGAGCTTTGGTGTATAGGAACAGCTTCTGACTCCAGTGCAAGAGTTTGGGAGTTCTGTGGTACAGTCTGGAATCAGTTTTCTTTTTTTTAAATTTGATTTTAATATCGCATAATGGTTTGAGGGTATTTTTTAACTTGTTTAATGTCTTTGAAGTCATTTAAACGGTACATTTTACATCAGCTAGTCCCGAAATTGGTGACATGCTATGGCATGCTGGTGTTCCATGTGCTTTAAACCATTCAATTGTTGAAAGTTATTTAATATAAGGCAAGAGGCAAAGAGGATTAGATGCTTGCAGTACTATTTGAAGCAAGGACAAGACTGATTTCAAGGTGATATGAAGAAATATCTAGGTGGCATGACACTGTATGGAACACATTGACATTGAAACGTAAACGGCCAATGGTGCTGTTTGAAAAGGTCATAAGAATTTGCTCCATCCCAGAGCATTGGTGCACAGGAACAGCTTCTGACTTTAGTGCATGAGTTTGGGAGGTCTCGTGTACAGTCTGGAGTCAGCTTTCTTTTTTTTAAATTTGATTTTAATATCTCATAATGGTTCTGAGGGTATTTCTTTTACTTGTTTAATGTCTTTGAAGTCATTTAATCAGTACATTTTATGTCAGCTAGACCTGAGATCGGTGACATGCTATGGCATGCTGGTGCTCCATGTGCTTTAAAGCATTCAACTGCTGAAAGTTATTTAATATAAGACAAGAGGCTAAGAGGAGAGAAACTTGCAGTACTATTTGAAGCAAGGAAAAGACTGATTTCAAGGTGACATGAAGAAATAGCTAGGTGGCATGACAATGTATGGAACACATTGACATTGAAACGTAACTAGCCGATGCTGCTGTTTGAAAAGGTCATAAGAATTGGCTCCATTGCATTTCACATGAAGAGCAATGGTGCACAGGAACAGCTTCTGACTTTAGGGCATGAGTTTGGGAGTTCTCGTGTACAGTCTCGAGTCAGTTCTTTTTTTTTAAATTTGATTTTAATATCTCATAATGGTTCGGAGGGTATTTCTTTTACTTGTTTAATGTCTTTGAAGTCATTTAAACAGTACATTTTACGTCAGCTAGACCTGAGATTGGTGACATGCTGTGGCATGCTGGTGTTCCATGTGCTTTAAAGCATTCAACTGCTGAAAGTTATTTAATATAAGGCAAGAGGCTAAGAGGAGAGAAATTTGCAGTACTATTTGAAGCAAGGAAAAGACTGATTTCAAGGTGATATGAAGAAATAGCTAGATGGCATGACAATGTATGGAACACATTGACATTGAAACGTATCTAGCAAATGCTGCTGTTTGAAAAGGTCATAAGAATTGGCTCCATAGAATTTACTATCAAGAGCATTGGTGCACTGGAACAGCTTCTGACTTCAGTGCTTGAGTTTGGGAGTTCTAGGAGACCGGATGGAATCAGTTTTCTTTTTTTTAAATTTGATTTTAATATCGTATAATGGTTCTGAGGGTATTTTTTAACTTGTTTAATGTCTTTGAAGTCATTTAAACGGTACATTTTACATCAGCTAGTCCCGAAATTGGTGACATGCTATGGCATGCTGGTGTTCCATATGCTTTAAACCATTCAATTGCTGAAAGTTATTTAATATAAGACAAGAGGCAAAGAGGAGAGATGCTTGCAGTACTATTTGAAGCAAGGAAAAGACTGATTTCAAGGTGATATGAAGAAATATCTAGGTGGCATGACACTGTATGGAACACATTGACATTGAAACGTAACTAGCCGATGCTGCTGTTTGAAAAGGTCATAAGAATTGGCACCATCACAGAACCCACGAAGAGCATTGGTGCACAGGAACAGCTTCTGACTTTAGCCATAAGTTTGCGGGTTCTTGTGTACAGTCTGTAGTCAGTTTTCTTTTTTTTAAATTTGATTTTAATATCTCATAATGGTTCTGAGGGTATTTCTTTTACTTGTTTAATGTCTTTGAAGTCATTTAAACAGTACATTTTACATCAGCTAATCCCGAAATTGGTGACATGCTATGGCATGCTGGTGTTTCATGTGCATTAAACCATACAATTGCTGAAAGTTATTTAATATAAGACAAGAGGCAAAGAGGAGAGAAGCTTGCAGTACTATTTGAAGCAACGAAAAGACTGATTTCAAGGTGACATGAAGAAATATCTTGGTGCCATGACACTGTATGGAACACATTGACATTGAAAAGTAAGAAGCAGATACTGCTGTTTGAAAGGGTCATAAGAATTGACTCCATAATTGCTCCCATGAAGAAAATTGATGCACTGTTAACAGTTTCTGCCTTCATTGCATGAGGTTGGGAGTTCATGGGTACAGTATTGGATCGGTGTTCTTTTCTTTCAAATTTGATTTTAATATGTCATAATGGTTCTGATGGAATTTTTTAACTTGTTGAATGTCTTTGAAGTCATTTTAACTGTATATTTTACATCAGCTAGTCCGGTTATTGGTGACATGCTATGGCATGCTGGTGTTCCATGTGCTTTAAACCATTCAATTACTGAAAGTTATATAATATAAGACCAGAGGTTAAGAGAAGAGATGCTTGCAGTACTATTTGAAGCAAGGAAAAGACTGATTTCAAGGTGATATGAAGAAATAGCTAGGTGGCATGACACTGTATGAAACACAATGACATTGAAACGTAATTAGCAGATGCTGCTGTTTGAAAAGGTCATAAGAATTGGCTCCATTGTAGTTCCCATGAAGAGCATTGGTGTATAGGAACAGCTTCTGACTCCAGTGTAAGAGTTTGGGAGTTCTGGGGTACAGTCTGGAATCAGTTTTCTTTTTTTAAAATTTGATTTTAATATCGCATAATGGTTTGAGGGTATTTTTTAACTTGTTTAATGTCTTTGAAGTCATTTAAACGGTACATTTTACATCAGCTAGTCCCGAAATTGGTGACATGCTATGGCATGCTGGTGTTCCATGTGCTTTAAACCATTCAATTGCTTAAAGTTATTTAATATAAGGCAAGAGGCAAAGAGGAGAGATGCTTGCAGTACTATTTGAAGCAAGGACAAGACTGATTTCAAGGTGATATGAAGAAATATCTAGGTGGCATGACACTGTATGGAACACATTGACATTGAAATGTAACTGGCCAATGCTGCTGTTTGAAAAGGTCATAAGAATTGGCTCCATCCCAGTTCCCATGCAGAGCGTTGGTTCACAGGAACAGCTTCTGACTTTAGTGCATGAGTTTGTGAGTTCTGGAGTCAGTTTTCTTTTTTTTAAATTTGATTTTAATATCTCATAATGGTTCTGAGGGTATTTTATTACTTGTTTAATGTCTTTGAAGTCATTTAAACAGTACATTCTGTGTCAGCTAGTCCTGATAGTGGTGACATGCTGTGGCATGCTGGTGCTCCATGTGCTTTAAAGCATTCAACTGCTGAAAGTTATTTAATATAAGACAAGAGGGTAAGAGGAGAGAAACTTGCAGTACTATTTGAAGCAAGGAAAAGACTTATTTCAAGGTGATATGAAGAAATATCTAGGTGGCATGACACTGTATGAAACACAATGACATTGAAACGTAATTAGCAGATGCTGCTGTTTGAAAAGGTCATAAGAATTGGCTCCATTGCAGTTCCCATGAAGAGCTTTGGTGTATAGGAACAGCTTCTGACTCCAGTGCAAGAGTTTGGGAGTTCTGTGGTACAGTCTGGAATCAGTTTTCTTTTTTTTAAATTTGATTTTAATATCGCATAATGGTTTGAGGGTATTTTTTAACTTGTTTAATGTCTTTGAAGTCATTTAAACGGTACATTTTACATCAGCTAGTCCCGAAATTGGTGACATGCTATGGCATGCTGGTGTTCCATGTGCTTTAAACCATTCAATTGTTGAAAGTTATTTAATATAAGGCAAGAGGCAAAGAGGATTAGATGCTTGCAGTACTATTTGAAGCAAGGACAAGACTGATTTCAAGGTGATATGAAGAAATATCTAGGTGGCATGACACTGTATGGAACACATTGACATTGAAACGTAAACGGCCAATGCTGCTGTTTGAAAAGGTCATAAGAATTTGCTCCATCCCAGAGCATTGGTGCACAGGAACAGCTTCTGACTTTAGTGCATGAGTTTGGGAGGTCTCGTGTACAGTCTGGAGTCAGCTTTCTTTTTTTTAAATTTGATTTTAATATCTCATAATGGTTCTGAGGGTATTTCTTTTACTTGTTTAATGTCTTTGAAGTCATTTAATCAGTACATTTTATGTCAGCTAGACCTGAGATCGGTGACATGCTATGGCATGCTGGTGCTCCATGTGCTTTAAAGCATTCAACTGCTGAAAGTTATTTAATATAAGACAAGAGGCTAAGAGGAGAGAAACTTGCAGTACTATTTGAAGCAAGGAAAAGACTGATTTCAAGGTGACATGAAGAAATAGCTAGGTGGCATGACACTGTATGGAACACATTGACATTGAAACGTAACTAGCCGATGCTGCTGTTTGAAAAGGTCATAAGAATTGGCTCCATTGCATTTCACATGAAGAGCAATGGTGCACAGGAACAGCTTCTGACTTTAGGGCATGAGTTTGGGAGTTCTCGTGTACAGTCTCGAGTCAGTTTTCTTTTTTTAAAATGTGATTTTAATATCGCATAATGGTTCTGAGGGTATTTTTTAACTTGTTTAATGTCTTTGTAGTCATTTAAACAGTACATTTTACATCAGCTAGTCCCGAAATTGGTGACATGCTATGGCATGCTGGTGTTCCATGTGCTTTAAACCATTCAATTGCTGAAAGTTAGTTAATATAAGACAAGAGGCAAAGAGGAGAGATGCTTGCAGTACTATTTGAAGCAAGGAAAAGACTGATTTCAAGGTGATATGAAGAAATATCTAGGTGGCATGACACTGTATGGAACAAATTGACATTGAAACGTAACTGGCCGATGCTGCTGTTTGAAAAGGTCATAAGAATTGGCTCCATCCCAGTTCCCATGCAGAGCATTGGTGCACAGGAGCAGCTTCTGACTTTAGTGCATGAGTTTGGGAGTTCTCGTGTACAGACTGGAGTCAATTTTCTTTTTTAAAAATTTGATTTTAATATCTCACAATGGTTCTGAGGGTATTTCTTTTACTTGTTTAATGTCTTTGAAGTCATTTAAACAGTACATTTTACGTCAGCTAGACCTGAGATTGGTGACATGCTATGGCATGCTGGTGTTCCATGTGCTTTAAACCATTCAATTGCTGAAAGTTATTTAATATAAGACAAGAGGCAAAGAGGAGAGATGCTTGCAGCACTATTTGAAGCAAGGAAAAGACTGATTTCAAGGTGATATGAAGAAATATCTAGGTGGCATGAAACTGTATGGAACACATTGACATTGAAATGTAACTAGCAGATGCTGCTGTTTGAAAAGGTCATAAGACTTGGCTCCATCGTAGTTCTCATGAAGAGCATTGGTGTACAGGAACAGCTTCTGCCTTCACTGCAAGTGTTTGGGAGTTCTGAGGTACAATCTGGAATCAGTTTTATTTTTTTAAATTTGATTTTAATATCTCATAATGGTTCTGAGGGTATGTCTTTTACTTGTTTAATGTCTTTGAAGTCATTTAAACAGTACATTTTACGTCAGCTAGACCTGAGATTGGTGACATGCTGTGGCATGCTGGTGTTCCATGTGCTTTAAAGCATTCAACTGCTGAAAGTTATTTAATATAAGACAAGAGGCAAAGAGGAGAGATGCTTGCACTACTATTTGAAGCAAGGAAAAGACTGATTTCAAGGTGATATGAAGAAATATCTAGGTGGCATGACACTGTATGGAACACATTGACATTGAAACGTAACTAGCAGATGCTGCTGTTTGAAAAGGTCATAAGAATTGGCTCCATTGCAGCTCTGATGAAGAGCATTGGTGTATAGGAACAGCTTCTGACTTCAGTGCAAGAGATTGGGAGTTCTGGGGTACAGTCGGGAATCAGTTTTCTTTTTTTTAAATTTGATTTTAATATCGCATAATGGTTCTGAGGGTATTTTTTAACTTGTTTAATGTCTTTGAAGTCATTTAAACGGCACATTTTACATCACCTAGTCCCGAAATTGGTGACATGCTATGGCATGCTGGTGTTCCATGTGCTTTAAAGCATTCAACTGCTAAAAGTTATTTAATATAAAACAAGAGGCTAAGAGGAGAGAAACTTGCAGTACTATTTGAAGCAAGGAAAAGACTGATTTCAAGGTGACATGAAGTAATAGCTAGGTGGCATGACAATGTATGGAACACATTGACATTGAAACGTAACTAGTCGATGCAGCTGTTTCAAAAGGTCATAAGAATTGGCTCCATTGCAGATACAATGAAGAGCATTAGTACACAGGAAGAGCTTCTGACTTTAGCGCATGAGTTTGGGAGTTCTTGTGTACAGTCTGGAGTCAATTTTCTTTTTTAAAAATTTGATTTTAATATCTCATAATGGTTCTGTGGGTATTTCTTTTACTTGTTTAATGTCTTTGAAGTCATTTAAACAGTACATTTTATGTCAGCTAGACCTGAGATTGGTGACATGCTGTGGCATGCTGGTGTTCCATGTGCTTTAAACCATTCAATTGCTGAAAGTTATTTAATATAAGACCAGAGGGTAAGAGGAGAAATGCTTGCAGTACTATTTGAAGCAAGGGAAAGACTAATTTCAAGGTGATATGAAGAAATATCTAGGTGGCATGAAACTGTATGGAAAACATTGACATTGAAATGTAACTAGCAGATGCTGCTGTTTGAAAAGGTCATAAGAATTGGCTTCACTGTAGTTCCCATGAAGAGCATTAGTGTACAGCATGGGTGCACAACATACGGCCCGCGGGCCATTTGCGGCCCGCCATGCCCTTTTGACCGGCCCGCGAGGCACAAAGACTTACCTAATGGAGGGCGGCCCGCGGCCGCCCTCCATTAGGAAAGTCTTTGTTGTCTTCCGGGCCGGTGAAAACACTGGCCCTCATTGGCTCAGCACACACACGCATCACGTCTCTCCTACGAGCCACGTAATGCATGTGTGCTGCACCAATGGAGGGCCAGCACTACGGCTGGCGTGGTCCATAAGGCTTGATGCCGGAAGGCATTTCAGCCTTGGACCACGCCAGTCGTAGTGCGATTCCAGCGTTCCAGCTTACCTGCCGCTTACCTGCCTGCCTTCCAGCACGTCTCCGGTAAGTGGTCTGTTTGTGTTTGTGTGTCGGGTTTGTTTTGCTTTATGTTTGTGTGTGTATGTTGCGGGGGGGTGTGTGTCGGATGTGTATGAATGTTTGTGTTTGAATGTATTTTGTGTGTATGTTGAGATGCGGGGGTGGGGGGTGTGTCGGATGTGTATGAATGTTTGTATTTGAATGTATTTTGTGTGTATGTTGAGATGCGGGGGTGGGGGTGTGTGTCGGATGTGTATGAATGTTTGTGTTTGAATGTATTTTGTGTGTATGTTGAGATGCGGGGGTGGGGGGTGTGTCGGATGTGTATGAATGTTTGTGTTTGAATGTATTTTGTGTGTAAATTGAGATGCGGGGGTGGGGGGTGTGTCGGATGTGTATGAATGTTTGTATTTGAATGTATTTTGTGTGTATGTTGAGATGCGGGGGTGGGGGGGTGTGTCGGATGTGTATGAATGTTTGTGTTTGAATGTATTTTGTGTGTATGTTGAGATGCGGGGGGGGGGGTGTCGGATGTGTATGAATGTTTGTGTTTGAATGTATTTTGTGTGTATGTTGAGATGCGGGGGTGGGGGGGTGTGTGAATGTTTATATTTGAATGTATTTTGTGTGTATGTTGAGATGCGGGGGTGGGGGTGTGTGTCGGATGTGTATGCATGTTTGTGTTTGAATGTATTTTGTGTGTATGTTGAGATGCGGGGGTGGGGGGTGTGTCGGATGTGTATGAATGTTTGTGTTTGAATGTATTTTGTGTGTAAATTGAGATGCGGGGGTGGGGGTGTGTGTCGGATGTGTATGAATGTTTGTATTTGAATGTATTTTGTGTGTATGTTGAGATGCGGGGGTGGGGGGGTGTGTCGGATGTGTATGAATGTTTGTGTTTGAATGTATTTTGTGTGTAAGTTGGGATGCGGGGGTGGGGGGTGTGTCGGATGTGTATGAATGTTTGTGTTTGAATGTATTTTGTGTGTATGTTGAGATGCGGGGGTGGGGGGTGTGTCGGATGTGTATGAATGTTTGTGTTTTAATGTATTTTGTGTGTATGTTGAGATGCGGGCGTGGGGGGGTGTGCCGGATGTGTATGAATGTTTGTGTTTGAATGTATTTTGTGTGTATGTTGAGATGTGGGGGTGGGGGAGTGTGTGAATGTTTGTATTTGAATGTATTTTGTGTGTATGTTGAGATGTGGGGGGGTGTGTGAATGTTTGTATTTGAATGTATTTTGTGTGTATGTTGAGATGCGGGGGTGGGGGGTGTCGGATGTGTGTCGGATGTGTATGAATGTTTTGATTTGAATGTTTTTTGTGTGCTGAGTTGGGGGGTGGGGGTTCGGGTCTGTATGGGTGCTTGTTTGAGAGTTTGCTGATTTGGGGGGTGGGGGGTTCGGGTCTGTATGGGTGCATGTTTGTGTGTGTGCTGAGTTGGGGGGGAGTGGGGGGTTCGGGTCTGTATGGGTGCATGCTTGAGTGTGTGTGTGCTGAGTTGGGGGTGGGGGTTTGGAGTTGGGGGGTGGGGGGTTCGGGTCTGTATGGGTGCATGTTTGTGTGTGTGCTGATTTGGGGGGTGGGGGGTTCGGGTCTGTATGGGTGCATGTTTGTGTGTGTGCTGAGTTGGGGGGTGGGGGGTTCGGGTCTGTATGGATGCATGTTTGTGTGTGTGCTGAGTTGGGGGGTGGGGTGTTCGGGTCTGTATGGGTGCATGTTTGTGTGCTGGGGTGGGGTGTTCGGGTCTGTATGGGTGCATGTTTGTGTGTGTGCTGAGTTGGTGGTGGGGGTTCGGGTCTGTATTGGTGCATGTTTGTGTGTGTTCTGAGTTGGGGGGTTTGGTTGGGGGTGAGGGGGCCATGGGGCATAGTATTTGATTGGGGGTGAGGGACATGGGGCATAGTGTTTGGTTGGGGGTGAGGGACATGGGGCATAGTGTTTGGTTGGGGGCGAGGGACATGGGGCATAGTGTTTGATTGGGGGTGAGGGACATGGGGCATAGTGTTTGGTTGGGGTGAGGGGGCCATGGGGCATAGTGTTTGGTTGGGGATGAGGGGGCCATGGGGCATAGTGTTTGGTTGGGGGTGAGGGGGCCATGGGGCATAGTGTTTGGTTGGGGGTGAGGGGGCCATGGGGCATAGTGTTTGGTTGGGGGAGAGGGACATGGGGCATAGTGTTTGGTTGGGGTGAGGGGGCCATGGGGCATAGTGTATCTAGGGTCAATAAAATATATATAAGTTAATTAAACAGGTGAGATACAATAACTAAATAGAAATAAATTATAACAATGGAAAATGTGTAGTACAAAATGTAAGTTTGAAATGCAAATAAAAATCGTTACCCCTCAAAAACATTCTTTTTCCATGTGTTTAGTACAAATTGGGGGTTTAAAAAGCCTCCTGCCACGCCCCGCCTACCGCCCCGCCCACATTTACTTTTCGGTCCACTATAGCCCTCATGTAAGGTACTTTCGGCCCTCTGTCAAAATCAGTTGTGCACCCCTGGTGTACAGGAACAGCTTCTTACTTCAGTGCAAGAGTTTGGGAGTTCTGGGGTACAGTCTGGAATCAGTTTTCTTTTTTAAAATTTGATTTTAATATCTCATAATAGTTCTGAGGGTATTTCTTTTACTTGTTTAATGTCTTTGAAGTTATTTAAACAGTACATTTTATGTCAGCTAGACCTGAGATTGGTGACATGCTGTGGCATGCTGGTGCTCCATGTGCTTTAAAGCGTTCAACTGCTGAAAGTTATTTAATATAAGACAATAGGCTAAGTGGAGAGAAACTTGCAGTACTATTTGAAGCAAGGAAAAGACTGATTTCAAGGTGATATAAAGAAATAGCTAGGTGGCATGACAATGTATGGAACACATTGACATTGAACCGTAACTAGCCAATGCAGCTGTTTGAAAAAGTCATAAGAATTGGCTCCATTGCATTTATCATGAAGAGCATTGGTGCACTGGAAAAGCTTCTGACTTTAGTGCATGAGTTTGTGAGTTCTAGGGGACAGGATGGAATCAGTTTTCTTTTTTTAAAATTTGATTTTAATATTGCATAATGGTTCTGAGGGTATTTTTTAACTTGTTTTATGTCTTTGAATCATTTAAACGGTACATTTTACATCAGCTAATCCCGAAATTGGTGACATGCTATGGCATGCTGGTGTTCCATGTGCTTTAAACCATTCAATTGCTGAAAGTTATTTAATATAAGACAAGAGGCAAAGAGGAGAGAAGCTTGCAGTACTATTTGAATCAAGGAAAAGACTGATTTCAAGGTGACATGAAGAGATATCTTGGTGCCATGACACTGTATGGAACACATTGACATTGAAATGTAACTAGCAGATGCTGCTGTTTGAAAGGGTCATAAGAATTTACTCCATAGTAGTTACCATGAAGAACATTGGTGCACTGTTAACAGTTTCAGCCTTCATTGCATGAGTTTGGGAGTTCTTGGGTACAGTATTGGATTGGTGTTCTTTTTTTTCAAATTTGATTTTAATATGTCATAATGTTTCTGAGGGTATTTTTTAACTTGTTGAATGTCTTTGAAGTCATTTAAACTGTATATTTTACATCAGCTAGTCCGGAAATTGGTGACATGCTATGGCATGCTGGTGTTCCATGTGCTTTAAACCATTCAATTGCTGAAAGTTATTTAATATAAGACAAGAGGCAAAGAGGAGAGATGCTTGCAGCACTATTTGAAGCAAGGAAAAGACTGATTTCAAGGTGATATGAAGAAATATCTAGGTGGCATGAAACTGTATGGAACACATTGACATTGAAATGTAACTAGCAGATGCTGCTGTTTGAAAAGGTCATAAGAATTGGCTCCATTATAATTCCCAAGAAGAGCATTGGTGTACAGGAACAGCTTCTGACTTCAGTGCAAGTGTGTGGGAGTTCTGGGGTAGAGTCTGGGATCAGTTTTCTTTTTTTAAAATGTGATTTTAATATCGCATAATGGTTCTGAGGGTATTTTTTAACTTGTTTAATGTCTTTGAAGTCATTTAAACGGTACATTTTACATCAGCTAGTCCCGAAATTGGTGACATGCTGTGGCATGCTGGTGTTCCATGTGCTTTAAACCATTTAATTGCTGAAAGTTATTTAATATAAGACAAGAGGCAAAGAGGAGAGATGCTTGCAGTACTATTTGAAGCAAGGAAAAGACTGATTTCAAGGTGATATGAAGAAATATCTAGGTGGCATGACACTGTATGGAACAAATTGACATTGAAACGTAACTGGCCTATGCTGCTGTTTGAAAAGGTCATAAGAATTGGCTCCATCTCAGGTCCCATGCAGAGCTTTGGTGCACAGGAGCAGCTTCTGACTTTAGTGCATGAGTTTGGGAGTTCTCGTCTGGAGTCAATTTTCTTTTTAAAAAATTTGATTTTAATATCTCATAATGGTTCTTAGGGTATTTATTTACTTGTTTAATGTCTTTGAAGTCATTTAAACAGTACATTCTGCGTCAGCTAGTCCTGATATTGGTGACATGCTGTGGCTTGCTGGTGTTCCATGTGCTTTAAAGCATTCAACTGCTGAAAGTTATTTAATATAAGACAAGAGGGTAAGAGTAGTGAAACTTGCAGTACCATTTGAAGCAAGGAAAAGACTGATTTCAAGGTGATATGAAGAAATATCTAGGTGGCATGGCACTGTATGGAATACATTGACATTGAAACGTAACTAGCAGATGCTGCTGTTTGAAAAGGTCATAAGAATTGGCTCCATTGCAGCTCCCATGAAGACCGTTGGTGTACAGGAACAGCTTCTGACTTCAGTGCAAGAGTTTGGGAGTTCTCGTGTACAGTCTGGAGTCAGTCTTCTCTTTTTTTAAATTTGATTTTAATATCTCACAATGGTTCTGAGGGTATTTCTTTTACTTGTTTAATGTCTTTGAAGTCATTTAAACAGTACATTTTACGTCAGCTAGACCTGAGATTGGTGACATGCTATGGCATGCTGGTGTTCCATGTGCTTTAAACCATTCAATTGCTGAAAGTTATTTAATATAAGACAAGAGGCAAAGATGAGAGATGCTTGCAGCACTATTTGAAGCAAGGAAAAGACTGATTTCAAGGTGATATGAAGAAATATCTAGGTGGCATGAAACTGTATGGAACACATTGACATTGAAATGTAACTAGCAGATGCTGCTGTTTGAAAAGGTCATAAGACTTGGCTCCATCATAGTTTTCATGAAGTGCATTGGTGTGCAGGAACAGCTTCTGACTTCAGTATAAGTGTTTGGGAGTTCTGGGGTACAGTCTGGAATCAGTTTTCTTTTTTTTAAATTTGATTATAATATCTCATAATGGTTCTGAGGGTATTTCTTTTACTTGTTTAATGTCTTTGAAGTCATTTAAACAGTACATTTTACATCAGCTAGACCTGAGATTGGTGACATGCTGTGGCATGCTGGTGTTCCATGTGCTTTAAAGCATTCAACTGCTGAAAGTTATTTAATATAAGGCAAGAGGCTAAGAGGAGAGAAACCTGCAGTACTATTTGAAGCAAGGAAAAGACTGATTTCAAGGTGATATGAAGAAATAGCTAGGTGGCATGACAATGTATGGAACACATTGACATTGAAACGTATCAGGCAGATGCTGCTGTTTGAAAAGGTCATAGGAATTGGCTCCATAGTATTTACCATGAAGAGCATTGGTGCACTGGAACAGCTTCTGACTTCAGTGCTTGAGTTTGGGAGTTCTAGGGGACAGGATGGAATCAGTTTTCTTTTTTTTAATTTGATTTTAATATCGTATAATGGTTCTGAGGGTATTTTTTAACTTGTTTAATGTCTTTGAAGTCATTTAAACGGTACATTTTACATCAGCTAGTCCCGAAATTGGTGACATGCTATGGCATGCTGGTGTGCCATGTGCTTTAAACCATTCAATTGCTGAAAGTTATTTAATATAAGACAAGAGGCAAAGAGGAGAGATGCTTGCAGTCCTATTTGAAGCAAGGAAAAGACTGATTTCAAGGTGACATGAAGAAATATCTTGGTGCTATGACACTGTATGGAACACATTGACATTGAAATGTAACTAGCAAATGCTGCTGTTTGAAAGGGTCATAAGAATTTACTCCTAAGTAGTTACCATGAAGAACATTGGTGCACTGTTAACAGTTTCAGCCGTCATTGCATGATGTTGGGAGTTCTTGGGTACAGTATTGGATCGGTGTTCTTTTTTTCAAATTTGATTTTAATATGTCATAATGGTTCTGAGGGTATTTTTTATTTTGTTGAATGTCTTTGAAGTCATTTAAACTGTATATTTTACATCAGCTAGTCCGGAAATTGGTGACATGCTATGGCATGCTGGTGTTCCATGTGCTTTAAACCATTCAATTGCTGAAAGTTATTTAATATAAGACCAGAGGGTAAGAGGAGAGATGCTTGCAGTACTATTTGAAGCAAGGAAAAGACTGATTTCAAGGTGATATGAAGAAATATCTAGGTGGCATGAAACTGTATGGAACACATTGACATTGAAATGTAACTAGCAGATGCTGCTGTTTGCAAAGGTCATAAGAATTGGCTCCATTGTAGTTCCCATGAAGAGCATTGGTGTACAGGAACATCTTCTGACTTCAGTGCAAGAGTTTGGGAGTTCTGGGGTACAGTCTGGAATCGGTTTTCTTTTTTAAAAATTGATTTTAATATCTCATAATGGTTCTGAGGGTAATTCTTTTACTTGTTTAATGTCTTTTAAGTCATTTAAACAGTATATTTTATGTCAGCTAGACCTGAGATTGGTGACATGCTGTGGCATGCTGGTGCTCCATGTGCTTTAAAGCATTCAACTGCTGAAAGTTATTTAATATAAGGCAAGAGGCTAAGAGGAGAGAAACCTGCAGTACTATTTGAAGAAAGGAAAAGACTGATTTCAAGGTGATATGAAGAAATAGCTAGGTGGCATGACAATGTATGGAACACATTGACATTGAAACGTATCAGGCAGATGCTGCTGTTTGAAAAGGTCATAGGAATTGGCCCCATAGTATTTACCATGAAGAGCATTGGTGCACTTGAACAGTTTCTAACTTCAGTGCTATGAGTTTGGGAGTTCTAGGGGACAGGATGGAATCAGTTTTCTTTTTTTTTAATTTGATTTTAATATCGTATAATGGTTCTGAGGGTATTTTTTAACTTGTTTAATGTCTTTGAAGTCATTTAAACGGTACATTTTACATCAGCTAGTCCCGAAATTGGTGACATGCTGTGGCATGCTGGTGCTCCATGTGCTTTAAAGCTTTCAACTGCTGAAAGTTATTTAATATAAGACCAGAGGGTAAGAGGAGAGATGCTTGCAGTACTATTTGAAGCAAGGAAAAGACTGATTTCAAGGTGATATGAAGAAATATCTAGGTGGCATGAAACTGTATGGAACACATTGACATTGAAATGTATCTAGCAGATGCTGCTGTTTGAAAAGGTCATAGGAATTGGCTCCATAGTATTTACCATGAAGAGCATTGGTGCACTGGAACAGCTTCTGACTTCAGTGCTTGAGTTTGGGAGTTCTAGGGGACAGGATGGAATCAGTTTTCTTTTTTTTAATTTGATTTTAATATCGTATAATGGTTCTGAGGGTATTTTTTAACTTGTTTAATGTCTTTGAAGTCATTTAAACGGTACATTTTACATCAGCTAGTCCCGAAATTGGTGACATGCTATGGCATGCTGGTGTGCCATGTGCTTTAAACCATTCAATTGCTGAAAGTTATTTAATATAAGACAAGAGGCAAAGAGGAGAGATGCTTGCAGTCCTATTTGAAGCAAGGAAAAGACTGATTTCAAGGTGACATGAAGAAATATCTTGGTGCTATGACACTGTATGGAACACATTGACATTGAAATGTAACTAGCAAATGCTGCTGTTTGAAAGGGTCATAAGAATTTACTCCTAAGTAGTTACCATGAAGAACATTGGTGCACTGTTAACAGTTTCAGCCGTCATTGCATGATGTTGGGAGTTCTTGGGTACAGTATTGGATCGGTGTTCTTTTTTTCAAATTTGATTTTAATATGTCATAATGGTTCTGAGGGTATTTTTTATTTTGTTGAATGTCTTTGAAGTCATTTAAACTGTATATTTTACATCAGCTAGTCCGGAAATTGGTGACATGCTATGGCATGCTGGTGTTCCATGTGCTTTAAACCATTCAATTGCTGAAAGTTATTTAATATAAGACCAGAGGGTAAGAGGAGAGATGCTTGCAGTACTATTTGAAGCAAGGAAAAGACTGATTTCAAGGTGATATGAAGAAATATCTAGGTGGCATGAAACTGTATGGAACACATTGACATTGAAATGTAACTAGCAGATGCTGCTGTTTGCAAAGGTCATAAGAATTGGCTCCATTGTAGTTCCCATGAAGAGCATTGGTGTACAGGAACATCTTCTGACTTCAGTGCAAGAGTTTGGGAGTTCTGGGGTACAGTCTGGAATCGGTTTTCTTTTTTAAAAATTGATTTTAATATCTCATAATGGTTCTGAGGGTAATTCTTTTACTTGTTTAATGTCTTTTAAGTCATTTAAACAGTATATTTTATGTCAGCTAGACCTGAGATTGGTGACATGCTGTGGCATGCTGGTGCTCCATGTGCTTTAAAGCATTCAACTGCTGAAAGTTATTTAATATAAGGCAAGAGGCTAAGAGGAGAGAAACCTGCAGTACTATTTGAAGAAAGGAAAAGACTGATTTCAAGGTGATATGAAGAAATAGCTAGGTGGCATGACAATGTATGGAACACATTGACATTGAAACGTATCAGGCAGATGCTGCTGTTTGAAAAGGTCATAGGAATTGGCCCCATAGTATTTACCATGAAGAGCATTGGTGCACTTGAACAGTTTCTAACTTCAGTGCTATGAGTTTGGGAGTTCTAGGGGACAGGATGGAATCAGTTTTCTTTTTTTTTAATTTGATTTTAATATCGTATAATGGTTCTGAGGGTATTTTTTAACTTGTTTAATGTCTTTGAAGTCATTTAAACGGTACATTTTACATCAGCTAGTCCCGAAATTGGTGACATGCTGTGGCATGCTGGTGCTCCATGTGCTTTAAAGCTTTCAACTGCTGAAAGTTATTTAATATAAGACCAGAGGGTAAGAGGAGAGATGCTTGCAGTACTATTTGAAGCAAGGAAAAGACTGATTTCAAGGTGATATGAAGAAATATCTAGGTGGCATGAAACTGTATGGAACACATTGACATTGAAATGTATCTAGCAGATGCTGCTGTTTGAAAAGGTCATAAGAATTGGCTCCACAGCATTTACCATGAAGAGCATTGGTGCACTGGAACAGCTTCTGACTTCAGTGCTTGAGTTTGGGAGTTCTCGTGTACAGTCTGGAATCAGTTTTCTTTTTTTTAAATTTGATTATAATATCTCATAATGGTTCTGAGGGTATTTCTTTTACTTGTTTAATGTCTTTGAAGTCATTTAAACAGTACATTTTACCTCAGGTAGACCTGAGATTGGTGACATGCTGTGGCATGCTGGTGTTCCAGGTGCTTTAAAGCATTCAACTGCTGAAAGTTATTTAATATAAGGCAAGAGGCTAAGAGGAGAGAAACCTGCAGTACTATTTGAAGCAAGGAAAATACTGATTTCAAGGTGATATGAAGAAATAGCTAGGTGGCATGACAATGTATGGAACACATTGACATTGAAACGTATCAGGCAGATGCTGCTGTTTGAAAAGGTCATAGGAATTGGCTCCATAGTATTTACCATGAAGAGCATTGGTGCACTGGAACAGCTTCTGACTTCAGTGCTTGAGTTTGGGAGTTCTAGGGGACAGGATGGAATCAGTTTTCTTTTTTCTTAATTTGATTTTAATATCGTATAATGGTTCTGAGGGTATTTTTTAACTTGTTTAATGTCTTTGAAGTCATTTAAACGGTACATTTTACATCAGCTAGTCCCGAAATTGGTGACATGCTATGGCATGCTGGTGTTCCATGTGCTTTACACCATTCAATTGCTGAAAGTTATTTAATATAAGACAAGAGGCAAAGAGGAGAGATGCTTGCAGTCCTATTTGAAGCAAGGAAAAGACTGATTTCAAGGTGACATGAAGAAATATCTAGGTGGCATGAAACTGTATGGAACACATTGACATTGAAATGTAACTAGCAGATGCTGCTGTTTGAAAAGGTCATAAGAATTGGCTCCATTATAATTCCCAAGAAGAGCATTGGTGTACAGGAACAGCTTCTGACTTCAGTGCAAGTGTGTGGGAGTTCTGGGGTAGAGTCTGAGATCAGTTTTCTTTTTTTAAAATGTGATTTTAATATCGCATAATGGTTCTGAGGGTATTTTTTAACTTGTTTAATGTCTTTGAAGTCATTTAAACGGTACATTTTACATCAGCTAGTCCCGAAATTGGTGACATGCTGTGGCATGCTGGTGTTCCATGTGCTTTAAACCATTCAATTGCTGAAAGTTATTTAATATAAGACAAGAGGCAAAGAGGAGAGATGCTTGCAGTACTATTTGAAGCAAGGAAAAGACTGATTTCAAGGTGATATGAAGAAATATCTAGGTGGCATGACACTGTATGGAACAAATTGACATTGAAACGTAACTGGCCTATGCTGCTGTTTGAAAAGGTCATAAGAATTGGCTCCATCTCAGGTCCCATGCAGAGCTTTGGTGCACAGGAGCAGCTTCTGACTTTAGTGCATGAGTTTGGGAGTTCTCGTCTGGAGTCAATTTTCTTTTTAAAAAATTTGATTTTAATATCTCATAATGGTTCTGAGGGTATTTATTTACTTGTTTAATGTCTTTGAAGTCATTTAAACAGTACATTCTGCGTCAGCTAGTCCTGATATTGGTGACATGCTGTGGCTTGCTGGTGTTCCATGTGCTTTAAAGCATTCAACTGCTGAAAGTTATTTAATATAAGACAAGAGGGTAAGAGTAGTGAAACTTGCAGTACCATTTGAAGCAAGGAAAAGACTGATTTCAAGGTGATATGAAGAAATATCTAGGTGGCATGGCACTGTATGGAATACATTGACATTGAAACGTAACTAGCAGATGCTGCTGTTTGAAAAGGTCATAAGAATTGGCTCCATTGCAGCTCCCATGAAGACCGTTGGTGTACAGGAACAGCTTCTGACTTCAGTGCAAGAGTTTGGGAGTTCTCGTGTACAGTCTGGAGTCAGTCTTCTCTTTTTTTAAATTTGATTTTAATATCTCACAATGGTTCTGAGGGTATTTCTTTTACTTGTTTAATGTCTTTGAAGTCATTTAAACAGTACATTTTACGTCAGCTAGACCTGAGATTGGTGACATGCTATGGCATGCTGGTGTTCCATGTGCTTTAAACCATTCAATTGCTGAAAGTTATTTAATATAAGACAAGAGGCAAAGAGGAGAGATGCTTGCAGCACTATTTGAAGCAAGGAAAAGACTGATTTCAAGGTGATATGAAGAAATATCTAGGTGGCATGAAACTGTATGGAACACATTGACATTGAAATGTAACTAGCAGATGCTGCTGTTTGAAAAGGTCATAAGACTTGGCTCCATCGTAGTTCTCATGAAGTGCATTGGTGTGCAGGAACAGCTTCTGACTTCAGTATAAGTGTTTGGGAGTTCTGGGCTGCAGTCTGGAATCAGTTTTCTTTTTTTTAAATTTGATTATAATATCTCATAATGGTTCTGAGGGTATTTCTTTTACTTGTTTAATGTCTTTGAAGTCATTTAAACAGTACATTTTACATCAGCTAGACCTGAGATTGGTGACATGCTGTGGCATGCTGGTGTTCCATGTGCTTTAAAGCATTCAACTGCTGAAAGTTATTTAATATAAGGCAAGAGGCTAAGAGGAGAGAAACCTGCAGTACTATTTGAAGCAAGGAAAAGACTGATTTCAAGGTGATATGAAGAAATAGCTAGGTGGCATGACAATGTATGGAACACATTGACATTGAAACGTATCAGGCAGATGCTGCTGTTTGAAAAGGTCATAGGAATTGGCTCCATAGTATTTACCATGAAGAGCATTGGTGCACTGGAACAGCTTCTGACTTCAGTGCTTGAGTTTGGGAGTTCTAGGGGACAGGATGGAATCAATTTTCTTTTTTTTTAATTTGATTTTAATATCGTAAAATGGTTCTGAGGGTATTTTTTAACTTGTTTAATGTCTTTGAAGTCATTTAAACGGTACATTTTACATCAGCTAGTCCCGAAATTGGTGACATGCTATGGCATGCTGGTGTGCCATGTGCTTTAAACCATTCAATTGCTGAAAGTTATTTAATATAAGACAAGAGGCAAAGAGGAGAGATGCTTGCAGTCCTATTTGAAGCAAGGAAAAGACTGATTTCAAGGTGACATGAAGAAATATCTTGGTGCTATGACACTGTATGGAACACATTGACATTGAAATGTAACTAGCAAATGCTGCTGTTTGAAAGGGTCATAAGAATTTACTCCTAAGTAGTTACCATGAAGAACATTGGTGCACTGTTAACAGTTTCAGCCGTCATTGCATGATGTTGGGAGTTCTTGGGTACAGTATTGGATCGGTGTTCTTTTTTTCAAATTTGATTTTAATATGTCATAATGGTTCTGAGGGTATTTTTTATTTTGTTGAATGTCTTTGAAGTCATTTAAACTGTATATTTTACATCAGCTAGTCCGGAAATTGGTGAAATGCTATGGCATGCTGGTGTTCCATGTGCTTTGAACCATTCAATTGCTGAAAGTTATTTAATATAAGACCAGAGGGTAAGAGGAGAGATGCTTGCAGTACTATTTGAAGCAAGGAAAAGACTGATTTCAAGGTGATATGAAGAAATATCTAGGTGGCATGAAACTGTATGGAACACATTGACATTGAAATGTAACTAGCAGATGCTGCTGTTTGCAAGGGTCATAAGAATTGGCTCCATTGTAGTTCCCATGAAGAGCATTGGTGTACAGGAACATCTTCTGACTTCAGTGCAAGAGTTTGGGAGTTCTGGGGTACAGTCTGGAATTGGTTTTCTTTTTTAAAAATTGATTTTAATATCTCATAATGGTTCTGAGGGTAATTCTTTTACTTGTTTAATGTCTTTTAAGTCATTTAAACAGTATATTTTATGTCAGCTAGACCTGAGATTGGTGACATGCTGTGGCATGCTGGTGCTCCATGTGCTTTAAAGCTTTCAACTGCTGAAAGTTATTTAATATAAGACAAGAGGCTAAGAGGAGAGAAACTTGCAGTACTATTTGAAGAAAGGAAAAGACTGATTTCAAGGTGATATGAAGCTGTTTGAAAAAGTCATAAGAATTGGCTCCATTACATTTATCATGCAGAGCATTGGTTCACTGGAAAAGATTTTGACTTTAGCACATGATTTTGGGAGTTCTCGTGTACAGTCTGGAATCAGTTTTCTTTTTTTTAAATTTGATTATAATATCTCATAATGGTTCTGAGGGTATTTCTTTTACTTGTTTAATGTCTTTGAAGTCATTTAAACAGTACATTTTACCTCAGCTAGACCTGAGATTGGTGACATGCTGTGGCATGCTGGTGTTCCAGGTGCTTTAAAGCATTCAACTGCTGAAAGTTATTTAATATAAGGCAAGAGGCTAAGAGGAGAGAAACCTGCAGTACTATTTGAAGCAAGGAAAATACTGATTTCAAGGTGATATGAAGAAATAGCTAGGTGGCATGACAATGTATGGAACACATTGACATTGAAACGTATCAGGCAGATGCTGCTGTTTGAAAAGGTTATAGGAATTGGCTCCATAGTATTTACCATGAAGAGCATTGGTGCACTGGAACAGCTTCTGACTTCAGTGCTTGAGTTTGGGAGTTCTAGGGGACAGGATGGAATCAGTTTTCTTTTTTCTTAATTTGATTTTAATATCGTATAATGGTTCTGAGGGTATTTTTTAACTTGTTTAATGTCTTTGAAGTCATTTAAACGGTACATTTTACATCAGCTAGTCCCGAAATTGGTGACATGCTATGGCATGCTGGTGTTCCATGTGCTTTACACCATTCAATTGCTGAAAGTTATTTAATATAAGACAAGAGGCAAAGAGGAGAGATGCTTGCAGTCCTATTTGAAGCAAGGAAAAGACTGATTTCAAGGTGACAAGAAGAAATATCTTGGTGCTATCACACTGTATGGAACACATTGACATTGAAATGTAACTAGCAAATGCTGCTGTTTGAAAGGGTCATAAGAATTTACTCCAAAGTAGTTACCATGAAGAACATTGGTGCACTGTTAACAGTTTCAGCCGTCATTGCATGATGTTGGGAGTTCTTGGGTACAGTATTGGATCGGTGTTCTTTTTTTTCAAATTTGATTTTAATATGTCATAATGGTTCTGAGGGTATTTTTTATTTTGTTGAATGTCTTTGAAGTCATTTAAACTGTATATTTTACATCAGCTAGTCCGGAAATTGGTGACATGCTATGGCATGCTGGTGTTCCATGTTTTTTAAACCATTCAATTGCTGAAAGTTATTTAATATAAGACCAGAGGGTAAGAGGAGAGATGCTTGCAGTACTATTTGAAGCAAGGAAAAGACTGATTTCAAGGTGATATGAAGAAATATCTAGGTGGCATGAAACGGTATGGAACACATTGACATTGAAATGTAACTAGCAGATGCTGCTGTTTGCAAAGGTCATAAGAATTGGCTCCATTGTAGTTCCCATGAAGAGCATTGGTGTACAGGAACATCTTCTGACTTCAGTGCAAGAGTTTGGGAGTTCTGGGGTACAGTCTGGAATCGGTTTTCTTTTTTAAAAATTGATTTTAATATCTCATAATGGTTCTGAGGGTAATTCTTTTACTTGTTTAATGTCTTTTAAGTCATTTAAACAGTATATTTTATGTCAGCTAGACCTGAGATTGGTGACATGCTGTGGCATGCTGGTGCTCCATGTGCTTTAAAGCTTTCAACTGCTGAAAGTTATTTAATATAAGACAAGAGGCTAAGAGGAGAGAAACTTGCAGTACTATTTGAAGAAAGGAAAAGACTGATTTCAAGGTGATATGAAGAAATATCTAGGTGGCATGACAATGTATGGAACACATTGACATTGAACCGTAACTAGCCAATGCAGCTGTTTGAAAAAGTCATAAGAATTGGCTCCATTACATTTATCATGCAGAGCATTGGTTCACTGGAAAAGATTCTGACTTTAGCACATGATTTTGGGAGTTCTCGTGTACAGTCTGGAATCAGTTTTCTTTTTTTTAAATTTGATTTTAATATCTCATAATGGTTCTGAGGGTATTTTTTTACTTGTTTAATGTCTTTGAAGTCATTTAAACTGTATATTTTACATCAGCTAGTCCGGAAATTGGTGACATGCTATGGCATGCTGGGCTCCATGTGCTTTAAAGCATTCAACTGCTGAAAGTTATTTAATATAAGACAAGAGGCTAAGAGGAGAGAAACTTGCAGTACTATTTGAAGCAAGGAAAAGACTGATTTCAAGGTGACATGAAGAAATAGCTAGGTGGCATGACACTGTATGGAACACATTGACATTGAAACATAACTAGCCGATGCTGCTGTTTGAAAAGGTCATGAGAATTGGCTACATTGCATTTCACATGAAGAGCAATGGTGCACAGGAACAGCTTCTGACTTTAGCGCATGAGTTTGGGAGTTCTCGTGTACAGTCTGGAGTCAGTTTTCTTTTTTTTAAAATTTGATTTTAATATCTCATAATGGTTCTGAGGGTATTTTTTCACTTGTTTAATGTCTTTGAAGTCATTTAAACAGTACATTCTGCTTCAGCTAGTCCTGAGATTGGTGACATGCTGTGTCTTGCTGGTGTTCCATGTGCTTTAAAGCATTCAACTGCTGAAAGTTATTTAATATAAAACAAGAGGGTAAGAGGAGAGAAACTTGCAGTACTATTTGAAGCAAGGAAAAGACTGATTTCAAGGTGATATGAAGAAATATCTAGGTGGCATGACACTATATGGAACACATTGACATTGAAACGTATCTAGCAGATGCTGCTGTTTGAATAGGTCATAAGAATTGGCTCCACAGCATTTGTCAGGAAGAGCATTGGTGCACTGGAACAGCTTCTGACTTCAGTGCTTGAGTTTGGGAGTTCTAGGGGACAGGATGGAATCAGTTTTCTTTTTTTAAAATTTGATTTTAATATCGTATAATGGTTCTGAGGGTATTTTTTAACTTGTTTAATGTCTTTGAAGTCATTTAAACGGTACATTTTACATCAGCTAGTCCCGAAATTGGTGACATGCTATGGCATGCTGGTGTTCCATGTGCTTTAAACCATTCAATTGCTGAAAGTTATTTAATATAAAACAAGAGGCAAAGAGGAGAGATGCTTGCAGTACTATTTGAAGCAAGGAAAAGACTGATTTCAAGGTGACATGAAGAAATATCTAGGTGGCATGAAACTGTATGGAACACATTGACATTGAAACGTAACTGGCCGATGCTGCTGTTTGAAAAGGTCATGAGAATTGGCTCCATTGCATTTCACATGAAGAGCAATGGTGCACAGGAACAGCTTCTGACTTTAGCGCATGAGTTTGGGAGTTCTCGTGTACAGTCTGGAGTCAATTTTCTTTTTTTTAAATTTGATTTTAATATCTCATAATGGTTCTGAGGGTATTTTTTTACTTGTTTAATGTCTTTGAAGTCATTTAAACAGTACATTCTGCGTCAGCTACTCCTGAGATTGGTGACATGCTGTGGCTTGCTGGTGTTCCATGTGCATTAAAGCATTCAACTGCTGAAAGTTATTTAATATAAAACAAGAGGGTAAGAGGAGAGAAACTTGCAGTACTATTTGAAGCAAGGAAAAGACTGATTTCAAGGTGATATGAAGAAATATCTAGGTGGCATGACACTATATGGGACACATTGACATTGAAATGTATCTAGCAGATGCTGCTGTTTGAAAAGGTCATAAGAATTGGCTCCACAGCATTTACCATGAAGAGCATTGGTGCACTGGAACAGCTTCTGACTTCAGTGCTTGAGTTTGGGAGTTCTAGGGGACAGGAGGGAATCAGTTTTATTTTTTTAAAATTTGATTTTAATATCGTATAATGGTTCTGAGGGTATTTTTTAACTTGTGTAATGTCTTTGAAGTCATTTAAACGGTACATTTTACATCAGCTAGTCCCGAAATTGGTGACATGCTATGGCATGCTGGTGTTGCATGTGCTTTAAACCATTCAGTTGCTGAAAGTTATTTAATATAAGACAAGAGGCAAAGAGGAGAGATGCTTGTAGTACTATTTGAAGCAAGGAAAAGACTGATTTCAAGGTGACATGACAAAATATCTTGGTGCCTTGACACTGTATGGAACACATTGACATTGAAATGTAACTAGCAGATGCTGCTGTTTGAAAGGGTCATAAGAATTTACTCCATAGTAGTTACCCTGAAGAACATTGGTGCACTGTTAACAGTTTCAGCCTTCATTGCATGATGTTGGGAGTGCTTGGGTACTGAATTGGATCGGTGTTCTTTTTTTTCAAATTTGATTTTAATATGTCATAATGGTTCTGAGGGTATTTTTTAACTTGTTGAATGTCTTTGAAGTCATTTAAACTGTATATTTTACATCAGCTAGTCCGGAAATTGGTGACATGCTATGGCATGCTGGTGTTCCATGTGCTTTAAACCATTCAATTGCTGAAAGTTATGTAATATAAGAGCAGAGGGTAAGAGAAGAGATGCTTGCAGTACTATTTGACGCAAGGAAAAGACTGATTTCAAGGTGACATGAAGAAATATCTTGGTGCCATGAAACTGTATGGAACACATTGACATTGAAATGTAACTAGCAGATGCTGCTGTTTGAAAAGGTCATAAGAATTGGCTCCATTGTAGTTGCCATGAAGAGCATTGGTGTACAGGAACAGCTTCTGACTTCAGTGCAAGAGTTTGGGAGTTCTGGGGTACAGTCTGTAATCAGTTTTCTTTTTTAAAATTTGATTTTAATATCTCATAATGGTTCTGAGGGTATTTCTTTTACTTGTTTAATGTCTTTTAAGTCATTTAAACAGTATATTTTATGTCAGCTAGACCTGAGATTGGTGACATGCTGTGGCATGCTGGTGCTCCATGTGCGTTAAAGCATTGAACTGCTGAAAGTTATTTAATATAAGACAAGAGGCTAAGAGGAGAGAAACTTGCAGTACTATTTGAAGAAAGGAAAAGACTGATTTCAAGCTGATATGAAGAAATATCTAGGTGGCATGACAATGTATGGAACACATTGGCATTGAACCGTAACTAGCCAATGCAGCTGTTTGAAAAAGTCATAAGAATTGGCTCCATTGCATTTATCATGCAGAGCATTGGTTCACTGGAAAAGATTCTGACTTTAGCACATGATTTTGGGAGTTCTCGTGTACAGTCTGGAGTCAGTTTTCTTTTTTTTAAATTTGATTTTAATATCGTATAATGGTTCTGAGGGTATTTTTTTACTTGTTTAATGTCTTTGAAGTCATTTAAACTGTATATTTTACATCAGCTAGTCCGGAAATTGGTGACATGCTATGGCATGCTGGGCTCCATGTGCTTTAAAGCATTCAACTGCTGAAAGTTATTTAATATAAGACAAAAGGCTAAGAGGAGAGAAACTTGCAGTACTATTTGAAGCAAGGAAAAGACTGATTTCAAGGTGACATGAAGAAATAGCTAGGTGGCAGGACACTGTATGGAACACATTGACATTGAAACGTAACTAGCCGATGCTGCTGTTTGAAAAGGTCATGAGAATTGGCTCCATTGCATTTCACATGAAGAGCAATGGTGCACAGGAACAGCTTCTGACTTTAGCGCATGAGTTTGGGAGTTCTCGTGTACAGTCTGGGGTAGGTTTTCTTTTTTTTAAATTTGATTTTAATATCTCATAATGGTTCTGAAGGTATTTTCTTACTTGTTTAATGTCTTTGAAGTCATTTAAACAGTACATTCTGCTTCAGCTAGTCCTGAGATTGGTGACATGCTGTGGCTTGCTGGTGTTCCATGTGCTTTAAAGCATTCAACTGCTGAAAGTTATTTAATATAAAACAAGAGGGTAAGAGGAGATGAACTTGCAGTACTATTTGAAGCAAGGAAAAGACTGATTTCAAGGTGATATGAAGAAATATCTAGGTGGCATGACACTATATGGAACACATTGACATTGAAACGTATCTAGCAGATGCTGCTGTTTGAATAGGTCATAAGAATTGGCTCCACAGCATTTACCATGAAGAGCATTGGTGCACTGGAACAGCTTCTGACTTCAGTGCTTCAGTTTGGTAGTTCTAGGGGACAGGATGGAATCAGTTTTCTTTTTTTTAAATTTGATTTTAATATCGTATAATGGTTCTGAGGGTATTTTTTAACTTGTTTAATGTCTTTGAAGTCATTTAAACGGTACATTTTACATCAGCTAGTCCCGAAATTGGTGACATGCTATGGCATGCTGGTGTTCCATGTGCTTTAAATCATTCAATTGCTGAAAGTTATTTAATATAAGACAAGAGGCAAAGAGGAGAGATGCTTGCAGTACTATTTGAAGCAAGGAAAAGACTGATTTCAAGGTGACATGAAGAAATATCTTGGTGCCATGACACTGTATGGAACACATTGACATTGAAATGTAACTAGCAGATGCTGCTGTTTGAAAGGGTCATAAGAATTTACTCCATAGTAGTTACCATGAAGAACATTGGTGCACTGTTAACAGTTTCAGCCTTCATTGCATGATGTTGGGAGTTCTTGGGTACAGTATTGGATCTGTGTTCTTTTTTTTCAAATTTGATTTTAATATGTCATAATGGTTCTGAGGGTATTTTTTAACTTGTTGAATGTCTTTGAAGTCATTTAAACTGTATATTTTACATCAGCTAGTCCCGAAATTGGTGACATGCTATGGCATGCTGGTGTTCCATGTGCTTTAAACCATTCAATTGCTGAAAGTTCGTTAATATAAGACAAGAGGCAAAGAAGAGAGATGCTTGCAGTACTATTTGAAGCAAGGAAAAGACTGATTTCAAGGTGATATGAAGAAATATCTTGGTGCTATGACACTGTATGGAACACATTGACATTGAAACTTAACTAGCCGATGCTGCTATTTGAAAAGGTCATAAGAATAGGCTCCATCGCAGATACCATGAAGAGCATTAGTACACAGGAACAGCTTCTGACTTTAGCGCATGAGTTTGGGAGTTCTTGTGTACAGTCTGGAGTCAATTTTCTTTTTTTTAAATTTGATTTTAATATCTCATAATAGTTCTGTGGGTATTTCTTTTACTTGTTTAATGTCTTTGAAGTCATTTAAACAGTACATTTTATGTCAGCTAGACCTGAGATTGGTGACATGCTGTGTCATGCTGGTGCTCCATGTGCTTTAAAGCATTCAACTGCTGAAAGTTATTTAATATAAGGCAAGAGGCTAAGAGGAGAGAAACTTGCAGTACTATTTGAATCAAGGAAAAGACTGATTTCAAGGTGATATGAAGAAATAGCTAGGTGGCATGACAATGTATGGAACACATTGACATTGAAATGTAACTAGCAGATGCTGCTGTTTGAAAGGGTCATAAGAATGTACTCCATGGTAGTGAACATGAAGAATATTGGTGCACTGTTAACAGTTTCTGCCTTCATTGCATGAGGTTGGGAGTTCTTGGGTACAGTATTGGATCGGTGATCTTTTTTTTCAAATTTGATTTTAATATGTCATAATGGTTCTGAGGGTATTTTTTAACTTGTTGAATGTCTTTGAAGTCATTTAAACTGTATATTTTACATAAGCTAGTCTGGAAATTGGTGACATGCTATGGCATGCTGGTGTTCCATGTGCTTTAAACCATTCAATTGCTGAAAGTTATTTAATATAAGACCAGAGGGTAAGAGGAGAGATGCTTGCAGTACTATTTGAAGCAAGGGAAAGACTGATTTCAAGGTGATATGAAGAAATATCTAGGTGGCATGAAACTGTATGGAAAACATTGACATTGAAATGTAACTAGCAGATGCTGCTGTTTGAAAAGGTCATAAGAATTGGCTTCACTGTAGTTCCCATGAAGAGCATTGGTGTACAGCATGGGTGCACAACATACGGCCCGCGGGCCAGTTGCGGCCTGCCATGCCCTTTTGACCGGCCCGCGAGGCACAAAGACTATGGAGGGCGGCCCGCGGCCGCCCTCCTTTAGGAAAGTCTTTGTTGTCTTCCGGGCCGGTGAAAACACTGGCCCTCATTGGCTCAGCACACACACGCATCACGTCTCTCCTACGAGCCACGTAATGCGTGTGTGCTGCACCAATGGAGGGCCAGCACTACGGCTGGCGTGGTCAATAAGGCTTGATGCCGGAAGGCATTTCAGCCTTGGACCACGCCAGTCGTAGTTCAATTCCAGCGTTCCAGCTTACCTGCCGCTTACCTGCCTGCCTTCCAGCACGTCTCCGGTAAGTGGTCTGTTTGTGTTTGTGTGTCGTGTTTGTTTTGCTTTATGTTTGTGTGTGTATGTTGCGGGGGGGGGGGTGTGTGTCGGATGTGTATGAATGTTTGTGTTTGAATGTATTTTGTGTGTATGTTGAGATGCGGGGGTGGGGGGGTGTGTCGGATGTGTATGAATGTTTGTATTTGAATGTATTTTGTGTGTATGTTGAGATGCGGGGGTGGGGGGGTGTGTCGGATGTGTATGAATGTTTGTGTTTGAATGTATTTTGTGTGTATGTTGAGATGCGGGGGTGGGGGGGTGTGTCGGATGTGTATGAATGTTTGTGTTTGAATGTATTTTGTGTGTAAATTGAGATGCGGGGGTGGGGGGGTGTGTCGGATGTGTATGAATGTTTGTATTTGAATGTATTTTGTGTGTATGTTGAGATGCGGGGGTGGGGGGGTGTGTCGGATGTGTATGAATGTTTGTGTATGAATGTATTTTGTGTGTAAGTTGAGATGCGGGGGTGGGGTGGTGTGTCAGATGTGTATGAATGTTTGTGTTTGAATGTATTTTGTGTGTGTGCTGAGTTGGGGGTGGGGGTTTGGAGTTGGGGGGTGGGGGGTTCGGGTCTGTATGGGTGCATGTTTGTGTGTGTGCTGATTTGGGGGGTGGGGGGTTCGGGTCTGTATGGGTGCATGTTTGTGTGTGTGCTGAGTTGGGGGTGGAGGGTTCGGGTCTGTATGGGTGCATGTTTGTGTGTGTGCTGAGTTGGGGGGTGGGGTATTCGGGTCTGTATGGGTGCATGTTTGAGTGCTGGGGTGGGGTGTTTGGGTCTGTATGGGTGCATGTTTGTGTGTGTGCTGAGTTGGGGGTGGGGGTTCGGGTCTGTATTGGTGCATGTTTGTGTGTGTGCTGAGTTGGGGGGTTTGGTTGGGGGTGAGGGGGCCATGGGGCATAGTGTTTGATTGGGGGTGAGGGACATGGGGCATAGTGTTTGGTTGGGGGTGAGGGACATGGGGCATAGTGTTTGGTTGGGGGTGAGGGACATGGGGCATAGTGTTTGATTGGGTGTGAGGGACATGGGGCATAGTGTTTGGTTGGGGTGAGGGGGCCATGGGGCATAGTGTTTGGTTGGGGGTGAGGGGGCCATGGGGCATAGTGTTTGGTTGGGGGTGAGGGGGCCATGGGGCATAGTGTTTGGTTGGGGTGAGGGGGCCATGGGCATAGTGTTTGGTTGGGGGTGAGGGGGCCATGGGGCATAGTGTTTGGTTGGGGGTGAGGGGGCCATGGGGCATAGTGTTTGGTTGGGGGTGAGGGACATGGGGCATAGTGTTTGGTTGGGGTGAGGGGGCCATGGGGCATAGTGTATCTAGGGTCAATAAAATATATATAAGTTAATTAAACAGGCGAGATACAATAACTAAATAGAAATAAAGTATAACAATGGAAAATGTGTAGTACAAAATGTAAGTTTGAAATGCAAATAAAAATCGTTACCCCTCAAAAACATTCTTTTTCCATGTGTTTAGTACAAATTGGGGGTTTAAAAAGCCTCCTGCCACGCCCCGCCTACCGCCCCGCCCACATTTACTTTTCGGCCCACTATAGCCCTCATGTAAGGTACTTTCGGCCCTTTGTCAAAATCAGTTGTGCACCCCTGGTGTACGGGAACAGCTTCTTACTTCAGTGCAAGAGTTGTGGAGTTCTGGGGTACAGTCTGGAATCAGTTTTCTTTTTTAAAATTTGATTTTAATATCTCATAATAGTTCTGAGGGTATTTCTTTTACTTGTTTAATGTCTTTGAAGTCATTTAAACAGTACATTTTATGTCAGCTAGACCTGAGATTGGTGACATGCTGTGGCATGCTGGTGCTCCATGTGCTTTAAAGCGTTCAACTGCTGAAAGTTATTTAATATAAGACAAGAGGCTAAGTGGAGAGAAACTTGCAGTACTATTTGAAGCAAGGAAAAGACTGATTTCAAGGTGATATAAATAAATAGCTAGGTGGCATGACAATGTATGGAACACATTGACATTGAAATGTAACTAGCAGATGCTGCTGTTTGAAAGGGTCATAAGAATTTACTCCATAGTAGTTACCATGAAAAACATTGGTGCACTGTTAACAGTTTCAGCCTTCATTGCATGAAGTTGGGAGTTCTTGGGTACAGTATTGGATTGTTCTTTTTTTTCAAATTTGATTTTAATATGTCATAATGTTTCTGAGGGTATTTTTTAACTTGTTGAATGTCTTTGAAGTCATTTAAACTGTATATTTTACATCAGCTAGTCCGGAAATTGGTGACATGCTATGGCATGCTGGTGTTCCATTTGCTTTAAGCCATTCAATTGCTGAAAGTTATTTAATATAAGACAAGAGGCAAAGAGGAGAGATGCTTGCAGCACTATTTGAAGCAAGGAAAAGACTGATTTCAAGGTGATATGAAGAAATATCTTGGTGCTATGACACTGTATGGAACACATTGACATTGAAATGTAACTAGCAAATGCTGCTGTTTGAAAGGGTCATAAGAATTTACTCCAAAATAGTTACCATGAAGAACATTGGTGCACTGTTAACAGTTTCAGCCGTCATTGCATGATGTTGGGAGTTCTTGGGTACAGTATTGGATCAGTGTTCTTTTTTTTCAAATTTGATTTTAATATGTCATAATGGTTCTGAGGGTATTTTTTAACTTGTTGAATGTCTTTGAAGTCATTTAAACTGTATATTTTACATCAGCTAGTCCGGAAATTGGTGACATGCTATGGCATGCTGGTGTTCCATGTGCTTTAAACCATTCAATTGCTGAAAGTTATTTAATATAAGACCAGAGGGTAAGAGGAGAGATGCTTGCAGTACTATTTGAAGCAAGGAAAAGACTGATTTCAAGGTGATATGAAGAACTATCTAGGTGGCATGAAACTGTATGGAACACATTGACATTGAAATGTAACTAGCAGATGCTGCTGTTTGCAAAGGTCATAAGAATTGGCTCCATTGAAGGTCCCATGAAGAGCATTGGTGTAAAGGAACATCTTCTGACTTCAGTGCAAGAGTTTGGGAGTTCTGTGGTACAGTCTGGAATCAGTTTTCTTTTTTAAAATTTGATTTTAATATCTCATAATGGTTCTCAGGGTATTTATTTTACTTGTTTAATGTCTTTTAAGTCATTTAAACAGTATATTTTATGTCAGCTAGACCTGAGATTGGTGACATGCTGTGGCATGTTGCTGCTCCATGTGCTTTAAAGCTTTCAACTGCTGAAAGTTATTTAATATAAGACACGAGGAGAGAAACTTGCAGTACTATTTGAAGAAAGGAAAAGACTGATTTCAAGGTGATATGAAGAAATATCTAGGTGGCATGACAATGTATGGAACACATTGACATTGAACCGTAACTAGCCAATGCAGCTGTTTGAAAAAGTCATAAGAATTGGCTCCATTGCATTTATCATGCATTGGTTCACTGGAAAAGATTCTGACTTTAGCACATTATTTTGGGAGTTCTCGTGTACAGTCTGGAGTCAGTTTTCTTTTTTTTAAATTTGATTTTAATATCTCATAATGGTTCTGAGGGTATTTTTTTACTTGTTTAATGTCTTTGAAGTCATTTAAACTGTATATTTTACATCAGCCAGTCCGGAAATTGGTGACATGCTATGGCATGCTGGGCTCCATGTGCTTTAAAGCATTCAACTGCTGAAAGTTATTTAATATAAGACAAGAGGCTAAGAGGAGAGAAACTTGCAGTACTATTTGAAGCAAGGAAAAGACTGATTTCAAGGTGACATGAAGAAATAGCTAGGTGGCATGACACTGTATGGAACACATTGACATTGAAACGTAACTAGCCGATGCTGCTGTTTGAAAAGGTCATAAGAATTGGCTCCACAGTGTTTACCATGAAGAGCATTGGTGCACTGGAACAGCTTCTGACTCCAGTGCTTGAGTTTGGGAGTTCTAGGGGACAGGATGGAATCAGTTTTCTTTTTTTTAAATTTGATTTTAATATCGTATAATGGTTCTGAGGGTATTTTTTAACTTGTTTAATGTCTTTGAAGTCATTTAAACGGTACATTTTACATCAGCTAGTCCCGAAATTGGTGACATGCTATGGCATGCTGGTGTTCCATGTGCTTTAAGCCATTCAATTGCTGAAAGTTATAAGACAAGAGGCAAAGAGGAGAGATGCTTGCAGCACTATTTGAAGCAAGGAAAAGACTGATTTCAAGGTGATATGAAGAAATATCTTGGTGCTATGACACTGTATGGAACACATTGACATTGAAATGTAACTAGCAAATGCTGCTGTTTGAAAGGGTCATAAGAATTTACTCCAAAATAGTTACCATGAAGAACATTGGTGCACTGTTAACAGTTTCAGCCTTCATTGCATGATGTTGGGAGTTCTTGGGTACAGTATTGGATCAGTGTTCTTTTTTTTCAAATTTGATTTTAATATGTCATAATGGTTCTGAGGGTATTTTTTAACTTGTTGAATGTCTTTGAAGTCATTTAAACTGTATATTTTACATCAGCTAGTCCGGAAATTGGTGACATGCTATGGCATGCTGGTGTTCCATGTGCTTTAAACCATTCAATTGCTGAAAGTTATTTAATATAAGACCAGAGGGTAAGAGGAGAGATGCTTGCAGAACTATTTGAAGCAAGGAAAAGACTGATTTCAAGGTGATATGAAGAAATATCTAGGTGGCATGACACTGTATGGAACAAATTGACATTGAAACGTAACTGGCCGATGCTGCTGTTTGAAAAGGTCATAAGAATTGGCTCCATCCCAGTTCCCATGCGGAGCATTGGTGCACAGGAGCAGCTTCTGACTTCAGTGCATGAGTTTGGGAGTTCTCGTGTACAGTCTGGAGTCAATTTTCCTTTTTAAAAATTTGATTTTAATATCTCATAATGGTTCTGAGGGTATTTATTTACTTGTTTAATGTCTTTGAAGTCATTTAAACAGTACATTTTACGTCAGCTAGACCTGAGATTGGTGACATGCTGTGGCATGCTGGTGTTCCATGTGCTTTAAAGCATTCAACTGCTGAAAGTTATTTAATATAAGACAAGAGGGTAAGAGGAGTGAATCTTGCAGTACCATTTGAAGCAAGGAAAAGACTGATTTCAAGGTGGTATGAAGAAATATCTAGGTGGCATGACACTGTATGGAATACATTGACATTGAAACTTATCTAGCAGATGCTGCTGTTTGAAAAGGTCATAAGAATTGGCTCCATTGCAGCTCCCATGAAGACCGTTGGTGTACAGGAACAGCTTTTGACTTCAGTGCAAGAGATTGGGAGTTCTTGTGTACAGTCTGGAGTGAGTTTTCTTTTTTTTTAAATTTGATTTTAATATCTCACAATGGTTCTGAGGGTATTTCTTTTACTTGTTTAATGTCTTTGAAGTCATTTAAACAGTACATTTTACGTCAGCTAGACCTGAGATTGGTGACATGCTGTGGCATGCTGGTGTTCCATGTGCTTTAAAGCATTCAACTGCTGAAAGTTATTTAATATAAGACAAGAGGATAAGAGGAGATAAACTTGCAGTACTATTTGAAGCAAGGAAAAGACTGATTTCAAGGTGATATGAAGAAATAGCTAGGTGGCATGACAATGTATGGAACACATTGACATTGAAACGTATCAGGCAGATGCTGCTGTTTGAAAAGGTCATAAGAATTGGCTCCATAGTATTTACCATGAAGAGCATTGGTGCACTGGAACAGCTTCTGACTTCGGTGCTTGAGTTTGGGAGCTCTAGGGGACAGGATGGAATCAGTTTTCTTTTTTTTAATTTAATTTTAATATCGTTTAATGGTTCTAAGGGTATTTTTTAACTTGTTTAATGTCTTTGAAGTCATTCAAATGGTACATTTTACATCAGCTAGTCCCGAAATTGGTGACATGCTATGGCATGCTGGTGTTCCATGTACTTTAAACCATTCAATTGCTGAAAGTTATTTAATATAAGACAAGAGGCAAAGAGGAGAGATGCTTGCAGTCCTATTTGAAGCAAGGAAAAGACTGATTTCAAGGTGACATGAAGAAATATCTTGGTGCTATGACACTGTATGGAACACATTGACATTGAAATGTAACTAGCAAATGCTGCTATTTGAAAGGGTCATAAGAATTTACTCCAAAATAGTTACCATGAAGAACATTGGTGCACTGTTAACAGTTTCAGCCGTCATTGCATGATGTTGGGAGTTCTTGGGTACAGTATTGGATCGGTGTTCTTTTTTTTCAAATTTGATTTTAATATGTCATAATGGTTCTGAGGGTATTTTTTAACTTGTTGAATGTCATTGAAGTCATTTAAACTGTATATTTTACATCAGCTAGTCCGGAAATTGGTGACATGCTATGGCATGCTGGTGTTCCATGTGCTTTAAACCATTCAATTGCTGAAAGTTATTTAATATAAGACCAGAGGGTAAGAGGAGAGATGCTTGCAGTACTATTTGAAGCAAGGAAAAGACTGATTTCAAGGTGATATGAAGAAATATCTAGTTGGCATGAAACTGTATGGAACACATTGACATTGAAATGTAACTAGCAGATGCTGCTGTTTGCAAAAGTCATAAGAATTGGCTCCATTGTAGGTCCCATGAAGAGCATTGGTGTACAGGAACATCTTCTGACTTCAGTGCAAGAGTTGGGGAGTTCTGGGGTACAGTCTGGAATCAGTTTTCTTTTTTAAAATTTAATTTTAATATCTCATAATGGTTCTGAGGGTATTTATTTTACTTGTTTAATGTCTTCTAAGTCATTTAAACAGTATATTTTATGTCAGCTAGACCTGAGATTGGTGACATGCTGCGGCATGCTGGTGCTCCATGTGCTTTAAAGCTTTCAACTGCTGAAAGTTATTTAATATAAGACAAGAGGCTAAGAGGAGAGAAACTTGCAGTACTATTTGAAGAAAGGAAAAGACTGATTTCAAGGTGATATGAAGAAATATCTAGGTGGCATGACAATGTATGGAACACATTGACATTGAACCGTAACTAGCCAATGCAGCTGTTTGAAAAAGTCATAAGAATTGGCTCCATTGCATTTATCATGCAGAGCATTGGTTCACTGGAAAAGATTCTGACTTTAGCACATTATTTTGGGAGTTCTCGTGTACAGTCTGGAGTCAGTTTTCTTTTTTTTAAATTTGATTTTAATATCTCATAATGGTTCTGAGGGTATTTTTTTACTTGTTTAATGTCTTTGAAGTCATTTAAACTGTATATTTTACATCAGCTAGTCCGGAAATTGGTGACATGCTATGGCATGCTGGGCTCCATGTGCTTTAAAGCATTCAACTGCTGAAAGTTATTTAATATAAGACAAGAGGCTAAGAGGAGAGAAACTTGCAGTACTATTTGAAGCAAGGAAAAGACTGATTTCAAGGTGACATGAAGAAATAGCTAGGTGGCATGACACTGTATGGAACACATTGACATTGAAACGTAACTAGCCGATGCTGCTGTTTGAAAAGGTCATAAGAATTGGCTCCACAGTGTTTACCATGAAGAGCATTGGTGCACTGGAACAGCTTCTGACTCCAGTGCTTGAGTTAGGGAGTTCTAGGGGACAGGATGGAATCAGTTTTCTTTTTTTTAAATTTGATTTTAATATCGTATAATGGTTCTGAGGGTATTTTTTAACTTGTTTAATGTCTTTGAAGTCATTTAAACGGTACATTTTACATCAGCTAGTCCCGAAATTGGTGACATGCTATGGCATGCTGGTGTTCCATGTGCTTTAAGCCATTCAATTGCTGAAAGTTATTTAATATAAGACAAGAGGCAAAGAGGAGAGATGCTTGCAGCACTATTTGAAGCAAGGAAAATACTGATTTCAAGGTGATATGAAGAAATATCTTGGTGCTATGACACTGTATGGAACACATTGACATTGAAATGTAACTAGCAAATGCTGCTGTTTGAAAGGGTCATAAGAATTTCCTCCAAAATAGTTACCATGAAGAACATTGGTGCACTGTTAACAGTTTCAGCCGTCATTGCATGATGTTGGGAGTACTTGGGTACAGTATTGGATCAGTGTTCTTTTTTTTCAAATTTGATTTTAATATGTCATAATGGTTCTGAGGGTATTTTTTAACTTGTTGAATGTCTTTGAAGTCATTTAAACTGTATATTTTACATCAGCTAGTCCGGAAATTGGTGACATGCTATGGCATGCTGGTGTTCCATGTGCTTTAAACCATTCAATTGCTGAAAGTTATTTAATATAAGACCAGAAGGTAAGAGGAGAGATGCTTGCAGTACTATTTGAAGCAAGGAAAAGACTGATTTCAAGGTGATATGAAGAACTATCTAGGTGGCATTAAACTGTATGGAACACATTGACATTGAAATGTAACTAGCAGATGCTGCTGTTTGCAAAGGTCATAAGAATTGGCTCCATTGAAGGTCCCATGAAGAGCATTGGTGTACAGGAACATCTTCTGACTTCAGTGCAAGAGTTTGGGAGTTCTGTGGTACAGTCTGGAATCAGTTTTCTTTTTTAAAATTTGATTTTAATATCTCATAATGGTTCTGAGGGTATTTATTTTACTTGTTTAATGTCTTTTAAGTCATTTAAACAGTATATTTTATGTCAGCTAGACCTGAGATTGGTGACATGCTGTGGCATGCTGGTGCTCCATGTGCTTTAAAGCTTTCAACTGCTGAAAGTTATTTAATATAAGACACGAGGCTAAGAGGAGAGAAACTTGCAGTACTATTTGAAGAAAGGAAAAGACTGATTTCAAGGTGATATGAAGAAATATCTAGGTGGCATGACAATGTATGGAACACATTGACATTGAACCGTAACTAGCCAATGCAGCTGTTTGAAAAAGTCATAAGAATTGGCTCCATTGCATTTATCATGCAGAGCATTGGTTCACTGGAAAAGATTCTGACTTTAGCACATTATTTTGGGAGTTCTCGTGTACAGTCTGGAGTCAGTTTTCTTTTTTTTAAATTTGATTTTAATATCTCATAATGGTTCTGAGGGTATTTTTTTACTTGTTTAATGTCTTTGAAGTCATTTAAACTGTATATTTTACATCAGCTAGTCCGGAAATTGGTGACATGCTATGGCATGCTGGGCTCCATGTGCTTTAAAGCATTCAACTGCTGAAAGTTATTTAATATAAGACAAGAGGCTAAGAGGAGAGAAACTTGCAGTACTATTTGAAGCAAGGAAAAGACTGATTTCAAGGTGACATGAAGAAATAGCTAGGTGGCATGACACTGTATGGAACACATTGACATTGAAACGTAACTAGCCGATGCTGCTGTTTGAAAAGGTCATAAGAATTGGCTCCACAGTGTTTACCATGAAGAGCATTGGTGCACTGGAACAGCTTCTGACTCCAGTGCTTGAGTTAGGGAGTTCTAGGGGACAGGATGGAATCAGTTTTCTTTTTTTTAAATTTGATTTTAATATCGTATAATGGTTCTGAGGGTATTTTTTAACTTGTTTAATGTCTTTGAAGTCATTTAAACGGTACATTTTACATCAGCTAGTCCCGAAATTGGTGACATGCTATGGCATGCTGGTGTTCCATGTGCTTTAAGCCATTCAATTGCTGAAAGTTATTTAATATAAGACAAGAGGCAAAGAGGAGAGATGCTTGCAGCACTATTTGAAGCAAGGAAAAGACTGATTTCAAGGTGATATGAAGAAATATCTTGGTGCTATGACACTGTATGGAACACATTGACATTGAAATGTAACTAGCAAATGCTGCTGTTTGAAAGGGTCATAAGAATTTACTCCAAAATAGTTACCATGAAGAACATTGGTGCACTGTTAACAGTTTCAGCCTTCATTGCATGATGTTGGGAGTTCTTGGGTACAGTATTGGATCAGTGTTCTTTTTTTTCAAATTTGATTTTAATATGTCATAATGGTTCTGAGGGTATTTTTTAACTTGTTGAATGTCTTTGAAGTCATTTAAACTGTATATTTTACATCAGCTAGTCCGGAAATTGGTGACATGCTATGGCATGCTGGTGTTCCATGTGCTTTAAACCATTCAATTGCTGAAAGTTATTTAATATAAGACCAGAGGGTAAGAGGAGAGATGCTTGCAGAACTATTTGAAGCAAGGAAAAGACTGATTTCAAGGTGATATGAAGAAATATCTAGGTGGCATGACACTGTATGGAACAAATTGACATTGAAACGTAACTGGCCGATGCTGCTGTTTGAAAAGGTCATAAGAATTGGCACCATCCCAGTTCCCATGCGGAGCATTGGTGCACAGGAGCAGCTTCTGACTTCAGTGCATGAGTTTGGGAGTTCTCGTGTACAGTCTGGAGTCAATTTTCCTTTTTAAAAATTTGATTTTAATATCTCATAATGGTTCTGAGGGTATTTATTTACTTGTTTAATGTCTTTGAAGTCATTTAAACAGTACATTCTGCGTCAGCTAGAACTGATATTGGTGACATGCTGTGGCTTGCTGGTGTTCCATGTGCTTTAAAGCATTCAACTGCTGAAAGTTATTTAATATAAGACAAGAGGGTAAGAGGAGTGAATCTTGCAGTACCATTTGAAGCAAGGAAAAGACTGATTTCAAGGTGGTATGAAGAAATATCTAGGTGGCATGACACTGTATGGAATACATTGACATTGAAACTTAACTAGCAGATGCTGCTGTTTGAAAAGGTCATAAGAATTGGCTCCATTGCAGCTCCATGAAGACCGTTGGTGTACAGGAACAGCTTTTGACTTCAGTGCAAGAGTTTGGGAGTTCTGGGGTACAGTCTGGAATCAGTTTTCTTTTTTAAAATTTAATTTTAATATCTCATAATGGTTCTGAGGGTATTTATTTTACTTGTTTAATGTCTTCTAAGTCATTTAAACAGTATATTTTATGTCAGCTAGACCTGAGATTGGTGACATGCTGCGGCATGCTGGTGCTCCATGTGCTTTAAAGCTTTCAACTGCTGAAAGTTATTTAATATAAGACAAGAGGCTAAGAGGATAGAAACTTGCAGTACTATTTGAAGAAAGCAAAAAGACTGATTTCAAGGTGATATGAAGAAATATCTAGGTGGCATGACAATGTATGGAACACATTGACATTGAACCGTAACTAGCCAATGCAGCTGTTTGAAAAAGTCATAAGAATTGGCTCCATTGCATTTATCATGCAGAGCATTGGTACACAAGAACAGCTTCTAACTTTCGTGCATGAGATTGGGAGTTCTCGTGTAGTCTGCAGTCAATTTTCTTTTTTTAAAATTTGATTTTAATATCTCATAATGGTTCTGAGGGTATTTCTTTCACTTGTTTAATGTCTTTGAAGTCATTTAAACGGTACATTTTATGTCAGCTAGACCTGAGATTGGTGACATGCTGTGGCATGCTGGTGCTCCATGTGCTTTAAAGCATTCAACTGCTGAAAGTTATTTAATATAAGACAAGAGGCTAAGAGGAGAGAAACTTGCAGTACTATTTGAAGCAAGGAAAAGACTGATTTCAAGGTGATATGAAGAAATATCTAGGTGGCATGAAACTGTATGGAACACATTGACATTGAAATGTAACTAGCAGATGCTGCTGTTTGATAAAGTCATAAGAATTGGCTCCATTGCATTTACCATGTAGTGCATTGGTGCACTGGAACAGCTTCTGGCTTCAGTGAATGAGTTTGTGAGTTTTAGGGGACAGGACGGAATCAGTTTTCTTTTTTTAAATTTGATTTTAATATTGCATAATGGTTCTGAGGGTATTTTTTAACTTGTTTAATGTCTTTGAAGTCATTTAAACAGTACATTTTACATCAGCTAATCCCGAAATTGGTGACATGCTATGGCATGCTGGTGTTCCATGTGCTTTAAACCATTCAATTGCTGAAAGTTATTTAATATAAGACCAGAGGGTAAGAGGAGAGATGCTTGCAGTACTATTTGAAGCAAGGGAAAGACTGATTTCAAGGTGATATGAAGAAATATCTAGGTGGCATGACACTTTATGGAACACATTGACATTGAAACGTAACTGGCCGATGCTGCTGTTTGAAAAGTCATAAGAATTGGCTCCATCCCAGTTCGCATGCAGAGCATTGGTGCACAGGAACAGCTTCTGACTTTAGTGCCTGAGTTAGGGAGTTCTCGTGTACAGTCTGGAGTCAGTTTTCTTTTTTTTTAATTTGATTTTAATATCTCATAATGGTTCTGAGGGTATTTATTTACTTGTTTAATGTCTTTGAAGTCATTTAAACAGTACATTCTGCATCAGATAGTCCTGATATTGGTGACATGCTGTGGCTTGCTGGTGTTCCATGTGCTTTAAAGCATTCAACTGCTGAAAGTTATTTAATATAAGACAAGAGGTTAAGAGGAGTGAAACTTGCAGTACTATTTGAAGCAAGGAAAAGACTGATTTCAAGGTGATATGAATAAATATCTAGGTGGCATGAAACTGTATGGAATACATTGACATTGAAACGTAACTAGCAGATGCTGTTGTTTTAAAAGGTCATAAGAATTGGCTCCATTGCAGCTACAATGAAGACTGTTAGTGTACAGGGACCGCTTCTGACTTCAGTGCAAGAGTTTGGGAGTTCTGGGGTACAGTCTGGAATCAATTTTCTTTTTTTAAAATTTGATTTTAATATCTCATAATGGTTCTGGGGGTATTTCTTTTACTTGTTTAATGTCTTTGAAGTCATTTAAACAGTACATTTTACATCAGCTAGACCTGAGATTGGTGACATGCTGTGGCATGCTGGTGTTCCATGTGCTTTAAAGCATTCAACTGCTGAAAGTTATTTAATATAAGGCAAGAGGCTAAGAGGAGAGAAACTTGCAGTACTATTTGAAGCAAGGAAAAGACTGATTTCAAGGTGATATGAAGAAATATCTAGGTGGCATGAAACTGTATGGAACACATTGACATTGAAATGTAACTAGCAGATGCTGCTGTTTGATAAAGTCATAAGAATTGGCTCCATTGCATTTACCATGTAGTGCATTGGTGCACTGGAACAGCTTCTGGCTTCAGTGAATGAGTTTGTGAGTTCTAGGGGACAGGATGGAATCAGTTTTCTTTTTTTAAATTTGATTTTAATATTGCATAATGGTTCTGAGGGTATTTTTTAACTTGTTTAATGTCTTTGAAGTCATTTAAACAGTACATTTTACATCAGCTAATCCCGAAATTGGTGACATGCTATGGCATGCTGGTGTTCCATGTGCTTTAAACCATTCAATTGCTGAAAGTTATTTAATATAAGACCAGAGGGTAAGAGGAGAGATGCTTGCAGTACTATTTGAAGCAAGGGAAAGACTGATTTCAAGGTGATATGAAGAAATATCTAGGTGGCATGACACTTTATGGAACACATTGACATTGAAACGTAACTGGCCGATGCTGCTGTTTGAAAAGGTCATAAGAATTGGCTCCATCCCAGTTCCCATGCAGAGCATTGGTGCACAGGAACAGCTTCTGACTTTAGTGCCTGAGTTTGGGAGTTCTCGTGTACAGTCGGGAGTCAGTTTTCTTTTTTTTTAATTTGATTTTAATATCTCATAATGGTTCTGAGGGTATTTATTTACTTGTTTAATGTCTTTGAAGTCATTTAAACAGTACATTCTGCATCAGATAGTCCTGATATTGGTGACATGCTGTGGCTTGCTGGTGTTCCATGTGCTTTAAAGCATTCAACTGCTGAAAGTTATTTAATATAAGACAAGAGGTTAAGAGGAGTGAAACTTGCAGTACTATTTGAAGCAAGGAAAAGACTGATTTCAAGGTGATATGAATAAATATCTAGGTGGCATGAAACTGTATGGAATACATTGACATTGAAACGTAACTAGCAGATGCTGTTGTTTTAAAAGGTCATAAGAATTGGCTCCATTGCAGCTCCCATGAAGACTGTTAGTGTACAGGGACCGCTTCTGACTTCAGTGCAAGAGTTTGGGAGTTCTGTGGTACAGTCTGGAATCAATTTTCTTTTTTTAAAATTTGATTTTAATATCTCATAATGGTTCTGGGGGTATTTCTTTTACTTGTTTAATGTCTTTGAAGTCATTTAAACAGTACATTTTACATCAGCTAGACCTGAGATTGGTGACATGCTATGGCATGCTGGTGTTCCATGTGCTTTAAAGCATTCAACTGCTGAAAGTTATTTAATATAAGGCAAGAAGCTAAGAGGAGAGAAACTTGCAGTACTATTTGCAGCAAGGAAAAGACTGATTTCAAGGTGATATGAAGAAATAGGTAGGTGGCATGACAATGTATGGAACACATTGACATTGAAACGTGTCTAGCAGATGCTGCTGTTTGAAAAGGTCATAAGAATTGGCTCCATAGTATTTACCATAAAGAGCATTGGTGCACTGGAACAGCTTCTGACTTCAGTGCTTGAGTTTGGGAGTTCTAGGGGACAGGATGGAATCAGTTTTCTTTTTTTAAAATTTGATTTTAATATCGTATAATGGTTTTGAGGGTATTGTTTAACTTGTTTAATGTCTTTGAAGTCATTTAAACGGTACATTTTACATCAGCTAGTCCCGAAATTTGTGACATGCTATGGCATGCTGGTGTTCCATGTGCTTTAAACCATTCAATTGCTGAAAGTTATTTAATATAGGAGGCAAAGAGGAGAGATGCTTGCAGTACTATTTGAAGCAAGGAACAGACTGATTTCAAGGTGATATGAAGAAATATCTAGGTGGCATGACACTGTATGGAACACATTGACATTGAAACATAACTAGCCGATGCTGCTGTTTGAAAAGGTCATAACAATTGGCACCATCACAGAACCCACGAAGAGCATTGGTGCACAGGAACAGCTTCTGACTTTAGGGCATGAGTTTGGCAGTTCTCGTGTACAGTCTGGAATCAGTTTTCTTTTTTTAAAATTTGATTTTAATATCTCATAATGGTTCTGAGGGTATTTTTTTACTTCTTGAATGTCTTTGAAGTCATTTAAACCGTATATTTTACATCAGCTAGTCTGGAAATTGGTGACATGCTATGGCATGCTGGTGTTCCATGTGCTTTAAACCATTCAATTGTGAAAGTTATTTAATATAAGACAAGAGGCAAAGAGAAGAGAAGCTTGCAGTACTATTTGAAGCAAGGAAAAGATTGACCATTCAATTGCTGAAAGTTATTTAATATAAGACAAGAGGCAAAGAGGAAAGAAGCTTGCAGTACTATTTGAAGCAAGGAAAAAATTGACTTCAAGGTGACATGAAGAAATATCTTGGTGCCATGACACTGTATTGAACACATTGACATTGAAATGTATCTAGCAGATGCTGCTGTTTGAAAAGGTCATAAGAATTGGCTCCATAGTGTTTACCATGAAGAGCATTGGTGCACTGGAACAGCATCTGACTTCAGTGCTTGAGTTTGGGAGTTCTAGGGGACAGTATTGGATCGGTGTTCTTTTTTTTCAAATTTGATTTTAATATGTCATAATGGTTCTGATGGAATTTTTTAACTTGTTGAATGTCTTTGAAGTCATTTAAACTGTATATTTTACATCAGCTAGTCCGGAAATTGGTGACATGCTATGACATGCTGGTGTTCCATGTGCTTTAAACCATTCAATTGCTGAAAGTTATTTAATATAAGGCCAGAGGGTAAGAGGAGAGATGCTTGCAGTACTATTTGAATCAAGGAAAAGACTGATTTCAAGGTAATATGAAGAAATATCTAGGTGGCATGACACTGTATGGATCACATTGACATTGAAATGTAACTAGCAGATGCTGCTGTTTGAAAAGGTCATAAGAATTGGCTCCATTGGAGTTTCCATGAAGAGCATTGGTGTACAGGAACAGCTTCTGACTTCAGTGCAAGAGATTGGGAGTTCTGGGATACAGTCTGGAATCAGTTTTCTTTTTTAAAATTTGATTTTAATATCTCATAATGGTTCTGAGGGTATTTCTTTTACTTGTTTAATGTCTTTGAAGTCATTTAATCAGAACATTTTATGTCAGCTAGACCTGAGATTGGTGACATGCTATGGCATGCTGGTGCTCCGTGTGCTTTAAAGCATTCAACTGCTGAAAGTTATTTAATATAAGACAAGAGGCTAAGAGGAGAGAAACTTGCAGTACTATTTGAAGCAAGGAAAAGACTGATTTCAAGGTGACATGAAGTAATAGCTAGGTGGCATGACAATGTATGGAACACATTGACATTGAAACGTAACTAGTCCATGCAGCTGTTTGAAAAGGTCATAAGAATTGGCTCCATTGCATTTACCCTGTATAGCATTGGTGCAGTGGAACAGCTTCTGACTTCCTTGCATGAGTTTGTGAGTTCTAGGAGATAGGATGGAATCGGTTTTCTTTTTTTTAAATTTGATTTTAACATTGAATAATGGTTCTGAGGGTATTTCTTAACTTGTTTAATGTCTTTGAATTCATTTAAACGGTACATTTTACATCAGCTAGTCCCGAAATTGGTGACATGCTATGGCATGCTGGTGTTCCATGTGCTTTAAACCATTCAATTGCTGAAAGTTATTTAATATAAGACAAGAGGCAAAGAGGAGAGATGCTTGCACTACTATTTGAAGCAAGGAAAAGACTGATTTCAAGGTGATATGAAGAAATATCTAGGTGGCATGACACTGTATGGAACACATTGACATTGAAACGTAACTAGCAGATGCTGCTGTTTGAAAAGGTCATAAGAATTGGCTCCATCGTCAATACCCTGAAGAGCATTAGTACAAAGGAACAGCTTCTGACTTTAGTGCATGAGTTTGGGAGTTCTTGTGTACAGTCTGGAGTCAATTTTCTTTTTTTTAAATTTGATTTTAATATCTCATAATGGTTCTGTGGGTATTTCTTTTACTTGTTTAATGTCTTTGAAGTCATTTAAACAGTACATTTGATGTCAGCTAGACCTGAGATTGGTGACATGCTGTGTCATGCTGGTGCTCCATGTGCTTTAAAGCATTCAACTGCTGAAAGTTATTTAATATAAGGCAAGAGGCTAAGAGGAGAGAAACTTGCAGTACTATTTGAATCAAGGAAAAGACTGATTTCAAGGTGATATGAAGAAATAGCTAGGTGGCATGACAATGTATGGAACACATTGACATTGAAATGTAACCAGCAGATGCTGCCGTTTGAAAGGGTCATAAGAATTTACTCCATGGTAGTGAACTTGAAGAATATTGGTGCACTGTTAACAGTTTCTGCCTTCATTGCATGAGGTTAGGAGTTCTTGGGTACAGTATTGGATCGGTGTTCTTTTTTTTCCAAATTTGATTTTAATATGTCATAATGGTTCTGAGGGTATTTTTTAACTTGTTGAATGTCTTTGAAGTCATTTAAACTGTATATTTTACATAAGCTAGTCTGGAAATTGGTGACATGCTATGGCATGCTGGTGTTCCATGTGCTTTAAACCATTCAATTGCTGAAATTTATTTAATGTAAGACCAGAGGGTAAGAGGAGAGATGCTTGCAGTACTATTTGAAGCAAGGGAAAGACTGATTTCAAGGTGATATGAAGAAATATCTAGGTGGCATGAAACTGTATGGAAAACATTGACATTGAAATGTAACTAGCAGATGCTGCTGTTTGAAAAGGTCATAAGAATTGGCTTCACTGTAGTTCCCATGATGAGCATTGGTGTACAGCATGGGTGCACAACATACGGCCCGCGGGCCAGTTGCGGCCCGCCATGCCCTTTTGACCGGCCCGCGAGGCACAAAGACTTTCCTAATGGAGGGCGGCCCGCGGCCGCCCTCCATTAGGAAAGTCTTTGTTGTCTTCCGGGCCGGTGAAAACACTGGCCCTCATTGGCTCAGCACACACACGCATCACGTCTCTCCTACGAGCCACGTAATGCGTGTGTGCTGCACCAATGGAGGGCCAGCACTACGGCTGGCGTGGTCCATAAGGCTTGATGCCGGAAGGCATTTCAGCCTTGGACCACGCCAGTCGTAGTGCGATTCCAGCGTTCCAGCTTACCTGCCGCTTACCTTCCTGCCTTCCAGCACGTTTCCGGTAAGTGGTCTGTTTGTGTTTGTGTGTCGGGTTTGTTTTGCTTTATGTTTGTGTGTGTATGTTGCATGTTTGTGTGTGTGCTGAGTTGGGGGTGTGGGGGTTTCGGGTCTGTATGGGTGCATGCTGAGTGTGTGTGTGCTGAGTTAGGGGTGGGGGTTTGGAGTTGGGTGGTGGGGGGTTCGGGTCTGTATAGGTGCATGTTTGTGTGTGTGCTGATTTGGGGGGTGGGGGGTTCGGGTCTGTATGGGTGCATGTTTGTGTGTATGCTGAGTTGGGGGTGGGGGGGTTGGGGTCTGTATGGGTGCATGTTTGTGTGTGTGCTGAGTTGCGGGGTGGGGGGTTCGGGTCTGTATGGGTGCATGTTTGTGTGTGTGCTGAGTTGGGGGGTGGGGTGTTCGGGTCTGTATGGGTGCATGTTTGTGTGCTGGGGTGGGGTGTTCAGGTCTGCATGGGTGCATGTTTGTGTGTGTGCTGAGTTGGGGGTGGGGGTTCGGGTCTGTATTGGTGCATGTTTGTGTGTGTGCTGAGTTGGGGGGTTTGGTTGGGGGTGAGGGGGCCATGGGGCATAGTGTTTGATTGGGGGTGAGGGACATGGGGCATAGTGTTTGGTTGGGGGCGAGGGACATGGGGCATAGTGTTTGATTGGGTGTGAGGGACATGGGGCATAGTGTTTGGTTGGGGTGAGGGGGCCATGGGGCATAGTGTTTGTTTGGGTGTAAGGGGGCCATGGGGCATAGTGTTTGGTTGGGGGTGAGGGCGCCATGGGGCATAGTGTTTGGTTGGGGGTGAGGGGCCATGGGCATAGTGTTTGGTTGGGGGTGTGGGGGCCATGGGGCATAGTGTTTGGTTGGGGGTGAGGGGGCCATGGGGCATAGTGTTTGGTTGGGGGTGAGGGACATGGGGCATAGTGTTTGGTTGGGGTGAGGGGGCCATGGGGCATAGTGTATCTAGGGTCAATAAAATATATATAAGTTAATTAAACAGGCGAGATACAATAACTAAATAGAAATAAATTATAACAATGGAAAATGTGTAGTACAAAATGTAAGTTTGAAATGCAAATAAAAATCGTTACCCCTCAAAAACATTCTTTTTCCATGTGTTTAGTACAAATTGGGGGTTTAAAAAGCCTCCTGCCACGCCCCGCCCACCGCCCCGCCCACATTTACTTTTCGGCCCACTATAGCCCTCATGTAAGGTACTTTCGGCCCTCTGTCAAAATCAGTTGTGCACCCCTGGTGTACAGGAACAGCTTCTTACTTCAGTGCAAGAGTTTGGGAGTACTGGGGTACAGTCTGGAATCAGTTTTCTTTTTTAAAATTTGATTTTAATATCTCATAATAGTTCTGAGGGTATTTCTTTTACTTGTTTAATGTCTTTGAAGTCATTTAAACAGTACATTTTATGTCAGCTAGACCTGAGATTGGTGACATGCTGTGGCATGCTGGTGCTCCATGTACTTTAAAGCGTTCAACTGCTGAAAGTTATTTAATATAAGACAAGAGGCTAAGTGGAGAGAAACTTGCAGTACTATTTGAAGCAAGGAAAAGACTGATTTCAAGGTGATATAAAGAAATAGCTAGGTGGCATGACAATGTATGGAACACATTGACATTGAACCGTAACTAGCCAATGCAGCTGTTTGAAAAAGTCATAAGAATTGGCTCCATTGCATTTATCATGAAGAGCATTGGTGCACTGGAAAAGCTTCTGACTTTAGTGCATGAGTTTGTGAGTTCTAGGGGACAGGATGGAATCAGTTTTCTTTTTTTAAAATTTGATTTTAATATTGCATAATGGTTCTGAGGGTATTTTTTAACTTGTTTTATGTCTTTGAATAATTTAAACGGTACATTTTACATCAGCTAATCCCGAAATTGGTGACATGCTATGGCATGCTGGTGTTCCATGTGCTTTAAACCATTCAAATGCTGAAAGTTATTTAATATAAGACAAGAGGCAAAGAGGAGAGAAGCTTGCAGTACTATTTGAATCAAGGAAAAGACTGATTTCAAGGTGACATGAAGAAATATCTTGGTGCTATGACACTGTATGGAACACATTGACATTGAAATGTAACTAGCAAATGCTGCTGTTTGAAAGGGTCATAAGAATTTACTCCAAAGTAGTTACCATGAAGAACATTGGTGCACTGTTAACAGTTTCAGCCGTCATTGCATGATGTTGGGAGTTCTTGGGTACAGTATTGGATTGGTGTTCTTTTTTATCAAATTTGATTTTAATATGTCATAATGTTTCTGAGGGTATTTTTTAACTTGTTGAATGTCTTTGAAGTCATTTAAACTGTATATTTTACATCAGCTAGTCCGGAAATTGGTGACATGCTATGGCATGCTGGTGTTCCATGTGCTTTAAACCATTCAATTGCTGAACGTTATTTAATATAAGACAAGAGGCAAAGAGGAGTGATGCTTGCAGCACTATTTGAAGCAAGGAAAAGACTGATTTCAAGGTGATATGAAGAAATATCTAGGTGGCATGAAACTGTATGGAACACATTGACATTGAAATGTAACTAGCAGATGCTGCTGTTTGAAAAGGTCATAAGAATTGGCTCCATTATAATTCCCAAGAAGAGCATTGGTGTACAGGAACAGCTTCTGACTTCAGTGCAAGTGTGTGGGAGGTCTGGGATCAGTTTTCTTTTTTTAAAATGTGATTTTAATATCGCATAATGGTTCTGAGGGTATTTTTTAACTTGTTTAATGTCTTTGAAGTCATTTAAACGGTACATTTTACATCAGCTAGTCCCGAAATTGGTGACATGCTATGGCATGCTGGTGTTCCATGTGCTTTAAACCATTCAATTGCTGAAAGTTATTTAATATAAGACAAGAGGCAAAGAGGAGAGATGCTTGCAGTACTATTTGAAGCAAGGAAAAGACTGATTTCAAGGTGATATGAAGAAATATCTAGGTGGCACGACACTGTATGGAACAAATTGACATCGAAACGTAACTGGCCGATGCTGCTGTTTGAAAAGGTCATAAGAATTGGCTCCATCCCAGTTCCCATGCAGAGCATTGGTGCACAGGAGCAGCTTATGAGTTTGGGAGTTCTCATGTAAATTCTGGAGTCAATTTTCTTTTTTAAAAATTTGATTTGAATATCTCATAATGGTTCTGAGGGTATTTATTTACTTGTTTAATGTCTTTGAAGTCATTTAAACAGTACATTCTGCGTCAGCTAGTCCTGATATTGGTGACATGCTGTGGCTTGCTGGTGTCCCATGTGCTTTAAAGCATTCAACTGCTGAAAGTTATTTAATATAAGACAAGAGGGTAAGAGGAGTGAAACTTGCAGTACCATTTGAAGCAAGGAAATGACTGATTTCAAGGTGATATGAAGAAATATCTAGGTGGCATGACACTGTATGGTATACATTGACATTGGAACGTAACTAGCAGATGCTGCTGTTTGTAAAGGTCATAAGACTTGGCTCCATCAGAGTTCTCATGAAGAGGATTGGTGTACAGGAACAGCTTCTGACTTCAGTGCAAGTGTTTGGGAGTTCTGGGGTACAGTCTGGAATCAGTTTTCTTTTTTTAAAATTTGATTTTAATATCTCATAATGGTTCTGAGGGTATTTCTTTTACTTGTTTAATGTCTTTGAAGTCATTTAAACAGTACATTTTATGTCAGCTAGACCTGAGATTGGTGACATGCTGTGGCATGCTGGTGCTCCATGTACTTTAAAGCATTCAACTGCTGAAAGTTATTTAATATAAGACAAGAGGATAAGAGGAGATAAACTTGCAGTACTATTTGAAGCAAGGAAAAGACTGATTTCAAGGTGATATAAAGAAATAGCTAGGTGGCATGACAATGTATGGAACACATTGACATTGAACCGTAACTAGCCAATGCAGCTGTTTGAAAAAGTCATAAGAATTGGCTCCATAGTGTTTACCATGAAGAGCATTGGTGCACTGGAACAGCTTCTGACTTCGGTGCTTGAGTTTGGGAGCTCTAGGGGACAGGATGGAATCAGTTTTCTTTTTTTTTAATTTGATTTTAATATCGTATAATGGTTCTAAGGGTATTTTTTAACTTGTTTAATGTCTTTGAAGTCATTTAAATGGTACATTTTACATCAGCTAGTCCCGAAATTGGTGACATGCTATGGCATGCTGGTGTTCCATGTGCTTTAAACCATTCAATTGCTGAAAGTTATTTAATATAAGACAAGAGGCAAAGAGGAGAGATGCTTGCAGTCCTATTTGAAGCAAGGAAAAGACTGATTTCAAGGTGACATGAAGAAATATCTTCGTGCTATGACACTGTATGGAACACATTGACATTGAAATGTAACTAGCAAATGCTGCTGTTTGAAAGGGTCATAAGAATTTACTCCAAAATGGTTACCATGAAGAACATTGGTGCACTGTTAACAGTTTCAGCCGTCATTGCATGATGTTGGGAGTTCTTGGGTACAGTATTGGATCGGTGTTCTTTTTTTCAAATTTGATTTTAATATGTCATAATGGTTCTGAGGGTATTTTTTAACTTGTTGAATGTCATTGAAGTCATTTAAACTGTATATTTTACATCAGCTAGTCCGGAAATTGGTGACATGCTATGGCATGCTGGTGTTCCATGTGCTTTAAACCATTCAATTGCTGAAAGTTATTTAATATAAGACCAGAGGGTAAGAGGAGAGATGCTTGCAGTACTATTTGAAGCAAGGAAAAGACTGATTTCAAGGTGATATGAAGAAATATCTAGTTGGCATGAAACTGTATGGAACACATTGACATTGAAATGTAACTAGCAGATGCTGCTGTTTGCAAAAGTCATTAGAATTGGCTCCATTGTAGGTCCCATGAAGAGCATTGGTGTACAGGAACATCTTCTGACTTCAGTGCAAGAGTTTGGGAGTTCTGGGGTACAGTCTGGAATCAGTTTTCTTTTTTAAAATTTAATTTTAATATCTCATAATGGTTCTGAGGGTATTTATTTTACTTGTTTAATGTCTTCTAAGTCATTTAAACAGTATATTTTATGTCAGCTAGACCTGAGATTGGTGACATGCTGCGGCATGCTGGTGCTCCATGTGCTTTAAAGCTTTCAACTGCTGAAAGTTATTTAATATAAGACAAGAGGCTAAGAGGAGAGAAACTTGCAGTACTATTTGAAGAAAGGAAAAGACTGATTTCAAGGTGATATGACGAAATATCTAGGTGGCATGACAATGTATGGAACACATTGACATTGAACCGTAACTAGCCAATGCAGCTGTTTGAAAAAGTCATAAGAATTGGCTCCATTGCATTTATCATGCAGAGCATTGGTACACAAGAACAGCTTCTAACTTTAGTGCATGAGTTTGGGAGTTCTCGTGTAGTCTGCAGTCAATTTTCTTTTTTTAAAATTTGATTTTAATATCTCATAATGGTTCTGAGGGTATTTCTTTCACTTGTTTAATGTCTTTGAAGTCATTTAAACAGTACATTTTATGTCAGCTAGACCTGAGATTGGTGACATGCTGTGGCATGCTGGTGCTCCATGTGCTTTAAAGCATTCAACTGCTGAAAGTTATTTAATATAAGACAAGAGGCTAAGAGGAGAGAAACTTGCAGTACTATTTGAAGCAAGGAAAAGACTGATTTCAAGGTGATATGAAGAAATATCTAGGTGGCATGAAACTGTATGGAACACATTGACATTGAAATGTAACTAGCAGATGCTGCTGTTTGATAAAGTCATAAGAATTGGCTCCATTGCATTTACCATGTAGTGCATTGGTGCACTGGAACAGCTTCTGGCTTCAGTGAATGAGTTTGTGAGTTTTAGGGTCAGGACGGAATCAGTTTTCTTTTTTTAAATTTGATTTTAATATTGCATAATGGTTCTGAGGGTATTTTTTAACTTGTTTAATGTCTTTGAAGTCACTTAAACAGTACATTTTACATCAGCTAATCCCGAAATTGGTGACATGCTATGGCATGCTGGTGTTCCATGTGCTTTAAACCATTCAATTGCTGATAGTTATTTAATATAAGACCAGAGGGTAAGAGGAGAGATGCTTGCAGTACTATTTGAAGCAAGGGAAAGACTGATTTCAAGGTGATATGAAGAAATATCTAGGTGGCATGACACTTTATGGAACACATTGACATTGAAACGTAACTGGCCGATGCTGCTGTTTGAGAAGGTCATAAGAATTGGCTCCATCCCAGTTCCCATGCAGAGCATTGGTGCACAGGAACAGCTTCTGAGTTTGGGAGTTCTCGTGTACAGTCTGGACTCAGTTTTCTTTTTTTTTAATTTGATTTTAATATCTCATAATGGTTCTGAGGGTATTTATTTACTTGTTTAATGTCTTTGAAGTCATTTAAACAGTACATTCTGCATCAGATAGTCCTGATATTGGTGACATGCTGTGGCTTGCTGGTGTTCCATGTGCTTTAAAGCATTCAACTGCTGAAAGTTATTTAATATAAGACAAGAGGTTAAGAGGAGTGAAACTTGCAGTACTATTTGAAGCAAGGAAAAGACTGATTTCAAGGTGATATGAATAAATATCTAGGTGGCATGACAATGTATGGAACACATTGACATTGAACCGTAACTAGCCAATGCAGCTGTTTGAAAAAGTCATAAGAATTGGCTCCATTGCATTTATCATGAAGAGCATTGGTGCACTGGAAAAGCTTCTGACTTTAGTGCATGAGTTTGTGAGTTCTAGGGGACAGGATGGAATCAGTTTTCTTTTTTTAAAATTTGATTTTAATATTGCATAATGGTTCTGAGGGTATTTTTTAACTTGTTTTATGTCTTTGAATAATTTAAACGGTACATTTTACATCAGCTAATCCCGAAATTGGTGACATGCTATGGCATGCTGGTGTTCCATGTGCTTTAAACCATTCAAATGCTGAAAGTTATTTAATATAAGACAAGAGGCAAAGAGGAGAGAAGCTTGCAGTACTATTTGAATCAAGGAAAAGACTGATTTCAAGGTGACATGAAGAAATATCTTGGTGCTATGACACTGTATGGAACACATTGACATTGAAATGTAACTAGCAAATGCTGCTGTTTGAAAGGGTCATAAGAATTTACTCCAAAGTAGTTACCATGAAGAACATTGGTGCACTGTTAACAGTTTCAGCCGTCATTGCATGATGTTAGGAGTTCTTGGGTACAGTATTGGATTGGTGTTCTTTTTTTTCAAATTTGATTTTAATATCTCATAATGGTTCTGAGGGTATTTCTTTTACTAGTTTAATGTCTTTTAAGTCATTTAAACAGTATATTTTATGTCAGCTAGACCTGAGATTGGTGACATGCTGTAAGACAAGAGGCTAAGAGGTGAGAAACTTGCAGTACTATTTGAAGAAAGGAAAAGACTGATTTCAAGGTGATATGAAGAAATATCTAGGTGGCATGACAATGTATGGAACACATTGACATTGAACCGTAACTAGCCAAAGCAGCTGTTTGAAAAAGTCATAAGAATTGGCTCCATTGCATTTATCATGCAGAGCATTGGTTCACTGGAAAAGATTCTGACTTTAGCACATGATTTTGGGAGTTCTCGTGTACAGTCTGGAGTCAGTTTTCTTTTTTTTAAAATTTGATTTTAATATCTCATAATGGTTCTGAGGGTATTGTTTTACTTGTTTAATGTCTTTGAAGTCATTTAAACTGTATATTTTACATCAGCTAGTCCGGAAATTGGTGACATGCTATGGCATGCTGGGCTCCATGTGCTTTAAAGCATTCAACTGCTGAAAGTTATTTAATATAAGACAAGAGGCAAAGAGGAGAGATGCTTGCACTACTATTTGAAGCAAGGAAAAGACTGATTTCAAGGTGATATGAAGAAATATCTAGGTGGCATGACACTGTATGGAACACATTGACATTGAAACGTAACTAGCAGATGCTGCTGTTTGAAAAGGTCATAAGAATTGGCTCCATCGTAGATACCATGAAGAGCATTAGTACAAAGGAACAGCTTCTGACTTTAGCGCATGAGTTTGGGAGTTCTTGTGTACAGTCTGGAGTCAATTTTCTTTTTTTTAAATTTGATTTTAATATCTCATAATGGTTCTGTGGGTATTTCTTTTACTTGTTTAATGTCTTTGAAGTCATTTAAACAGTACATTTTATGTCAGCTAGACCTGAGATTGGTGACATGCTGTGTCATGCTGGTGCTCCATGTGCTTTAAAGCATTCAACTGCTGAAAGTTATTTAATATAAGGCAAGAGGCTAAGAGGAGAGAAACTTGCAGTACTATTTGAATCAAGGAAAAGACTGCTTTCAAGGTGATATGAAGAAATAGCTAGGTGGCATGACAATGTATGGAACACATTGAAATTGAAATGTAACTAGCAGATGCTGCCGTTTGAAAGGGTCATAAGAATTTACTCCATGGTAGTGAACATGAAGAATATTGGTGCACTGTTAACAGTTTCTGCCTTCATTGCATGAGGTTGGGAGTTTTTGGGTACAGTATTGGATCAGTGTTCTTTTTTTCAAATTTGATTTTAATATGTCATAATGGTTCTGAGGGTATTTTTTAACTTGTTGAATGTCTTTGAAGTCATTTAAACTGTATATTTTACATAAGCTAGTCTGGAAATTGGTGACATGCTATGGCATGCTGGTGTTCCATGTGCTTTAAACCATTCAATTGCTGAAAGTTATTTAATGTAAGACCAGAGGGTAAGAGGAGAGATGCTTGCAGTACTATTTGAAGCAAGGGAAATACTGATTTCAAGGTGATATGAAGAAATATCTAGGTGGCATGAAACTGTATGGAAAACATTGACATTGAAATGTAACTAGCAGATGCTGCTGTTTGAAAAGGTCATAAGAATTGGCTTCACTGTAGTTCCCATGAAGAGCATTGGTGTACAGCATGGGTGCACAACATACGGCCCGCGGGCCAGTTGCGGCCCGCCATGCCCTTTTGACCAGCCCGCGAGGCACAAAGACTTTCCTAATGGAGGGCGGCCCGCGGCCGCCCTCCATTAGGAAAGTCTTTGTTGTCTTCCGGGCCGGTGAAAACACTGGCCCTCATTGGCTCAGCACACACACGCATCACGTCTCTCCTACGAGCCACGTAATGCGTGTGTGCTGCACCAATGGAGGGCCAGCACTACGGCTGGAGTGGTCCATAAGGCTTGATGCCGGAAGGCATTTCAGCCTTGGACCACGCCAGTCGTAGTGCGATTCCAGCGATCCAGCTTACCTGCCGCTTATCTGCCTGCCTTCCAGCACGTTTCCGGTAAGTGGTCTGTTTGTGTTTGTGTGTCGGGTTTGTTTTGCTTTATGTTTGTGTGTGTATGTTGCATGTTTGTGTGTGTGCTGAGTTGGGGGGGTGGGGGGTTCGGGTCTGTATGGGTGCATGCTGAGTGTGTGTGTGCTGAGTTAGGGGTGGGGGTTTGGAGTTGGGTGGTGGGGGGTTCGGGTCTGTATGGGTGCATGTTTGTGTGTGTGCTGATTTGGGGGGTGGGGGGTTCGGGTCTGTATGGGTGCATGTTTGTGTGTGTGCTGAGTTGGGGGTGGGGGGTTGGGGTCTGTATGGGTGCATGTTTGTGTGTGTGCTGAGTTGCGGGGTGGGGGGTTCGGGTCTGTATGGGTGCATGTTTGTGTGTGTGCTGAGTTGGGGGTGGGGTGTTCGGGTCTGTATGGGTGCATGTTTGTGTGCTGGGGTGGGGTGTTCAGGTCTGTATGGGTGCATGTTTGTGTGTGTGCTGAGTTGGGGGTGGGGGTTCGGGTCTGTATTGGTGCATGTTTGTGTGTGTGCTGAGTTGGGGGGTTTGGTTGGGGGTGAGGGGGCCATGGGGCATAGTGTTTGATTGGGGGTGAGGGACATGGGGCATAGTGTTTGGTTGGGGGCGAGGGACATGGGGCATAGTGTTTGGTTGGGGGTAAGGGGGCCATGGGGCATAGTGTTTGGTTGGGGGTGAGGGCGCCATGGGGCAGAGTGTTTGGTTGGGGGTGAGGGGGCCATGGGCATAGTTTTGGTTGGGGGTGAGGGGGCCATGGGGCATAGTGTTTGGTTGGGGGTGAGGGGGCCATGGGGCATAGTGTTTGGTTGGGGGTGAGGGACATGGGGCATAGTGTTTGGTTGGGATGAGGGGGCCATGGGGCATAGTGTATCTAGGGTCAATAAAATATATATAAGTTAATTAAACAGGCGAGATACAATAACTAAATAGAAATAAATTATAACAATGGAAAATGTGTAGTACAAAATGTAAGTTTGAAATGCAAATAAAAATCGTTACCCCTCAAAAACATTCTTTTTCCATGTGTTTAGTACAAATTGGGGGTTTAAAAAGCCTCCTGCCACGCCACGCCTACCGCCCCGCCCACATTTACTTTTCGGCCCAATATAGCCCTCATGTAAGGTACTTTCGGCCCTCTGTCAAAATCAGTTGTGCACCCCTGGTGTACAGGAACAGCTTCTTACTTCAGTGCAAGAGTTTGGGAGTACTGGGGTACAGTCTGGAATCAGTTTTCTTTTTTAAAATTTGATTTTAATATCTCATAATAGTTCTGAGGGTATTTCTTTTACTTGTTTAATGTCTTTGAAGTCATTTAAACAGTACATTTTATGTCAGCTAGACCTGAGATTGGTGACATGCTGTGGCATGCTGGTGCTCCATGTGCTTTAAAGCGTTCAACTGCTGAAAGTTATTTAACATAAGACAAGAGGCTAAGTGGAGAGAAACTTGCAGTACTATTTGAAGCAAGGAAAAGACTGATTTCAAGGTGATATAAAGAAATAGCTAGGTGGCATGACAATGTATGGAACACATTGACATTGAACCGTAACTAGCCAATGCAACTGTTTGAAAAAGTCATAAGAATTGGCTCCATTGCATTTGTCATGAAGAGCATTGGTGCACTGGAAAAGCTTCTGACTTTAGTGCATGAGTTTGTGAGTTCTAGGGGACAGGATGGAATCAGTTTTCTTTTTTTAAAATTTGATTTTAATATTGCATAATGGTTCTGAGGGTATTTTTTAACTTGTTTTATGTCGTTGAATAATTTAAACGGTACATTTTACATCAGCTAATCCCGAAATTGGTGACATGCTATGGCATGCTGGTGTTCCATGTGCTTTAAACCATTCAATTGCTGAAAGTTATTTAATATAAGACAAGAGGCAAAGAGGAGAGAAGCTTGCAGTACTATTTGAATCAAGGAAAAGACTGATTTCAAGGTGACATGAAGAAATATCTTGGTGCTATGACACTGTATGGAACACATTGACATTGAAATGTAACTAGCAAATGCTGCTGTTTGAAAGGGTCATAAGAATTTACTCCAAAGTAGTTACCATGAAGAACATTGGTGCACTGTTAACAGTTTCAGCCGTCATTGCATGATGTTGGGAGTTCTTGGGTACAGTATTGGATTGGTGTTCTTTTTTTTCAAATTTGATTTTAATATGTCATAATGTTTCTGAGGGTATTTTATAACTTGTTGAATGTCTTTGAAGTCATTTAAACTGTATAATTTACATCAGCTAGTCCGGAAATTGGTGACATGCTATGGCATGCTGGTGTTCCATGTGCTTTAAACCATTCAATTGCTGAACGTTATTTAATATAAGACAAGAGGCAAAGAGGAGAGATGCTTGCAGCACTATTTGAAGCAAGGAAAAGACTGATTTCAAGGTGATATGAAGAAATATCTAGGTGGCATGAAACTGTATGGAACACATTGACATTGAAATGTAACTAGCAGATGCTGCTGTTTGAAAAGGTCATAAGAATTGGCTCCATTATAATTCCCAAGAAGAGCATTGGTGTACAGGAACAGCTTCTGATTTCAGTGCAAGTGTGTGGGAGGTCTGGGATCAGTTTTCTTTTTTTAAAATGTGATTTTAATATCGCATAATGGTTCTGAGGGTATTTTTTAACTTGTTTAATGTCTTTGAAGTCATTTAAACGGTACATTTTACATCAGCTAGTCCCGAAATTGGTGACATGCTATGGCATGCTGGTGTTCCATGTGCTTTAAACCATTCAATTGCTGAAAGTTATTTAATATAAGACAAGAGGCAAAGAGGAGAGATGCTTGCAGTACTATTTGAAGCAAGGAAAAGACTGATTTCAAGGTGATATGAAGAAATATCTAGGTGGCATGACACTGTATGGAACAAATTGACATTGAAACGTAACTGGCCGATGCTGCTGTTTGAAAAGGTCATAAGAATTGGCTCCATCCCAGTTCCCATGCAGAGCATTGGTGCGCAGGAGCAGCTTCTGACTTTAGTGCATGAGTTTGGGAGTTCTCATGTACAGACTGGAGTCAATTTTCTTTTTTAAAAATTTGATTTTAATATCTCATAATGGTTCTGAGGGTATTTATTTACTTGTTTAATGTCTTTGAAGACATTTAAACAGTACATTCTGCGTCAGCTAGTCCTGATATTGGTGACATGCTGTGGCTTCCTGGTGTTCCATGTGCTTTAAAGCATTCAACTGCTGAAAGTTATTTAATATAAGACAAGAGGGTAAGAGGAGTGAAACTTGCAGTACCATTTGAAGCAAGGAAAAGACTGATTTCAAGGTGATATGAAGAAATATCTAGGTGGCATGACACTGTATGGAATACATTGACATTGAAACGTAACTATCAGATGCTGCTCTTTGAAAAGGTCATAAGACTTGGCTCCATCGTAGTTCTCATGAAGAGCATTGGTGTGCAGGAACAGCTTCTGACTTCAGTGCAAGTGTTTGGGAGTTCTGGGGTACAGTCTGGAATCAATTTTCTTTTTTTAAAATTTGATTTTAATATCTCATAATGGTTCTGAGGGTATTTCTTTTACTTGTTTAATGTCTTTGAAGTCATTTAAACAGTACATTTTACGTCAGCTAGACATGAGATTGGTGACATGCTGTGGCATGCTGGTGTTCCATGTGCTTTAAAGCATTCAACTGCTGAAAGTTATTTAATATAAGGCAAGAGGCTAAGAGGAGAGAAACCTGCAGTACTATTTGAAGCAAGGAAAAGACTGATTTCACGGTGATATGAAGAAATAGCTAGGTGGCATGACAATGTATGGAACACATTGACATTGAAACGTATCAGGCAGATGCTGCTGTTTGAAAAGGTCATAAGAATTGGCTCCATAGTATTTACCATGAAGAGCATTGGTGCACTGGAAGAGCTTCTGACTTCAGTGCTTTAGTTTGGGAGTTCTAGGAGACAGGATGGAATCAGTTTTCTTTTTTTTTAATTTGATTTTAATATCGTATAATAGTTCTGAGGGTATTTTTTAACTTGTTTAATGTCTTTGAAGTCATTTAAACGGTACATTTTACATCAGCTAGTCCCGAAATTGGTGACATGCTATGGCATGCTGGTGTTCCATGTGCTTTAAGCCATTCAATTGCTGAAAGTTATTTAATATAAGACAAGAGGCAAAGAGGAGAGATGCTTGCAGCACTATTTGAAGCAAGGAAAAGACTGATTTCAAGGTGATATGAAGAAATATCTTGGTGCTATGACACTGTATGGAACACATTGACATTGAAATGTAACTAGCAAATGCTGCTGTTTGAAAGGGTCATAAGAATTTACTCCAAAATAGTTACCATGAAGAACATTGGTGCACTGTTAACAGTTTCAGCCTTCATTGCATGATGTTGGGAGTTCTTGGGTACAGTATTGGATCAGTGTTCTTTTTTTTCAAATTTGATTTTAATATGTCATAATGGTTCTGAGGGTATTTTTTAACTTGTTGAATGTCTTTGAAGTCATTTAAACTGTATATTTTACATCAGCTAGTCCGGAAATTGGTGACATGCTATGGCATGCTGGTGTTCCATGTGCTTTAAACCATTCAATTGCTGAAAGTTATTTAATATAAGACCAGAGGGTAAGAGGAGAGATGCTTGCAGAACTATTTGAAGCAAGGAAAAGACTGATTTCAAGGTGATATGAAGAAATATCTAGGTGGCATGACACTGTATGGAACAAATTGACATTGAAACGTAACTGGCCGATGCTGCTGTTTGAAAAGGTCATAAGAATTGGCTCCATTCCAGTTCCCATGCGGAGCATTGGTGCACAGGAGCAGCTTCTGACTTCAGTGCATGAGTTTGGGAGTTCTCGTGTACAGTCTGGAGTCAATTTTCCTTTTTAAAAATTTGATTTTAATATCTCATAATGGTTCTGAGGGTATTTATTTACTTGTTTAATGTCTTTGAAGTCATTTAAACAGTACATTCTGCGTCAGCTAGAACTGATATTGGTGACATGCTGTGGCTTGCTGGTGTTCCATGTGCTTTAAAGCATTCAACTGCTGAAAGTTATTTAATATAAGACAAGAGGGTAAGAGGAGTGAATCTTGCAGTACCATTTGAAGCAAGGAAAAGACTGATTTCAAGGTGGTATGAAGAAATATCTAGGTGGCATGACACTGTATGGAATACATTGACATTGAAACTTAACTAGCAGATGCTGCTGTTTGAAAAGGTCATAAGAATTGGCTCCATTGCAGCTCCCATGAAGACCGTTGGTGTACAGGAACAGCTTTTGACTTCAGTGCAAGAGATTGGCAGTTCTCGTGTACAATCTGGAGTGAGTTTTCTTTTTTTTAAAATTTGATTTTAATATCTCACAATGGTTCTGAGGGTATTTCTTTTACTTGTTTAATGTCTTTGAAGTCATTTAAACAGTACATTTTACGTCAGCTAGACCTGAGATTGGTGACATGCTGTGGCATGCTGGTGTTCCATGTGCTTTAAAGCATTCAACTGCTGAAAGTTATTTAAAATAAGACAAGAGGATAAGAGGAGATAAACTTGCAGTACTATTTGAAGCAAGGAAAAGACTGATTTCGAGGTGATATGAAGAAATAGCTAGGTGGCATGACAATGTATGGAACACATTGACATTGAAACGTATCAGGCAGATGCTGCTGTTTGAAAAGGTCATAAGAATTGGCTCCATAGTATTTACCATGAAGAGCATTGGTGCACTGGAACAGCTTCTGACTTCGGTGCTTGAGTTTGGGAGCTCTAGGGGACAGGATGGAATCAGTTTTCTTTTTTTTAAATTTAATTTTAATATCGTATAATGGTTCTAAGGGTATTTTTTAACTTGTTTAATGTCTTTGAAGTCATTTAAATGGTACATTTTACATCAGCTAGTCCCGAAATTGGTGACATGCTATGGCATGCTGGTGTTCCATGTGCTTTAAACCATTCAATTGCTGAAAGTTATTTAATATAAGACAAGAGGCAAAGAGGAGAGATGCTTGCAGTCCTATTTGAAGCAAGGAAAAGACTGATTTCAAGGTGACATGAAGAAATATCTTGGTGCTATGACACTGTATGGAACACATTGACATTGAAATGTAACTAGCAAATGCTGCTGTTTGAAAGGGTCATAAGAATTTACTCCAAAATAGTTACTATGAAGAACATTGGTGCACTGTTAACAGTTTCAGCCGTCATTGCATGATGTTGGGAGTTCTTGGGTACAGTATTGGATCGGTGTTCTTTTTTTTCAAATTTGATTTTAATATGTCATAATGGTTCTGAGGGTATTTTTTAACTTGTTGAATGTCATTGAAGTCATTTAAACTGTATATTGTACATCAGCTAGTCCGGAAATTGGTGACATGCTATGGCATGCTGGTGTTCCATGTGCTTTAAACCATTCAATTGCTGAAAGTTATTTAATATAAGACCAGAGCGTAAGAGGAGAGATGCTTGCAGTACTATTTGAAGCAAGGAAAAGACTGATTTCAAGGTGATATGAAGAAATATCTAGTTGGCATGAAACTGTATGGAACACATTGACATTGAAATGTAACTAGCAGATGCTGCTGTTTGCAGAAGTCATTAGAATTGGCTCCATTGTAGGTCCCATGAAGAGCATTGGTGTACAGGAACATCTTCTGACTTCAGTGCAAGAGTTTGGGAGTTCTGGGGTACAGTCTGGAGTTTTCTTTTTTAAAATTTAATTTTAATATCTCATAATGGTTCTGAGGGTATTTATTTTACTTGTTTAATGTCTTCTAAGTCATTTAAACAGTATATTTTATGTCAGCTAGACCTGAGATTGGTGACATGCTGCGGCATGCTGGTGCTCCATGTGCTTTAAAGCTTTCAACTGCTGAAAGTTATTTAATATAAGACAAGAGGCTAAGAGGAGAGAAACTTGCAGTACTATTTGAAGAAAGGAAAAGACTGATTTCAAGGTGATATGAAGAAATATCTAGGTGGCATGACAATGTATGGAACACATTGACATTGAACCGTAACTAGCCAATGCAGCTGTTTGAAAAAGTCATAAGAATTGGCTCCATTGCATTTATCATGCAGAGCATTGGTACACAAGAACAGCTTCTAACTTTAGTGCATGAGTTTGGGAGTTCTCGTGTAGTCTGCAGTCAATTTTCTTTTTTTAAAATTTGATTTTAATATCTCATAATGGTTCTGAGGGTATTTCTTTCACTTGTTTAATGTCTTTGAAGTCATTTAAACAGTACATTTTATGTCAGCTAGAGCTGAGATTGGTGACATGCTGCGGCATGCTGGTGCTCCATGTGCTTTAAAGCTTTCAACTGCTGAAAGTTATTTAATATAAGACAAGAGGCTAAGAGGAGAGAAACTTGCAGTACTATTTGAAGAAAGGAAAAGACTGATTTCAAGGTGACATGAAGAAATAGCTAGGTGGCATGACACTGTATGGAACACATTGACATTGAAACGTAACTAGCCGATGCTGCTGTTTGAAAAGGTCATGAGAATTGGCTCCATTGCATTTCACATGAAGAGCAATGGTGCACAGGAACAGCTTCTGACTTTAGTGCATGAGTGTGGGAGTTCTCGTGTACAGTCTGGGGTCAGTTTTCTTTTTTTAAATTTGATTTTAATATCTCATAATGGTTCTGAGGGTATTTTTTTACTTGTTTAATGTCTTTGAAGTCATTTAAACAGTACCTTCTGCTTCAGCTAGTCCTGAGATTGGTGACATGCTGTGGCTTGCTGGAGTTCCATGTGCTTTAAAGCATTCAACTGCTGAAAGTTATTTAATATAAGGCAAGAGGTTAAGAGGAGAGAAACTTGCAGTACTATTTGAAGCAAGGAAAAGACTGATTTCAAGGTGATATGAAGAAATATCTAGGTGGCATGACACTATATGGAACACATTGACATTGAAACATATCTAGCAGATGCTGCTGTTCGAATAGGTCATAAGAATTGGCTCCACAGCATTTACCATGAAGAGCATTGGTGCACTGGAACAGCTTCTGACTTCAGTGCTTGAGTTTGGGAGTTCTAGGGGACAGGATGGAATCAGTTTTCTTTTTTAAAAATTTGATTTTAATATCGTATAATGGTTCTGAGGGTATTTTTTAACTTGTTTAATGTCTTTGAAGTCATTTAAACGGTACATTTTACATCAGCTAGTCCGGAAATTGGTGACATGCTATGGCATGCTGGTGTTCCATGTGCTTTAAACCATTCAATTGCTGAAAGTCATTTAATATAAGACAAGAGGCAAAGAGGATAGATGCTTGCAGTACTATTTGAAGCAAGGAAAAGACTGATTTCAAGGTGACATGAAGAAATATCTTGGTTCCATGACACTGTATGGAACACATTGACATTGAAATGTAACTAGCAGATGCTGCTGTTTGAAAGGGTCATAAGAATTTACTCCATAGTAGTTACCATGAAGAACATTGGTGCACTGTTAACAGTTTCAGCCTTCATTGCATGATGTTGGGAGTTCTTGGGTTCAGTATTGGATCGGTGTTCAAATTTGATTTTAATATGTCATAATGGTTCTGAGGGTATTTTTTAACTTGTTGAATGTCTTTGAAGTCATTTAAACTGTATATTTTACATCAGCTAGTCTGGAAATTGGTGACATGCTATGGCATGCAGGTGTTCCATGTGCTTTAAACCATTCAATTTCTGAAAGTTATTTAATATAAGACCAGATGGTAAGAGGAGAGATGCTTACAGTACTATTTGAAGCAAGGAAAAGACTGATTTCAAGGTGATATGAAGAAATATCTAGGTGGCATGAAACTGTATGGAACACATTGACATTGAAATGTAACTAGCAGATGCTGCTGTTTGAAAAGGTCATAAGAATTGGCTCCATTGTAGTTCCCATGAAGAGCATTGGTGTACAGGAACAGGTTCTGACTTCAGTGCAAGAGTTTGGGAGTTCTGGGGTACAGTCTTGAATCAGTTTTCTTTTTTAAAATTCGATTTTAATATCTCATAATGATTCTGAGGGTATTTCATTTACTTGTTTAATGTCTTTTAAGTCATTTAAACAGTACATTTTATGTCAGCTAGACCTGAGATTGGTGACATGCTGTGGCATGCTGGTGCTCCATGTGCTTTAAAGCTTTCAACAGCTGAAAGTTTTTTAATATAAGAAAAGAGGCTAAGAGGAGAGAAACTTTCAGTACTATTTGAAGCAAGGAAAAGACTGATTTCAAGGTGATATGAAGAAATATCTAGGTGGCATGACAATGTATGGAACACATTGCCATTGAACCGTAACTAGACAATGCAGCTGTTTGAAAAAGTCATAAGAATTGGCTCCATAGCATTTATCATGAAGAGCATTGGTGCACTGGAAAAGCTTCTGACTTTTGCGCATGATTTTGGGAGTTCTCGTGAACAGTCTGGAATAAGTTTTCTTTTTTTAAATTTGATTTTAATATCTCATAATGGTTCTGGGGGTATTTTTTTACTTGTTTAATGTCTTTGAAGTCATTAAATCAGTACATTTTATGTCAGCTAGACCTGAGATTGGTGACATGCTATGGCATGCTGGTGCTCCATGTGCTTTAAAGCATTCAACTGCTGAAAGTTATTTAATATAAGACAAGAGGCTAAGAGGAGAGAAACTTGCAGTACTATTTGAAGCAAGGAAAAGACTGATTTCAAGGTGATATGAAGAAATAGCTAGGTGGCATGACAATGTATGGAACACATTGACATTGAAACGTAACTGGCCGATGCTGCTGTTTGAAAAGGTCATAAGAATTGGCTCCATTGCATTTCACATGAAGAGCAATGGTGCACAGGAACAGCTTCTGACTTGAGGGCATGAGTTTGTGAGTTCTCGTGTACAGTCTGGAGTCAGTTTTCTTTTTTAAAAATGTGATTTTAATATCGCATAATGGTTCTGAGGGTATTTTTAAACTTGTTTAATGTCTTTGAAGTCATTTAAACGGTACATTTTACATCAGCTAGTCCCGAAATTGGTGACATGCTATGGCATGCTGGTGTTCCATGTGCTTTAAACCATTCAATTGCTGAAAGTTATTTAATATAAGACAAGAGGCAAAGAGGAGAGATGCTTGCAGTACTATTTGAAGCAAGGAAAAGACTGATTTCAAGGTGATATGAAGAAATATCTAGGTGGCATGACACTGTATGGAACAAATTGACATTGAAACGTAACTGGCCGATGCTGCTGTTTGAAAAGGTCATAAGAATTGGCTCCATCCCAATTCCCATGCAGAGCATTGGTGCACAGGAGCAGCTTATGAGTTTGGGAGTTCTCGTGTACAGTCTGGAGTCAATTTTCTTTTTTAAAAATTTGATTTTAATATCTCATAATGGTTCTGGGGGTATTTATTTACTTGTTTAATGTCTTTGAAGTCATTTAAACAGTACATTCTGCGTCAGCTAGTCCTGATATTGGTGACATGCTGTGGCTTGCTGGTGTTCCATGTGCTTTAAAGCATTGAACTGCTGAAAGTTATTTAATATAAGACAAGAGGGTAAGAGGAGCGAAACTTGCAGTACCATTTGAAGCAAGGAAAAGACTGATTTCAAGGTGATATGAAGAAATATCTAGGTGGCATGAAACTGTATGGAACACATTGACATTGAAATGTAACTAGCAGATGCTGCTGTTTGAAAAGGTCATAAGACTTGGCTCCATCGTAGTTCTCATGAAGAGCATTGGTGTACAGGAACAGCTTCTGACTTCAGTACAAGTGTTTGGGAGTTCTTGGGTACAGTCTGGAATCAGTTTTCTTTTTTTAAATTTGATTTTAATATCTCATAATGGTTCTGAGGGTATTTCTTTTTCTTGTTTAATGTCTTTGAAGTCATTTAAACAGTACATTTTACGTCAGCTAGACCTGAGATTGGTGACATGCTGTGGCATGCTGGTGTTCCATGTGCTTTAAAGCATTCAACTGCTGAAAGTTATTTAATATAAGGCAAGAGACTAAGAGGAGAGAAACCTGCAGTACTATTTGAAGCAAGGAAAAGACTGATTTCAAGGTGATATGAAGAAATAGCTAGGTGGCATGACAATGTATGGAACACATTGACATTGAAACGTATCAGGCAGATGCTGCTGTTTGAAAAGGTCATAAGAATTGGCTCCATACTATTCACCATGAAGAGCATTGGTGCACTGGAACAGCTTCTGACTCCAGTGTAAGAGTTTGGGAATTCTAGGGGACAGGATGGAATCAGTATTCTTTTTTTCAAATTTGATTTTAATATCGCATAATGGTTTCAGGGTATTTTTTAACTTGTTTAATGTCTTTGAAGTCATTTAAACGGTACATTTTACATCAGCTAGTCCCGAAATTGGTGACATGCTATGGCATGCTGGTGTTCCATGTGCTTTAAACCATTCAATTGCTGAAAGTTATTTAATATAAGACAAGAGGCAAAGAGGAGAGATGCTTGCAGTCCTATTTGAAGCAAGGAAAAGACTGATTTCAAGGTGACATGAAGAAATATCTTAGTGCTATGACACTGTATGGAACACATTGACATTGAAATGTAACTAGCAAATGCTGCTGTTTGAAAGGGTCATAAGAATTTACTCCAAAGTAGTTACCATGAAGAACATTGGTGCACTGTTAACAGTTTCAGCCGTCATTGCATGATGTTGGGAGTTCTTGGGTACAGTATTGGATCGGTGTTCTTTTCTTTCAAATTTGATTTTAATATGTCATAATGGTTCTGAGGGTATTTTTTAACTTGTTGAATGTCTTTGAAGTCATTTAAACTGTATATTTTACATCAGCTAGTCCGGAAATTGGTGACATGCTATGGCATGCTGGTGTTCCATGTGCTTTAAACCATTCAATTGCTGAAAGTTATTTAATATAAGACCAGAGGGTAAGAGGAGAGATGCTTGCAGTACTATTTGAAGCAAGGAAAAGACTGATTTCAAGGTGATATGAAGAAATATCTAGGTGGCATGAAACTGTATGGAACACATTGACATTGAAATGTAACTAGCAGATGCTGCTGTTTGAAAAGGTCATAAGAATTGGCTCCATTGTAGTTCCCATGAAGAGCATTGGTGTACAGGAACAGCTTCTGACTTCAGTGCAAGAGTTTGGGAGTTCTGGGGTACAGTCTGGAATCGGTTTTCTTTTTTTTAAATTTGATTTTAATATCTCATAATGGTTCTGAGGGTATTTTTTTACTTGTTTAATGTATTCGAAGTCATTTAAACTGTATATTTTACATCAGCTAGTCCGGAAATTGGTGACATGCTATGGCATGCTGGGCTCCATGTGCTTTAAAGCATTCAACTGCTGAAAGTTATTTAATATAAGACAAGAGGCTAAGAGGAGAGAAACTTGCAGTACTATTTGAAGCAAGGAAAAGACTGATTTCAAGGTGACATGAAGAAATAGCTAGGTGGCATGACACTTTATGGAACACATTGACATTGAAACGTAACTAGCCGATGCTGCTGTTTGAAAAGGTCATGAGAATTGGCTCCATTGCATTTCACATGAAGAGCAATGGTGCACAGAAACAGCTTCTGACTTTAGGGCATGAGTTTGGGAGTTCTTGTGTACAGTCTGGAGTCAGTTTTCTTTTTTTTAAATTTGATTTTAATATCTCATAATGTTTCTGAGGGTATTTTTTTACTTGTTTAATGTCTTTGAAGTCATTTAAACAGTACATTCTGCGTCAGCTAGTCCTGAGATTGGTGAAATGCTGTGGCTTGCTGGTGTTCCATGTGCTTTAAAGCATTCAACTGCTGAAAGTTATTTAATATAAAACAAGAGGGTAAGAGGAGAGAATCTTGAAGTACTATTTGAAGCAAGGAAAAGAATGATTTCAAGGTGATATGAAGAAATATCTAGGTGGCATGACACTATATGGTACACAATGACATTGAAACGTATCTAGCAGATGCTGCTGTTTGAAAAGGTCATAAGAATTGGCTCCACAGCTTTAACCATGAAGAGCATTGGTGCACTGGAACAGCTTCTGACTTCAGTGCATGAGTTTGGGAGTTCTAGGGGTTAGGATGGAATCAGGTTTCTTTTTTTAAAATTTGATTTTAACATCGTATAATGGTTCTGAGGGTATTTTTTAACTTGTTTAATGTCTTTGAAGTCATTTAAATGGTACATTTTACCTCAGCTAGTCCCGAAATTGGTGACATGCTATGGCATGCTGGTGTTCCATGTGCTTTAAATCATTCAATTGCTGAAAGTTATTTAATATAAGACAAGAGGCAAAGAGGAGAGATGCTTGCAGTACTATTTGAAGCAAGGAAAAGACTGATTTCAAGGTGACATGAAGAAATATCTTGGTTCCATGACACTGTATGGAACACATTGACATTGAAATGTAACTAGCAGATGCTAGTGCTAGTGAATATTGGTGCACTGTTAACAGTTTCAGCCTTCATTGCATGATGTTGGTAGTTCTTGGGTACAGTATTGGATCGGTGTTCTTTTTTTTCAAATTTGATTTTAATATGTCATAATGGTTCTGAGGGTATTTTTTAACTTGTTGAATGTCTTTGAAGTCATTTAAACTGTATATTTTACATCCGCTATTCCGGAAATTGGTGACATGCTATGGCATGCAGGTGTTCCATGTGCTTTAAACCATTCAATTGCTGAAAGTTATTTAATATAGGACCAGATGGTAAGAGGAGAGATGCTTGCAGTACTATTTGAAGCAAGGAAAAGACTGATTTCAAGGTGATATGAAGAAATATCTAGGTGGCATGACACTGTATGGAACACATTGACATTGAAACTTAACTAGCCGATGCTGCTGTTTGAAAAGGTCATAAGAATTGGCTCCATCGCAGATCCCATAAAGAGCATTGGTACACAAGAACAGCTTCTGACTTGAGTGCATGAGTTTGGGAGTTCGCGTGTAGTCTGGAGTCAATTTTCTTTTTTTTAAATTTGATTTTAATATCTCATAATGGTTCTGAGTGTATTTCTTTCACTTGTTTAATGTCTTTGAAGTCATTTAAACAGTACATTTTATGTCAGCTAGACCTGAGATTGGTGACATGCTGTGGCATGCTGGTGCTCCATGTGCTTTAAAGCATTCAACTGCTGAAAGTTATTTAATATAAGACAAGAGGCTAAGAGGAGAGAAACTTGCAGTACTATTTGAAGCAAGGAAAAGACTGATTTCAAGGTGATATGAAGAAATAGCTAGGTTGCATGGCAATGTAGGGAACACATTGACATTGAAATGTAACTAGCCGATGCAGCTGTTTGAAAAAGTCATAAGAATTGGCTCCATTGCATTTACCATGTAGTGCATTGGTGCACTGGAACAGCTTCTGACTTCAGTGTATGAGTTTGTGAGTTCTAGGGGACAGGATGGACTCAGTTTTCTTTTTTTAAATTTGATTTTAATATTGCATAATGGTTCTGAGGGTTTTTTTTAACTTGTTTAATGTCTTTGAAGTCATTTAAACAGTACATTTTACATCAGCTAATCCCGAATTTGTTGACATGCTATGGCATGCTGGTGTTCCATGTGCTTTAAACCATTCAATTGCTGAAAGTTATTTAATATAAGACGCGGCAAAGAGGAGAGAAGCTTGCAGTACTATTTGAATCAAGGAAAAGACTGATTTCAAGGTGACATGAAGAAATATCTTGGTGCCATGACACTGTATGGAACACATTGACATTGAAATGTAACTAGCAGATGCTGCTGTTTGAAAGGGTCATAAGAATTTACTCCATAGTAGTTACCATGAAGAACATTGGTGCACTGTTAACAGTTTCAGCCTTCATTGCATGAGGTTGGGAGATCTTGGGTACAGTATTGGATCAGTGTTGTTTTTTTTCAAATTTGATTATAATATGCTAGAATGGTTCTGAGGGTATTTTTTAACTTGTTGAATGTCTTTGAAGTCATTTAAACTGTATATTTTACATCAGCTAGTCCGGAAATTGGTGACATGCTATGGCATGCTGGTGTTCCATGTGCTTTAAACCATTCAATTGCTGAAAGTTATTTAATATAAGACCAGAGGGTAAGAGGAGAGATGCTTGCAGTACTATTTGAAGCAAGGGAAAGACTGATTTCAAGGTGATATGAAGAAATATCTAGGTGGCATGAAACTGTATGGAACACATTGACATTGAAATGTAACTAGGAGATGCTGCTGTTTGAAAAAGTCATAAGAATTGGCTCCATGCCATTTACCATGAAGTGCATTGGTGCACTGGAACAGCTTCTGGTTTCAGTGCATGAGTATGTGAGTTCTAGGGGACAGGATGGAATCAGTTTTCTTTTTTTAAATTTGATTTTAGTATTGCATAATGGTTCTGAGGGTATTTTTTAACTTGTTTAATGTCTTTGAAGTCATTTAAACAGTACATTTTACATCAGCTAATCCCGAAATTGGTGACATGCTATGGCATGCTGGTGTTCCATGTGCTTTAAACCATTCAATTGCTGAAAGTTATTTAATATAAGACAAGAGGCAAAGATGAGATATGCTTGCAGTACTATTTGAAGCAAGGAAAAGACTGATTTCAAGGTGATATGAAGAAATATCTAGGTGGCATGACACTGTATGGAACACATCGACATTGAAACGTAACTAGCAGATGCTGCTGTTTGAAAAGGTAATAAGAATTGGCTCCATTGCAGTTCCTATGAAGAGCATTGGTGTATAGGAACAGCTTCTGACTTTAGTGCAAGAGTTTAGGAGTTCTGGGGTACAGTCTGGAGTCAGTTTTCTTTTTTTAAAATGTGATTTTAATATCGCATAATGGTTCTGAGGGTATTTTTTAACTTGTTTAATGTCTTTGAAGTCATTTAAACGGTACATTTTACATCAGCTAGTCCCGAAATTGGTGACATGCTATGGCCTGCTGGTGTTCCATGTGCTTTAAACCATTCAATTGCTGAAAGTTATTTAATATAAGACATGAGGCAAAGAGGAGAGATGCTTGCAGTACTATTTGAAGCAAGGGAAATACTGATTTCAAGGTGATATGAAGAAATATCTAGGTGGCATGACACTGTATGGAACAAATTGACATTGAAACGTAACTGGCCGATGCTGCTGTTTGAAAAGGTCATAAGAATTGGCTCCATCCCAGTTCCCATGCAGAGCATTGGTGCACAGGAACAGCTTCTGACTTTAGTGCATGAGTTTGGGAGTTCTCGTGTACAGTCTGGAGTCAGTTTTCTTTTTTTTAAATTTGATTTTAATATCTCATAATGGTTCTGAGGGTATTTATTTACTTGTTTAATGTCTTTGAAGTCATTTAAACAGTACATTCTGCGTCAGCTAGTCCTGATATTGGTGACATGCTGTGGCTTGCTGGTGTTCCATGTGCTTTAAAGAATTCAACTGCTGAAAGTTATTTAATATAAGACAAGAGGGTAAGAGGAGTGAAACTTGCAGTACTCTTTGATGCAAGGAAAAGACTGATTTCAAGGTGATATGAAGAAATATCTAGGTGGCATGACACTGTATGGAATACATTGACATTGAAACGTAACTAGCAGATGCTGCTGTTTGAAAAGGTCATAAGAATCGGCTCCATTGCAGCTCCCATGAAGACCTTTGGTGTACAGGAACAGCTTCTGACTTCAGTGCAAGAGTTTGGGAGTTCTGGAATCAGTTTTCTTTTTTAAAATTTGATTTTAATATCTCATAATGGTTCTGAGGGTATTTCTTTTACTTGTTTAATGTCTTTGAAGTCATTTAAACAGTACATTTTACGTCAGCTAGACCTGAGATTGGTGACATGCTGTGGCATGCTGGTGTTCCATGTGCTTTAAAGTATTCAACTGCTGAAAGTTATTTAATATAAGGCAAGAGGCTAAGAGGAGAGAAACTTGCATTACTATTTGAAGCAAGGAAAAGACTGATTTCAAGGTGATATGAAGAAATGGCTAGGTGGCATGACAATGTATGGAACACATTGACATTGAAACGTATCAGGCAGCTGCTGCTGTTTGAAAAGGTCATAAGAATTGGCTCCATAGTATTTTCCATGAAGAGCATTGGTGCACTGGAACAGCTTCTGGCTTCAGTGCAAGAGTTTGTAAGTTCTAGGGGACGGGATGGAATCAGTTTTCTTTTTTTAAATTTGATTTTAATATTGCATAATGGTTCTGAGGGTATTTTTTAACTTGTTTAATGTCTTTGAAGTCATTTAAACAGTACATTTTACATCAGCTAATCCCGAAATTGGTGACATGCTATGGCATGCTGGTGTTCCATGTGCTTTAAACCATTCAATTGCTGAACGTTATTTAATATAAGACAAGAGGCAAAGAGGAGAGAAGCTTGCAGTACTATTTGAATCAAGGAAAATACTGATTTCAAGGTGACATGAAGAGATATCTTGGTGCCATGACACTGTATGGAACACATTGACATTGAAATGTAACTAGCAGATGCTGCTGTTTGAAAGGGTCATAAGAATTTACTCCATAATAGTTACCATGAAGAACATTGGTGCAATGTTAACAGTTTCAGTCTTCATTGCATGAGCTTGAGAGTTCATGGGTACAGTATTGGATCGGTGTTCTTTTTTTCAAATTTGATTTTAATATGTCATAATGGTTCTGAGGGTATTTTTTAACTTGTTGAATGTCTTTTAAGTCATTTAAACAGTACATTTTATGTCAGCTAGACCTGAGATTGGTGACATGCTGTGGCATGCTGGTGCTCCATGTGCTTTAAAGCTTTCAACTGCTGAAAGTTACTTAATATAAGACAAGAGGCTAAGAGGAAAGAAACTTGCAGTACTATTTGAAGCAAGGAAAAGACTGATTTCAAGGTGATATGAAGAAATATCTAGGTGGCATGACACTGTATGGAACAAATTGACATTGAAATGTAACTGGCCGATGCTGCTGTTTGAAAAGGTCATAAGAATTGGCTCCATCCCAGTTCCAATGCAGAGCATTGGTGCACAGGAACAGCTTCTGACTTTAGTGCATGAGTTTGGGAGTTTTCGTGTACAGTCTGGAGTCAGTTTTCTTTTTTTTAAATTTGATTTTAATATCTCATAATGGTTCTGAGGGTATTTATTTACTTGTTTAATGTCTTTGAAGTCATTTAAACAGTACATTCTGCGTCAGCTAGTCCTGATATTTGTGACATGCTGTGGCTTGCTGGTGTTCCATGTGCTTTAAAGCATTCAACTGCTGAAAGTTATTTAATATAAGACAAGAGGGTAAGAGGAGTGAAACTTGCAGTACTATTTGATGCAAGGAAAAGACTGATTTCAAGGTGATATGAAGAAATATCTAGGTGGCATGACACTGTATGGAATACATTGACATTGAAACGTAACTAGCAGATGCTGCTGTTTGAAAAGGTCATAACAATCGGCTCCAGTGCAGCTCCCATGAAGACTGTTGGTGTACAGGAACAGCTTCTGACTTCAGTGCAAGAGTTTGGGAGTTCTGGAATCAGTTTTCTTTTTTTAAAATTTGATTTTAATATCTCATAATGGTTCTGAGGGTATTTCTTTTACTTGTTTAATGTCTTTGAAGTCATTTAAACAGTACATTTTACGTCAGCTAGACCTGAGATTGGTGACATGCTGTGGCATGCTGGTGTTCCATGTGCTTTAAAGCATTCAACTGCTGAAAGTTATTTAATATAAGGCAAGAGGTTAAGAGGAGAGAAACTTGCAGTACTATTTGACGCAAGGAAAAGACTGATTTCAAGGTGATATGAAGAAATAGCTAGGTTGCATGACAATGTATGGAACACATTGACATTGAAACGTGTCAGGCAGCTGCTGCTGTTTGAAAAGGTCATAAGAATTGGCTCCATAGTATTTACCATGAAGAGCATTGGAGCACTGGAACAGCTTTTGGCTTCGGTGCATGAGTTTGTGAGTTCTAGGGGACAGGATGGAATCAGTTTTCTTTTTTTAAATTTGATTTTAATATTGCATAATGGTTCTGAGGGTATTTTTTAACTTGTTTAATGTCTTTGAAGTCATTTAAACAGTACATTTTACATCAGATAAGCCCGAAATTGGTGACATGCTATGGCATGCTGGTGTTCCATGTGCTTTAAACCATTCAATTGCTGAAAGTTATTTAATATAAGACAAGAGGCAAAGAGGACAGAAGCTTGCAGTACTATTTGAATCAAGGAAAAGACTGATTTCAAGGTGACATGAAGAGATATCTTGGTGCCATGACACTGTATGGAACACATTGACATTGAAATGTAACTAGCAGATGCTGCTGTTTGAAAGGGTCATAAGAATTTACTCCATAGTAGTTACCATGAAGAACATTGGTGCAATGTTAACAGTTTCAGCCTTCATTGCATGAGCTTGGGAGTTTTTGGGTACAGTATTGGATCGGTGTTCTTTTTTTTCAAATTTGATTTTAATATGTCATAATGGTTCTGAGGGTATTTTTTAACTTGTTGAATGTCTTTGCAGTCATTTAAACTGTATATTTTACATCAGCTAGTCCGGAAATTGGTGACATGCTATGGCATGCTGGTGTTCCATGTGCTTTAAACCATTCAATTGCTGCAAGTTATTTAATATAAGACCAGAGGAGGGTAAGAGGAGAGATGCTTGCAGTACTATTTGAAGCAAGGAAAAGACTGATTTCAAGGTGATATGAAGAAATATCTAGGTGGCATGAAACTGTATGGAACACATTGACATTGAAATGTAACTAGCAGATGCTGCTGTTTGAAAGGGTCATAAGAATTTACTCCATAGTAGTTACCATGAAGAACATTGGTGCAATGTTAACAGTTTCAGCCTTCTTTGCATGAGCTTGGGAGTTTTTGGGTACAGTATTGGATCGGTGTTCTTTTTTTTCAAATTTGATTTTAATATCTCATAATGGTTCTGAGGGTATTTCTTTTACTTGTTTAATGTCTTTTAAGTCATTTAAACAGTACATTTTATGCCAGCTAGACCTGAGATTGGTGACATGCTGTGGCATGCTGGTGCTCCATGTGCTTTAAAGCTTTCAACTGCTGAAAGTTATTTAATATAAGACAAGAGGCTAAGAGGAGAGAAACTTGCAGTACTATTTGAAGCAAGGAAAAGACTGATTTCAAGGTGATATGAAGAAATATCTAGGTGGCATGACAATGTATGGAACACATTGACATTGAACCGTAACTAGCCAATGCAGCTGTTTGAAAAAGTCATAAGAATTGGCTCCATTGCATTTATCATGAAGAGCATTGATGCATTGGAAAAGCTACTGACTTTAGCGCATGAGTTTGGGAGTTCTTGTGTACAGTCTGGAGTCAGTTTTCTTTTTTTTAAATTTGATTTTAATGTCTCATAATGATTCTGAGGGTATTTTTTTACTTGTTTAATGTCTTTGAAGTCATTTAAACAGTACATTCAGTGTCAGCTAGTCCTGAGATTGGTGACATGCTGTGGCATGCTGGTGCTCCATGTGCTTTAAAGCATTCAACTGCTGAAAGTTATTTAATATAAAACAAGAGGGTAAGAGGAGAGAAACTTGCAGTACTATTTGAAGCAAGGAAAAGACTGATTTCAAGGTGATATGAAGAAATATCTAGGTGGCATGACACTGTATGGAACACATTGACATTGAAACGTAATTAGCAGATGCTGCTGTTTTAAAAGGTCATAAGAATTGGCTCCATTGCAGGTTCCATGAAGAGCATTGGTGTATAGGAACAGCTTCTGACTTCAGTGCAAGAGTTTGGGAGTTTTGGGGTACAGTCTGGAATCAGTTTTCTTTTTTTAAAATTTGATTTTAATATCGCATAATGGTTCTGAGGGTATTTTTTAACTTGTTTAATGTCTTTGAAGTCATTTAAACAGTACATTCTGCGTCAGCTAGTCCTGATATTTGTGACATGCTGTGGCTTGCTGGTGTTCCATGTGCTTTAAAGCATTCAACTGCTGAAACTTATTTAATATAAGACAAGAGGGTAAGAGGAGTGAAACTTGCAGTACTATTTGATGCAAGGAAAAGACTGATTTCAAGGTGATATGAAGAAATATCTAGGTGGCATGACACTGTATGGAATACATTGACATTGAAACGTAACTAGCAGATGCTGCTGTTTGAAAAGGTCATAACAATCGGCTCCATTGCAGCTCCCATGAAGACTGTTGGTGTACAGGAACAGCTTCTGACTTCAGTGCAAGAGTTTGGGAGTTCTGGGGTACAGTCTGGAATCAGTTTTCTTTTTTTAAAATTTGATTTTAATATCTCATAATGGTTCTGAGGGTATTTCTTTTACTTGTTTAATGTCTTTGAAGTCATTTAAACAGTACCTTTTACGTCAGCTAGACCTGAGATTGGTGACATGCTGTGGCATGCTGGTGTTCCATGTGCTTTAAAGCATTCAACTGCTGAAAGTTATTTAATATAAGGCAAGAGGTTAAGAGGAGAGAAACTTGCAGTACTATTTGATGCAAGGAAAAGACTGATTTCAAGGTGATATGAAGAAATAGCTAGGTGGCATGACAATGTATGGAACACATTGACATTGAAACGTAACTAGCAGATGCTGCTGTTTGAAAAGGTCATAACAATTGGCTCCAGTGCAGCTCCCATGAAGACTGTTGGTGTACAGGAACAGCTTCTGACTTCAGTGCAAGAGTTTGGGAGTTCTGGAATCAGTTTTCTTTTTTTAAAATTTGATTTTAATATCTCATAATGGTTCTGAGGGTATTTCTTTTACTTGTTTAATGTCTTTGAAGTCATTTAAACAGTACATTTTACGTCAGCTAGACCTGAGATTGGTGACATGCTGTGGCATGCTGGTGTTCCATGTGCTTTAAAGCATTCAACTGCTGAAAGTTATTTAATATAAGGCAAGAGGTTAAGAGGAGAGAAACTTGCAGTACTATTTGACGCAAGGAAAAGACTGATTTCAAGGTGATATGAAGAAATAGCTAGGTTGCATGACAATGTATGGAACACATTGACATTGAAACGTGTCAGGCAGCTGCTGCTGTTTGAAAAGGTCATAAGAATTGGCTCCATAGCATTTACCATGAAGAGCATTGGAGCACTGGAACAGCTTTTGGCTTCGGTGCATGAGTTTGTGAGTTCTAGGGGACAGGATGGAATCAGTTTTCTTTTTTTAAATTTGATTTTAATATTGCATAATGGTTCTGAGGGTATTTTTTAACTTGTTTAATGTCTTTGAAGTCATTTAAACAGTACATTTTACATCAGATAAGCCCGAAATTGGTGACATGCTATGGCATGCTGGTGTTCCATGTGCTTTAAACCATTCAATTGCTGAAAGTTATTTAATATAAGACAAGAGGCAAAGAGGACAGAAGCTTGCAGTACTATTTGAATCAAGGAAAAGACTGATTTCAAGGTGACATGAAGAGATATCTTGGTGCCATGACACTGTATGGAACACATTGACATTGAAATGTAACTAGCAGATGCTGCTGTTTGAAAGGGTCATAAGAATTTACTCCATAGTAGTTACCATGAAGAACATTGGTGCAATGTTAACAGTTTCAGCCTTCATTGCATGAGCTTGGGAGTTTTTGGGTACAGTATTGGATCGGTGTTCTTTTTTTTCAAATTTGATTTTAATATGTCATAATGGTTCTGAGGGTATTTTTTAACTTGTTGAATGTCTTTGCAGTCATTTAAACTGTATATTTTACATCAGCTAGTCCGGAAATTGGTGACATGCTATGGCATGCTGGTGTTCCATGTGCTTTAAACCATTCAATTGCTGCAAGTTATTTAATATAAGACCAGAGGAGGGTAAGAGGAGAGATGCTTGCAGTACTATTTGAAGCAAGGAAAAGACTGATTTCAAGGTGATATGAAGAAATATCTAGGTGGCATGAAACTGTATGGAACACATTGACATTGAAATGTAACTAGCAGATGCTGCTGTTTGAAAGGGTCATAAGAATTTACTCCATAGTAGTTACCATGAAGAACATTGGTGCAATGTTAACAGTTTCAGCCTTCTTTGCATGAGCTTGGGAGTTTTTGGGTACAGTATTGGATCGGTGTTCTTTTTTTTCAAATTTGATTATAATATCTCATAATGGTTCTGAGGGTATTTCTTTTACTTGTTTAATGTCTTTTAAGTCATTTAAACAGTACATTTTATGCCAGCTAGACCTGAGATTGGTGACATGCTGTGGCATGCTGGTGCTCCATGTGCTTTAAAGCTTTCAACTGCTGAAAGTTATTTAATATAAGACAAGAGGCTAAGAGGAGAGAAACTTGCAGTACTATTTGAAGCAAGGAAAAGACTGATTTCAAGGTGATATGAAGAAATATCTAGGTGGCATGACAATGTATGGAACACATTGACATTGAACCGTAACTAGCCAATGCAGCTGTTTGAAAAAGTCATAAGAATTGGCTCCATTGCATTTATCATGAAGAGCATTGATGCATTGGAAAAGCTACTGACTTTAGCGCATGAGTTTGGGAGTTCTTGTGTACAGTCTGGAGTCAGTTTTCTTTTTTTTAAATTTGATTTTAATGTCTCATAATGATTCTGAGGGTATTTTTTTACTTGTTTAATGTCTTTGAAGTCATTTAAACAGTACATTCAGTGTCAGCTAGTCCTGAGATTGGTGACATGCTGTGGCATGCTGGTGCTCCATGTGCTTTAAAGCATTCAACTGCTGAAAGTTATTTAATATAAAACAAGAGGGTAAGAGGAGAGAAACTTGCAGTACTATTTGAAGCAAGGAAAAGACTGATTTCAAGGTGATATGAAGAAATATCTAGGTGGCATGACACTGTATGGAACACATTGACATTGAAACGTAATTAGCAGATGCTGCTGTTTTAAAAGGTCATAAGAATTGGCTCCATTGCAGGTTCCATGAAGAGCATTGGTGTATAGGAACAGCTTCTGACTTCAGTGCAAGAGTTTGGGAGTTTTGGGGTACAGTCTGGAATCAGTTTTCTTTTTTTAAAATTTGATTTTAATATCGCATAATGGTTCTGAGGGTATTTTTTAACTTGTTTAATGTCTTTGAAGTCATTTAAACAGTACATTCTGCGTCAGCTAGTCCTGATATTTGTGACATGCTGTGGCTTGCTGGTGTTCCATGTGCTTTAAAGCATTCAACTGCTGAAACTTATTTAATATAAGACAAGAGGGTAAGAGGAGTGAAACTTGCAGTACTATTTGATGCAAGGAAAAGACTGATTTCAAGGTGATATGAAGAAATATCTAGGTGGCATGACACTGTATGGAATACATTGACATTGAAACGTAACTAGCAGATGCTGCTGTTTGAAAAGGTCATAACAATCGGCTCCATTGCAGCTCCCATGAAGACTGTTGGTGTACAGGAACAGCTTCTGACTTCAGTGCAAGAGTTTGGGAGTTCTGGGGTACAGTCTGGAATCAGTTTTCTTTTTTTAAAATTTGATTTTAATATCTCATAATGGTTCTGAGGGTATTTCTTTTACTTGTTTAATGTCTTTGAAGTCATTTAAACAGTACCTTTTACGTCAGCTAGACCTGAGATTGGTGACATGCTGTGGCATGCTGGTGTTCCATGTGCTTTAAAGCATTCAACTGCTGAAAGTTATTTAATATAAGGCAAGAGGTTAAGAGGAGAGAAACTTGCAGTACTATTTGATGCAAGGAAAAGACTGATTTCAAGGTGATATGAAGAAATAGCTAGGTGGCATGACAATGTATGGAACACATTGACATTGAAACGTAACTAGCAGATGCTGCTGTTTGAAAAGGTCATAACAATCGGCTCCAGTGCAGCTCCCATGAAGACTGTTGGTGTACAGGAACAGCTTCTGACTTCAGTGCAAGAGTTTGGGAGTTCTGGAATCAGTTTTCTTTTTTTAAAATTTGATTTTAATATCTCATAATGGTTCTGAGGGTATTTCTTTTACTTGTTTAATGTCTTTGAAGTCATTTAAACAGTACATTTTACGTCAGCTAGACCTGAGATTGGTGACATGCTGTGGCATGCTGGTGTTCCATGTGCTTTAAAGCATTCAACTGCTGAAAGTTATTTAATATAAGGCAAGAGGTTAAGAGGAGAGAAACTTGCAGTACTATTTGACGCAAGGAAAAGACTGATTTCAAGGTGATATGAAGAAATAGCTAGGTTGCATGACAATGTATGGAACACATTGACATTGAAACGTGTCAGGCAGCTGCTGCTGTTTGAAAAGGTCATAAGAATTGGCTCCATAGCATTTACCATGAAGAGCATTGGAGCACTGGAACAGCTTTTGGCTTCGGTGCATGAGTTTGTGAGTTCTAGGGGACAGGATGGAATCAGTTTTCTTTTTTTAAATTTGATTTTAATATTGCATAATGGTTCTGAGGGTATTTTTTAACTTGTTTAATGTCTTTGAAGTCATTTAAACAGTACATTTTACATCAGATAAGCCCGAAATTGGTGACATGCTATGGCATGCTGGTGTTCCATGTGCTTTAAACCATTCAATTGCTGAAAGTTATTTAATATAAGACAAGAGGCAAAGAGGACAGAAGCTTGCAGTACTATTTGAATCAAGGAAAAGACTGATTTCAAGGTGACATGAAGAGATATCTTGGTGCCATGACACTGTATGGAACACATTGACATTGAAATGTAACTAGCAGATGCTGCTGTTTGAAAGGGTCATAAGAATTTACTCCATAGTAGTTACCATGAAGAACATTGGTGCAATGTTAACAGTTTCAGCCTTCATTGCATGAGCTTGGGAGTTTTTGGGTACAGTATTGGATCGGTGTTCTTTTTTTTCAAATTTGATTTTAATATGTCATAATGGTTCTGAGGGTATTTTTTAACTTGTTGAATGTCTTTGCAGTCATTTAAACTGTATATTTTACATCAGCTAGTCCGGAAATTGGTGACATGCTATGGCATGCTGGTGTTCCATGTGCTTTAAACCATTCAATTGCTGCAAGTTATTTAATATAAGACCAGAGGAGGGTAAGAGGAGAGATGCTTGCAGTACTATTTGAAGCAAGGAAAAGACTGATTTCAAGGTGATATGAAGAAATATCTAGGTGGCATGAAACTGTATGGAACACATTGACATTGAAATGTAACTAGCAGATGCTGCTGTTTGAAAGGGTCATAAGAATTTACTCCATAGTAGTTACCATGAAGAACATTGGTGCAATGTTAACAGTTTCAGCCTTCTTTGCATGAGCTTGGGAGTTTTTGGGTACAGTATTGGATCGGTGTTCTTTTTTTTCAAATTTGATTATAATATCTCATAATGGTTCTGAGGGTATTTCTTTTACTTGTTTAATGTCTTTTAAGTCATTTAAACAGTACATTTTATGCCAGCTAGACCTGAGATTGGTGACATGCTGTGGCATGCTGGTGCTCCATGTGCTTTAAAGCTTTCAACTGCTGAAAGTTATTTAATATAAGACAAGAGGCTAAGAGGAGAGAAACTTGCAGTACTATTTGAAGCAAGGAAAAGACTGATTTCAAGGTGATATGAAGAAATATCTAGGTGGCATGACAATGTATGGAACACATTGACATTGAACCGTAACTAGCCAATGCAGCTGTTTGAAAAAGTCATAAGAATTGGCTCCATTGCATTTATCATGAAGAGCATTGATGCATTGGAAAAGCTACTGACTTTAGCGCATGAGTTTGGGAGTTCTTGTGTACAGTCTGGAGTCAGTTTTCTTTTTTTTAAATTTGATTTTAATGTCTCATAATGATTCTGAGGGTATTTTTTTACTTGTTTAATGTCTTTGAAGTCATTTAAACAGTACATTCAGTGTCAGCTAGTCCTGAGATTGGTGACATGCTGTGGCATGCTGGTGCTCCATGTGCTTTAAAGCATTCAACTGCTGAAAGTTATTTAATATAAAACAAGAGGGTAAGAGGAGAGAAACTTGCAGTACTATTTGAAGCAAGGAAAAGACTGATTTCAAGGTGATATGAAGAAATATCTAGGTGGCATGACACTGTATGGAACACATTGACATTGAAACGTAATTAGCAGATGCTGCTGTTTTAAAAGGTCATAAGAATTGGCTCCATTGCAGGTTCCATGAAGAGCATTGGTGTATAGGAACAGCTTCTGACTTCAGTGCAAGAGTTTGGGAGTTTTGGGGTACAGTCTGGAATCAGTTTTCTTTTTTTAAAATTTGATTTTAATATCGCATAATGGTTCTGAGGGTATTTTTTAACTTGTTTAATGTCTTTGAAGTCATTTAAACAGTACATTCTGCGTCAGCTAGTCCTGATATTTGTGACATGCTGTGGCTTGCTGGTGTTCCATGTGCTTTAAAGCATTCAACTGCTGAAACTTATTTAATATAAGACAAGAGGGTAAGAGGAGTGAAACTTGCAGTACTATTTGATGCAAGGAAAAGACTGATTTCAAGGTGATATGAAGAAATATCTAGGTGGCATGACACTGTATGGAATACATTGACATTGAAACGTAACTAGCAGATGCTGCTGTTTGAAAAGGTCATAACAATCGGCTCCATTGCAGCTCCCATGAAGACTGTTGGTGTACAGGAACAGCTTCTGACTTCAGTGCAAGAGTTTGGGAGTTCTGGGGTACAGTCTGGAATCAGTTTTCTTTTTTTAAAATTTGATTTTAATATCTCATAATGGTTCTGAGGGTATTTCTTTTACTTGTTTAATGTCTTTGAAGTCATTTAAACAGTACCTTTTACGTCAGCTAGACCTGAGATTGGTGACATGCTGTGGCATGCTGGTGTTCCATGTGCTTTAAAGCATTCAACTGCTGAAAGTTATTTAATATAAGGCAAGAGGTTAAGAGGAGAGAAACTTGCAGTACTATTTGACCCAAGGAAAAGACTGATTTCAAGGTGATATGAAGAAATAGCTAGGTGGCATGACAATGTATGGAACACATTGACATTGAAACGTGTCAGGCAGCTGCTGCTGTTTGAAAAGGTCATAAGAATTGGCTCCATAGCATTTACCATGAAGAGCATTGGTGCACTGGAACAGCTATTGGCTTCGGTGCATGAGTTTGTGAGTTCTAGGGGACAGGATGGAATCAGTTTTCTTTTTTTAAATTTGATTTTAATATTGCATAATGGTTCTGAGGGTATTTTTTAACTTGTTTAATGTCTTTGAAGTCATTTAAACAGTACATTTTACATCAGATAAGCCCGAAATTGGTGACATGCTATGGCATGCTGGTGTTCCATGTGCTTTAAACCATTCAATTGCTGAAAGTTATTTAATATAAGACAAGAGGCAAAGAGGACAGAAGCTTGCAGTACTATTTGAATCAAGGAAAAGACTGATTTCAAGGTGACATGAAGAGATATCTTGGTGCCATGACACTGTATGGAACACATTGACATTGAAATGTAACTAGCAGATGCTGCTGTTTGAAAGGGTCATAAGAATTTACTCCATAGTAGTTACCATGAAGAACATTGGTGCAATGTTAACAGTTTCAGCCTTCATTGCATGAGCTTGGGAGTTTTTGGGTACAGTATTGGATCGGTGTTCTTTTTTTTCAAATTTGATTTTAATATGTCATAATGGTTCTGAGGGTATTTTTTAACTTGTTGAATGTCTTTGCAGTCATTTAAACTGTATATATTACATCAGCTAGTCCGGAAATTGGTGACATGCTATGGCATGCTGGTGTTCCATGTGCTTTAAACCATTCAATTGCTGCAAGTTATTTAATATAAGACCAGAGGAGGGTAAGAGGAGAGATGCTTGCAGTACTATTTGAAGCAAGGAAAAGACTGATTTCAAGGTGATATGAAGAAATATCTAGGTGGCATGAAACTGTATGGAACACATTGACATTGAAATGTAACTAGCAGATGCTGCTGTTTGAAAGGGTCATAAGAATTTACTCCATAGTAGTTACCATGAAGAACATTGGTGCAATGTTAACAGTTTCAGCCTTCATTGCATAAGCTTGGGAGTTTTTGGGTACAGTATTGGATTGGTGTTCTTTTTTTTCAAATTTGATTTTAATATGTCATAATGGTTCTGAGGGTATTTTTTAACTTGTTGAATGTCTTTGCAGTCATTTAAACTGTATATTTTACATCAGCTAGTCCGGAAATTGGTGACATGCTATGGCATGCTGGTGTTCCATGTGCTTTAAACCATTCAATTGCTGCAAGTTATTTAATATAAGACCAGAGGAGGGTAAGAGGAGAGATGCTTGCAGTACTATTTGAAGCAAGGAAAAGACTGATTTCAAGGTGATATGAAGAAATATCTAGGTGGCATGAAACTGTATGGAACACATTGACATTGAAATGTAACTAGCAGATGCTGCTGTTTGAAAAGGTCATAAGACTTGGCTCCATCGTAGTTCCCATGAAGAGCATTGGTGTACAGGAACAGCTTCTGACTTCAGTGCAAGTGTTTGGGAGTTCTGGGGTACAGTCTGGAATCAGTTTTCTTATTTAAAATTTGATTTTAATATCTCATAATGGTTCTGAGGGTATTTCTTTTACTTGTTTAATGTCTTTGAAGTCATTTAAACAGTACATTTTACGTCAGCTAGACCTGAGATTGGTGACATGCTGTGGCATGCTGGTGTTCCATGTGCTTTAAAGCATTTAACTGCTGAAAGTTATTTAATATAAGGCAAGAGGTTAAGAGGAGAGAAACTTGCAGTACTATTTGAAGCAAGGAAAAGACTGATTTCAAGGTGATATGAAGAAATAGCTAGGTGGCATGACAATGTGTGGAACACATTGACATTGAAACGTGTCAGGCTGCTGCTGCTGTTTGAAAAGGTCACAAGAATTGGCTCCATAGTATTTACCATGAAGAGCATTGGTGCACTGGAACAGCTTTTGGCTTCAGTGCATGAGTTTGTGAGTTCTAGGGGACAGGATGGAATCAGTTTTCTTTTTTTAAATTTGATTTTAATATTGCATAATGGTTCTGAGGGTATTTTTTAACTTGTTTAATGTCTTTGAAGTCATTTAAACAGTACATTTTACATCAGATAAGCACGAAATTGGTGACATGCTATGGCATGGAACATGGTGTTCCATGTGCTTTAAACCATTCAATTGCTGAAAGTTATTTAATATAAGACAAGAGGCAAAGAGGACAGAAGCTTGCAGTACTATTTGAATCAAGGAAAAGACTGATTTCAAGGTGACATGAAGAGATATCTTGGTGCCATGACACTGTATGGAACACATTGACATTGAAATGTAACTAGCAGATGCTGCTGTTTGAAAGGGTCATAAGAATTTACTCCATAGTAGTTACCATGAAGAACATTGGTGCAATGTTAACAGTTTCAGCCTTCATTGCATGAGCTTGGGAGTTTTTGGGTACAGTATTGGATCGGTGTTCTTTTTTTTCAAATTTGATTTTAATATGTCATAATGGTTCTGAGGGTATTTTTTAACTTGTTGAATGTCTTTGCAGTCATTTAAACTGTATATTTTACATCAGCTAGTCCGGAAATTGGTGACATGCTATGGCATGCTGGTGTTCCATGTGCTTTAAACCATTCAATTGCTGCAAGTTATTTAATATAAGACCAGAGGAGGGTAAGAGGAGAGATGCTTGCAGTACTATTTGAAGCAAGGAAAAGACTGATTTCAAGGTGATATGAAGAAATATCTAGGTGGCATGAAACTGTATGGAACACATTGACATTGAAATGTAACTAGCAGATGCTGCTGTTTGAAAAGGTCATAAGACTTGGCTCCATCGTAGTTCCCATGAAGAGCATTGGTGTACAGGAACAGCTTCTGACTTCAGTGCAAGTGTTTGGGAGTTCTGGGGTACAGTCTGGAATCAGTTTTCTTTTTTAAAATTTGATTTTAATATCTCATAATGGTTCTGAGGGTATTTCTTTTACTTGTTTAATGTCTTTTAAGTCATTTAAACAGTACATTTTATGTCAGCTAGACCTGAGATTGGTGACATGCTGTGGCATGCTGGTGCTCCATGTGCTTTATAGCTTTCAACTGCTGAAAGTTATTTAATATAAGACAAGAGGCTAAGAGGAGAGAAACTTGCAGTACTATTTGAAGCAAGGAAAAGACTGATTTCAAGGTGATATGAAGAAATATCTAGGTGGCATGACAATGTATGGAACACATTGACATTGAACCGTAACTAGCCAATGCAGCTGTTTGAAAAAGTCATAAGAATTGGCTCCATTGCATTTATCATGAAGAGCATTGGTGCATTGGAAAAGCTACTGACTTTAGCGCATGAGTTTTGGAGTTCTCGTGTACAGTCTGGAGTCAGTTTTCTTTTTTTTAAATTTGATTTTAATGTCTCATAATGATTCTGAGGGTATTTTTTTACTTGTTTAATGTCTTTGAAGTCATTTAAACAGTATATTCAGTGTCAGCTAGTCCTGAGATTGGTGACATGCTGTGGCATGCTGGTGCTCTATGTGCTTTAAAGCATTCAACTGCTGAAAGTTATTTAATATAAAACAAGAGGGTAAGAGGAGAGAAACTTGCAGTACTATTTGAAGCAAGGAAAAGACTGATTTCAAGGTGATATGAAGAAATATCTAGGTGGCATGACACTGTATGGAACACATTGACATTGAAACGTAATTAGCAGATGCTGCTGTTTTAAAAGGTCATAAGAATTGGCTCCATTGCAGGTCCCATGAAGAGCATTGGTGTATAGGAACAGCTTCTGACTTCAGTGCAAGAGTTTGGGAGTTTTGGGGTACAGTCTGGAATCAGTTTTCTTTTTTTAAAATTTGATTTTAATATTGCATAATGGTTCTGAGGGTATTTTTTAACTTGTTTAATGTCTTGAAGTCATTTAAACAGTACATTCTGCGTCAGCTAGTCCTGATATTGGTGACATGCTGTGGCTTGCTGGTGTTCCATGTGCTTTAAAGCATTCAACTGCTGAAAGTTATTTAATATAAGACAAGAGGGTAAGAGGAGTGAAACTTGCAGTACTATTTGATGCAAGGAAAAGACTGATTTCAAGGTGATATGAAGAAATATCTAGGTGGCATGACACTGTATGGAATACATTGACATTGAAACGTAACTAGCAGATGCTGCTGTTTGAAAAGGTCATAACAATCGGCTCCATTGCAGCTCCCTTGAAGACCGTTGGTGTACAGGAACAGCTTCTGACTTCAGTGCAAGAGTTTGGGAGTTCTGGGGTACAGTCTGGAATCAGTTTTCTTTTTTAAAATTTGATTTTAATATCTCATAATGGTTCTGAGGGTATTTCTTTTACTTGTTTAATGTCTTTGAAGTCATTTAAACAGTACATTTTACGTCAGCTAGACCTGAGATTGGTGACATGCTGTGGCATGCTGGTGTTCCATGTGCTTTAAAGCATTCAACTGCTGAAAGTTATTTAATATAAGGCAAGAGGTTAAGAGGAGAGAAACTTGCAGTACTATTTGAAGCAAGGAAAAGACTGATTTCAAGGTGATATGAAGAAATAGCTAGGTGGCATGACAATGTATGGAACACATTGACATTGAAACGTGTCAGGCAGCTGCTGCTGTTTGAAAAGGTCATAAGAATTGGCTCCATAGTATTTACCATGAAGAGCATTGGTGCACTGGAACAGCTTTTGGCTTCAGTGCATGAGTTTGTGAGTTCTAGGGGACAGGATGGAATCAGTTTTCTTTTTTTAAATTTGATTTTAATATTGCATAATGGTTCTGAGGGTATTTTTTAACTTGTTTAATGTCTTTGAAGTCATTTAAACAGTACATTTTACATCAGATAAGCACGAAATTGGTGACATGCTATGGCATGCTGGTGTTCCATGTGCTTTAAACCATTCAATTGCTGAAAGTTATTTAATATAAGACAAGAGGCAAAGAGGACAGAAGCTTGCAGTACTATTTGAATCAAGGAAAAGACTGATTTCAAGGTGACATGAAGAGATATCTTGGTGCCATGACACTGAATGGAACACATTGACATTGAAATGTAACTAGCAGATGCTGCTGTTTGAAAGGGTCATAAGAATTTACTCCATAGTAGTTACCATGAAGAACATTGGTGCAATGTTAACAGTTTCAGCCTTCATTGCATGAGCTTGGGAGTTTTTGGGTACAGTATTGGATCGGTGTTCTTTTTTTTCAAATTTGATTTTAATATGTCATAATGGTTCTGAGGGTATTTTTTAACTTGTTGAATGTCTTTGCAGTCATTTAAACTGTATATTTTACATCAGCTAGTCCGGAAATTGGTGACATGCTATGGCATGCTGGTGTTCCATGTGCTTTAAACCATTCAATTGCTGCAAGTTATTTAATATAAGACCAGAGGAGGGTAAGAGGAGAGATGCTTGCAGTACTATTTGAAGAAAGGAAAAGACTGATTTCAAGGTGATATGAAGAAATATCTAGGTGGCATGAAACTGTATGGAACACATTGACATTGAAATGTAACTAGCAGATGCTGCTGTTTGAAAGGGTCATAAGAATTTACTCCATAGTAGTTACCATGAAGAACATTGGTGCAATGTTAACAGTTTCAGCCTTCATTGCATGAGCTTGGGAGTTTTTGGGTACAGTATTGGATCAGTGTTCTTTTTTTTCAAATTTGATTTTAATATGTCATAATGGTTCTGAGGGTATTTTTTAACTTGTTGAATGTATTTGCAGTCATTTAAACTGTATATTTTACATCAGCTAGTCCGGAAATTGGTGACATGCTATGGCATGCTGGTGTTCCATGTGCTTTAAACCATTCAATTGCTGCAAGTTATTTAATATAAGACCAGAGGAGGGTAAGAGGAGAGATGCTTGCAGTACTATTTGAAGCAAGGAAAAGACTGATTTCAAGGTGATATGAAGAAATATCTAGGTGGCATGAAACTGTATGGAACACATTGACATTGAAATGTAACTAGCAGATGCTGCTGTTTGAAAAGGTCATAAGACTTGGCTCCATCATAGTTCCCATGAAGAGCATTGGTGTACAGGAACAGCTTCTGACTTCAGTGCAAGTGTTTGGGAGTTCTGGGGTACAGTCTGGAATCAGTTTTCTTTTTTAAAATTTGATTTTAATATCTCATAATGGTTCTGAGGGTATTTCTTTTACTTGTTTAATGTCTTTTAAGTCATTTAAACAGTACATTTTATGTCAGCTAGACCTGAGATTGGTGACATGCTGTGGCATGCTAGTGCTCCATGTGCTTTAAAGCTTTCAACTGCCGAAAGTTATTTAATATAAGACAAGAGGCTAAGAGGAGAGAAACTTGCAGTACTATTTGAAGCAGGGAAAAGACTGATTTCAAGGTGATATGAAGAAATATCTAGGTGGCATGACAATGTATGGAACATATTGACATTGAACCGTAACTAGCCAATGCAGCTGTTTGAAAAAGTCATAAGAATTGGCTCCATTGCATTTATCATGAAGAGCATTGGTGCATTGGAAAAGCTACTGACTTTAGCGCATGAGTTTGGGAGTTCTTGTGTACAGTCTGGAGTCAGTTTTTTTTTTTTAAATTTGATTTTAATGTCTCATAATGATTCTGAGGGTATTTTTTTACTTGTTTAATGTCTTTGAAGTCATTAAAACAGTACATTCAGTGTCAGCTAATCCTGAGATTGGTGACATGCTGTGGCATGCTGGTGCTCCATGTGCTTTAAAGCATTCAACTGCTGAAAGTTATTTAATATAAAACAAGAGGGTAAGAGGAGAGAAACTTGCAGTACTATTTGAAGCAAGGAAAAGACTGATTTCAAGGTGATATGAAGAAATATCTAGGTGGCATGACACTGTATGGAACACATTGACATTGAAACGTAATTAGCAGATGCTGCTGTTTTAAAAGGTCATAAGAATTGGCTCCATTGCAGGTCCCATGAAGAGCATTGGTGTATAGGAACAGCTTCTGACTTCAGTGCAAGAATTTGGGAGTTTTGGGGTACAGTCTGGAATCAGTTTTATTTTTTTTAAATTTGATTTTAATATCGCATAATGGTTCTGAGGGTATTTTTTAACTTGTTTAATGTCTTTGAAGTCATTTAAACAGTACATTCTGCGTCAGCTAGTCCTGATATTGGTGACATGCTGTGGCTTGCTGGTGTTCCATGTGCTTTAAAGCATTCAACTGCTGAAAGTTATTTAATATAAGACAAGAGGTTAAGAGGAGAGAAACTTGCAGTACTATTTGAAGCAAGGAAAAGACTGATTTCAAGGTGATATGAAGAAATAGCTAGGTGGCATGACAATGTATGGAACACATTGACATTGAAACGTGTCAGGCAGCTGCTGCTGTTTGAAAAGGTCATAAGAATTGGCTCCATAATATTCACCATGAAGAGCATTGGTGCACTGGAACAGCTTTTGGCTTCAGTGCATGAGTTTGTGAGTTCTAGGGGACAGGATGGAATCAGTTTTCTTTTTTTAAATTTGATTTTAATTTTGCATAATGGTTCTGAGGGTATTTTTTAACTTGTTTAATGTCTTTGAAGTCATTTAAACAGTACATTTTACATCAGATAAGCACGAAATTGGTGACATGCTATGGCATGCTGGTGTTCCATGTGCTTTAAACCATTCAATTGCTGAAAGTTATTTAATATAAGACAAGAGGCAAAGAGGACAGAAGCTTGCAGTACTATTTGAATCAAGGAAAAGACTGATTTCAAGGTGACATGAATAGATATCTTGGTGCCATGACACTGTATGGAACACATTGACATTGAAATGTAACTAGCAGATGCTGCTGTTTGAAAGGGTCATAAGAATTTACTCCATAGTAGTTACCATGAAGAACATTGGTGCAATGTTAACAGTTTCAGCCTTCATTGCATGAGCTTGGGAGTTTTTGGGTACAGTATTGGATCGGTGTTCTTTTTTTTCAAATTTGATTTTAATATGTCATAATGGTTCTGAGGGTATTTTTTAACTTGTTGAATGTCTTTGCAGTCATTTAAACTGTATATTTTACATCAGCTAGTCCGGAAATTGGTGACATGCTATGGCATGCTGGTGTTCCATGTGCTTTAAACCATTCAATTGCTGAAAGTTATTTAATATAAGACCAGAGGGTAAGAGGAGAGATGCTTGCAGTACTATTTGAAGGAATGGAAAGACTGATTTCAAGGTGATATGAAGAAATATCTAGGTGGCATGAAACTGTATGGAACACATTGACATTGAAACGTAACTAGCCGACGCTGCTATTTGAAAAGGTCATAAGAATTGGCTCCATTGTAGTTCCTCTTCCCATGAAGAGCATTGGTGTACTGGAACAGCTTCTGACTTCAGTACAAGAGTTTGGGAGTTCCGGGGTACAGTCTGGAATAATTGTAATATCTCATAATGGTTCTGAGGGTATTTTTGTACTTGTTTAATGACTTTGAAGTCATTTAAACAGTACATTCTGCGTCAGCTAGTCCTGAGATTGGTGACATGCTGTGGCTTGCTGGTGTTCCATGTGCTTTAAAGCATTCGATTGCTGAAAGTTATTTAATATAAGACAAGAGGCAAAGAGGAGAGACACTTGCAGTACTATTTGAAGCAAGGAAAAGACTGATTTCAAGGTGATATGAAGAAATATCTAGGTGGCATGACACTGTATGGAACACATTGACATTGAAAAATAATTAGCAGATGCTGCTGTTTGAAAAGGTCATAAGAATTGGCTCCATTACAGTTCCCATGAAGAGCAATGGTGCACAGGAACAGCTTCTGACTTTAGCGCATGAGTTTGGGAGTTCTCGTGTACAGTGTGGAGTCAGTTTTTTTTTTTAAAATTTTATTTTAATATCTCATAATGGTTCTGAGGGTATTTTCTTTACTTGTTTAATGTCTTTGAAGTCATTTAAACAGTACATTCTGCATCAGCTAGTCCTGAGATTGGTGACATGCTGTGGCTTGCTGGTGTTCCATGTGCTTTAAACCATTCAATTGCTGAAAGTTATTTAATATAAGAAAAGAGGCAAAGAGGAGAGATGCTTGCAGTACTATTTGAAGCAAGGAAAAGACTGATTTCAAGGTGATATGAAGAAATATCTAGGTGGCATGACACTGTATGGAACACATTGACATTGAAACGTAACTAGCCGATGCTGCTGTTTGAAAAGGTCATAAGAATTGGCTCCATCACAGTTCCCATGCAGAGCATTGGTGCACAGGAACAGCTTCTGACTTTAATGCATGAGTTTGGGATTTCTGGAGTCAGCTTTCTTTTTTTTAAATTTGATTTTAATATCTCATAATGGTTCTGAGGGTATTTATTTGCTTGTTTAATGTCTTTGAAGTCATTTAAACAGTACATTCTGCGTCAGATAGTCCTGATATTGGTGACATGCTGTGGCATGCTGGTGTTCAATGTGCTTTAAACCATTCAATTGCTGAAAGTTATTTAATATAAGGCAAGAGGTTAAGAGGAGAGAAGCTTGCAGTACTATTTGAAGCAAGGAAAAGACTGATTTCAAGGTGATATGAAGAAATCGCTAGGTGGTATGACAATGTATGGAACACATTGACATTGAAATGCATCTAGCAGATGCTGCTGTTTGAAAAGGTCATAAGAATTGGCACCATCACGGAACCCACGAAGAGCATTGGTGCACAGGAACAGCTTCTGACTTTAGCGCATTTGTTTGGGAGTTTTCGTGTACAGTCTGGAGTCAGTTTTCTTTTTTTTAAATTTGATTTTAATATCTCATAATGGTTCTGAGGGTATTTTATTACTTGTTGAATGTCTTTGAAGTCAGTTAAACTGTATATTTATTTGTGCTTTAAACCATTCAATTGCTGAAAGTTATTTAATATAAGACAAGAGGCAAAGAGGAGAGAAGCTTGTAGTACTATTTGAAGCAAGGAAAAGACTGATTTCAAGGTGACATGAAGAAATATCTTGGTGCCATGACACTGTATTGAACACATTGACATTGAAATGTAACTAGTAGATGCTACTGTTTGAAAGGGTCATAAGAATCGACTCCATTGTAGTTTCCATGAAGAACATTGGTGCACTGTTAACAGTTTCTGCTTTCATTGCATGAGGTTGGGAGTTCTTGGGTACAGGATTGGATCGGTGTTCTTTTTTTTCAAATTTGATTTTAATATCTCATAATGGTTCTGAGGGTATTTATTTTACTTGTTTAATGTCTTTGAAGTCATTTAAACAGTACATTTTATGTCAGCTAGACCTGAGATTGGTGACATGCTGTGGCATGCTGGTGCTCCATGTGCTTTAAAGCATTCAACTGCTGAAAGTTATTTAATATAAGACAAGAGGCTAAGAAGAGAGAAATTTGCAGTACTATTTGAAGCAAGGAAAAGACTGATTTCAAGGTGATATGAAGAAATAGCTAGGTGACATGACAATGTATGGAACACATTGACATTGAAACGTAACTAGCCGATGCAGCTGTTTGAAAAAGTCATAAGAATTGGCTCCATTACATTTACCATGAAGTGCATTGGTGCACTAGAACCGCTTCTGACTTCAGTGTATGAGTTTGTGAGTTCTAGGGGACAGGATGGAATCAGATTTCTTTTTTTAAATTTGATTTTAATATTGCTTAATGGTTCTGAGGGTATTTTTTAACTTGTTTAATGTCTTTGAAGTCATTTAAACAGTACATTTTACATCAGCTAATCCCGAAATTGGTGACATGCTATGGCATGCTGGTGTTCCATGTGCTTTAAACCATTCAATTGCTGAAAGATATTTAATATAAAACAAGAGGCAAAGAGGAGAGAAGCTTGCAGTACTATTTAAATCAAGGAAAAGACTGATTTCAAGGTGACATGAAGAAATATCTTGGTGCCATGACACTGTATGAAACACATTGACATTGAAATGTAACTAGCAGATGCTGATGTTTGAAAGGGTCATAAGAATTTACTCCATCGCAGTTACCATGAAGAACATTGGTGCACTGTTAATAGTTTCTGCATTCATTGCATGAGGTTCGGAGTTCTTGGGTACAGTATTGGATCGGTGTTCTTTTTTTTCAAATTTGATTTTAATATGTCATAATGGTTCTGAGGGTATTTTTTAACTTGTTTAATTTCTTTGAAGTCATTTAAATGGTACATTTTACATCAGCTAGTCCTGAAATTGGTGACATGCTATGGCATGCTGGTGTTCCATGTGCTTTAAACCATTCAATTGCTGAAAGTTATTTAATATAAGACAAGAGGCAAAGAGGAGAGATGCTTGCAGTACTATTTGAAGCAAGGAAAAGACTGATTTCAAGGTGATATGAAGAAATATCTAGGTGGCATGACACTGTATGGAACACATTGACATTGAAACGTAACTGGCCGATGCTGCTGTTTGAAACGGTCATAAGAATTGGCTCCATCACAGTTCCCATGAAGAGCATTGGTGCACAGGAACAGCTTCTGACTTTAGTGCATGAGTTTGGGAGTTCTCGTGTACAGTCTGGAGTCAATTTTCTTTTTTTAAAATTTGATTTTAGTATCTCATAATGGTTCTGAGGGTATTTCTTTTATGTGTTTAATGTCTTTGAAGTCATTTAAACAGTACATTTTATGTCAGCTAGACCTGAGATTGGTGACATGCTGTGGCATGCTGGTGCTCCATGTGCTTTAAAGCATTCAACTGCTGAAAGTTATTTAATATAAGACAAGAGGCTAAAAGGAGAGAAATTTGCAGTACTATTTGAAGCAAGGAAAAGACTGATTTCAAGGTGATATGAAGAAATAGCTAGGTGACATGACAATGTATGGAACACATTGACATTGAAACGTAACTAGCCGATGCAGCTGTTGGAAAAAGTCATAAGAATTGGCTCCATTACATTTACTATGAAGTGCATTGGTGCACTGGAACAGCTTCTGACTTCAGTGCATGAGTTTGTGAGTTCTAGGGGACAGGATGGAATCAGATTTCTTTTTTTAAATTTGATTTTAATATTGCATAATGGTTCTGAGGGTATTTTTTAACTTGTTTAATGACTTTGAAGTCATTTAAACAGTACATTTTACATCTGCTAATCCCGAAATTGGTTATATGCTATGGCATGCTGGTGTTTCATGTGCTTTAAACCATTCGATTGATGAAAGTTATTTAATATAAGACAAGAGGCAAAGAGGAGAGAAGCTTGCAGTACTATTTGAAGCAAGGAAAAGACTGATTTCAAGGTGACATTAAGAAATATCTTGGTGCCATGACACTGTATGGAACACATTGACATTGAAATGTAAGTAGCAGATACTGCTGTTTGAAAGGGTCATAAGAATTGACTCCACAATTGCTACCATGAAGAACATTGGTGCACTGTTAACAGTTTCTACCCTCATTGCATGTGGTTGGGAGTTCATGAGTACAGTATTGAATCGGTGTTCTTTTCTTTCAAATTTGATTTTAATATGTCATAATGGTTCTGATGGAATTTTTTAACTTGTTGAATGTCTTTGAAGTCATTTAAACTGTATATTTTACATCAGCTAGTCCAGAAATTGGTGACATGCTATGGCATGCTGATGTTCCATGTGCTTTAAACCATTCAATTGCTGAAAGTTATATAATATAAGACCAGAGGGTAAGAGAAGAGATGCTTGCAGTACTATTTGAAGCAAGGAAAAGACTGATTTCAAGGTGATATGAAGAAATATCTAGGTGGCATGACACTGTATGGAACACATTGACATTGAAAGGTAACTAGCCGATGCTGCTATTTGAAAAGGTCATAAGAATTGGCTCCATAGTTTTTCCCATGAAGAGTATTGGTGTACAGGAACAGCTTCTAACTTCAGTAAAAGAGTTTGGGAGTTCTGGGGTACAGTCTGGAATGATTTTAATATCTCATAATGGTTCTGAGGGTATTTTTTTACTTGTTTAATGTCTTTGAAGTCATTTAAATAGTACATTCTGCGTCAGCTAGTCCTGAGATTGGTGACATGCTGTGGCTTGCTGGTGTTCCATGTGCTTTAAAGCATTCAACTGCTGAAAGTTATTTAATAGAAGACAAGAGGGTAAGAGGAGAGAAACTTGCAGTACTATTTGAAGCAAGGAAAAGACTGATTTCAAGGTGATATGAAGAAATATCTAGGTGGCATGACACTGTATGGAACACATTGATATTGAAACGTAATTAGCAGATGCTGCTGTTTGAAAAGGTCATAAGAATTGGCTCCATTGCAGTTCCCATGAAGAGCAATGGTGCACAGGAACAGCTTCTGACTTTAGCGTATGATTTTGGGAGTTCTCGTGTACAGTCTGGAGTCAGTTTTCTTTTTTTTTAATATAATTTTAATATCTCATAATGGTTCTGAGGGTATTTTTTTACTTGTTTAATGTCTTTGAAGTCATTTAAACAGTACATTCTGCGTCAGCTAGTCCGGAGATTGGTGACATGCTGTGGCTTGCTGGTGTTCCATGTGCTTTAAACCATTCAATTACTGAAAGTAATTTAATATAAGACAAGAGGCAAAGAGGAGAGATGCTTGCAGTACTATTTGAAGCAAGGAAAAGACTGATTTCAAGGTGATATGAAGAAATATCTAGGCGGCATGAAACTGTATGGAACACATTGACATTGAAATGTAACTAGCAGATGATGCTGTTTGAAAAGGTCATAAGAATTCGCTCCATTGTAGTTCCCATGAAGGGCATTGGTGTACAGGAACAGCTTCTGACTTCAGTGCAAGAGTTTGGGAGTTCTGGGGTACAGTCTGAAATCAGTTTACTTTTTTAAAATTTGATTTTAATATCTCATAATGGTTCTGAGGGTATTTCTTTTACTTGTTTAATGTCTTTGAAGTCATTTAAACAGTACATTTTATGTCAGCTAGACCTGAGATTGGTGACATGCTGTGGCATGCTGGTGCTCCATGTGCTTTAAAGCTTTCAACTGCTGAAAGTTATTTAATAAAAGACAAGAGGCTAAGAGGAGAGAAACTTGCAGTACTATTTGAAGCAAGGAAAAGACTGATTTCAAGGTGATATGAAGAAATAGCTAGGTGGCATGACACTGCATGGAATACATTGACATTGAAACGTAACTAGCAGATGCTGCTGTTTGAAAAGGTCATAAGAATTGGCTCCATTGCATTTACCATGAAGAGCATTGGTGCACTGGAACAGCTTCAGACTTCAGTGCATGAGCTTGTGAGTTCTAGGAAACAGAATGGAATCAGTTTTCTTTTTTTAAAATTTGATTTTAATATTGCATAATGGTTCTGAGGGTATTTTCTAACTTGTTTTATGTCTTTGAAGTCATTTAAATGGTACATTTTACATCAGCTAGTCCCGAAATTGGTGACATGATATGGCATGCTGGTGTTCCATGTGCTTTAGACCATTTAATTGCTGAAAGTTATTTAATATAAGACAAGAGGCAAAGAGGAGAGATACTTGCAGTACTATTTGAAGCAAGGAAAAGACTGATTTCAAGGTGATATGAAGAAATATCTAGGTGGCATGACACTGTATGGAACACATTGACATTGAAATGTAACTGGCCGATGCAGCTGTTTGAAAAGGTCATAAGAATTGGCTCCATCGCAGATCCCATGAAGAGCAACGGTACACAGGAACAGCTTCTGACATTAGCGCATGAGTTTGCGAGTTCTTGTGTACAGTCTGGAGTCAGTTTGCTTTTTTTTAAATTTGATTTTAATATCTCATAATGGTTCTGAGGGTATTTTTTTACTTGTTTAATGTCTTTGAAGTCATTTAAACAGTACATTCTGCGTCAGCTAGTCCTGAGATTGGTGACATGCTGTGGCTTGCTGGTGTTCCATGTGCTTTAAAGCATTCAACTGCTGAAAGTTATTTAATATGAGACAAGAGGGTAAGAGGAGTGAAACTTGCAGTACTATTTGAAGCAAGGAAAAGACTGATTTCAAAGGGATATGAAGAAATATCTAGGTGGCATGACACTGTATGGAATACATTGACATTGAAACGTAACTAGCAGATGCTGCTGTTTGAAAAGGTCATAGGAATTGGCTCCATTATAGCTCCCATGAACACCTTTGGTGTACAGGAACAGCTTCTGACTTCAGTGCAAGAGATTGGGAGTTCTGGGGTACAGTCTGGAATCAGTTTTCTTTTTTTAAGTTTGATTTTAATATCTCATAATGGTTCTGAGGGTATTTCTTTTACTTGTTTAATGTCTTTGAAGTCATTTAAACAATACATTTTACGTCAGCTAGACCTGAGATTGGTGACATGCTGTGTCATGCTGGTGTTCCATTTGCTTTAAAGCATTCAACTGCTGAAAGTTATTTAATATAAGGCAATAGGCTAAGAGGAGAGAAACTTGCAGTACTATTTGAAGCAAGGAAAAGACTGATTTCAAGGTGATATGAAGAAATAGCTAGGTGGCATGACAATGTATGGAACACATTGACATTGAAACATAACTAGCCGATGCTGCTGTTGGAAAAGGTCATAAGAATTGGCTCCATTGCAGTTCCCAAGAAGGGCATTGTTGCACAGGAACAGCTTCTGACTTTAGCGCATGAGTTTGGGAGTTCTCGTGTACAGTCTGGGGTCAGTTTTCTTTTTTTTAAATTTGATTTTAATATCTCATAATGGTTCTGAGGGTATTTGTTTACTTGTTTAATGTCGTTGAAGTCAGTTAAACAGTACATTCTGCGTCAGCTAGTCCTGAGATTGGTGACATGCTGTGGCTTGCTGGTGTTCCATGTGCTTTAAAGCATTCAACTGCTGAAAGTTATTTAATATAAGGCAAGAGGCTAAGAGGAGAGAAACTTGCAGTACTATTTGAAGCAAGGAAAAGACTGATTTCAAGGTGATATGAAGAAATAGCTAGGTGGCATGACAATGTATGGAACACATTGACATTGAAACGTAACTAGACGATGCTGCTGTTGGAAAAGGTCATAAGAATTGGCTCCATTACAGTTCCCAAGAAGGGCATTGGTGCACAGGAACAGCTTCTGACTTTAGTGCATGAGTTTGGGAGTTCTCGTGTACAGTCTGGAGTCAGTTTTCTTTTTTTTAAATTTGATTTTAATATCTCATAATGGTTCTGAGGGTATTTGTTTACTTGTTTAATGTCTTTGAAGTCATTTAAACAGTACATTCTGCGTCAGCTAGTCCTGAGATTGGTGACATGCTGTGGCTTGCTGGTGTTCCATGTGCTTTAAAGCATTCAACTGCTGAAAGTTATTTAATATAAGACAAGAGGGTAAGAGGAGAGAAACTTGCAGTACAATTTGAAGCAAGGAAAAGACTGATTTCAAGGTGATATGAAGAAATATCTAGGTGGCATGACACTGTATGGAACACATTGACATTGAAATGTAACTAGCAGATGCTGCTGTTTGAAAATGTCATAAGAATTGGCTCCGTTGCATTTCACATGAAGAGCATTGGTGTACAGGAACAGCTTCTGACTTCAGTGCAAGAGTTTGGAAATTCTGGGATCGGTTTACTTTTTTTAAATTTTATTTTAATATCTCATAATGGTTCTGAGGGTATTTCTTTTACTTGTTTAATGTCTTTGAAGTCATTTAAACAGTACATTTTATGTCAGCTAGACCTGAGATTGGTGACATGCTGTGGCATGCTGGTGTTCCATGTGCTTTAAAGCTTTCAACTGCTGAAAGTTATTTAATATAAAACAAGAGGCTAAGAGGAGAGAAACTTGCAGTACTATTTGAAGCAAGGAAAAGACTGATTTCAAGGTGATATGAAGAAATAGCTAGGTGGCATGACAATGTATGGAACTGTAAGGATATTTGGCGTGTTACAGCACAGAGTACAGCACTACTGCACAGGTAGCAAATGTTTTTTTTTTTGATGCAGCACCAAATGCCTATGGTGCATTGCTATATGTGTTACCAGATTAACAAGGAAAGACAGGATATTCAGTCAAAAACGATTTTAACATATAAGATGCAAATCTATTTTTACAGTTAAAAGCACACGTGCACATTCAAAAATGCACACTATTTTTCACCTGAAATGCCTATGGTGCGAGAGACACATTTGAAAATTAATAACTAACATTACTCATAACTAACCTGACTAATGAAACTCAAGTTAACATAATCCACTAATAAAAATGTGTCTCCACTGCAGAATTAGGCCTATTCTGAAAGTGAACTTTTAAACGCACATCCATTTTTTTTTTTTCGTTTTCTCTGCTGCCCTGTCCAGATAACTACAGGAAGCAAAAGAGCTTGAAAGAACAGGAAATCAGTTGGTTACAAAGTATTACTATAAAAATGAGCCATTGTGTAGAGAAGGAGGAGATGGCATGATTGATTCTGATTGGAGCAGCGTCATAGCAAGTATCATGCTAGAGGGAGTGATCAGAGTTTTGCTGGGGGGAGTTTGAGGAGGAAGGAGGACAGTGGAGATTTGGAGAGCTAGGAGAAGGACCTGTTTTTTTTCCTGGTTGGAGCATTTCTGCTGAAAAAGCTGAGAGTTCCAGGCAATGACCCCGGTTTGAGAAGGAAAGGCGCTCCTTTTCACTGGGGTTAATCTTCAAGGGAGCCACATTCAGAAAGAGAACAGCTGAAGAAAACTCGGCTGAACAGATAAAGTAATTACATAAGTGTGGGAGCTGAGTGTGTACGAGAATATTCAGTCAGAGTAGGAAAGGAGATTCCGGCGCCTTAATCACATGTTAATGTTGCAAATTGGGTTCTGTTCTCCGCCACTCTTTTTTCAGTGTATCACAGACAATGCTGTTACTGTGCTATTTTATTTATTTCTGTAAAGAGTGAGATCGTGTTTAAATGCAACTTTTATAATACAGAAAAATATTTGAAAGCAGACGGGTGGTGTATTTTATATTTACCAATACAGTGCTGATGATGAGGGGAGATTTTAAACAATGCAATTGTCATTTTAAGACAGATGTGTGCATGATCATATTCAGTATGGACAGTTGAGAGTGATTGTTTGTAGCATAGCTCGTTGGAGGTACATGAGCCAACGGGAAGAGGGACTCTCTGAACATAGTTCTCTACCGTATATAAGGTAGTGGAAATTACCTCAAAATTACCACATATAGCTCTCTGTCGTAAATAAGTCAGTGAGATCGCCCATGGTGGCACACTAACACTGAAAATGTGGTATTCCTAAAATGTAGGTCTGCGGTCTCTCTAGTGATTACACGAAAAATCTAAGCAAAGATAAGGGATTCTGGACATTGGGGCCACAAATAAAACAAGGGAATTATGCTCACCAAAATACCACCAACCACGCATACCAACCACGCATACCAAATATGCATGTCTGGGTGCTGAAATAATGCATGTCCACTGTATTATTGTTGCACATGGCCCAATCTGAATACAAGGAGTGATTATTGCTAAGTTATTTTTCGGCGGTAATAAAATACCGTCAGGCCCCAAATCTCCACAAAATACCCTACATATTTATGGTGCGTTGCAGGCCGGGAAAGTGATCATAGAGTACCTACTGGGCGTGGCAAGCGTGTCTCACACTGCCATTTGCACATTAAAGGGAACCCATTTTATAATAGCAGTGTGCCACTAAAAACGAATTTCAGAATGTCACAAAGGGAAACCACATTCTCAGATCTAGTGCAATATTTAGAGGCAAAGTTGTTTGCACATGGGAATCGGTCGTCGAATAGCACGTTAGAATGGAGTAACCGCATTCAGGGTGAGGTGCAGAAAGAAAAACTAGACAATATTTTTGCAGAAGGCAGCATAATTCAGGTCTGCCTTACAAGATTATTGAATGCAGCCGATAAAAGTGCAGAGAAAGACTGTTTAATACGGCTATGCGGCAAAATATGGTTCATTTTAAACAAGTCCCTGCAAATGCAAGAGAATGATACTCAGCTAATTAACAGGTTAAAGATTGAATTAGGTGGGGCAAGTAAAAATCAGGAAATGTTGAGAGCAGAATTGGATGTATGCCAAAAAGACATGCAATTAAAATGCAGAGACTTTGATACTCAGTTATCCAAAAGCAAGAAACAATTTGAAGATAGTGAGCAAGAATTGGCACACTTAAAAGCCTTAGTGGATCACATTAGACAGGATAAAGATGAGGTTGTTTCAGAGATGCAGATTTTACAAAAAGAACATTGTGAAAAAGAAGGTGATCTCCAGAGTGCAGAACAAGAAATGATTAAAATGATTCAAGAAAGAGACAAGAGAAATAAAGAGTTCAATGAATGCCAAATGCAAATGTGCGACATGCAGGAGGTGATTAATAAGATGAATGGTGAAAACAACTATTTGCAAGATGAAGCCAACAGACTCCTTAAAAAGTGTAAGGACTTAGAACAGCAAATGTGCATTCCCAGGTCCCAGGAGAGGCGGCAGGGTACCAGATTCAATGGAGTGGAGGTGAATTCTAGCTCTGCCCAAAGAGCTAGTGCTCCAGTGACTGGGCCGTTGACTGAACTTGTTTGCAGCGCCCTTGGGGGATTTGATACTCCCATTGGGGGCAGCCACCAATCTCATACACCTGAAAACAGGATTGAATCACAAAATAGTGCAATTCCATGCATTGCAACAAGTAGCCCCATAAAAATAATGAAATCCATTAAAGCCCTGATCAAACCATTTAAAAAGGGAGGTGAATGCTGCATTGAGGATCACTTAGAAGCGGTGCATGACATTTTTAAAGCACTCCAGATACCTAAGGAACAGTACAGACAATATTTTCATTTAACTTTAGATGCCCCGACGGCCAGCATCATAAGGGGATTAAATGAACAGCAGAATATGACATGGCTGGAGTTTGAAAAGGAAATTAGGCGTCATTTTTCTCCTTTTCAGTCATTGCAGGAGGCAAAGAAAGTCACGTACACAATTACTGCTGGACCTAATACATCTCCTCGCCAATTTTTACAAGACTTAAAAAGAGCATTTTCTCGCTTTGATGTATCTTTTGACTCAAATTCCAATGAGTTTAAAACTGCATACTTCTATGGGCTACAGAAAGACATCATATCCCAATTGGTCCATGAATTTGACCGTGACAAGTCCCTTGAATGGATTGTACATCAAAGCACAAAACTATATGAGGTACTCTATTGTCAGGGTAGAGAAAGTGATAAAATGAAAGATACTAGACCTAAATCTAAAGAACCCTCAGCCACAGTAATGGAAATCAGGTCAGCCAAAATGTCCCTTGAGTCTGCTCAAAGCCAAGGTAAAAATAATGTGACACCTGAACAAAGGGGTAATCAACAAAGATCGCCATTTCCTGTACCAATGTTCCAATCACATGATCCTAGTAATAGAGAGAGCTACATCAGCCCTAGGTATTTAAGGGACAGACCCCGGGTAGGATACCGGCCTGATGTGGTAGGTATGAACAATAACCAGAGACAAAATCAAGATCAAAGAAATGATGGTCCCTACCAGTCATTGGGGACACAGAGCAGATTTGATCCCAGCACCATGATATATGGTAATCAGGATAGGCCCCGATATGTGGATCGATTTACTGATAATGGAAATCAACCTAGGGGCCAGTACCCACAATCTGAGAGACAGGACATGAGGCAAAACGTGAACTACAGTCCACGCCAGTACAATGATTCCCCACCAGGGGACTATAATCAAAGGATGGGTGCAACCCGCTCCCCTCCACAAATGAATCAAGAGTTCAGAAACCATCCCAACCGACATCAATCACCTGAGAGGTATCAGAATAGATCCAATCAGGGGGAAAACAACCAATATCGACTAGGCCACAGAAAGAGGATCCTAGAGAGATGGAAAGGTTCCAGTGCCTTGAGGCCCAAGTGAAAATGTTAGCTGAGCAAATAGGAAAGCTCTATACAGCGCAAAAACAACCTTCCAAAGAGGGGGCTGATGGCCATAGCAATGACCGGGGGGCTTCCGAAAAGTGACTAAGTACTCATGATAACTGCAGTGCCAAAATGACAGATTGCTCTGATATAATTTTGCATAACGACTCTGAGATGCCTAATGGATTAAAAATGAAAGTACCAGTAAATGAAATTGTGACAGAAAGTGCAAATACTTCTAAAAAAGAGGTACGGTTTAACTTAGAGCTAAATAAAACAGTAAAGATTTGCACAAATGAAAAAGAAACATTAGGAATTCCAAAAGAACAAAGGGACAGATTTAAGAAAAATGACTCATGCATGGGGAATACCAGTGAACAGGGAGTAAGTGGGGATGCTATAGCTCCTTCCCTGGGCAAGCAAAACAATGACCAAACACAGACAGAAAAAGGAAATACTCACAAGGAGGGTACAAGTCAATCACCTGAAGAATTCGTTGAGCCACATATTTTTGAAGAGGCTGAAAGGGCTGGTATCACACTAAATGATTACAAATGCACAGAATTAAAAAATGACAAATTGCTGAATGATGTTGTTACACATGTTCAGTTGGAGGATTGTAATGTGGTCTCTGATGTTACCCAGATGGATGGGCGAACAGTGGCCACACTCCAAAAAACCTCTGATCATGGAGAAATGAATAAAATCTCTCGCACAGAAATGGGTAAAAAGGAGGGAAAAATGTCTTTTCATTTACCAATGTGCTTAGCCAAAAGTGAAAAAGATCTGAGAAAGGTGAGCCCTGAACTCAGTAAGAATTCACACTTTTTATGTGTATTAGAGGAAGTTGAGGACAGATATTATGCACCCATCACTGTAGAAGAAAAATGCCACACCTTTGCTATGATTGACACTGGCGCACAGGCCACAATTATGTCCAAGGAGCTGGTAAAGAGTATCAATGAAGGGAGACCTCCACAGAGTCAGATCACAGTGAAGGAAAATCAAGGCCCAGTGCATAACTTTAATGGGGAGGAGGTGCCCATCATAGGTGTAACTGAGGTTGACATAAAAATAGGAAAGCACAGAATGAAACAAGAGGTATTGATCACATCTATTTGTGAAATTCCATTTCTGATGGGGACAGATTGTCTGAAAAGATTGTCTCCTCTCATAGATGGGGTGAATGGAGTGCTGTGGTCCTTAACCAAAAAACCATTGAGGCCTAAGAAACTAAAATCACAAAACAGCAATATAAATGAATGTCACACCGTTGCCAAAACAAATGATGCTGTGGAGGTATAGGTCCAGAATAGCTGCATACCTAGTGTCACTGTTATATTAATGTGTCAAGACAAAATGCAGAGCGACAATGAAAAACTACCTGTACAAATATACTTGGACCCAAGGAAAAATTGGCAGACTGCCATAGATGAGCACACATTACGTTTTTATTTAAAAGAGAAAACATGCAAACCGAATATTGCTCCTAAAACAGATGCAGAAAAACACATTACCACTCTGGCAGAAATACACATGGAAGATGAGCAACCATGGGTTCATGTTGGTATAAATGACTATTTTAAAACAATAAAAGCCACTTTAGCGCTTGAACATGAAAGGAGTTTCATTAATGAGAAATTGTTGCAAAAAATAATGGAAAGGGAAGAAATCCCGAGATTTAGGATTAAAAACCAATATGTTTCTGGGTTGGACAGTCCAGACTTTGAAAACCGAATTGCAGGCAGATGCATGCTTAAAATTAGCATTGGGCAGAAAACAATTTACCATAATGTATGGATAGTGAGTGGAGCACAAAATGAATTTTACATGGGAAATGACATCATGCACAGAATATGTATGGTGTTAGATTTCCTTAATCAAAAAATATGGTCACGCCTAGTTGGTCCGGCACCTGAATTTGAAGACAAAAGAAGGGCTTATCATTGTGCACAACTGGTTCCTTATGCAATCGAATTACAAATGAGGAAAGATACTATTATTCCTGCATTTACAAAACAGTTTGCAATAACACTGAAATGCAAAAATGGACAGCAGATGAAAGGCTCTGATGCATTTGTATGCCTGAATGAATCCATAAAACAGCAAGGCCTGTATTATGAATACATTCCATTGGTAGACATTGGTGAAGGATCTGTAAAAATCATGGTAAATAATAAAGGTTGTCAGGATATTCATTTAGAGGAAAACTCCCCATTAGGAATGGCCATACAAAAATCACATTATACGGCAGATTTAAATAACATGGTGATTGGGAATATTCCTGAAAAATATGTAGATGCCAAGGGCGAGTTGCCAGAACACCTGGACTCTCAGCCCAAAGGAATATTTAAAATTCATTCTGTGTATCCTTATGATTCAAATGAGACAGTGTGCTGCCATCAAGAGGATTGCATAATATTTAATTTAAATGAAAATGAAACAGAAAATCAGCCCATTGAAGTGGAAGCTGATATGTCAAAATATTTAAAAGTGGCAGCTTTACAAAAAGACACAGCCACACAGTTAGAGAAAAGCGCCGAGATTCCCTTACCAGAAGATTTTCCAGAATTTTCCAAAATGGTAGAAGAGCAGATCTCCTTAGCGGATGCATATGAAAGCAATGAAGAGAGGGACAATCTGAGGGAGATATTTATGGAGTTTAAGGATGTATTTGCAAAAGATGCTTATGATTGTGGTTTAACTGATTTACATGTGGCCACACTACCAGAAGGGTGTAGCAGAAATCCAGTGTTTGTACGCCAGTATAGACTACCGCTGGCATGTTTAGAATCATTGGCAGAGATTATTAAAAATTTGGAATCGCGGGGAATCATCAGGCCCATTAATAGCACATCCAATACACCTATTTTAGGTGTGTTAAAGCCAAATAGTCAATGGCGGCTGTGTGCAGACTTGAGAGAGTTAAATAAAAGAGTACCAATATCTAGATGGCCACTGCCATTCATTGATCAGGGCATAGCTCAGGTACATGGTTCAAATGTATTTACCACATTAGATCTCACCTCTGGATATTGGTGCGTGCCATTGGCAGAGGAGATACAACATTTATTTTCCTTTACATTTGACAGGACTCAATATGCCTGGCTTAGAGCTCCGTTCGGGTACATCAATAGTGGGAGTGAATTTGGCATATTTTTGAGAAAGGCCATGCCGGATGCAGCGGAAAGAGGAACAATAGTTTATGTGGACGATGTCCTGATAAAAAATGAAAGCCTGAAAAGCCATTTTGATGAAATAAGACATGTACTTGGCCAATTGCAGAAAGCAGGCGCCAAAGTATCTTTGCAAAAAGCACAATGGTGCAAGAAAAAAGTGAACTTTCTAGGGCATGAAGTGACTGAACATGGGCTAAATCCACAAAAGAAGAAAATAGAGGCCATACAAAGATTAAAAGATCCTAAAAATGTGAAAGGAGTAAAACGTTTATTAGGGATGACAGGCTATAACAGAAAGTTCATTGAAAATTATGCAGAAATCACTCAACCATTGACTAAACTGCTTAAACTGAATACTCCCTGGAAATGGGAAAAAGGGCAGTCTGATGCAGTGGCTAAATTAAAGGAATGTCTTGTAAAGGCACCATGTTTAGCATACCCCATAAAGGACAGGGATTTCTTTATAGAAATAGGTTTTTCTGAACATTGTATGTCAGCAGTGCTATCACAAAAACACGATTTGAATCACAAAACCATTGCATATGCAAGTAAGGCATTTTCCCAAGTTGAAATGAAATTTAATGAATGTGAAAAGGCCCTATTAACCACCGTGTGGGCCCTACAACATTTCCGCCCCATTGTTCAGGGAGAAAAGGTAATTATTGAAACAAATCATCAACCTTTGCAATTTTTAGAGAGTAAAAGAATTAGATCAGGTAACCTAGCGCAATCCAGAATCACTTCATGGACGCTAGCATTACAAGGTTTTCCCGTAGAAGTGAGATATGGACAAAATAAAAAGAACCCAATTGCTCAAGGGTTAGCTGACTTACATGACTGTGCAGCTGAACAAATACCAAATGAAATGGAAGTAGAAACTAGTTTGCAGGAATTTGAACAATCACCACACAAAGCTTTTGATGAAAAAACATGCAAGGATTTGCCAACTGTATATGTGGATGGTTGTGCTTTTCACATTGAAAATGACAGTAATAAACAGTTAGTGGCAGGAATAGGAAATGTCTGGTTGAAATGTGAAGGTGTCCCCAGTATAGGGATGAGGATTGGAGATAGGAGCAGTCGGGTGGCGGAATTGGCAGCCTTTTATAAAGCAATTGCTACTGCAGTTGATAAAAGGTTCAGTGAAATTGTCCTGGTGACTGATTCTGACTATGCACGGAATAGCTTTGTGGAGTATTTGCCTGGTTGGAAGGCAAGAGGCATGGTTACATATAACAAAAAGCCACTTAAGCATGGAAAAATGATACAAGCCATAGACAAATTGGTGTCAGAGAATAAGTTAACAATATACTGGAGAAAAATTCGTGGGCATTTAAAAACACCAGGAGAGGATAAGGAGGGAAATGATAAGGCAGACCACCTGGCTAAGATTGGGGCTGTGATGGGAGAATTGCTACCTATTGATTATTTAATGGGTGAAATACAAATTGATGCAGTCACACGTTCTAAAGCACCAAAGGAGGTAGATCAACCGGTGGTGCAGTGGAGTCATGACACGCCAGACTAAGATTTGATTGAGGCGCAAAAGAATGATCAAATTTTGGGAATCTATTATAATCATTTGATAGATCCCGAACAAAATCCTTTAACAGAAAATGATTGTATGGGAAAAGAAGAGTTGAGGGTGCTATTAAAGAACAAAACACGAATTAGATTACAGGATGGACTCATGATTAGAGAGTCCATAACAGGACAAATACAGTGGGTAGTACCCCTTTCATTCAGAGGACTAATGCTACACCATGCACATGATGCCATAACTGCAGGCCATAGAGGTTCACAAAAAACATTAGAAATACTAAAAGATTATGCTTACTGGCCACATATGTCCCAAGATGTGGAATTATATACTAGAGGATGTCTAGTATGCGCCCAATTTAAACCTGCTTCACCAATACATAGAGCACCATTGATGAAAAGAGGCCTAACTCTCCCATGGTCAGATTTGCAAATAGACTATGTAGGTCCTTTAAAAAGGTCGAGCAGGGGACACCGTTATATTTTGAGTGTGGTATGTTTGATGTCAAAGTGGATTGAATGCATTCCTGCACCAGATTGTAGTGCGCAAACAGCAGCCACATTGCTGGTGAACCATGTGTTCTCAAGGTTTGGGTTGCCACAAAGAATTGAGTCAGACAGAGGAAGTCATTTCACAAGTACTCTAATGAGTAAGGTATGGCAAATACTAGGTGTGAAAAGGAAACTACATATCGCATATCGGGCGGCGTCTTCAGGTACAGTTGAAAGAAGCAATAGGTATGTTGTGGATATTTTAAAGAAATTTGTGGCAGAAGCAGGTTCCAGCTGGGATTTACGTTTACCGTTGGTTTTGATGGCAATCAGGTCGACTCCTGCCAAAGCAACAGGTGTTAGCCCCCATGAGGTCTTGACAGGTAGGAAAATGGTGTTACCACAACACCTACTATACATAACACATGAGCAAACCCTTGTGAGTGCATCCACAGTTCATGAATATATTGATGAACTGAGGAGGCATTTGCAACATGCATTTGCTTTTGTGCAGAGAAATCTGGAAAGAGCTGCTGACAGTGCAAAATCTTATTATGATAAAAAGACATCAGTAAAGGAATACAGTGTAGGGGATCAGGTGTACAAGTTTCATTTTGGAAAAAGTAAACAGAAAAATTCTAAATTTCTAGCAGCCTGGCAGGGGCCATTTCGAATTATAGATAAGGTCTCTCCTGTGGTTTATAAAATTTTAAAAAATGAAGGTGAGACAGCAATAGAGCAGTTTGTCCATGTAAATCAAATCAAACCATGCCATCCCAGACATGAGATCAGGCAGCTTGAGCATGTAGAAACAGATAAAGTCCCTTGAACACAAAAAGAGAAAATAAATGGGTGCAATCAGGAGGCAGTGACAAAGAAGTTAAAAAGTTGATTGTTATAATGGCACATAAACACTGTAATATATGTAAAAATATATAATATAAAATAAATAAATAAATAAATAAATATATAATAGAAGCTCATGGTTGGTGTGCAGAGAGAAAATGTATTAAATATTGAATGCTGTTTATATGTGCTTGTTTTCTTTTAACTTGTGTTTAATTTCAGGAAAAAAAAAACGAAATATTTTTACCAAGCATGTTTTATTTTTGGCAAAAGGGTGAAGTTAGTATTGTGCTATGTACTTAATTTGTTTATTTTCTATTTGATTTAGAAAATTAACATTATTTGGTCGGAGGTTCCGGGATCAGAGGCCACGGGAGACGATGGAGTCCTGGAGTCCCCTGGATGAAGACCAAAAGATGCCTGCCTCCAGGTGGAGGTGAAGACAAGATAACCAGAATGCTAAAAAAAGATGACTCCTATGGATCTAAGATTGCCAAGATGAAAGTGTACTCGAATGAACCAAATAACATCGCTGGTCGGGACATATCAGAGGCAGACAAGAGTCCTGACATATGGAGTTCCACGTATTTATTATTTTAATTATTTATTTTAATTTGTTATATTAATTCTTTGTTTTGGTTAGTTGTTTTATTTCATTGTTTTTAATTGACTTGTAAAATCTAAACTTAGAGTAATGCCACTTCCACTGAGAAGGCAAATGTAGAACATTTTGTAAACTAATGAACTCAGATGAATACTGTATTGATTGCAACTTTTTCATTGATGCACATGAATATTCATTTTGTTGGATTGCTATATTGTGAAAAGAAGAAAAAGAACAAATTGTTTTTAGGAATTGGCTTGGATCGTAGCCAGATTCTAAAAACAAAAGGAGGGTATGTAAGGATATTTGGCGTGTTACAGCACAGAGTACAGCACTACTGCACAGGTAGCAAATGTTTTTTTTTTTGATGCAGCACCAAATGCCTATGGTGCATTGCTATATGTGTTACCAGATTAACAAGGAAAGACAGGCTATTCAGTCAAAAACGATTTTAACATATAAGATGCAAATCTATTTTTACAGTTAAAAGCACACGTGCACATTAAAAAATGCACACTATTTTTCACCTGAAATGCCTATGGTGCGAGAGACACATTTGAAAATTAATAACTAACATTACTCATAACTAACCTGACTAATGAAACTGAAGTTAACATAATCCACTAATAAAAATGTGTCTCCACTGCACAATTAGGCCTATTCTGAAAGTGAACTTTTAAACGCACATCCATTTTTTTTTTTTCGTTTTCTCTGCTGCCCTGTCCAGATAACTACAGGAAGCAAAAGAGCTCGAAAGAACAGGAACTCAGTTGGTTACAAAGTATTACTATAAAAATGAGCCATTGTGTAGAGAAGGAGGAGATGGCATGATTGATTCTGATTGGAGCAGCGTCATAGCAAGTATCATGCTAGAGGGAGTGATCAGAGTTTTGCTGGGGGGAGTTTGAGGAGGAAGGAGGACAGTGGAGATTTGGAGAGCTAGGAGAAGGACCTGTTTTTTTTCCTGGTTGGAGCATTTCTGCTGAAAAAGCTGAGAGTTCCAGGCAATGACCCCGGTTTTAGAAGGAAAGGCGCTCCTTTTCACTGGGGTTAATCTTCAAGGGAGCCACATTCAGAAAGAGAACAGCTGAAGAAAACTCGGCTGAACAGATAAGGTAATTACATAAGTGTGGGAGCTGAGTGTGTACGAGGATATTCAGTCAGAGTAGGAAAGGAGATTCCGGCGCCTTAATCACATGTTAATGTTGCAAATTGGGTTCTGTTCTCCGCCACTCTTTTTTCAGTGTATCACAGACAATGCTGTTACTGTGCTATTTTATTTATTTCTGTAAAGAGTGAGATCGTGTTTAAATGCAACTTTTATAATACAGAAAAATATTTGAAAGCAGACGGGTGGTGTATTTTATATTTACCAATACAGTGCTGATGATGAGGGGAGATTTTAAACAATGCAATTGTCATTTTAAGACAGATGTGTGCATGATCATATTCAGTATGGACAGTTGAGAGTGATTGTTTGTAGCATAGCTCGTTGGAGGTACATGAGCCAACGGGAAGAGGGAATCTCTGAACATAGTTCTCTACCGTATATAAGGTAGTGGAAATTACCACAAAATTACCACATATAGCTCTCTGTCGTAAATAAGTCAGTGAGATCGCCCATGGTGGCACACTAACACTGAAAATGTGGTATTCCTAAAATGTAGGTCTGAGGTCTCTCTAGTGATTACACGAAAACTCTAAGCAAAGATAAGGGATTCTGGACATTGGGGCCACAAATAAAACAAGGGAATTATGCTCACCAAAATACAACCAACCACGCATACCAACCACGCATACCAAATATGCATGTCTGGGTGCTGAAATAATGCATGTCCACTGTATTATTGTTGCACATGGCCCAATCTGAATACAAGGAGTGATTATTGCTAAGTTATTTTTCGGCGGTAATAAAATACCGTCAGGCCCCAAATCTCCACAAAATACCCTACAGAACACATTGACATTGAACGGTAACTAGCCGATGCAGCTGTTTGAAAAGGTCATAAGAATTGGCTCCATCGCAAATCCCATGAAGAGCATCGGTACACAGGAACAGCTTCTGTCTTTAGCGCATGAGTTTGCGAGTTCTCGTGTACAGTCTGGAGTCAATTTTCTTTTTTTTAAATTTGATTTTAATATCTCATAATGGTTCTGAGGGTATTTCTTTTACTTGTTTAATGTCTTTGAAGTCATTTAAACAGTACATTTTATGTCAGCTAGACCTGAGATTGATGACATGCTGTGGCATGCTGGTGCTCCATGTGCTTTAAAGCATTCAACTGCTGAAAGTTATTTAATATAAGACAAGAGGCTAAGAGGAGAGAAACTTGCAGTACTATTTGAAGCAAGGAAAAGACTGATTTCAAGGTGATATGAAGAAATAGCTAGGTGGCATGACAATGTATGGAACACATTGACATTGAAACGTAACTAGCCGATGCAGCTGTTTGAAAAAGTCATAAGAATTGGCTCCATTGCATTTACCATAAAGTCCATTGGTGCACTGGAACAGCTTCTGACTTCAGTGCATGAGTTTGTGAGTTCTAGGGGACAGGATGGAATCAGTTTTCTTTTTTTAAATTTGATTTTAATATTGCATAATGGTTCTGAGGGTATTTTTTAACTTGTTGAATGTCTTTGAAGTCATTTAAACTGTATATTTTACATCAGCTAGTCTGGAAATTGGTGACATGCTATGGCATGCTGGTGTTCCATGTGCTTTAAACCATTCAATTGCTGAAAGTTATTTAATATAAGACCAGAGGGTAAGAGGAGAGATGCTTGCAGTACTATTTGAAGCAAGGAAAAGACTGATTTCAAGGTGATATGAAGAAATATCTAGGTGGCATGACACTGCATGGAACACATTGACATTGAAACGTAACTAGCAGATGCTGCTGTTTGAATAGGTCATAAGAATTGGCTCCATTGTAGTTCTCAAGAAGAGCATTGGTGTACAGGAACAGCTTCTGACTTCCGTGCAAGAGTTTGGGAGTTCTGGGGTACAGTCTGAAATCAGTTTTCTTTTTTTAAAATTTGATTTTAATTTCTCATAATGGTTCTGAGGGTATTTCTTTTACTTGTTTAATGTCTTTGACGTCATTTAAACAGTACATTTTACATCTGCTAATCCCGAAATTGGTGACATGCTATGGCATGCTGGTGTTTCATGTGCTTTAAACCATTCGATTGCTGAAAGTTATTTAATATAAGACAAGAGGCTAAGAGGAGAGAAACTTGCAGTAGTATTTGAATCAAGGAAAAGACTGATTTCAAGGTGACATGAAGAAATATCTTGGTGCCATGACACTATATGGAACACATTGACATTGAAATGTAACTAGCAGATGCTGCTGTTTGAAAGGGTCATACAAATTTACTCCATAGTAGTTACCATGAAGAACATTGGTGCATTGTTAACAGTTTCTGCCTTCAGAGCATGAGTTTGTGAGTTCTAGGGGACAGGATGGAATCAGTTTTCTTTTTTTAAAATTTGATTTTAATATTGCATAATGGTTCTGAGGGTATTTTTTAACTCGTTTTATGTCTTTGAAGTCATTTAAACAGTACATTTTACATCAGCTAGTCCCGAAATTGGTGACATGCTATGGCATGCTGGTGTTCCATGTGCTTTAAACCATTCACTTGCTGAAAGTTATTTAATATAAGACAAGAGGCCAAGAGGAGAGATGCTTGCAGCACTATTTGAAGCAAGGAAAAGACTGATTTCAAGGTGATATGAAGAAATATCTAGGTGGCATGACACTGTATGGAACACATTGACATTAAAACGTAACTAGCCAAAGCTGCTGTTTGAAAAGGTGATAAGTGTTGGCTCCATCACAGTTCCCATGAAGATCATTGGTGCACAGGAACAGCTTCTGACTTTAGTGCATGAGTTTGGGAGTTCTCGTGTACAGTCTGGAGTCAGTTTTCTTTTTTTAAAATTTGATTTTAATATCTCATAATGGTTCTGAGGGTATTTCTTTTACTTGTTTAATGTCTTTGACGTCATTTAAACAGTACATTTTATGTCAGCTAGACCTGAGATTGGTGACATGCTGTTGCATGCTGGTGCTCCATGTGCTTTAAAGCATTCAACTGCTGAAAGTTATTTAATATAAGACAAGAGGCTAAGAGGAGAGAAACTTGCAGTAGTATTTGAAGCAAGGAAAAGACTGATTTCAAGGTGATATGAAGAAATATCTAGGTGGCATGACACTGTATGGAGCACATTGACATTGAAATGTAACTAGCAGATGCTGCTGTTTGAAAAGGTCATAAGAATTGGCTTCATTGCAGCTCTATGAAGACCGTTGGTGTACAGGAACTTCTTCTGACTTCAGTGCGAGTTTTTGGGAGTTCTGGGGTACAGTCTGGAATCAGTTTTCTTTTTTTAAAATTTGATTTTAATATCTCATAATGGTTCTGAGGGTATTTCATTTACTTGTTTAATGTCTTTGAAGTCATTTAATCAGTGCATTTTATGTCAGCTAGACCTGAGATTGGTGACGTGCTGTGGCATGCTGGTGCTCCATGTGCTTTAAACCATTCAATTGCTGAACGTTATTTAATATAAGACAAGAGGCAAAGAGGAGAGAAGCTTGCAGTACTATTTGAATCAAGGAAAAGACTGATTTCAAGGTGACATGAAGAAATATCTTGGTGCCATGACACTGTATGGAACACATTGACATTGAAATGTAACTCACAGATGCTGCTGTTTGAAAGGGTCATACAAATTTACTCCATAGAAGTTACCATAAAGAACATTGGTGCACTGTTAACAGTTTCTGCCTTCAGTGCATGAGTTTGTGAGTTCTAGGGGACAGGATGGAATCAGTTTTCTTTTTTTTAAATTTGATTTTAATATTGCATAATGGTTCTGGGGGTATTTTTTAACTTGTTTTATGTCTTTGAAGTCATTTAAACAGTACATTTTACATCAGCTAGTCCCGAAATTGGTGACATGCTATGGCATGCTGGTGTTCCATGTGCTTTGAACCATTCAATTGCTGAAAGTTATTTAATATAAGACAAGAGGCCAAGAGGAGAGATGCTTGCAGCACTATTTGAAGCAAGGAAAAGACTGATTTCAAGGTGATATGAAGAAATATCTAGGTGGCATGACACTGTATGGAACACATTGACATTAAAACGTAACTAGCCGAAGCTGCTGTTTCAAAAGGTGATAAGTATTGGCTCCATCACTGTTCCCATGAAGATCATTGGTGCACAGGAACAGCTTCTGACTTTAGTGCATGAGTTTGGGAGTTCTCGTGTACAGTCTGGAGTCAGTTTTCTTTTTTTAAAATTTGATTTTAATATCTCATAATGGTTCTGAGGGTATTTCTTTTACTTGTTTAATGTCTTTGACGTCATTTAAACAGTACATTTTATGTCAGCTAGACCTGAGATTGGTGACATGCTGTGGCATGCTGGTGCTCCATGTGCTTTAAAGCATTCAACTGCTGAAAGTTATTTAATATAAGACAAGAGGCTAAGAGGAGAGACATTTGCAGTACTATTTGAAGCAAGGAAAAGACTGATTTCAAGGTGATATGAAGAAATAGCTAGGTGGCATGACAATGTATGGAACACATTGACATTGAAATGTAACTGGCCGATGTAGCTGTTTGAAAAAGTCATAAGAATTGGCTCCAGTGCATTTTCCATGAAGAGCATTGGTGCACTGGAACAGTTTCTGACTTCAGTGCATGAGTTTGTGAGTTCTAGGGGACAGGATGGAATCAGTTTTCTTTTTTTAAAATTTGATTTTAATATTGCATAATGGTTCTGAGGGTATTTTTTAACTTGTTTAATGTCTTTGAAGTCATTTAAACAGTACATTTTACATCTGCTAATCCCGAAATTGGTGACATGCTATGGCATGCTGGTGTTTCATGTGCTTTAAACCATTCGATTGCTGAAAGTTATTTAATATAAGACAAGAGGCAAAGAGGAGAGAAGCTTGCAGTACTATTTGAAGCAAGGAAGAGACTGATTTCAAGGTGACATGAAGAAATATCTTGGTGCCATGACACTGTATGGAACACATTGACATTGAAATGTAAGTAGCAGATACTGCTGTTTGAAAGGGTCATAAGAATTGACTCCATAGTTGCTCCCATGAAGAACATTGGTGCACTGTTAACAGTTTCTGCCTTCATTGCATGAGGTTGGGAGTTCATGGGTACAGTATTGGATCGGTGTTCTTTTCTTTCAAATTTGATTTTAATATGTCATAATGGTTCTGATGGAATTTTTTAACTTGTTGAATGTCTTTGAAGTCATTTAAACTGTATGTTTTACATCAGCTAGTCCGGAAATTGGTGACATGCTATGGCATGCTGGTGTTCCATGTGCTTTAAACCATTCAATTGCTGAAAGTTATATAATATAAGACCAGAGGGTAAGAGAAGAGATGCTTGCAGTACTATTTGAAGCAAGGAAAAGACTGATTTCAAGGTGATATGAAGAAATATCTAGGTGGCATGACACTGTATGGAACACATTGACATTGAACCGTAACTAGCTGATGCTGCTATTTGAAAAGGTCATAAGAATTGACTCCATTGTAGTTCCCATGAAGAGCATTGGTGTACAGGATCAGCTTCTGACTTCAGTGCAAGAGTTTGGGAGTTCTGGGGTACAGTCTGAAATCAGTTTTCTTTTTTTCAAATTTGATTTTAATATCTCATAATGGTTCTGAGGGTATTTCTTTTACTTGTTTAATGTCTTTGAAGTCATTTAAACAGTGCATTTTATGTCAGCTAGACCTGAGATTGGTGACGTGCTGTGGCATGCTTGTGCTCCATGTGCTTTAAACCATTCAATTGCTGAACGTTATTTAATATAAGACAAGAGGCAAAGAGGAGAGAAGCTTGCAGTACTATTTGAATCAAGGAAAAGACTGATTTCAAGGTGACATGAAGAAATATCTTGGTGCCATGACACTGTATGGAACACATTGACATTGAAATGTAACTAGCAGATGCTGCTGTTTGAAAGGGTCATACAAATTTACTCCATAGTAGTTACCATGAAGAACATTGGTGCATTGTTAACAGTTTCTGCCTTCAGAGCATGAGTTTGTGAGTTCTAGGGGACAGGATGGAATCAGTTTTCTTTTTTTAAAATTTGATTTTAATATTGCATAATGGTTCTGAGGGTATTTTTTAACTCGTTTTATGTCTTTGAAGTCATTTAAACAGTACATTTTACATCAGCTAGTCCCGAAATTGGTGACATGCTATGGCATGCTGGTGTTCCATGTGCTTTAAACCATTCACTTGCTGAAAGTTATTTAATATAAGACAAGAGGCCAAGAGGAGAGATGCTTGCAGCACTATTTGAAGCAAGGAAAAGACTGATTTCAAGGTGACATGAAGAAATATCTTGGTGCCATGACACTGTATGGAACACATTGACATTGAAATGTAACTAGCAGATGCTGCTGTTTGAAAGGGTCATACAAATTTACTCCATAGTAGTTACCATGAAGAACATTGGTGCATTGTTAACAGTTTCTGCCTTCAGAGCATGAGTTTGTGAGTTCTAGGGGACAGGATGGAATCAGTTTTCTTTTTTTTAAATTTGATTTTAATATTGCATAATGGTTCTGAGGGTATTTTTTAACTCGTTTTATGTCTTTGAAGTCATTTAAACAGTACATTTTACATCAGCTAGTCCCGAAATTGGTGACATGCTATGGCATGCTGGTGTTCCATGTGCTTTAAACCATTCACTTGCTGAAAGTTATTTAATATAAGACAAGAGGCCAAGAGGAGAGATGCTTGCAGCACTATTTGAAGCAAGGAAAAGACTGATTTCAAGGTGATATGAAGAAATATCTAGGTGGCATGACACTGTATGGAACACATTGACATTAAAACGTAACTAGCCAAAGCTGCTGTTTGAAAAGGTGATAAGTGTTGGCTCCATCAAAGTTCCCATGAAGAGCTCCCATGAAGATCATTGGTGCACAGGAACAGCTTCTGACTTTAGTGCATGAGTTTGGGAGTTCTCGTGTACAGTCTGGAGTCAGTTTTCTTTTTTTAAAATTTGATTTTAATATCTCATAATGGTTCTGAGGGTATTTCATTTACTTGTTTAATGTCTTTGAAGTCATTTAATCAGTGCATTTTATGTCAACTAGACCTGAAATTGGTGACGTGCTGTGGCATGCTGGTGCTCCATGTGCTTTAAACCATTCAATTGCTGAACGTTATTTAATATAAGACAAGAGGCAAAGAGGAGAGAAGCTTGCAGTACTATTTGAATCAAGGAAAAGACTGATTTCAAGGTGATATGAAGAAATATCTAGGTGGCATGACACTGTATGGAACACATTGACATTGAAATGTAACTAGCCGATGCAGCTGTTTGAAAAGGTCATAAGAATTGGCTCCATTGCAGCTCCTAATAAAGGCATTGGTGCACAGGAACAGCTTCTGACTTTAGTGCATGAGTTTGGGAGTTCTTGTGTACAGTCTGGAATCAGTTTTCTTTTATTAAAATTTGATTTTAATATCGCATAATGGTTCTGAGGGTATTTGTTTACTTGTTTAATGTCTTTGAAGTCATTTAAACAGTACATTCGGCGTCAGCTGGTCCTGAGATTGGTGACATGCTGTGGCTTGCTGGTGTTCCATGTGCTTTAAAGCATTCAACTGCTGAAAGTTATTTAATATAAGACAAGAGGGTAAGAGGAGATAAACTTGCAGTACTATTTGAAGCAAGGAAAAGACTGATTTCAAGGTGATATGAAGAAATATCTAGGTGGCATGACACTGTATGGAACACACTGACATTGAAATGTAACTAGCAGATGCTGCTGTTTGAAAATGTCATAAGAATTGGCTCCATTGTAGCTCCCATGACGAGCATTGGTGTACAGGAACAGCTCCTGACTTCAATGCAAGAGTTTGGAAATTCTGGGGTACAGTCTGGGATTGGTTTACTTTTTTAAAATTTTATTTTAATATCTCATAATGGTTCTGAGGGTATTTCTTTTACTTGTTTAATGTCTTTGAAGTCATTTAAACAGTACATTTTATGTCAGCTAGACCTGAGATTGGTGACATGCTGTGGCATGCTGGTGTTCCATGTGCTTTAAAGCTTTCAACTGCTGAAAGTTATTTAATATAAAAGAAGAGGCTAAGAGGAGAGAAACTTGCAGTACTATTTGAAGCAAGGAAAAGTCTGATTTCAAGGTGATATGAAGAAATATCTAGGTGGCATGACACTGTATGGAACACATTGACATTGAACGGTAACTAGCCGATGTAGCTGTTTGAAAAGGTCATAAGAATTGGCTCCATCGCAAATCCCATGAAGAGCATTGGTACACAGGAACTGCTTCTGACTTTAACACATGAGTTTGGGAGTTCTCGTGTACAGTCTGGAGTCAATTTTCTTTTTTTTAAATTTGATTTTAATATCTCATAATGGTTCTGAGGGTATTTCTTTTACTTGTTTAATGTCGTTGAAGTCATTTAAACAGTACATTTTATGTCAGCTAGACCTGAGATTGGTGACATGCTGTGGCATGCTGGTGCTCCATGTGCTTTAAAGCATTCAACTGCTGAAAGTTATTTAATATAAGACAAGAGGCTAAGAGGAGAGAAACTTGCAGTACTATTTGAAGCAAGGAAAAGACTGATTTCAAGGTGATATGAAGAAATAGCTAGGTGGCATGACAATGTATGGAACACATTGACATTGAAACATAACTAGCCGATGCAGCTGTTTGAAAAAGTCATAAGAATTGGCTCCATTGTATTTACCATGTAGTGCATTGGTGCACTAGAACAGCTTCTGACTTCAGTGCATGAGTTTGTGAGTTCTAGGGGACAGGATGGAATCAGTTTTCTTTTTTTAAATTTGATTTTAATATTGCATAATGGTTCTGAGGGTATTTTTTAACTTGTTGAATGTCTTTGAAGTCATTTAAACTGTATATTTTACATCAGCTAGTCCGGAAATTGGTGACATGCTATGGCATGCTGGTGTTCCATGTGCTTTAAACCATTCAATTGCTGAAAGTTATTTAATATAAGACCAGAGGGTAAGAGGAGAGATGCTTGCAGTACTATTTGAAGCAAGGAAAAGACTGATTTCAAGGTGATATGAAGAAATATCTAGGTGGCATGACACTGCATGGAACACATTGACATTGAAACATAACTAGCAGATGCTGCTGTTTGAATAGGTCATAGGAATTGGCTCCATTGTAGTTCTCAAGAAGAGCATTGGTGTACAGGAACAGCTTCTGACTTCAGTGCAATAGTTTGGGAGTTCTGGGGTACAGTCTGAAATCAGTTTTCCTTTTTTAAAATCTGATTTTAATATCTCATAATGGTTCTGAGGGTATTTCTTTTACTTGTTTAATGTCTTTGAAGTCATTTAATCAGTGCATTTTATGTCAGCTAGACCTGAGATTGGTGACGTGCTGTGGCATGCTGGTGCTCCATGTGCTTTAAACCATTCAATTCCTGAACGTTATTTAATATAAGACAAGAGGCAAAGAGGAGAGAAGCTTGCAGTACTATTTGAATCAAGGAAAAGACTGATTTCAAGGTGACATGAAGAAATATCTTGGTGCCATGACACTGTATGGAACACATTGACATTGAAATGTAACTAGCAGATGCTGCTGTTTGAAAGGGTCATACAAATTTACTCCATAGTAGATACCATGAAGAACATTGGTGCACTGTTAACAGTTTCTGCCTTCAGTGCATGAGTTTGTGAGTTCTAGGGAACAGGATGGAATCAGTTTTCTTTTTTTAAAATTTGATTTTAATATTGCATAATGGTTCTGAGGGTATTTTTTAACTCGTTTTATGTCTTTGAAGTCATTTAAACGGTACATTTTACATCAGCTAGTCCCGAAATTGGTGACATGCTATGGCATGCTGGTGTTCCATGTGCTTTAAACCATTCAATTGCTGAAAGTTATTTAATATAAGACAAGAGGCCAAGAGGAGAGATGCTTGCAGCACTATTTGAAGCAAGGAAAAGACTGATTTCAAGGTGATATGAAGAAATATCTAGGTGGCATGACACTGTATGGAACACATTGACATTAAAACGTAACTAGCCGAAGCTGCTGTTTGAAAAGGTGATAAGTATTGACTCCATCACCCTTCCCACGAAGATCATTGGTGCACAGGAACAGCTTCTGACTTTAGTGCATGCGTTTGGGAGTTCTCGTGTACAGTCTAGAGTCACTTTTCTTTTTTTAAAATTTGATTTTAATATCTCATAATGGTTCTGAGGGTATTTCTTTTACTTGTTTAATGTCTTTGACGTCATTTAAACAGTACATTTTATGTCAGCTAGACTTGAGATTGGTGACATGCTGTGGCATGCTGGTGCTCCATGTGCTTTAAAGCATTCAACTGCTGAAAGTTATTTAATATAAGACAAGAGGCTAAGAGGAGAGAAATTTGCAGTACTATTTGAAGCAAGGAAAATACTGATTTCAAGGTGATATGAAGAAATAGCTAGGTGGCATGACAATGTATGGAACACATTGACATTGAAATGTAACTGGCCGATGCAGCTGTTTGAAAAAGTCATAAGAATTGGCTCCATTGCATTTTCCATGAAGAGCATTGGTGCACTGGAACAGCTTCTGACTTTAATGCATGAGTTTGTGAGTTCTAGGGAACAGGATGGAATCAGTTTTCTTTTTTTTTAAATTTGATTTTAATATTGCATAATGGTTCTGAGGGTATTTTTTAACTTGTTTAATGACTTTGAAGTCATTTAAACAGTACATTTTACATCTGCTAATCCCGAAATTGGTGACATGCTATGGCATGCTGTTGTTTCACGTGCTTGAAACCATTCGATTGATGAAAGTTATTTAATATAAGACAAGAGGCAAAGAGGAGAGAAGCTTGCAGTACTATTTGAAGCAAGGAAAAGACTGATTTCAAGGTGACATGAAGAAATATCTTGGTGCCATGACACTGTATGGAACACATTGACATTGAAATGTAAGTAGCAGATACTGCTGTTTGAAAGGGTTATAAGAATTGACTCCATAGTTGCTCCCATGAAGAACATTGGTGCACTGTTAACAGTTTCTGCCTTCATTGCATGAGGTTGGGAGTTTATGGGTACAGTATTGGATTGGTGTTCTTTTCTTTCAAATTTGATTTTAATATTGCATAATGGTTCTGAGGGTATTTTTTAACTTGTTGAATGGCTTTGAAGTCATTTAAACTGTATATTTTACATCAGCTAGTCCAGAAATTGGTGACATGCTATGGCATGCTGGTGTTCCATGTGCTTTAAACCATTCAATTACTGAAAGTTATATAATATAAGACCAGAGGGTAAGAGAAGAGATGCTTGCCGTACTATTTGAAGCAAGGAAAAGACTGATTTCAAGGTGATATGAAGAAATATCTAGGTGGCATGACACTGTATGGAACACATTGACATTGAAACGTAACTAGCCGATGCTGCGATTTGAAAAGGTCATAAGAATTGGCTCCATAGTAGTTCCCATGAAGAGTATTGGTGTACAGGAACAGCTTCTAACTTCAGTACAAGAGTTTGGGAGTTCTGTGGTACAGTCTGGAATGATTTTAATATCTCATAATGGTTCTGAGGGTATTTTTTTACTTGTTTGATGTCTTTGAAGTCATTTAAATAGTACATTCTGCGTCAGCTATTCCTGAGATTGGTGACATGCTGTGGCTTGCTGGTGTTCCATGTGCTTTAAAGCATTCAACTGCTGAAAGTTATTTAATATAAGACAAGAGGGTAAGAGGAGAGAAACTTGCAGTACTATTTGAAGCAAGGAAAAGACTGATTTCAAGGTGATATGAAGAAATATCTAGGTGGCATGACACTGTATGGAACACATTGATATTGAAACGTATTTAGCAGATGCTACTGTTTGAAAAGGTCATAAGAATTGGTTCCATTGCAGTTCCCATGAAGAGCAATGGTGCACAGGAACAGCTTCTGACTTTAGCGCATGATTTTGGGAGTTCTCCTGTACAGTCTGGAGTCAGTTTTCTTTTTTTTAAATTTGATTTTAATATCTCATAATGGTTCTGAGGGTATTTTTTTTACTTGTTTAATGTCTTTGAAGTCATTTAAACAGTACATTCTGCGTCAGCTAGTCCTGAGATTGGTGACATGCTGTGGCTTGCTGGTGTTCCATGTGCTTTAAACCATTCAATTGCTGAAAGTTATTTAATATAAGACAAGAGGCAAAGAGGAGAGATGCTTGCAGTACTATTTGAAGCAAGGAAAAGACTGATTTCAAGGTGATATGAAGAAATATCTAGGTGGCACGACACTGTATGGAACACATTGACATTGAAACGTAACTGGCCGATGCTGCTGTTTGAAAAGGTCATAAGAATTGGCTCCATTGCAGTTTCCATGCAGAGCATTGGTGCACAGGAACAGCTTCTGAATTTAGTGCTTGAGTTTGGGAGTTCTTGTGTACAGTCTGGTATCAGTTCTCTTTTTTTAAAATTTGATTTTAATATCTCATAATGGTTATGAGGGTATTTCTTTTACTTGTTTAATGACTTTGAAGCCATTTAAACAGTACATTTTACGTCAGCTAGACCTGAGATTGGTGACATGCTGTGGCATGCTGGTGTTCCCTGTGCTTTAAAGCATTCAACTGCTGAAAGTTATTTCATATAAGGCAAGAGGCAAAGAGGAGAGAAACTTGCAGTACTATTTGAAGCAAGGAAAAGACTGATTTCAAGGTGATATGAAGAAATAGCTAGGTGGTATGACAATGTATGGAACACATTGACATTGAAATGTATCTAGCAGATGCTGCTGTTTGAAAGGGTCATAAGAATTTACTCCATAGTAGTTACCATGAAGAACATTGGTGCACTGTTAACAGTTTCAGCCTTCATTGCATGATGTTGGGAGTTCTTGGGTACAGTATTGGATTGGTGTTCGTTTTTTTCAAATTTGATTTTAATATGTCATAATGGTTCTGAGGGTATTTTTTAACTTGTTGAATGTCTTTGAAGTCATTTAAACTGTATATTTTACATCAGCTAGTCCGGAAATTGGTGACATGCTATGGCATGCTGGTGTTCCATGTGCTTTAAACCATTCAATTGCTGAAAGTTATTTAATATAAGACCAGATGGTAAGAGGAGAGATTTTTGCAGTACTATTTGAAGCAAGGAAAAGACTGATTTCAAGGTGATATGAAGAAATATCTAGGTGGCATGAAACTGTATGGAACACATTGACATTGAAATGTAACTAGCAGATGCAGCTGTTTGAAAAAGTCATAAGAATTGGCTCCATCACATTTATCATGAAGAGCATTGGTGCACTGGAAAAGCTTCTGACTTTAACGCATGAGTTTGGGAGTTCTGGGGTACAGTCTCGAATCAGTTTTTTTTTTTAAAATTTGATTTTAATATCTCATAATGGTTCTGAGGGTATTTCTTTTACTTGTTTAATGTCTTTTAAGTCATTTAAACAGTACATTTTATGTCAGCTAGACCTGAGATTGGTGACATGCTATGGCATGCTGGTGCTCCATGTGCTTTCAAGCATTCAACTGCTGAAAGTTATTTAATATAAGACAAGAGGCAAAGAGGAGAGATGCTTGCAGTACTATTTGAAGCAAGGAAAAGACTGATTTCAAGGTGACATGAAGAAATACCTAGGTGGCATGACACTGTATGGAACACATTGACATTGAAACGTAACTAGCTGATGCTGCTGTTTGAAAAGGTCATAAGAATTGGCTCCATGCCAGTTCACATGAAGAGCAATGGTGCACAGGAACAGCTTCTGACTTTAGTGCATGAGTTTGGGAGTTCTCGTGTACAGTCTGGAGTCAGTTTTCTTTTTTTTAAATTTGATTTTAATATCTCATAATGGTTCTGAGGGTATTTATTTACTTGTTTAATGTCTTTGAAGTCATTTAAACAGTACATTCTGCGTCAGCTAGTCCTGATATTGGTGACATGCTGTGGCTTGCTGGTGTTCCATGTGCTTTAAAGCATTCAACTCCTGAAAGTTATTTAATATAAGACAAGAGGGTAAGAGGAGTGAAACTTGCAGTACTATTTGATGCAAGGAAAAGACTGATTTCAAGGTGATATGAAGAAATACCTAGGTGGCATGACACTGTATGGAACACATTGACATTGAAACGTAACTAGCCGATGCTGCTGTTTGCAAAGGTCATAAGAATTGGCTCCATTGCATTTCACATGAAGAGCAATGATGCACAGGAACAGCTTCTGACTTTAGTGCATGAGTTTGGGAGTTCTCGTGTACAGTCTGGAGTCAGTTTTCTTTTTTTTAAAATTTGATTTTAATATCTCATAATGGTTCTGAGGGTATTTATTTACTTGTTTAATGTCTTTGAAGTCATTTAAACAGTACATTTTACGTCAGCTAGACCTGAGATTGGTGACATGCTGTGGCATGCTGGTGTTCCATGTGCTTTAAAGCATTCAACTGCTGAAAGTTATTTAATATAAGGCAAGATGTTAAGAGGAGAGATACTTGCAGTACTATTTGAAGCAAGGAAAAGACTGATTTGAAGGTGATATGAAGAAATAGCTAGGTGGCATGACAATGTATGGAACACATTGACATTGAAACGTATCAGGCAGCTGCTGCTGTTTGAAAAGGTCATAAGAATTGGCTCCATACTATTCACCATGAAGAGCATTGGTGCACTGGAACAGCTTCTGGCTTCAGTGCATGAGTTTGTGAGTTCTAGGGGACAGGATGGAATCAGTTTTCTTTTTTTAAATTTGATTTTAATATTGCATAATGGTTCTGAGGGTATTTTTTAACTTGTTTAATGTCTTTGAAGTCATTTAAACAGTATATTTTACATCAGATAATCCCAAAATTGGTGACATGCTATGGCATGCTGGTGTTCCATGTGCTTTAAACCATTCAATTGCTGAAAGTTATTTAATATAAGACAAGAGGCAAAGAGGAGAGAAGCTTGCAGTACTATTTGAATCAAGGAAAAGACTGATTTTAAGGTGACATGAAGAAATATCTTGGTGCCATGACACTGTATGGAACACATTGACATTGAAATGTAACTAGCAGATGCTGCTGTTTGAAAGGGTCATAAGAATTTACTCCATAGTAGTTACCATGAAGAACATTGGTGCAATGTTAACAGTTTCAGCCTTCATTGCATGAGCTTGGGAGTTCTTGGGTACAGTATTGGATCGGTGTTCTTTTTTTTCAAATTTGATTTTAATATGTCATAATGGTTCTGAGGGTATTTTTTAACTTGTTGAATGTCTTTGAAGTCATTTAAACTGTATATTTTACATCAGCTAGTCCGGAAATTGGTGACATGCTATGGCATGCTGGTGTCCCATGTGCTTTAAACCATTCAAATGCTGCAAGTTATTTAATATAAGACCAGAGGGTAAGAGTAGAGATGCTTGCAGTACTATTAGAAGCACTGAAAAGACTGATTTCAAGGTGATATGAAGAAATATCTAGGTGGCATGAAACTGTATGGAACACATTGTCAGGGGGAAATTCTGCCTGGGTCGGCCGGGCCGTCCGCAGACCTCCGGGCAGGGAGGCCCCAACTCCTCCCCTATATCCCAAAAGAGATAGAGTATGAGACACACGCAAGAAGCAAGGTGATTCTGCTGTTTATTAGACAAAACGGCATGGATGGGTCAAGGATCGTACGCGTCCGTCCTGACACACACACAATCGTGGGGCTCGCAGGCCCTTTTTACCTTAGTATGACACGCTACTTGCGTCACCTTAGAAAGTTAGCAAAAAACCTATCTCCACTCTGGATTGGTTACTCGAGTGGTAGGGTTAGTATAGCATACGTATAGAGAACGGTATTAGTGGTTGAGGGTTAGTCAGGTGATATACTTGGGTTGTCCCTTCAGTTTGATACATGAAAATTGTTACATGAAGACCCCTGGGGATTGGTCAATGCTAATGGCGTCAGTGATAAAAAGCCCCATGTTCTGATTGGTCCGCTCGCGAGCCTCCCAGTCTGGGACCATCGCTGTTCCCAGCTCGCGGTGTGCCTGTCATTTGCAACAATGTTTCACTATGGGTAGGTGCAGACAATGTGAGGATTTATTCATATGCTGGAAGGCCGACTACTCCCACTGTCGCAGATGTCCATTGAGTCTTTTAATTGTATCTGCCTGTGTCTTGAAACGTGGGATTCAGGCGTCTCTTTCCCCTGGCTTTGGCATCCTGTCAGGTTTGGCTTGGTCACGTGAGGTGGGACCGTGTTTGAGACAGAATTCTGCACAATTAATATTGTTTTTCCCACTGTGTGCCTGGTTTAGTTTGCAGGTGCGACCTTGACGTCAGCTCGCGGCGTGCGAGATTGCAACATTGTACCCTTAGCTGTGTGCTTTCGCCGGGCTCATTCTGCAGGGTCAGCAACTGAGCTCTTGCTTATTTAATGTTCATGGAAGCTTTTGCTTGCGGCCTACTTGGGCCTAGTGCATAGGTGGGACAGTTGGTGCACTGCGCTTTAGGTTGCGGTATCATATTGCTCTATCCCCAGTATCTTGTCTTCATTATATTCTTCATTATGGTACATGGTATTAGAAGAAGCGTGAGCAAGCCTTTTTAGATAAGTTCATTATGCGTCTTGCGTTTCTGCATTTTGAGAGCCTATGTGTAAAATAATAAAGATGCACGTCCGTGGGTGTGTCCGTCGCCTATGTCATAGCACTGAGTATGTTCTTCGTGTGGATTGGTGTGGGAGTGTCCGGTGTATACATTTTGCACAGGCGTGCTGACCGTTGGCTAGGTCGTCATGGCATCTCTAACGATGTGTTGGTTTAGTCGAGTTGATCTATGCCGCAGGTGTCGGCATGGGCAGGTCGGGCTGCTGGGCAGGTGGGTGGGCACATCCGTATGTTCATGTACCAGGGTATTTGGTCGTCTGGTAGATAGGCAAACTCCTCTCGTGGCGGGTGTCTAGGCCGTGATCCTCTAGGCCAAGCGCGAGAGGGGATTGGCGGGAGCTTGTTCTTCCATTCTCCCACTTCAGTCCCCCCTCTGGTCCACTTGTCGACCACAAACATATCCTTTTCTTTATCTCCTCTCACTCTCCATATTTTAGTTATTCCTCCCAAATGTCCATAGTGGTTAACATGGTCTTCAAATGACCAATACATATATGCACAGGTTCCTCCAGGAGTGCAGTATACCCACTTCCCTATGTAGCTCCTTGGGTTTCTTGGGTTTTCGAGCTTCACAGATGGTGGGTCCAGGTGGTTGGTGATGATCTGCTTGCGCAAATTCTCTCTCTCTTTTATGATTGTGCCTGTGTGTTGGCCGTCACCCGTTGGCATCAAGGGGTGCATACCAACCATTTCGATCATCTCGTCTGTGGTGCGTGCTTTCCGGGCCTTCCAAAATCTTATTATGATCAGTGTAGCTCCAGCCAAAATGGTACATCCAACTATAATCTTCAGTCCATCCGACAGCCAAGATGGCATCAATGACCATAATATTGAAAACCAGCTCTCATCCTTTTTCACACCTTTACTTTCATCCATCATTTTGGAGTGCATCTGGGCCAATTGTGAAACTGCTTCTGTCAGTGTACCATTGTCAGCATCGTTGGCAGGGATGAATGTGCAGCATGATTGTCCTATCTTTGCGCAAACTCCTCCTTCCATTGCTGTGAGGAGGTCCAGTACATATCTGTTCTGAAGTGCTACCATCCTCACAGCTCGCAGTTCCTCTTTTATTGCGTTGAATCCATTTACTGTGGAATTAATAGTCATCATTAGTTCCCATTGAGTTATCTGGAGCCACTTTGCGTTTGCATAAGCCTGCAGTCCTGGATGTATTATTGAGGAGAAGAACATTGCTGCTCTGCTGAATAGTCTGTGTTCTGGCGGAATTGAAGTGAGTGCTGTTTCCGACCTTCCCCATAGGTAATTTCCTGTCAGAGGTTCTCCTTGTCTTTTCCTTCTATTCAGGACAGTATTATTGCCGTTGTTTTTGTTCTCTGGCCCCTTCTGAGGTTGTACAGATCTCTTCTTCCTCTTGTTCCCTTCATCCATTTTGGGGAAGTTCGCCACATTGACATGTTTCTTGGGTACCACTAGTGATGGTACATTAATATGCACCATTGTGCATATACCATTCCACAGAGGGGGCAGCGTGTGGTATGATTTTTCGCCACAGGCCCAGTAATGGTCCATTATTACTGCTGTTCCTGCTCCCCCCTCAGGTAACTCCATCACGCTTGCACAGTTGGTGTTGTATCCTACGTCCACCTCTCCTTTATGTTGGTAGCACACCTTAGGCGCACTTAGCTGCAGTATTGTTATTGGGTCTTCATCCTTCTCTATCCACGTGAGCATGGGTACGTACTTGACCCAAGTCATCCAACACCTATGGTTGTGTCTCTCAATAGTTGAAATATTTTCTCTTGTTACCATGTTGCTGCCAACCACTCCTATGTCCCATTTGTTGTCCATGTACACCTTCCCTGTTATTGTCACCAGTGGTCTTTCCCAACATCCTTGTTTACCAGGAACTTCAGTGGCGTACCAATCACATGGTAGGTACTGTAGTGTTGCTTTCTTTGTTTCACCTTTTTCAGGGCCACTTGTTATGTATCTGAATGCTTCAGCATGTAAACTGCTCTTGTGGTAACTCAAATAAGTCTTGAGGAAGTTGTTTTCATATGGATATTTATCTCGTGTTTTCCACACCAGCTGAACCACTGTTCCTTGAAATCTTCCTTTCGTCTGGAACAGTGCCAGGTATATTATACATCATGCTACCTTTTCATCTATTTCCGTGGCAACGAATGTTCGAGAAGCGCTCATGGCGTATGGGATCAATGAGCAAACGTAGCAGCTGTCCTCTGTTGTCTGCTTACCTATGTGGGTCATGTGTTGGTACCATATGTTGTTTGAGATGTGTGCTGAATCTTGTATGTAGTTGTCAATACCTTTATTATCTGAGTATGTGCTGCGTTTAACTCTACTTCCCTTGTATGGGATTTCACTAGTATCACCTGATGTAACACCTGTTGCAGCTGGGGGTGGGGGTGCATTAGGTTTGGGTACAGCAATAATATTGATAGCATAGCTGTACTGCCATACAGAGGCAGCCAAGAAACCGGTGATCATTAAAATCCCTATCAACTTTATTACATATGCTAATTTCACCGGCATTTTGCTCTTACCTTGCTGCAGTCCGGCAGCTTATTCTTGCGACGTTAAAGCCTGAAAATTCTCAATATGCTTGTTATTAATGTTAGTTATTGTTTATTAAGCTCTCCCTATCAAATAGTCATTCAGTGCACAGGCGAAGAGCTGTTCCCACGCCAATCTAAGCGATCTATCTCTTAGGGCAGGCAAGTATGGTTGGAGGTGGGGCATTGAATGTTCTATGGCCAAGAGGAATGTTGTGTAGTAGACACGTACCCTCCTTCTTTTCAGGTACGTTGGCCTTTTTATTTCATATACAAATTGGTGTGACAATTCTTCTGGGTAGTTATCATCTGAGGGTACCATCTACTCCTGGGCAGTGAATTTGTTATTTATCTACTTTCTTAGCAGTACAATAATACGCTGTACCTGCATGTGCGAGAGAAAAGAAAGAGAACATTCAAGTGTTTACATGTGTATATGTGCAAGGCAGTGTACTTCAGTTCAGTTATTACTGCAGTGGGTAGGGGGAAATGGGCAGAGGGTTTGGGCTCAACTGGCGGAAGTCTCTTTACTCTTTGATTGTGTGACCATGGGGTGGGCAGTATGGGGATCACCCCTTTCTTTTCTGGTAGTTGTCTCTGGGGAATCTGGGGGGTGGCAGGGTATGGGGACACTTTGGCTGTTAGTTGTGGTAGGAGTCTCTTCCTCCGTTGGTGACGCTGTTGTAGTTCTTCCAGTGGCCCTGTCGGTGGCGCTGGGGCGGGTCTGGGGTTTGTAGATCTTTACGTCATGTAGGTGATTCCAGGCACGTTTGTCTTTTAGCTTTACTGCTCTTGTTGATACCTCCTCTACCAGGTGAGGGCCAGTGAAGCGTGGGCTGTTCCACTTTCTGTTGAAATTGCGTAGTAGTACGTGGTCACCTTTAGCAACTTTACACAGTCTTTCCTTTTCCAGTTCTTTGTCCGTGTCTTCTCGTTGGTCGCTGTTAGACCCGCCCCGCGTGCGCTCGAGCTGTTGAGACACAAAACCTACACTAGTAATCAAAGAAGACACATATTGGTACATTTCATCACCAAGAACAGTTGCAGTATTCTCGTGATCTGTGAATGCTCTTGATTTTGGCATTAGGGGAAGGCGCATTTGACGTCCGGTAATCACCTCGTGAGGAGTGAGGTGGTGGTCGGAACCTGGTCTATTCCTTAGCTCAAATAGGGCTAGTGGAAGGCAATACAACCAACTCTTCTTTGTTGTTTGCTGTATTTTTGCAATTGCCTCCTTTAGTAGGCCATTCAGGCGTTCGCATATACCGTTGGCCTGTGGGTGGTATGAACATGCAAATTTATGTTTGATGTTCAGTAAGGATGTGATGTGCTGGAACATTTCGTTTGCAAAATGCGGGCCATTATCTGACCGCAGTACCTCGCACACTCCCCACCTGGGGAAGACCTCCCTCACTAGGAATTTTGCTGCTCTGAATGCATCTGGGTGTGAACAGGGCCCTGCTTCAATCCACCTTGAGAATGGGCATACTACTACAATCATATACGTATTTCCTTGACATATGTTGATCATATCAACATAGTCAATATGGAGATGTCGGAAGGGTCCCTCTGGCCGGGGTATAGTACCTTTTATCACCTTCAGCGTGTGACCGGCCGTGAACTGTTGGCATGTGTGACAATTGCTGATAAAATTTGACACATGGGAATTTAACTTGGGGCGGAACCAATCTTCTCTAATTCGTGCTGCAATTACTTCCTTGCCTGTGTGGGCTGGGTGGTGTAGTTGGCTCAGGGCGGTGTTCAATAGTGCTAGTGGCATTACAATCTTTCCAGTGTTACCCTGGCGCCATAGTGCGTCAGTGGGTAACATTGTGCATCCCCTTTTTACCCATGTTTCTTTTTCTGCCATTGGTGCAGCCGCTTGTAGCTCCATTATCTGTGTGGCTGGGAGATGGGTGTACCCTTCTCTTATCAACATTTCCTTAGCCATTCCCCTCCCTCTCCCTCTCTCTGACTCTGGGGGGTTCCATATCTCACCAAAATATGCAGCATACTTCGCATGTGCGTCTGCTGCTGCATTCCCTCTCGAAATGTGGTCTTCACCATTAGTGTGTGCGGTACATTTGACCAAAGCTAATTCTTGGGGGTCATTTATTACTTCAATTAGTTCAGCCAATAAGAGAGCATGTTGCACTGGAGTGCCGTCAGCTCTCCTAAACCCTCTTCTTCTCCATTTCGACAGCCCTGAGTGGACAGTGGACGTAACATATGCGCTGTCAGAATATATGGTCACTCGTTTGTCAAAGCTTTCCTGTAACGCCAAGATCAGTGCGACCAACTCCGCTGCTTGGGCAGAGTAATGCTGTGGTAGTTGTACACATTTCATTGCCACACACACCGGTACCTCCATCATTTTTTACCACCGCTGCCCCAGTCCTCCTTATGCCATCCCTTTGGTCAATTGTTGATGACCCATCAATGAACAGTAGCTCACCACCCTCTAGTGCGTTCTCTTCAACCTTTCTAGTACATGAGTACATTTCAGTGATTTGTGTACAGTCGTGTGCATAATCTCCTTCCTCAATTACTTCTGCTAAAAACCTTGCAGGGTTGACCGTGCTACATCTAACAATTGATAGTTCAGCTCTAGATAAGATGATCTCATAGCCTGATGCCCTTTGCGTGGTTAGGGTGGACTTAGGTTTATTCAATATAGCAAATAGTGCATGTTCCACAAATAGCGTGGTTGGGCACCCCATGGTGATTGCTGACGCTTTCTCTACCGCAAAAGCAGCTGCGGCGAGACCTTGTTCGCAAGGGAAATGACCTAACATCACAGGATCTAAGTGGCCGCTGTAAAATGCAACTGGTTTGTAGCCCATGCTTGTTTTTTGAGCCAACACTGCTTTCATTACTGCTGAGTCGCAATGTGAAAATATAAAGAATTGTCGCTCATAGTCTGGGGTTGCCAGTACCGGAGCAGTTGATATCGCATCTTTTAGTTCATCAAAAGCATCATCCATTTCCATTGTCCACCCCAACTTTTTATCCCCTTTGTTAGCTTCCTTTAACGCCTCAAGCAGGGGTCCTATGTATGAGCTGTAATCAAATACCGTAGTTACACAAACCTAGGAATTGTTGCAGTTCCCTCACTGTTTGTGGCACTGGTGTTTTTGAAATGGCCTGTGCCCTTTGTGGTGCAATCTTTCTTCCATGTTGGGATATCAGCTGACCAATGTAAAGTACCTGTTCCTGACAGTACTGTAACTTTTCCATGTCTACCTTGTAACCTTTTTCAGCCAATATTGTCAGCATCTTTAATGAGTCCTCTCTGCATGTTTTTTCGTTTGTGCTGCAAATTATTATGTCGTCGACATACTGCAACACTGTGCTTTCTACTGCAATGTTACCCAAATCCATCTGTATTACCCTGTTGAATATTGAGGGTAATTCGCAGTATCCTTGTGGCAATCTGGTGTGTTTCCACTTTGTGTTTCTGTAAGTAAAGCTTGTCAGATCTTGTGAGTCTGGGTGCAATGGTATTGAGAAAAAAGCATTTTTAAGGTCGATCACTGTAAATCGTGATGCTTCTGCTGGAATGCCACACAATATTGTGGCCGGGTTTGCGGCTATGGGGTATTCTGCTTCCACTATGTTGTTTAAGGGCCTGAGGTCCTGTATGAAGCGCCAAGACCCTCCCTTAGCCTTGCGCACTGGGTATACAGCCGTGTTACATGGTGATTCTGAGGGGACCAATATGCCATTATTTATAAGGGCCGTTATTGTTTCAAATATACCTTCATCTGCCTCTTTTGATAGTGGGTACTGTTTCACTCTGGGGAGTATTGCACCTTTTTTCAATTTTATCCTCACTCCCCGTATACTTTTTATGCACCCCACGTCGTAGGGGCTGGTAGTCCATAATGATGTGGGTACTTTTGACATATCCTCCTTAAAGAAGGGAACTGGGGTGGATGTGGGTGCCTCGAGTGCCATTGCCATTTTCTGTGCCACTTGCTTGTACGCTACTCTTAGCCATATTTCCACACTCATCATAAACATCATTTCACCTTCCTCCTTTTCTTCTGAGAACAGTTCCTCATCTGACACCTGGGTGAGTCTACATCCCTCTGGTAGTGCTATCACTGCCCTCCATGCTCTTCCTTCTCTGTCCTGGGCATGCACCGCAATGTAATCAGCTGTTGCTATAATGCTTTCTATGTCCACTAAAATCACCTTTCCTTCTTGTTCATTTGCTGGTGTTTCTAGTCTGAACAAATAGGCTGCTGGCCTCCTCCAGATCTTTCCTTCTATCCCTGGCATCCATGCAAATGCCATGTCTGTCCCGTACTGGAATAGTTCACCATCTACTGGCTCAGCCCTAATCGCTGTCTGTCCGCAGTATGCTTGCATGATTTGTCGTGCAGTGAGCATGTTAATCCCTGGAGTAGAGCAAATTATGCCGTCCTCCGTAAAGGAGATCGTCATGTTCAACCTGTTCATGATGTCTCTCCCCAGTATATTTACTGGTGAGGCACTAGAATATAAAAGTGGAACTGACATGTCGTAATCCCCTATTGATAAGGGAATGTTATCAGTAAAGGGAACCAACCCCCTAGCCCCAGAGAATCCTTGGGTGTTCATGGCTTCGCCTGACATCTTAAATTTACCTTCCCTTATGCAAGACCGGGTCGCCCCGGTGTCAACAAGGAATGATATTTTTTTGTCACCTATCGTTACCTCTATGCGTGGTTCCTCCGCACTATTAGGGGTTACTGACAGGATGGGACACACCAAGGCCCTCTGTGGGCTGTCCTATTGAGGGTACAACGATTGACCGTTTCCTGTGTAAGGGTTGTGTCCTAGTACTGTCACCCTACCCAGTTGTGTTTGTTGTGCTTGGGGTTGTTGTATTGTCGCTACCTGTTGTTGTGGCAGTGAAAATGCCTGTGGCTGTTGTTGTGTTACTAGTTGTTGCTGTTCATTTCCCTGTTGCAACGTCTGTGGTTGCTGTATCTCCTGCTGTTCCTGTGTGGGCCTTAGTTGTCCCTGCTCGCTCCATGATGGTGTTCCTGGTCTTACTCTACACGTGCGTGACATGTGTCCTACTAATCCACAACTCCAACACATCGGTGGTTCCCTACTCTGCCATGGGAAGCCTCCTGTGTTGTCCTGGTATACTGGTTGCCCGGTGGGGTAGGAATTTCTAAGTCCTCCCACCTGTTGTTGTGTGTTATATCCATACCTTCTCCCTCTCATTATTCCTCCTCTTCCCCTGTTGTAATTATAATACCCAGCTCCTGGCATTGAGTATCCTCCTCCCATGTTGGTCGTGTATGGTTGGAGTGGCGGCACCTGTGGTGTTATAGTCTGTGAGGATGGTACTTGGGAGGGATCTTGTGCAGCCACTACTTGTGTGGGGCTTTGGGTCATTGTTGTAGGTGTAGTTATTAGTGCCCCTTCCATTGTGTATTTAGTAAGTTTTTTCTGTACTAGTTTAGCCTCTTCCGTTTTCCTGTCCTCCTCCTTTTGTTTCATTTTACCTTGCCATGTCCTACAATGATGTACTATTGTCAGTTGTATTTCTGGCCATGCTTTTGCTTCCATTCCCACCACTTTCTTCAGTTGTTTTTGAACTCCTTGTGGGAGCCCTTGTACTAGTATATGATAGAATATTGCTGGTGTTTTGTCCCATTGTTCTCTAGTTTCCATGCGCCACTTCTCTTGAATTTCCTGGATATAATCAACAGGATCTTCGTTCTCACGCACCTTGCGTGAGGTAATTGCTCCTATGTCTGATGTGTCTGGGTACTGTACCCTTAGTGCCTGCCATAGTGCATGTCTGCAGTTTGCGAATGGTGCCCCATCGTGCGAAGTGTTGGTTATTGTTACCCCAGTGAATCCCGCTCTCTTCCAAATGTCATCCGCTGCATCCCCTAATATAGATATTAGGAGGCCCTTTTCATCCCCCACTGCCAGTTTCTGTCCTGCGGTGTGTTTTTCCATCTCATATATCCATTTACCTGCACCTCCACTTAATGACGGGAGCCTGCGCACTTTATATTTTCTTTGTCTGTATGCTTCTAAGGGACGTATTGTGGTCTGACCCCTCCCCTCTCCAGAAGTGGCATTAAGTTGTGTCTCGTTATATCCCTTGGGTTCCATAAAATTGAGTCCCCACACCCCTCTTCTTCCCTCTCTCTTACATCGTCAATGTCGTCCGTAGTTCCCCTGCTCGTAACTCTTTCTTCTTCATCTTTTCCCCTTCTGTCATCATTTCCTGTATTTAATGTGGGCGTGGGTATTCGTTCTTCCTGCCTGCGTCTAGGGAGGTCTCTAAGCCTACTTACATAGGGTGTCATTTCGTTTGTGAAGGGCGCGAGTTTGGTTGGACGTAGTGAGCGTGAGGTGGTTGACCATATAGGGTGGGATGGTGATGGTGTGGCTTCAAGTGTCTGTCTTTCCGCTATTCCTCGCTCTTCCTCCTCACTTCTTTCCAGTTCATCCCTTCTCATACAGATCCATGGTGAGTCTGTATTGGTCCGAGTGGTGTATAGTTTATCTAGGCTTTCCCTGTCACTATTTCTTCCTTCCTTCTCCATTCCTTCTTCTTCCTCACTACAAAAGTCATCTGTATGTGGCGGCCCCCACTCTGTCTTTCTCCCCTTGATCGTTACTGTTTTTAAGTCTATTAGGTCCGTGTCTCCCTTTTCTCCTTTACCAACCGCTCCCCTTTGTGCTGATGTTGTGGCTACTTCTGTATCTCTATATACATACCTCCTTACTTCACTCTCCCCTCTCCTATCTTCTCTTTCCCCTTCATTTCTCCCCTCCATCTCTCTACCAATTTCCTCCCTTTTCCTTTTTAATTCCTCCATTACTTCACTACTCATCTTTCCCAATGCCCTTTCATCCTCTTTCTTCCTTTCCCATCTCACCCTTTCCCGTTCTAATATACTCTCTATAACCCTTCCTTCTTCGTATTTCCTAGTCGATTCTGATAGTAATCTCTTCTTCCACATTGCCATTTCCTTAACTTTCTCTTCTTCTTCCTTTTTTCTCTCTCGTAGTACTGCTCTTGATACCCTTTCTGCGGCTGCTTTTACCCTTTCCGCTTCTCTCCTTTGCTCCTCAGTTCGTTCCCTTATTCTTTCCAACTCGTTCCTACCTTCTTTCCTTTCCCTTGCTCTCTCTTTTTCCTCCCTCTCGAGCTGTTTGATTAGTTCATTCTGCTCATCCCTTAGCTCTGCTAGTCGTTCCTCCAAAATCTCTTCCTTTTGTCGGATCAGCTCTTCCCCCCTCATGTCACTCTCCCTGGTATTATCCTCGTCCATTTTCCTCACTACCTCCCTCTCTTCTCCTGTTAATGTACCTCGTAATTTTAATAGTATCTGCGCAGCTACCCACTCATCATGTCCTATTTCCTCAGTTTGTTCTTTTCCAGTCCTCCCCTCCCCCTCTGGCATCTTCCTATAGGCTGATCCCGTTGTACTAGTCCGCCCGCCTCCCTTGTGGACACCTGTCACTGCATATGGTGGCGGGCTGTATGTCGGGTTCGAGTACCCCTCAGCCGCCCTTAGTTGTTCTCTTCCTATTTCTCCTAGTTCTCTTAAAGGGTACAACCCCCCTCCCTCTGTTTTCACTACTTTTGCTAGGGTTATATCGTCGCTCTGTTCCTTTTTTATTTCATTTTCTTTTGGGTTGTTATTCTTTTCTCCTCCCTCTTGTCCGTTCCCCGTGTTCTTTGGGCCTTCACTCTCCTTTTCCCCATTCTCTCCTTCCTCCTTGATCTCTTTTCCTTCCGGTGTTTCCCCCACAGTGAACATTCCATTTGGTCCTGGTCGGGACCCCTGGAACATCCTCCATAAGTTAAAAACCTCCACGTGGTGTGTCAACTTCTTCCCCTTGTATGTGTTATGCAGATGGTTTAATAGTGAATGTTGGGTATATGGATCAAAGCTACCATTAGGCGGCCATGGTGTTGTCATTTTGTTGTCCGTCCCCTGTGTCCATTCTATGCTATATTTGATCAGTTTCTCCCTATGGGGAGACAGTGTTTTACATATGTGTTGTAGTGGGGTAGTGAGGGTGTTCCCCCACCCTCCCGATCCTGCCCCGTATGACATAGTAGCGCTCCACTCGTTATCTTTCCCCTATCTGGTAGCTATTACTTTACTAATACTTACGATACACAGCTTTGTACCTTTACCTGGCCCCGTAAGTTTGGGGACTTGCGATAGTCCGCTGAGGAAAATTATTAAAATATAGTATTTACATTTGTATATTCTTTTCTTTCTTTTCTTCCTTTATAGAACACCCTTACGGCCCCCTGCGGCCGAGGCGCACGTAGCCCCCTGCTGCTGCGTACCCCTTGTGATGTTCTTATATGGCCGTCCTATTTTCATTTGCTCCTCCTCCCTCTTCTACACTTGCCGTGGCTGGCGTTCTCCATGCGCAGCCACGACCCCCGTTTCGCCTTCCCCCGATCAACTCATTACCGTTTATCTCCGTTTCCACTCCCTTTCCACAATTCTCTTCCCCATCACGCTCAGAAAGAAAGATGCCTTGTGCTCGGGATATCCTATGAAAGCCCTACGGGTGACGTCACCGATCTCTTCAAATTACTAGTAAGTTCTTAATACACTTGCACCCTACCCCCGTTAACCCCACAGCTGTCTTCTTGTCACGCCTGGAACAAGGTAATCAACAATATATAATCGGACTGCGCACGCTGCGTCGCCTCGCGTGTGATACGCCCCTCGACAGGAGGGCTTAACCAGCCAATTATCTTCCGTATTGGGCAACTAGCTAGCTACCGCCTACAGGGAAACGTCATCTACCTATCGAGTTTCTTGCTCGAACAATAGGGATCCTCATCTACTCATTGATCAATAAATGCCAAATCGTAGGAAACCGCGCACACACACACCCTTACACGTAGTCGCGACCCAGGCCAATCAGTGTCTACGAGCGGCCGCACGTGATGTTTTCGTGCTCCGCCCCCCTCTCTCGCGTAACGTAGCCGACTGCTCTCGCACTCGTTCGGCTACCATTCATTTCATTGCCAACACTAAATTGTCAAACCTTCGCCGCGCACCTGTGCAACACCTCCCACCTCCCGTATTTAATTCCTCCCCCCTCCCTCACAATTTCACATTGCTTGTTGTGCGTGGCATGCTCACCAAGTTCTCTTGATGCGGGGCCGCTCGACTGCGTGCACCCCTCCAAGCGGCTCGCCACCTCCCCTCGTCTGGACCACGTCTGGACACTCGCCAACCGCGGGCGGGATACTTCTCAACCGGCTCCCGACGGCCAATATCCGGATTGCGCTGTCCGGTCTCCTCGCAGTTCCGCGATGGTCCTGTAGTCCTCCGAAGGGGGCAGCGGCAGAGGGGGCCACGCCGCCGGACCTCCTCGCAACGGGAGTACCTGGAAAAATAAAAATAAAAAGCAGATCTTAAACAGATCTCAGCAGTGCCTCCAACCTGTCGGGGGGAAATTCTGCCGGGGTCGGCCGGGCCGTCCGCAGACCTCCAGGCAGGGAGGCCCCAACTCCTCCCGTATATCCCAAAAGAGATAGAGTATGAGACACACGCAAGAAGCAAGGTGATTCTGCTGTTTATTAGACAAAACGGCAGGGATGGGTCAAGGATCGTACGCGTCCGTCCTGACACACACACAATCGTGGGGCTCGCAGACCCGTTTTACCTTAGTATGACGCGCTACTTGCGTCACCTTAGAAAGTTAGCAAAAAACCTATCTCCACTCTGGATTGGTTACTCGAGTGGTAGGGTTAGTATAGCATACGTATAGAGAACGGTATTAGTGGTTGAGGGTTAGTCAGGTGATATACTTGGGTTGTCCCTTCAGTTTGATACATGAAAATTGTTACATGAAGACCCCTGGGGATTGGTCAATGCTAATGGCGTCAGTGATAAAAAGCCCCATGTTCTGATTGGTCCGCTCGCGAGCCTCCCAGTCTGGGACCATCGCTGTTCCCAGCTCGCGGTGTACCTGTCATTTGCAACAATGTTTCACTATGGGTAGGTGCAGACAATGTGAGGATTTATTCATATGCTGGAAGGCCGACTACTCCCACTGTCGCAGATGTCCATTGAGTCTTTTAATTGTATCTGCCTGTGTCTTGAAACGTGGGATTCAGGCGTCTCTTTCCCCTGGCTTTGGCATCCTGTCAGGTTTGGCTTGGTCACGTGAGGTGGGACCGTGTTTGAGACAGAATTCTGCACAATTAATATTGTTTTTCCCACTGTGTGCCTGGTTTAGTTTGCAGGTGCGACCTTGACGTCGGCTCGCGGCGTGCAAGATTGCAACATTGTACCCTTAGCTGTGTGCTTTCGCCGGGCTCATTCTGCAGGGTCAGCAACTGAGCTCTTGCTTATTTAATGTTTATGGAAGCTTTTGCTTGCGGCCTACTTGGGCCTAGTGCATAGGTGGAACCGTTGGTGCACTGCGCTTTAGGTTACGGTATCATATTGCTCTATCCCCAGTATCGTGTCTTCGTTATATTCTTCATTATGGTACATGGTATTAGAAGAAGCGTGAGCAAGCCTTTTTAGATAAGTTCATTATGCGTCTTGCGTTTCTGCATTTTGAGAGCCTATGTGGAAAATAATAAAGATGCACGTCCGTGGGTGTGTCCGTCGCCTACGTCATAGCACTGAGTATGTTCTTCGTGTGGATTGGTGTGGGAGTGTCCGGTGTATACGTTTTGCACAGGCGTGCTGACCGTTGGCTAGGTCGTCATGGCATCTCTAACGATGTGTTGGTTTAGTCGAGTTGATCTATGCCGCAGGTGTCGGCATGGGCAGGTCGGGCTGCTGGGCAGGTGGTTGGGCACATCCGTATGTTCCTGTACCAGGGTATTTGGTCGTCTGGGAGATAGGCAAACTCCTCTCGTGGCGGGTGTCTAGGCCGTGATCCTCTAGGCCAAGCGCGAGAGGGGATTGGCGGGAGCTTGTTCTTCCATTCTCCCACTTCAACATTGACATTGAAATGTAACTAGCAGATGCTGCTGTTTGAAAAGGTCATAAGACTTGGCTCCATTGCAGTTCCCATGAAGAGCATTGGTGTACAGGAGCAGCTTCTGACTTCAGTGCAAGAGTTTGTGAGTTCTGGGGTACAGTCTTCAATCAGTTTTCTTTTTTAAAATTTGATTTTAATATCTCATAATGGTTCTGAGGGTATTTCTTTTACTTGTTTAATGTCTTTTAAGTCATTTAAACAGTACATTTTATGTCAGCTAGACCTGGGATTGGTGACATGCTGTGGCATGCTGGTGCTCCATGTGCTTTAAAGCTTTCAACTGCTGAAAGTTATTTAATATAAGACAAGAGGCTAAGAGGAGAGAAACTTGCAGTACTATTTGAAGCAAGGAAAAGACTGATTTCAAGGAGATATGAAGAAATATCTAGGTGGCATGACAATGTTTGGAACACATTGACATTGAACCGTAACTAGCCAATGCAGCTGTTTGAAAAAGTCATAAGAATTGGCTCCATTGCATTTATCATGAAAAGCATTGGTGCACTGGAAAAGCTACTGACTGTAGCGCATGAGTTTGGAAGTTCTCGTGTACAGTCTGGAGTCAGTTTTCTTTTTTTTAAATTTGATTTTAATATCTCATAATGGTTCTGAGGGTATTGTTTTACTTGTTTAATGTCTTTGAATTCATTTAAACAGTACATTCAGTGTCAGCTAGTCCTGAGATTGGTGACATGCTGTGGCATGCTGGTGCTCCATGTGTTTAAAGCATTCAACTGCTGAAAGTTATTTAATATAAAACAAGAGGGTAAGAGGAGAGAAACTTGCAGTACTATTTGAAGCAAGGAAAAGACTGATTTCAAGGTGATATGAAGAAATATCTAGGAGGCATGACACTGTATGGAACCCATTGACATTGAAACGTAATTAGCAGATGCTGCTGTTTGAAAAGGTCATAAGAATTGGCTCCATTGCAGTTCCCATGAAGAGCATTGGTGTAAAGGGACAGCTTCTGACTTCAGTGCAGGAGTTTGGGAGTTTTGGGGTACAGTCTGGAATCAGTTTTCTTTTTTTAAAATTTGATTTTAATATCGCATAATGGTTCTGAGGGTATTTTTTAACTTGTTTAATGTCTTTGAAGTCATTTAAACGGTACATTTTACATCAGCTAGTCCCAAAATTGGTGACATGCTATGGCATGCTGGTGTTCCATGTGCTTTAAACCATTCAATTGCTGAAAGTTATTTAATATAAGACAAGAGGCAAAGAGGAGAGATGCTTGCAGTACTATTTGAAGCAAGGAAAAGACTGATTTCAAGGTGATATGAAGAAATATCTAGGTGGCATGACACTGTATGGAACACATTGACATTGAAACGTAACTAGCAGATGCTGCTGTTTGAAAAGGTCATAAGAATCGGCTCCATTGCAGCTCCCATGAAAAGCATTGGTGTACAGGAACAGCTTCTGACTTCAGTGCAGGAGTTTGGGAGTTCTGGGCTACAGTCTGGAATCAGTTTTCTTTTTTAAAATTTGATTTTAGTATCTCATAATGGTTCTGAGAGTATTTCTTTTACTTGTTTAATGTCTTTGAAGTTATTTAAACAGTGCATTTTATGTCAGCTTGACCTGAGATTGGTGACATGCTGTGGCATGCTGGTGCTCCATGTGCTTTAAAGCATTCAACTGCTGAAACTTATTTAATATAAGACAAGATGCTAAGAGGAGACAAACTTGCAGTACTATTTGAAGCAAGGAAAATACTGATTTCAAGGTGATATGAAGAAATAGCTAGGTGGCATGACAATGTATGGAACACATTGACATTGGAACGTAACTAGCCGATGCAGCTGTTTGAAAAAGTCATAAAAATTGGCTCCATTGCATTTACCATGAAGTGCATTGGTGCACTGGAACAGCTTCTGGCTTCAGTGCATGAGTTTGTGAGTTCTAGGGGACAGGATGGAATCAGTTTTCTTTTTTTAAATTTGATTTTAATATTGCATAATGGTTCTGAGGGTATTTTTTAACTTGTTTAATGTCTTTGAAGTCATTTAAACAGCACATTTTACGTCTGCTAATCCCGAAATTGGTGACATGCTATGCCATGCTGGTGTTTCATGTGCTTTAAACCATTCAATTGCTGAAAGTTATTTAATATAAGACAAGAGGCAAAGAGGAGAAAACTTGCAGTACTATTTGAAGCAAGGAAAAGACTGATTTCAAGGTGACATGAAGAAATATCTAGGTGGCATGACACTGTATGGAACAAATTGACATTGAAACGTAACTGGCCGATGCTGCTGTTTGAAAAGGTCATAAGAATTGGCTCCATCCATGTACCCATGCAGAGCATTGGTGCACAGAAACAGCTTCTGACTTTAGTGCATGAGTTTGGGAGTTCTCGTGTACAGTCTGGAGTCAGTTTTCTTTTTTTTAAATTTGATTTTAATATCTCATAATGGTTCTGAGGGTATTTATTTACTTGTTTAATGTCTTTGAAGTCATTTAAACAGTACATTCTGCGTCAGCTAGTCCTGATATTGGTGACATGCTGTGGCTTGCTGGTGTTCCATGTGCTTTAAAGCATTCAACTGCTGAAAGTTATTTAATATAAGACAAGAGGGTAAGAGGAGTGAAACTTGCAGTACTATTTGAAGCAAGGAAAAGACTGATTTCAAGGTGATATGAAGAAATATCTAGGTGGCATGAGACTGTATGGAATACATTGACATTGAAACGTAACTAGCAGATGCTGCTGTTTGAAAAGGTCATGAGAATTGGCTCCATTGCAGCTCCCATGAAGACCGTTGATGTACAGGAACAGCTTCTGGCTTCAGTGCATGAGTTTGTGAGTTCTAGGGGACAGGATGGAATAAGTTTTTTTTTTTTTAAATTTGATTTTAATTTTGCATAATGGTTCCGAGGGTATTTTTTAACTTGTTTAATGTCTTTGAAGTCATTTAAACAGTACATTTTACATCAGCTAATCCCGATATTGGTGACATGCTATGGCATGCTGGTGTTCCATGTGCTTTAAAACATTCAATTGCTGAAAGTTATTTAATATAAGACAAGAGGCAAAGAGGAGAGAAGCTTGCAGTACTATGTGAATCAAGGAAAAGACTGATTTCAAGGTGACATGAAGAGATATCTTGGTGCCATGACACTGTATGGAACACATTGACATTGAAATGTAACTAGCAGATGCTGCTGTTTGAAAGGGTCATAAGAATTTACTCCATAGTAGTTGCCATGAAGAACATTGGTGCAATGTTAACAGTTTCAGCCTTCATTGCATGAGCTTGGGAGTTCTTGGGTACAGTATTGGATCGGTGTTCTTTTTTTTCAAATTTGATTTTAATATGTTATAATGGTTCTGAGGGTATTTTTTAACTTGTTGAATGTCTTTGAAGTCATTTAAACTGTATATTTTACATCAGCTAGTCCGGAAATTGGTGACATGCTATGGCATGCTGGTGTTCCATGTGCTTTAAACCATTCAATTGCTGCAAGTTATTTAATATAAGACCAGAGGGTAAGAGGGGAGATGCTTGCAGTACTATTTGAAGCAAGGAAAATACTGATTTCAAGGTGATATGAAGAAATATCTAGGTGGCATGAAACTGTATGGAACACATTGACATTGAAATGTAACTAGCAGATGCTGCTGTTTGAAAAGGTCATAAGACTTGGCTCCATCGTAGCTCCCATGACCAGCATTGGTGTACAGGAACAGCTACTGACTTCAGTGCAAGTGTTTGGGAGTTCTGGGGTACAGTCTGGAATCAGTTTTCTTTTTTAAAATTTGATTTTAATATCTCATAATGGTTCTGAGGGTATTTCTTTTACTTGTTTAATGTCTTTTAAGTCATTTAAACAGTACATTTTATGTCAGCTAGACCTGAGATTGGTGACATGCTGTGGCATGCTGGTGCTCCATGTGCTTTAAAGCTTTCAACTGCTGAAAGTTATTTAATATAAGACAAGAGGCTAAGAGGAGAGAAACTTGCAGTACTATTTGAAGCAAGGAAAAGACTGATTTCAAGGTGATATGAAGAAATATCTAGGTGGCATGACAATGTATGGAACACATTGACATTGAACCGTAACTAGCCAATGCAGCTGTTTGAAAAAGTCATAAGAATTAGCTCCATTACATTTATCATGAAGAGCATTGGTGCCCTGGAAAAGCTACTGACTTTAGTGCATGAGTTTGGGAGTTCTCGTGTACAGTCTGGAGTCATTCCTCTTTTTTTAAATTTGATTTTAATATCGCATAATGGTTCTGAGGGTATTTTTTAACTTGTTTAAATGTCTCTGAAGTCATTTAAACGGTACATTTTACATCAGCTAGTCCCGAAATTGGTGACATGCTATGGCATGCTGGTGTTCCATGTGCTTTAAACCATTCAATTGCTGAAAGTTATTTAATATAAGACAAGAGGCAAAGAGGAGAGATGCTTGCAGTACTATTTGAAGCAAGGAAAAGACTGATTTCAAGGTGATATGAAGAAATATCTAGGTGGCATGACACTGTATGGAACACATTGACATTGAAACTTAACTAGCCGATGCTGCTGATTGAAAAGGTCATAAGAATTGGCTGCATCGAAAATCCCATAAAGAGCATTGGTGTACAGGAACAGCTTCTGACTTCAGTGCAGGAGTTTGGGATTTCTGGGCTACAGTCTGGAATCAGTTTTCTTTTTTAAAATTTGATTTTAATATCTCATAATGGTTCTGAGGGTATTTCTTTTACTTGTTTAATGTCTTTGAAGTTATTTAAACAGTGCATTTTATGTCAGCTAGACCTGAGATTGGTGACATGCTGTGGCATGCTGGTGCTCCATGTGCTTTAAAGCATTCAACTGCTGAAACTTATTTAATATAAGACAAGAGGCTAAGAGGAGAGAAACTTGCAGTACTATTTGAAGCAAGGAAAATACTGATTTCAAGGTGATATGAAGAAATAGCTAGGTGGCATGACAATGTATGGAACACATTGACATTGGAACGTAACTAGCCGATGCAGCTGTTTGAAAAAGTCATAAAAATTGGCTCCATTGCATTTACCATGAAGTGCATTGGTGCACTGGAACAGCTTCTGGCTTCAGTGCATGAGTTTGTGAGTTCTAGGGGACAGGATGGAATCAGTTTTCTTTTTTTAAATTTGATTTTAATATTGCATAATGGTTCTGAGGGTATTTTTTAACTTGTTTAATCTCTTTGAAGTCATTTAAACAGTACATTTTACATCAGCTAATCCCGGAATTGGTGACATGCTATGGCATGCTGGTGTTCCATGTGCTTTAAACCATTCAATTGCTGAAAGTTATTTAATATAAGACAAGAGGCAAAGAGGAGAGAAGCTTGCAGTACTATTTGAATCAAGGAAAATACTGATTTCAAGGTGACATGAAGAGATTTCTTGGTGCCATGACACTGTATGGAACACATTGACATTGAAATGTAACTAGCAGATGCTGCTGTTTGAAAAGTTCATGAGACTTGGCTCCATCGTAGTTACCATGAAGAGCATTGGTGTACAGGAACAGCTTCTGACTTCAGTGCAAGTGATTGGGAGTTCTGGAGTACAGTCTGGAATCAGTTTTCATTTTTAAAATTTGATTTTAATATCTCATAATAGTTCTGAGGGTATTTCTTTTACTTGTTGAATGTCTTTGAAGTCATTTAAACTGTATATTTTACATCAGCTAGTCCGGAAATTGGTGACATGCTATGGCATGCTGGTGTTCCATGTGCTTTAAACCATTCAATTGCTGAAAGTTATTTACTATAAGGCCAGAGGGTAAGAGGAGAGATGCTTGCAGTACTATTTGAAGCAAGGAAAAAACTGATTTCAAGGTAATATGAAGAAATATCTAGGTGGCATGACACTGTATGGAACACATTGACATTGGAATATAACTAGCAGATGCTGCTGTTTGAAAAGGTCATAAGAATTGGCACCATTAGAGTTTCCATCAAGAGCATTGGTGTACAGGAACAGCTTCTGACTTCAGTGCAAGAGATTGGGAGTTCTGGAATCAGTTTTCTTTTTTAAAATTTGATTTTAATATCTCATAATGGTTCTGAGGGTATTTCTTTTACTTGTTTAATGTCTTTGAAGTCATTTAATCAGTAAATGTTATGTCAGCTAGACCTGAGATTGGTGACATGCTATGACATGCTGGTGCTCCATGTGCTTTAAAGCATTCAACTGCTGAAAGTTATTTAATATAAGACAAGAGGCAAAGAGGAGAGAAGCCTGCAGTACTATTTGAAGCAAGGAAAAGACTGATTTCAAGGTGACATGAAGAAATATCTTGGTGCCATGACACTGTATGGAACACATTGACATTGAAATGTAACTAGCAGATGCTGCTGTTTGAAAAGGTCATAAGAATTGGCTCCAGCGCAGTTCCCGTGAAGAGCATTGGTGCACAGGAACAGCTTCTGACTTTAGTGCATGAGTTTGGGAGTACTTTTGTACAGTCTGGAGTCAGTTTTCTTTTTTTAAATTTGATTTCTATATCTCATAATGGTTCTGAGGGTATTTTTTTACTTGTTTAATGTCTTTGAAGTCATTTAAACAGTACATTCTGCGTCAGCTAGTCCGGAAATTGGTGACATGCTATGGCATGCTGGTGTTCCTTGTGCTTTAAACCATTCAATTGCTGAAAGTTATTTAATATAAGACAAGAGGGTAAGAGGAGACATGCTTGCACTACTATTTGAAGCAAGGAAAAGACTGATTTCAAGGTGAAATGAAGAAATAGCTAGGTGGCATGACACTGTATGGAACACATTGACATTGAAATGTAACTAGCAGATGCTGCTATTTGAAAGGGTCATAAGAATTGACTCCGTAGTAGTCCCCAATGAAGAACATTGGTGCGCTGTTATCAGTTTCTGCCTTCAATGCTTAAGGGGTTGGGAGTTCTTGGGTACAGTTTTGGATCGGTGTTCTTTTTTTTTCAAATTTGATTTTAATATCTCATAATGGTTCTGATGGTATTTTTTAACTTGTTGAATGTCTTTGAAGTCAGTTAAACTGTATATTTTACATCAGCTAGTCCCGAAATTGGTGACATGCTATGGCATGCTGGTGGTCCATGTGCTTTAAACCATTCAATTGCTGAAAGTTATTTAATATAAGACCAGAGGGTGAGAGGAGAGATGCTTGCAGTACTATTTGAAGCAAGGAAAAGACTGATTTCAAGGTGATATGAAGAAATATCTAGGTGGCATGACACTGTATGGAACACATTGACATTGAAACGTAACTAGCAGATGCTGCTGTTTGAAAAGGTCATAAGAATTGGCTCCATTGTAGCTGCCATGCAGAGCATTGGTGTACAGGAACAGCTTCTGACTTCAGTGTAAGAGTTTGGGAGTTCTCGTGTACAGTCTGAAATCAGTTTTCTTTTTTTAAAATTTGATTTTAGTATCTCATAATGGTTCTGAGGGTATTTCTTTTACTTGTTTCAGGTCTTTGAAGTCATTTAATCAGTACATTTTATGTCAGCTAGACCTGAGATTGGTGACATGCTGAGGCATGCTGGTGCTCCATGTGCTTTAAAGCATTCAACTGCTGAAAGTTATTTAATATAAGACAAGAGGCTAAGAGGAGAGAAACTTGCAGTACTATTTGAAGCAAGGAAAAGACTGATTTCAAGGGGATATGAAGAAATATCTAGGTGGCATGACACTCTATGGAACACATTGACATTGAAACGTAACTAGCCGATGCTGCTGTTTGAAAGGGTCATAAGAATTGACTCCATAGTAGTTACCATGAAGAACATTGGTGCACTGTTAACAGTTTTCGCCTTCATTGCATGATGTTGGGAGTTCTTGGGTACAGTGTTGGATCGGTGTTCTTTTTTTTCAAATTTGATTTTAATATCTCATAATGGTTCTGAGGGTATTTCTTTTACTTGTTTAATGTCTTTGAAGTCATCTAATCAGTACATTTTATGTCAGCTAGTCCTGAGATTGGTGACATGCTGTGGCATGCTGGTGCTCCATGTGCTTTAAAGCATTCAACTGCTGAAAGTTGTTTAATATAAGACAAGAGGCTAAGAGGAGAGAAACTTGCAGTACTATTTGAAGCAAGGAAAAGAACGGATTTCAAGGTGATATGAAGAAATAGCTAGGTGGCATGACAATGTATGGAACACATTGACATTGAAATGTAACTAGCAGATGCTGCTGTTTGAAAAGGTCATAAGAATTGGCTCCATTGCAGCTTTCATGAAGACCGTTGGTGTACAGGAACAGCTTCTGACTTCAGTGCAAGAGTTTGGGAGGTCTGGGGTACAGACTGTAATCAGTTTTCTTTTTTAAAATTTGATTTTAATATCTCATAATGGTTCTGAGGGTATTTCTTTTACTTGTTTAATGTCTTTGAAGTAATTTAATCAATACATTTTATGTCAGCTAGACCTGAGATTGGTGACATGCTGTGGCTTGCAGGTGCTCCATGTGCTTTAAAGCATTCAACTGCTGAATGTTTTTTAATATAAGACAAGGGGCTACGAGTAGATAAACTTGCAGTACTATTTGAAGCAAGGAAAAGACTGATTTCAAGGTGATATGAAGAAATCGCTAGGTGTCATGACAAAGTATGGAGCACATTGACATTGAAACGTAACTAGTTGATGCCGCTGTTTGAAAAGGTCATAAGAATTGGCTCCATTGCATTTACTCTGAAGAACATTGGTGCACTAGAACAGCTTCTGACATCCGTGCATGAGTTTGTGAGTTCTAGGGGACAGGATGGAATGAGTTTTCTTTTTTTTAAATTTGATTTTAATATTGCATAATGGTTCTGAGGGTATTTTTTAACTTGTTTAATGTCTTTGAAGTCATTTAAACGGTACATTTTACATCAGCCAGTACCGAAATTGGTGACATGCTATGGCATGCTGGTGTTCCATGTGCTTTAAACCATTCAATTGCTGAAATTATTTAATATAAGACAAGAGGCAAAGAGGAGAGATGCTTGCAGCACTATTTGAAGCAAGGAAAAGACTGATTTCAAGGTGATATGAAGATATATCTAGGTGGCATGACACTGTATGGAACACATTGACATTGAAACGTAACTAGCTGATGCTGCTGTTTGAAAAGGTCATAATAATTGTCTCCATCACAGAGCCCAAGAAGAGCATTGGTGCACAGGAACAGCTTCTGACTTTAGCACATGAGTTTGGGAGTTCTCGTGTACAGTCTGGAGTCAGTTTTCTTTTTTTTAAATTTGATTTTAATATCTCATAATAGTTCTGAGGGTATTTTTTTACTTGTTGAATGTCTTTGAAGTCATTAAAACTGTATATTTTACATCAGCTAGTCCGGAAATTGGTGACATGCTATGGCATGCTGGTGTTCCATGTGCTTTAAACCATTCAATTGCTGAAAGTTATTTATTATAAGACAAGAGGGTAAGAGGAGACATGCTTGCACTACTATTTGAAGCAAGGAAAAGACTGATTTCAAGGTGAAATGAAGAAATAGCTAGGTGGCATGACACTGTATGGAACACATTGACATTGAAATGTAACTAGCAGATGCTGATATTTGAAAGGGTCATAAGAATTGACTCCGTAGTAGTCCCTAATGAAGAACATTGGTGCGCTGTTATCAGTTTCTGTCTTCAATGCTTAAGGGGTTGGGAGTTCTTGGGTACAGTTTTGGATCGGTGTTCTTTTTTTCAAATTTGATTTTAATATCTCATAATGGTTCTGATGGTATTTTTTAACTTGTTGAATGTCTTTGAAGTCAGTTAAACTGTATATTTTACATCAGCTAGTCCCGAAATTGGTGACATGCTATGGCATGCTGGTGGTCCATGTGCTTTAAACCATTCAATTGCTGAAAGTTATTTAATATAAGACCAGAGGGTGAGAGGAGAGATGCTTGCAGTACTATTTGAAGCAAGGAAAAGACTGATTTCAAGGTGATATGAAGAAATATCTAGGTGGCATGACACTGTATGGAACACATTGACATTGAAACGTAACTGGCCGATGCTGCTGTTTGAAATGGTCATAAGAATTGGCTCCATCGCAATTCCCATGAAGAGCATTGGTACACAGGAAAAGCTTCTTACTTTAGTGCATGAGTTTGGGAGTTCTCGGGTACAGTCTGAAATCTGTTTTCTTTTTTTAAATTTGATTTTAGTATCTCATAATGGTTCTGAGGGTATTTCTTTTACTTGTTGAATGTCTTTGAAGTCATTTAAACTGTATATTTTACATCAGCTAGTCCGGAAATTGGTGACATGCTATGGCATGCTGGTGTTCCATGTGCTTTAAACCATTCAATTGCTGAAAGTTATTTAATATAAGACAAGAGGGTAAGAGGAGACATGCTTGCACTACTATTTGAAGCAAGGAAAAGACTGATTTCAAGGTGAAATGAAGAAATAGCTAGGTGGCATGACACTGTATGGAACACATTGACATTGAAATGTAACTAGCAGATGCTGCTATTTGAAAGGGTCATAAGAATTGACTCCGTAGTAGTCCCTAATGAAGAACATTGGTGCGCTGTTATCAGTTTCTGCCTTCAATGCTTAAGGGGTTGGGAGTTCTTGGGTACAGTTTTGGATCGGTGTTCTTTTTTTCAAATTTGATTTTAATATCTCATAATGGTTCTGATGGTATTTTTTAACTTGTTGAATGTCTTTGAAGTCAGTTAAACTGTATATTTTACATCAGCTAGTCCCGAAATTGGTGACATGCTATGGCATGCTGGTGGTCCATGTGCTTTAAACCATTCAACTGCTGAAAGTTATTTAATATAAGACAAGAGGGTAAGAGGAGTGAAACTTGCAGTACTATTTGAAGCAAGGAAAACACTGATTTCAAGGTGATATGAAGAAATATCTAGGTGGCATGACACTGTATGGAATACATTGACATTGAAACGTAACTAGCAGATGCTGCTGTTTGAAAAGGTCATAAGAATTGGCTCCATTGTAGCTTCCATGAAGACCATTGGTGTACAGGAACAGCTTCTGACTTCAGTGCAAGAGTTTGGGAGTTCTGGGGCACAGTCTGGAATCAGTTTTCCTTTTTTAAAATTTGATTTTAATATCTCATAATGGTTCTGAGGGTATTTCTTTTACTTGTTTAATGTCTTTGAAGTCATTTAAACATTACATTGTACGTCAGCTAGACCTGAGAGTGGTGACATGCTGTGGCATGCTGGTGTTCCATGTGCTTTAAAGCATTCAACTGCTGAAAGTTATTTAATATAAGGCAAGAGGCTAAGAGGAGAGAAACTTGCAGTACTATTTGAAGCAAGGAAAAGACTGATTTCAAGGTGATATGAAGAAATAGCTAGGTGGCATGACAATGTATGGAACACATTGGCATTGCAACGAATCTAGCAGATGCTGCTGTTTGAAAAGGTCATAAGAATTGGCTCCATCACATATTCATTGAAGAGCATTGGTGTACAGGAACAGCTTCTGACTTCAGCGCATGAGTTTGGGAGTTCTCGTGTGCAGTCTGGTGTCAGTTTTTTTTTTTTATTTGATTTTAATATCTCATAATGGTTCTGAGGGTATTTTTTTAACTTGTTTAATGTCTTTCAAGTCATTTAAACAGTACATTCTGCGTCAGCTAGTCCTGAGATTGGTGACATGCTGTGGCTTGCTGGTGTTCCATGTGCTTTAAAGCATTTAACTGCTGAAAGTTATTTAATATAAGACAAGAGGGTAAGAGGAGAGAAACTTGCAGTACTATTTGAAGCAAGGCAAAGAATGATTTCAAGGTGATATGAAGAAATATCTAGGTGGCATGACACTGTATGGAAAAAATTGACATTGAAACGTAACTAGCAGATGCTGCTGTTTGAAAAGGTCATAAGAATTGGCTTCATTTCAGTTCCCATGAAGAGCATTGGTGTACAGGAACAGCTTCTGACTTCAGTGCAAGAGTTTGGGAGTTCTGGGGTACAGTCTGTAAACAGTTTTCTTTTTTTAATATTTGATTTTAATATCTCATAATGGTTCTGAGGGTATTTCTTTTACTTGTTTAATGTCTTTGAAGTCATTTAAACAGTACATTTTATGTCAGCTAGACCTGAGATTGGTGACATGCTGTGGCATGCTGGTGCTCCATGTGCTTTAAAACATTCAACTGCTGAAAGTGATTTAATATAATTCAAGAGGCTAAGAGGAGAGAAACTTGCAATACTATTTGAAGCAAGCTAAAGACTGATTTCAAGTTGATATGAAGAAATAGCTAGGTGGCATGACAATGTATGGAACACATTGACATTGAAACGAAACTAGCCGATGCAGCTGTTTGAAAAAGTCATAAGAATTGGCTCCATTGCATTTACAATGAAGAGCATTGGTGCACTGGAACAGCTTCTGATTTCAGTGAATGAGTTTGTGAGTTCTATGGGACAGGATGGAATCAGTTTTCTTTTTTTTAAATTTGATTTTAATATTGCATAATGGTTCTGAGGGTATTTTTTAACTTGTTTAATGTCTTTGAAGTCATTTAAACAGTACATTTTACATCAGCTAATCCCGAAATTGGTGACATGCTATGGCATGCTGGTGCTCCATGTGCTTTAAACCAATCAATTGCTGAAAGTTATTTAATATAAGACAAGAGGCAAAGAGGAGAGATGCTTGCAGTACTGTTTGAAGCAAGGAAAAGACTGATTTCAAGGTGATATGAAGAAATATCTAGGTGGCATGACACTGTATGCAACACATTGACATTGAAACGTAACTGGCCGATGCTGCTGTTTGAAAAGGTCATAAGAATTGGCTCCATCGCAGTTCCCATGAAGAGCATTGGTGCACAGGAACAGCTTCTGACTTTAGTGCATGAGTTTGGGAGTTCTCGTGTACATTCTGGAGTCAGTTTTCTTTTTTTAAATTTGATTTTAATATCTCATAATGGTTCTGAGGGTATTTCTTTTACTTGTTGAATGTCTTTGAAGTCATTTAAACTGTATATTTTACATCAGCTAGTCCGGAAATTGGTGACATGCTATGGCATGCTGGTGTTCCATGTGCTTTAAACCATTCAATTGCTGAAAGTTATTTAATATAAGGCCAGAGGGTATGAGGAGAGATGCTTGCAGTACTATTTGAAGCAAGGAAAGAAATGACTTCAAGGTAATATGAAGAAATATCTAGGTGGCATGACACTGTATGGAACACATTGACATTGAAATATAACTAGCAGATGCTGCTGTTTGAAAAGGTCATAAGAATTGGCACCATTGGAGTTTCCATCAAGAGCATTGGTGTACAGGAACAGCTTCTGACTTCAGTGCAAGAGATTGGGAGTTCTTGAATCAGTTTTCTTTTTTAAAATTTGATTTTAATATCTCATAATGGTTCTGAGGGTATTTCTTTTACTTGTTTAATGTCTTTGAAGTCATTTAATCAGTAAATTTTATGTCAGCTAGACCTGAGATTGGTGACATGCTATGGCATGCTGGTGCTCCATGTGCTTTAAAGCATTCAACTGCTGAAAGTTATTTAATATAAGACAAGAGGCTAAGAGGAGAGAAACTTGCAGTACTATTTGAAGCAAGGAAAAGACTGATTTCAAGGTGATATGAAGAAATAGCTAGGTGGCATGACAATGTATGGAACACATTGACATTGAAACGTAACTAGCCGATGCAGCTGTTTGAAAAAGTCATAAGAATTGTCTCCATTCCATTGTCCATGAAGAGCATTGGTGCACTGGAACAGCTTCTGACTTTACTGCATGAGTTTGTGAGTTCTAGGGGACAGGATGCAATCAGTTTTCTTTTTTTTAAATTTGATTTTAATATTGCATAATGGTTCTGAGGGTATTTTTTAACTTGTTTAATGTCTTTGAATCATTTAAACAGTACATTTTACGTCTGCTAATCCCGAAATTGGTGACATGCTATGCTATGCTGGTGTTTCATGTGCTTTAAACCATTCAATTGCTGAAAGTTATTTAATATAAGACAAGAGGCAAAGAGGAGAGAAGCTTGCAGTACTATTTGAAGCAAGGAAAAGACTGATTTCAAGGTGACATGAAGAAATATCTTGGTGCCATGACACTGTATGGAACACATTGACATTGAAACGTAACTGGCCGATGCTGCTGTTTGAAAAGGTCATGAGAATTGGCTCCATTGCATTTCACATGAAGAGCAATGGTGCACAGGAACAACTTCTGACTTTAGCGCATAAGTTTCGGAGTTCTCGTGTACAGTCTGGAGTCAGTTTTCTTTTTTTTAAATTTGATTTTAATATCTCATAAGGGTTCTGAGGGTATTTTTTTACTTGTTTAATGTCTTTGAAGTCATTTAAACAGTACATTCTGCGTCAGCTAGTCCTGATATTGGTGAAATACTGTGGCTTGCTGGTGTTCCATGTGCTTTAAAGCATTCAACTGCTGAAAGTTATTTAATATAAGACAAGAGGGTAAGAGGAGTGAAACTTGCAGTACTATTTCAAGCAAGAAAAAGACTGATTTCAAGGTGATATGAAGAAATATGTAGGTGGCATGACACTGTATGGAATACATTGACATTGAAACGTAACTAGCAGATTCTGATGTTTGAAAAGGTCATAAGAATTGGCTCCATTGCAGCTCCCATCAATACCGTTGGTGTACAGGAACAACTTCTGACTTCAGTGGAAGAGTTTGAGAGTTTTGGGGTACAGTCTGGAATCAGTTTTCTTTTTTTAAAATTTGATTTTAATATCTCATAATGGTTCTGAGGGTATTTCTTTTACTTGTTTAATGTCTTTGAAGTCATTTAAACAGTACATTTTACGTCAGCTAGACCTGAGATTGGTGACATGCTGTGGCATGCTGGTGTTCCATGTGCTTTAAAGCATTCAACTGCTGAAAGTTATTTAATATAAGGCAAGAGGCTAAGGGGAGAGACACTTGCAGTACTATTTGAAGCAAGGAAAAGACTGATTTCAAGGTGATATGAAGAAATAGCTAGGTGGCATGACAATGTATGGAACACATTGACATTGAAACGTATCTAGCAGATGCTGCTGTTTGACAAGGTCATAAGAAATGGCTCCATTGCAGCTTCCATTAAGACCGTTGGTGTACAGGAACAGCTTCTGACTTCAGTGCAATTGTTTGGGAGTTCTGAGGTACAGTCTGGAATCAGTTTTCTTTTTTTAAAATTTTATTTTAATATCTCATAATGGTTCTGAGGGTATTTCTTTTACTTGTTTAATGTCTTTGAAATCATTTAAACAGTACATTTTACGTCAGCTAGACCTGAGATTGGTGACATGCTGTGGCATGCTGGTGTTCCATGTGCTTTAAAGCATTCAACTGCTGAAAGTTATTTAATATAAGGCAAGAGGCTAAGAGGAGAGAACATTGCAGTACTATTTGAAGCAAGGAAAATACTGATTTCAAGGTGATATGAAGAAATAGCTAGGTGGCATGACAATGTATGGAACACATTGACATTGAAACGTATCTAGCAGATGCTGCTGTATGAAATGGTCATAAGAATTGGCTCCATTGTATTTACCATGAAGACCTTTGGTGTACAGGAACAGCTTCTGACTTCAGTGCAAGTGTTTGGGAGTTCTGGGGTACAGTCTAGAATCACTTTTCTTTTTTTAAAATTTTATTTTAATATCTCATAATGGTTCTGAGGGTATTTCTTTTACTTGTTTAATGTCTTTGAAATCATTTAAACAGTACATTTTACGTCAGCTAGTCCCGAAATTGGTGTCATGCTATGGCATGCTGGTGTTCCATGTGCTTTAAACCATTCAATTGCTGAAAGTTATTTAATATAAAACAAGAGGCAAAGAGGAGAGATGCTTGCAGTACTATTTGAAGCAAGGAAAAGACTGATTTCAAGGTGATATGAAGATATATCTAGGTGGCATGACACTGTATGGAACACATTGACATTGAAACGTAACTAGCCGATGCTGCTGTTTGAAAAGGTCATAATAATTGTCTCCATCACAGAGCCCAAGAAGAGCATTGGTGCACAGGAACAGCTTCTGACTTTAGCACATGAGTTTGGGAGTTCTCCTGTACAGTCTGGAGTCAGTTTTCTTTTTTTGAAATTTGATTTTAATATCTCATAATGGTTCTGAGGGTATTTTTTTACTTGTTGAATGTCTTTGAAGTCATTTAAACTGTATATTTTACATCATCTAGTCCGGAAATTGGTGACATGCTATGGCATGCTGGTGTTCCATGTGCTTTAAACCATTCAATTGCTGAAAGTTATTTAATATAAGACAAGAGGGTAAGAGGAGACATGCTTGCACTACTATTTGAAGCAAGGAAAAGACTGATTTCAAGGTGAAATGAAGAAATAGCTAGGTGGCATGACACTGTATGGAACACATTGACATTGAAATGTAACTAGCAGATGCTGCTATTTGAAAGGGTCATAAGAATTGACTCCGTAGTAGTCCCCAATGAAGAACATTGGTGCGCTGTTATCAGTTTCTGCCTTCAATGCTTAAGGGGTTGGGAGTTCTTGGGTACAGTTTTGGATCGGTGTTCTTTTTTTTCAAATTTGATTTTAATATCTCATAATGGTTCTGATGGTATTTTTTAACTTGTTGAATGTCTTTGAAGTCAGTTAAACTGTATATTTTACATCAGCTAGTCCCGAAATTGGTGACATGCTATGGCATGCTGGTGGTCCATGTGCTTTAAACCATTCAATTGCTGAAAGTTATTTAATATAAGACCAGAGGGTGAGAGGAGAGATGCTTGCAGTACTATTTGAAGCAAGGAAAAGACTGATTTCAAGGTGATATGAAGAAATATCTAGGTGGCATGACACTGTATGGAACACATTGACATTGAAACGTAACTAGCAGATGCTGCTGTTTGAAAAGGTCATACGAATTGGCTCCAGTGTAGCTCCTCTGCAGAGCATTGGTGTACAGGAACAGCTTCTGACTTCAGTGCAAGAGTTTGGGAGTTCTCGTGTACAGTCTGAAATCAGTCTTCTTTTTTTAAAATTTGATTTTAGTATCTCATAATGGTTCTGAGGGTATTTCTTTTACTTGTTTAAGGTCTTTGAAGTCATTTAATCAGTACATTTTATGTCAGCTAGACCTGAGATTGGTGACATGCTGAGGCATGCTGGTGCTCCATGTGCTTTAAAGCATTCAACTGCTGAAAGTTATTTAATATAAGACAAGAGGCTAAGAGGAGAGAAACTTGCAGTACTATTTGAAGCAAGGAAAAGACTGATTTCAAGGTGATATGAAGAAATATCTAGGTGGCATGACACTCTATGGAACACATTGACATTGAAACGTAACTAGCCGATGCTGCTGTTTGAAAGGGTCATAAGAATTGACTCCATAGTAGTTACCATGAAGAACATTGGTGCACTGTTAACAGTTTTCGCCTTCATTGCATGATGTTGGGAGTTCTTGGGTACAGTGTTGGATCGGTGTTCTTTTTTTTCAAATTTGATTTTAATATCTCATAATGGTTCTGAGGGTATTTCTTTTACTTGTTTAATGTCTTTGAAGTCATCTAATCAGTACATTTTATGTCAGCTAGTCCTGAGATTGGTGACATGCTGTGGCATGCTGGTGCTCCATGTGCTTTAAAGCATTCAACTGCTGAAAGTTGTTTAATATAAGACAAGAGGCTAAGAGGAGAGAAACTTGCAGTACTATTTGAAGCAAGGAAATGACTGATTTCAAGGTGATATGAAGAAATAGCTAGGTGGCATGACAATGTATGGAACACATTGACATTGAAATGTAACTAGCAGATGCTGCTGTTTGAAAAGGTCATAAGAATTGGCTCCATTGCAGCTTTCGTGAAGACCGTTGGTGTACAGGAACAGCTTCTAACTTCAGTGCAAGAGTTTGGGAGGTCTGGGGTACAGTCTGAAATCAGTTTTCTTTTTTAAAATTTGATTTTAATATCTCATAATGGTTCTGAGGGTATTTCTTTTACTTGTTTAATGTCTTTGAAGTAATTTAATCAGTACATTTTATGTCAGCTAGACCTGAGATTGGTGACATGCTGTGGCTTGCTGGTGCTCCATGTGCTTTAAAGCATTCAACTGCTGAATGTTTTTTAATATAAGACAAGAGGCTAAGAGTAGATAAACTTGCAGTACTATTTGAAGCAAGGAAAAGACTGATTTCAAGGTGATATGAACAAATCGCTAGGTGTCATGACAAAGTATGGAACACATTGACATTGAAACGTAACTAGTTGATGCAGCTGTTTGAAAAGGTCATAAGAATTGGCTCCATTGCATTTACTCTGAAGAACATTGGTGCACTGGAACAGCTTCTTATATCTGTGCATGAGTTTGTGAGTTCTAGGGGACAGGATGGCATGAGTTTTCTTTTTTTTAAATTTGATTTTAATATTGCATAATGGTTCTGAGGGTATTTTTTAACTTGTTTAATGTCTTTGAAGTCATTTAAACGGTACATTTTAAATCAGCCAGTACCGAAATTGGTGACATGCTATGGCATGCTGGTGTTCCATGTGCTTTAAACCATTCAATTGCTGAAATTATTTAATATAAGACAAGAGGCAAAGAGGAGAGATGCTTGCAGCACTATTTGAAGCAAGGAAAAGACTGATTTCAAGGTGATATGAAGATATAGCTAGGTGGCATGACACTGTATGGAACACATTGACATTGAAATGTAACTAGCAGATGCTGCTGTTTGAAAAGGTCATGAGAATTGGCTCCATTGTATTTACCATGAAGAGCATTGGTGCACTGGAACAGCTTCTGACGTCAGTGCTTGAGGTTGGGATTTCTAGGGGACAGGATGGAATCAGTTTTCTTTTTTTAATTTGATTTTAATATCGTATAATGGTTCTGAGGGTATCTTTTAACTTGTTTAATGTTTTTGAAGTCATTTAAACGGTACATTTTACATCAGCTAGTCCTGAAATTGGTGACATGCTATGGCGTGCTGGTGTTCCATGTGCTTTAAACCATTCAATTGCTGAAAGTTATTTAATATAAGACAAGAGGCGAGATGCTTGCAGTACTATTTGAAGCAAGGAAAAGACTGATTTCAAGGTGATATGAAGAAATATCTAGGTGGCATGACACTGTATGGAACACATTGACATTGAAACGTAACTGGCCGATGCTGCTGTTTGAAAAGGTCATAAGAATTGGCTCCATCGCAATTCCCATGAAGAGCATTGGTGCACAGGAACAGCTTCTTACTTTAGTGCATGAGTTTGGGAGTTCTCGTGTACAGTCTGGAGTCTGTTTTCTTTTTTTTAAATTTGATTTTAATATCTCATAATGGTTCTGAGGGTATTTTTTTACTTGTTTAATGTCTTTGAAGTCATTTAAACAGTCCATTCTGCGTCAGCTAGCCCTGAGATTGGTGACGTGGCTTGCTGGTGTTCCATGTGCTTTAAAGCATTCAAATGCTGAAAGTTATTTAATATAAGACAAGAGGGTAAGAGGAGTGAAACTTGCAGTACTATTTGAAGCAAGGAAAAGACTGATTTCAAGGTGATATGAAGAAATATCTAGGTGGCATGACACTGTATAGAATACATTGACATTGAAACGTAACTAGCAGATGCTGCTGTTTGAAAAGGTCATAAGAATTGGCTCCATTGCAGCTCCCATGAAGACCATTGGTGTACACGAACAGCTTCTGACTTCAGTGCAAGAGTTTGGGAGGTTTGGGGTACAGTCTGGAGTCATTTTCCTTTTCTTTAAATTTGATTTGAATGTCTTATAATGGTTCTGAGGGTATTTTTTTACTTGTTTAATGTCTTTGAAGTCATTTAAACAGTACATTTTACATCAGCTAATCCCGAAATTGGTGACATGCTATGGCATGGTGGTGTTCCATGTGCTTTAAACCATTCAATTGCTGAAAGTTATTTAATATAAGACAAGAGGCAAAGAGGAGAGAAGCCTGCAGTACTATTTGAAGCAAGGAAAAGACTGATTTCAAGGTGACATGAAGAAATATCTTGGTGCCATGACACTGTATGGAACACATTGACATTGAAATGTAACTAGCAGATGCTGCTGTTTGAAAAGGTCATAAGAATTGGCTCCAGCGCAGTTCCCGTGAAGAGCATTGGTGCACAGGAACAGCTTCTGACTTTAGTGCATGAGTTTGGGAGTACTTTTGTACAGTCTGGAGTCAGTTTTCTTTTTTTAAATTTGATTTCTATATCTCATAATGGTTCTGAGGGTATTTTTTTACTTGTTTAATGTCTTTGAAGTCATTTAAACAGTACATTCTGCGTCAGCTAGTCCGGAAATTGGTGACATGCTATGGCATGCTGGTGTTCCATGTGCTTTAAACCATTCAATTGCTGAAAGTTATTTAATATAAGACAAGAGGGTAAGAGGAGACATGCTTGCACTACTATTTGAAGCAAGGAAAAGACTGATTTCAAGGTGAAATGAAGAAATAGCTAGGTGGCATGACACTGTATGGAACACATTGACATTGAAATGTAACTAGCAGATGCTGCTATTTGAAAGGGTCATAAGAATTGACTCCGTAGTAGTCCCCAATGAAGAACATTGGTGCGCTGTTATCAGTTTCTGCCTTCAATGCTTAAGGGGTTGGGAGTTCTTGGGTACAGTTTTGGATCGGTGTTCTTTTTTTTTCAAATTTGATTTTAATATCTCATAATGGTTCTGATGGTATTTTTTAACTTGTTGAATGTCTTTGAAGTCAGTTAAACTGTATATTTTACATCAGCTAGTCCCGAAATTGGTGACATGCTATGGCATGCTGGTGGTCCATGTGCTTTAAACCATTCAATTGCTGAAAGTTATTTAATATAAGACCAGAGGGTGAGAGGAGAGATGCTTGCAGTACTATTTGAAGCAAGGAAAAGACTGATTTCAAGGTGATATGAAGAAATATCTAGGTGGCATGACACTGTATGGAACACATTGACATTGAAACGTAACTAGCAGATGCTGCTGTTTGAAAGGGTCATAAGAATTGACTCCATAGTAGTTACCATGAAGAACATTGGTGCACTGTTAACAGTTTTCGCCTTCATTGCATGATGTTGGGAGTTGTTGGATCGGTGTTCTTTTTTTTCAAATTTGATTTTAATATCTCATAATGGTTCTGAGGGTATTTCTTTTACTTGTTTAATGTCTTTGAAGTCATCTAATCAGTACATTTTATGTCAGCTAGTCCTGAGATTGGTGACATGCTGTGGCATGCTGGTGCTCCATGTGCTTTAAAGCATTCAACTGCTGAAAGTTGTTTAATATAAGACAAGAGGCTAAGAGGAGAGAAACTTGCAGTACTATTTGAAGCAAGGAAAAGAACGGATTTCAAGGTGATATGAAGAAATAGCTAGGTGGCATGACAATGTATGGAACACATTGACATTGAAATGTAACTAGCAGATGCTGCTGTTTGAAAAGGTCATAAGAATTGGCTCCATTGCAGCTTTCATGAAGACCGTTGGTGTACAGGAACAGCTTCTGACTTCAGTGCAAGAGTTTGGGAGGTCTGGGGTACAGACTGTAATCAGTTTTCTTTTTTAAAATTTGATTTTAATATCTCATAATGGTTCTGAGGGTATTTCTTTTACTTGTTTAATGTCTTTGAAGTAATTTAATCAATACATTTTATGTCAGCTAGACCTGAGATTGGTGACATGCTGTGGCTTGCAGGTGCTCCATGTGCTTTAAAGCATTCAACTGCTGAATGTTTTTTAATATAAGACAAGGGGCTACGAGTAGATAAACTTGCAGTACTATTTGAAGCAAGGAAAAGACTGATTTCAAGGTGATATGAAGAAATCGCTAGGTGTCATGACAAAGTATGGAGCACATTGACATTGAAACGTAACTAGTTGATGCAGCTGTTTGAAAAGGTCATAAGAATTGGCTCCATTGCATTTACTCTGAAGAACATTGGTGCACTAGAACAGCTTCTGACATCCGTGCATGAGTTTGTGAGTTCTAGGGGACAGGATGGAATGAGTTTTCTTTTTTTTAAATTTGATTTTAATATTGCATAATGGTTCTGAGGGTATTTTTTAACTTGTTTAATGTCTTTGAAGTCATTTAAACGGTACATTTTACATCAGCCAGTACCGAAATTGGTGACATGCTATGGCATGCTGGTGTTCCATGTGCTTTAAACCATTCAATTGCTGAAATTATTTAATATAAGACAAGAGGCAAAGAGGAGAGATGCTTGCAGCACTATTTGAAGCAAGGAAAAGACTGATTTCAAGGTGATATGAAGATATATCTAGGTGGCATGACACTGTATGGAACACATTGACATTGAAACGTAACTAGCTGATGCTGCTGTTTGAAAAGGTCATAATAATTGTCTCCATCACAGAGCCCAAGAAGAGCATTGGTGCACAGGAACAGCTTCTGACTTTAGCACATGAGTTTGGGAGTTCTCGTGTACAGTCTGGAGTCAGTTTTCTTTTTTTTAAATTTGATTTTAATATCTCATAATAGTTCTGAGGGTATTTTTTTACTTGTTGAATGTCTTTGAAGTCATTAAAACTGTATATTTTACATCAGCTAGTCCGGAAATTGGTGACATGCTATGGCATGCTGGTGTTCCATGTGCTTTAAACCATTCAATTGCTGAAAGTTATTTATTATAAGACAAGAGGGTAAGAGGAGACATGCTTGCACTACTATTTGAAGCAAGGAAAAGACTGATTTCAAGGTGAAATGAAGAAATAGCTAGGTGGCATGACACTGTATGGAACACATTGACATTGAAATGTAACTAGCAGATGCTGATATTTGAAAGGGTCATAAGAATTGACTCCGTAGTAGTCCCTAATGAAGAACATTGGTGCGCTGTTATCAGTTTCTGTCTTCAATGCTTAAGGGGTTGGGAGTTCTTGGGTACAGTTTTGGATCGGTGTTCTTTTTTTCAAATTTGATTTTAATATCTCATAATGGTTCTGATGGTATTTTTTAACTTGTTGAATGTCTTTGAAGTCAGTTAAACTGTATATTTTACATCAGCTAGTCCCGAAATTGGTGACATGCTATGGCATGCTGGTGGTCCATGTGCTTTAAACCATTCAATTGCTGAAAGTTATTTAATATAAGACCAGAGGGTGAGAGGAGAGATGCTTGCAGTACTATTTGAAGCAAGGAAAAGACTGATTTCAAGGTGATATGAAGAAATATCTAGGTGGCATGACACTGTATGGAACACATTGACATTGAAACGTAACTGGCCGATGCTGCTGTTTGAAATGGTCATAAGAATTGGCTCCATCGCAATTCCCATGAAGAGCATTGGTACACAGGAAAAGCTTCTTACTTTAGTGCATGAGTTTGGGAGTTCTCGGGTACAGTCTGAAATCTGTTTTCTTTTTTTAAATTTGATTTTAGTATCTCATAATGGTTCTGAGGGTATTTCTTTTACTTGTTGAATGTCTTTGAAGTCATTTAAACTGTATATTTTACATCAGCTAGTCCGGAAATTGGTGACATGCTATGGCATGCTGGTGTTCCATGTGCTTTAAACCATTCAATTGCTGAAAGTTATTTAATATAAGACAAGAGGGTAAGAGGAGACATGCTTGCACTACTATTTGAAGCAAGGAAAAGACTGATTTCAAGGTGAAATGAAGAAATAGCTAGGTGGCATGACACTGTATGGAACACATTGACATTGAAATGTAACTAGCAGATGCTGCTATTTGAAAGGGTCTTAAGAATTGACTCCGTAGTAGTCCCTAATGAAGAACATTGGTGCGCTGTTATCAGTTTCTGCCTTCAATGCTTAAGGGGTTGGGAGTTCTTGGGTACAGTTTTGGATCGGTGTTCTTTTTTTCAAATTTGATTTTAATATCTCATAATGGTTCTGATGGTATTTTTTAACTTGTTGAATGTCTTTGAAGTCAGTTAAACTGTATATTTTACATCAGCTAGTCCCGAAATTGGTGACATGCTATGGCATGCTGGTGGTCCATGTGCTTTAAACCATTCAACTGCTGAAAGTTATTTAATATAAGACAAGAGGGTAAGAGGAGTGAAACTTGCAGTACTATTTGAAGCAAGGAAAACACTGATTTCAAGGTGATATGAAGAAATATCTAGGTGGCATGACACTGTATGGAATACATTGACATTGAAACGTAACTAGCAGATGCTGCTGTTTGAAAAGGTCATAAGAATTGGCTCCATTGTAGCTTCCATGAAGACCATTGGTGTACAGGAACAGCTTCTGACTTCAGTGCAAGAGTTTGGGAGTTCTGGGGCACAGTCTGGAATCAGTTTTCCTTTTTTAAAATTTGATTTTAATATCTCATAATGGTTCTGAGGGTATTTCTTTTACTTGTTTAATGTCTTTGAAGTCATTTAAACATTACATTGTACGTCAGCTAGACCTGAGAGTGGTGACATGCTGTGGCATGCTGGTGTTCCATGTGCTTTAAAGCATTCAACTGCTGAAAGTTATTTAATATAAGGCAAGAGGCTAAGAGGAGAGAAACTTGCAGTACTATTTGAAGCAAGGAAAAGACTGATTTCAAGGTGATATGAAGAAATAGCTAGGTGGCATGACAATGTATGGAACACATTGGCATTGCAACGAATCTAGCAGATGCTGCTGTTTGAAAAGGTCATAAGAATTGGCTCCATCACATATTCATTGAAGAGCATTGGTGTACAGGAACAGCTTCTGACTTCAGCGCATGAGTTTGGGAGTTCTCGTGTGCAGTCTGGTGTCAGTTTTTTATTTTTATTTGATTTTAATATCTCATAATGGTTCTGAGGGTATTTTTTTAACTTGTTTAATGTCTTTCAAGTCATTTAAACAGTACATTCTGCGTCAGCTAGACCTGAGATTGGTGACATGCTGTGGCTTGCTGGTGTTCCATGTGCTTTAAAGCATTTAACTGCTGAAAGTTATTTAATATAAGACAAGAGGGTAAGAGGAGAGAAACTTGCAGTACTATTTGAAGCAAGGCAAAGAATGATTTCAAGGTGATATGAAGAAATATCTAGGTGGCATGACACTGTATGGAAAAAATTGACATTGAAACGTAACTAGCAGATGCTGCTGTTTGAAAAGGTCATAAGAATTGGCTTCATTTCAGTTCCCATGAAGAGCATTGGTGTACAGGAACAGCTTCTGACTTCAGTGCAAGAGTTTGGGAGTTCTGGGGTACAGTCTGTAAACAGTTTTCTTTTTTTAATATTTGATTTTAATATCTCATAATGGTTCTGAGGGTATTTCTTTTACTTGTTTAATGTCTTTGAAGTCATTTAAACAGTACATTTTATGTCAGCTAGACCTGAGATTGGTGACATGCTGTGGCATGCTGGTGCTCCATGTGCTTTAAAACATTCAACTGCTGAAAGTGATTTAATATAATTCAAGAGGCTAAGAGGAGAGAAACTTGCAATACTATTTGAAGCAAGCTAAAGACTGATTTCAAGTTGATATGAAGAAATAGCTAGGTGGCATGACAATGTATGGAACACATTGACATTGAAACGAAACTAGCCGATGCAGCTGTTTGAAAAAGTCATAAGAATTGGCTCCATTGCATTTACAATGAAGAGCATTGGTGCACTGGAACAGCTTCTGATTTCAGTGAATGAGTTTGTGAGTTCTATGGGACAGGATGGAATCAGTTTTCTTTTTTTTAAATTTGATTTTAATATTGCATAATGGTTCTGAGGGTATTTTTTAACTTGTTTAATGTCTTTGAAGTCATTTAAACAGTACATTTTACATCAGCTAATCCCGAAATTGGTGACATGCTATGGCATGCTGGTGCTCCATGTGCTTTAAACCAATCAATTGCTGAAAGTTATTTAATATAAGACAAGAGGCAAAGAGGAGAGATGCTTGCAGTACTGTTTGAAGCAAGGAAAAGACTGATTTCAAGGTGATATGAAGAAATATCTAGGTGGCATGACACTGTATGCAACACATTGACATTGAAACGTAACTGGCCGATGCTGCTGTTTGAAAAGGTCATAAGAATTGGCTCCATCGCAGTTCCCATGAAGAGCATTGGTGCACAGGAACAGCTTCTGACTTTAGTGCATGAGTTTGGGAGTTCTCGTGTACATTCTGGAGTCAGTTTTCTTTTTTTAAATTTGATTTTAATATCTCATAATGGTTCTGAGGGTATTTTTTACTTGTTTAATGTCTTTGAAGTCATTTAAACAGTACATTCTGCGTCAGCTAGTCCTGAGATTGGTGACGTGGCTTGCTGGTGTTCCTTGTGCTTTAAAGCATTCAACTGCTGAAAGTTATTTAATATAAGACAAGAAGGTAAAAGGAGAGAAACTTGCAGTACTATTTGAAGCAAGGAAAAGACTGATTTCAAGGTGATATGAAGAAATATCTAGGTGGCATGACACTGTATGGAACACATTGACATTGAAACGTAACTGGCCGATGCTGCTGTTTGAAAAGGTCATAAGAATTGGCTCCATCGCAGTTCCCATGAGCAGCATTTGTGCACAGGAACAGCTTCTGACTTTAGCGAATGAGTTTGGTAGTTCTCGTGTAGAGTCTGAAGTCAGTTTTCTTTTTTTAAAATTTGATTTTAATATCTCAAAATGGTTCTGAGGGTATTTCTTTTACTTGTTTAATATCTTTGAAGTCATTTAAACAGTACATTTTATGTCAGCTAGACCTGAGATTGGTGACATGCTGTGGCATGCTGGTGTTCCATGTGCTTTAAACCATTCAATTGATGAAAGTTATTTAATATAAGACAAGAGGTAAAGAGGAGAGAAGCTTGCAGTACTATTTGAAGCAAGGAAAAGACTGATTTCAAGGTGACATGAAGAAATATCTTGGTGCCATGACACTGTATGGAACACATTGACATTGAAATGTAACTAGCAGATGCTGCTGTTTGAAAGGGTCATAAGAATTGACTCCATAGTAGTTCCCATGAAGAATATTGGTGCACTGTTAACAGTTTCTGCCCTCATTGCATGAGATTGGGAGTTCTTGGGTACAGTATTGGATCGGTGTTCTTTTTTTTCAAATTTGATTTTAATATGTCATAATGGTTCTGATGGAATTTTTTAACTTGTTGAATGTCTTTGAAGTCATTTAAACTGTATATTTTACATCAGCTAGTCCGGAAATTGGTGACATGCTATGGCATGCTGGTGTTCCATGTGCTTTAAATCATTCAATCATTCCATGTGCTTTAAATCATTCTCTTTTCTCCAGCTGAGCGTGGAGAGCGGTCTCCGGTGGCCTTAGGGGAACAGCAGGCCTGGGAAGCCCTGCCTGGGCCTCCGTGAGTGTTTTGTTTTGCAAACATAGTTTAATTGTTCTTCACGCTCCTAGCGCGGTGTTTGGCCTGCTCCTGCTCCCCCCTCCCACTTCCTGGTCTTCCTCTCCCTCCCCGCCTCCCTGCCCGCGCACCCCCCACTCTGATTGGCTGTGTGCCTGCCTCCCCTCTGGCCTACTCGACGGCCGTTCCCCCCGCTCGCTTCTTTTCTCCAGCTGAGCGTGGAGAGCGGTCGCCGGTGGCCTGAGGGGAACAGCAGGCCTGGGAAGCCCTGCCTGGGCCTCCGTGAGTGTTTTGTTTTGCAAACATAGTTTAATTGTTCTTCGCGCTCCTAGCGCGGTGTTTGGCCTGCTCCTGCTCCCCCCTCCCACTTCCTGGTCTTCCTCTCCCTCCCCGCCTCCCTGCCCGCCCACCCCCCCCTCTGATTGGCTGTGTGCCTGCCTCCCCTCTGGCCTACTCGACGGCCGTTCTCCCCGCTCGCTTCTTTTCTCCAGCTGAGTGTGGAGAGCGGTCGCCGGTGGCCTGAGGGGAACAGCAGGCCTGGGAAGCCCTGCCTGGGCCTCCGTGAGTGTTTTGTTTTGCAAACATAGTTTAATTGTTCTTCGCGCTCCTAGCGCGGTGTTTGGCCTGCTCCTGCTCTCCCCTCCCACTTCCTGGTCTTCCTCTCCCTCCCCGCCTCCCTGCCCGCCCACCCCCCCCTCTGATTGGCTGTGTGCCTGCCTCCCCTCTGGCCTACTCGACGGCCGTTCCCCCCGCTCGCTTCTTTTCTCCAGCTGAGCGTGGAGAGCGGTCGCCAGTGGCCTGAGGGGAACAGCAGGCCTGGGAAACCCTGCCTGGGCCTCCGTGAGTGTTTTGTTTTGCAAACATAGTTTAATTGTTCTTCGCGCTCCTAGCGCGGTGTTTGGCCTGCTCCTGCTCCCCCTCCCACTTCCTGGTCTTCCTCTCCCTCCCCACCTCCCTGCCCGCCCACACCCCCCCCCTTTCCTCTCCCTCTGCCTATAACCTCCCCCCTCCTGGGCAGCCCTCTGCCCGGCAGCCCCCGCGGCTAAGGGCCCCAGGCCAAGCGCGACTCCTACAGTGCGGCTCCCTGTGCGTCTGCAGGTGTCCGCAGGGGATGCCAGGCGCCAATTCCACCTGTTCTCCGTTCCCCGGCCAACCCCTCCTACTCCTGGTTACATCCGCATGGGGCCTTGCCTCACTGTATTCACAGTTGAGGTTAACTATGGTGTTTTTCTCCCCTCGCAGGATTCTCAAACTTAGGTGGCCCAGTACCTAATACGCTCTACTGTTTTTGCTCTGAACTGTGGTAAACTAGGGTGTTTTTCTCCCCTCGCAGGATTCTCAAACTTAGGTGGCCCGGTACCTAATACGCTCTACTGTTTTTGCTCTGAACTGTGGTAAACTAGGGTGTTTTTCTCCCCTCGCAGGATTCTCAAACTTAGGTGGCCCGGTACCTAATACGCTCTACTGTTCTTGCTCTGAACTGCGGTAAACTAGGGTGTTTTTTCTCCCCTCGCAGGATTCTCGAACTTAGGTGCCCGGTACCTAATACGCTCTACTGTTTGTGCTCTGAACTGTGGTAAACTAGGGTGTTTTTCTCCCCTCGCAGGATTCTCAAACTTAGGTGGCCCGGTACCTAATACGCTCTACTGTTTGTTTGCTCTAATTGTGGTAACTTGTGCTTGCCGCTCACTTCCTGTCTGCGTGCTCTCGTTTCATCTGTCTCCCCCCCCCTCCCTCCTACTCCATGGTGCTCTCTGTCTCGCCTATCTTCTCTAACTGCTTCTCCATTGACTATCCTGCTCTCCTCACTAAATCTGGTAGGAAAAAGTTTAAAAAGGACATCCTGGTCTCCAACCCAGGCCTCCCTATCGCTGACACCTACACTAGTGCCTGCTCTAAGGAAACTCTCACTGACATCCTCTTTTTCGTGCCTTCGTCTGACCTATGGACCCTTCATATGGTCTCTGTGCTCTCTCCTTTCTCCTCCTCTCCCATTAATGGTGGCACCCGTTGGGATGTCCTCTTGGCCCCCTTCCGCTCCTCTAAGGCCATCATTAATGTCTACGCTAATGGGACCATCTTGGTCCAAGGCCCTCAGGCCAACCTTCTCCTCTTTGATAGATGCTTCCCACACCTCATCAACTTCCTCTCCTCTCCTGCTGTCCCCCCTCCTCTATCCTTGGCTACCTTGCCTCTACCCTCCCTCCCTGCCCCCTCTCGTGCTCCTTCTTCACCTCCTTCTTCAACACCTCCGCAGGGCGTACCTCTGATCTGTACCCCTCCCCGGAAGCTCTTCAAGGAGGGCAACCTTCTCCACATTGCCACTCTAAATTCTCGCTCTGCCATCAAACACTCCTCTGATATCTGTCACCTTCTTGAGGAACTGGACCTCGACGTCCTCTGTCTCACTGAGACATGGTTCACAGCCAGCTCTGCCACCAGCTTTGACACACTCCTACCTGATGGTTACAAGATCCTCTCCATGCCCAGGCCTAATCGTGCAGGGGGTGGTGTTGCCCTTATCTTCCCTGAGTGGATTCCTGTCACTGTCACTCCTACGCAGACCTACTCCTCTTTTGAATGTCTTGTCTGCCGACTCTCTCTCTCTCCTAGCCATTCCCTTACCGTGGCTACTATCTATCGGCCACCTGGTCAAATTTCCTCCTTCCTCTCTGAGTGGGCTGACCTCTCCTCCTCACTCCTGTCCTCAACCACTCAACTCCTCTTTCTTGGCGACTTCAACATCCACCTTGATGCCTCCAGTCCCTCCACTGCTATCTTTCGTGACCTCTGCGACTCTCTCTCACTCTCTATTCTCCCGTCTGGGCCTACTCACTCTGCTGGGCACACTCTTGATGCTCTGATCTCTTCTGACCTTCCCCTCTCCGTCCCTCTCTCCACTCCTCTCTCCTGGAGTGATCACTTTCTCCTATCCTCCCACCTCACCCTCCCTACCCCACAGGCAAAGCCACCCTCTTCACTGCCACCCACCTTCTCGGTCATCCGACCCATGAAGCGTGTGTCAGTTGAGGCTTTCGCTGCTACCTTCTCGCCCCCCCCGCCCCTTCGGCTGACTCCCACCCTGACACAGCCCTCTCCATGCTCCACTCTGCTATATCTGCTACTCTTGATATCCTTGCCCCCGTCATGAGAATCCGCCTGAAGCCCAAAGCCAAATGTAACTCCTGGTATGACTCCGATCTCGCCACCCTAAAACGCAAGTGCCGGGTTGCAGAGAGGAAATGGCGTGCTTCATGTTCATCCTCTGACAAACTGGCCTGCCGCCTGCTCCAAAGGCAGAATCGGCTCTCCGTTCTCACCAAGAAGAGAGCCCTTATCCAAGCCCGCATCTCTGCGGCATCTAACAACTCCGCCGAACTCTTTAAAATCTGCAAGGAGCTGGCCAACCCTGTTGCAGTCTCTACCTCTCCTGTCCCCTCCCAGGCCCTCTGCACTGCATTGGCCTCTCACTTCATCTCTAAAACTCAGGACATCCTGTCCTCGCTCTCCTCCTTTCACATCCCTCCCTCTCTTCCCGGCTCTTCCTCTGGCCCTTCTGCAGTCACCCCTCCTCCCTCTTTCTCTGCCTTTCCACTTTTCTCTGTTGACGAGGTTTCCAGACAAGTCCGATCTATGAAAGTCTCGTCTAAACAGGTTCACCCCTGTTCCTCCAAAACTATCAAGGACCACATCGACTCCCTGGCTCCTGCCCTGGCTGACTTTTGCAACCACTCCTTCGCCTCTGGAGTCTTCCCTTCCCCCCTCAAGCACTCCCTTGTGCATCCTCTTCTCAAGAAACCCTCTTCCGACCCCTCCTGCCCGGCTAACTATCGCCCTATCTCCATCACTCCCTTCCTGGGCAAGCTCCTGGAGAAACTGGCCATCTCCCAGCTAAACCTCCATGCTGAATCTGTTGGTAGTCTTCATGATTTCAGAGCTGCCAGAAGCACGGAAACTGCTCTCCTGAACATCCGTGAAGACCTGCTCTTGAACCTCGATTCCAACACTCTGTGTGTTCTCATTCTGCTCGATCTCTCCTCTGCCTTTGACACTGTCAACCATGCCATCCTGCTCAACCGTCTTGGTGAAAACCTGGGTATCACTGGTCAGGCTCTGGCGTGGCTGACCTCTTTCCTTTCAAATCGACCCTCCCAGGTCCAACTGGGGTCCTTCCTCTCTGACATCTTTTTCTCCACCTGTGGTGTCCCCCAGGGATAAAATCTCTCTCCCCGGCTGTTCAACCAGTATATGGCACTCCTTGCCCACCGCATCGCCGCTCTCTGCCCTAATTTCCAGTGCTATGCGGACGATACCCAGCTCATTTTCAGGCTACCCTCAGCCTCCCCCTCTCCTTCCCTCATCTCTGACTGTCTGTCTGCTATCCAGGAATGGTGTGCCGCAAATGACCTTTGCCTTAATGCCAGTAAGACTGAGATCCTACTCATCGGTACACCCACTCCCTCCTTCCCTGCAGCTCTCTGGCCTGCCTCCGTTGGCCCCCTCCCTGCTCCTACCTGCAATGCAAAAAACCTTGGGGTCATCTTCGACTCCACACTCTCCTTCTCTCATCATATTTCTGACGTCACTAAGAAGTCACACTACCAGCTGCACCTCCTCAGAGGTATTCTTCCCTTCCTCTCCTTCCCCCAGAAGCTCACTGTCTCCCGAGCCCTGGTTCTCTCGAAGCTGGATTACTGTAACAGCCTCTACCTTAATCTGCCTGCCTCCACTCTCCGCCCTCTGCAACTCATACAGAACAGAACTGCGAGACTTGTCCTTGGCCTCAAGCCCAGGGACCGTATCTCTCCAGGACTGAAATCTCTACACTGGCTCCCAGTGGCTGCGAGGATAAAGTTCAAAACCCTCTGCATTGTCCACAAGGCCTTCTGGGGCCTTGGTCCTATATACCTTCAACTCTCTCTTCCCAAATATCTTCCTTCCCGAGCCCTTCGCTCATCCGCCTCCAACTCCCTCAGGGTCAGCCGCTTCTCGAAGCAACGAGCTGGGGGTAGATCTCTCTCCGCGGCAGGGGCCTCCCTCTGGAACAGCCTTCCTGCCTCCCTGAAACTTGAGGAGAACCATCTCCGGTTCCGGAAGCACCTCAAAACCTTCCTCTTTGCCTCTGCTTTCTCTCTCCCTCTCCCCTGCTGAACAGCCAATTATTCCTCACTGATACTGCACTGATTCTGCAACTGGACCACTCTTAACGGCCTCGGTCCTGGGCCCAGCCACTCTCTACTTGCACTGATGCCCTGGAACCCCTCTGCACTGCGGGATTGTCTCTGTATCCCTACAGCCCCCCCCCTTTTCCAGCACTTGTTCCGCACTTACCTTGCACTTGCCACCAGTTGGCCCTATTTATTTATTACTTTACGCCACTTACCTTTACTGCACTTCCCCCCCTCCCCTTCCCCTTGGACTTTTCCCCCTCCCCCACCCTTGCACTTGCGCGATCTGAATGACACCTGGCCTAGTAGGATCGTTGTCTGTTTCCCCTTGTTTCCTCCCCTCCCTGCCTCGTCGCGCCTTGAAACACCTGTGTATAGGCGCGTTACAAATGCCATATCATATCATATCATATCATATCAAAGTTATATAATATAAGACCAGAGGGTAAGAGGAGAGATGCTTGCAGTACTATTTGAAGGAAGGAAAAGACTGATCTCAAGGTGATATGAAGAAATAGCTAGGTGGCATGACAATGTATGGAACACATTGACATTGAAACGTATCTAGCAGATGCTGCTGTTTGAAAAAGTCATAAGAATTGGCTCCATTGCAGTTTCCATGGAGAGAATTGGTGTACAGGAACAGCTTCTGACTTCAGTGCAAGAGTTTGGGAGTCCTGGGGTACAGTCAGGAATCAGTTTTCTTTTTTAAAATTTGATTTTAATATCTCATAATGGTTCTGAGGGTATTTCTTTTACTTGTTTAATGTCTTTGAAGTCATTTAAACAGTACATTGTACGTCAGCTAGACCTGAGAGTGGTGACATGCTGTGGCATGCTGGTGTTCCATGTGCTTTAAAGCATTCAACTGCTGAAAGTTATTTAATATAAGGCAAGAGGCTAAGAGGAGAGAAACTTGCAGTACTATTTGAAGCAAGGAAAAGACTGAATTCAAGGTGATATGAAGAAATAGCTAGGTGGCATGACAATGTATGGAACACATTGACTTTGAAACGTATCTAGCAGATGCTGCTGTTTGAAAAGGTCAGAAGAATTGGCTCCATCACAGATCCCATGAAGAGCAATGGTGCACTGGAGCAGCTTCTGACTTCATTGCATGAGCTTGTGAGTTCTAGGGGACAGGATGGAATCAGTTTTCTTTTTTTTAAATTTGATTTTAATATTGCATAATGGTTCTGAGGGTATTTTTTAACTTGTTTAATGTCTTTGAAGTCATTTAAACGGTACATTTTACATCAGCTAGTCCTGAAATTGGTGACATGCTATGGCATGCTGGTGTTCCATGTGCTTTAAACCATTCAATTGCTGAAAGTTATTTAATATAAGACAAGAGGCAAAGTGGAGAGATGCTTGCAGTACTATTTGAAGCAAGGAAAAGACTGATTTCAAGGTGATATGAAGAAATATCTAGGTGGCATGACACTGTATGGAACAAATTGACATTGAAACGTAACTGGCCGATGCTGCTGTTTGGAAAGGTCATAAGAATTGGCTCCATTGCAGTTCCCATGGAGAGAATTGGTGTACAGGAACAGCTTCTGACTTCAGTACAAGAGTTTGGGAGTCCTGGGGTACAGTCTGGAATCAGTTTTCTTTTTTAAAATTTGATTTTAATATCTCATAATGGTTCTGAGGGTATTTCTTTTACTTGTTTAATGTCTTTGAAGTCATTTAAACAGTACATTGTACGTCAGCTAGACCTGAGAGTGGTGACATGCTGTGGCATGCTGGTGTTCCATGTGCTTTAAACCATTCAATTGCTGAAAGTTATTTAATATAAAACCAGAGGGTAAGAAGAGAGATGCTTGCAGTACTATTTGAAGCAAGAAAAAGACTGATTTCAAGGTGATATGAAGAAATAGCTAGGTGGCATGACACTGTATGGAACACATTGACATTGAAACGTAACTAGCAGATGCTGCTGTTTGAAAGGGTCATAAGAATTGACTCCATAGTAGTTCCCATGAAGAGCATTGGTGCACTGTCAACAGTTTCTGCCTTCATTGCATTAGGTTGGGAGTTCTAGGGTACAGTTTTGGATTGTTTTTTTTTTTTAATTTGATTTTAATATCTCATAATGGTTCTGATGGTATTTGTTAACTTGTTGAATGTCTTTGAAGTCATTTAAAATGTATATTTTACACCAGCTAGTCATGAAATTGTTGACATGCTATGGCATGCTGGTGTTCCATGTGCTTTAAACCATTCAATTGCTGAAAATTATTTAATGTAAGACCAGATGGTAAGAGGAGATATGCTTGCAGTACTATTTGAAGCAAGGAAAAGACTGATTTCAAGGTTATATGAAGAAATATCTAGGTGGCATGACACTGTATGGAACACATTGACATTGAAATGTAACTAGCAGATGCTGCTGTTTGTAAAGGTCATAATAATTGGCTCCATTTCATTTACCATGCAGAGCATTGTTGCACCGGAGCAGCTTCTGACTTCAGTAGATGAGTGGTTTGGGAGTTCTAGGGGACAGGATGGGATCAGTTATCTTTTTTTTTTAATTTGATATTAATATTGTATAATGGTTCTGAGGGTAATTATTAACTTGTTTAATGTCTTTGAAGTCATTTAAACAGTGCATTTTACATCAGCTAGTCCTGAGATTGGTGACATGCTGTGAATTGCTGGTGTTCCATGTGCTTTAAAGCATTCAAATGCTGAAAGTTATTTAATATAAGACAAGAGTCTAAGAGGAGAGAAACTTGCAGTACTATTTGAAGCAAGGAAAATACTGATTTCAAGGTGATAGGAAGAAATAGCTAGGTGGAATGACAATGTATGGAACACATTGACATTGAAACGTAACTAGCAGATGCTGCTGTTTGAAAAGGTCATACGAATTGGCTCCATTGCAATTACCATCTAGAGCATTGGTGCACTGGAACAGCTTCTGACTTCAGTGCATGACTTTGTGAGCTCTAGGGGACAGGGTGGGATCAGTTTTCTTTTTTTAAAATTTGATTTTAATATTGCATAATGGTTCTGAGGGTATTTTTTAACTTATTTAATGTCTTTGAAGTCTTTAAACAGTACATTTTACATCAGCTAGTCCAGAAATTGATGTCATGCTATGGCATGCTGGTGTTCCATGTGCTTTAAACCATTGAATTGCTGAAAGTTATTTAACATAAAACAAGAGGCTAAGAGGAGAGATGCTTGCAGTACTATTTGAAGTAAGGAAAAGACTGATTTCAAGGTGATATGAAGATATATCTAGGTGGCATGACACTGTATGGAACACATTGACATTGAAACGTAACTAGCAGATGCTGCTGTTTGAAAAGGTCATAAGAATTGGCTCAATTTTACTTCCTATTAAGAGAGTTGGTGCCTGACTGGAGTGCAGGGGTTTGGGAGTTCTGGGGAACAGTCTGGAATCAGTTTTCCTTTTTTTTAAATTTGATTTTAATATCTCATAATGGTTCTGATGGTATTTTCCTACTTGTTTAATGTCTTTGAAGTCATTTAAACAGTCCATTTTACGTCAGCTAGTCCCGAGATTGGTGACATGCTATGGCATGCTGGTGTTCCATGTGCTTTAAACCATTCAATTGCTGAAAAGTTATTTAATATGAGACAACCGGCTAAGAGGAGAGATGCTTGCAGTACTCTATTTGAAGCAAAGAAAAGATTGATTTCAAGGTGATATGAAGAAATATCTTGGTGCCATGACACTGTATGGAACAAATTGACATTGAAACGTAACTAGCAGATGCTGCTGTTTGAAAAGGTCATAAGAATTGGCTCCATTGCAATTCCCATGAAGGGCATTGATGCTCTGGAACAGCTTCTGACTTCAGTGCAAGAGTTAGGGAGTTTTGGGGTACAGTCTGGAATTAGTTTCCTTTTTTAAATTTGATTTTAATATCTCATAATGGTTCTGAGGGTATTTTCCTACTTGTTTAATGTCTTTGAAGTCTTTAAACAGTACATTTTACATCAGCTAGTCCGGAAATTGATGACATGCTATGGCATGCTGGTGTTCCATGTGCTTTAAACCATTCAATTGCTGAAAAGTTATTTAATATAAGACAAGCGTCTAAGAGGAGAGATGCTTGCAGTACTCTATTTGAAGCAAGGAAACGATTGATTTCAAGGTGATATGAAAAAATAGCCAGGTGGCATGACAATGTATGGAACACATTGACATTGAAACGTAACTAGCAGATGCTGCTGTTTGAAAGGGTCATAAGAATTGACTCCATAGCAGCTCCTATAAAGTGCAGTGGTGCAATGTTAACAGTTTCTGCCTTCATTGCATGAGTTTGGTCCTTCTTGGGTACAGTATTGGATGGGTTTTCTTTTATTCCAAATTTGCTTTTAATATCTCAAAATGGTTCTGATGGTATTTTTTAACTTGTTGAATGTCTTTGAAGTCATTTAAAATTTATATTTTACATCAGCTAGTCTGGAAATTGGTGACATGCTATGGCATGCTGGTGTTCCATGTGCTTTAAACCATTCAATTGCTGAAAGTTATTTAATATAAGACCAGAGGGTAAGAAGAGAGATGCTTGCAGTACTATTTGAAGCAAGAAAAAGACTGATTTCAAGGTGATATGAAGAAATAGCTAGGTGGCATGACACTGTATGGAACACATTGACATTGAAACGTAACTAGCAGATGCAGCTGTTTGAAAAGGTCATAAGAATTGGCTCCATTACATTTACCATGATGAGCATTGGCGCACTGGAACAGCTTCTGACGTCCTGGCATGAGTTTGGGAGTTCAAGGTGACAGGATGGAATCAGTTTCCTTTTTTTTAAATTTGATTTTAATATCGCATAATGGATTTGAGGGTATTTTTTAACTTATTTAATTTCTTTGAAGGCTTTAAACAGTACACTTTACATCAGCTAGTCCAGAAATTGATGTCATGCTATGGCATGCTGGTGTTCCATGTGCTTTAAACAATTGAATTGCTGAAAGTTATTTAATATAAGACAAGAGGCTAAGAGGAGAGATGCTTGCAATACTATTTGAAGCAAGGAAAAGACTGATTTCAAGATGATAGGAAGAAATATCTTGGTGCCATGACACTGTATGGAACACATTGACAATGAAACGTAACTAGCAGATGCTGCTGTTTGAAAGGGTCATAAGAATTGACTCCATAGTAGTTCCCATGAAGAGCATTGGTGCAGTGTCAACAGTTTCCGCCTTCATTGCATGAGGTTGGGAGTTCTTGGGTACATTTTTGGATTGTTTTTTTTTCAAATTTGATTTTAATATCTCATAATGGTTCTGATGGTATTTTTTAACTTGTTGAATGTCTTTGAAGTCATTTAAAATGTATATTTTACGTCAGCTAGTCCGGAAATTGGTGACATGCTATGGCAAACTGGTGTTCCAAGTGCTTTAAGCCATTCAATTGCTAAAAGTTATTTAACATAATACAAGAGGCTAAGAGGAGAGATGCTTGCAGTACTATTTGAAGTAAGAAAAAGACTGATTTCAAGGTGATATGAAGATACATCTAGGTGGCATGACACTGTATGGAACACATTGACATTGAAACGTAACTAGCAGATGCTGCTGTTTGAAAAGGTCATAAGAATTGCCTCCATAACGTTTCCCATGAAGAGAGTTGGTGCACAGGAACATCTTCTGACTTCAGTGCATGAGTTTGGGAGTTCTGGGGTACAGTCTGGAATTAGTTTCTTTTTTTTTAATTTGATTTTAATATCTCATAATGGTTCTGAGGGTATTTTCTTACTTGTTTAATGTCTTTGAAGTCATTTAAACAGTACATATTACGTCAGCTAGTCCTGAGATTGGTGACATGCCATGGCATGCTGGTGTTCCATGTGCTTTAAACCATTCAATTGCTGAAAGTTTTCTAATATAAGACAAGAGGCAAAGAGGAGAGATGCATGCAGTACTATTTGAAGTAAGGAAAAGACTGATTTCAAGGTGATATGAAGATACATCTAAGTGGCTTGACACTGTTGACATTGAAAGGTAACTAGCAAATGCCTCTGTTTGAAAAGGTCATAAGAATTGGCTCCATTACACTTCCAAAGAAGAGCATTGGTGCACAGGAACAGCTTCTGCCTTCAGTGCATGAGATTGGCAGTTCTGAGGTACAGTATTGGATTAGTTTTCATTTTTTTCAAATTTGATTTTAATATCTCATAATGGTTCTGAAGGTATTTTTTAACTTGTTGAATATCTTTCAAGTCATTTAAACAGTATATTTTACATCAGCTAGTCCGGAAATTGGTGGCATGCTGGTGTTCCAAGTGCTTTAAGCCATTTAATTGCTGAAAATTATTTAACATAAGACAAGAGGCTAAGAGGAGAGATGCTTGCAGTACTATTTGAAGCAAGGAAAAGACTGATTTCAAGGTGATATGAAGAAATATCTTGGTGGCATGACACTGTATGGAACACATTGACATTGATACATAACTAGCAGCTGCTGATGTTCGAAAATGTCATAAGAATTGCCTCTGTTGCATTGACCATGATGAGCAATGGTGCTCAGGAACAGCTTCTGCCTTCAATACATGAGGTTGACAATTCTAGGGAACAGTCTGGAATTTATTGTCTTTTATTACAATTTGATATAATATCTCCAATAATTCTGAAGGTATTTTTTTACCTGTTTAATATCTTTGAAGTCATTTAAACAATACATTTTACGTCAGCTAGTCCCGAGATTGGTGACATGCTATGGCATGCTGGTGTTCCAAGTGCTTTAAGCCATTCAATTGCTAAAAGTTATTTGACATAATACAAGAGGCTAAGAGGAGAGATGCTTGCAGTACTATTTGAAGTAAGGAAAAGACTGATTTCAAAGTGATATGAAGAAACATCGGAGGCCACCGAGGGGCGCAGGCAATATGGCTGCCTGATCTGTTAGCTCCCTGAATGGCACCGGCAGAATCGTGGAGTTTGTAGTGAAAATGAAACATTCGCTTCCCCATTCTTGATGAAACAGTCGTGGGAAGCCCCCAGGACCCTGGCGACACCTTTTTGAGCCTCCAGGGTGCCGCACGGCGAGAGATATTCGATTTGGAGCATTCGCACTCCCACTCCCCCCTCCGAGCCGGCGTCGCGGGCGGCACGACAGAGCAGATGCGCTCAACTCCCCAAGGCGGGCTGGCCTGGAACAACAATCAGCGGACCAGCCCTACGCTGCACTCGCAAGCACAGACGAGCTGGGAATCCGAGTGGACGGCCCCACACGTGTGAGAGACACTGCACGGTGGGGTGGCCGGAGAGGAATCCGGACTCGGACCACGAGGAGCGTCGATGAACCCACCGCACACCCTCCAGACCCCCAGAAAATGGCCCGGGCCATCGCGGGAGCACGCCCGGCCCCCTCCTCCTTCTCCCTTCCCAGGCCGCCACACTCAATGCCGACAGGCCCCCGAAGGAGGCCCACCCAGACCGACACGGGTCTCCAGGAACCCGCGAGAGGAGCCACATAGGCACAGACCAGCACGAGTGCACACCTGGGCCCTCCTGTCCACCCTTAGCCCCCTCGCAGTGCTTGCGACAACGGGGTAAGTGGTAACCCACTACACAGCAACAAGGGGCATGTTAATCCAGAGCTCCCCCCTCGTGGGACTGGGCCGGCGCGTGAGTGCGCCTGAGCTCCTCCTTGACAATCCAGTGCTCACCACGGAACCGGCCACCAAGTGGTTCTAGATATAGGGGCGCAATTGCTTGGGGGGCCGTCCCCCCTATAGGACCCTGGGCTCCCCCACAGAGCTTGCCACAATGGGGTAAATGGTGCCCCGCAACTCAGCATTGAGGGGCACATTGGTCCGGAGCTGCCCCTCTTTGGGACCGGGCCGACGCGGGAGCGCGCCTGTGCCCCTCCCTAACACATCGGCGCCTACCACAGAACCGGCTACCAGGAGACCCGAGATATAGGGCCGCAATTGCTTGGGAGACACCCCCCCTTCCATAAGACCTGGGACTCCCCTCTCGAGAAACTCTCAGGTACAGTTCCCCGAGCCCCTAGCTGGATCAGAACAGGGGACGGGAAGACATCCCCCAGGCACGGGAGTTAGCGGAGTAGCAACAGGGGGGAAACGCAGCGGCAACCCTGAAACAAGGCCCGAGACCACACAAGATCCCTCCATAAGCAAGGCAAGTCACGGGAGCCTGCCCACCACGCAGCACCACACAACTGTGGCCCAGGAAACTGTTAATCACACCGCCACTCCCGGAAGGTACCACCAAAGACGCCTGAAACCGGTGGATATCTGAGGGAGGTAACCCCATATGAGCTGGAAAGAAACCCTTGAGAAATACCACTTAACCCAGGGGCCCCGAAGATGGAGACGTACACCTCATCCGCCTCTGCCCCAGACATGAACACCATGCAAAACAATATCCAGACGATTCTAGATGAAATTAGGGGCATGTGGACAGACATGGGCGCTAAACTGGCAGACCTCACCGCCAAAGTCTCCACACTTGAAGACCGAATGGAGGGAGTAGAGAATAACCAGGCATCCACAGACCTGTTAGAGACAAAAATGGAGACATGGTTCAGAGAGATGCAGAGACGGGAGGACGAGCTTCGCCTCAAGGTAGACGACATGGAAAACCGGGAACGGAGAAGCAACCTGCGAATCTTTGGCCTGACAGAGGTGGAGGGCGAGACCCAGACCGGTCTAGAGAACAAAGTGCAGGAAATCATCAGAATAGTCCTGGGAACCGACTCTGGGGAAACCGTTCTAATCAACAGGGTCCATAGAGCTGGCGGAGGAGGTAGAGGCCCGCGATCGGTTCTGGCAAACTTCCACTACTACAGAGACAAGGCAAGGATACTGGAGAGAGCGAGAACCTTAAGAGACATAAAATACGACAACTCAAATGTGGCAATCTACCAGGACCTCTCTGCACTCAAGCTACAACTGTGGAAAAAATATGGGGCAATCACCAGGTGGCTACAGGAGAAGGGAGTCAGATACCGTTGGGGTCACCCCTTCTATCTGGCGTTCGAATGGCATGGTGAGAAATACCAACTTGTGACGGAGGACGATATTCAGAGAACTGCGGAAGAGCTGGTTGGAGACCCCTCAAACCCATCGTGGTCACACACGGGGTCAGACAGAGACCCTGGGCAGGGCCCGTGAGGTCCAGATCCGAGTCAAGGAAAGCATAAAGTGAAGGGCACCCGCAAATTTCAGAAAACCAGAAACCCCCCGAGGGGCCGGGATGAACCCACTTGACCACGGAGGGAGGTTGGGGGAACGAGAAAATGATACTTTTTGTTCAGAAAGTGGTTGCTTTTGTGGCCCATGGGGACTCCCCATTGTGCAGGGTAAACATACGCCACCATAGGATGTCGCCACAGTTGGCGAAGTTTTGGTTTAAATGATATAATGGAAAAAGTTTAGAATTCGCCCTATAAAGGGTTGGAGGGGTGCGGATCTGTCCAGAGGTAATACGTGATGGTAATCCGATCTGGGGTGATCCCTCTCCGTCCTATATTGAAAGTCAAGGTACAAGCAGCCCCATGGTTTCTTTAGAAACGGTTTATGTTGTATGGGAGGGAGGGGGGACTCAAAAGAAAGGTTGCATGAAGCGACCTAACACCCAACCAGACCTGGGACCCGTTTCATATTGAATAAAGGGAAGACATGCTCCATACTAATCTATCTCCCGATGCCAGGGCAGCGGCCCTGGTGGTTCGTTTACTAAACCCGATGTTTCTCGGGCTATGGAAACGAACGCCTTACACAATGGGCAAGGGAGACTGGGAACGGTGCGGGGGGAGGGACAGTGGAGACGGTCATACCATACCATGGAACGGGGGTTTGATCACAAGGTTAACACAAGGGGTACTTACTGTGACTCTACAGGGCATGGGCTGCAATGATCATGGTTGAGGGACGGATTGGCACACTCAACGTCAAGGCTCTTAACTCGCAGAACAAATGATCTCTCACAAGTAATATGTCCCGCAAACAAAAATTGCTAATCCTCTTCCTACAAGAAACACACTATAGGATGGGGGACGAGTCAATGATAAGGGGAAAATAAATTGGCAATAACTTCTGGGCTTCACACAAGTCATCAAAGAAGGAAGGAGTGGGGATCCTCCTTAGCAAATCACTTCACCTTACAGATGTTGAGACGAAAAGGGGCTTCGGGGGCAGATTTCTGGGGATCAAGGGACTATCCCAAGGCACACGGATTACTTTGGCCACCCGGTATGCATCAAACTCCGGCCAAACCAAATTCATTCATAAAATCCTCAAGGTCATGGACGAATGGGCCGAAAGAGCCACAATCCTGCGGGGAGACTTTAACCTCATTCAAGACCCCCAACTAGACTGGTGGTCCGCCATGGGGACAGGACCAAAGGCCCCCACTAAAGATAACCTAGCCATAGGTGACCTGCTGCGGGAATATTGTTGGGTAGACGTGTGGCGAAAATGCTGGCAGACCCCAGGGGGCTACACGTCCCCCCCCCCACCAGACATACACCAGGATTGACCTACTACTGATATCGGAGGAGGGTGGAGGGGAGGTCAGTGGCCCCACATTCGAATCAATAACCTGGTCAGACCACAAACTTCTAGTCATGGGATGGCAGTTACAAGATGTCCCCAAATCATACAGGTGGTGTTGCAATGACACCCTCATAAGGGACCAGGTGTTCAGGGAATTCCTACGGAAGGAAATTGAAGCCTTCTTTGAAACAAACGATAGGGGAGACGTCCCCATGGCCACCGTCTGGGAGGCAGCAAAGGCAACCTTTAGGGGTCTCCTCATCGCGGAGGGCTCAAGTAAGAAACGTGAAAGAGCCCTAATAGAATCCAAACTCCGAGATGACCTAAAGGCTCTGAGAGCACAGCTCACAAAAGACACCGTAGACCGTGAAAGCCTCCTCAGCGAAATGAGAGATAAAAGACAGGCCCTACACGCAACTCTAATTGGAGAGGTAGTCATGAAAATGAGATACTATGAGAGGGGAGACAAGGTTGGAACACTATTAGCACATAGGCTTAGAGGTAACAGAGCAGACAGGAGTATAGAGAAGGTTAGAGATGGATTGGGTAGAGTCCATACGACAGCCAAACATATAGCCACGTCCTTTGCGGGCTTCTACAAAACGCTCCATACCGAACAAGAGGGAGAATCACTAGAAGACATCTATAGCTACCTTAAAGACCACCTCCTACCCAAGCTTACAGACCTAGAGAGGGAGACTTTGGAAAGGGAAATAATGGAGGAAGAAGTGGAGGAGGCCATCAAAAAATTGAAAGTAGGTAAGACCCCCGGGGAAGATGGCTACACAGCCGACTTCTACAAACAGTATCAACCGGTACTGACACCACCGCTTGCCAAACTCTTCAACCAGATTAAAACCCCAAAAACTATCCCACCAACATTCCTACATGCCTTGATTACGGTAATCCCCAAGCCTGGCAGGGACCCGATGGAGTGTGGCTCATACGGGCCCATTTCGCTCCTGAACACAGATGCGAAGATCTTTACTAGGATCCTAGCGACACGCCTAGAAAACTACCTCCCTAGACTGATACACCCAGATCAAGTCGGCTTTGTGATGAACAGACAGGGGGCCGACAGCATGAGCAAGACCCTGCACATACTGAGCTCAAAAAAAGTTTAAACTGAGGGTGCCCTTCTCCTGTCGCTGGACGCAGAGAAGGCATTTGATAGGGTGAGCTGGGCCTTCGTGGAGGGTGTCCTGTCATCCCTGGGGATGGGACCAAAGTGGCGGGGTTGGTTGTCCACGCTCTACTCTAACCCTACAGCAAAAGTGGTAGTGAATGGGTGTGAATCGGAAGCCCTCTCATTGGGAAGAGGTACGAGACAAGGGTGCCCACTGTCCCCCCTTATTTACGCCCTTGTAATGGAGCCCTGGGCTATAGCGATCAGGAACAACGACAAGATTCAGGGCATCAAGATGGGGGAAACCGATCACAAAATAACCTTATTCGCAGACAACGTAATACTATAACTCTCCAACCCATCTCAATCAGTCCCAGAAGTGCTGCACAGCCTAGAACAATACGGGACCCTGGCGGGCTATAAGGTAAATTTAGATAAATCAATCGCATTCTCAGTGGGTCTCCTCAACGAGGTAGAGAAGCAGTACATTGAAACCCTCCCATTTTGTAAGCAACCCGAGGGGTTTTGCCATTTGGGGATCCAGATACCATCGGATTTAGCAGATCTTTTTAGAGCAAATTATCCCCCCCTCTGGTCGGCAATCAAGCGTGACCTCGAACGCTGGGCAAAATCCGGTCTCTCATGGATGGCACGCCTCAACTCCATTAAGATGGTGATCCTCCCTAAAAAAAAAATGTTTTATCTCTTCCAGATGCTCCTGACCCAAATACCAAAGTAATTCCTTCTAGAGATCAAGCGTACCCTCCTCCGCTACCTCTGGGTGGGAAAATCCCACAGAATCGCATATGACACTGTAGTACGACCCAAAGATGAGGGTGGAGTCAACTTCCCAGACCTGGACACATACTACAAGGCATCTCAGCTCCGAATCCTAGTGGATCACTTGACGATGGGCCAGAAAAAGCAGTGGGTGGGACTAGATAACTTGCCCTTCTCCCCAGTCACACTGGATGAGTGGTTGTGGGTCCCTAAGGCCAGTATCCCCAAAGCAATTCTGAGACACCCGGTCCTGGAGGTGTTGTGGTCCATATGGAAGGAAGGGGGTTACCTTAGATGGCTCACAACATGGCCCTCACCTCTGAGCTGCATTTGGGCCCCCCCACTCTGGGAGGGGATCAACGAGCAACTGGCGTTCCAGCAATGCTACGAGGCGGGCCTCTGTAGAGCTGGGCAGCTCTGGCAGGAGGGGGAGTTCATATCATTGGGGGACTTGAAAGACGCCCTGGACCTTCCCAACCTCAACCCCTTTTGCTATTTACAACTCAAGGGGGCCCTGACCGAAAGCAGATGGGGTGACACGCTTAGACGAGGCCTAACGGACTTTGAGAAGTTCCTCATCACACACAAGGGAACCAGGGGGGTGATATCACGCCTCTATGGTTTTCTGCTACTCTCTGCCCCACGGGACCCCCCGCCTGCCCAGCTCCAATAGGGGAGGGACCTGGGTGCACCCATTGCTGAAAAAAGGTGGCTCAAGATATGTAGACAGGCCAACCACTCCACAACTGCACCCCAATACCGCCACCAGGCTCTTAACCTGATCCATAGATGGCATTACCCCCCACAGAGGATAGCCAGAATGAGAAAGGGATACGACCCACACTGCTAGAAATGTCACACTGAAAAGGGAGACTATATACATATGTGGTGGAAGTGTCGGGTGGTACAAACTTATTGGAATGAAGTTCTGTCCTGGATAAAGGAGGTGGATGGGATGGAGAGGACCTTATCCCCCTGGCTAATGTTGTTTGGCATTGAAGTGGAAGAGGGTCCGAAGGTTAAACATGACCATATGCTACAGGTGATGTTGGTAGCCGCCAGAAGTTGCTGGGCCCAAAGGTGGAAATTGCCCCAACCCCCTGGGGAGAAGGAATGGGTATGAAAAACACGGGCAATACATGACATGGAATTTTTGATCCATCTGCTCGATGAATCCAAGTCAAACATAGAGACCCTATGGCTTCCCTTTTTCGACAAATACGGGAAAACAGCATAAGACACTCAGAACAACCCTGACCGGCCCCCCAGGCCAGAACATTATGGGCCACTCATCTCACCTGAACCGTGAAGCTATAGCCCAGACCGTGAACAGCCGCCCGGACGTGTGGGCCCTGGCGTATTGAGTCATCCACACCTGTCCTGATTTCGCCCTATGTCCGTGTCACACCTTTCTTAGACACCGAAGTAGACTCTATTGTTATTACTGCTCTCTGAACCATGGTATGGGAGAGGGAGGGGGGAGAGGGGAGTGGGGAGGAAAATGCTGGAAAGGGGAATAAGTTGTATTACAAATTTGTCTTTTTTCATCTGTAATGTACACTTTGCTAAATCCAAGATTGCATTATTTATGTTATGATAATGAAAACCTTAATAAAAACAAGATTTTCAAAAAAAAAAAAAGATACATCTAGGTGGCATGACACTGTATGGAACACATTGACATTGAAACGTAACTAGCAGATGCTGCTGTTTGAAAAGGTCATAAGAATTGGCTCCATTGCATTTTCCTTGAAGAGAGTTGGTGCACAGGAACAGCTTCTGACGTCAGTGCATGAGTTTGGGAGTTCTGGGGTGCAGTCTGGAATCAGTTTTCTTTTTTTTAAATTTGATTTTAATATCTCATAATGGTTTTGAGGGTATTTCTTTACTTGTTTAATGCCTTTGAAGTCATTTAAACAGTACATTTTACGTCAGCTAGTCCTGAGATTGGTGACATGCTGTGGCATCTGATGTTCCATGAGCTTTAAAGCATTCAACTGCTGAAAGTTATTTAATATAAGACAAGATGCTAAGAGGTGAGAAACTTGCAGTACTAATTGAAGCAAGGAAAAGACTGATTTCAAGGTGATATGAAGAAATATCTAGGTGGCATGACACTGTATGGAACACATTGACATTGAAACGTAAATAGCAGATGCTGCTGTTTGGTAATGTCATAAGAATTGGCTCCATTGCCTTTTCCATGAAGAGCATTGGTGCACTGGAACAGCTTCTGACTTCAGGGCAACAGTTTTGGAGTTCTGGGGTACAGTATGGAATGACTATTCTTTTTTTTAATTTGATTTTAATATCGCATAATGGTTTTGAGGGTATTTGTTAACTTTTTTAATGTCTTGGAAGTCTTTAAACAGTACATTTTACATCAGCTAGTCCGGAAATTGATGACATACTATAGCATGCTGGTGTTCCATGTGCTTTAAACCATTCAATTGCTGAAAGTTATTTAATATAAAACAAGAGGCTAAGAGGAGAGATGCTTGCAGTACTATTTGAAGGAAGGAAAAGATTGATTTTGAGGTGATATGAAGAAATATCTTGGTGCCATGACTCTGTATGGAACACATTGACATTGAAACGTAACTAGAGGATGCTGCGGTTTGAAAAGTTCTTATGAATTGGCTCCATTGCTGTTCCCATGAAGAGCATTGGTGTACTGGAACAGCTTCTGGCTAGAGTGCATGAGTTTGGGAGTTCTAGGGGACAGTATGGAATCAGTTTTATTTTTTTTAAATTTAATTTTAATATCGCATAATGGTTCTGAGGATATTTTTTTACTTGTATAATGTCTTTGAAGTCATTTTAACTGTACATTTTACGTCAGCTAGTCCTGAGATTAGTGACATGCTGTGGCATGCTGGTGTTCCATGTGCTTTAAAGAATTCAACTGCTGAAAGTTATTTAATATAAGTCAAGAGGCTAAGAGGAGAGAAACTTGCAGTACTAGTTGAAGCAAGGAAAAGACTGATTTCAAGGTGATATGGAGAAATATCTAGGTGGCATGACACTGTATGGAACTCATTGACATTGAAATGTAACTAGCAGATGCTGCTGTTTGAAAAGGTTATAAGAATTGGCTCCATTTTGTTTCGCATTAAGAGGTTTTGTGCAGAGGAACAGCTTTTGACTTCAGTGCATGAGTTTGGGAGTTCTGCGGTACAGTGTGGAATCAGTTTTCTTTTTTTAAAATTTGATTTTAATATCTCATAATGGTACTGAGGGTATTTTATTACCTGTTTAATGTCTTTGAAGTCGTCTAAACAGTACATTTTACATCAGCTAGTCCCAAAATTGGTGTCATGCTATGTCATGCTGGTGTTCCAAGTGCTTTAAGCCATTCAATTGCTGAAAGTTTTTTAACATAAGACAAGAGGCTAAGTCCCGAGATTGATGACATGCTATGGCATGCAGGTGTTCCAAGTGCTTTAAGCCATTCAATTGCTAAAGGTATTTAACATAATACAAGAGGCTAAGAGGAGAGATGCTTGCAGTACTATTTGAAGTAAGGAAAAGACTGATTTCAAGGTGATATGAAGATACATCTAAGTGGCATGACACTGTATGGAACACATTGACATTGAAACGTAACTAGCAAATGCCTCTGTTTGAAAAGGTCATAAGAATTGGCTCCATTACATTTCCAAAGAAGAGAGTTGGTGCACAGGAACAGCTTCTGACTTCAGAGCATGAGTTTGGGAGTTCTGGGGTACAGTGTGGAATCAGTTTGACATTGACATTGAAACGCAACTAGCAGATGCTGCTGTTTGAAAAGGTCATAAGCATTGGCTCCATTGCATTTCTCTAGAAGAGCATTTGTGCACATGAACAGCTTCTGACTGCAGTGCATGAGATTGGGAGTTCTAAGGGATAGTAGGGAATCAGTTTTCTTTTTTTAAAATTTGATTTTAATATCGCATAATGGTTCTGAGGATATTTTTTTACTTTTTTAATGTCTTTGAAGTCATTTAAACAGTACATTTTACATCAGCTAGTCCCGATATTGGTGACATGCTATGGCATGCTGGTGTTGCATGTGCTTTAAACCATTCAGTTGCTGAACGTTATTTAATATAAGACAAGAGGCAAAGAGGAGAGATGCTTGCAGTACTATTTCAAGCAAGGAAAAGACTGCTTTCATGGTGTTATGAAGAAATATCTAGGTGACATCAAACTGTATGGAACTCATTGACATTGAAACGTAACTAGCAGATACTGCTGTTAGAAAAGGTTTTAGGAATTGGCTCAGTTGCATTGGCCATGAAGAGCATTGGTGCACTGGAACAGCTTCTGACTTCAGTGCATGAGTTTGAGAGTTCTGGGGTACAGTCTGGAATCAGTTTTCTTTTTTTTAAATTTGATTTTAACTTCTCATAATGGTTCTGAGGGTATTTTTTTACTTGTTTAATGTCTTTGAAGTAATTCAAACAGTACATTTTATGTCAGCTAGTCCTGAGATTGGTGACATGCTGTGGCATGCTGGTGTTCCAAAGACTTTAAAGCATTCAATTGCTGAAAGTTATTTAATATAAGACAAGAGGCTAAGAGGAGAGAAACTTGCAGTACTATTTGAAGCAAGGAAAAGACAGATTTCAAGGTGATATGAAGAAATATCTAGGTGGCATGACACTGTATGGAACACATTGACATTGAAACGTAACTAGAAGATGCTGCGGTTTGAAAAGTTCATAAAAATTGGCTCCATTGCGTTTCCCATGAAGAGCATTGGTGCGCTGGAACAGCTTCTGGCAGCAGTGCATGAGTTTGGGAGTTCTACAGGACAGTATGGAATCTGTTTTCCTTTTTTAAAATTTGAATTTAATATCGCAAATGGTTCTGAGGATATTCTTTTACTCGTTTAATGTCTTTGAAGTCATTTAAACAGTACATTTTAATTCAGCTACTCCCGAAATTGGTGACATGCTATGGCATGCTGGTGTTGCAGGTGCTTTAAACAATTCAATTGCTGAAAGTTTTTTAACATAAGACAAGAGGCTAAGAGGAGAGATGCTTGCGGTACTATTTGAAGCAAGGAAAAGACTGATTTCAAGGTGATATGAAGAAATATCTAGGTGGCATGACATTGCATGGAACACAATGACATTGAAATGTAACTAGAGGATGCTGCGGTTTGAAAAGTTCTTATGAATTGGTTCCATTGTTGTTCCCATGAAGAGCATTGGTGCACTGGAACAGCTTCTGGCTGCAGTGCATGAGTTTGGGAGCTCAAGGGGACAGTATGGAATCAGTTTATTTTTTTTTAAATTTGATTTTAATATCGCATAAACGTTGTGAGGATATTTTTTGACTTGTTTAATGTCTCTGAACTCATTTAAACAGTACATTTTACATCAGCTAGTCCCGAAATTGGTGACATGCTATGGCATGCTGGTGTTCCATGTGCTTTAAACCATTCAGCTGCTAAAAGTTATTTAATATAAGACAATAGGCAAAGAGGAGAGATGCTTGCAGTACTATTTGAAGCAAGGAAAAGACTGCTTTCAAGGTGATATGAAGAAATATCTAGGTGACATGGCACTGTATGGAACACATTGAAACTTAACTAGCTGATGCTGCTGTTTGAAAAGGTCATAGGAATTGGCTCAGTGACCTTGGACATGAAAACTATTGGTGCAATAGAACAGCTTCTGACTTCAGTACATGAGTTTGGGAGTTCTGGGGTACAGTCTTGAATCAGTTTTCTTTTTTTTTAAATTTGATTTTAATATCTCATAAAGGTTCTGAGGGTATATTTTTACTTGTTTAATGTCTTTGAAGTCATGTTAACTGTACATTTTACGTCAGCTAGTCCTGAGATTAGTGACATGCTGTGGCATGCTGGTGTTCCATGTGCTTTAAAGCATTCAACTGCTGAAAGTTATTTAATATAAGACAAGAGGCTAAGAGGAGATAAACTTGCAGTACTATTTGAAGCAAGGAAAAGACTTATTTCAAGGTGATATGGAGAAATATCTAGGTGGCATGACACTGTATGGAACTCATTGACATTGAAATGTAACTAGCAGATGCTGCTGTTTGAAAAGGTTATAAGAATTGGCTCCATTTTGTTTCACATTAAGAGGTTTTGTGCAGAGGAACAGCTTCTGACTTCAGTGCATGAGTTTGGGAGTTCTGGGGTACAGTGTGGAATCAGTTTTCTTTTTTTTAAATTTGATTTTAATATCTCATAATGGTACTGAATGTATTTTATTACTTGTTTAATGTCTTTGAAGTCATCTAAACAGTACATTTTACATCAGCTAGTCCCAAAATTGGTGTCATGCTATGTCATGCTGGTGTTCCAAGTGCTTTAAGCCATTCAATTGCTGAAAGTTATTTAATATAAGACAAGAGGCTAAGAGGAGAGAAACTTGCAGTACTATTTGAAGCAAGGAAAAGACTTATTTCAAGGTGATATGGAGAAATATCTAGGTGGCATGACACTGTATGGAACTCATTGACATTGAAATGTAACTAGCAGATGCTGCTGTTTGAAAAGGTCATAAGAATTGTCTGCGTTTTATTGGCCATGAAGAGGATTGGTGCACTGGAACAACTTCTGCCCTCATTGAATGAGGTTGGCAGATCTAGGGAAAAGACTGGAATTTATTGTTTTTTATTTCAATGTGATATATAATATCTCCAATAATTCTGATGGTATTTTTTTTTACCTGTTTAATGTCTTTGAAGTCATTTAAACAGTACATTTTACATCAGCTAGTCCCAAAATTGGTGAGATGCTATGTCATGCTGGTGTTCCAAGTGCTTAAAGCCATTCCATTGCTGAAAGTTTTTTAAAATAAGACAAGAGGCTAAGAGGAGAGGTGCTTGCAGTATTATTTGAAGCAAGGAAAAGACTGCTTTCATGGTGTTTTGAAGAAATATCTAGGTGGCATGACACTGTATGGAGCACATTGACATTGAAACGTAACTAGAAGATGCTGCGGTTGGAAAACTTCATAAGAATTGGCTCCATTGCTCTTTTCCTGAAGAGCATTGGTGCACTTGAACAGCTTTTGGCTGCAGTGCATGAGTTTGGGAGTTCTAAGGGACAGTATGGAATCAGTTTTCTTTTTTAAAATTTGATTTTAATATCACATAATGGTTCTGAGGATATTTCTTTACTTTTTTAATGTCTTTGAAGTCATTTAAACAGTACATTTTACATCAGCTAGTCCCGAAATTGGTGACATGCTATGGCATGCTGGTGTTGCATGTGCTTTAAACCATTCAGTTGCTGAAAGTTATTTAATATAAAACAAGAGGCAAAGAGGAAAGATGCTTGCAGGACTATTTGAAGCAAGGAAAAGACTGCTTTCATGGTGTTATGAAGAAATATCTAGGTGACATGACACTGTATGGATCACATTGACATTGAAACGTAACTAGCAGATGCTGATGTTAGAAAAGGTTTTAGGAATTGGCTCAGTTGCATTGGCCATGAAGAGCATTGGTGCACTGGTACAGCTTCTGTGTTCAGTGCATGAGTCTGAGAGATCTGGGGTACAGTCTGGAATCAGTTTATTTTTTAAAAATTTGATTTTAATATCGCATAATGGTTCTGAGGATATTTTTTTACTTGTTTAATGTCTTAGAACTCATTTAAACAGTACATTTTACATCAGCTAGTCCCGAAATTGGTCACATGCTATGGCATGCTGGTGTTCCATGTGCTTTAAACCATTCAGCTGCTAAAAGTTATTTAATATAAGACAAGAGGCAAAGAGGAGAGATGCTTGCAGTACTATTTGAAGCAAGGAAAAGACTGCTTTCAAGGTGATATGAAGAAATATCTAGGTGACATGGCACTGTATGGAACACATTGAAACTTAACTAGCTGATGCTTCTGTTAGAAAAGGTCATAGGAATTGGCTCAGTTACCTTGGGCATGAAAGCTGTTGGTGCAATGGAACAGCTTGTGACTTCAGTGCATGAGTTTGGGAGTTCTGGGGTACAGTCTTGAATCAGTTTTCTTTTTTTAAATTTGATTTTAATATCTCATAAAGGTTCTGAGGCTATATTCTTAATTGTTTAATGTCTCTGAAGTCATGTTAACTGTACATTTTTCGTCAGCTAGTCCTGAGATTAGTGACATGCTGTGGCATGCTGGTGTTCCATGTGCTTTAAAGCATTCAACTGCTGAAAGTTATTTAATATAAGACAAGAGGCTAAGAGGAGAGAAACTTGCAGTACTATTTGAAGCAAGGAAAATACTTATTTCAAGGTCATATGAAGACATATCTAGGTGGCATGACACTGTATGGAACACATTGACATTGAAACGTAACTAGAGATGCTGCGGTTTGAAAAGTTCATAAGAATTGGCTCCATTGTTGTTCCCATGAAGAGCATTGGTGCACTGGAACAGCTTCTGGCTGCAGTGCATGAGTTTGGGTGTGCTAGGGGACAGTATGGAATCAGTTTTCTTTTTTTTTAAATTTGAGTTTAATATCGCATAATGGTTCTGAGGGTATTTTTTAACTTGTTTAATATCTTTGAAGTCAGTTAAACAGTACATTTTACATCAGCTAGTCCGGAAATTGGTGACATGCTATGGCATGCTGGTGTTCCATGTGCTTTAAACCATTCAGTTGCTGAAAGTTATTTAATATAAGACAAGAGGCAAAGAGGAGAGATGCTTGCAGTACTATTTGATGCAAGGAAAAGACTGCTTTCAAGGTGATATGAAGAAATATCTAGGTGACATAGCACTATATGGAACACTTTGAAACGTAACTAGCTGATGCTGCTGTTAGAAAAGGTCATAGGAATTGGCTCAGTTACATTGGCCAAGAAGACTATTGGTGCAATGGAACAGCTTCTGACTTCAGTGGATTTGTTTGGGAGTTCTGGGGTAGAGTCTGGAATCAGTTTTCTTTTTTTAAAAATTTGATTTTAATATCTTGTAAAGGTTCTGAGGGTATTTTGTACTTGTTTAATGTCTTTGAAGTCATTTTAACTGTACATTTTACGTCAGCTAGTCCTGAGATTAGTGACATGCTGTGGCATGCTGGTGTTCCATGTGCTTTAAAGAATTCAACTGCTGAAAATTATTTAATATAAGACAAGAGGCTAAGAGGAGAGAAACTTGCAGTACTAGTTGAAGCAAGGAAAAGACTGATTTCAAGCTGGCATGGAGAATTATCTAGGAGGCATGACACTGTATGGAACTCATTGACATTGAAATGTAACTAGCAGATGCTGCTGTTTGAAAAGGTTATAAGAATTGGCTCCATTTTGATTCGCATTAAGAGGTTTTGTGTAGAGGAACAGCTTCTGACTTCAGTGCATGAGTTTGGGACTTCTGGGGTGCAGTCTAGAATCAGTTTTCTTTTTAAATTTGATTTTAATATCTCATAATGGTACTGAGGGTATTGTATTACCTGTTTAATGTCTGTGAAGTCATCTAAACAGTACATTTTACATCAGCTAGTCCCAAAATTGGTGTCATGCTATGTCATGCTGGTGTTCCAAGTGCTTTAAGCCATTCAATTGCTGAAAGTTTTTTAACATAAGACAAGAGGCTAAGAGGAGAGATGCTTGCAGTACTATTGAAGCAAGGAAAAGACTGATTTCAAGGTGATATGAAGAAATATCTAGGTGGCATGACACTGCATGGAACACAATGACATTGAAATGTAACTAGCGGATGCCGCGGTTTGAAAAGTTCATATGGATTGGTTCCATTGTTGTTACCACGAATAGCATTGCTGCACTGGAGCAGCTTCTGTTTGCAGTGCATGGGTTTGGGAGTTCAAAGGGACAGTATGGAATCAGTTTATTTTTTTTTAAATTTGATTTTAATATCGCATAATGGTTCTGAAGATATTTTTTTACTTGTTTAATGTCTTAGAACTCATTTAAACAGTACATTTTACATCAGCTAGTCCCGAAATTGGTGACATGCTATGGCATGCTGGTGTTCCATGTGCTTTAAACCATTCAGCTGCTAAAGGTTATTTAATATAAGACAAGAGGCAAAGAGGAGAGATGCTTGCAGTACTATTTGAAGCAAGGAAAAGACTGCTTTCAAGGTGATATGAAGAAATATCTAGGTGACATGGCACTGTATGGAACACATTGAAACTTAACTAACTGATGCTGCTGTTAGAAAAGGTCGTAGGAATTGGCTCAATTACCTTGGCCATGAAAACTATTGGTGCAATGGAACAGCTTCTGACTTCAGTGCATGAGTTTGGGAGTTCTGGGGTACAGTCTTGAATCAGTTTTCTTTTTTTTAAATTTGATTTGAATATCTCATAAAGGTTCTGAGGGTATATTTTTACTTATTTAATGTCTTTGAAGTCATGTTAACTGTACATTTTATGTCAGCTAGTCCTGAGATTGGTGACATGCTGTGGCATGCTGGTGTTCCATGTTCTTTAAAGCATTCAATTGCTGAAAGTTATTTAATATCAGACAAGAGGCTAAGAGGAGAGATGCTTGCAGTACTATTTGAAGCAAGGAAAATACTGATTTCAAGGTGATATGAAGAAATATCTTGGTGGCATGACACTGTATAGAACACATTGACATTGACACGTTAGTAGCAGATGCTCCTATTTGAAAAGGTCATAAGAATTGGCTCCAGTGCATTTCACATGAAGAGTATTGGTGCTCTTGACCAGCTTCTGACTTCAGAGTTTGGGAGTTCTGGGTGACAGTATGGAAACAATTTTTATTTTTTTATTTTAATATTGCATAATGGTTCTGAGGGTATTTTTTAACTTGTTTAATGTCTTTGAAGTCTTTAAACAGTACATTTTACAACAGCTAATCCGGAAATTGATGACATGCCAAGGCATGCTGGAGTTCCATGTGCTTTAAGCCATTCAATTGCTGAAAGTTATTTAATATAGGACAAGAGGCTAAGAGGAGAGATGCTTGCAGTACTATTTGAAGCAAGGAAAAGACTGATTTGAAAATGATATGAATAAATATCTTGGTGCCATGAGATTGTATGGAACACATTGACATTGAAACGTAACTAGCAGATGATGCTGTTTGAAAAGGTCATAAGAATTGTCTGCGTTTAATTGGCAATGAATAGCATTGGTGCACTGGAACAGCTTCTGCATTCATTGCATGAGGTCGGCGGTTCTAGGGAAAAGACTGGAATTTATTGTTTTTTATTTCAATGTGATATATAATATCTCCAATAATTCTGATGGTATTTCTTTTACCTGTTTAATGTCTTTGAAGTCATTTAAATAGTACATTTTACATCAGCTAGTCCCAAAATGGGTGAGATGCTATGTCATGCTGGTGTTCCAAGTGCTTTAAGCCATTCAATTGCTGAAAGTTTTTTAACATAAGACAAGAGGCTAAGAGGAGAGGTGCTTGCAGTATTATTTGAAGCAAGGAAAAGACTGATTCTAAGGTGATATGAAGAAATATCTAGGTGGCATGACACTGTATGGAACACATTGACATTGAAAGGTAACTAGAAGATGCTGTGATTTGAAAACTTCATAAGAATTGGCTCCATTGGTCTTTTCCTGAAGAGCATTAGTGCACTTGAACAGCTTCTGGCTGCAGTGCATGAGTTTGGGATTTCTAAGGGACAGATTGGAATCAGTTTTCTTTTTTAAAATTTGATTTTAATATCGCATAATGGTTCTGAGGATATTTCTTTACTTTTTTAATGTCTTTGAAGTCATTTAAACAGTACATTTTACATCAGCTAGTCCCGAAATTGGTGACATGCTATGGCATGCTGGTGTTGCATGTGCTTTAAACCATTCAGTTGCTGAAAGTTATTTAATATAAGACAAGAGGCAAAGAGGAGAGATGCTTGCAGTACTATTTGAAGCAAGGAAAAGACTGCTTTCATGGTGTTATGAAGAAATATCTAGGTGACATGACACTGTATGGATCACATTTACATTGAAACGTAACTAGCAGATGCTGATGTTAGAAAAGGTTTTAGGAATTGGCTCAGTTGCACTGGTCATGAAGAGCATTGGTGCACTGGAACAGCTTCTGACTTCAGTGCAAGAGTTTGAGAGTTCTGGGGTACAGTCTGGAATTAGTTTTCTTTTTTTAAAATTTGATTTTAACTTCTCATAATGGTTCTGAGGGGATTTTCTTTACTTGTTTAATGTCTTTGAAGTAATTTAAACAGTACATTTTATGTCAGCTAGTCCTGAGATTGTTGACATGCTGTGGCATGCTGGTGTTCCATGTGCTTTAAGCAATTGAATTGCTGAAAGTTTTTTAACATAAGACAAGAGGCTAAGAGGAGAGATGCTTGCGGTACTATTTGAAGCAAGGAAAAGACTGATTTCAAGGTGACATGAAGAAATATCTAGGTGGCATGACACTGCATGGAACAAAATGGCATTGAAATGTAACTAGAGGATGCTGCGGTTTGAAAAGTTCATATGAATTGGTTCCATTCTTGTTCCCACTAAGAGCATTGGTGCAATGGAACAGCTTCTGGCTGCAGTGCATGAGTTTGGGAGTTTAAGGGGACAGTATGGAATCAGTTTATTTTTTTTAAAATTTGATTTTAATATCGCATAATGGTTCTGAGGATATTTTATCACTTGTTTAATGTCTTAGAACTCATTTAAACAGTACATTTTACATCAGCTAGTCCCGAATTTGGTGTCATGCTATGTCATGCTGGTGTTCCAAGTGCTTTAAGCCATTCAATTGCTGAAAGTTTTTTAACATAAGACAAGAGGCTAAGAGGAGAGATGCTTGCAGTACTATTTGAAGCAAGGAAAAGACTGATTTCAAGGTGATATGAAGAAATAGCTAGGTGGCATGACACTGTATGGAACACATTGACATTGAAACATAACTAGCAGATGCTGCTGTTTGAAAAGGTCATAAGAATTGGCTCCGTTGCACTGTCTATGTAGAGCATTGGTGCACTGGAACAGCTTCTGCCTTTAGTGCATTGAGTTGGGAGTTTTGGGAACAGTCTGGAATTTATTGTCTTTTATTACAATTTGATATATAATATATCCAACAATTCTGATGGTATTTTTTTACCTGTTTAATGTCGTTGAAGTCATTTAAGCAGTACATTTTACGTCAGCTAGTCCCGAGATTGGTGACATGCTATGGCATGCTGGTGTTCCAAGTGCTTTAAGCCATTCAATTGCTGAAAGATTTTTAACATAAGACAAGAGGCTAAGAGGAGAGATGGTCGCACTACTTTTTGAAGCAAGGAAAAGAATGATTTCAAGGTGATATGGAGAAATATCTAGGTGGCATGACACTGTATGGAACACATTGGCATTGAAACAGAACTAGCAGATGCTACTGTTTGATAAGGTCATAGGAATTGGCTCCATTGCATTTCCTGTGAAGAGAGTTTGTGCACAGGAACAGCTTCTGACTTCAGTGTATGGGTTTGGGAGTTCTCGGGTACAGTCTGGAATCGGTTTTCTTTTTATTACATTTGATTTTAATATCTCATAATGGTTCTAAGGGTATTTCTTTTACTTGTGTAATGTCTATGAAGTCATTTAAACAGTACATTTTACCTCAGCTAGTCCTGAGATTGGTGACATGTTGTAGAATGCTGGTGTTCCATGTGCTTTAAAGCATTCAATTGCTGAAAGTTATTTAATATAAGACAAGAGGCTAAGAGGAGAGAAACTTGCAGTACTATTTGAAGCAAGGAAAAGACTGATTTAGAGGTGATATGAAGAAATATCTAGGTGGCATGACACTGTATGGAACACATTGACATTGAAACGTAACCAACAGATGCTGCTGTTTGAAAAGGTCATAAGAATTGGCTCCATTGCATTTCATCAGGCAGAGCATTGGTGCACTGGAACAGCTTCTGACTGCAGTGCATGAGTTTGGGAGTTCTAGGGGACTGTATGGAATCAGTTTTCTTTTTTTTAAATTTGATTTTAATATCACATAATGGTTCTGAGGATATTTTTTTACTTGTTTAATGTCTTTGAAGTCATTTAAACAGTACATATTACGTCATCTAGTTTTGAGATTGGTGACATGCTGTGGCATGCTCGTGTTCCAAGTGCTTTAAGCCATTCAATTGCTGAAAGTGTTTTAACATAAGACAAGAGGCTAAGAGCAGAGATGCTTGCAGTACTATTTGAAGCAAGGAAAAGACTGATTTCAAGGTGAAATGAAGAAATATATAGGTGGCATGACACTGTATGGAACACATTGACTTTGAAACTTAACTAGCAGATGCTGCTGTTTGATATGGTCATAAGAATTGGCTCCATTGCATTTTCCATGAGTAGCATTTGTGCACAGGAACAGCTTCTGACTTCAGTGTATGGGTTTGGGAGGTCTGGAGTCAGTTTTCTTTTTATTAAATTTGAGTTTAATATCTCCTAATGGTTCTGAGGGTATTTCTTTTACTTGTGTAATGTCTATGAAGTCATTTAAACAGTACATTTTACCTCAGCTAGTCCTGAGACTGGTGACATGCTATAGAATGCTGGTGTTCCATGTGCTTTAAAGCATTCAATTGCTGAAAGTTATTTAATATAAGACAAGAGGCTAAGAGGAGAGAAACTTGCAGTACTATTTGAAGCAAGGAAAAGACTGATTTAGAGGTGATATGAAGAAATATCTAGGTGGCATGACATTGTGGAACACATTGACATTGAAACGTAACTAGCAGATGCTGCTGTTTGAAAAGGTCATAAGAATTGGCTCCATTGCATTTCATCATGAAGAGCATTGGTGCACTAGAAAAGCTTCTGACTGCAGTGCATGTGTTTGGGAATTCTAGGGGACAGGATGGAATCAGTTTTCTCTTTTTTTAAATTTGATTTTAATATCTCATAATGGTTCTGAGGGTGTTTTTTATACTTGTTTAATGCCTTTGAAGTCATTTAAACAGTACATTTTACGTCATCTAGTCTTGTGATTGGTGACATGCTGTGGCATGCTGGGGTTCCATGTGCTTTAAAGCATTCAACTGCTGAATGCTATGGCATGCTGGTGTTCCAAGTGCTTTAAGCCATTCAATTGCTGAAAGTTATTTAACGTAAGACAAGAGGCTAAGAGGAGAGATGCTTGCAGTACTACTTGAAGTAAGAAAAAGTCTGATTTCAAGGTGATATGAAGAAATATCTAGGTGGCATGACAATGTATGGAACACATTGACATTGAAACGTAACTAGCAGATGCTGCTGTTTGAAAAGGTCATAAGAATTGGCTCCATGGCATTTTGCATGAAGGGCATTGGTGCACAGGAGCAGCTTCTGACTTCAGTGTATGAGTTTGGCAGTTTATGGTAACAGTTTGGAATTTATTGTCTTTTATTACAATTTGATATATAATATCTCCAATAATTCTGATGGTATTTTTTTTACCTGTTTAATGTCTTTGAAGTCATTTAAACAGTACATTTTACGTCAGCTACTCCCGAGATTGGTGACATGCTATGGCATGCTGGTGTTCCAAGTGCTTTAAGCCATTCAATTGCTGAATGTTTTTTAACATAAGACAAGAGGCTAAGAGGAGAGATGCTTGCAGAACTATTTGAAGCAAGGAAAAGACTGATTTCAAGGTGATCTGAAGAAATATCTAGGTGGCATGACACTGTATGGAACACATTGACATTGAAACGTAACTAGCAGATGCTGCTGTTTGAAAAGGTCATAAGAATTGGCTCCATTGCAGTTCTCGGAAGAGCATTGGTGTACAGGGACAGCTTCTAACTTTGGTGTAAGAGTTTGGGAGTTCTGGGGTGCAGTCTGGAATCAGTTTACTTTTTTTAAAATTTGATTTTAATATCTCATAATGGTTCTGAGGGTATTTTTTTACTTGTTTAATGTCTTTGAAGTCATTTAAACAGTACATTATGCGTCAGCTAGTCCTGAGATTGGGGACATGCTACGGCATGCTGGTGTTCCATGTGCTTTAAAGCATTCAACTGCTGAAAGTTATTTAAAATAAGACAAGAGGCTAAGAGGAGAGAAACTTGCAGTACTATTTGAAGCAAGGAAAAGACTGATTTCAAGGTGATATGAAGAAATAGCTAGGTGGCAAGACAATGTATGGAACACATTGACATTGAAACGTAACTAGCAGATGCTGCTGTTTGAAAAGGTCATAAGAATTGGCTCCATTGCATTTACTATGAAGAGCATCGGTGCACAGGAGCAGCTTCGGACTTCAGTGTTGGTTTTGGGACTTCTGGGGTACAGTCTGGGATCAGTTTTCTTTTTTTAAAATTTGATTTAAATATCTCATAATGGTTCTGAGGGTATTTTGTTACTTGTTTAATGTCTTTGAAGTCATTTAAACAGTACATTTTACGTCAGCTAGTCCTGAGATTGGTGACATACTTTGGCATGTTGGTGTTCCATGTGCTTTAAAACATTCACTTGCTGAAAGTTATTTAATATAAGACAAGAGGCTAATAAGAGAGAAACTTGCAGTACTATTTGAAGCAAGGAAAAGGCTTTTTTCAAGGTCATATGAAGAAATATCTAGGTGGCAAGACTGTGTATGGAAAACATTGACATTGAAACGTAACGAGCAGATGCTGCTGTTTGAAAAGTTCATAAGAATTGGCTTCATTACATTTCAAACAAAGAGCATTGTTGCACTGGAACAGCTTCTGACTTCAGTGCATGTGTTTTGGAGTTCTGGGGGACAGTATGGAATCACTTTTCTTTTTTTATTTGATTTTAATATTGCATAATGGTTCTGAGGGTATTTTTTAACTTGTTTAATGACTTTGACGTCTTTAAACAGTACATTTTACATCAGTTAGTCTGGAAATTGGTGACATCCCATGCTGGTGTTCGGTGTTCTTTAAACCCTTCAATCGCTGAAAATTATTTAATATAAGACAAGAGGCTAAGACGAGAGATGCATGCAGTACTATTTGAAGCAAGGAAAAGACTGATTTCAAGGTGATATGAAGAAATATCTAGGTGGCATGACACTGTATGGAACACATTGACATTGAAACGTAACTAGAAGATGCTGCTGTTTGAAAGGGTCATAAGAATTGTCTCCATTGCCTTTTCCATGAAGAGTATTGGTGCACAGGAACAGCTTCTGACTTCAGTGTATGAGTTTGGGAGTTCTGGGATACAGTCTAGAATCAGTTTTCTTTTTTTTTAAATTTGATTTTAATATGTCATAATGGTTCTGAGGGTATTTTTTTTACTTGTTTAATGTCTTTGGAGTCATTTATACAGTACATTTTACGTCAGCTAGTCCTGAGATTGGTGACATGCTGTGACATGCTGGTGTTCCATGTACTTTAAAACATTCACTTGCTGAAAATTATTTAATATAAGACAAGAGGCTAAGAAGAGAGAAACTTGCAGTACTATTTGAAGCAAGGAAAAGACTGATTTCAAGGTGATATGAAGAAATATCTAGGTGGCATGACACTGTAGGGAACACATTGACATTGAAACGTAACTAGCAGTTGCTGCTGTTTGAAAAGGTCATAATAATTGGCTCCGTTGCACTGGCTATGAAGAAGATTGGTGTACTGGAACATCTTATCCCTTCAGTGCATGAGGTTGGCAGTTCTAGGTAACAGTCTGGAATTTATTGTCTTTTATTACAATTTGATATATAATATCTACAATAATTCTGATGGTATTTTTTTACATGTTTAATGTCTTTGAAGTCATTTAAACAGTACTTTTTACGTCAGCTAGTCCCGAGATTGGTGACATGCTATGGCATGCTGGTGTTCCAAGTGCTTTAAGCCATTCAATTGCTGAAAGATTTTTAACATAAGACAAGAGGCTAAGAGGAGAGATGCTTGCAGTACTATTTGAAGCAAGGAAAATACTGATTTCAAGGTGATATGAAGAAATATCTAGGTGGCATGACACTGTATGGAACACATTGACATTGAAACGTAACTAGAAGATGCTGCTGTTTGAAAGGGTCATAAGAATTGTCTCCATTGCCTTTTGCATGAAGAGCATTGGTGCACAGGAACAGCTTCTGACTTCAGTGTATGAGTTTGGGAGTTCTGGTGTACAGTCTAGAATCAGTTTTCTTTTTTTTAAAATTTGATTTTAATATGTCATAATGGTTCTGAGGGTATTTTTTTTACTTGTTTAATGTCTTTGGAGTCATTTGTACAGTACATTTTACGTCAGCTAGTCCTGAGATTGGTGACATGCTGTGACATGCTGGTGTTCCATGTACTTTAAAACATTCACTTGCTGAAAATTATTTAATATAAGACAAGAGGCTAAGAGGAGAGAAACTTGCAGTACTATTTGAAGCAAGGAAAAGACTGATTTCAAGGTCATATGAAGAAATATATAGGTGGCATGACACTGTATGGAAAACATTGACATTGAAACGTAACTAGCAGATGCTGCTGTTTGAAAAGGTTGTAAGAATTGGCTCCACTTCATTTCAAATGAAGAGCATTGGTGCATTGGGACAGCTTCTGACTTCAATGCAAGAGTTTTGGCGTTCTGGGGGCCAGTATGGAATCACTCTTCTTTTTTGCAATTTTATTTCAATATCGCATAATGGTTCTGAGGTTATTTTTTAACTTGTTTAATGTCTTTGAAGTCTTTAAACAATACATTTTACATCGGCTAGTCCGGAAATTGATGACATGCTAAGGCATGCTGGTGTTCCATGTGCTTTAAACCCTTCAATTGCTGAAAGTTATTTAATATAAGACAAGAGGCTAAGAGGAGAGATGCTTGCAGTACTATTTGAAGCAAGGAAAATACTGATTTCAAGGTGATATGAAGAAATATCTAGGTGGCATGACACTGCTCGCATTTCTAAACTGAACCCAAATTACTCAGCCTTTATCATTGATGGGAACACTATCAAGGTCGCCAGAGAAGTAAAAACGGTAGGTTTCTACCTCGACTCAACCATATCCCTCACCAAACAGGTAAACTCACTTGCCTCATCTACGGCCTATACATGTAAATTAATACGAGCCGGGAAAAAATTCCTTTCAGATGAGAGTTGCCTTATCCTATCAAGAGCGCTTATCCTATCAAAACTTGATTATTGCAACTCCCTCTACATAGGGGCAACTAAACAAACAATCAACAGAATACAAGTGCTCCAAAATAATGCACTCAGAGCAGCTTTAAACATTCATAGAAAAGCACACATTTCAGAAATAAGACGAAAACATAAATGGCTTTCTACCCAGGAAAAAATTAACCTCAAATCTGCCACCCTTATCCACAAATGCTTAAATAACAAAGCCCCTCGCTACCTAACAGAACGTTTTACCAGAAAAACCACCACTAGACCTACAAGAACAGCCAGTCCTAACTACCTCCTATGCCCAGATTTAAACTGACCACTATTGGAGGATCTAGCTTCCCTGTCAGGGCAGCTCAATTGTGGAACTCCTTACCTCACACTCTCAGAGTTGACCAAACGTTCGACAAATTTAGAAAGAACACTATAAAATGGCTTATTGAGAATGCTATGTAACTGCACCTGCTATAGATTTGCCACTTTGCTAACGTCAACTTCATGATGACCTGATGTCCGCAAACCGTTTTGTATTTGTACCCTACCGCCTCACCTCCACCTGTGGAGCTAAGAGAATTGTCTCTACTATACTCTGTACCGATACAACTTCTGTAAGTATTTTTGTTTATGTACGTCACTGCCTTAACTTCACCCTTTGGAGCTAGAAAATTTTGTTTCTCCATGATCTGTATTTTTGTAACTTCTGTAACCAAGCTGTAAGCCTTCTTGTCAAATGCGCCCTGCTACCTCAGGGTCTGGCGCGCACAATAAATAAACAAACAAACAAACAAACAAACAAACAAACAAACACACAAACTGTATGGAACACATTGACATTGAAACGTAACTAGCAGATGCTGCTGTTTGAAAAGGTCATAATAATTGGCTCTGTTGCACTGGCTATGCAAAGCATTGGTGCACTGGAACAGCTTCTGCCTTCAGTGCATGACGTTTGCAGTTATAGGGAACAGTCTGTATTGTTTTGTCTTTTATTACAATTTGATATATAATATCTCCAATAATTCTGATGGCATTTTTTTACCTGTTTAATGTCTTTGAAGTCATTTAAACAGTACATTTTACGTCAGCTAGTCAAGAGATTGGTGACATGCTATGGCATGCTGGTGTTCCAAGTGCTTTAAGCCATTCAATTGCTGAAAGATTTTTAACATAAGACAAGAGGGTAAGAGGAGAGATGGTCGCAGTACTATTTGAAGCAAGGAAAAGAATGATTTCCAGGTGATATGAAGAAATATCTAGGTGGCATGACACTGTATGGAACACATTGATATTGAAACTTAACTAGCAGATGCTGCTGTTTGAAAAGGTCATAATAATTGGCTCTGGTGCACTGGCTATGAAGAGGATTGGTGTACTGGAGCAGCTTCTCCCTTTAGTGCATGAGGTTGGCAGTTCTAGGTAACAGTCTGGAATTTATTGTCTTTTATTACAATTTGATATATAATATCTCCAATAATTCTGATGGTATTTCTTTACATGTTTAATGTCTTTGAAGTCATTTAAACAGTACATTTTACGTCAGCTACTCCCGAGATTGGTGACATGCTATGGCATGCTGGTGTTCCGAGTGCTTTAAGCCATTCAATTGCTGAAAGTTATTTAACGTAAAACAAGAGGCTAAGAGGAGAGATGCTTGCAGTACTATTTGAAGCAAGGAAAATACTGATTTCAAGGTGATATGAAGAAATATCTAGGTGGCATGACGCTGTATGGAACACATTTTCATTGATACGTAAATAGCAGATGCGGCTGTTTGAAAAGGTCATAAGAATTGGCTCCATTGCCTTTCCATCGAAGAGCTTTGGTGCACTGGAACAGCTTCTGAGTTCAATGCATGATTTTAGGAGTTCTAGGGGACATAATGGAATCAGTTTTCTCTTTTTTTAAAATTTGACTGTAATATGGCCTAATGGTTCTGAGGGTCTTTTTTTACTTGTTTAATGTCTTTGAAGTCATTTAAACAGTACATTTTACATCAACTTGTCCCTTAATTGGTGACATGCTATGGCATGCTGGTGTTCCATGTGCTTTAAGCCATTCAATTGCTGAAAGTTATTTAACATAATACAAGAGACTAAGAGGAGGGATGGTTGCAGTACTATTTGAAGCAAGGAAAAGACTGATTTCAAGGTGATATGAAGAAATATCTTGGTGGCATGACACTGTATGGAACACATTGACATTGAAACGTAACTAGCAGATGCTGCTGTTTCAAAACGTAATAATAATTGGCTCAGTTGCACTGGGTATGAGGAGCATTGGTGCATTGGAACAGTTTCTGCCTTCAGTGCATGAAGTTGGCAGTTCTAGGGAACAGTCTGGAATTTATTGTCTTTTATTACAATTTGATATATAATATCTCCAATAATTCTGATGGTAGTTTTTTACCTGGTTAAAGTCTTTCAAGTCATTTAAACAGTACATTTTACGTCAGCTAGTCCCGAGATTGGTGACATGCTATGGCATGCTGGTGTTCCAAGTGCTTTAAGCCATTCAATTGCTGAAAGTTATTTAACATAAGACAAGAGGCTAAGAGGAGAGATACTTGCAGTACTATTTGAAGTAAGGAAAAGACTGATTTCAAGTTGATATGAAGAAATATCTACGTGGCTTGACACTGTATGGAACACATTGACATTGAAACATAGCTAGCAGATGCTGCTGTTTGAAAAGGTCATAAGTATTGGCTCTGTTGCATTAGCCATGAAGAACATCGGTGCATTGGAACAGCTTCTGACTTCAGTGCAAGTGTTTTGGATTTCTGGGGGACAGTATGGAATCACTTTTCTTTTTTTAAAATTTGATTTTAATATGTCATAATGGTTCTGAGGGTATTTTTTTACTTGTTTAATGTCTTTGAAGTCATTTATACAGTACATTTTACGTCAGCTAGTCCTGAGATTGGTGACATGCTGTGGCATGCTGGTGTTCCATGTACATTAAAACATTCACTTGCTGAAAGTTATTTAATATAAGACAAGAGGCTTAGAGGAGAGAAACTTGCAGTACTATTTGAAGCAAGAAAAAGACTGATTTCAAGGTCATATGAAGAAATATCTAGGTGGCATGACACTGTATGGAAAACATTGACATTGAAACGTAACTAGCAGATGCTGCTGTTTAAAAAGGTCATAAGAATTGGCTCCATTACATTTCAAATGAAGAGCAGTGGTGCACTGGAACAGCTTCTGACTTCAGTGCGAGAGTTTTGGCGTTCTGGGGCACAGTATGGAATCACTCTTCTTTTTTGCAATTTTATTTCAATATCGCATAATGGTTCTGAGGTTATTTTTTTACTTGTTTAATGTCTTTGAAGTCTTTAAACAATACATTTTACATCGGCTAGTCCGGAAATTGATGACATGCTAAGGCATGCTGGTGTTCCATGTACTTTAAACCCTTCAATTGCTGAAAGTTATTTAATATAAGACAAGAGGCTAAGAGGAGAGATGCTTGCAGTACTATTTGAAACAAGGAAAAGACTGATTTCAAGGTGATATGAAGACATTTCTAGGTGGCATGACACTGTATGGAACACATTGACATTGAAGCGTAACTAGCAGATGCTGCTGTTTGAAAAGGTCATAATAATTGGCTCTGATGCACTGGCTATGAAAAGCATTGGTGCACTGGAACTGCTTCTGCCTGCAGTGCATGAAGTTTGCAGTTCTAGGGAACAGTCTGGAATGTATTGTCTTTTATTACAATTTGATATATAATATCTCCAATAATTCTGATGGTATTTTTTTACCTGTTTAATGTCTTTGAAGTCATTTAAACAGTACATTTTGCGTCAGCTAGTCCCGAGATTGGTGACATGCTATGGCATGCTGGTGTTCCAAGTGCTTTAAGCCATTCAATTGCTGAAAGATTTTTAACATAAGACAAGAAGCTAAGAGGAGAGATGGTCGCAGTACTATTTGAAGCAAGGAAAAGAATGATTTCCAGGTGATATGAAGAAATATCTAGGTGGCATGACACTGTATGGAACACATTGACATTGAAACTTAACTAGCAGATGCTGCTGTTTGAAAAGGTCATAATAATTGGCTCTGTTGCACTGGCTATGTAGAGGATTGGTGTACTGGAACAGCTTCTGCCTTTAGTGCATGAGGTTGGCAGTTCTAGGTAACAGTCTGGAATTTATTGTCTTTTATTACAATTTGATATATTTTATCTCAAATAATTCTGATGGTATTTTTTACATGTTTAATGTCTTTGAAGTCATTTAAACAGTACATTTTACGTCAGCTACTCCCGAGATTGGTGACATGCTATGGCATGCTGGTGTTCCAAGTGCTTTAAGCCATTCAATTGCTGAAAGTTATTTAACGTCAGACAAGAGGCTAAGAGGAGAGATGCTTGCAGTACTATTTGAAGTAAGGAAAAGTCTGATTTCAAGGTGATATGAAGAAATATCTAGGTGGCATGACGCTGTATGGAACACATTTACATTGATACGTAAATAGCAGATGCTGCTGTTTGAAAAGTTCATAATAATTGGCTCAGATGCACTGGCTATGAAGTGTATTGGTGCACTGGAACAGCTTCTGCCTTCAATGCATGAAGTTGGCAGTGCTAGGGAACAGTCTGGAATTTATTGTCTTTTATTACAATTTGATATATAATATCTCCAATAATTCTGATGGTAGTTTTTTACCTGTTTAAAGTCTTTCAAGTCATTTAAACAGTACATTTTACGTTAGCCAGTCCCGAGATTTGTGACATGCTATGGTATGCTGGTGTTCCAAGTGCTTTAAGCCATTCAATTGCTGAAAGTTATTTAACATAAGACAAGAGGCTAAGAGGAGAGATACTTGCAGTACTATTTGAAGTAAGGAAAAGACTGATTTCAAGGTGATATGAAGAAATATCTACGTGGCATGACACTGTATGGAACACATTGACATTGAAACATAACTAGCAGATGCTGCTGTTTGAAAAGGTCATAAGTATTGGCTCTGCTGCATTGGCCATGACGAACATTGGTGCTCTGAAACAGCTTCTAACTTCAGTGCATGAAGATGGCTGTTCTAGGGAACAGTCTGGAATTGATTATCTTTTATTACAATTTGATATATAATATCTCCAATAATTCTGATGGTATTTATTTTACCTGTTTAATGTCTTTGAAGTAATTTAAACAGTACATTTTACGTCAGCTACTCCCGAGATTGGTGACATGCTATGGCATGCTGGTGTTCCAAGTGCTTTAATCCATTCAATTGCTGAAAGTTATTTAACATAAAACAAGAGGCTAAGAGGAGAGATGGTTGCAGTACTATTTGAAGCAAGGAAAAGACTGATTTCAAGATGATATGAAGAAATATCTAGGTGGCTTGACACTGTATGTAACACATTTACATTGAAACTTAAGTAGCAGATGCTGCTGTTTGAAAAGGTCATAAGAATTGGCTCCATTGCCCTGGATATGAAGAGGATTGGTGCACTGGAACAGCTTTTCCCTTCAGTGCATGAGGTTGGCAGTTCTAGGTAACAGTCTGGAATTTATTGTCTTTTATTACAATTTGATATATAATATCTACAATAATTCTGATGGTATTTTTTTACATGTTTAATGTCTTTGAAGTCATTTAAACAGTACTTTTTACGTCAGCTAGTCCCGAGATTGGTGACATGCTATGGCATGCTGGTGTTCCAAGTGCTTTAAGCCATTCAATTGCTGAAAGATTTTTAACATAAGACAAGAGGCAAAGAGGAGAGATGCTTGGAGTTCAATTTGAAGCAAGGAAAATACTGATTTCAAGGTGATATGAAGAAATATCTAGGTGGCATGACACTGTATGGAACACATTGACATTGAAACGTAACTAGAAGATGCTGCTGTTTGAAAGGGTCATAAGAATTGTCTCCATCGCCTTTTGCATGCAGAGCATTGGTGCACAGGAAGAGCTTCTGACTTCAGTGTATGAGTTTGGGAGTTCTGGGGTACAGTCTAGAATCAGTTTTCTTATTTTAAAATTTGATTTTAATGTCTCATAATGGTTCTGAGGGTATTCTTTTACCTGTTTAATGTCTTTGAAGTCATTTATACAGTACATTTTACGTCAGCTAGTCCTGAGATTGGTGACATGCTGTGGCATGCTGGTGTTCCATGTACTTTAAAACATTCACTTGCTGAAATGTATTTAATATAAGACAAGAGGCTAAAAGGAGAGAAACTTGCAGTACTATTCGAAGCAAGGAAAAGACTGATTTCAAGGTCATATGAAGAAATATCTAGGTGGCATGACACTGTATGGAAAACATTGACATTGAAACGTAACTATCATATGCTGCTGTTTAAAAAGGTCATAAGAATTGGCTCCATTGTACTGCAAATGAAGAGCATTGGTGCACTGGAACAACTTCTGACTTCAATGCAAGAGTTTTGGCGTTCTGGGGGCCAGTATGGAATCACTCTTCTTTTTTGCAATTTTATTTCAATATCGCATAATGGTTCTGAGGTTCTTTTTTAACTTGTTTAATGTCTTTGAAGTCTTTAAACAATACATTTTACATCGGCTAGTCCAGAAATTGATGACATGCTAAGGCATGCTGGTGTTCCATGTGCTTCAAACCCTTCAATTGCTGAAAGTTATTTAATATAAGACAAGAGGCTAAGAGGAGAGATGCTTGCAGTACTATTTGAAGCAAGGAAAAGACTGATTTCAAGGTGATATGAAGAAATATCTAGGTGGCATGACACTGTATGGAACACATTGACGTTGAAACGTAACTAGCAGATGCTGCTGTTTGAAAAGGTCATAATAATTGGCTCTGTTGCACTGGCTATGCAAAGCATTGGTGCACTGGAACAGCTTCTGACTTCAGTGCTTGAAGTTTGCAGTTCTAGGGATCAGTCTGGAATGTTTTGTCTTTTATTACAATTTGATATATAATATCTCCAATAATTCTGATGGTATTTTTTTACCTGTTTAATGTCTTTGAAGTAATTTAAACAGTACATTTTACGTCAGCTAGTCCCGAGATTGATGACATGCTATGGCATGCTGGTGTTCCAAGTGCTTTAAGCCATTCAATTGCTGAAAGATTTTTAACATAAAACAAGAGGCTAAGAGGAGAGATGGTCGCAGTACTATTTGAAGCAAGGAAAAGAATGATTTCCAGGTGATATGAAGAAATATGTAGGTGGCATGACACTGTATAGAACACATTGACATTGAAACTTAACTAGCAGATGCTGCTGTTTGAAAAGGTCATAATACTTGGCTCTGTTGCACTGGCTAGGTAGAGGATTGGTGTACTGGAGCAGCTTCTCCCTTTAATGCATGAGGTTGGCAGTTCTAGGTAACAGTCTTGAATTTATTGTCTTTTATTACAATTTGATATATAATATCTAAGATAATTCTGATGGTATTTTTTTACATGTTTAATGTCTTTGAAGTCATTTAAACAGTACATTTTAAGTCAGCTACTCCACGAGATTGGTGACATGCTATGGCATGCTGGTGTTCCAAGTGCTTTAAGCCATTCAATTGCTGAAAGTTATTTAACGTAAGACAAGAGGCTAAGAGGAGAGATGCTTGCAGCACTATTTGAAGCAAGGAAAATACTGATTTCAAGGTGATATGAAGAAATATCTAGGTGGCATGACGCTGTATCGAACACATTTACATTGATACGTAAATAGCAGATGCTGCTGTTTGAAAAGGTCATAAGAATTGGCTCCATTGCATTTCCAATGTAGAGCATTGGTGCACTGGAACAGCTTCTGAGTTCAGTTTAGGAGTTCTAGGGGACACCATGGAATCAGTTTTCTCTTTTTTTTAATTTGACAGTAATATGGCCTAATGGTTCTGAGGGACTTTTTTTTACTTGTTTAATGTCTTTGAAGTCATTTAAACAGTACATTTTACATCAACTTGTCCCTTAATTGGTGACATGCTATGGCATGCTGGTGTTCCATGTGCTTTAAGCCAGTCAATTGCTGAAAGTTATTTAACATAATACAAGAGGCTAAGAGGAGAGATGGTTGCAGTACTATTTGAAGCAAGGAAAAGACTGATTTCAAGGTGATATGAAGAAATATCTTGGTGGCATGACACTGTATGGAACACATTGACATTGAAACGTAACTAGCAGATGCTGCTAATTCAAAAGGTAATAATAATTGGCTCAGTTGCACTGGTTATGGAGAGCATTCGTGCACTGGAGCAGTTTCTGCCTTCAGTGCATGAAGTTGGCAGTGCTAGAGAACAGTCTGGAATTGATTGTCTTTTATTACAATTTGATATATAATATCTCCAATAATTCTGATGGTAGTTTTTTACCTCTTTAAAGTCTTTCAAGTCATTTAAACAGTACATTTTACGTCAGCTAGTCCCGAGATTGGTGACATGCTATGGCATGCTGGTGTTCCAAGTGCTTTAAGCCATTCAATTGCTGAAAGTTATTTAACATAAGACAAGAGGCTAAGAGGAGAGATACTTGCAGTACTATTTGAAGTAAGGAAAAGACTGATTTCAAGGTGATATGAAGAAATATCTACGTGGCATGACACTGTATGGAAAACATTGACATTGAAACGTAACTAGCAGATGCTGCTGTTTGAAAAGGTCACAAGAATTGGCTCCATTACATTTCAAACGAAGAGCATCGGTGCACTGGAACAGCTTCTGACTTCAGGGCATGAAGTTTGCAGTTCTAGGGAACAGTCTGGAATGTATTGTCTTTTATTACAATTTGATATATAATATCTCCAATAATTCTGATGGTATTTTTTTTTACCTGTTTAATGTCTTTGAAGTCATTTAAACAGTACATTTTACGTCAGCTAGTCCCGAGATTGGTGACATGCTATGGCATGCTGGCGTTCCAAGTGCTTTAAGCCATTCAATTGCTGAAAGATTTTTAACATAAGACAAGAGGCTAAGAGGAGAGATGGTCGCAGTACTATTTGAAGCAAGGAAAAGAATGATTTCCAGGTGATATGAAGAAATATTTAGGTGGCATGACACTGTATGGAACACATTGACATTGAAACTTAACTAGCAGATGCTGCTGTTTGAAAAGGTCATAATAATTGGCTCCGTTGCACTGGCTATGAAGAGGATTGGTGTACTGGAACAGCTTCTCCCTTTAGTGCATGAGGATGGCAGTTCTAGGTAACAGTCTGGAATTTATTGTCTTTTATTACAATTTGATATATAATATCTCCAATAATTCTGATGGTATTTTTTTACATCTTTAATGTCTTTGAAGTCATTTAAACAGTACATTTTACGTCAGCTACTCCCGAGATTGGTGACATGCTATGGCATGCTGGTGTTCCAAGTGCTTTAAGCCATTCAATTGCTGAAAGTTATTTAACGTAAGACAAGAGGCTAAGAGGAGAGATGCTTGTGTACTATTTGAAGTAAGGAAAGGACTGATTTCAAGGTGATATGAAGAAATATCTATGTGGCATGACACTGTATGGAACACATTGACATTGAAACATAACTAGCAGATGCTGCTGTTTGAAAAGGTCATAAGTATTGGCTCTGTTGCATTGGCCAGGAAGAACATTGGTGCTCTGGAACAGCTTCTACCTTCAGTGCATGAAGGTGGCTGTTCTAGGGAACAGTCTGGAATTGATTATCTTTTATTACAATTTGATATATAATATCTCCAAGAATTCTGATGGTATTTTTTTTACCTGTTTAATGTCTTTGAAGTAATTTAAACAGTACATTTTACGTCAGCTAGTCCTGAGATTGGTGACATGCTGTGGCATGCTGGGCTTCCGTGTACTTTAAAACATTCACTTGCTGAAAGTTATTTAATATAAGACAAGAGGCTAAGAGGAGAGAAAGTTGCAGTACTATTTGAAGCAAGGAAAAGACTGATTTCAAGGTCATATGAAGAAATATCTAGGTGGCATGACACTGTATGGAAAACATTGACATTGAAACGTAACTAGCAGATGCTGCTGTTTAAAAAGGTCATAAGAATTGGCTACATTGCAGTTCAAATGAAGAGCATTGGTGCACTGGAACAGCTTCTGACTTCAGTGTGAGAGTTTTGGCGTTCTGGGGGACAGTATGGAATCACTCTTCTTTTTTGCAATTTTATTTCAATATCGCATAATGGTTCTGAGATTATTTTCTTACTTGTTTAATGTCTTTGAAGTCTTTAAACAATACATTTTAGATCGGCTAGTCCGGAAATTGATGACATGCTAAGGCATGCTGGTGTTCCATGTACTTTAAACCCTTCAATTGCTGAAAGTTATTTAATATAAGGCAAGAGGCTAAGAGGTGCGATGCTTGCAGTACTATTTGAAGCAAGGAAAAGACTGATTTCAAGGTGATATGAAGACATTTCTAGGTGGCATGACACTGTATGGAACACATTGACATTGAAGCATAACTAGCAGATGCTGCTGTTTCAAAAGGTCATAATAATTGGCTCTATGGCACTTGCTATGAAAAGCATTGGTGCACTGGAACTGCTTCTGCCTTCAGTGCATGAAGTTTGCAGTTCTAGGGAACAGTCTGGAATGTATTGTCTTTTATTACAATTTGATATATAATATCTCCAATAATTCTGATGGTATTTTTTTACCTTTTTAATGTCTTTGAAGTTATTTAAACAGTACATTTCACGTCAGCTACTCCCGAGATTGGTGACATGCTATGGCATGCTGGTGTTCCAAGTGCTTTAAGCCATTCAATTGCTGAAAGTTATTTAACGTAAGACAAGAGGCTAAGAGGAGAGATGCTTGCAGTACTATTTGAAGTTAGGAAAAGTCTGATTTCAAGGTGATTTGAAGAAATATCTAGGTGGCATGACGCTGTATGGAACACATTGACATTGATACGTAAATAGCAGATGCTGCTGTTTGAAAAGGTCATAAGAATTGGCTCCATTTCATTGCAAATGAAGAGCATTGGTGCACTGGAACAACTTCTGACTTCAGTGCAAGAGTTTTGGCGTTCTGGGGGCCAGTATGGAATCACTCTTCTTTTTTGCAATTTTATTTCATTATCGCATAATGGTTCTGAGGTTATTTTTTAACTTGTTTAATGTCTTTGAAGTCTTTAAACAATACATTTTACATCGGCTAGTCCAGAAATTGATGACATGCTAAGGCATGCTGGTGTTCCATGTGCTTTAAACCCTTCAATTGCTGAAAGTTATTTAATATAAGACAAGAGGCTAAGAGGAGAGATGCTTGCAGTACTATTTGAAGCAAGGAAAAGACTGATTTCAAGGTGATATGAAGAAATATCTAGGTGGCATGACACTGTATGGAACACATTGACATTGAAACGTAACTAGCAGATGCTGCTGTTTGAAAAGGTCATAATAATTGGCTCTGTTGCACTGGCTATGCAAAGCATTGGTGCACTGGAACAGCTTCTGACTTCAGTGCTTGAAGTTTGCAGTTCTAGGGATCAGTCTGGAATGTTTTGTCTTTTATTACAATTTGATATATAATATCTCCAATAATTCTGATGGTATTTTTTTACCTGTTTAATGTCTTTGAAGTAATTTAAACAGTACATTTTACGTCAGCTAGTCCCGAGATTGATGACATGCTATGGCATGCTGGTGTTCCAAGTGCTTTAAGCCATTCAATTGCTGAAAGATTTTTAACATAAAACAAGAGGCTAAGAGGAGAGATGGTCGCAGTACTATTTGAAGCAAGGAAAAGAATGATTTCCAGGTGATATGAAGAAATATGTAGGTGGCATGACACTGTATAGAACACATTGACATTGAAACTTAACTAGCAGATGCTGCTGTTTGAAAAGGTCATAATACTTGGCTCTGTTGCACTGGCTAGGTAGAGGATTGGTGTACTGGAGCAGCTTCTCCCTTTAATGCATGAGGTTGGCAGTTCTCGGTAACAGTCTTGAATTTATTGTCTTTTATTACAATTTGATATATAATATCTAAGATAATTCTGATGGTATTTTTTTACATGTTTAATGTCTTTGAAGTCATTTAAACAGTACATTTTAAGTCAGCTACTCCACGAGATTGGTGACATGCTATGGCATGCTGGTGTTCCAAGTGCTTTAAGCCATTCAATTGCTGAAAGTTATTTAACGTAAGACAAGAGGCTAAGAGGAGAGATGCTTGCAGCACTATTTGAAGCAAGGAAAATACTGATTTCAAGGTGATATGAAGAAATATCTAGGTGGCATGACGCTGTATCGAACACATTTACATTGATACGTAAATAGCAGATGCTGCTGTTTGAAAAGGTCATAAGAATTGGCTCCATTGCATTTCCAATGTAGAGCATTGGTGCACTGGAACAGCTTCTGAGTTCAGTTTAGGAGTTCTAGGGGACACCATGGAATCAGTTTTCTCTTTTTTTTAATTTGACAGTAATATGGCCTAATGGTTCTGAGGGACTTTTTTTTACTTGTTTAATGTCTTTGAAGTCATTTAAACAGTACATTTTACATCAACTTGTCCCTTAATTGGTGACATGCTATGGCATGCTGGTGTTCCATGTGCTTTAAGCCAGTCAATTGCTGAAAGTTATTTAACATAATACAAGAGGCTAAGAGGAGAGATGGTTGCAGTACTATTTGAAGCAAGGAAAAGACTGATTTCAAGGTGATATGAAGAAATATCTTGGTGGCATGACACTGTATGGAACACATTGACATTGAAACGTAACTAGCAGATGCTGCTAATTCAAAAGGTAATAATAATTGGCTCAGTTGCACTGGTTATGGAGAGCATTCGTGCACTGGAGCAGTTTCTGCCTTCAGTGCATGAAGTTGGCAGTGCTAGAGAACAGTCTGGAATTGATTGTCTTTTATTACAATTTGATATATAATATCTCCAATAATTCTGATGGTAGTTTTTTACCTCTTTAAAGTCTTTCAAGTCATTTAAACAGTACATTTTACGTCAGCTAGTCCCGAGATTGGTGACATGCTATGGCATGCTGGTGTTCCAAGTGCTTTAAGCCATTCAATTGCTGAAAGTTATTTAACATAAGACAAGAGGCTAAGAGGAGAGATACTTGCAGTACTATTTGAAGTAAGGAAAAGACTGATTTCAAGGTGATATGAAGAAATATCTACGTGGCATGACACTGTATGGAAAACATTGACATTGAAACGTAACTAGCAGATGCTGCTGTTTGAAAAGGTCACAAGAATTGGCTCCATTACATTTCAAACGAAGAGCATCGGTGCACTGGAACAGCTTCTGACTTCAGGGCATGAAGTTTGCAGTTCTAGGGAACAGTCTGGAATGTATTGTCTTTTATTACAATTTGATATATAATATCTCCAATAATTCTGATGGTATTTTTTTTTACCTGTTTAATGTCTTTGAAGTCATTTAAACAGTACATTTTACGTCAGCTAGTCCCGAGATTGGTGACATGCTATGGCATGCTGGCGTTCCAAGTGCTTTAAGCCATTCAATTGCTGAAAGATTTTTAACATAAGACAAGAGGCTAAGAGGAGAGATGGTCGCAGTACTATTTGAAGCAAGGAAAAGAATGATTTCCAGGTGATATGAAGAAATATTTAGGTGGCATGACACTGTATGGAACACATTGACATTGAAACTTAACTAGCAGATGCTGCTGTTTGAAAAGGTCATAATAATTGGCTCCGTTGCACTGGCTATGAAGAGGATTGGTGTACTGGAACAGCTTCTCCCTTTAGTGCATGAGGATGGCAGTTCTAGGTAACAGTCTGGAATTTATTGTCTTTTATTACAATTTGATATATAATATCTCCAATAATTCTGATGGTATTTTTTTACATCTTTAATGTCTTTGAAGTCATTTAAACAGTACATTTTACGTCAGCTACTCCCGAGATTGGTGACATGCTATGGCATGCTGGTGTTCCAAGTGCTTTAAGCCATTCAATTGCTGAAAGTTATTTAACGTAAGACAAGAGGCTAAGAGGAGAGATGCTTGTGTACTATTTGAAGTAAGGAAAGGACTGATTTCAAGGTGATATGAAGAAATATCTATGTGGCATGACACTGTATGGAACACATTGACATTGAAACATAACTAGCAGATGCTGCTGTTTGAAAAGGTCATAAGTATTGGCTCTGTTGCATTGGCCAGGAAGAACATTGGTGCTCTGGAACAGCTTCTACCTTCAGTGCATGAAGGTGGCTGTTCTAGGGAACAGTCTGGAATTGATTATCTTTTATTACAATTTGATATATAATATCTCCAAGAATTCTGATGGTATTTTTTTTACCTGTTTAATGTCTTTGAAGTAATTTAAACAGTACATTTTACGTCAGCTAGTCCTGAGATTGGTGACATGCTGTGGCATGCTGGGCTTCCGTGTACTTTAAAACATTCACTTGCTGAAAGTTATTTAATATAAGACAAGAGGCTAAGAGGAGAGAAAGTTGCAGTACTATTTGAAGCAAGGAAAAGACTGATTTCAAGGTCATATGAAGAAATATCTAGGTGGCATGACACTGTATGGAAAACATTGACATTGAAACGTAACTAGCAGATGCTGCTGTTTAAAAAGGTCATAAGAATTGGCTACATTGCAGTTCAAATGAAGAGCATTGGTGCACTGGAACAGCTTCTGACTTCAGTGTGAGAGTTTTGGCGTTCTGGGGGACAGTATGGAATCACTCTTCTTTTTTGCAATTTTATTTCAATATCGCATAATGGTTCTGAGATTATTTTCTTACTTGTTTAATGTCTTTGAAGTCTTTAAACAATACATTTTAGATCGGCTAGTCCGGAAATTGATGACATGCTAAGGCATGCTGGTGTTCCATGTACTTTAAACCCTTCAATTGCTGAAAGTTATTTAATATAAGGCAAGAGGCTAAGAGGTGCGATGCTTGCAGTACTATTTGAAGCAAGGAAAAGACTGATTTCAAGGTGATATGAAGACATTTCTAGGTGGCATGACACTGTATGGAACACATTGACATTGAAGCATAACTAGCAGATGCTGCTGTTTCAAAAGGTCATAATAATTGGCTCTATGGCACTTGCTATGAAAAGCATTGGTGCACTGGAACTGCTTCTGCCTTCAGTGCATAAAGTTTGCAGTTCTAGGGAACAGTCTGGAATGTATTGTCTTTTATTACAATTTGATATATAATATCTCCAATAATTCTGATGGTATTTTTTTACCTTTTTAATGTCTTTGAAGTTATTTAAACAGTACATTTCACGTCAGCTACTCCCGAGATTGGTGACATGCTATGGCATGCTGGTGTTCCAAGTGCTTTAAGCCATTCAATTGCTGAAAGTTATTTAACGTAAGACAAGAGGCTAAGAGGAGAGATGCTTGCAGTACTATTTGAAGTTAGGAAAAGTCTGATTTCAAGGTGATTTGAAGAAATATCTAGGTGGCATGACGCTGTATGGAACACATTGACATTGATACGTAAATAGCAGATGCTGCTGTTTGAAAAGGTCATAAGAATTGGCTCCATTTCATTGCAAATGAAGAGCATTGGTGCACTGGAACAACTTCTGACTTCAGTGCAAGAGTTTTGGCGTTCTGGGGGCCAGTATGGAATCACTCTTCTTTTTTGCAATTTTATTTCATTATCGCATAATGGTTCTGAGGTTATTTTTTAACTTGTTTAATGTCTTTGAAGTCTTTAAACAATACATTTTACATCGGCTAGTCCAGAAATTGATGACATGCTAAGGCATGCTGGTGTTCCATGTGCTTTAAACCCTTCAATTGCTGAAAGTTATTTAATATAAGACAAGAGGCTAAGAGGAGAGATGCTTGCAGTACTATTTGAAGCAAGGAAAAGACTGATTTCAAGGTGATATGAAGAAATATCTAGGTGGCATGACACTGTATGGAACACATTGATATTGAAACGTAACTAGCAGATGCTGCTGTTTGAAAAGGTCATAATAATTGGCTCTGTTGCAGTGGCTATGCAAAGCATTGGTGCACTGGAACAGCATCTGACTTCAGTGCATGAAGTTTGCAGTTATAGGGATCAGTCTGGAATGTTTTGTCTTTTATTACAATTTGATATATAATATCTCCAATAATTCTGATGGTATTTTATTACCTGTTTAATGTCTTTGAAGTCATTTAAACAGTACATTATACGTCAGCTAGTCCCGAGATTGGTGACATGCTATGGCATGCTGGTGTTCCAAGTGCTTTAAGCCATTCAATTGCTGAAAGATTTTTAACATAAGACAAGAGGCTAAGAGGAGAGATGGTCGCAGTACTATTTGAAGCAAGCAAAATAATGATTTCATGGTGATATGAAGAAATAGCTAGGTGGCATTACACTGTATGGAACACATTGACATTGAAACTTAACTAGCAGATGCTGCTGTTTGAAAAGGTCATAAGAATTGTCTCCATTGCATTTTGAACGAAGAGCATCGGTGCACTGGAACAGCTTCTGACTTCAGTGCAAGAGTTTTGGAGTTCTGCGGGACAGTATGGAATCGCTTTTCTTTTTTTTAAATTTGATTTTAATATTGCATAATGGTTCTGAGGGTATTTTTTAACTTGTTTAATGACTTTGACGTCTTTAAACAGTACATTTTATATTGGCTAGTCCGGAAATTGATGACATGCTATGGCCCTGCTGGTGTTCCGTGTGCTTTAAACCATTCAATTGCTGAAAGGTATTTAATATAAGACAAAAGGCTAAGAGGAGATATGCTTGCAGTACTATTTGAAGCAAGGAAAAGACTGATTTCAAGGTGATATGAAGAAATATCTAGGTGGCATGACGCTATATTGAACACATCTACATTGATACGTAAATAGCAGATGCTGCTGTTTGAAAAGGTCATAAGAATTGGCTCCATTCCATTTTAAATGAAGAGCATTGGTACACTGGAAGAGCTTCTGAGTGCAATGCATGAGTTTGGTAGTTCTAGGGGCCACGATGGAATCAGTTTTCTCTTTTTTTAAATTTGATTGTAATATGGCAAAATGGTTCTGATGGTCTTTTTTTACTTGTTTAATGTCTTTGAAGTCATTTCAACAGTACATTTTACATCAACTTGTCCCGAAATTGGTGACATGCTATGGCATGCTGGTGTTCCATGTGCTTTAAACCATTCAATTGCTGAAAGTTTTTAACATAAGACGAGAGGCTAAGAGGAGAGAAACTTGCAGTACTATTTGAAGCAAGGAAAAGACTAATTTCAAGATGATATGAAGAAATGTCTAGGTGGCTTGACACTGTATGTAACACATTGACATTGAAACTTAAGTAGCAGATGCTGCTGTTTGAAAAGGTCATGAGAATTGGCACCATTGCATTTCAAATGAAGAGCATCGGTGCACAGGAGCAGCTTCTAACTTCAGTTTTGGGATTTGGAGTTCTGGGATCAGTTTTCTTTTTTTTAAATTTGATTTAAATATCTCATAATGGTTCTGAGGGTATTTTGTTACTTGTTTAATGTCTTTGAAGTCATTTAAACAGTACATTTTACGTCAGCTAGTCCTGAGATTGGTGACATACTTTGGCATGCTGGTGTTCCATGTGCTTTAAAACATTCACTTGCTGAAAGTTATTTAATATAAGACAAGAGTCTAAGAGGAGAGAAACTTGCAGTACTATTTGAAGCAAGGAAAAGGCTTTTTTCAAGGTCATATGAAGAAATATCTAGGTGGCATGACTGTGTATGGAAAACATTGACATTGAAACGTAACTAGCAGATACTGCTGTTTGAAAAGTTCATAAGAATTGGCTCCATTACATTTCAAACAAAGAGCATTGGGGCACTGGAACAGCTTCTGACTTCAGTGCAAGTGTTTTGGAGTTCTGGGGGACAGTATGGAATCACTTTTCTTTTTTATTTGATTTTAATATTGCATAATGGTTCTGAGGGTATTTTTTAACTTGTTTAATGTCTTTGAAGTCATTTAATCAGTACATTTTATGTCAGCTAGACCTGAGATTGGTGACATGCTATGGCATGCTGGTGCTCCATGTGCTTTAAACCCTTCAATCGCTGAAAGTTATTTAATATAAGACAAGAGGCTAAGAGGAGAGATGCATGCAGTACTATTTGAAGCAAGTAAAATACTGATTTCAAGGTGATATGAAGAAATATCTAGGTGGCATGACACTGTATGGAACACATTGACATTGAAACGGAACTAGAAGATGCTGCTGTTTGAAAGGGTCATAAGAATTGTCTCCATTGCCTTTTGCATGCAGAGCATTGGTGCACAGGCTCAGCTTTTGACTTCAGTGTATGAGTTTGGGAGTTCTGGGGTACAGTCTAGAATCCGTTTTCTTTTTTTTTAATTTGATTTTAATATCTCATAATGGTTCTGAGGGTATTTTTTTACCTGTTTAATATCTTTGAAGTCATTTATACAGTACATTTTACATCAGCTAGTCCTGAGATTGGTGACATGCTGTGGCATGCTGGTGTTCCATGTACTTTAAAACATTCACTTGCTGAACATTATTTAATATAAGACAAGAGGCTAAGAGGAGAGAAACTTGCAGTACTATTTGAAGCAAGGAAAAGACTGATTTCAAGGTCATATGAAGAAATACCTAGGTGGCATGACACTGTATGGAAAACATTGACATTGAAACGTAACTATCAGATGCTGCTGTTTAAAAAGGTCATAAGAATTGGCTCCATTGCATTGCAAATGAAGAGCATTGGTGCACTGGAACAACTTCTGACTTCAGTGCAAGAGTTTTGGCGTTCTGGGGGCCAGTATGGAATCACTCTTCTTTTTTGCAATTTTATTTCAATATCGCATAATGGTTCTGAGGTTATTTTTTAACTTGTTTAATGGCTTTGAAGTCTTTAAACAATACATTTTACATCAACTTGTCCCTTAATTGGTGACATGCTATGGCATGCTGGTGTTCCATGTGCTTTAAGCCATTCAATTGCTGAAAGTTATTTAACATAATACAAGAGGCTAAGAGGAGAGATGGTTGCAGTACTATTTGAAGCAAGGAAAAGACTGATTTCAAGGTGATATGAAGAAATATCTTGGTGGCATGACACTGTATGGAACACATTGACATTGAAACGTAACTAGCAGATGCTGCTGTTTCAAAAGGTAATAATAATTGGCTCAGTTGCACTGGTTATGGAGAGCATTCGTGCACTGGAGCAGTTTCTGCCTTCAGTGCATGAAGTTGGCAGTGCTAGAGAACAGTCTGGAATTGATTGTCTTTTATTACAATTTGATATATAATATCTCCAATAATTCTGATGGTAGTTTTTTACCTCTTTAAAGTCTTTCAAGTCATTTAAACAGTACATTTTACGTCAGCTAGTCCCGAGATTGGTGACATGCTATGGCATGCTGGTGTTCCAAGTGCTTTAAGCCATTCAATTGCTGAAAGTTATTTAACATAAGACAAGAGGCTAAGAGGAGAGATACTTGTAGTACTATTTGAAGTAAGGAAAAGACTGATTTCAAGGTGATATGAAGAAATATCTACGTGGCATGACACTGTATGGAATACATTGACATTGAAACATAACTAGCAGATGCTGCTGTTTGAAAAGGTCATAAGAATTGGCTCCATTACATTTCAAACGAAGAGCATCGGTGCACTGGAACAGCTTCTGACTTCAGTGCATGAAGTTTGCAGTTCTAGGGAACAGTCTGGAATGTTTTGTCTTTTATTACAATTTGATATATAATATCTCCAATAATTCTGATGGTATTTTTCTTACCTGTTTAATGTCTTTGAAGTCATTTAAACAGTACATTTTACGTCAGCTAGTCCCGAGATTGGTGACATGCTATGGCATGCTGGCGTTCCAAGTGCTTTAAGCCATTCAATTGCTAAAAGATTTTTAACATAAGACAAGAGGCTAAGAGGAGAGATGGTTGCAGTACTATTTGAAGCAAGGAAAAGAATGATTTCCAGGTGATATGAAGAAATATCTAGGTGGCATGACACTGTATGGAACACATTGACATTGAAACTTAACTAGCAGATGCTGCTGTTTGAAAAGGTCATAATAATTGGCTCCGTTGCACTGGCTATGAAGAGGATTGGTGTACTGGAACAGCTTCTCCCTTTAGTGCATGAGGTTGGCATTTCTAGGTAACAATCTGGAATTTATTGTCTTTTATTACAATTTGATATATAATATCTCCAAGAATTCTGATGGTATTTTTTTTACCTGTTTAATGTCTTTGAAGTAATTTAAACAGTACATTTTACGTCAGCTAGTCCTGAGATTGGTGACATGCTGTGGCATGCTGGGCTTCCATGTACTTTAAAACATTCACTTGCTGAAAGTTATTTAATATAAGAAAAGAGGCTAAGAGGAGAGAAAGTTGCAGTACTATTTGAAGCAAGGAAAAGACTGATTTCAAGGTCATATGAAGAAATATCTAGGTGGCATGACACTGTATGGAAAACGTTGACATTGAAACGTAACTAGCAGATGCTGCTGTTTAAAAAGGTCATAAGAATTGGCTACATTGAAGTTCAAATGAAGAGCATTGGTGCACTGGAACAGCTTCTGACTTCAGTGTGAGAGTTTTGGCGTTCTGGGGGACAGTATGGAATCACTCTTCTTTTTTGCAATTTTATTTCAATATCGCATAATGGTTCTGAGGTTATTTTCTTACTTGTTTAATGTCTTTGAAGTCTTTAAACAATACATTTTACATCGGCTAGTCCGGAAATTGATGACATGCTAAGGCATGCTGGTGTTCCATGTACTTTAAACCCTTCAATTGCTGAAAGTTATTTAATATAAGGCAAGAGGCTAAGAGGTGCGATGCTTGCAGTACTATTTGAAGCAAGGAAAAGACTGATTTCAAGGTGATATGAAGACATTTCTAGGTGGCATGACACTGTATGGAACACATTGACATTGAAGCATAACTAGCAGATGCCGCTGTTTCAAAAGGTCATAATAATTGGCTCTATTGCACTTGCTATGAAAAGCATTGGTGCACTGGAACTGCTTCTGCCTTCAGTGAATGAAGTTTGCAGTTCTAGGGAACAGTCTGGAATGTATTGTCTTTTATTACAATTTGATATATAATATCTCCAATAATTCTGATGGTATTTTTTTACCTTTTTAATGTCTTTGAAGTTATTTAAACAGTACATTTCACGTCAGCTAGTCCCGAGATTGGTGACATGCTATGGCATGCTGGTGTTCCAAGTGCTTTAAGCCATTCAATTGCTGAAAGATTTTTAACATAAGACAAGAGGCTAAGAGGAGAGATGGTTGCAGTACTATTTGAAGCAAGGAAAATAATGATTTCCAGGTGATATGAAGAAATATCTAGGTGGCATGACACTGACATTGAAACTTAACTAGCAGATGCTGCTGTTTGAAAAGGTCATAAGAATTGGCTCCATTGCATTTCGAATGAAGAACATCGGTGCACTGGAACAGCTTCTGACTTCAGTGCAAGAGTTTTGGAGTTCTGCGGGACAGTATGGAATCGCTTTTCTTTTTTTTAAAATTTGATTTTGATATTGCATAATGGTTCTGAGGGTATTTTTTAACTTGTTTAATGACTTTGACGTCTTTAAACAGTACATTTTACATCGGCTAGTCCGGAAATTGATGACATACTATGGCCTTGCTGGTGTTCCGTGTGCTTTAAACCATTCAATTGCTGAAAGGTATTTAATATAAGACAAGAGGCTAAGAGGAGATATGCTTGCAGTACTATTTGAAGCAAGGAAAAGACTGATTTCAAGGTGATATGAAGAAATATCTGGGTGGTATGACACTGTATGGAACACATTGACATTGATACGTAAATAGCAGATGCTGCTGTTTGAAAAAGTCGTAAGAATTGGCTCCATTTCGTTTTCAATGAAGAGCATTGGTATACTGGAACAGCTTCTGAGTTCTAGGGGACACAATGGAATCAGTTTTCTCTTTTTTTAAATTTGACAGTAATATGGCCTAATGGTTCTGAGGGACTTTTTTTACTTGTTTAATGTCTTTGAAGTCATTTAAACAGTACATTTTACGTCAGCTAGTCCCTTCATTGGTGACATGCTATGGCATGCTGGTGTTCCATGTGCTTTAAGCCATTCAATTGCTGAAAGTTATTTAACATAATACAAGAGGCTAAGAGGAGAGATGGTTGCAGTACTATTTGAAGCAAGGAAAAGAATGATTTCCAGGTGATATGAAGAAATATCTAGGTGGCATGACACTGTATGGAACACATTGACATTGAAACTTAACTAGCAGATGCTGCTGTTTGAAAAGGTCATAATAATTGGCTCCGTTGCACTGGCTATGAAGAGGATTGGTGTACTGGAACAGCTTCTCCCTTTAGTGCATGAGGTTGGCATTTCTAGGTAACAATCTGGAATTTATTGTCTTTTATTACAATTTGATATATAATATCTCCAATAATTCTGATGGTATTTTTTTACATCTTTAATGTCTTTGAAGTCATTTAAACAGTACATTTTACGTCAGCTACTCCCGAGATTGGTGACATGCTATGGCATGCTGGTGTTCCAAGTGCTTTAAGCCATTCAATTGCTGAAAGTTATTTAACGTAAGACAAGAGGCTAAGAGGAGAGATGCTTGTGTACTATTTGAAGTAAGGAAAGGACTGATTTCAAGGTGATATGAAGAAATATCTATGTGGCATGACACTGTATGGAACACATTGACATTGAAACATAACTAGCAGATGCTGCTGTTTGAAAAGGTCATAAGTATTGGCTCTGTTGCATCGGCAAAGAAGAACATTGGTGCTCTGGAACAGCTTCTACCTTCAGTGCATGAAGGTGGCTGTTCTAGGGAATAGTCTGGAATTGATTATCTTTTATTACAATTTGATATATAATATCTCCAAGAATTCTGATGGTATTTTTTTTACCTGTTTAATGTCTTTGAAGTAATTTAAACAGTACATTTTACGTCAGCTAGTCCTGAGATTGGTGACATGCTGTGGCATGCTGGGCTTCCATGTACTTTAAAACATTCACTTGCTGAAAGTTATTTAATATAAGACAAGAGGCTAAGAGGAGAGAAAGTTGCAGTACTATTTGAAGCAAGGAAAAGACTGATTTCAAGGTCATATGAAGAAATATCTAGGTGGCATGACACTGTATGGAAAACGTTGACATTGAAACGTAACTAGCAGATGCTGCTGTTTAAAAAGGTCATAAGAATTGGCTACATTGAAGTTCAAATGAAGAGCATTGGTGCACTGGAACAGCTTCTGACTTCAGTGTGAGAGTTTTGGCGTTCTGGGGAACAGTATGGAATCACTCTTCTTTTTTGCAATTTTATTTCAATATCGCATAATGGTTCTGAGGTTATTTTCTTACTTGTTTAATGTCTTTGAAGTCTTTAAACAATACATTTTACATCGGCTAGTCCGGAAATTGATGACATGCTAAGGCATGCTGGTGTTCCATGTACTTTAAACCCTTCAATTGCTGAAAGTTATTTAATATAAGGCAAGAGGCTAAGAGGTGCGATGCTTGCAGTACTATTTGAAGCAAGGAAAAGACTGATTTCAAGGTGATATGAAGACATTTCTAGGTGGCATGACACTGTATGGAACACATTGACATTGAAGCATAACTAGCAGATGCTGCTGTTTCAAAAGGTAATAATAATTGGCTCAGTTGCACTGGTTATGGAGAGCATTGGTGCACTGGAACAGTTTCTGCCTCCAGTGCATGAAGTTGGCAGTGCTAGGGAACAGTCTGGAATTTATTGTCTTTTATTACAATTTGATATATAATATCTCCAATAATTCTAATGGTAGTTTTTTACCTCTTTAAAGTCTTTCAAGTCATTTAAACAGTACATTTGACGTCAGCTAGTCCCGAGATTGGTGACATGCTATGGCATGCTGGTGTTCCAAGTGCTTTAAGCCATTCAATTGCTGAAAGTTATTTAACATAAGACAAGAGGCTAAGAGGAGAGATACTTGCAGTACTATTTGAAGTAAGGAAAAGACTGATTTCAAGGTGATATGAAGAAATATCTACGTGGCATGACACTGTATGGAATACATTGACATTGAAACATAACTAGCAGATGCTGCTGTTTGAAAAGGTTATAAGAATTGGCTCCATTACATTTCAAACGAAGAGCATCGGTGCACTGGAACAGCTTCTGACTTCAGTGCATGAAGTTTGCAGTTCTAGGGAGCAGTCTGGAATGTATTGTCTTTTATTACAATTTGATATATAATATCTCCAATAATTCTGATGGTATTTTTCTTACCTGTTTAATGTCTTTGAAGTCATTTAAACAGTACATTTTACGTCAGCTAGTCCCGAGATTGGTGACATGCTATGGCATGCTGGCGTTCCAAGTGCTTTAAGCCATTCAATTGCTGAAAGATTTTTAACATAAGACAAGAGGCTAAGAGGAGAGATGGTCGCAGTACTATTTGAAGCAAGGAAAAGAATGATTTCCAGGTGATATGAAGAAATATCTAGGTGGCATGACACTGTATGGAACACATTGACATTGAAACTTAACTAGCAGATGCTGCTGTTTGAAAAGGTCATAATAATTGGCTCCGTTGCACTGGCTATGAAGAGGATTGGTGTACTGGAACAGCTTCTCCCTTTAGTGCATGAGGTTGGCATTTCTAGGTAACAATCTGGAATTTATTGTCTTTTATTACAATTTGATATATAATATCTCCAATAATTCTGATGGTATTTTTTTACATCTTTAATGTCTTTGAAGTCATTTAAACAGTACATTTTACGTCAGCTACTCCCGAGATTGGTGACATGCTATGGCATGCTGGTGTTCCAAGTGCTTTAAGCCATTCAATTGCTGAAAGTTATTTAACGTAAGACAAGAGGCTAAGAGGAGAGATGCTTGTGTACTATTTGAAGTAAGGAAAGGACTGATTTCAAGGTGATATGAAGAAATATCTATGTGGCATGACACTGTATGGAACACATTGACATTGAAACATAACTAGCAGATGCTGCTGTTTGAAAAGGTCATAAGTATTGGCTCTGTTGCATAGGCAAAGAAGAACATTGGTGCTCTGGAACAGCTTCTACCTTCAGTGCTTGAAGGTGGCTGTTCTAGGGAATAGTCTGGAATTGATTATCTTTTATTACAATTTGATATATAATATCTCCAAGAATTCTGATGGTATTTTTTTTACCTGTTTAATGTCTTTGAAGTAATTTAAACAGTACATTTTACGTCAGCTAGTCCTGAGATTGGTGACATGCTGTGGCATGCTGGGCTTCCATGTACTTTAAAACATTCACTTGCTGAAAGTTATTTAATATAAGACAAGAGGCTAAGAGGAGAGAAAGTTGCAGTACTATTATAAGCAAGGAAAAGACTGATTTCAAGGTCATATGAAGAAATATCTAGGTGGCATGACACTGTATGGAAAACGTTGACATTGAAACGTAACTAGCAGATGCTGCTGTTTAAAAAGGTCATAAGAATTGGCTACATTGAAGTTCAAATGAAGAGCATTGGTGCACTGGAACAGCTTCTGACTTCAGTGTGAGAGTTTTGGCGTTCTGGGGGACAGTATGGAATCACTCTTCTTTTTTGCAATTTTATTTCAATATCGCATAATGGTTCTGAGGTTATTTTCTTACTTGTTTAATGTCTTTGAAGTCTTTAAACAATACATTTTACATCGGCTAGTCCGGAAATTGATGACATGCTAAGGCATGCTGGTGTTCCATGTACTTTAAACCCTTCAATTGCTGAAAGTTATTTAATATAAGGCAAGAGGCTAAGAGGTGCGATGCTTGCAGTACTATTTGAAGCAAGGAAAAGACTGATTTCAAGGTGATATGAAGACATTTCTAGGTGGCATGACACTGTATGGAACACATTGACATTGAAGCATAACTAGCAGATGCTGCTGTTTCAAAAGGTCATAATAATTGGCTCTATTGCACTTGCTATGAAAAGCATTGGTGCACTGGAACTGCTTCTGCCTTCAGTGCATGAAGTTTGCAGTTCTAGGGAACAGTCTGGAATGTACTGTCTTTTATTACAATTTGATATATAATATCTCCAATAATTCTGATGGTATTTTTTTACCTTTTTAATGTCTTTGAAGTTATTTAAACAGTACATTTCACGTCAGCTAGTCCCGAGATTGGTGACATGCTATGGCATGCTGGTGTTCCAAGTGCTTTAAGCCATTCAATTGCTGAAAGATTTTTAACATAAGACAAGAGGCTAAGAGGAGAGATGGTTGCAGTACTATTTGAAGCAAGGAAAATAATGATTTCCAGGTGATATGAAGAAATATCTAGGTGGCATGACACTGACATTGAAACTTAACTAGCAGATGCTGCTGTTTGAAAAGGTCATAAGAATTGGCTCCATTGCATTTCGAATGAAGAACATCGGTGCACTGGAACAGCTTCTGACTTCAGTGCAAGAGTTTTGGAGTTCTGCGGGACAGTATGGAATCGCTTTTCTTTTTTTTTAAATTTGATTTTGATATTGCATAATGGTTCTGAGGGTATTTTTTAACTTGTTTAATGACTTTGACGCCTTTAAACAGTACATTTTACATCGGCTAGTCCGGAAATTGATGACATACTATGGCCTTGCTGGTGTTCCGTGTGCTTTAAACCATTCAATTGCTGAAAGGTATTTAATATAAGACAAGAGGCTAAGAGGAGATATGCTTGCAGTACTATTTGAAGCAAGGAAAAGACTGATTTCAAGGTGATATGAAGAAATATCTGGGTGGTATGACACTGTATGGAACACATTGACATTGATACGTAAATAGCAGATGCTGCTGTTTGAAAAAGTCATAAGAATTGGCTCCATTTCGTTTTCAATGAAGAGCATTGGTATACTGGAACAGCTTCTGATTTCAGTTTAGGAGTTCTAGGGGACACAATGGAATCAGTTTTCTCTTTTTTTAAATTTGACAGTAATATGGCCTAATGGTTCTGAGGGACTTTCTTTACTTGTTTAATGCCTTTGAAGTCATTTAAACAGTACATTTTACATCAACTTGTCCCTTCATTGGTGACATGCTATGGCATGCTGGTGTTCCATGTGCTTTAAGCCATTCAATTGCTGAAAGTTATTTAACATAATACAAGAGGCTAAGAGGAGAGATGGTTGCAGTACTATTTGAAGCAAGGAAAAGACTGATTTCAAGGTGATATGAAGAAATATCTTGGTGGCATGACACTGTATGGAACACATTGACATTGAAACGTAACTAGCAGATGCTGCTGTTTCAAAAGGTAATAATAATTGGCTCAGTTGCACTGGTTATCGAGAGCATTGGTGCACTGGAACAGTTTCTGCCTCCAGTGCATGAAGTTGGCAGTGCTAGGGAACAGTCTGGAGTTTATTGTCTTTTATTACAATTTGATATATAATATCTCCAATAATTCTAATGGTAGTTTTTTACCTCTTTAAAGTCTTTCAAGTCATTTAAACAGTACATTTGACGTCAGCTAGTCCCGAGATTGGTGACATGCTATGGCATGCTGGTGTTCCAATGCTTTAAGCCATTCAATTGCTGAAAGTTATTTAACATAAGACAAGAGGCTAAGAGGAGAGATACTTGCAGTACTATTTGAAGTAAGGAAAAGACTGATTTCAAGGTGATATGAAGAAATATCTACGTGGCATGACACTGTATGGAACACATTGACATTGAAACATAACTAGCAGATGCTGCTGTTTGAAAAGGTCATAAGTATTGGCTCTGTTGCATTGGCCATGAAGAACATTGGTGCTCTGGAACAGCTTCTAACGTCAGTGCATGAAGATGGCTGTTCTAGGGAACAGTCTGGAATTGATTATCTTTTATTACAATTTGATATATAATATCTCCAATAATTCTGATGGTATGTATTTTACCTGTTTAATGTCTTTGAAGTAATTTAAACAGTACATTTTAAGTCAGCTAGTCCTGAGATTGGTGACATGCTGTGGCATGCTGGTGTTCCATGTACTTTAAAGCATTCAGTTGCTGAAAGTTATTTAATATAAGACAAGAGGCTAAGAGGAGAGAAACTTGCAGTACTATTTGAAGCAAGGAAAAGGCAGATTTCAAGGTCATTTGAAGAAATATCTAGGTGGCATGACACTGTATGGAAAACATTGACATTGAAACGTAACTAGCAGATGATGCTGTATGAAAAGGTCATAAGAATTGGCTCCATTACATTTCAAACGAAGAGCATCGGTGCACTGGAACAGCTTCTGACTTCAGTGCAAGTGTTTTGGAGTTTTGGGGGACAGTATGGAATCACTTTTCTTTTTTTTTAATTTGATTTTAATATCTCATAATGGTTCTGAGGTTATTTTTTTACTTGTTTAATGTCTTTGAAGTCTTTAAACAATACATTTTACAATGGCTAGTCCAGAAATTGATGACATGCTAAGGCATGCTGGTGTTCCATGTGCTTTAAACCATTCAATTGCTGAAAGTTTTTAACATAAGACGAGAGGCTAAGAGGAGAGAAACTTGCAGTACTATTTGAAGCAAGGAAAAGACTGATTTCAAGATGATATGAAGAAATGTCTAGGCGGCTTGACACTGTATGTAACACATTGACATTGAAACTTAAGTAGCAGATGCTGCTGTTTGAAAAGGTCATAAGAATTGGCACCATTGCATTTCAAATGAAGAGCATCGGTGCACAGGAGCAGCTTCTGACTTCAGTTTTGGGATTTGGAGTTCTGGGATTAGTTTTCTTTTTTTTAAATTTGATTTAAATATCTCATAATGGTTCTGAGGGTATTTTGTTACTTGTTTAATGTCTTTGAAGTCATTTAAACATTACATTTTACGTCAGCTAGTCCTGAGATTGGTGACATACTTTGGCATGCTGGTGTTCCATGTGCTTTAAAACATTCACTTGCTGACAGTTATTTAATATAAGACAAGAGTCTAAGAGGAGAGAAACTTGCAGTACTATTTGAAGCAAGGAAAAGGCTTTTTTCAAGGTCATATGAAGAAATATCTAGGTGGCATGACTGTGTATGGAAAACATTGACATTGAAACGTAACTAGCAGATGCTGCTGTTTGAAAAGGTCATAAGAATTGGCACCATTGCATTTCAAATGAAGAGCATCGGTGCACAGGAGCAGCTTCTGACTTCAGTTTTGGGATTTGGAGTTCTGGGATTAGTTTTCTTTTTTTTAAATTTGATTTAAATATCTCATAATGGTTCTGAGGGTATTTTGTTACTTGTTTAATGTCTTTGAAGTCATTTAAACAGTACATTTTACGTCAGCTAGTCCTGAGATTGGTGACATACTTTGGCATGCTGGTGTTCCATGTGCTTTAAAACATTCACTTGCTGAAAGTTATTTAATATAAGACAAGAGTCTAAGAGGAGAGAAACTTGCAGTACTATTTGAAGCAAGGAAAAGGCTTTTTTCAAGGTCATATGAAGAAATATCTAGGTGGCATGACTGTGTATGGAAAACATTGACATTGAAACGTAACTAGCAGATACTGCTGTTTGAAAAGTTCATAAGAATTGGCTCCATTACATTTCAAACAAAGAGCATTGGGGCACTGGAACAGCTTCTGACTTCAGTGCAAGTGTTTTGGAGTTTTGGGGGACAGTATGGAATCACTTTTCTTTTTTTTTAATTTGATTTTAATATCTCATAATGGTTCTGAGGTTATTTTTTTACTTGTTTAATGTCTTTGAAGTCTTTAAACAATACATTTTACAATGGCTAGTCCAGAAATTGATGACATGCTAAGGCATGCTGGTGTTCCATGTGCTTTAAACCATTCAATTGCTGAAAGTTTTTAACATAAGACGAGAGGCTAAGAGGAGAGAAACTTGCAGTACTATTTGAAGCAAGGAAAAGACTGATTTCAAGATGATATGAAGAAATGTCTAGGCGGCTTGACACTGTATGTAACACATTGACATTGAAACTTAAGTAGCAGATGCTGCTGTTTGAAAAGGTCATAAGAATTGGCACCATTGCATTTCAAATGAAGAGCATCGGTGCACAGGAGCAGCTTCTGACTTCAGTTTTGGGATTTGGAGTTCTGGGATTAGTTTTCTTTTTTTTAAATTTGATTTAAATATCTCATAATGGTTCTGAGGGTATTTTGTTACTTGTTTAATGTCTTTGAAGTCATTTAAACATTACATTTTACGTCAGCTAGTCCTGAGATTGGTGACATACTTTGGCATGCTGGTGTTCCATGTGCTTTAAAACATTCACTTGCTGACAGTTATTTAATATAAGACAAGAGTCTAAGAGGAGAGAAACTTGCAGTACTATTTGAAGCAAGGAAAAGGCTTTTTTCAAGGTCATATGAAGAAATATCTAGGTGGCATGACTGTGTATGGAAAACATTGACATTGAAACGCAACTAGCAGATGCTGCTGTTTGAAAAGGTCATAAGAATTGGCACCATTGCATTTCAAATGAAGAGCATCGGTGCACAGGAGCAGCTTCTGACTTCAGTTTTGGGATTTGGAGTTCTGGGATTAGTTTTCTTTTTTTTAAATTTGATTTAAATATCTCATAATGGTTCTGAGGGTATTTTGTTACTTGTTTAATGTCTTTGAAGTCATTTAAACAGTACATTTTACGTCAGCTAGTCCTGAGATTGGTGACATACTTTGGCATGCTGGTGTTCCATGTGCTTTAAAACATTCACTTGCTGAAAGTTATTTAATATAAGACAAGAGTCTAAGAGGAGAGAAACTTGCAGTACTATTTGAAGCAAGGAAAAGGCTTTTTTCAAGGTCATATGAAGAAATATCTAGGTGGCATGACTGTGTATGGAAAACATTGACATTGAAACGTAACTAGCAGATGCTGCTGTTTGAAAAGTTCATAAGAATTGGCTCCATTACATTTCAAACAAAGAGCATTGGTGCACTGGGACAGCTTCTGACTTCAGTGCAAGAGTTCTGGGGGACAGTATGGAATCACTTTTCTTTTTTTATTTGATTTTAATATTGCATAATGGTTCTGAGGGTATTTTTTAACTTGTTTAATGTCTTTGAAGTCATTTATACAGTACATTTTACATCATCTAGTCCTGAGATTGGTGACATGCTGTGGCATGCTGGTGTTCCATGTACTTTAAAACATTCACTTGCTGAACATTATTTAATATAAGACAAGAGGCTAAGAGGAGAGAAACTTGCAGTACTATTTGAAGCAAGGAAAAGACTGATTTCAAGGTCATATGAAGAAATATCTAGGTGGCATGACACTGTATCTAAAACATTGACATTGAAACGTAACTATCAGATGCTGCTGTTTAAAAAGGTCATAAGAATTGGCTCCATTGCATTGCAAATGAAGAGCATTGGTGCACTGGAACAACTTCTGACTTCAGTGCAAGAGTTTTGGCGTTCTGGGGGCCAGTATGGAATCACTCTTCTTTTTTGCAATTTTATTTCAATATCGCATAATGGTTCTGAGGTTATTTTTTAACTTGTTTAATGGCTTTGAAGTCTTTAAACAATACATTTTACATCGGCTAGTCCGGAAATTGATGAAATGCTAAGGCATGCTGGTGTTCCATGTGCTTTAAACCCTTCAATTCCTGAAAGTTATTTAATATAAGACAAGAGGCTAAGAGGAGAGATGCTTGCAGTACTATTTGAAGCAAGGAAAAGACTGATTTCAAGGTGATCTGAAGAAATATCTAGGTTGCATGACACTGTATGGAACACATTGACATTGAAACGTAACTAGCAGATGCTGCTGTTTGAAAAGGTCATAATAATTGGCTCTGTAGCACTGGCTATGCAAAGCATTGGTGCACTGGAACAGCTTCTGACTTTAGTGCATGAAGTTTGCAGTTCTAGGGATCAGTCTGGAATGGTTTGTCTTTTATTACAATTTGATATATAATATCTCCAATAATTCTGATGGTACTTTTTTACCTGTTTAATGTCTTTGAAGTCATTTAAACAGTACATTTTACGTCAGCTAGTCCCGAGATTGGTGACATGCTATGGCATGCTGGTGTTCCAAGTGCTTTAAGCCATTCAATTGCTGAAAGATTTATAACATAAGACAAGAGGCTAAGAGGAGAGATGGTCGCAGTACTATTTGAAGCAAGGAAAAGAATGATTTCCAGGTGATATGAAGAAATATCTAGGTGGCATGAAACTGTATGGAACACATTGACATTGAAACTTAACTAGCAGATGCTGCTGTTTGAAAAGGTCATAATAATTGGCTCTGTTACACTGGCTATGAAGAGGATTGGTGTACTGGAGCAGCTTTTCCCTTTAGTGCATGAGGTTGGCAGTTCTAGGTATCAGTCTGGAATTTATTGTCTTTTATTACAATTTGATATATAATATCTCCGATAATTCTGATGGTATTTTTTTACATGTTTAATGTCTTTGAAGTCATTTAAACAGTACATTTTACGTCAGCTACTCCCGAGATTGGTGACATGCTGTGGCATGCTGGTGTTCCAAGTGCTTTAAGCCATTCAATTGCTGAAAGTTATTTAACGTAAGACAAGAGGCTAAGAGGAGAGATGCTTGCAGTACTATTTGAAGCAAGGAAAAGACTGATTTCAAGGTGATATGAAGAAATATCTAGGTGGCATGACGCTGTATGGAACACATTTACATTGATACGTACATAGAAGATGCTGCTGTTCGACAAAGGTCATAAGAATTGGCTCCATTGCATTTCCAATGAAGAGCATTGGTGCACTGGAACAGCTTCTGAGTTCAGTTTAGGCGTTCTAGGGGACACAATGGAATCAGTTTTCTCTTTTTTTAAATTTGACAGTAATATGGCCTAATGGTTCTGAGGGTCTTTTTTTACTTGTTCAATGTCTTTGAAGTCATTTAAACAGTACATTTTACATAAACTTGTCCCTTAATTGGTGACATGCTATGGCATGCTGGTGTTCCATGTACTTTAAAACATTCACTTGCTGAAAGTTATTTAATATAAGACAAGAGGCTAAGAGGAGAGAAACTTGCAGTACTATTTGAAGCAAGGAAAAGGCTGATTTCAAGGTCATTTGAAGAAATATCTAGGTGGCATGACACTGTATGGAAAACATTGACATTGAAACGTAACTAGCAGATGCTGCTGTTTGAAAAGGTCATAATAATTGGCTCCATTACATTTCAAACGAAAAGCATTGGTGCACTGGAACAGCTTCTGACTTCAGTGCAAATGTTTTGGTGTTCTGGGGGACAGTATGGAATCACTTTTCTTTTTTTTAATTTGATTTTAATATCTCATAATGGTTCTGAGGAAATTGTTTTACTTGTTTAATGTCTTTGAAGTCATTTATACAGTACACTTTACGTCAGCTAGTCCTGAGATTGGTGACATGCCGTGGCATGCTGGTGTTCCATGTACATTAAAACATTCACTTGCTGAAAGTTATTTAATATAAGACAAGAGGCTAAGAGGAGACAAACTTGCAATACTATTTGAAGCAAGGAAAAGACTGATTTCAAGGCCATATGAAGAAATATCTAGGTGGCATGACACTGTATGGAAAACATTGACATTGAAACGTAACTAGCAGATGCTGCTGTTTAAAAAGGTCATAAGAATTGGCTCCATTGCATTTCAAATGAAGAGCATTGGTGCACTGGAACAGCTTCTTACTTCAGTGCGAGAGTTTTGGCGTTCTGGGGGACAGTGTGGAATCACTCTTCTTTTTTGCAATTTTATTTCAATATCGCATAATGGTTCTGAGGTTATTTTTTTACTTGTTTAATGTCTTTGAAGTCTTTAAACAATACATTTTACATCGGCTAGTCCAGAAATTGATGACATGCTAAGGCATGCTGGTGTTCCTTGTACTTTAAACCCTTCAATTGCTGAAAGTTATTTAATATAAGACAAGAGGCTAAGAGGAGAGATGCTTGCAGTACTATTTGAAGCAAGGAAAAGACTGATTTCAAGGTGATATGAAGAAATTTCTAGGTGGCATGACACTGTATGGAACACATTGACATTGAAGCGTAACTAGCAGATGCTGCTGTTTGAAAAGGTCATAATAATTGGCTCTGTTGCACTGGCTAAGGAAAGCATTGGTGCACTGGAACTGCTTCTGCCTTCAGTGCATGAAGTTTGGAGTTCTAGGGAACAGTCTGGAATGTTTTGTCATTTATTACAATTTGATATATAATATCTCCAATAATTCTGATGGTATTTTTTTACCTGTTTAATGTCTTTGAAGTCATTTAAACAGTACATTTTACGTCAGCTAGTCCTGAGATTGGTGACATGCTATGGCATGCTGGTGTTCCAAGTGCTTTAAGCCATTCAATTGCTGAAAGATTTTTAACATAAGACAAGAGGCTAAGAGGAGAGATGGTCGCAGTACTATTTGAAGCAAGGAAAATAATGATTTCCAGGTGATATGAAGAAATATCTAGGTGGTATGAAACTGTATGGAACACATTGAAATTGAAACTTAACTAGCAGATGCTGCTGTTTGAAAAGGTCATAATAATTAGCTCTGTTCAACTGGCTATGTAGAGGATTGGTGTACTGGAACAGCTTCTCCCTTTAGTGCATGAGGTTGGCAGTTCTAGGTAACAGTCTGCAATTTATTGTCTTTTATTACAATTTGATATATAATATCTTCAATAATTCTGATGGTATTTTTTTACATGTTTAATGTCTTTGAAGTCATTTAAACAGTACATTTTACGTCAGCTCTCCCGAGATTGGTGACATGCTATGGCATGCTGGTGTTCCAAGTGCTTTAAGCCATTCAATTGCTGAAAGTTATTTAACGTAAGACAAGAGGCTAAGAGGAGAGATGCTTGCAGTACTATTTGAAGTAAGGAAAATTCTGATTTCAAGGTGATATGAAGAAATATCTAGGTGGCATGACGCTGTATGGAACACATTTACATTGATATGTAAATAGCAGATGCTGCTGTTTGAAAAGGTCATAATAATTGCTCCATTGCATTGCCAATGAAGAGCGTTGGTGCTCTGGAACAGTTTTTGCCTTCAGTGCGTGAGGTTGGCAGTTCTATGGAACAGTCTGGAATTTATTGTCTTTTATTAAAATTTGATATATAATATCTCCAATAATTCTGATGGAATTTTTTTACCTGTTTAATGTCTTTGAAGTCATTTAAAAAGTACATTTTACGTCAGCTAGTCCCGAGATTGGTGACATGCTATGGCATGCTGGTGTTCCAAGTGCTTTAAGCCATTCAATTGCTGAAAGTTATTTAACATGACAAGAGGCTAAGAGGAGAGATGCTTGCAGTACTATTTGAAGTAAGGAAAAGACTTATTTCAAGGTGATATGAAGAAATATCTAGGTGGCTTGACACTGTATGGAACACATTGACATTGAAACATAACTAGCAGATGCTGCTGTTTGAAAAGGTCATACATTTTGGCTCTGTTGCATTGCCCATGAAGAGCATTGGTGCTCTGGAACAGTTTTTGCCTTCAGTGCGTGAGGTTGGCAGTTCTAGGGAACAGTCTGGAATTTATTGTCTTTTATTACAATTTGATATATATCTCCAATAATTCTGATGGTATTTTTTTACCTGTTTAATGTCTTTGAAGTCATTTAAAAAGTACATTTTACGTCAGCTAGTCCCGAGATTGGTGACATGCTATGGCATGCTGGTGTTCCAAGTGCTTTAATACATTCAATTGCTGAAAGTTATTTAACATAAAACAAGAGGCTAAGAGGAGAGATGGTTGCAGTACTATTTGAAGCAAGGAAAAGAATGATTTCCAGGTGATATGAAGAAATATCTAGGTGGCATGAAACTGTATGGAACACATTGACATTGAAACTTAACTAGCAGATGCTGCTGTTTGAAAAGGTCATAATACTTGGCTCTGTTGCACTGGCTAGGTAGAGGATTGGTGTACTGGAGCAGCTTTTCCCTTTAGTGCATGAGGTTGGCAGTTCTAGGTATCAGACTGGAATTTATTGTCTTTTATTACAATTTGATATATAATATCTCCGATAATTCTGATGGTATTTCTTTACATGTTTAATGTCTTTGAAGTCATTTAAATAGTACATTTTACGTCAGCTACTCCCGAGATTGGTGACATGCTGTGGCATGCTGGTGTTCCAAGTGCTTTAAGCCATTCAATTGCTGAAAGTTATTTAACGTAAGACAAGAGGCTAAGAGGAGAGATGCTTGCAGTACTATTTGAAGCAAGGAAAATACTGATTTCAAGGTGATATGAAGAAATATCTAGGTGGCATGACGCTGTATGGAACACATTTACATTGATACGTAAATAGAAGATGCTGCTGTTCGAAAAGGTCATAAGAATTGGCTCCATTGCATTTCCAATGAAGAGCATTTGTGCATTGATACAGATTCTGAGTTCAGTTTAGGCGTTCTAGGGGACACAATGGAATCAGTTTTCTCTTTTTTTAAATTTGACAGTAATATGGCCTAATGGTTCTGAGGGTCTTTTTTTACTTGTTTAATGTCTTTGAAGTCATTTAAACAGTACATTTTACATCAACTTGTCCCTTAATTGGTGATATGCTATGGCATGCTGGTGTTCCATGTACTTTAAAACATTCACTTGCTGAAAGTTATTTAATATAAGACAAGAGGCTAAGAGGAGAAAAACTTGCAGTACTATTTGAAGCAAGGAAAAGGCTGATTTCAAGGTCATTTGAAGAAATATCTAGGTGGCATGACACTGTATGGAAAACATTGACATTGAAACGTAACTAGCAGATGCTGCTGTTTCAAAAGGTAATAATAATTGGCTCAGTTGCACTGGTTATGAAGAGCATTGGTGCTCTGGAACAGTTTCTGCCTTCAGTGCATGAAGTTGGCAGTGCTAGGGAACAGTCTGGAATTTATTGTCTTTTATTACAATTTGATATATAATATCTCCAATAATTCTGATGGTAGTTTTTTACCTGTTTAATGTCTTTGAAGTAATTTAAACAGTACATTTTACGTCAGCTAGTCCTGAGATTGGTGACATGCTATGGCATGCTGGTGTTCCATGTACTTTAAAACATTCACTTGCTGAAAGTTATTTAATATAGGACAAGAGGCTAAGAGGAGAGAAACTTGCAGTACTATTTGAAGCAAGGAAAAGGCTGATTTCAAGGTCATTTGAAGAAATATCTAGGTGGCATGACACTGTATGGAAAACATTGACATTGAAACGTAACTAGCAGATGCTGCTGTTTGAAAAGGTCATAATAATTGGCTCCATTACATTTCAAACGAAGAGCATCGGTGCACTGGAACAGCTTCTGACTTCAGTGCAAGTGTTTTGGAGTTCTGGGGGACAGTATGGAATCACTTTTCTTTTTTTAATTTGATTTTAATATCTCATAATGGTTCTGAGGAAATTGTTTTACTTGTTTAATGTCTTTGAAGTCATTTATACAGTACACTTTACGTCAGCTAGTCCTGAGATTGGTGACATGCTGTGGCATGCTGGTGTTCCATGTACATTAAAACATTCACTTGCTGAAAGTTATTTAATATAAGACAAGAGGCTAAGAGGAGACAAACTTGCAATACTATTTGAAGCAAGGAAAAGACTGATTTCAAGGCCATATGAAGAAATATGTAGGTGGCATGACACTTTATGGAAAACATTGACATTGAAACGTAACTAGCAGATGCTGCTGTTTAAAAAGGTCATAAGAATTGGCTCCATTGCATTTCAAATGAAGAGCATTGGTGCACTGGAACAGCTTCTTACTTCAGTGCGAGAGTTTTGGCGTTCTGGGGGACAGTGTGGAATCACTCTTCTTTTTTGCAATTTTATTTCAATATCGCATAATGGATCTGAGGTTATTTTTTTACTTCTTTAATGTCTTTGAAGTCTTTAAACAATACATTTTACATCGGCTAGTCCAGAAATTGATGACATGCTAAGGCATGCTGGTGTTCCTTGTACTTTAAACCCTTCAATTGCTGAAAGTTATTTAATATAAGACAAGAGACTAAGAGGAGAGATGCTTGCAGTACTATTTGAAGCAAGGAAAAGACTGATTTCAAGGTGATATGAAGACATTTCTAGGTGGCATGACACTGTATGGAACACATTGACATTGAAGCGTAACTAGCAGATGCTGCTGTTTGAAAAGGTCATAATAATTGGCTCTGTTGCACTGGCTATGGAAAGCATTGGTGCACTGGAACTGCTTCTGCCTTCAGTGCATGAAGTTTGGAGTTCTAGGGAACAGTCTGGAATGTATTGTCTTTTATTACAATTTGATATATAATATCTCCAATAATTCTGATGGTATTTTTTTACCTGTTTAATGTCTTTGAAGTCATTTAAACAGTACATTTTACGTCAGCTAGTCCTGAAATTGGTGACATGCTATGGCACGCTGGTGTTCCAAGTGCTTTAAGCCATTCAATTGCTGAAAGATTTTTAACATAAGACAAGAGGCTAAGAGGAGAGATGGTCGCAGTACTATTTGAAGCAAGGAAAATAATGATTTCCAGGTGATATGAAGAAATATCTAGGTGGTATGACACTGTATGGAACACATTGAAATTGAAACTTAACTAGCAGATGCTGCTGTTTGAAAAGGTCATAATAATTAGCTCTGATCAACTGGCTATGTAGAGGATTGGTGTACTGGAACAGCTTCTCCCTTTAGTGCATGAGGTTGGCAGTTCTAGGTAACAGTCTGCAATTTATTGTCTTTTATTACAATTTGATATATAATATCTTCAATAATTCTGATGGTATTTTTTTACATGTTTAATGTCTTTGAAGTCATTTAAACAGTACATTTTACGTCAGCTCTCCCGAGATTGGTGACATGCTATGGCATGCTGGTGTTCCAAGTGCTTTAAGCCATTCAATTGCTGAAAGTTATTTAACGTAAGACAAGAGGCTAAGAGGAGAGATGCTTGCAGTACTATTTGAAGTAAGGAAAATTCTGATTTCAAGGTGATATGAAGAAATATCTAGGTGGCATGACGCTGTATGGAACACATTTACATTGATATGTAAATAGCAGATGCTGCTGTTTGAAAAGGTCATAATAATTGCTCCATTGCATTGCCAATGAAGAGCGTTGGTGCTCTGGAACAGTTTTTGCCTTCAGTGCGTGAGGTTGGCAGTTCTATGGAACAGTCTGGAATTTATTGTCTTTTATTAAAATTTGATATATAATATCTCCAATAATTCTGATGGAATTTTTTTACCTGTTTAATGTCTTTGAAGTCATTTAAAAAGTACATTTTACGTCAGCTAGTCCCGAGATTGGTGACATGCTATGGCATGCTGGTGTTCCAAGTGCTTTAAGCCATTCAATTGCTGAAAGTTATTTAACATGACAAGAGGCTAAGAGGAGAGATGCTTGCAGTACTATTTGAAGTAAGGAAAAGACTTATTTCAAGGTGATATGAAGAAATATCTAGGTGGCTTGACACTGTATGGAACACATTGACATTGAAACATAACTAGCAGATGCTGCTGTTTGAAAAGGTCATACATTTTGGCTCTGTTGCATTGCCCATGAAGAGCATTGGTGCTCTGGAACAGTTTTTGCCTTCAGTGCGTGAGGTTGGCAGTTCTAGGGAACAGTCTGGAATTTATTGTCTTTTATTACAATTTGATATATATCTCCAATAATTCTGATGGTATTTTTTTACCTGTTTAATGTCTTTGAAGTCATTTAAAAAGTACATTTTACGTCAGCTAGTCCCGAGATTGGTGACATGCTATGGCATGCTGGTGTTCCAAGTGCTTTAATACATTCAATTGCTGAAAGTTATTTAACATAAAACAAGAGGCTAAGAGGAGAGATGGTTGCAGTACTATTTGAAGCAAGGAAAAGAATGATTTCCAGGTGATATGAAGAAATATCTAGGTGGCATGAAACTGTATGGAACACATTGACATTGAAACTTAACTAGCAGATGCTGCTGTTTGAAAAGGTCATAATACTTGGCTCTGTTGCACTGGCTAGGTAGAGGATTGGTGTACTGGAGCAGCTTTTCCCTTTAGTGCATGAGGTTGGCAGTTCTAGGTATCAGACTGGAATTTATTGTCTTTTATTACAATTTGATATATAATATCTCCGATAATTCTGATGGTATTTCTTTACATGTTTAATGTCTTTGAAGTCATTTAAATAGTACATTTTACGTCAGCTACTCCCGAGATTGGTGACATGCTGTGGCATGCTGGTGTTCCAAGTGCTTTAAGCCATTCAATTGCTGAAAGTTATTTAACGTAAGACAAGAGGCTAAGAGGAGAGATGCTTGCAGTACTATTTGAAGCAAGGAAAATACTGATTTCAAGGTGATATGAAGAAATATCTAGGTGGCATGACGCTGTATGGAACACATTTACATTGATACGTAAATAGAAGATGCTGCTGTTCGAAAAGGTCATAAGAATTGGCTCCATTGCATTTCCAATGAAGAGCATTTGTGCATTGATACAGATTCTGAGTTCAGTTTAGGCGTTCTAGGGGACACAATGGAATCAGTTTTCTCTTTTTTTAAATTTGACAGTAATATGGCCTAATGGTTCTGAGGGTCTTTTTTTACTTGTTTAATGTCTTTGAAGTCATTTAAACAGTACATTTTACATCAACTTGTCCCTTAATTGGTGATATGCTATGGCATGCTGGTGTTCCATGTACTTTAAAACATTCACTTGCTGAAAGTTATTTAATATAAGACAAGAGGCTAAGAGGAGAAAAACTTGCAGTACTATTTGAAGCAAGGAAAAGGCTGATTTCAAGGTCATTTGAAGAAATATCTAGGTGGCATGACACTGTATGGAAAACATTGACATTGAAACGTAACTAGCAGATGCTGCTGTTTCAAAAGGTAATAATAATTGGCTCAGTTGCACTGGTTATGAAGAGCATTGGTGCTCTGGAACAGTTTCTGCCTTCAGTGCATGAAGTTGGCAGTGCTAGGGAACAGTCTGGAATTTATTGTCTTTTATTACAATTTGATATATAATATCTCCAATAATTCTGATGGTAGTTTTTTACCTGTTTAATGTCTTTGAAGTAATTTAAACAGTACATTTTACGTCAGCTAGTCCTGAGATTGGTGACATGCTATGGCATGCTGGTGTTCCATGTACTTTAAAACATTCACTTGCTGAAAGTTATTTAATATAGGACAAGAGGCTAAGAGGAGAGAAACTTGCAGTACTATTTGAAGCAAGGAAAAGGCTGATTTCAAGGTCATTTGAAGAAATATCTAGGTGGCATGACACTGTATGGAAAACATTGACATTGAAACGTAACTAGCAGATGCTGCTGTTTGAAAAGGTCATAATAATTGGCTCCATTACATTTCAAACGAAGAGCATCGGTGCACTGGAACAGCTTCTGACTTCAGTGCAAGTGTTTTGGAGTTCTGGGGGACAGTATGGAATCACTTTTCTTTTTTTAATTTGATTTTAATATCTCATAATGGTTCTGAGGAAATTGTTTTACTTGTTTAATGTCTTTGAAGTCATTTATACAGTACACTTTACGTCAGCTAGTCCTGAGATTGGTGACATGCTGTGGCATGCTGGTGTTCCATGTACATTAAAACATTCACTTGCTGAAAGTTATTTAATATAAGACAAGAGGCTAAGAGGAGACAAACTTGCAATACTATTTGAAGCAAGGAAAAGACTGATTTCAAGGCCATATGAAGAAATATGTAGGTGGCATGACACTTTATGGAAAACATTGACATTGAAACGTAACTAGCAGATGCTGCTGTTTAAAAAGGTCATAAGAATTGGCTCCATTGCATTTCAAATGAAGAGCATTGGTGCACTGGAACAGCTTCTTACTTCAGTGCGAGAGTTTTGGCGTTCTGGGGGACAGTGTGGAATCACTCTTCTTTTTTGCAATTTTATTTCAATATCGCATAATGGATCTGAGGTTATTTTTTTACTTCTTTAATGTCTTTGAAGTCTTTAAACAATACATTTTACATCGGCTAGTCCAGAAATTGATGACATGCTAAGGCATGCTGGTGTTCCTTGTACTTTAAACCCTTCAATTGCTGAAAGTTATTTAATATAAGACAAGAGACTAAGAGGAGAGATGCTTGCAGTACTATTTGAAGCAAGGAAAAGACTGATTTCAAGGTGATATGAAGACATTTCTAGGTGGCATGACACTGTATGGAACACATTGACATTGAAGCGTAACTAGCAGATGCTGCTGTTTGAAAAGGTCATAATAATTGGCTCTGTTGCACTGGCTATGGAAAGCATTGGTGCACTGGAACTGCTTCTGCCTTCAGTGCATGAAGTTTGGAGTTCTAGGGAACAGTCTGGAATGTATTGTCTTTTATTACAATTTGATATATAATATCTCCAATAATTCTGATGGTATTTTTTTACCTGTTTAATGTCTTTGAAGTCATTTAAACAGTACATTTTACGTCAGCTAGTCCTGAAATTGGTGACATGCTATGGCACGCTGGTGTTCCAAGTGCTTTAAGCCATTCAATTGCTGAAAGATTTTTAACATAAGACAAGAGGCTAAGAGGAGAGATGGTCGCAGTACTATTTGAAGCAAGGAAAATAATGATTTCCAGGTGATATGAAGAAATATCTAGGTGGTATGACACTGTATGGAACACATTGAAATTGAAACTTAACTAGCAGATGCTGCTGTTTGAAAAGGTCATAATAATTAGCTCTGTTGCACTGGCTATGTAGAGGATTGGTGTACTGGAACAGCTTCTCCCTTTAGTGCATGAGGTTGGCAGTTCTAGGTAACAGTCTGGAATTTATTGTCTTTTATTACAATTTGATATATAATATCTCCAATAATTTGGATGGTATTTTTTTACATGTTTAATGTCTTTGAAGTCATTTAAACAGTACATTTTACGTCAGCTACTCCCGAGATTGGTGACATGCTATGGCATGCTGGTGTTCCAAGTGCTTTAAACCATTCAATTGCTGAAAGTTATTTAACGTAAGACAAGAGGCTAAGAGGAGAGATGCTTGCAGTACTATTTGAAGTAAGTAAAATTCTGATTTCAAGGTGATATGAAGAAATATCTAGGTGGCATGACGCTGTATGGAACACATTTACATTGATATGTAAATAGCAGATGCTGCTGTTTGAAAAGGTCATAATAATTGGCTCCATTGCATTTCCAATGAAGAGCATTGGTGCACTGGAACAGCTTATGAGTTTCGGAGTTCTAGAGGACACAATGGAATCAGTTTTCTCTTTTTTTAAATTTGACTGTAATATGGCCTAATGGTTCTGAGGGTCTTTTTTTACTTGTTTAATGTCTTTGAAGTCATTTAAACAGTACATTTTACATCAACTTGTCCCTTAATTGGTGACATGCTATGGCATGCTGGTGTTCCATGTGCTTTAAACCATTCAATTGCTGAAAGTTATTTAATGTAGGACAAGAGGCAAGGAGGAGAGAGGCTTGCACTACTATTTGAAGCAAGGAAAAGACTGATTTCAAGGTGATATGAAGAAATAGCTAGGTGGCATGACACTGTATGGAACACATTGACATTGAAACATAACTAGCAGATGCTGCTGTTTGAAAAGGTCATACATTTTGGCTCTGTTGCATTGCCCATGAAGAGCATTGGTGCTCTGGAACAGTTTTTGCCTTCAGTGCGTGAGGTTGGCAGTTCTAGGGAACAGTCTGGAATTTATTGTCTTTTATTACAATTTGATATATATCTCCAATAATTCTGATGGTATTTTTTTACCTGTTTAATGTCTTTGAAGTCATTTAAAAAGTACATTTTACGTCAGCTAGTCCCGAGATTGGTGACATGCTATGGCATGCTGGTGTTCCAAGTGCTTTAATCCATTCAATTGCTGAAAGTTATTTAACATAAAACAAGAGGCTAAGAGGAGAGATGGTTGCAGTACTATTTGAAGCAAGGAAAATACTGATTTCATGGTGATATGAAGAGATATCTAGGTGGCATGACACTGTATGGATCACATTGACATTGAAACGTAACTAGCAGATGCTGCTGTTTGAAAAGGTCATAATAATTGGCTCCGTTGCACTGGCTATGAAGAGGATTGGTGTACTGGAACAGCTTATCCCTTCAGTGCATGAGGTTGGCAGTTCTAGGTAACAGTCTGGAATTTGTTGTCTTTTATTACAATTTGATATATAATATCTACAATAATTCTGATGGTATTTTTTTACATGTTTAATGTCTTTGAAGTCATTTAAACAGTACTTTTTACGTCAGCTAGTCCCGAGATTGGTGACATGCTGTGGCATGCTGGTGTTCCAAGTGCTTTAAGCCATTCAATTGCTGAAACATTTTTAACATAAGACAAGAGGCTAAGAGGAGAGATGCTTGCAGTACTATTTGAAGCAAGGAAAATACTGATTTCAAGGTGATATGAAGAAATATCTAGGTGGCATGACACTGTATGGAACACATTGACATTGACACGTAACTAGAAGATGCTGCTGTTTGAAAGGGTCATAAGAATTGTCTCCATTGTTTTTTGCATGAAGAGCATTGGTGCACAGGAACAGCTTCTGACTTCAGTGTATGAGTTTGGAAGTTCTGGGGTACAGTCTAGAATCAGTTTTCATTTTTTAAAATTTGATTTTAATATCTCATAATGGTTCTGAGGGTATTTTTTTTACTTGTTTAATGTCTTTGAAGTCATTTATACAGTACATTTTACGTCAGCTAGTCCTGAGATTGGTGACATGCTGTGGCATGCTGGTGTTCCATGTACTTTAAAACATTCACTTGCTGAAAGTTATTTAATATAAGACAAGAGGCTAAGAGGAGACAAACTTGCAGTACTATTTGAAGCAAGGAAAAGACTGATTTAAAGGTCATATGAAGAAATATCTAGGTGGCATGACACTGTATGGAAAACATTGACATTGAAACGTAACTAGCAGATGCTGCTGTTTAAAAAGGTCATAAGAATTGTCTCCATTGCATTTCAAATGAAGAGCATTGGTGCACTGGAACAGCTTCTGACTTCAATGCAAGAGTTTTGGCGTTCTGGGGGCCAGTAAGGAATCACTCTTCTTTTTTGCAATTTTATTTCAATATCGCATAATGGTTCTGAGGTTATTTTTGAACTTCTTTAATGTCTTTGAAGTCTTTAAAAAATACATTTTACATCGGCTAGTCTGGAAATTGATTACATGCTAAAGCATGCTGGTGTTCCATGTGCTTTAAACCCTTCAATTGCTGAAAGTTATTTAATATAAGACAAGAGGCTAAGAGGAGAGATGCTTGCAGTACTATTTGAAGCAAGGAAAAGGCTTTTTTCAAGGTCATATGAAGAAATATCTAGATGGCATGACTGTGTATGGAAAACATTAACATTGAAACGTAACTAGCAGATGCTGCTGTTTGAAAAGTTCATAAGAATTGGCTCCATTACATTTCAAACAAAGAGCATCGGTGCACTGGAACAGCTTCTGACTTCAGTGCAAGTGTTTTGGAGTTCTGGGGGACAGTATGGAATCACTTTTCTTTTTTTATTTGATTTTAATATTGCATAATGGTTCTGAAGGTATTTTTTAACTTGTTTAATGACTTTGACGTCTTTAAACAGTACATTTTACATAAGTTAGTCTGGAAATTGGTGACATCCCATGCTGGTGTTCGGTGTGCTTTAAACCCTTCAATCGCAGAAAGTTATTTAATATAAGACAAGAGGCTAAGAGGAGAGATGCATGCAGTACTATTTGAAGCAAGGAAAAGACTGATTTCAAGGTGACATGAAGAAATATCTTGGTGGCATGACACTGTATGGAACACATTGACATTGAAACGTAACTAGCAGATGCTGCTGTTTGTAAAGGTCATAATTGGCTTGGTTGCACTGGACATGAAGAGCATTGGTTCAATGGAACAGCCTCTGCTTTCAGTGCATGAGGTTGGCATTTCTCGAGAACAGTCTGGAATTTATTGTATTTTATTACAATTTGATATATAATATCTCCAATAATTCTGATGGTATTTTTTAACCTCTTTAGTGTCTTTGAAGTCATTTAAACAGCACATTTTACTTCAGCTGGTCCTCAGATTAGTGACATGCGGTGGCATGCTGGTGTTCCATGTGCTTTAAACCATTCAATTGCTGAATGTTAGTTAATATAAGAGAAGAGGCTAAGAGGAGAGATGCTTGCAGTACTATTTGAAGCCAGGAAAAGACTGATTTCAAGGTGATATGAAGAAATATCTAGGTGGCATGACACTGTATGGAACACATTGACATTGAAATGTAACTAGCCGATGCTGCTGTTTGAAAAGGTCATAAGTATTGGCTCCATTGAATTGACAATGAGCACCATTGATGCAGTCGAACAGCTTCTGCCTTTAGTGCATGAGGTTGGCAGTTCTAGTGAACAGTCTGGAGTGTAAAGTCATTTTTTAAAATTTGATTTATAATATCTCCAATGATTTTGATGGTATTTTTTATCCTGTTTAATGTCTTGGAAGTCAGTTAAACAATTCATTTTTCGTCAGCAAGTCCCGAGATTGGTGACATACTGTGGCATGCTGGTGTTCCAAGTGCTTTAGCCATTCAATTGCTGAAAGTTATTTAATATAAGACAAGAGGCTATGCTTACAGTACTATTTGAAGCAAGGAAAAGACTGATTTCAAGGTGATATGAAGAAATATCTAGGTGGCATGACACTGTATGGAACGGATTGACATTGAAACGTAACTAGCAGATGCAGCTGTTTGAAAAGGTCATATGAATTGGCTCCATTTCATTGGCCATGAACAGCATTGGTGCACTCCAACAGCTTCTACCTTCGGAGCATGAGATTGGTTATTAGTGAAGCGTCTGGAATGCAAAGTCTTTTTTTAAAATTTGATCTATAATATTTCCAATGATTTTGATGGTATTTTTTATCCTGTTTAATGTCTTGGAAGTCAGTTAAACAATTCATTTTTCTGCAGCTAGTCCCGAGATTGGTGATATACTGTGGCATGCTGGTGTTCCAAGTGCTTTAAGCCATAAAATTGCTGAAAGTTATTTAACATAAGACAAGAGGCTAAGAGGAGAGATGCTTGCAGTACTATCTGAAGCAAGGAAAACACTGATTTCAAGGTGATGTGAAGAAATATCTAGGTGGCATGGCACTGTATGGAACACATTGAAAATAACTAGCAGATGCTGCTGTTTGAAAAGGTCATAAGAATTGGCTCCATTGCATCTTCATGGAAGAGCATTGGTGCACTGGAACAGCTTCTGACTTCAGTGCATGAGGTTCGGAGTTCTGGGATACAGTCTGGAATCAGTTTTTTTTTAAATTTGATTTTAATATCTCATAATGGTTGTGAGCATATTTTTGTTTACCTGTTTAATGTCTTTGAAGTCATTTAAACAGTACATTTTATGTCAGCTAGACCTGAGATTGGTGACATGCTGTGGCATGCTGGTGTTCCATGTGCTTTAAAGCATTCAATTGGTGAAAGTTATTTAAAATAAGACAAGAGGCTAGAAGGAGAGAAACTTGCTGTACTATTTGAAACAAAGAAAAGACTGATTTCAAGGTAATATGAAGAAATATCTAGGTGGCATGACACTGTATGGAACACATTGACATTGAAACGTAACTAGCAGATGCTGCTGTTTGAAAAGGTCATAAGAATTGACGCCATTGCATTTCTCATGAAGATTATTGGTGCACTGGAACACCTTCTGACTTCCATACATGAGTTTGGGAGTTTTGGGGGACAGTATGGAATCAGTTTTCTTTTTTTAAAATTTGATTTTAATATCACATAATGGTTCTGAGGGTATTTTTAAACTTGTTTTTATGTCTTTGCTGTACTATTTGAAGCAAGGAAAAGACTGATTTCAAGGTGATATGAAGAAAAATCTAGGTGGCTTGACACAGTATGGAACACATTGATATTGAAACATAACTAGCAGATGCTGCTGTTTGAAAAGGTCATAGGAATTGGCTCCAGTAGGTTTCCCATGCAGAGCATTTGTGCACTGGAACAGCTTCTGACTTCAGTACATGAGTTTGGGAGTTCTGGGGGACAGTATGGAATCAGTTTTCTTTTTTAAAAAATTTGATTTTAATATCTCATAATGGTTCTGAGGTTTTCTTTACTTGTTTAATGTCTTTGAAGTCATTTAAACAGTACATTTTATATCAGCTAGTCCTGTGATTGGTTACATGCTATGGCATGCCGGTGTTCCATGTGATTTAAAACATTCAATTGCTGAAAGTTATTTAATATAAGACAAGAGGCTAAGAGGAGAGATGCTTGCAGTTCTATTTGAAGCAAGGAAAATACTGATTTCAATGTTATATGAAGAAATAAATAGGTGGCATGACACTGTTTGGAACACATTGACATTGAAACGTAATTAGCAGATGCTGCTGTTTGAAAAGGTCATAAGAATTGGCTACATTGCATTTACCCTGAAAAGCATTGCAACACTGGAACAGCTTCTGACTTCAGTGCATGAGTTTGGGAGTTCTGGGGGACAGTATGTTATCATTTAAAAAAAAAAAAAAATGATTTACAATATCTCCAATGGTATTGTTTATCCTGTTTAATGTCTTGGAAGTCAGTTAAACAATTCATTTTTCGTCAGCTAGTCCCGAGATTGGTGACATACTGTGGCATGCTAGTGTTGCAAGTGCTTTAAGCCATTCAATTGCTGAAAGTTATTTAATATAAGACAAGAGGCTAAGAGGAGACTAACTTGCAGTACTATTTGAAGCAAGGAAAAGACTGATTTCAACGTGATACTAAGAAATATCTAGGTGGCATGACACTGTATGGAACACATTGACATTGAAACGTAACTAACAGATGCTGCAGTTTGAAAAGGTCATAAGAATTGGCTCCCTTTATTTTCATGTGAAAAGCATTGGTGAACAGGAGCAGCTTCTGACTACAGTGCATGAGTTTGGGAGTTCTGGGTGACTGTATGGAATCAGTTTTCTTTTTTTTAAATTTGATTTTAATATCGCATAATGGTTCTGAGGGTATTTTTTAACTTGTTTTTATGTCTTTGAAGTCATTTAAACAGTACATTTTACGCCAGCTAGTCCCGAGAGATTGGTGACATGCTGCGGCATGCTGGTGTTCCAAGTACATTAAGCCATTCAATTGCTGGAAGTTATTTTACATAAGACAAGAGGCTAAGAGGAGAGATGCTCGCTGTACTATTTGAAGCAAGGAAAAGACTGATTTCAAGGTGATATGGAGAAATGTCTAGATGGCATGACACTGTATGGAAAACATTGACATTGAAAGTAACTAGCAGATGCCGCTGTTTGAAAAGGTCATAAGAATTGGCTCCATTGCATTTCCCATAAAGTGCATTGGTGCACTGGAGCAGCATCTTTAGTGCATGAGTTTGGGAGTTCTGGGGGACAGTATGGAATCAGTTTTCTCTTTTTAAAATTTGATTTTAAAATCGCATAATGGTTCTGAGGGTATTTTTTAACTTGTTTATGTCTTTGAAGTCATTTAAACAGTACATTTTACAACAGCTAGTCCCGAAATTGGTGACATGCTATGGCATGCTGGTTTTCCATGTGCTTTAAACCATTCAATTGCTGAAAGTTATTTAATATAAGACAAGAGTCAAAGAGGAGAGATGCTTGCAGTACTATTTGAAGCAAGGAAAAGACTGATTTCAAGGTGATATGAAGAAATATCTAGGTGGCATGACACTGTATGGAACACATTGACATTGAAACGTAACTAGCAGATGCTGCTGTTTGAAAAAGTCATAAGAATTGACCCTATGGCAATTACTGTCAGGATCATTTGTGCAGTAGAAAAGATTCCAACTACAATGCATGAGATCAGGATTCCTAGGGAGCTCCCTGGAATTTGGGTTATTTTTTAAAAAAAAATTGATTTATAACCTCTCACAATGGTTCTGGGTGTATTTTTTACTTGTTTAATGTCTTTGATGTCATTTAAACAGTACATTTTACATGAGCTGGTCCCGAGATTGGTGACATGATGTGTGATGCTGGTGTTCCAAATGTTTAAACCATTCAATTGCTGGAGGTTATTCAATATAAGACAAGAGTGTAAGAGGACAGATTCCTGCAGCAATATTTGAAGCAAGGAAAAGACTGATTTAAAGGTGATATTAACCAATATCTAGGTGGCATGACCCTGTATAGAACAGGGACTAGCAGACGCTGCTGTCTGAAAAGATCATGAGAATTGGCTCTATGGCAATTGCCGTAAAGACCATCCGTGCAATGGAAAAGTTTCCAACTACAATGCATGAGGTCAGGAGTTCTAGGAATCTCTCTGGAATTGGTTTATTTTAATACATTTCATTTATAACATCTCACAATGGTTCTGGGGGTATTTATACACTTTTTTAATGTTTTGAAGTCATTTAAAAGGTACATTTTACATCAGCTAGTACCGAGATTGGTGACATGCTATGGCATGCTGGTATTCCAAGTGCCTTAAACCATTAATTTGTTGAAAGTTATTTAATATGAGACAAAAGGCTAAGAGGAAAGATGCCTGCAGTACTATATGAAGCAAGGAAAAGACTGATTTCAAGGTGATATGAAGAAATATCTAGGTGGCATGACACTGTATGGAACACATTGACATTGAAAAGGGACTAGCAGATGCTGCTGTCTGAAAAGGTCATAAGAATTGGTTCTATGGACGTTATTGTATAGAGTGTTAGCGCAATGGAAGAGCTTCTGACTACAGTGCATGAGATTGGGAGGTTTCAGTTTTCTTTTTTTAAATTTGATTTTAATATCTCACAATTGTTCTGAGTCTCTTTTTATCACTTATTTAATGTCTTTGAAGCCATTTAAACAGTACATTTTACATCAGCTAGTTCCGAGAATGGTGACATGCTGTGGCATGCTGTGATACAAGTGATTTACCATTGAATTGCTTAAAGTTATTTAATATAAGACAAGAGGCTAAGAGGAGAGATGCCTGCAGTGCTTTTTGAAGCAAGGAAAAGACTGATTTTAAGGTGATATGAAGACATTATTAGGTGGCATGACACCGTATGGCACACATTGACATTGAAAAGGGACTATCTGAGGCTTCTGTCTGAAAAGGTCATAAGAATTGGCTTGTTCGCTTTTACCAAAAAGATCATTAGTGCAATGGAAGAGCTTCTGACTACAGTGCATGAGTTTGAGAGCTCTCGGGAGCTTTCTAGAATTTGATTTATACCATCTCACTATTGTTTTGGGGGTATTTTTTCACTTGTTTAATGTCTTTGAAGTGATTTAAGAAAAATGTGTAGTTCCTATTGGTGATAGAAACTCCCGTCCCCTGCACACCATTCAAGAGAGGAAAGAAAATTTTCCAAACAAATCTCAATATTTTCAGTAATTTCAAATATTCGAAATATCACTCTTTCAAGAAGTCATTTAGCCACAATAAACGTAAACAAACATTGAAAGTAAAGTTCAATCAACACATTTTCACCTTGAAGGTATTCGTTTTTTTACTAATGATGTTTATCAAAATTGTACAAAATAATATTATTATTTCTTTTGAGTTCAATTCATTCAAACCATTGTAATTTAACAAATAACCAAACGTAGTCTCTTTCAACAAATTCAACACAATTCAGGAGAATTGATATGAATTTCTAACAGATTCAAGAGAATCAAGACTGTTCAAAAAAATCAGTTTCTAAAATAAATTTCTACACAAATTTCTAAAAAAAAGGGGGGTTAGTAATGAGCTCAACGGGTTTCGAGAGATTTGTCTCTCTTCTTCAGGAGCAATGACTTACTGCTAACTAGTACAGTAGTCACTAATTTCAACAATTATTCATAATGATTTCAAAATGATACTTCAATGTGGAATGAGAACAACATATCCTTTTTGATAGTGAGTATATCCTCAGGATTTTTCAGTGGCAACTATTCCGTTGTGAGATGATGGAAACGTCGTCTTTTCGTACTTCCCAATTCATTTATAGTTATCTGTGAATCATATAATTTATGTTTTATTGATTTGATGAGGCAATGAAAAGTTGTCTTTAGCTCTAAATAATGCAGAGTTGTATCTGTATGTTCCTCTACTCTCCGTTTATTGGTGAAAAAGCCTGCTTGACACAGAGTCTCATTCAGGGTATATGGAAGTATGTCGTGGTCAATTCAAGTTTCCTCCCTGTATATTAACAATTGTTCGAGTTAGCGCACTATATGGCAATTTTCATGTATGAGTGATTTTCATTTTAAAGTTAACATCACGTTTTTACCTGGAACGGTGACTGTTTGCAGCCGCGTACGTTTCTTTCCTCTGTGCTGTTTCCTATCGTGTCGCCGTGAATGTATCTACCTATACAAAATGCTATCTGTTAGCGTTATATTGAGCGTGTTACATAATCAAGTCAACGCTGTGCTCAGTATGTTCATTATTCGAGTTGTTACCCCAGTAAGAAAGGTTTCTGCTGTACCTGAGTTAAGTGCTCTGCCGTTCCTGAGCCTGTTTCTCCTCCTTCCTGCTCACTCCAAGTCAACCCATTATCTAGCAACTAGACCCTATATTATCATGTGATCTAGTCACCTGACTCTTAGGAATTATGGGAATCGTAGTTTGAATTACGCTTTCTGCCTAATATCCGATCCGTCCTTCTATTCACAATGTAGTAGAGTGTGATCTCTTCCTATAACGACTGTGCATTTTGGAAATCGTGGTTATAACTGCATTTACTGCATATGTACAATTTACATGGAAAAATGATCGTATCTTAATAAAACAGTTCAATTTGAGGCCACTGCTCATGATGCTCATAGTAATTTGCTTGGGTTTAAGTCTATCTCCCCTATTTTTAACTAGGGACCGGTATCTGCATGTTTTATTTGTGAGGTTGCATTTGAGTTATCCACAATTTGATAAATTTAGATCATCTTTCCATCAAATCACAATGTAACTTACATTAGTGTTGCTCTTACATTCAATTAAGTTCTTCAACATTGCTTTCTCTGGGATGTAGCTTATACCACAGCCTCCATTTTTATGGTTATGAATGTTCCTGTAAATCGCCTGCTTTATCCCTTTGTGGTGATGCTAAGTCACAATACCACTTGTACCTCTCTTCATAGGAATGAACTCAGACTATATTCTTCATTTATTCCTCTGGGTTCCAGAGCATCTAACTTGTGGACCCAGAACATTTCTCTGCGTGTTAGTATTTGTTCCAGATTCCCTCCTCTAGCTGGTCTTGTGATTACCTCCAAGATTACAAATTTCAATTGTGAAATTGTATGGTGTTGCTCTTTAAAGTGTCTTGCAACAGGTGATTTTATATTTCCAGTCCTGATGTTCGATTTATGTTCTGAGATGCGATCTTTTGCACGTCTAATGGTTTGCCCAACTTAATATTTGCCACAAGGACAGATTAGTCCATATATTACGCATTTGTTCTCACATGTTGCATAATGTTGTAGGGTGATTTTTTGTCCTGTGTATGGATGCCTGATTGTCGGACCTTTTTGCACGTTGTTGCATTGACTGCAATTTAGACAAGGGAAAGTTCCCTTTTTTTGTTTTCCGAGAAATCATTGCTGCACCGTGTTGACTCTTTCGGCTTTTAATAGAGAGTCTCTTAAATTCTTTCCTCTGGTATACGCCATTAGTGGTGGTTTTGGGAAAAGTCCACAGAGTTGTGGATCTAACCTTGTGATTTTCCTGTTCTTCTGTAATGTCCTTTTGATATGTGCACTCTTCGTAGAGTATTTTGTTAAATAAATCAGTGTAGGATTGTCTCTTCTTTCGGTTGTTGTATTAAAAGTTCAGTAATTTTCTTCAGTCGACATTTCTCTTTAGCTTGGGATAAGATGGTTTCTGGAAATCCCCTCTCTTCAAATCTTAGGATTTGTTCCTTCTCCATGTCCTCATATGTATCTTCTTTAGAAATTATTTGTTTGATTCTTTGAAATTGGCTCAGTGGTAAATTCTTTTTCAGGTGGTGTGGGTGGTGACTTGTAAAGAACAAGCTGTTGTTCACATCTGTGGGTTTTCTAAACACAGTCGTATGTAATTTTCCTTGTTCTGGATAAATCTTCACATCCAAGAAGTGAACCGATGGATTGCCTATTTCCAAGGTGAACTTTATGCAGTTGTTACATGCATTTAAGTATTCAAGAAATGATTCTAGTTCCTGCTTAGTTCCTTTCCAAATTGCAAAGATATCATCTATGTACCGTCTCCACATGGCCAAGTGTTTTGACCATGTAGAGTGCTCAAGTATGTATTGAGTTTCGAAGTGAAACATGAAAATGTTTGCATATGCTGGGGCCATTGCTGACCCCATTGATGTGCCAGATATCTGTAAGTAATATTTGCCTTGAAATCTGAAATAATTATTGAAGAGTATTATTTTTGCTAATTATATGGCAAATACTCTATTGGCCAGAAAGAATTCTTGTTGCAATAATATCCATTCCAGAGCTTCCAAACCTTCTTCATGTGGAATCGATGTGTATAGTGATTGGACATCTAATGTAAATATCGTCAATTTGGTCAATGTTGTTTAGGACATTAAAAAAAATGTGTAGTGTCTCTCAAATATGTGCAGGTAGCTTGCACAATTGGCTGGAGTAGTTTATCCAAGTATCTTGATAAAGGATCAAAAACACTCTCTGTGGCCGCCACGATTGGCCTAAATGGGGGATTCACAAGATTTTTATGGACTTTAGGAAGTCCATAAAATACTGGCAAAATGGGATTTTTGTTGGTCAGAAAATCTTTTGTCTTGTCCGTTATCCACTCTTCTGTTGCAGCCTTATTGACTATTTCCTCTACCATTCGTTGAATTTCTAAAGTAGGATTATGGTCCAGGATCATGTATGTATTGGTATCTTCAAGCAGAGATAAACATCCTTGTTTATATAGATTTACATCCATTATTACAATTGCCCCGCCTTTGTCTGCCGGCTTAATTTCAATTGTCCTGTCATCTGCTAGTTCCTTCAAAATTCTCACTTGATGTTTCTGGAGATTTTGACTTTTCATGTCCATATATTTGATTGATTTTAGGTCCTTTTTCATCTTCATTTCGAAGAGGTCCAGTGTGGAATTTCTGACATTTGGACTAAACGTGCTTTTGGCTTTCATTTCCAAACTGTCAAAGGTGACTGATCTTTCTTGCATCAGTAGTATTGAATCAAAAAATAACTTTAATTTCATCTTCCTAATGACCTTAAAAAGATTTACTTCTTCGTTGAAAAGATTAGTTTGATTCGTTGGTACAAAAGATAACCCTAAACCAAGGAGATCCAATTGTTGTTTCGTGAATATTTTACTTGAGATGTTTATGATCAACTTTGGGTTTTCTTTTTGCTCCTTCCTTTTCTTCCTTCCTCTTCGTGCTCGGCGTCTTCTAAAAAAGGGTCTGGTAGAGTGTCCTGATTTTCTGGTATTGGAGTTATAGATGCTGTTGTGATTCCCGATGTCGAGGGTACCACTGTTGCTGGTTGGCTGGGCATACTCTCCCTTCCTTCACTGGATGCATCACTCGATGGGTCTGTGCTTTTGCTTCCTCTCCTAGGTGTTTTTTGAAAAGGTGCTCGTTTCTCTTTGTTTTGAAACTGTTGATTCTGTTGGTGATAATACTCTTGCCACGTATACACTATGGGCCTCATTACACGGATGGCAGTAAGGATTTACCGGTACCGGTAAAATACCGGTACCGGTAAATCCTTACCGCCTTACTACGAGGTCCCTTTGCGGGTTGGGGGATTTAACGCCTGCTTTTTGCAGGTGTTAAAAACCAACCCGCAAAGGGATCCAGGGAGCTAATTACGGTACCGCAATTTGTGGTACCGCAATTAGCGCCTTCCCCATTCCCATTATGCCCTATGGGGCAAAAATGGGAATGGGGAAGGGCAATGGTGGAAGGGGGAATTACCGCCCCGCCAACCTTGGAATGGGGCGGTAATTCCCCTTTCCGCCAAGGCGGTGCCGGTATTTTACCGGCATGAACCATGGCGCTAATAGCGCCATGGTTCTCCGCCATCCATGTAATGAGGCCCTATGTCTCTTGAATAGTCCAAAGTATCTCTGCGATATTTTCAAATCTTTCTTTGTTCAATGTCTTTCTTGTAGGAATCAAGTTTCTGATTGGTTAAGGCTAAGGTATTTTTAAATTCTTCTACGGATGTTAATACGACTAATTGTTCTTTTAGTTCAGATATTTCTGTGTCCAGTTTGGTTAATGATGCTGCTAATTCTTCAATTTTTAAAAGAATTATACAAGAACACTTATTTAAGATACGCTCCCATCTTGCTACAAAGTCACTGTTGTCTTTGCAGAGAGTAGGTTTAAGATATATTCTTAAACCTCTAGGGATTTTTTGAGATTTGTAGTATTCCTTTAGAGTGGTGGCATGCAATTTTTGAGCAATCTCTCTTCTGATTAGTTTTTCTAAGTTGTTAATTATTCTATCTGGATTTTCTTGGGTTGTTGTTGGTTTGCTTGTGCTTTTAATTAGACCAAGTATTCTAATTGCTTCTTCTTGTGAAAAGACTAACGTTTTTGCATGTTTTGTAGTCAATGCATTGGTTTTGGAAAAGGACATATTATCCAAATGTATTCTAATCGGTTCTTGATCCGTTTTGGGGTGCTAACCTCTTTATGATACCACACCAAGTGAATGGGATTTTTTATAGCAAAAAAGAAGAAAGTAGGCAAACCACACCCTATCTTATGTGTATTTTCTATGTACCGTACTTTAAGTATTTTTTGTTTTTTCTAGTCCACTGACCCTTATACAAATCATTTTTCTGGGTGCCGGGGAGAAAAGAATGACTCTGGTATCAAAAAGTCAAGAAGGACATGAGAAAAATGTGTAGTTCCTATTGGTAATAGAAACTCCTGTCCCCTGCACACCATTCAATAGTGGAAAGAAAATTGTCCAAACAAATCTCAATATTTTCAGTAATTTCAAATATTCGATATATCACTCTTTCAAGAAGTTATTTAGCCACAATCAACGTAAACAAACTTTTGAAAGTAAAGTTCAATCAACACATTTTCACCCTGAAGGTCTTAGTTTTTTTACTAATGATGTTTATCAAAATTGTACAAAATAATATTATTTCTTTTGAGTTCAATTCACTCAAACCATTGTAATTTAACAAATAACCAAAAGTAGTCTCTTTCAACAAATTCAACACAATTCAGGAGAATTGATACAAAAGTCTAAAGGGAATCAAAACTGTTAAAAAAAATCAGTTTCTAAAATACATTTCTACACAAATTTCTAAAAAAAAGGGGGATTAGTAATGAGCTCAACGTGTTTCGAGAGATTTGTCTCTCTTCTTCAGGAGCAATGACTTACTACTAACTAGTACAGTAGTCACTAATTTCAACAATTATTCATAATAATTCATAATAATTTCAAAATGATACTTCAATGTGGAATGAGAACAACATATCCCTTTTGATAGTGAGTATGTCCTCAGGATTTTTCAGTGTCAACTATTCCGTTGTGAGATAATGGAAACGTTGAAGTGATTTAAACAGTACATTTTACATCAGCTAGTCCCGAGATTGGTGACATGCTGTGGCATGCTGGTGTTCCAAGTGTTTTCAACCATTCAATTGCCGAAAGTTATTTAATATAAGACAACAGGCTAAGAGGAGAGATGTCTGCAGTGCTTTTTGAAGCAAGGAAAAGACTGATTTCAAGGTGAAATGAAGAAATATCTAGGTGGCATGACAAAGTATGGAACATATAGACATTGAAAAGGGACTAGCAGATGCTGCTGTCTGAAAAGGTCATAAGAATTAGGTCTATGGGATTTGATATGAAGAGCATTGGTGTAATTAAACAGATTCCGACTACAGTGCATGAGGTTGGGAGTTTCAGGGAGTGGTCTGCAATTCTTTTTTTTTTTTCAATTTTGATTTATAACATCTCACATTGGTTCTGAGGGTATTTTTTTCACTTGTTTAATGTTCTGGAAGTCATTTAAACAGTACATTTTACATCAGGTAGTCCCGAGATTGGTGACATGCTATGGCATGCTGGTGTTCCAAGTGCTTTAAACCATTAAATTGCTGAAAGTTATTTAATATAAGACAAGAGGCTAAAATGAGACATGCCTGCAGAACTGTTTGAAGCAAGGAAAAGACTGATTTTAAGGTGATATGAAGAAATATCTAGGTGGCATGACACTGTATGGAACACATTGACATTGAAAAGGGACTAGCAGACGCTGCTGTCTGAAAGGGACATGCAAATTTGCTCTATGGCATGTGCCATGAAGATCATCGGCACAACGGAACAGCCTCTGACTACAGTGAATGAGGTTTGGAGTTTTAGAGAGTTTTCTGCTATTTGTGTTCTTTTTAAAAAATGTGATTTATAACATCTCACAATGGTTCTTCACTTGTTTAATGTTGTTGAAGTCATTTAAACAATACATTTTGCATGAGCTAGTCTGGAGATTGGTGATATGCTGTGGCATGCTGGGGTCCAAGTGCTTTAAACCATTGAATTGCTTAAAGTTATTTAATATAAGACAAGAGGCTAATATTAAAGATGTTGCCTGCAGTGACTTTTGAACAGGGAAAAGACTGATTTCAAGGTGATGTGAAGAAATATCTAGGTGGCATAACATAGTATGGAACATATTGACTTTGAAAAGGGACTAGCAGATGCTGCTGTCTGAAAAGGTCATAAGAATTGGGTCTATGGGTTTTACTATGAATAGCATTGGCGTAATGAAACAGCTTCGGACTACAGTGCATGAGGTTGGGAGTTTCAGGGAGTGGTCTGCAATTTGTTTTCTTTTTAAAAAAATGTGATTTCTAATATCTCACAATGGTTCTGAAGGTATTTTTTCACTTGTTTAATGTTGTTGAAGTCATTTTAACAGTGCATTTTACATCAGGTAGTCCCGAGATTGGTGACATGCTGTTGCATGCTATTGTTCCAAGTTTTTTAAACCATTCAATTGCTGAAAGTTATTTAATATAAGACAAGAGGCTAAGAGGAGACATGCCTGCAGTACTATTTGAAGCAAGGAAAAGACTGATTTTAAGGTGATATGAAGAAATATCTAGGTGGCATGACACTGTATGGAACACATTGGCATTGAAAAGGGACTAGCAGATGCTGCTGTCTGAAAAGGTCCTAAGAATTGTCTCTATGACGTTTGCCATGAAGAGTATTGGCGCAATGGGACAGCTTCTAACTACAGTGTATGAGTTTGGGAATTCTAGGGAGAAGTCTGGAGTTTGTTCTTTTTCTTATTAATTTGATTTATAACATCTCACAATGGTTCTGAGGGTATATTTTCACTTGTGACTGTATGCATTTTTTGTCAAAGCAATGCTTTACATGCCCAATACAAAGGCAGACGGGTATTGCACTGTTTCAATCTCCCTCTTATTCACTCTCTGAAACACTTGGTTATGGACGCGATATAAATAAAATATCATATCATATTATTATTATATTATCATTATTATTATTATTATTATTATTATTATTATTATTATTATTATTATTATTATTATTATTATTTGTATTATTATTATTATTGTTATTATTATTCATATCTTCTATGAGGGGGCAGGGCACAGCCAGATTTTAGTCTTTATTATTTGCCATCGCTTACAGCTAGGAAGATACAACTCAGAGATATGGAGGCCTAATTACATTTCAAGTTATATATTCTCTTTGCAGCACAATGACTCAGGGTTCTATTTAAATGTAATTAGCCTCCACGTTTTAAAAATATCAAGCTAAAACATCTCACTGCTCTGTATCTAGAGTTTGGAAGGATGTATGGCAAACAGCTGTGACCCTTCAGCTGCATGCATATAGCACAATTTGGGATAACCCCTGTTTAAGGCAATGTTTTAAAGTGGCACATCCATGGATCATCCAAGCACTATCATGCAAGGGCCATGGCTATGGGAGCATTAGATTGTTTGAAAAAAATCCATGAATATTTAATATTCTGACACTGCATTTTGTTCCAATCTGCAATAGATATTATTGCAAAACAACAGTTGGGCAAACCTAGTAAGTGTGTTACACATAAAGGCACAGATCATTCTGCCTAAACGTTTCTTGGAGTATTTTACCTATGATCATGATCCACATAAAATGGGAGAAACTATAACAATACCTATTTTTGAACAGCTAATTTCCCTTATGCCCTCCACCCTCTGCCTAACAAGGGTCAGGTTTACAGATTTTAAAACCCTATCTGGATGTTACTGTGCCCAACAATACATGGTAATTGACAACATATTCTTGATTGTAATTTGTAGTATGAAGCACAGGACAGAGATGATATTTATAATGTCTTTAGGTTTATTATTTATGTAAGTTATAAAGTTACTATACGTACTATAAGTATGTACAATGGGGAATAGGGAAGGAGTCTCTGGAGGGAGCTGCTTCTGTCTCTCCAACCGTCTTCTCAGTGTCCACACTCCATCCCCACATTCTCCTTCCAGAATCACTGTAAATTCCATATCAGTGTAGCATATGATGTACCATGCTACACATCCCCTTTCTTTCTAAACAAATCTTCATTCTCCATAGTACATTAAACGTTCCGGTCTTTGGTATCTTCTGCCGAACCTTGCCACCAGCAGCTGTTTTACTTTCGGTGCATGTATGGAGTTCATTGGTAAGGACAATTCTTGGTTCCCTCTACTGTCACCAACATCACTCTCGTCTGCACTTCCACTATCAACCTTGCCATTCACACCCATAACTCTTCCATTATTCCATACTCTTCCATCAGTTGTTCTTATAGCATGCTTAAACACCTCAATAACTTGAATGGGATCAGACCACTTACTGCCTCTCACTCTTAAAGCTTCCGGAAGCTTCACTCGCACAAAACATCCTACTTTAAGTGTTTCATTACACCTAAATCTTTTCTTGTCATGTCCTGCTTTATTCCTGAATTGTCTCTTCTTAATCATATCTACGGCATTGCTAGTTACAACTTCCATATTTATCACTTCACCCATCCATCCAGGATAAAGCTTGGTGATAGCCTTTCTACCCCTGCTCAGTTCAAAAGGTGATATACCTGTAGAACAGTGCGGCGAAAGTCTGTGTGCCAAAATTACGTTTCTGACTGCTTCTTTCCAGGCCATACCATTGGCCCATGCCCACCTAATGGCATCCTTTAGAATTATGTTGTACCTCTCAACTATCTCATTGGTTTGTGGGTGATAGACCGCACTGGTCACATGCTTAATCAATCTCTTTTCTAAATAATCTTCCATCTCTCTCGAGACAAATTGGGGGCCATTATCAGATAGGATAACTCCTGGATATTTCTATCGTGGTTGCGTTTTGTATTTTGTGATTTTTGTGTCGTATGTCTCTTTTCGAGATTTTTCATTTCTTTTTCATGTTTTCTCTAAGGGAGGAGTATGAGGCATGGTTGTTGGGATATTTGTTAGAGTCCATGGGATCATTTTTGGCATGTTTAGAACTATCTGTTTTGGCCATTGTGTAAGTTTTCTAGATTCGTGGCTACACTATTTTGGCAGGTGAGTTAGCTGACGTATAGGGTCCTTTACTCTGAAGCGCTGGCTCACTCTGCACTGCGAGCTCGTGATCGGCTCCACAGCAGTGCTTACGCTTGTCTTGCAGCTCGAGACACTCGCGCACATTACAAACTGTAAACGTGAGTTCATACAAGCTAACAAATATGAATATTGGAGACTTGACTTGTCGGCCGTTAAATAACTCGCCAATATTCCTTAAATATGCAAAAGGCAGGGTCCTTTCAAGCTCACCTGGTGGTTTCTCTGTTCCATTCACCCAGGTGATCGAAGTTCCGAACTTCCTCGTCGCCAATTGTAGTATGAAGCACAGGACAGGGATGATATTTATAATGTCTTTAGGTTTATTATTTATGTAAGTTATAAAGTTACTATAAGTACTATAAGTATGTATAATGGGGAATAGGGAAGGAGTCTCTGGAGGGAGCTGCTTCTGTCTCTCCAACCGTCTTCTCAGTGTCCACACTCCATCCCCACTTTCTCCTTCCAGAATCACTGTAGATTCCATATCAGTGTAGCAATGATGTACCATGCTACATAATTGTACACATTGTTGAGGCAATGAGGCAGACTTACACATGTACTTGCATCCTAACCTTTTGGCAGGTTATTGGTTATTCACATCCAGGGTAGGGGTGCTCAGCCAATCAGGTGGCTGGAAAGCAGGCTAGAGCACACCGTGTACTGATTGCATTTTCCAGCCACACAAGGCCATTGCCCAGGTGGTGCCATCTTGATACTGAGGACAGAACAGGGAGCCTCTCCCTGTTGCCTCCCTACTTCCCCACCCTCCTCATTACCCCCAAAGACATCCACCCCCCTCCCTCTATCCCCACTTACCTGCATGGACCGGAGTTCTGCGCTCTAGTCCCAGTGCTCCCCCACCCACGGCTGCCATAAAATAGAAAACAGTCTAAGCCTATGGTGGTGGCCATCTTGTTTTTAGTTTTTTATGGGAGACTGGGATCGTGCAAAATGCACGTAAAATCTCCCGTAAAAAAGTTTAAAAAACTATTGACAACCTGTAGCAATCCCCCCAATCACTTCGCTCGGGCCTAGCTAGGCTCGGGGTGGCAGGCCATTGCGGTCCTGTACACCCCACTGAGTGTGGTGATTACCACATTATAGCTCATACAGCAGTGCAATTGTCACCACTGATTAAGAATACACATAATATTATGGTACAAATCCCTGTTCCCCTTGCCCAATATGGACAGCATTTATTTTTATTTACATTTTATTCAGCCAATTACTCATTGCAAGAATGTGGAATGCTAATTATCGCCTGGCATATGAAGCATAGATTAATTGATCATTGAATTGTATTTATATGGAACATACAATAAATAAATCAACTGGTCAAAGTAGCACATTCCAAAAGATGTGGGTACGTTTGACATGAGTAGCATTGTGCAATGTGAGCTGTTGGGGAGAGAACATCTCCCATTTTGCCAAAAGAAATGCAGCAGAGTACCAAGCGAGCAGCAACATGTTCCAAACTGCGTTTATTTCTGGGCAGAAAAAAAACACACAGAGAGCTTTGTGCACAGCGAAGATCCAGGCACCCTCCCCCCCGGGGCTGGCTTGCAAGCCAGCTTTGTAACACACTGCAGGCTGACATCACAGAATTGGACCACCTCCCAGAAACCTATCCCATTCTGAGATTGACTGCTAAGCTGATAGGTAGCCTATAGTGCCTTTATAGGATGCCTGATCATTGGACCTCTGGACTTTGGCATCAGTGGGCTTGTTTAACTGCGCCACCCCCATTACCTAATTCTAAACTTGTTGCATTGTGAATTTGTTCCCATTAGTTTAAGCTCCAACAGGCTTTTCGCCCCGCGGCCCTCAGCGTTCATTGGCCAGAGCTGAGCCATTCTTATTACAATTATGTTTCAAATGATGTGTGGGTCTTTGCGAAAATGTCTTTCGTTCCCAGGGAAAAAACACTGGGCCCTGGATGTTCTGCTCTGACTTACTCGTATTTGTGAAGAATTAAAAATTCTTGTCTGCCAGAGTTCACTGTCGTTCAAGGAAAGGAATCTTATCTGACTGTAAGACCTTGGCTGCTGCTGGGTTTGCGAGGCGCATTGCTGAAGTCAGTACGAATCTCCACTGCGGCTGGTATTCAGTGAGACAAATTTACTTGGCTGTAATTTTCCTAAAACATGGCTTTACACTGTGCCATTAGATCAGGTTAATTCATATAAGCATCTGCAAGCCTTTAAACAGGAATTCTTGTGTTTTGTAGATTCTGGTATTGCTGCATTGAGGCTAATGCAGCATGTAGGTTGCAATGTTGGTGAAGTGGGATTCTTTCAGCATATTTGTCACCCATGGGTGTACTGGATCCTGGTGCAATGATGAGTGCACTCCCTATTCTTCCTGCTGTTCTGTCTGTTGATGTGCCTGGGGTGAGGGGGCAGGAGTTTGATCTCGATTTTCCCTCTTCAGAGCTAAAGCCACCTATATCATTAATGTGTATATCTGTTTCTGTTCATTTAATCATAATGCAACACAAAATTTAAATATTGTGATGTCTCTTTATGAGAAAAAAATCTCTCCAACCCTTCAGGATAGCATTTCAGTTTTCCAAAACAATTCTAAATTTGACCACGCATCCCAAGAGCTCTTTTTGCACTAATTTGCCATGGGTTGTGCTAGAATGCACATAATAAGAAGTCTTTGCTTTTAATAGAAGAACATTCACTGTCTGTACTGAAACCCCATATGTTTCCCTTCCGGTCATTTTCAGCAATTGGGTTTCTATTGTTTCTCTGCACAGGAAAGATTACACTTTCTAGTGATTACCAATCTGCTTGTTTAAAGATTACAATGTGTCCCTTCTTTGGTGGCTAATAAGATATTATCACTACACACAACAGTCCTTTTTGACCACGCAGGTTACTAGGAGGTGTTGCAATGCCTGATTATTTCCCTAAGACCTCTTCTCCTGTTTTGGGTAGTTGTAGTATAAAAACCTCTGCTCGTCAAACATTTATGTTCAATTCTCTTCTTCAATTTCACATTTTGAATTTTTTTTTCGTTAAAATGTATTGCAAATATTTTTAAAATCTTTGTAACCATAAATGATATTTTTGCAAATTCATGATCAGTTTTCTATGACAAAATATCTGTTTTATTGCATGTTTCTTGTCTAAAACCTAGAAGAAATCCAGCATGTTTCGCCACACTCCTCCACCTCTTTCAGACTTTACTAACCCCTACCTTCATTTCCTCTGGCCAATATTTACCTAGTATAGCTATCTCTGTTCCTGGGAGTGTCTGCTATCCAGGCAGCGTTGCTTTCCCTTTGATTCAATGTCATGCCTGATGCAAATCAGGCCATTGATGATTATGGCTTGGGACTTTTACTAAATGTGTTAAGGCTTATCTTGTTGCATTGTCAATAAATATGTTTTAACACTGAACTAGTATTGCTCCAAATAAAGGTATGCTTTTTCAATTTTAAAATGTGAACATGTTATGAACTTTGGGTTGGGAATTAAGATGCTTGTAATTTTACATTGATGTTAGATCTTTTGAGGTAAATTGTTGTGTTCAGTATTTTAGAGTCAGTATTTCACATTGAAAGCCTTTCTGTTTATTGTCCAAATGAAATGTTACATAGTTGAATCCAAATTGAAATGTAGCCTCACACTGGCTATTGTAAATCTTTTCATCATGTAAATGCCTAGAGTATACACTAGGAAAAATATGTATTTTAGAACATGCGGTATGTCTCACTGAATTAAAATGTATACAGTACTTGTCATTGGGCTGTTAACAGTGCGGGTGCTTCAGTGAAAAGTATGCTGATAGGGGCCTGAACTCCCAGCAGGTCAGGGCTGCTGGGAGTTTAATGCTCTACCGGCATTCTCATAATTTGCGCGGTCCGAAAGGGTTCAGGCACGTTGCTACCGGCACCTTTATTTATCAAAATATCAACTGACATGTTGTACTTTTTGCCACAATACGAGACCCTTTGTCTAAGCAAGGATATGGGGACTGTTGGTATCTTGCTGTCAAGAGTGTAAGATATAATATGATTGTAACAAATACCACTATGGGACTCCTCACATAAATCTAAAAAGTGGGATGCACAACTAGCTGATCCTCTACTGGATCCAGTTTAGCAATATTAAATGAAGGTAGATTTCATAAACTGTAAAGATGAGACTGGGAAACACGATCATAGATATGGTTTTAATGACTTCACCATTGATAAGTGTCTGGCTATTATCAGAAGATAATACAACAATTGGCAGTTAGTCTCAGAGTCAATGGGCCTCATTACGAGTCCAGCGGTAACGAGGCGGTAAAATCGCCTGGTTACCGCCGGACTCGTATTACCATTCCGCCTCCGTGATTCCCAGAATTACCGGGGCATTACAACTCCGGTTTTCCGGATATCACGGCGGCGGAATGGTGTTAACCCCCATTCCCATTGAGTCCTTTAGGTCTTATTTGAATGGGGATCATGGAAACACCGGCAGCATCTCGTAATGCTGCCGGTGTTTCCTCGTCCGCCTGCAGGCGGCCGGTGTTAAACCCGCCAGGTCAAACCTGGCGGGAACATCACCCCCCGCCTGCAGGAGTCGGGATCAGGCAGTCCAGAAACAACGGTGGCGGCGGGTTTACCGCCACCGTTATTTCCGGACCGCCTGATTTGTAATGAGGCCCAATAAGTTTGATTTGATTCATTTCGGAGCTTGCACATATTTCATTTCTTTACACCTATTGCCTCTAAAAATACATTATATATAAAAATATTAATAATTAGAAATATTTATGATCATTTCCATTCTAAAAATGTTTGTTTCGGACATCTTCCAAATTTAAAGCCGATCCATCTTCCATTAAAAAACAAACCCAAAACCCATATCAAGCCAGGGTCTATATCAACTAGAAAATACACAAAAGCAGCCTAACAGTGTTTGTAATTTATTGTCCTTAAAACTGGAACTAAAATACTTTCTTAAAGAGTGGGCAAAAAAATATCCTTTGCATGGCAATATCTTGGGATGTGTCATCGCACTGGTAAAACATAGTTTGTGCATACATTTTCGCCCATTTCCCTTTTAGAGTTCACAGCATTAACTGACCAAATCTAGCTACTATTTTCATCCTCGCAAGACCCAAATGTATTAAATCTAAATATGTGCCCCATCCAAGGTCAGTCTTGTGGGGCTGATATGCAATCCCAGCTCTTAGATTTCTCACATTACTACAATCCCCCCACTGTTAAGGACTGCTATAGGGTCCCTTCTAAGAGGCGTTTATCTTCATGGATAAAAATGTTCCATCTCACACACAAAAATGTGAAAAGTCAATTGATTCTGAAGATGCAGCTGTGTGCCTAAGCTGCAGTATTTTGCTGTCTCTTCATGTTTACTCACAACATCGATTATACTCGACTTGAAGGTCTTAAAGGTCTTTATGCGTCATACTGCAAGCAGCATGGATCAAGCGTTTGCTCCTCTGTAAAGTCAAGCCTTTCATACAGGCCCAACATTCAGAACAGTTGTCTAACGCATGGTCAGCTCCCACTTGGACGAGGTAACACCCTACTCGCAGGAGTCCGCGATACCAACTTGGCCTCTCTAAAAACTGTCCAGCATGCTGCAGCATTGCTCATCGCAGGTCTATGGTAATTCAGACATATCACCCTCATCCACAAGAAGTTGCACTGGTTGCAGAGAAAGCATGCATCATGTTCAAGACTACTGAATCTCCACCAAAGCAGTCACAACCAAAACGCCACTCTACTTGACTGAGAAGCTCACCATCTCGAGGACAGCACACCACCAGAAGCTGCAACATTGCAGGCTGGAAACACAGAACTGCACGAGGGAAAAACACAGAAAACAAACCTTTTCCAGCTGGCTCCCTGTCTCTGGAACAGGTTACCAATTCAAATAAGACTGGCCACTCCATCCTGCACTTCATAAAGGATCTGAGGACTCTACACTTTGGAAAACATCTCACCAATAGCTGGTCCTTCTCCCACTCTGGAGTTCCCCCTCCTCACTGGTCGAAGTGTAAGAAAAGAAGTACTGGAACTATGTTCCTTGCTAGCCTGTCCCCAATCCCCACAAACCCCATCACCATACCCCTCCTACGTGCAATACAAACCCCTAGACAAATGCACCAGCTCTTAAGGGAATGTTCAGTGCAGTGCACTGAAATGCAAGTTTCAACTTATAACTACACTTTTATTTTAAAACGAAACCATTCTGGTATATTTTTAAAATAAAAGTATAGGAATTGTAAAACTTAATTTAAAAAAGTAAAGGGGCATCGCTCCCAACCACTCCCGCCCACTTCAACCACTGCCCCTCCTTCCCTCAGTGCCTTGTGAACAGCGCTCGTTACTCCCCAGCTAAGTTCAAGCTTTATACATACATACTGTGCAATCCTGCTTTTTTAAAGAAAAAGTGTGATGTTTCAGAGTACTTTATGTTGCATTTTTACCGTGCATGTATCATGTTCCCTTGGGATTGGTGACATTTTTTTTATTGAAACAAGGCTTTTAATGCAACATTCAATAATGTAAATCCAAAACAGTTTAAGAAAATAAATTGTGAATTTGTCCTGAAAAAAGTACACCAATAGTTCCAGCATGTAATACCAATAGAGCTAAGTGGACAAATCAGACTCACCTGACAAAACATCAATTCATCTTAAAGGTGCTGGGATTAAATCCGTATGCAATAAATAACTGTGTGCGGCTTCACATCAATTCAATGGCATTATTATGTTCATAGCAGGGTGCGATGCTGTGGTGTGTATACTCACATTATCTGCCATGAGAACCCAGAAGGCAGAGTAACCTATTGAGGGTTCTATGTGACTTCTTGGTTACATTCCACTCAAGAACAAGATGGACATTTGTAGAGGGAAAACTATGAAAAGTACAACAGCGTCAAACGTCTCCTGCACATCTGGTTTGAATGGAATACTCCATTCCATGGTCTTCCAAAATTTGAGTGAGTGCTTTTATTTCTTTTTTATTAAATAATGTTTAGGATAACACTTTGTATGGGTGCATTCTGCTTGCCTTCGCAAAGACACATTCATATAATATACTGATAAGCCATGCAACGTCCAGCATCATGGTAGTTCTATGCTTGGATTTTCCAGGAACCCTTAAATCTTCGGCCTTGAAGAGCACGACTTTTTTTTAAAGAAATTGAAATGCAAAGGTGAGCTCTGAGACACTCTCTTCACTCTGGGTACATTAAGTATATTATTTAGATCAACTAGTGCACTGCATTAAGAAAATTACATAGCAATCGCAATCATAGCAATTTAAGTGGATTACAATGCAAATGTCAGTCATGCAATTTAATCACTTGCAATATGAATGCTGCATTGTGCATTGAATTCCCACTTTACATTTTTAGTCAAATATGCTTATTTTCCCCAGTTTGGTTTGAATGAATAATACAGAAGGTAATATGCTATTGTGGGAATGAGGCCCCAATGACAGATTTCGCCATTATGCGGAGCTTTCCAATAGTAGACGTACGGACAGACATCCGACCGCACCCTGAGCATTCCCGGTATCACTCCTGCATTTGGTCCCATATGCTACCCCGTATGACATGTAAATATGATTACATTTTTCATATCAGAAGCTGCCTCCCTCTTTTCAGTTTACTGTTGAAACAGTGAGTGCCATGGGTCTGTTTAAAAAGCACTCATTGCGCACCATACATGCATTTTAATTTTACACACCCTTTTTTGAACTTTTCTAATCCAGAAAAAGCCACATTAAAAAACACATTCTAAATTAGGACAGAGGAAATTGAAGTCATACTTTGCGCAGTGTTTAAACTATGATTTCCAGCTCTGAAGCCTCGGATGTACTCTTAAACACTAGGGTGTTCTCATTTCTCACAAGGACTCTGATAGTATGAAATAAACACATCAAAAAAAGGCTAAACCGAAATTGAAGAGTGTTACTTTCAGGTAATTTTGTAGTGGCAGATTGTATTCTGTGGGTAGCCAATAATGTGTGAGGGGGTATTTAGATCATTAGAGCAAAAATCACAGCTCTTCCTAGTCCTCTTTACCAAGAAAAGGCCGACTTCCATTTTTGGAAGTGAAAGCATGACGTTTTCAAGATACTTCCTGGTTTACATTGAATCTCCACTGCATCATGGCACAGCTACAAACATTCTCAGCATTTTCTGTTCATAGCGACAGAGGTTTCAGGGAGCTACAATCACAATGAAACAATTGGTATTAAAAAAATACCTCCACACTCCGCTGAAGATAAAGTGGGAAAGAGAAAATGAGCAATTTATTTTAATTGAAATTTGCTTTTAAATGTTGTTTATGTCATACAATGGCAAATACTCTACAAAGCTGACACCTTCCATAGCAAATAGTTCTTTCACATTCATTAGCTCTGTTGACACTTTTTTATTACTGAAATAAAGTTCTCAGGTATCCCCTCTAGTGGGAGGTTTCAGGCATTCATTGACCTCTGTAGGAATCGGTTCGGAATTTCATAAACATTTCTTGAACTAAAGCTTGGACTCTGTGGTGAAGGGGGGTATAAAGTGGGGAGGTAATTTCCCCCATTGTTTTGCAGCAGATCGACTAATGAAATGATACATGTGCAATTTTGATTTTTTAAAGGTCCTGCTTGACGCTGTTAACAGAAACTCAAGGGTTCACAGCTGGTCATTCATCCAAACCCTAATATCGCCATGCATCCTGGCAAGTCTGTGTGAGAAATTTCAGATATACAAGAAATGCCAGAATATTGCACATTTTGACAAGATGTGTTGTTCCAAACATCATAAGCGGTTCAAGAAAAGTGTTTTGTGTTTTTAGCAGCAAAATAGTAGAAATGGTTCATGCATGGTGTGATATGGGATCAGTCGTGTTAGGCAGAGGACAAGCCAGGACGTTGCTAGAGAAGGTGAGAAATAATAGTCTTTGGATGGGATGAGAGAGAGGTGGACAATTACAAAGATTGAGACGAATAGGTGAATATTGTAATTATAATAACAATGTATTTATTGTTATGGTTATAACTCAAAAGAGTTTTATCATAACGTTCATAAAATAGTAATTTATACAAAACGAATTACACATAATTAAATCTTTCAACAATTTCATAGATACATACTTACATATACAATCTTCGTCCAAGTATTATGTAGTTTACAAGTACATGTCAATTCTTTACCTTTGCATGTTCAAGTACAGGTGTTAACCTCTCTTCAGGTGATGGCAGATGATGGCATTAAAACCTACATTAACTTTTAAGAATAGAGTGTAGACAGTCGAACTCCCTTTTTCGGGATCAAGTGCATTGTGCAAAAATGCTAATTTTAGAGTGCAATATCAAAATACCCATTTTTTTAAATGCAGCCACCAGCATTACAGACGGTAGTTGACACTCGAGATTGTTTCCAACATTGCCCATCCTAACAATGGCAGTCCAGATATTAAATAACGGTATGTGCACAGTTTTGTGGCCAGAATGTAGGTAGTACAGCCAGAAAGAATCAGTTGTGTAGGTCTTTAACATCAGATACAAATGGTCCAAGCATCTTTATGTAGAACGGTTCCAAAAGTCAAAAAGACAGAGAATATTATTTCCTGGAAGAAGTCCGTGGAGAGGCCAGGCCCACATTACTCAGGACTGGAACCAATAAAAGAGAACATCCGGATACTACACAAAACAGAACCCCATTCCTTGCAGCAACAATTTCTACCCTCTGTCAAATACAGGTGATACAATGCCTCACTTGAAAAATGGCACTGCCTCGGTATGCAATAGAGTAGAAGCCGAATTACCATGCATAGTGTACGCTGCATACAGCCAACACATCTATAGGTTGCTGTGACTCTTTTGAATGGACAGCTGCGCATGGAAGTGCACCTGCTACAATGGTGCAAGTTGAGGGAAAATAAAATGTGCTGCACGCTTAGTCAAGGTGGCATTCAAAATATGCAGAAGATCCACATGCAAGAGTGCACACAACTTCCCTACAAGTGTCTACGTATAAGTTGCATGGACAAGACAACCTATATGTGTGCCTCAGATGCCACCAGTCCAGTTATGCCTTCCCAATAAGTCAGTGCTTAGTAATTTGTAATTGTGAGCAAGGCCAGCCTTAGCAGAGTGGTTCACTGCATTTCTACAGAAACAACGGGTGCTACAGATAACTTTGCTGAGCCATCTCAAAAAGGTTCAACTCGCATGGGGAGCAATACAAATGCTTATTGAGGAAGTGAAAAAGGTTGGTGGTGCCTCGTGCCAGACTTTTCACACGTCATAGACTACTATTTGGAATTCCAGAATAGTATGTCCAGTTAGCTGCTACAAGTCTCATCACATCTTTACCATCCTACCGTGCCCATGGCACCACCTGTACCTCAGACATAAGCAGAAGAACCACAAAGATCCAATGCATCCAAGCATGTGACACAGGAAGAACTGAGGCCACATACATGACGATCTGGTTACCCAATAAACCCAACCTCCTTGGGAATGGATCATCACAATCTACCCATGATGACCAATCGCCTCTCCGACCTCCAAGCCCGCCTTCTGGGGTCACTTCATGAGAGGTCTGCACTTCCCATGAACTATGCATACACCACGCACTGGGCGATGCCAAAGGTGTCAACCAGCACATCTCACCCCACATCTTCTGGGATTCCAATAAATGACTGTTTACATCACATCATTTCAGTGTTTTGTCAATATCAGGGTTATCTTGCATGACATTACCATGCGCTCAGCTCTTCCATAGAACTGCAGTGCCATAAGTGCAAAATACCCACACGCATGCACCACGTGTATATTCACACATGTGTAGGACAGGCCATGGACGTCAGATGACTCTGTATTTGGTAAACACCAACACATCTTGCCTCATCCCAAATCAGTGCTGTTTCACGACACACATACTAATGCTGGCAAGCAAGGTAGTTCTTTTACATGTGCAAGTGCTGCCATCTGAAAATATTATCTGAGTAATACATAGTCATAAAGGAAGCATATTAACCCATTCATTGCAGTGCAAGTGCAATTATGTGTGCCCTTGCTTCTGCACTTTATTCCTTCAAGAAGGCAAAGCAATCGGCACAGCAACGTCCACGGGGCTCAGGGGGTGTGCTCATGTGTGGGGGCAAACTGCCCTTCAGGGAGAAGATGGAAACGAGTGTCAGTGTGTATTGCCATCTCAGCAGGCTAACCACTGACTTATCAGACCCATCAATAGAACTCAGATTGCACACAGGTTATGTGTTGGGAAATCATGAACAGCAAACATGATGTGTAAGCTGTACAACACTGCCCGCTTCCTCCCAAGTCAATGGCAGCCCATCCCTGGTTGAAGGTTGAAGGTTGTTCCTTAATGGATATTGTAAGCTCCACATGCACGCATCACAATATTCTACATGACACAGGCTTCAGGTAATGATACATTGTACATTCAAGGCAGATATTGTCAACAGAGGTGTCACCCACCAAAAAAGAGAGGGTCTTCACACTTATTATTTCATACATGTGCTTTTAACTTTTATTAAACAGTTTTTTCTCTCTACACGTGTTTCACCCCTGTTTGAACCACAGGGGATCATCAGGAGAGATTTTCGTGCAAGTTTTGTTGATTTGAGATTGTAATTGTCAAAAAGATTTCTTTAACTCAGATTCTATGTGCTTTCTTTGGATATGATTTTGATAGTTTCCTTTGGATGATTGCCCTTTAGTTTCCCTGGCAATCCGGGTTCCAGTCCCTGGCTCCTTGCTTCGGCGCCGAAAGAATACCCTCTCTTTTTTGGTACCTGCTATTGAGAGAAAGAACTGCATAACAAAAGAGGAAAGCAGATGTATGAAATAAGTGTGAAGACCCTCTCTTTTTTTGGCACTCGCAATTAAGAATTGAAATGACTTATGGTATGTCGCAAGTGGAAATGTAAACGATTGAAAACTAGTTTAACCCGCTCTATGGCAACCTAGATAATATTACAATACCACAGCTGACAAACAAAAGAAAAAACCAAACATTAATGAACTGGATTTCGCCCTAGGGTTAAAGTCCTGTTAAAGGTTGCAACAAGTGTGTAAAACAATAGTTTGCAGCATGGAATGAGAAGAATATTTTGATTTGCTTGTCTGGTGTTTCTGTGGGTGATGGGTTTCAGTTTGTTGTGAAGGTTGGATGGAGTTTCCAGGTAGCTGGCTGTGTATGTGATACAGAGTCCACGGAAAGAAATTCTCTGAAATAAGGGAGCTTGCGGAATTAGCAGAGAGCTGGAGTGATGTGAGACTGTTTGGGTAAGTGCAGGATGGGTCTTCGTACTGCGTTCTGTATGGCTTGCAGGGGGGCAAGAATGCTGTTGGGGAGTCCAATGAGGATAGCATTTCGATAGTCCTGCTTGGACAGAACTAGTGTTTGGTCGGCACTGTGGATGTCATCAGGGGGAATAATGCATTGTATCTTGGAGAGAAGGTGTAGTTGTAGATTGCATGTTTTCGTGATGGCCGCTATGTGATGAAGAATATGGCAGTCAATGTTAAAGCCTAGGGATTTGATTTCACATGTTTGGAGAAGGATGTGGGTAGGTTACACATATTGTTACATGTCTAGAAGTTTAACCTCATACCATGGGCATGTAATATTGATAATTGGCAAACTGCCAATGTGTTTGGCGTTGTTTTGGTGATGGTGCCTTTTTTGGTTGTTCGGCTTTAGGTCAGATATTGTCCACTACCTTGGTGGTGCAGAGACACCTGCCTCAGCTTGACTCTACACCCAAGCAGCCAAATCACCACGGGAGAGGCTAAATGCATGGGCTGATGCAGGAGGAGACCCCTTCAGGCCTACAGGACCATATGTCCATGCGTGCACTCATGACTACTTCCACACCTGTGCCGCAGCGGAAGTGCACACACAAGTAGTTTTTCTATGGTTGCCAGGGCCTCCTCCTTGTGTGGCATGTGGTGGTTGCGGTGGTACTGGTGACTCTGGCCTCAGAAACCCTTGCATGCCATTATGCAGCAGGCCTCAAAGGTGTTGCACACCATTGTTGGGCTGTACAAGAATACACACCCCGAGTGGCCAAGGAATCTGAAGAGGAATTGGCTGATGCCACAACTCCGATAAATGAGACTTCTAGTGGCCCTGTGCCCAGTTATGCTGTTGCATGGTTATAGGGCTTTGAATTGGCATATATAAATAGGGAAATGGGGTGTGACTTCCTTCTATCACTGAGGTGAAAAATGGGAAAATGTGTGGCGCTGCACACGGGTGGGCACAATGTAATGTGCAAGTTAACACATTAATTACATGGTTGCAAAGTGTGCCTTTTGTTGGTGCATTTAATTGCCAATACATCATCTCTCCATTGGTGTAGTCTATTTTTGTGGTTGTGTGTAAGAATGCACATTGGTATAGTTTTGGCATGGAATTATGTTTCCTTAATCACCTAGCAATCATATGTCCCCATAGTGGCCAGCCTGTAACTGTTAAACAGAAAAAGATTTGGCTGTCATGTCTCAATCATGGGAAATCGACATCCTCATCTGTAAAGAGTCCCCAGCGATTGCATATCATCTGCGCATTGAGCAAATGCTAGCGATTCTGGATGAAGACCACGTACTGCACAACCTGTTTACTCCGAAGGCTATATGTATGCTGTCAATGGCACCCATCACTCAGGTCAATCACCATTTGAAGTGGAGCTCATATGCTCCATGTTCTTCGACTCCGTGAGGGGATGCATCAGACAACCTGGTCTACAGAGCATCAGAAACTAGCCTGGGCTATGTCAGCTGTTATGCCACTGTTTCTCCAAAAGCCAGTGAAGACAAATTGCACTGCCACCAATTATGTTATTGGTGCCCTGGTGGCATGTGATTGGGCTGCGGTGGGATCAAGGTCTGCCTGCCACTCCTGTAGCATGTCTCTGAAAATGGCATTTGAAACAGTGTGACCCTGGGCCAACATACACTTATGGAAGGGCCTCCAGTGAAGGGGCGTGCTGCTGCTGACAGCACGTTGGCATGCTGCTGGAAGACTGTTAACATAGCTAAAGCAAATTCACACGGGGTACATTGTCGGGGTGGCATGAATATGGTTTATCTGCACTGTTTTTAAGTGTTTGGGCACTTGGTGGCAGGTGTTATTAGAGCGTGTCAATGTATTGCTTGTGGATTTAAGCCTCGGCCTGCACGTGTGCCTGTTAAGCTCCGTCTCGTGGTGCAAAGTAAATAGGTTGATTGTGTGTTTCATTGTAGTTTATGTCCAATATTGAATTGTGCTGATGTCCAGGGAAGGCATATTGTGACAATTTTTCTGAAGTCAGGGATGCGTGCATTTTGTGCCTATTCTGGATTGTCATCTACATGACTTCAGGCCTAGACTTCTTTGCTCCAAGATGGGCAGAGTGAAGTTGAGACCTCACTTTCTGATGACTGTGACGAGGAAGACGGATGTGGAAATACTGGGCCTGTTCCAGGTGGTCATCTGCTTGACCATGCCCGGCCTAGTCTTCCTCATCCCGTCTACATTGTGTGCCATATTTTGATTGCATCATTCGTTATTTCTTCATTGTTGTGTCCTATGTCCTGCTACTGTGTGTACATGGTTCTTGTATGGTGATTCCATGGGCTGAACCTGTATTTCTGTACATTGTTTTGCTCACCAATGCCTGTATGCCAATGCTGGGTGAGCCTGGTCTGTGTAGCTTCGTATGTACATTTGGATGTACAGCGTTACAATGCATCAAGATGTCTCCAGTATTTACAGGCATTGATGTTGTATGACGAGTCCTGTGGCATGTGGCTTTGTGTATGGACTTTGGCTGTGAGCACTGCATGGTTCGAGTTTCCACTAATGTCAGTGCTTTATAAAGGATACTTGCTATCCATGAGTGATCGGTCATGGCCAATGGATGGGGCAACCAAAGATATGTAACCCAGACTGTACTGGCTCTAAACGCTCTGAGAGCTAATTTGATCGTGGCCACTGGATGGACTGACCAAAGTGTCACACAGACATATCAGTTAGTGTCTATGACAATAGCAAAATCAGACCACGTGGATTCTAGATAGCAAGCCACAACCGACTTGCCTTTTTTAACATCTCTTTCTTTTTCAAGCATAGGGCTGGAACGTCAGACTTTAATTAACTTGCTCCATATTGTGAACCAGCTCATGACTGTACTTGGTGAACATGTGTTGTGAACAAACCCATAGAAAGTGGAACCACACGGTTTTTAGCACTTGTTCACTTGGCATGAAAGCCACTTTGACATTGCTATGCCTAAACGTACTGAGCTTCAGAAGACAGGGGCCAGTTAGCTTTGCATGTCCCATGGTCTGCGCTATAACTCCCATGATTGCTCTCTATTTCTGCACCATGGGTTGAGGTTCACCAAATAACGCATGCTGACCACTGTAGTGGCTTTCCTCTTAGTGGCAGACATTGTGGCTATTGTGGCGAATAAGTTTAGGGCAACAATGCAGGGAGTTCGCCCCCCAATCGAAAGTGCCACACCAATATACCTGTTTGTATAATTCAATCTAGCCTTGTCTATGAACCATATCATACCACGTAGGTCCCTCGCCCCAGTGCCATAGATAAACTAAGAATCACGCCGGTGTGTATAAACAATATATATTTATTAGTGAATTGGAACATTTATATTTGTACAAAATCACAAGCCACGCAGCCTCACTCTGTAAGGGATTTCAATCAGGCACTCACCCAGGTCTCACCTAGCATATTGCGCGGGATGAAACCCTTATTTATTTTTGTCTATAAGTTCAATATTCTGAATGATATACCACTCATATCACACCCATCTCAAAATACCCTCTAGGTCACACTGAACCAGGAATCAGGCTAGTTTGTAAAGGTAAAGACCATAAGACTGAGCCAACAAGGACTTTTGTCAAAAGCAATCACCACTGAGAGAGGTGTAAAACAGGGGTACCCATTGGCTACAGCACTATACAACGCCTATATGGCTGACTATGTGGACACAGAACATACAGTCAGAATGTTCCCCCAAAACTAGGGGGAACGGAAATTTCCTGTCTCTTATATGTGGATGACATTATTCTTCTAGATAGGACCCCGGCAGGACTCCAGAGGCAGCTGACGAACCTGAGTGAATATCTTAAGGCAAACGACTTACAACTGAACTCCTCAAAAACAAAAGTAATGACATGGGAACCCCCGGGCAGCAAGAAATATCCACAGGCCAATTGGTTTGCTGAAGGACTGAAACTGGATTAAAAAGTAAGCTCCTTTAAATATCTAGGAGTTATGATAAGTCAATCTATGAAAGAAACAGAAATGCAAGATCTGCTGTGGTCCAAAATAAAGATGTTAGCAAACCAAGCGAAAGCAGTGGACCCAAAATATGGAAGTTTTTCAGCAGAGGCCGTACTTAACTTTTATAAAGGGAAGCCAGTTCCAGCAGTGCAATATGGGACTGATGCTATTCCTTCACTTCCAGAGAAATTGTGGTCAGATCTGAAGAGCTTTTTCTGGAGAAAAGTACTAAACCTGGCACAATCAACTCCAATATCGTTCATCAGACGGGACTATGTCTGAACTCGATGAAGGCTATCCAAGAGAGAAATACACTGAATCTATACGGAAAACTCCTCTTGGATACTAAACCGAAAGCATTGGAACTGGTTAGCAAAGAGATGGAAGGAGGAAATATTCCTGCTCTAGAACTCTGGAAAAACCGTAACATGAAAATTCTAGAAGCTATAAATACATCAGTCAAACTACTTTTGACAAATCCTGATAAAGTGATGAAGAAACATTTTGAGGCTGATTGGATTCGAACAGGAAAGATGGCAAATGAATACAAGTTGAAAAAAACCTTTCCAACTACCCAGATGAAGAGAAATGCGGTAAGAAGCTACTTGGAAAAGTTCCCGAACAAAAATCTAAGTAGGCTCTTCATGTGCTTCCGCTTGAACCAACTAAAAACAAATGAGATACTGTTCATACGAAAACTTTCTTTGACAAATAAGTGCAGATATTGCAACATGTGACCGAAACAAGCAGACATCTTCTCCTTGGGTGATAAGGGACCTACAGTGCGAGGGCAGCTGCGCTGGGAACATTTTTGAACTCATTTACCACGTTAACAGAAGACAACTGGTGGTCAATCCTAACGAGCAGCGACGACACCCGTTGTGTGATTGGAGTATCCACATTTTTCAGATATATTGACCTGGAGCACCGTGGGTTTGATGTAGCACAAGATATGGGGAGGGATGAGTTGAGCTCAAAGCAACAGTAACATACGCCAGATGGGGTAAAAAGACTATATGCCAGAACTCCTCATGGCTACCATTACAATGAACTTTCTAAGTGATTGCTATTTTGTAAAAAAATTGTTTTTCAATTTAAATCAATAAAAAAGGTAAAGATGTATTTATTTATTTAATATTCAAATCACACATAAGTTTAATATATATATGTGGGACAGCAATCACCGAGGGGTGACAATACACTTCAGAAAATAAGCAAAGCAATTGAATTCACCTATAATGATGCAGCATAGAAAACACAGGAAAAAGAACAGTTTTGTTTTGTTTTCAGTTAGCGTTTAGGTTAATATTTCCCCCTGCAAAGTACTGAAGTACAAATGAGCAATCCTACACCAATTTGAGCAATCAGCAGGTATTCTGGAATGAAAGACAAATGTCTAGAGTTTAGATGCCAGCTTCCCTCCCCCAACAGGAGAGAAAAACGTGTTTTTTTGTAAAATGACACTTTTAAACTGACAGGTGAAATGGCTTTGTATAATAAATGCAGAAGGGTGCAAAAAGGCTTAAATGGATAGAAATTCTAAGGAAAGGAACTCTAAACAAGTCCTAACACACATGAGCTATAATATAAACAACAATACCACTTGGGATCAGGATGGGATGGAAGAAGCACTTTGAAATGGGCAAAAGACACATGTAACTTTGGCTAAAATTGCAAATTCATGGCAAACTTTTATTATGCGATATTGGAGAAAAAAGGGTCAAATACACTGTTGTAGAGGTTTTAGTGAGAGGCGTTTTTGCAAAATAGGTGCGAAAATGAAAACAGAAATTCAATTTTAAAGATGACAGATAGTTTTTATTATGCTATATTAATGACTATGAAAAAGAGGATGCCACACATGAAACTTCACAGCTACGTGGTCAGTGCAACCAGTCCGTGGTGGATACTCGATTTCTGGGAGAAAATCAGTGCAAGAAGGATTCTAACAATACTAGGGTTCTGAATTTAAAGATGGGATGGGTTGAGATTGGCATAATACAATGCAAAAATATTATGGGTCACTGTTCTTCCTATTATACTTACAGTCCTTTACAATTAAATTGGACCATCCGGTTCGGGTCATAGGGTTGGATCAGGTCTACCGGCAGCAGGGCACCTCTGGAGGGATTGGATTGCGGCACAGTTCTGTTCAGTTTTGGACTGCACCTCAGACTGGATTTGAATGGGCCCCTTCTCATTACTGGACATGGAAGATAGCAGGATGCACATTTCAGCGGGCAAGCCTTAATCGTAGCAAGCCAAGCTGAATCAGAATTATTCTTTTATGTTTTGGAGGTTTGCAATTGGGGCAAGCTAGCAATAGTTCAGCAATGCTAAGTCTGGATTCTGCAAAGAAATCTGGATCTTCAAAGAATTCTGAGGTCAGCTACAAGATGAAGAGTTCTGGAATAAGGTGCTGCGCGGAACTCTGGATGTGTTCTAGAAGCAGTTTCTATATGTAGTGAATCTTCTATATTTATACGGTCAACTGCCATCACCCCAGTCTATGGTGTGGGCAGAATTTCAAAAACACACTTGCATGGCTGTGAGTGGCTACAGGCACATGTTTTGTCCTGGTTGGCAGTCTGAACAGAGCTGTCATCTTTATGACAGGATATAGGAACTCCCACATTGATTTTTACCAAAACATAACGTTTGCAAAATGTACATTTCTAACATTATGTACCCTTATAAAATGAGACACATATATTTTATATTTGATTGTCTACATTCACATTCACTCCCCATCTTTGTGCAAGCTGTCTTGATCATTCTATGGATTTTTATCAATTTTAACTATAACAGTTTGGATTTATCATTTCTGATTCCGTACATCTCTGGGCGCTGATCAGTGGATCATGTACATACAATTTTAGGTTTGCAACATCGATCGTTCTGCTACAATGTGAATTCTTTCATAACTTTGGTCCCTTAAATGGTACAAGTTTCCTCAAGGTCTTCAAATCACAAGCCTGAAATTAGTTTAATGTATACCAATTTTCAGATTTGTTCCTGTTTAGTTTGCTCAGTTAAAGAATTCTAAAATTTAATCAAACATAAGGATTTAACATCAAAGTTCTCCTTTGTAACCTCCCCTTCTCAGGTAGAAGCTGTCCAGTCTTTTGATCAGGGGGGGGGTGTGTGCTCCCTTTCTGGAGGGGGAGGTTCCTGCCCCTCCCAGCAGAGGTCAGTGCTCAGCCTGTCCTTTGTTATTTGTTTCAGCCCCAGACGAATGTCTAATGCAGCCTCATTGTTCTCCTTGTTGTCATTATGTGGGAGCCATCAAGCTTCCTGGTTTCAAATAAGTGTCAAGCTGAGATGTCAACTTTCCCAGGCCAGGTTGTCAGACCAGAATTAAATAGTGTATTAGCTCCAGACTGGGTTCCTTTAAATTAAAGCCTTTTCATTTCACATATAAAATATAAGCAGTTTATAAGGGCTTTGGACATTTTAAAGAATTAGCCCTTTTTATCCAATTGTAATCAGGAAACAGAAAAACTTTTAAACTGGGTTTGACAGCTCATTTCCTTAAGCAGCTTTCAGGCAGGGAGGCCTGGATTCCTCTAACTGCCTGGAGAATACATGATTTCAGCACCCTTCCCTTTCCATAATTCTCTGGGGAAATGACAGAATTTTTTAGGGCATTTTTGGATTTTGCCCTTCTGTGGCCTTGTTTCAGGTGACAGGTGACAGGTGACAGGTGACAGGCGACAGATGACAGATGACAGGTGACAGCTGCGATTCCTGTTTTTACATTAACTTTGCCTGTGTGTTTGGCAGGGTGTGCAGCTCTTTTGTGGTTTGTGAACTATGCGCAATTGTGCAGATTTAGTACGCACGGGGGTTATCACCTCCATTTCTGGCAGTTTTCTTTCCCCATTGGCACAGGGGTGCAGTGTGGTGCATTGACGTGGATAAAAATATTCCACATATCCCCCCCGGCCCCCCGACTCCATCGTGACATCCAGTCGTGGGGAAGTTGGGCACAGGGTATTATTTTTCCTCGGTCCATGTGAAAAGAAATCTGGTTGCTTCTCCCGTCAGCGATGGATGCGACATGCTCTCCTTGCTGGTTCTGGTTGGGAGTGTGGAGCAACACTCTGGGCTCTTGTTTCTTTTTTTTCCAGTCCCCGAGGAGTCCTCCTTGGTGATTCTTAGTTCCAGTGCTAGAAAACAGAACGTAGCATGGTTATAGACATTTCCACACTACTGTTCCCCCTGCATTGAATACAATTTACAATATGCCCCGCCTATATTTAATAATGGTCTTAACCCTCTTTCCTCGTACGTACTCAATGAACATTTAATAATTCTTTTTATGTCTCCAGATTTTCCCTTTCTGGGTTTCCGGTCAACTCCTCTATTTGCCGCAAAGTATGCCTGGGATGGCAACTCTTTTGCTGGTTTATGTGAACCCAATTGTCTTCCCCCTCTGTCAAATTGCCCAGGGGAGGCGGATTCTGTAGGCGACTCATGAGATTCTGTCCACAATTTCAAAAGGACCCTGTGAACTTGGGAGGAATTTGCACTCTTTATGATATCTGATATGATATGGCATTTGGGAGGGAGGGGGGAGTGCAGTACAAATAAGTAGAATAGAAATAAAATAATAAATAAATAGGGCCAGCTGGTGGCAAGTGCAAGGTAAGTGCAGACAAGTGCTGGGGGGGCTGTAGTGATACAGAGACAGTCCCGCAGTGCAGGGGTTGCCAGGGAGGCAGTGCAAGTGAAGAGTGACTGGGCCCAGGACTGAGGTCGGTGAGAGTGGCCCAGTTGCAGAATCAGTGCAGTTTTGGTGAAGAATTTAGCAGGGGAGAGGGAGAGAGAAAGCAGAAGTGAAGAGGGAGGTTTTGAGGTGCTTCCGGAACCAGAGATGGTTCTCCTCAAGTTTCAGGGAGGCAGGAAGGCTGTTCCAGAGGGAGGCCCCTGCCACGGAGAGAGATCTACCCCCAGCTTGTTGCTTCGAGAAGCGGCTGACCCTGAGGGAGTTGGAGACGGATGAAAGTACGGCTCGGGAAGGAAGATATTTAGTAAGAGAGAGTTGAAGGTATTTAGGCCCCAGGCCCCAGGAGGCCTTGTGGACAATGCAGAGGGTTTTGAACTTAATCCTCGCAGCCACTGGGAGCCAGTGTACAGATTTCAGTCCTGGAGAGATACGGTCCCTGGGCTTGAGGCCAAGGACAAGTCTCGCAGTTCTGTTCTGGATGAGTTGCAGAGGGCGGAGAGTGGAGGCAGGCAGATTAAGATAGAGGCTGTTACAGTAGTCCAGCTTCGAGAGAACCAGGGCTCGGGAGACAGTGAGCTTCTGGGGGAAGGAGAGGAAGGGAAGAATACCTCTGAGGAGGTGCAGCTGGTAATGTGACTTCTTAGAGACGTCAGATATATGAGGAGAGAAGGAGAGTGTGGAGTCGAAGATGACCTCGAGGTTTTTTGCCTTGCAGGTAGGAGCAGGAAGAGGGCCAAGAGAGGCCGGGCAGAGAGCTGCAGGGAAGGAGGGAGTGGGTGTGCCGATGAGTAGGATCACAGTCTTACTAGCATTAAGGCAGAGGTCATTGGCAGCACACCATTCCTGGATAGCAGACAGACAGTCAGAGATGAGGGAGAGAGAGGAGGAGGCCGAGGGTAGCCTCTTTGGCTTGGTTACTTTGGAAATTGTACAAGTAGACCCGGTCTCCTACTTGCTATTCCTTTTTAGTTGTCTTAAGGTCATAGTGGGTCTTCATACTGTCTGCATATCTTTCTAGATTCCGCTGAGCATACGCAAAAGCATGTTGAAGGTGTTTTCTCAGATTCTCAACGCACTCATGAGTTGTGGAGGCATTTATCAAGGTCTGCTCTTAGGTTCTGTAGAGCAGATGCTGGGGTAGCACCATCCTTTGTCCAGTCATCGGCTCAAATGGAGACATTTTTGTTGCAGAGGAAGGGGTATATCTGATGGGCATCAGGACAAGGGGTAAGCGAATATCCCAACTTGGCCCAGAATCTGCCACAAACTTTTTCAATATGCTCACAATAGTTTTATTGTACCTCTCAACTCCACCACTAGAGGACAGTGGTATGCAATGTGTAATTTTTTTTTTTACCCCAAGTATCTCCCACATCTTTGTTATCAATTCGCTAGTGAAGTGACTACCTCGGTCTGACTCAATTATTTGGGGTAGTCCAAAACACAAGAAGATGTGATTGATCATCAGGGCAGCTGCTGTTTCTGCCTTGCAATTTGGGGCCGGGAGACATTCTACCCATTTAGTAAACAAGCATGTTACGGTTAACATGTACTGTTCCCCCTAGAGGAGGGAATCACAGGTCCGATGCAATCGACTTGCAAATCTGACCAAGGCAGTGTCATCCCCATCTTTTGGAGGGGAGCACGGTGTGTGAGTGATGTTGGCTGAAATTGTGCACACACAAGACACCCCTTCCAGTATTGGTCGAGGTCCTGCCACATGTGTGGTCAGTATGGAATATCTCATAAGATTTCTAATGGCCGCATCATTGGCATGACTTAGCATCAGGTTTAGGAATGAGGTAGGGACCACCCACTGGTCATGGCCAGATATGGATCTCCTCACCAACAAACCGTCTTGGATTCGGAAAATGTTTGGACATTTCATCAACACTCTGAGGTCCTCTTCCCCAATGCAATTGGTATTCATCTGGGGAAAGTTCCTAGGGTCCTCAATGTGTTGATAAAACGTACAATTATTTGATCCCTTTTTGAGCCGTAATTAAATCAGCATCTGTGAACATTTGTCTGGGACCTAGTGATAGCAGTGACCTGGATTTCCCCCAACAGGAACTCGATCTCAAGTAGATCCCCTTGGCTGTCTCCGGTTGTGGCCAGTTGATCAGCTAAGTCATTTCCAGTTTTGTCTGGTCCCTCTACTTTAGAATGACCCTTGATCTTTCTCCAGTACATGGTCATCCCATTAGAGGTGACCATATCATCAATAAATTTTCCATGTTTTAGTGGTTTATTGTTAGCACATAGCATGCCTCTGGTTTTCCAATTAACCAGGTGCTCCACGAACCCGTTCCGTACATAATCTGAATCAGTGAGTATGACCCATTTGTGGTGTTGGTGTTGGACAGAAGTGAGGATGGCTTGATGCACAGCCATCAGCTCTGCCACTTGACTACTACGGCGACCGATTCTGTACCCAGCGGAGGGTTCTTGGGCATCATTCACCCATGCATTCCCCACGCCGGCCACAAGTTCCTTCTCCCCGGTGTTGTCAACATGGAAGGAGCACCCATCCACATAGACAGTGGACATTCCCTCACACTTGTCTTCTTCATAGACTTTGTGTGGGGAATTAAGGTACACCTCCATGTTGTCCTTGATTTTAAGATTTTAGTCCTCGAGTAAATTTTCTCTGGCACAGTCATGCAAGTCAGCCAGACCTTGCGCGAGGGGACTCTTCTTGTTTTGGCCATATCTGACCTCCACAGGAAAGCCATTCATAGACAGAATCCAGGAAGTAATTCAGGAATTACTCACATTTCCGGCCCGGATTCTGTCACTTTGAAGATATTGCAGAGGCTGGTGTGGAGTCTCCACTATGATGTGTTCCCCCTGGATGAACGGGCGGTAATTCTTCAATGCCCACACTGTTGCCAGGAGTGCCTTCTCAAAATCATTGAATTTTTCCTCCACAGAGGATAAAGTCTTACTCGCATAGGACATGACTTTATTGACCTTCTCATGCTTTTGGTATAATACTGCAGTCAAGCATATATTTGAGAACCCTGTCTACAAGAAGAACTCCTTGTTTTTGACAAGGTAAGCTAGGCAATGCGCATGTGAGAGGCTTCTTTTGAGTTGTCTTACTGCCTCAGCTTGTTCTGGAGCCCACTCCCACTTGACCCCCCAATCAACATATGGATCAGGGGTCTTGTGATCTCTGCGTAATCCTCAATGAACTTTCTGCTGTAATTAGTCAGTCCAAGGATGCTCCTTAGCTCCCGCAGAGTTGTGGGGTCTTTCAGTTTCTGGAGTGCTTCTATGTTCTTTTCCTGGGGACAGAGACCCTCCGGAGTTATCTCATGCCCCAAGAAGTTGACACAGGTCCTGCAACACTGTGCCTTTTGGAAAGAGAGTTTTGCTCCGGCAGCCCTCAACTGTGTCAGAACATAACAGATCTCCACTATGTGTTCCTCCACAGTTGAGCTTTTGATTAGAACATCATCTACATAGGCCAGGTTACCCCTTTCACCCAAGTCAGGCATGGCCTTATGCAAGAAGATATTAAATTAATTGCCGGAGTTGATGTATCCGAAGGGAGTCCGGGTCCAAGTGTACTACTGCCCCCTGAAGGTAAAGGCCAGCTTGCATTGGTCCTCCCTACTGACAGGTACAGTCCAGTACCCATTGGTCAGGTCAATGACAGTGTATAAGTTTGACCCCTGGATCTGGGCCAGCCCTTGGTCAATGTAGGGAAGAGGCCATCGGGAAGTGTGGACCCGTTTGTTCAGCTCCTTTAGGTCAGCACAGAGTCCCCACTGGCCTTTTGGTTTCAAAATCCCCAGCACCGGGGATTATTGAAGGTGCTGTGGAATGGACAAATTATCCCACGGGACTCAAGGTTCTTAATTATTTCTGTAAGGGACTCCATAGATGCGAGAGGCAAGTGATATTGCTTCACAAACACTGGAGTCATGCCAGGGTCCGTGGAAATCGTTGTTGTATGGATTTCAGTGCGACCACAATCATATGAGTCCACCACAAAGAGATCCTGAAAATCTAAGAAAACTTGCTTCAATTTTTGCTTTTGCTCCAGAGTCTCACAGGTATCAGCTAGGTTGATTCCCTCTTCAGCCATCTGCCTGGAGCCCAGAAATACTTCTGGTTTGGCTAGCTCGGCGGCCTCCTCCAGCTAGGTGGAGAAGTCCCTGTTTAAAGTATTGATTTGGACTGATGGCTTCAGGTGGGGAAGGCAGTCTTGGTGGACTTGAAAGATCACCTCATCCATCCTGAAGTCACAGGTCGCCTCTTCCTTACCATAAGGGCAGGAAGAGTACACCAGGAAATTCCCCCCATGCCGGGTGAAGATCCTGTCTGGTGTGGTGTCGTTGTCGCTATCACCGTCAAAACAGTCATTGGCGATTTGTCCTATCAGTTAATTACCTAAATCTATGGAAACATTTCTGTCATCAACCGTCATTCCAATAATGGTGCCTGCACCCAGAGTGATACTCCTAAGGTCACTGCTATCCACCAGTATTGGAATGTCATTGTGTTCTGTATTGACTAGTGGTGTTGGGTTTAACCCCAACCCTTGCTGTTGGAAATGGGCATTGAGGTGAACATATGCATCAGGATTTAGCAGTTTCTCTCCTATTTTAATTTTTACTTCAAGTGGGAATTGTCAGGTATGTTCAGGGATGGTGACTTCCTCTCCAATCTGAACTTCAACTGTATATGGCAGAAATTGAGCTGACCAAAAGGCTTTCTCTGGATCATCAAAGTCCATGGGATTACCTGCTAATCGGGTCCAGGCTTTGAGGTTTATTAGGTCCAAATTAATGGCAAAGCAATTGAGAATGTCACTGCCTAAATAAAATGCAGCAGGGACATCTCGCACGACCCAACAATGATGAACTATGCTCTTGTTGCCTATGGACATTTTGAGCATACACCTGCTAGGCAGGAGATGTTTGGAATTGGGTGTTTCCAGGTTCATTTCCCATTTGTCTATCAATTTAAAGGTGGGAATGGTTGGATCTTTTGGGAGTTTTCGGAACATGGCTTCACTGATGAAGCTCTTACCGTTGTTCACACACACTCGGGCGAGAACAGAGTCCTTCCCCCAATTTAACTGAATAGGGATGAACAACTGTTTCCCAATTTTCTGAATATCAGCCAAGCTTGGGCTGGTTTCTCATCATTTTGGGCCATAGAAGTGGGGTTTTCTGGTTCTGAATTGGTATAGAATTTCAGAGTATGTCCTTCCACTGTGGAATACCACTTGAGACTGGAACGAAGGTTGATTTTCAGAAAGAGAGAGGACTTCCCATCACCAGTTTGTTGTCCTACTGGAATCACTGTCATGACAGGGATTTGGTTGTTTTGAAAGTGTAATTAAATTTGGTCAGGTCTTTGTTCGACCATGTGGCATGTGCCATTTAGATTAACATGGTTGACACTTTGTTTTAATTTTATTGGTCGGTTAGTCTGGGTCCAGAGGACCTTGTTTACACAATCTATTAGGGGAGACAATCTACGCAGGATGTTTGGCGGGTACCGGGGAAAGAAGCTCAACCCAGCATTTGGGGGATTACTGCCCTCCTGGGGAAAGTTAGGAGGGAAGTTTCCTGGGTTGGCAGCTACCTGGTTAGATCTCCCCCCCCTTGGGCTGGGGGAGTCCACACATAGCCCAGGATGGGTCTGTTGCCCTTGTATATAATCGGGAGAGTTAGTGGTCCCATTTGTGGGATTACCTCCCTGACTACCTGTTTGGGATTGTCCCGAGGGGCCTTCTGGTTCTTTGGTTAGAAGGAATTTGCACAGGAATATTTTTAGGCCCCCCCATCTCCAGATCTAAAATGGGGGCAACCTTCACCTCTGCCACCTTAGCAGCAGCAGGGGTGTTGGCTGGTTGAGGGTTTTATTTGTATTTTTGTTCTCTACCGGTTTCTGCAATTCATAAATACGCGTCACCTATTCAATGACCCAGTCTAGTGATCTCGTCTTGTGAAAGTCCCTCACCAGCTGGGTCATGATGTATTTAGGGAGTGCATGAATGAAAGTATTAATGAACTCGCTAATGTCTGTGCGCACCCTCCTGGTGGTCTGCGCAAAGGCACGTTGTAATTCTTGGAAACATTATTGTGGGGCCTGGTCTTCCCCACACTGCAGATTGCAGGCCGCCTTGCGGGCCTCTTGGGGGTTCCTATGTACAGATAAATGCTTTAAGATGGCTGCCCTATAGGTGGACCATCTTGAGTAGTTCTGATCATCCAGCCCCGCAAAGAAGATGGAGTATTCAGGGGAAAATTTCCATTTGACATATTGAATGCAACTCTGGCTATCTTTCAACTGGAAAGTATCTTTCATTTGCTCGTGTAACTCGAGGTGCTCCCAAACTGAATGCTTGGCATTTTTATGATAGGGAGTTATGACACTCCTAATGGCCTTGATCTGTTTCAGGGGATCTTTCAGTAGGGCCCTCTAAATTGTGTTGGCTTTTTAGTCTTAGTCACAAGTGTCCACTCATCCTCTGACTCAGAGGCACTGCTCCAGGTGGTGGCTATCTGATCCTCTAGGCTCTCCCTGATTCTGGGAGCTTGGGAATGGCTTGCAGAATGTGGGGACCTAGTTTCTTGAGACCTGTGGTGCTCAGAAGAGTTTTCTGACTCTCCCTTGTTCCCGGGATTGACTGAGTACCCCCCACTGCCCTACCTGGGAAAAGGTTTTTAAGATAATCGTTGTGGGCCCAGTTTCATGGAGTTGGCCACCAAATTTTACAGACTGATCCTTTGGTAGGCAGTATTTTTTGAGGATCGAATTCCCTGATTCTCCCCTCACTGGAGTCTTCCTGATTTGAGAGGCTAGCCCCAACATTTGGGAATCTGTACAGAGACGCCCGCTCATCCATTTCTCTGAGGTGCTGATCCTTCAGTCCCATGTTTCCCATTCTGCTGAAGTCTACCATCCCATGCCACTTGGTTCATATGAGGAAATGAACATGAAGGCGGCAGAGTCCATGGTACTGAAGGGGTTAGAGTCCCTGGTGACAGGGGTCCTGATGTTATGCTCAGGGGTTTCTCTGTCCCTTCCTACCTCATCTCTCTCAGCCCCTATTCTCTGGATATATGCCAAAATCTGACTCGTTTGCTCCTCTATTAAGGCCTTACTGGCCTCAATTATTTGCTCTTGCATGGCTATCTGTTTGTGGAGCCTCTCATTCTTTTCACAGAGAGCCTCATTGTCTGTCTGTGCTTCCTGCCTGGATTGGAAACACTGGGCCAATATTTGCTGCAGGAGACCCACCTCCTGAGTTTTGTCATTATTGGTCTGAGTGATCTTTTTTAGAGCATCCTCCACCTGCCTGGTGTGCTCTAGAAGCTTCTCATATTCAGTTTTAACTTCACTAAATCCTGAAGGGCCAGCTTTCTTTCCTTTTAATTGGCTGAGTTCCTGTCCCAAGGCATCCCTCTCCTGACTTAGAGTGACCATCTGTGCAGCCAGGGTTTTCCATCTGTTTTTTAAATGCACTAGAATTCTGGCGCTCCTCATCAAATTCCTCTTGAGAGTGGATGTCTTTAATAATTAATTCATTGTTTTGCTCTTTTAATTTGTCTATGCGGTCTTGTAGGATAACTACCTGTTCTGCGCTGACTCTGTTAAAAGTTAATTGCTGCTCCAGTTTCTGTTTACTCTGTTGTAAAGCGTCAACCCTTTCCTGACATTCTTTTTGCAGTATCTGTACTTGGGTATCATACTCGGCCTTCTCTTGCTGTAAGAGATACATATCTTCCTTTAATTTGGTGATATACTGCCTAGCCTCTGCTTCTGATTCTTGGCTCTTCTGGAGCCTTTGCCCTGCAGAGTCCAGATTAGTTTGGATTTTCTGCAGTGTTTCCCCTTGCTTCTTCGCCAGATCTATGTTGTCTGCATGCTTTTCCTGTATGATTCCTATGTGGAGATACAGGTAGGCTATTATTTTGGCAATTGTACACTGCTCCTCGTGTATTTTTGGGTCCATGTACCGTTCGCTAATTGCTTGATGCAATGGACCCTTGTCCTGCCATATATCTAGGTCTATTGCAGTGACTTATTGTTTTATTTCCTGTAGCCATACCTGTTCATCCTGTTCAGGCCACTCACCGGTGACAAACAGTTTGTGCAGGAGGGGTTCCCGATCAATATTAATTTCTACTGGGATCGCCATTTCAGAAATATCAATTTCCTTCTGACTTATTTCAGGGTTAATTTACTTTTGCAAACAGGCCTGATTTTCTTTTTGGGTATTTATTTTGAGAGGTGCTTTTGCAGTGTAGCACAGTACGCCAACCCAGCAAGGTGTCTGTACCCTGCAGGCTAGAATGCTGTGCTAAACTGTCACGGGTGGTATTTCAAATTCAGAATTGCGGCACGAGCCCCCAAGATGTAAGGGATTTCAATCAGGCACTCACCCAGGTCATGCCTAGCATGCAGCGTGTGATGAAACCCTTATTTATTTTTGTCTATAAGTTAAATATTCTGAATGATATACCACTCATATCACACCTGTCTCAAAATACCCCCAGGTCACACTGAACCAGGAATCAGGCTAGTTTGTAAAGGTAAAGATGTATTTATTTGTTTTATATTCAAATCACACTTAAGTTTAATATATATATATGGGACACCAATCACCAAGGGCTGACAATACAATTCAGAAAATTAGCAAAGCAATTGAATTCACCTACAATGATGCAGCATAGAAAACACAGGAAAATGAACAATTTTGCTTTGTGCACAGATAACGTTTAGGTTAATATTTCCCCCTCCAAAGTACTGAAGTACAAATGAGCAATCCTACACCAATGTGAGTAATCAGCAGGTATTCAGGAATGAAAGACATTGTCTAGAGTTTAGGTGCCAGCTTCCCAACAAGAGAGAAAACATTTTTTTTTTAAAATGACACTTTTAAACTGACTGGTGAAATGGCTTTGTATAATAAATGCAGAAGGGTGCAAAAAGGCTTAAATGGATAGAATTTCGGGGAAAGCAACTCCAAACAAGTCCTAACACACATGAGCTATAATATAAACAACAATACGCAGTTGAGATCAGGATGGGATGGAAGAAGCACTTTCAAATGGGCAAAAGACACATGTAACTTTGGTTAAAATTGCAAATTCGCTGCAAACTTTTACCATGCGATATTGGAGAAAAACAGGTCAAATACATATGGTCACTGTTATTCCTATTATACTTACAGTCCTTTACAAATAAATTGGACCGTCTGGTTCTGGTCATAGGGTCGTATCAGGTCTACCGGCAGCATGGCACCACTGGAGGGATTGGATCCGGGGGGCCGGTTCTGGTCAATTTTGGACTGCACCTCAGACTGGATTTGGATGGCCCCTTCTGGTTATTGGACACAGTAGATAGCCTGTAGATAGCCTGATGCAAGTTTCAGCGGCAAGCCTTAATGGTAGCAAGCCAAGCTGAATCAGAATTATTTTTTTAAGTATTGGAGGTTAGCAATTGCTCATGCTAGCAATAGTTCAGCAATGCTAAGTCTGGATTCTGCAAAGAAATCTGGATCTTCAAAGAATTCTGGAGTCAGCTACAAGATGAAGAGTTCTGGAATAAGGTGCTGCACGTACATCTGGAAGGGTTCTGGAAGCAGTCTTTATGTGTAGTGAAACTCCTATATTTATATGGTCAACTGCCAACCCCCAGTTTATGGTGTGGGCACAATTTCAAAAACACAACCCATGGCTGTAAGAGGCTGCAGGCACATACTTTGGCGTTGTTGACAGTCTGAACAGAGCTTTCATCTTCATGACAGGATATAGGAACTCCCACATTTATTTTTAACCAAAACATAACTTTTGCACAAATGTACATTTCTAAAGTTATGTACCCTAATAAAATTAGACAGATATATTTTATGTTCGATTGTCTACATTCACATTCACTACCCATCTTTGTGCGAGCTGTCTTAGTCATTGTGAATGAGGGACAGGCAGCCAGGAGTGGAACTTAAGTAAAACCTTTATTGAGGATACAGGAATTCAAAAGGAACAAAAAGTTCAAGAATGCTTCTTCTTTTTCTTGGAATATGGATGTGGCTTCTCGACCTTGCAGCTAGTCCTCGTAAGCCCACAGCGTCTCAGGCACAGCTCTTTCTCTCTCGAAGTCCTAGAAGAGAATGGCAAAGAGACACCCAGTCCATCATTTGTTTTTACCTTATCTAGGGGTTGGGGTCCAGGTAGCCAATCAGCACAGACTTGGCTTAGTTCTCTATAAATATCCCCATAAGCCCCACCCCCTTTCTATTGGTTGGAAGGAGGGTTGCCTGCCCGGCCCGCCAAGTCCGGGTCCTCGCGAGGAACCCCTGTCTTGAAGTGGTCTGGCACCCTCGAGGTCTCTGTGACGCTTTCTGAAGGTGAGTGTTGGCAGTGAACTCGGAAGTGGGTCTCTGCCTTCCGCGTCACTGGGTACGGCCTCGACCGTGTTGTGAAAGGAACCACGTGGGAAGCCGGCGTCTGCCTGTGAAGGCGTTCGGCTTGCCATGGTCCACGCTGCACTCGGAGCGGAACCCCACCCCGTTAAGCCAGCAGTTGTCCGGGAAGGACGGCCCAATCGCCTCCGTTCCGGTTTTTCCGTTCGCTGGAACAAACTCTTCCCGCGTATCCTATACTCATGTAAGCGGTGTCAGCCGTAGTCCTTTCGTCCACGTCTCTCTTAATGCTGTCTTCCGGGGTCCCAAGACTGTTAATTATCTGGACTGTGCTCTCCCGACCTCGTAGCTTGGTCGGTTGGTACCCCCTCTCAGGTGGTCTTCCTTCGATCGGGTGCTCTCTCTCATGTGGTCCCTCCTCTCGCCTCTTCCCTTTCATGCCGTCCGTATCCCTCCGATCACAGTCATTCTACGGATTTTTATCAATTTTAACTATAACGGTTTGGATTTATAATTTCTAATTCGGTACATTCTGGGCGCTGATCAGTGGATCATGTACATACAATTTTAGGTTTGCAACATTGATCGTTCTGCTACAATATGAATTTTTTCATAACTTTGGTCCCTTAAATGGTACAAGTTTCCTCAATGTCTTCCAATCACAAGCCTTAAATTAGTTTAATGTCTACCAAGGTTCAAATCTGTTCCTCTTTATGTTGCTCAGTTAAAGAGTTCTAAACTTTACTCAAACATAAGGATTTAACATCAAAGTTCTCCTTTGTAACCTCCCCTTCTTAGGTAGCATCTGTGCAGTCTTTTAATCAGGGAGGGTGTGCTCCTGCCCCTCCCAGCAGATGTCAATGCTCAGCCTGTCCTTTGTTATTTGTTACAGCCCCTGACAAATGTCTAATGCGGCCTCATTGTTCTCCTTGTTGTCATTATGCGGGAGCCATCAGGCTTCCTGGTTTCAAGGAAGTGTCAAGCTGAGATGTCAACTTTCCAAGGCCAGGGTGTCAGATCAGAATTAAATTGTGGATTAGCTCTAGACTGGGTTCCTTTAAATTAAAGCCTTTTTATTTCACATATAAAATATAAGCACAGTTTATAAGGGCTTTGGACATTTTAAAAGAATTAGCCCTTCAGAAACATGCTTTAAATAGTGGATTTTGCAACTTCAATCAGGAAACAGAAACACTTTAAACTGGGTTTGACAGCTCATTTTCTTAAGCAGCTTTCAGGCAGGGAGGCCTTCCTCTGACTTCCTGGAGAATCCATGATTTCAGCACCCATTCCTTTCCATAATTCTCTGGGGGAAAAAAATGAATTTCTAAGGGCATTTTCGGATTTTGCCCTTCTGTGGCCTTGTTTCAGGTGACAGATGACAGGTGTCAGGTGACAGATGACAGATGACAGGTGACAGGTGACAGCTGTGATTCCTATTTTTACACCAAGTTTGCCTGTGTGTGTGGCAGGGTGTGCAGCTCTTTTGTGGTTTGTGAACCATGCTCAATTTTGCAGATATAGTGCGCACAGGGGATATCGCCTCAATTTTTGGAAGTTTTCTTTCCCCATTGGCAAAGGGGTGCAGTGTGGCGCATTGGCGTGGATAAAAATATTCCACAACGCCATAGCCCAAATGTTTTTCTTTCCTGACGATTCACTTTTCACACAAATTGAAAACACCAGTTTATTTAGGAAAACACAGATCACAGTCTCTATAACCCATAGTAACGACATGTATAGTTTTTCTTCTTGGGTTCTTTGCCACCCTCCTTACCTAGAAGCACAGGCCTATAGAATACTTCAGATACCTGGGTTACTCACAAAATACTCTTAACGTACAGAATTGTGCGACCCCCTGGACACCATGGAACAATTTAACTTCATAATATACTTTGCATGGGGTTTACTTTATAACATGTAGCACCTTGAAGCCTGACCGGATCATACACTTTATATTTTATTTAAATAACAGGCAACACTATTCTACTGGTAAAAATCAATTTTAATCTCCCTGGGCAATTGGCAATGCTAGCAGTGTTATAACACAACAGACCTTTAAGAACAAGACACGTTTAATATATATGGAACCCTTTCTCCTGAACCACTATGCAATGAAGAATCTTTCTTCTATCAGCAGTCACGTTCTCACTCTCTGTAGAGGGTATGATTTCAATCAGGGACTTCACTCTATGTAATATGGCAAGATACTTTTCTGCCCAACCACAAACCCAGATAATAGGTTCACTATGGAAACCCCTCTGCTTTAAGGCAGAGACTGGGGAATGGGGAGGAGTTGAGAATTTCGTTTTTATGCACCATTCCCTTTAGGTAATTCTGGGGTTGGCAAAAAAGAATAGGAGTATTCAATTACTTTAACAGACTACATTTTTATCCACACTGGAAGCAATGTTGTTGATTTCGAATTTCAACAAAATCCTTCTGTATTCATTGACTATATGGGAGTTAGGTACATTATAATTTAGTAAAAATACTAAGGATCTACTTCGTCTGACCACCCAATCAATAAGGGAAGATATTTAATCCAAAAGATCCCCACAATTCTTGGTTTGGTAGGACAGGTTACTTACATATAATATCTCTGGGTTTTGTGGTCAGGAAAAGTCATTAATGCTACTGGAAACTCAGGGGAAACACAGGGACTTGGTTAGACAGCCTCTCCAGGTTCAGTCATGGATACCTCCAGAATTCATCCCTTTATTTGTCTCTCCAGGTTCCCTCCAGATTCGTTCTTTCTTTTGGTTTAATCCACCTCCAAGGCAACGTTGGCTCTCAAGCAATTATTTTCAGTAGTTCAAACTTAGATGATTTCAGACTAATTTCCTATTTAGCGTCTCCTGATACATCTTTAACTACTCCCCAAATTATTTAAATTAGGATGTGCCAGCTGATTCACTAACTTTTCTGGTTGGACATCTATTGTCCACCCCCATTGTAAAGATTGCTTCCTTTAGTTACTAGGCATCATCCCTGTGAGTTATACATAGACCAATTTGAAATTGCATTTTTGACCACTTCAGTTATGACCTTAAAAACAAAAATATGGCAAAATATTTGAATTTACAAATAAGAGTCACAAGCTATATCTTTCCAAATGGTCAATTCATGTTGGACCTAATGAAATGTGTCTCATTTTGGTACAATGTTGACGATTCAAATGATAGATGTCTGTAATTTATTCAACAAAGATGACAGTTCTCAACAAGAGATTGTCTATGTTTATATCTAATTCAACAAGCTATCATCTTCCTGAATCTCAGCTTCATGATATTTTATGGGAAGCTATCATCACATTTCAACTTCTAACTTCAGTTCCCAAGGTCGAATAATTTTTATGAGTTGAATCATTGGTGCTTTCCATGATTTCCTCAAAGATATTTGAACAAGTTCTGTGAGAGTTATGGTTCCAGAGATAATGGCCAAAGTATGATCCTTAAAAACAATGACATGCATATTTTTCCCTTCAGTTACCTGGCATATATTTGTTCCTAGGAACTGTATTTAGATCTGGCCTCAGGCCTTTGTTGACCCACACCTGCCAAAAAAACACTTAACATTTATTTCTCCTAGGGTTAATGCCATCTCTCCTTATCTTCCTTGAGCAGAGGGTATACCTCCGCCCATTAACTCATGTGGCAGTCTCCTGTAACTTGTCACGTGTCAGTTAGATCCTGGACTTCTCCAGGAATCACATTTGTATTGTATGTATTTTTAAGAGTTGACCCCCATTCAATGGGTCTTTTTTTCACAGTGGCCCTCTGTACACCTCATAAACCCTTAGTCCGGCACAAGCTCTGCCCTTTTTTTGCCTCTGTGAGCTTCAAAAGCCTTCCCTGATATTTTGGGCTTATCACTGTTTTTCTACATGAACAGAAAAGTAGCATTTTTGAATGTTGACATTCCTTTAGACATGAGGCCTGTTTTAATATCTTGCATCTGGCCATTAATGTCCAACTTCACATTATAATATGCATTTCAATGATTCAGGCCAAGGAGATTCCTCTGTAAACAGTTCTTTTCAGTTCAAACTGCAAAATGTATTCAGTTAAAATGCAGCTTTTTCATTGAGAAAAAAGCATTTCCGGGTCTCACTATCCTGTAATGGAAGGTAGGCTTCATTTGTTGTCAGCCTTGTCATTCGCACACATGGCATACTTAAGTTGTTTCTGACAACACTGTTGGTGTATGTGGCAGTGTTGACATGTCCATGCTGATCTTTCAGTCTGTCAATTAACAGTGTGCTTTAAAATTACAGGAAAGTATTTCTGCATTTTCTAGGCCCCATTCAGCCAGACACAGTTTCCTTATGTCCTTGGGGCTTCATTTAAACCCCATATGTCCCCCATGTCCATTATTCTCAAGCCGTAACTAGTGTGAAAGGGCAGGGAAGAATGGGTTTTTTCTACAATGCAGCACATCCCATTCTCTTTTCTTCCTCTGGGATTGGGTGATATGGCCTCCACCTCCTGATTTTGGGTTCCAGGAGTACGGAAAGGAACTCCTCCATTTTATCCCCTTGTTTCCTCTCCAGGGTACATGGGGCTCACCAAGGTATGCGCTACTCTGGTCCCCTGAAGTTAATTTTCTAAAGACAGGAATAAAAAGAATTGTTAAGCATTTTTCCTTGAACCTTTTTACTCCAGATAACAATTCAGGATAAGACATATAGATTATATTTAATATTTTCAATAAACTATCTTTCCCTTTATATCAAATATCTTAGATTAATATTTCATTTAATTACTCACCTGTTATATATTTTAATTTCCATCGGCGGTCTGATCTTACATTTCATTCCTCAGATGGTTCCTTGGCTCTAACTTCAGTGGGTTCCTCAATCACAATTAAAGGTAGTTTGGGTTGACAACTTTTTAACTGATTGATATGGACCAATTTCTCTTCTATCTGTTCTCCTTGTGGGAGGCGGATCTTACAGGCAAAACAAAATATGTTGTCCACAATCTCAAAACTCCTGCGCCGAGATGGCAGACATTTCTGTTCCTTGGTTTGATTTCCCTGGAAGTTGTACAAATAAACCTTGTCACCTACCTCATACTCCTTTTTTGTGGTCTTCAAGTCGTAGTATGATTTCACCACTTCAACCAACTTCTCTAAATTGTGGTGCGCATAAGCAAAAGGTTCTAGTGGATGTGCTAATTAGTATCTGCTCCCGAGTTCCATAGAGCAGATGCTGAGGTAACACTATTTTTCATCTGGTCATAAATTCAAATGGATATATTTTAGTTGCAGAAGATGGTGTAGACCTAATAACCATCAGGACAAGCAGAAATTGAATGTCCCAACTGGGTCCAGAGTCAGCCACAAACATCTTCCGTATGTTTACCATTGTCTCATTATATCTCTCAATCCCTCCGCTCAATGCCACATGGTAAGCGATGTGGAGCTTTCTCTTTACCCCTAGAATATCCCACATCTTGGTCATCACCTCACTGCTGAAATGACTTTCTTGGTCCGACTCAATCCTTTGCGGGAGGACGAAACTGGAGAATATGTGGTTGATCATTAGTGCAGCAGCTGTCTTTGCCTTACAATTGAGGGCAAAAATACATTCTACCCACTTTGTAAACAATCATGTTAGAGTCAACATGTACTTGTTTCCTCTAGAGCCAATCACTGGCTGATGAAATTGACTTGCAAATCTGACCATGGCAGTGTCATACCCTTTTTTGCAGGGTAACTCTGTGTGTGGGGGAATTTGGCTGAAATTGTCCACACATGAGACACCCCTTTAATTATATGTTGAGGTCCTGGCCCATGTGGGGCCAGTATGCGACCTCAAAAAAGATTTCTATGTCCTGTGAAAACCCCTATGACGGGCAGTGGCCGCATCATGGACGTGATTCAACATCAGGCTTCAGAATGAGGTAGGTGCTACCCACTGGTCACATTCAGATAGGGATCTCTGTATCAACACATCGTTTGGATTCGAACACATTTTGAAAATATCATCAACACCCGGAGATTCTCTTTACCGGTTTAATCTGATTCTGTTAGAGAAAAACTCATGGGGTCTTCAATGTGTTGATAGAAGTTTCCAAGAATAGAGTCCTCTTTTTGTGCAGTGCTCAAATCTGCATCCGGGGTGTCTTAACTCCACTGAGCAGTTCAGAGTTCACTGTTGGCATGAAGATGAGACCTGGTCACAGCTGCAACTTGGATTTCTCCCATTTATCAATCAATTTAAATGTGGGAAGGGTCTGATTTTTTGGGAGTTGATGGAATAATACTTCACTGATGAAGCTTTTTCCCTTACTCAGACATACTGTGGTGAGCACTGGCTCCTTCACCTAATTTATCTGAATGGGGAAAAATAAGTGTTTGCTCCTTTTCTGAATGTCGATCAGAGTTTTGGCTGTTTTTCATCTCCCTCTTTCAAGGGATTCAGTGTTTTTTGTCTTTTTTACTGGTATATCATTTCAAAGTGTTCCCATCCAGTGTGGAATACTACTTGCAACTGGGCGGAAGGTTGATTTACATAGTTGAGAAGAGTTCCCATCACCAGGTTATTCTCCCACAGAAATGATGATGATTTCTGGGACTGGATTGCTCTGGAAATGAAATTCCAATTGATCAGTATGCCACTCAAAAAGATTACAGGTGCCATTCAGACTCACATAATTTGTATTACTCTTTAGTTTGATGGGCCAGTTTGTCTGTGTCCAGGGGACTTGGTTCACACAGTCGATCAGAGGTGATAACCTCCAAAGCAAATAGTTCCCCAGTAAACAAGGAGTGCCCTCTGGAGTTACAATTATCACCAGGTGTTTTAACCAATATCTCCCAATTTATATTTCTAGGTCTGCAGTCCCTTCAATGGGAATATCGTTGCCATCAAAGATTTGGAGTTGTGCAGGAACAGGCTGAAGGGGAATCTGGTGACTCTCCACCTTCCTAGATTCAGTTGGTTGAAAGTCTTTTTGGACAGAATAATAGGTTGGGATCCAGTATCCACCAGAGCCGACAATTCACACTGACCCTGTACCTTGACTGGGGCATACAATTTGCCCTCTTTTTCCTCAAGTGCACAAAGAAAGTGTGAGTTACTTGCCAGATTGGCTGTCAGTTTCCTAATATTGAGCTCCATCACTGTGTGATCTTGGGTGATTTTCCATGTTGGAGATCAGGAACATATCGGGAGAAACTTACATTTTGCAATGTGCGTCTTTGGGGGATACTCTTTCTCCTCAGATTCTTTGCTGTTCCACTTTGTCGGAAATCAGTTCTCAAAACCTGTTTGTCGGGAGAATATCTTAACATTCTCTGAATGGTCTGTCTCGCATGGTTGGGGGCTCAGAGTCTCTTGATCTGGGTTGTACTCCATACCTACCCTGTCAGACTAAAGGTCTCTTGGGACCCATTTTTCTTTGGGAGGGATCCCCCCTTTCCTGAAAGCAAACATGTCTCTATCTGAAACCTCCAGTGATTATTTTCTTTCAAAGGGAATGATCTTGTTTTCTTTCTCCACAAAGTGAGTTTTTCTTTGATCTCTTCTACTTACCCTCTGTTCTTTGGCTTCTGACTTCCCGGGGGTAGAAGAGTCACTATCAGATTGTGAGGTTTCCAGGGGTTCTGTTCTGGTAAGAAAGCAAGCTTCCTCAAGGGCTTGACATCTCCCTTCGACCAGTGCCCCATCCTCAGGAACCTATTAATTGCTGGGACTTTCCTTCAGTCATTTCCCCCTAGGGCATTAGTCCTGGGTATTCGGGCATTCTGGGAAGCATGGTTAAGCTATGGGTTTGACTAAGACCTCAGCATGCACCCCAGGTCGTCGGTCAATAGATGGAGCTGTTGCTAGAGTTGTGTAACTTTTTCTTTGGTTTCTGGGTTGTAGGGAGGTCTCTGCTCATACCTCTTCTGCTACCTAAAATGTTAACTGTCCCTTCCAGCAAAGTAGCTTGGGTATTGGAAATGTCCACCATCATTTTCAGTGCTAGTTCTGCCTTCTCCTCGCTTCTGGGATCAATTGTCATGGAACAGGGGGGAAGGAGGAGGATTGCTTTGAAAAGTAGAATTTAGAGGGTACCTGTTTAAAATATTCAGGTTTGGATGGTGTGTGGTACTTCTCTCTTGTGGGAAGTTTAGAGGTAAGTTTCCTGGAGAAGTACATACCTGAATTGCCCCCCTCCCTTGTGCTGGGGAGTGTACACATACCCTGGGTTTTGCACCCTTAAATTGAGGGCTCACGTAGGTAGAAGGGTCAGGCGGATCATTGTTCTGATAGCCTGTCTAGCTACCATTCGATTGGGCCTGGGCAAGGGGTCTCCTCTGTCTCTCATTCTGCTTATCAGCTGGAGGGGTATTCTTAGGCCCCCCATCTCCAGGTCCAAATGAGGGGTAGTTTTCACATCCACCACCTTTGCAGCGGCAGGTGTGGTATTTGGCTTTGTGGTTTTAACGTTGTTTTTTTATTTTTTATTTAATTTAAACTGCAAACTGGTTAATTAAAACCTTATACACTGTATGACATAACATTTCAATAGTAATTAAAAACATAAAACATGTTTTAATGTTGTTTTATTGTCAGAGGGTTTCCATAGCTCATATATCCTGGTGGCATGTTCTATTACCCAATTCAGTGTCCTGCGCTTGTAGAAATCGCAAACTAATGGGGTAATTATATATTGAGAAGAGCGTGGAAGTATGTGGTCGCAAATTCTGTGCTATTCGCATTCACCCACCTGGAAATCTGTGCAAATGCACATTTTAATTCTTGTGCAAACTCCCTAGGTGCATGACTTTCCCAACAATGTACATTACATCCAGCCTTGCCGGCCTCTTGTGGGTTCCTGTGAGTGGAATATTGTTGTAAAAAGGCTGCCTAATAGGGGGACCATTTGTAATGATCCTGATCTTCCAGTCCCACAAATAAATTGGAGTACTCTGGAGAAAATGTCCATCTTACAAACTCCATGCAATTGACATAATTTTTTATTTTAAATGATAACATCATTTGTTCAGACAATTCCAAGTGCTAGCAGACTGAATACTTGGCATTCTTCTGGTATGGGGTCATGAAACGTTTTATGGCTTTACTTTGTTTAATGGCATCCTTAACAAACCCTTTTCTCCCTTTCATATTTCTTTTTCGTGACTGAAACTGAGTCAATTTATTTATTTATTACATTAATATAGCGCGCAGGCAGCCCAGGGGCATTGTGGCACTGTCACTTGTAGGGAGACTTAGTTACAATGGGTAGAGGTTGTGCCTTGAGTTACAGTAAGGCAGGGTCCTGTGTTAAGCGATAGGGAGTATCATCATACAGCATAATTCAACATACAAGTTAGTCAAGGGATCTTGAACATATGGGGTTGGTTAGGTGAAAAATGTAGTTTTCATGGCTTTGCGGAAGGCAGTCAGTGAGGGTTCAGCTCACAGGGAGGTGGGGAGGGTGATCCAATGTAAGGCAGCAAGGTGAGGGAAGCTGGCGCCGACTGCTCGAGCTCTTTTTACCCTAGGTACGGAGAGCATATTGGCATAGGGTGTTCTGGTGGGTCTTGTGGAGGAGACCGGGTGGATTCTCTAGGATAGGTACGCTGGGGCTGAGAGGTGGACGCATTTGTGGGTGATGCTTAGCGTTTTGAATATAATCCTGTCCTTTATGGGGAGCCAATGGGACGCTTTCCTGGCAGCAGTGATGTGCTCTCTCTTGGCAATGCCCTGTGCAGCACGTAAGGCGCTATTCTGGATTACTTGCAGCTTCTCGAGGTTTTTGTTTGAGGTTCCTAGGAAGATAACATTACAGTAGTCTTGCTGGGAACCAGTTATGGCTCTGGCTATGTTGGTGCATGTGTCTTTCGATAGAAAAGGTCTGATTGAGTTGAGGAGTTTCGCATGGTAAGCAGCAGAGGAGGCGATTACGTTTACTTGTCTGGTCATAGATAAGTTGGAGTCTAGATAGACGCCTAGCGTTTTTACTGTGTCCAGTACTGGAATTCTGATTGAGTCAATGGTAAAGTGGCTGAACTGGACGTCAAGTTTTTTGAGGGTGTAAGGGGATCCTACGAGTAGGAGCTCAGTTTTGTCGGAGTTAAGGCAGAGGCCGTTGATAGCCATCCACATTTGAATTGTGTTAGATATGTTGTTGAGAGTTGCGCAGTCAGTGTCATAGTAACCTGTCAGTGTGAGAAGGATCTAAGTGTCGTCGGTGGGTGACGCAGTGGCTAGGTCAGAGAAGACCTGCATGGTCCTGCCTTGTAGGAAGGAGGTGATCCATGTTGTGGCTTCTTGGTAGAAGTTGGCTGTGGAGGTGAGGTGATGGCAGAGGATGTTGTGATCTACAAGATCAAAAGCTGCAGCGAGATCGAGGACAAGGAGCAGGACAGGTTTGCCTAGGTCCCTTGCATCATCCATTTGGTTTTTGAGTTCGAGTAGGGCGGTCTGAGTCCCGTGTCTAGGGCGAAAAACGGATTGTCTCAGTCCTAGGTGGTTGTGTTCTTCAAGGAAGTGCTGGACCTGCAGGTAGGCTGCTTTGTCTAGAATCTTGAGGAGGAATGGGACTGTGGTTATGGGGCTGTAGTTGTTGGGGGAAGTGGGGTCAAGTGTAGGTTTTTTTAAGAGAGGTCAGACCCATGCTTCCTTGAGGCATGAGGGGACTTTCCCTGTGGTGAAGGAGGCGTTGATGAAGGCTGTCAGGAAGGGAGCCAGGATGTCTGCGCAGTCTTTGATGATAGAGGCGGGGCAGGGATCCCCTTTGCAATTAGAGGGCTTGATGTTTATCATGGTGTTGATCATGTCTTTTTCCTGAATGGTTTTGAATGAGAAGGTAGGGGGGGGCTCTGTGTGTGAGGAGGGCGGGTGGCAAGGGGGTAGGAGGGGTGGGGAGCGCTAGTTTGGTGTTTAGGATTTTGGCTTGAAGAGAGCTAATCTTGTTGCGCATGGCTGTTTGGATGTCATCACACCATGCTTTATCTTTGGTGAAGTTTTGGGGGGTGGGTGTAGGGGTCTCGAGTTCCCTGAATATGGCGAACATTTCCTTGGCGTTTGATTTGGCCTCGGAAATTCTATCTTCAAATGATTTGGCTTTGGCTTTGATGATGGCTTTCTTATATTCATTTGCGAGGGATTTGAAATTAAGTTTGTCTTTATCATCACGAGATGTTTGCCATTGCGCTAATGCTGCATGTTTGTCTGTGCGCAGTTTGAGAAAGTCTTGGGTGAACCAAGCATTGGTGTGGCTAGTGGGTTTTGTTTTGCGCGTTTTAAGTGGGACGATAGCATTGATTGCTGTTGTGATAGCAGAATCATAGTCCTTGGTAAGGGTTTCTAGGTCATTGGAGAAGGGGGGTATAAAGGCAGGTCCCTGTAGGAAGGATATGAGTCTTTCTTTGGTCAGTTGCCGGGCACTTCTTGTAAGGGCTGGAGGTAAGGGTTGGGGGGGATGGGGTAGTGGTGGGAATGTTGAAGGTGATGGTGTGTTGGTCAGACCACGGGGTGGGGGTATTGGTGGTGACTGTGAGGGGGCAGTTGTGATGGGCGATCCAGTCTAATGATCTGCCCAGGGCGTGAGTGGGGTCTGTGATGGTGTTGGCGAATACTAGAGTGGCTAGGGCAGTGTCAAGTGATTTGGCAGCAGGGATTTTTGGTGTCATTCAGGCCTAGGTTGATGTCACCGAGGAGAATGGCTTTGGATTATTTTTTTAGGTTGTCAGCCAGAAGGTGGGTGAGGGAGGCCTGGAAGTCTCCCAGGGGGCCTGGTGGCCGATAGATGAGGTGTAGGGTGATGGTGCAGTGGTGCGAGATAGTGAGTTTCAATTGAAGGTAGTCGCTGTTATTGTTGATAGTTTTGTCGACCTTTCTGATGGTGATCGAATCTTTGGCTATGAGAGCGACACCACCCCCTGTGGTTAGGCGGTCTTGTCTAGTGATGGCATAGCCTGGTGGGAGTGCGAGGGATAGCGCGGGGCCTGAGGCTTCGTGTAGCCATGTCTCAGTGACCATTAGAAGATCTAGATCTAGGGTGGTGATGAGGTCGTAGATGTCTAGGGCATGAGCATTGATGGATCGAGCGTTGATGAGGGCACATTTGAGGTGGAGTTCGGGGGAGACATTTACATCAGTGGATGGCATGGCTGTGGTTGAAGAATTACACATTGCGGTAATCATATTTAAAGTAGTGGGGGGCACATTTTCAAGGGTCCTAGTGTCAGGAATCAGGGGTGGAAGTTATGGAACCGCTGGGGGCACTAGCTAGCAGTTACCTCGCTCTAGTCCTCATCCAATATGGCGGCGGACTCTATAAGTTCTGACTCCGCCCCCTTGTGCGGTGCGTTGTATCTGTGTTTGCTTCTCGCACGCTAACGCTCCGTTACTCTCTAGTTTTACCTTCCATTGGGCTTACTTAGCCGCCTTAGTTTCCAACTTTATCCTAATCTTGTACAACCTTTGTTTCTCGCTGCATTTCCTTCTTTCGTATTCTGCCGCGCTATAACCCTACCATCTAGTTCTTTGGGTTCACGGCGTGTACTCCGAGGTTTCACCGCTTCGGTGCCTTGCTGTCTTGCTTACCTGGGTACGAGGCTCCTCCTACCTTCCTGCTCGGCTTCTCGCCGTTCCTTCCCTGCTGCCTGCAGCCGTCTCTGTGCGCGGCACTGTTTTGCACTGTTTGCTACTTACATTTTGCCTTCCGGTACTTCCAACTTTTGTTCGGCTCCGCTCGGAATGTGGCACTCTCTTCCTGTATCTGATTTATTTTCTACTCGGCGGTATCTTGCCATCTATTCCTTTCACTGGGTATGCATTTCGGGTTTACTTTTTCGTCTATTATCCTGCTACTTACTTACGATTTCCTTGTTGCTATTGAAAGGTTCTACCTGCAAGTCTTATTCCGAGCTCTATCTGGGAAATTGGTCACGGACATCTGTTACTTCCAGTCAGCCTTCGTTATCCACCTTCAGCGTCTGCCCACAGCGGTTTCTGCTAGGAGAGATTATTTCTTCCAACGGCCTGGGTTATCAAGGACTGTCCATCTCATCTCCTACCATCAAGATCTACAGGGTTTTTTCTGCTTTGGCTTTTTCCCTGAAAGTGAGGCTGGCCCCACTGGAGGCACCCGAGACAGGTTCCCACTACTGTCACGGTGGCCTCTGGAGGGGATAGACCTTATCTCCGCGAAAAGAAGGTCCGGATTTATAAGGACAAGTCATCTAGCAACAAGAAGAAGAAGCTTCCAAAGAAGAAGAATCCTCTCAAGGATCTATCCTCTGAAGAATCAGGTGAGGAGATAGGGGAGGTGGAACCGGAGTTTGACAGAATACAACGCCAAACATTACCCATGGCGTCCTTGGAGCAGTACCAAGAGCTGGTCGCAGCCATACAGAATCTCACTGCGGAAGTCCAGTCTTTGAGAACAGAGAATATCGCCCTTCGACAGCAGGTCGTACTGCACCGAGATGATCATGGGGATTTACCTACTATGCCGCTCTCTTTTGGCAAATATGATGGCCATCCGGGAGGACTTAAGGAATTTTTGGACGCCTGTAAGGTATACTTCACCTTCAGACCTCATGCCTATGGAACTGATCAATCCAGAGTCGGATTCATCATAGCCAATCTTCACGGAAACGCTTTGTCTTGGGTTACACCGTTAGTCACAAACGAAGATCCTGCATTGAATAACTTTGACCAATTTATAGCTGCATTTAAGGACAGGTTTGACCGACCTGAAGTTTTGTACTATTCTTTGGAAGCTATCCTGGACGTCCGCCAGGGAAACACAGACGTCCAAACATACATTTCCAGATTCCTGAGGCTTGCGGCCAAGGCGGATTGGCCGGACTCAGCACAGCAAACGATCTTTCGACGAGGTCTTCAAGACGAGATTAAAGACGAGCTAGCTCGAGTAGCTCGTCCTTCTTCTTTTCGAGACTTGATGACCTTAGTCCTCCAGATAGAATTCCGATTACATGAACGTCGTCAGGAAAGAAGACGGTCTCGCGGGAACCAGCAGGTGACTGGTTTACCCACCCAAACTCCGGTTCCAATAACGCCTCCCTTAACAGAGGAACCCATGCAGATTGGGGCTACTCGTGGTCCTCTTACTCCGGAAGAGAGAAGACGCCGTAAGGAGGCAGGTTTATGCATGTATTGCGGATCTTCGAAAAATTTGTTACGGAATTGTCTAGAAGTTCCTCCCAGGCGGAAGGAAAACTACAACCCCCGAACTGTGGCAAGAGAAGTTTCGGGGGATTTGCCAAATACCCTTGCTACCATGCAGGAACAATAGGGGACGCAGAAGCAAATAGTCTGATGGTGTTCAAGGTCTCACTATGGATATCGGATGCTAAACAGGTCGAAGTGTTGGCAATGTTGGACTGCGGTGCCGCAGGAAACTTTATGGACCTACACTGGGCTAAGGAAAACCTTGTTCCCACAAAACCGAAGTCAAGGGCCATTCCCGTAGAAGGTGTAGATGGAACACCTTTGTCCTCAGGACCTATTATAAGTGAGACAATTCCCCTGCGAATGGCACTGGACCACCACCAAGAGGTTCTGGTTTTTGACCAGATCCGAGCGGCTCATTTTCCGTTGGTATTAGGCATTCCGTGGTTAAGGAAGCATAATCCTCATATAGATTGCACCGCAAATAGGGTCAGCTTTGACTCCCAGTTCTGTAAGACAAATTGTATGGACCCTTTTGCCATCAAGGAAGTAGCCAAAGAAGAGACTAGGGTCATCGGGCCATTAATCGTGTCAACGGTCCCAACTCAGTATCAGGAATATTCTGAGGTGTTCCTGGATACCATTCCTAAAAACCTACCTCCACACAGGGCCGAAGACTGTTGTATTGACCTGTTACCCGACTCTACGGTGCCCTTTGGTCGAATGTACCCCTTGTCTCTTCCCGAACGAGGAGCTCTCAGAATCTCAATGCCCATCTCCAAAACGGATTAATCCAAGAATCAAGATCATCTTGTGGGGCCTCTTTATTCTTTATACCAAAGAAGGACACCACTGAGCTACGTCCATGCATAGACTACAGAGGTCTCAACAAGATAACCATCCAAGACAGATACCCTATGCCCCTTATAAGCGACATCCTGGAGGCGGTGCAGGGTGCAAGGTATTTCACCAAGCTCGATTTAAGGGGTGCCTATCACCTCCTGAGAATAAGACACGGAGATGAATGGAAGACGGCATTCCGGACCCCTTTTGGGTTGTATGAATACAAGGTAATGCCGTTTGGCCTTGTGAACGCTCCAGCAGTTTTTCAAAGATATATGGACAAGGTGTTTGCAGACAAGTTATTCTTGTCAGTCGTAGTCTATCTAGACGACATCCTGATTTATTTTGTAGAATTAGCCGATCACCGGCAGCAAGTCAAGGAGGTTTTGCACCGACTACAGTTCCATCAACTGTTGGTCAAACCTGAAAAATGCCAATTCGAAGTAACCTCAGTGTCCTATCTAGGATTCATCCTATCACAAGAAGGCATCAAGATGGATCCCAAAAAGGTCAAGGCAATCATGGAATGGAGGGAACCAACTAACATTAAAGAACTACAGAGCTTCCTCGGATTAGCCAACTTTTACAGGAGGTTTATTCCCAACTTTTCTAGGATGGTACTCCCACTAACCTCTTTGCTTAAGAAGGGAGTAAAGTTCGCCTTGGACAAGGAACCCCGAGAGGCTTTCCTTTTTCTCAAAAAGAAGTTCTCCACCACACCCATTTTAGCTCAACCAGATCAGTCAAGACAGTTCATCCTAGAAACTGACGCTTCTGTAGGAGCGGTAGGAGCAATATTATTACAAAGTTCGGACGATGGCTATGAACATCCCGTAGCCTATTTTTCCAAGACTCTGACCAGTAGTGAAAGGAACTACTCTGTCTTAGAAAGAGAGTTATTGGCCATCAAATTGGCTTGCCAAGAATGGTGTCACCTCTTACAAGGTGCCACTCACTGCTTTATTATCCGCAAGGATCATCGCAATCTTAGGGTCCTACAGCAGATGGAATGCTCCAACGCAAGACATGCCCGATGGGCCTTCTTCTTTTTGCAATATGATTTTGTAATTACTTACATTCCTGGGACAGAAAACAAGAGAGCAGATGCATTATCACGAAGTCTCGGAGAAGGATCGGAGTACTGTCAAGGACAAGACTTGATGCTACCTGGAATTAAGATTCTGGCTTCCACCACCTCCTTTCTAGAAGAATTGATACCTAATTATCAAACCTGCACTGAGCTTCCTTCAACTGTGGTGCAAGGAGACGATGGGTTGTTCTATCATGAGAAGGCATTCTTCCTCCCTACCAAGAAGCTTCAAAGCAAGGTTCTTTCCTGGTGCCATGACACCCCTTTGACTGGCCATCCAGGAATTAGAAAGACTTGTGAACTACTGAAGAGGAACTTTTGGTGGCCAAGGCTTAGAGAAGATGTATACCAATATGTGTCGACTTGTGCGGTTTGTGCCTCCAGTAAATACCAGACGGGCAAACCATTCGGATTGTTGCAACAACCTTCTCTTCCGGAACGCCCTTGGTAACACATATCCATGGACTTTATTGTGGATCTCCCCCAGTCCTATGATATGACTGTAATCATGGTGACAGTGGATTCCTACAGTAAATTGGCACACTTCACTGCATTCAAACAAGTTCCAACAGCACCTGATACGGCAGTTGCCTTCCTTCGAGACATTGTCCGTTTACATGGATTGCCCAGGACTATAGTGTCGGATCGAGGATCTCAATTCACCTCCCGACTCTGGGTTACCCTCTGCCGTATTTTGAGCATACAAAGAGCTCTTTCCTCTGGTTACCATCCAGAAAGTAATGGCCAGACGGAAAGACTCAACGCCAGCCTAGAGCAATATTTAAGATGTTTCTGTAGTCATCAACAGAAGGAATGGTTTCAATTCCTCTCGCAAGCAGAGTTTGCTTATAACAACACTTTGCACACTTCGATTCAGATGAGTCCTTTTCTTTGTACTTATGGATTCCACCCACACCATCTACCCCCTGTAATCCCACCAACTACCAAGATCCCTGCTTTGGATGGTACATTTAAAGACCTGCATGAGGTACATGATCTAGCCAAGAAGGCTCTCCTGGCGAGCCGTCGTACACAAAAGAGATGGGCAGATAGAAGCAGACGGTCTAACCCAGGCTGGAAGACGGGACAATTAGTCTGGTTGTCCACCAGATTTCTCCCAAAATGGGTCCATACCGGGAAGTTTTCCCCACGTTTTATTGAGGCCCTTCGCCATCATTCAACAGATTAACCCGGTGGCTTACAAGATAAAGCTCCCTACATCTCTCAAAAGGGTGCATCCTGTTTTCCATGTCTCCTTACTCAAAGAGCATAAGGAAGACCCCTTTCAAAGACCAGCTCGTCAGAGACTTGCTCAGGTGGAGGAGATTCCAGAGGAATATGAGGTGGCTCGGCTAATCGATTCCAGGTATCACCAGGGCAGGTTACAATACCTGGTACATTGGAAAGGCTATCCGATAGCTGAGAGGTCTTGGGAACCTAAGAGCCACCTCCATGCTCCCAGTCTGCTAAGAAGATTCCATCAGTTACACCCGAGCAAACCAGGGGGATCCCCGAGAAAGAGGGGGTATACTGTCAGGAATCAGGGGTGGAAGTTATGGAACCGCTGGCGGCACTAGCTAGCAGTTACCTCGCTCTAGTCCTCATCCAATATGGCGGCGGACTCTATAAGTTCTGACTCCGCCCCCTTGTGCGGTGCGTTGTATCTGTGTTTGCTTCTCGCACGCTAACGCTCCGTTACTCTCTAGTTTTACCTTTCATTGGGCTTACTTAGCCGCCTTAGTTTCCAACTTTATCCTAATCTTGTACAACCTTTGTTTCTCGCTGCATTTCCTTCTTTCGTATTCTGCCGCGCTACAACCCTACCATCTAGTTCTTTGGGTTCACGGCGTGTACTCCGCGGTTTCACCACTTCGGTGCCTTGCTGTCTTGCTTACCTGGGTACGAGGCTCCTCCTACCTTCCTGCTCGGCTTCTCGCCGTTCCTTCCCTGCTGCCTGCAGCCATCTCTGTGCGCGGCACTGTTTTGCACTGTTTGCTACTTACATTTTGCCTTCCGGTACTTCCAACTTCTGTTCGGCTCCGCTCGGAATGCGGCACTCTCTTCCTGTATCTGATTTATTTTCTACTCGGCGGTATCTTGCCATCTATTCCTTTCACTGGGTCTGCATTTCGGGTTACCTTCTTAGGCCATTTATTCTCCTTTCCTTTCCTCTTTTTCGTCTATTATCCTGCTACTTACTTACGATTTCCTTGTTGCTATTGAAAGGTTCTACCTGCAAGTCTTATTCCGAGCTCTATCTGGGAAATTGGTCACGGACATCTGTTACTTCCAGTCAGCCTTCGCTATCCACCTTCAGCGTCTGCCCACAGCGGTTTCTGCTAGGAGAGATTATTTCTTCCAACGGCCTGGGTTATCAAGGACTGTCCATCTCATCTCCTACCATCAAGATCTACAGGGTTTTTTCTGCTTTGGCTTTTTCCCTGAAAGTGAGGCTGGCCCCACTGGAGGCACCCGAGACAGGTTCCCACTACTGTCACGGTGGCCTCTGGAGGGGATAGACCTTATCTCCGCGAAAAGAAGGTCCGGATTTATAAGGACAAGTCATCTAGCAACAAGAAGAAGAAGCTTCCAAAGAAGAAGAATCCTCTCAAGGATCTATCCTCTGAAGAATCAGGTGAGGAGATAGGGGAGGTGGAACTGGAGTTTGACAGAATACAACGCCAAACATTACCCATGGCGTCCTTGGAGCAGTACCAAGAGCTGGTCGCAGCCATACAGAATCTCACTGCGGAAGTCCAGTCTTTGAGAACAGAGAATATCGCCCTTCGACAGCAGGTCGTACTGCACCGAGATGATCATGGGGATTTACCTACTATGCCGCTCTCTTTTGGCAAATATGATGGCCATCCGGGAGGACTTAAGGAATTTTTGGACGCCTGTAAGGTATACTTCACCTTCAGACCTCATGCCTATGGAACTGATCAATCCAGAGTCGGATTCATCATAGCCAATCTTCACGGAAACGCTTTGTCTTGGGTTACACCGTTAGTCACAAACGAAGATCCTGCATTGAATAACTTTGACCAATTTATAGCTGCATTTAAGGACAGGTTTGACCGACCTGAAGTTTTGTACTATTCTTTGGAAGCTATCCTGGACGTCCGCCAGGGAAACACAGATGTCCAAACATACATTTCCAGATTCCTGAGGCTTGCGGCCAAGGCGGATTGGCCGGACTCAGCACAGCAAACGATCTTTCGACGAGGTCTTCAAGACGAGATTAAAGACGAGCTAGCTCGAGTAGCTCGTCCTTCTTCTTTTCGAGACTTGATGACCTTAGTCCTCCAGATAGAATTCCGATTACATGAACGTCGTCAGGAAAGAAGACGGTCTCGCGGGAACCAGCAGGTGACTGGTTTACCCACCCAAACTCCGGTTCCAATAACGCCTCCCTTAACAGAGGAACCCATGCAGATTGGGGCTACTCGTGGTCCTCTTACTCCGGAAGAGAGAAGACGCCGTAAGGAGGCAGGTTTATGCATGTATTGCGGATCTTCGAAAAATTTGTTACGGAATTGTCTAGAAGTTCCTCCCAGGCGGAAGGAAAACTACAACCCCCGAACTGTGGCAAGAGAAGTTTCGGGGGATTTGCCAAATACCCTTGCTACCATGCAGGAACAATAGGGGACGCAGAAGCAAATAGTCTGATGGTGTTCAAGGTCTCACTATGGATATCGGATGCTAAACAGGTCGAAGGGTTGGCAATGTTGGACTGCGGTGCCGCAGGAAACTTTATGGACCTACACTGGGCTAAGGAAAACCTTGTTCCCACAAAACCGAAGTCAAGGGCCATTCCCGTAGAAGGTGTAGATGGAACACCTTTGTCCTCAGGACCTATTATAAGTGAGACAATTCCCCTGCGAATGGCACTGGACCACCACCAAGAGGTTCTGGTTTTTGACCAGATCCGAGCGGCTCATTTTCCGTTGGTATTAGGCATTCCGTGGTTAAGGAAGCATAATCCTCATATAGATTGCACCGCAAATAGGGTCAGCTTTGACTCCCAGTTCTGTAAGACAAATTGTATGGACCCTTTTGCCATCAAGGAAGTAGCCAAAGAAGAGACTAGGGTCATCGGGCCATTAATCGTGTCAACGGTCCCAACTCAGTATCAGGAATATTCTGAGGTGTTCCTGGATACCATTCCTAAAAACCTACCTCCACACAGGGCCGAAGACTGTTGTATTGACCTGTTACCTGACTCTACGGTGCCCTTTGGTCGAATGTACCCCTTGTCTCTTCCCGAACGAGGAGCTCTCAGAATCTCAATGCCCATCTCCAAAACGGATTAATCCAAGAATCAAGATCATCTTGTGGGGCCTCTTTATTCTTTATACCAAAGAAGGACACCACTGAGCTACGTCCATGCATAGACTACAGAGGTCTCAACAAGATAACCATCCAAGACAGATACCCTATGCCCCTTATAAGCGACATCCTGGAGGCGGTGCAGGGTGCAAGGTATTTCACCAAGCTCGATTTAAGGGGTGCCTATCACCTCCTGAGAATAAGACACGGAGATGAATGGAAGACGGCATTCCGGACCCCTTTTGGGTTGTATGAATACAAGGTAATGCCGTTTGGCCTTGTGAACGCTCCAGCAGTTTTTCAAAGATATATGGACAAGGTGTTTGCAGACAAGTTATTCTTGTCAGTCGTAGTCTATCTAGACGACATCCTGATTTATTTTGTAGAATTAGCCGATCACCGGCAGCAAGTCAAGGAGGTTTTGCACCGACTACAGTTCCATCAACTGTTGGTCAAACCTGAAAAATGCCAATTCGAAGTAACCTCAGTGTCCTATCTAGGATTCATCCTATCACAAGAAGGCATCAAGATGGATCCCAAAAAGGTCAAGGCAATCATGGAATGGAGGGAACCAACTAACATTAAAGAACTACAGAGCTTCCTCGGATTAGCCAACTTTTACAGGAGGTTTATTCCCAACTTTTCTAGGATGGTACTCCCACTAACCTCTTTGCTTAAGAAGGGAGTAAAGTTCGCCTTGGACAAGGAACCCCGAGAGGCTTTCCTTTTTCTCAAAAAGAAGTTCTCCACCACACCCATTTTAGCTCAACCAGATCAGTCAAGACAGTTCATCCTAGAAACTGACGCTTCTGTAGGAGCGGTAGGAGCAATATTATTACAAAGTTCGGACGATGGCTATGAACATCCCGTAGCCTATTTTTCCAAGACTTTGACCAGTAGTGAAAGGAACTACTCTGTCTTAGAAAGAGAGTTATTGGCCATCAAATTGGCTTGCCAAGAATGGTGTCACCTCTTACAAGGTGCCACTCACTGCTTTATTATCCGCAAGGATCATCGCAATCTTAGGGTCCTACAGCAGATGGAATGCTCCAACGCAAGACATGCCCGATGGGCCTTCTTCTTTTTGCAATATGATTTTGTAATTACTTACATTCCTGGGACAGAAAACAAGAGAGCAGATGCATTATCACGAAGTCTCGGAGAAGGATCGGAGTACTGTCAAGGACAAGACTTGATGCTACCTGGAATTAAGATTCTGGCTTCCACCACCTCCTTTCTAGAAGAATTGATACCTAATTATCAAACCTGCACTGAGCTTCCTTCAACTGTGGTGCAAGGAGACGATGGGTTGTTCTATCATGAGAAGGCATTCTTCATCCCTACCAAGAAGCTTCAAAGCAAGGTTCTTTCCTGGTGCCATGACACCCCTTTGACTGGCCATCCAGGAATTAGAAAGACTTGTGAACTACTGAAGAGGAACTTTTGGTGGCCAAGGCTTAGAGAAGATGTATACCAATATGTGTCGACTTGTGCGGTTTGTGCCTCCAGTAAATACCAGACGGGCAAACCATTCGGATTGTTGCAACAACCTTCTCTTCCGGAACGCCCTTGGTAACACATATCCATGGACTTTATTGTGGATCTCCCCCAGTCCTATGATATGACTGTAATCATGGTGACAGTGGATTCCTGCAGTAAATTGGCACACTTCACTGCATTCAAACAAGTTCCAACAGCACCTGATACGGCAGTTGCCTTCCTTCGAGACATTGTCCGTTTACATGGATTGCCCAGGACTATAGTGTCGGATCGAGGATCTCAATTCACCTCCCGACTCTGGGTTACCCTCTGCCGTATTTTGAGCATACAAAGAGCTCTTTCCTCTGGTTACCATCCAGAAAGTAATGGCCAGACGGAAAGACTCAACGCCAGCCTAGAGCAATATTTAAGATGTTTCTGTAGTCATCAACAGAAGGAATGGTTTCAATTCCTCTCGCAAGCAGAGTTTGCTTATAACAACACTTTGCACACTTCGATTCAGATGAGTCCTTTTCTTTGTACTTATGGATTCCACCCACACCATCTACCCCCTGTAATCCCACCAACTACCAAGATCCCTGCTTTGGATGGTACATTTAAAGACCTGCATGAGGTACATGATCTAGCCAAGAAGGCTCTCCTGGCGAGCCGTCGTACACAAAAGAGATGGGCAGATAGAAGCAGACGGTCTAACCCAGGCTGGAAGACGGGACAATTAGTCTGGTTGTCCACCAGATTTCTCCCAAAATGGGTCCATACCGGGAAGTTTTCCCCACGTTTTATTGGGCCCTTCGCCATCATTCAACAGATTAACCCGGTGGCTTACAAGATAAAGCTCCCTACATCTCTCAAAAGGGTGCATCCTGTTTTCCATGTCTCCTTACTCAAAGAGCATAAGGAAGACCCCTTTCAAAGACCAGCTCGTCAGAGACTTGCTCAGGTGGAGGAGATTCCAGAGGAATATGAGGTGGCTCGGCTAATCGATTCCAGGTATCACCAGGGCAGGTTACAATACCTGGTACATTGGAAAGGCTATCCGATAGCTGAGAGGTCTTGGGAACCTAAGAGCCACCTCCATGCTCCCAGTCTGCTAAGAAGATTCCATCAGTTACACCCGAGCAAACCAGGGGGATCCCCGAGAAAGAGGGGGTATACTGTCAGGAATCAGGGGTGGAAGTTATGGAACCGCTGGCGGCACTAGCTAGCAGTTACCTCGCTCTAGTCCTCATCCAATATGGCGGCGGACTCTATAAGTTCTGACTCCGCCCCCTTGTGCGGTGCGTTGTATCTGTGTTTGCTTCTCGCACGCTAACGCTCCGTTACTCTCTAGTTTTACCTTTCATTGGGCTTACTTAGCCGCCTTAGTTTCCAACTTTATCCTAATCTTGTACAACCTTTGTTTCTCGCTGCATTTCCTTCTTTCGTATTCTGCCGCGCTACAACCCTACCATCTAGTTCTTTGGGTTCACGGCGTGTACTCCGCGGTTTCACCACTTCGGTGCCTTGCTGTCTTGCTTACCTGGGTACGAGGCTCCTCCTACCTTCCTGCTCGGCTTCTCGCCGTTCCTTCCCTGCTGCCTGCAGCCATCTCTGTGCGCGGCACTGTTTTGCACTGTTTGCTACTTACATTTTGCCTTCCGGTACTTCCAACTTCTGTTCGGCTCCGCTCGGAATGCGGCACTCTCTTCCTGTATCTGATTTATTTTCTACTCGGCGGTATCTTGCCATCTATTCCTTTCACTGGGTCTGCATTTCGGGTTACCTTCTTAGGCCATTTATTCTCCTTTCCTTTCCTCTTTTTCGTCTATTATCCTGCTACTTACTTACGATTTCCTTGTTGCTATTGAAAGGTTCTACCTGCAAGTCTTATTCCGAGCTCTATCTGGGAAATTGGTCACGGACATCTGTTACTTCCAGTCAGCCTTCGCTATCCACCTTCAGCGTCTGCCCACAGCGGTTTCTGCTAGGAGAGATTATTTCTTCCAACGGCCTGGGTTATCAAGGACTGTCCATCTCATCTCCTACCATCAAGATCTACAGGGTTTTTTCTGCTTTGGCTTTTTCCCTGAAAGTGAGGCTGGCCCCACTGGAGGCACCCGAGACAGGTTCCCACTACTGTCACGGTGGCCTCTGGAGGGGATAGACCTTATCTCCGCGAAAAGAAGGTCCGGATTTATAAGGACAAGTCATCTAGCAACAAGAAGAAGAAGCTTCCAAAGAAGAAGAATCCTCTCAAGGATCTATCCTCTGAAGAATCAGGTGAGGAGATAGGGGAGGTGGAACCAGAGTTTGACACCTAGACATAGATAAAGTAGCATTTACATCAGTGGATGGCATGGCTGTGGTAGAAGAATTGCACATTGCGGTAGTCACATTTATAGTAGTGGGGGGCACATTTTCTAGGGTCCTAGACATAGATAAAGTAGCATTTACATCAGTGGATGGCATGGCTGTGGTAGAAGAATTGGACATTGCGGTAGTCACATTTATAGTAGTGGGGGGCACATTTTCTAGGGTCCTAGACATAGATAAAGTAGCATTTACATCAGTGGATGGCATGGCTGTGGTAGAAGAATTGCACATTGCGGTAATCACATTTAAAGTAGTGGGGGCACATTTTCTAGGGTCCTAGGCATAGCTAAAGTAGCATTTACATCAGTGGATGGCATGGCTGTGGTAGAAGAATTGCACATTGCGGTAATCACATTTAAAGTAGTGGGGTGCACATTTTCTACGGTCCTAGACATAGATAAAGTAGCATTTACATCGGTGGATGGCATGGCTGTGGTAGAAGAATTGCACATTGCGGTAATCACATTTAAAGTAGTGGGGGCACATTTTCTAGGGTCCTAGGCATAGATAAAGTAGCATTTACATCAGTGGATGGCATGGCTGTGGTAGAAGAATTGCACATTGTGGTAATCACATTTAAAGTAGTGGGGGGCATATTTTTTAGGGTCCTAGACATAGATAAAGTAGCATTTACATCAGTGGATGGCATGGCTGTGGTAGAAGAATTGCACATTGCGGTAATCATAATCAAGTCTGTGAGGGGCACGTTAAGCGGAGTCTTAGCCATTGTTGCAGTTGCATTGTGGTCAGGGTAGTGCTCACTGCGTGGGCTCTGGTCCATAGTGTGGCGCAGCCTATGGGATTTATAGATTGTTGAGGCTGGAATGTTTAGGCTAATGGAAGGTTTCAGGTTTCTGATTTGCAGGCGCGCGTTGCGTACGTTTGTGGGCGTGGGTATTGAGATTAGTGCACATGTGAGGGTACGGGCACGCAGATGCTGGAGTCTAGAAGTGAGTGCGTTGAGCTGCTCAGGAGTGCGGAACTCCTTACCTTGTAGTGCAGGCAGAGTTCCACGGCGAACGGCAGGCTGTGAGCAGCGAAGAGCTGCAAAGAGGAGTGCAGGCCTTGTCCTCTGGCCTTCACCTCGCGGCTTCGCCTGGCGGTGAGCCCCGTCTCCCTTTATGCTGGGGGGGGTGGAGCCGGCAGGGTGGGGAGCCGAATCAGGATGCAGGCTGCGGGCGAGAACGGGCAGCAGAGCGGCGGGAAATTCAAAAGATGCTTTTCTCAAAGCATTGGAAGCGGCGACCAGGCCTTCCATGCAGGAGGCCTCTGTAATGTGCGCGAGGCACGCTGGGGCTCCAAAAGTAAGGTTGCACGTCGCAATCAGCTGTTCCAGCTCAGCTGATGGAGGCACTCGCAGCGGAGCTGCAAAGAGGAGTGCAGGCCTTGTCCTCTGGCCTTCTCCTCGCGGCTTCGCCTGGCGTTGAGCCCCATCTCCCTTTATGGTGGGAGGGTGGAGCCGGCAGGGCGGGGAGCCGAATCAGGCTGCAGACTGCGGGCAGGAACAGGCAGCAGAGCGGCAGGAAATTCAAAAGTTGCTTTTCTCAAAGCATTGGAAACGGCGACCGGGCCTTCCATGGTGGAGGCCTCTGTAATGTGTGCAAGGCACGCTGGGGCTCCAAAAGTAAGGTTGCACGTCGCAATCAGCTGTTCCAGCTCAGCTGATGGAGGCACTCGCAGCGGAGCTGCAAAGAGGAGTGCAGGCCTTGCCCTCTGGCCTTCTCCCCCGGAATCATTACTGCTGTTGGCACTCCAGTCCATGTCTTCTAAGTGCTCCCCATCTCTATGAGAATACCTTGCAGAATCATGGGACTTGAACTACTCATTTCACCTGTGCCGTTGTGAGCTCTCAGGGTCACTTTCCCTGTCGTCACCTTTTGGCGCAGGATAGAACACAGTCTCTTCTTCAGACCATTGCCAATGTGTACTATCCCTCCTTCCAGGTATTTATTTATGTATGTATTGTGCATTTGTAAGGCACTTATATAGCAAGTAAATTGTGTTTCAAAGTGCATACAGGGCAACAGGGAGGGAACATGGGAGTGAAAGGCAAATATAAAAATGAAAGAGAGAGGCAGTCCTACTAGGCCTTGTTAGCATTCAGAGCATTCAAGTGCAGAGAGAGAAGGATGACAGAGGGGGGTATAAATACTAGGAGTGACAGGGAGGCAAGTGCTAGGGAGTAAGTTGGAAACTGTTAAGTAACAGGCAGATATCACTTGGTGGGAGTGGACAACCACCAGTAAATACGTAATTGCAGGCTTGTGATAGCACAGGCTGGTGGGTGCCAAAGGCAAGGGCTGGGTGTGGGCGGAGGCTGAAGGTGGTTGGGGTGGGATGCCAGGACCTGGGTAGACACATAAGTGCCCTGGTCATCAATCTCAGCGACTGTGTGGTTTAGCAAAGGAGGGAGGGGGAAGGAGGAGGTGAAAAGGAGAGTCTTGAGGAGCCTCTGGAATTTGAGGGCATATGGCTCAAGACACAGAGGCAGGGGAGGCTGTTCCAAATGAGGGAGCCCGTTGAGGAAAGAGATCGTCCACCTGCTCGCTGTTTAGCGAATCACTTGACATGCAGAGAGTTGGTGCTGAGGGAGTGTAAAGATCTGGAGGTATTGAGAGCCATTTGTAGATACTGTGATCCCAGGCCCCAGAAAGCCTTATGGGTAATACAGAGGGTTTTGAATTTGATCCTTGCAGCAACCAGGAGCTAGTGGGGAGTTTTTTGGGCTGGTGAGATGAGATCACTGGGCTTGAGGCCAAGGATAAGTCTTGCAGCTCTATTCTGGATTAGTTGGAGGGGACGTGGAAAGGATGAGGGTAGATTAAGGAAGAGGCTATTTCAGTAGTGAAGCCTAGAGAGTACCAGTGCTCTAGAGACATTGAGCTTCTGGGGAAATGTGAGTAAAGGAAGGATTCCTTTGAGGAGATAGAGTTGAAAGTGATCTGGGGTATTCTGGGGTAATCACCCATTCACCTGAATGTGTAAAGGTTTTTAAAATGCCCTTCCTAGGCCGAAGCCTTTGCTTTTCTCTTGCAGCAAAGCGGGCTAAGTGGTCTCTTGGCAATATCATTTTCTGTAAATCTAATTCTGTGATTTTCTCATTTGAGTTTTCAGGGTCAGAAATACTAACAGGGCTATATTTGTCTCCCATAACACACTGGTCCGGCCACCTTCCTTTCTATTTGGCAGAGGTGTATATTCATCAATGTCAGATAAGGGCTGGCTTTCCTGATCAGGTTGGCTAGGAATCGGGGAGGCTGCCTGCCTCATGTTTCTATGTTATCTGTAAGTGGTATTCATGAGGCCAGTTCCAGTCTGTACATGGAACATTGTAGGCAACTGGCATGAGGTACTTAATGGGAGTGGCCTCAATCCCTGGGCACAAGGGCCTATCACATAGCCTGGTTGGTCAGGGTGCCTCAATGGCTGTTTGCATTTTCAGATTTCATTACTTAATTTCTCACAGGTGTTTCTCTCTGCAAGGATTTCCTTTTAACTTTTAACTTTTGAGTGTTTAACTCTGACACAAATTGTGGCTGGCTTCAAGCCCACTGCTTTGAGCCACCAATCGATCTTTTATTTTCTGTACTCCATCATGACGGATTTCATATTCCCTCTGAGAGTATTGCATTATGCGTGCATGCTCACAGTTCTTTTCTTTTTAAATAAGAAGCTCCCTCTCCTGGGCTTCTCCACTTTGCACTGCCTCCACTAGGTCAGCTTTTGCTTGTCTAAAACCCTCCCTAAAATCCATATTTTCTTTCCTGATTTTGGTCAGGCCCTGAGAATAAGGTTGACCCTTTTCTACATCCATTTTCATCTGATTCACTGATTGTAACAGTACACTGTAATCCTGCTGTAAGATGTAACTTTCCTTAATCAGTTGCATTTTCTGTTATTTCAGAAAATTTAAATACTAGTGCATCTCTTCAAAATCGTTTTGGGAGTTAATCCCTTTTGTAATTAACTGGCTGCTTTAATGTTTAAGCTCCTTCATGGACTTTTTGGAGGCCACAATTTCATCCAACAATACTCTATTGTGAATTGTCTGATCATTCAATTTGTGTTGAAGGTGGCTTAAAGTTTCTACACTCTCTTTAAGTGTTTTTTGCAGTGCAGCAAACTCCATTTCTCACTCAGCACTCTCTTGTTGATGTGTCTGTCCCTCATTTTTGAGTGAGTTGCTCAATGAGGTTTTCTTATTTGAGCTCTAATATCTGGCTTTGTTGTAATTTATTTTCCAATTGCATGAGTGATTGCTGGGCCTGTGCCAGGTCTCCTGTCTGATTCAGCATACTGGCCTCTTTATTTTACAATGGCTCTTCAATTATTTGAAAATAGAAATATAACTGAATCAGGAGTTCAGTACATTTTGTCTGTTCCTCACATGCATTTTGAGTGATGAAAAACTTGCCCGGAGCTTTATGTAACATTCCACCAACCTGCCAAATGTCAGTGCCTGCTGATGTAATTTCTTGTAACATTCTAGCCTTTCAGAACCCAGCCTACGGCTCATGCCAGTCTCCCTGAATGAACAGCTAGGCTAGGAGATGTTTTACTGGCCTCTTCCATTTCAATGACACTAATTTTAAAAGTGACCTGTGGCAACCGTATAAACTGTCTCTACACATGAACACAAATCTTTCACTTTTTTCCTGCTAGATTACTTTTGCATCCTCTGTATAATCTTATTCCTCTGTACACCTCCCTGATTCTCAGGGGTCAAGACAACAGTGGTACTTTAACAATGCATTAACAACCTGCAATGCACCATACTGACGTTGCACTAGATTGAATACCCTGTTAACTATGCAATTTTCATGAATCAAAAACAGAAAACTAGATCCCGGCTCTACCCCCGATTTATGTGGGGTATATTTATAGGGCAACAATTAATGCAGGGTGTTCGTTCTCCTCTTCATTCCCCTACACAATCAAAGTGCCAAACAAATAGTGAGAAAAATATGTATATTTATTAATGAATAGGAAAATGTATATTTGTACAAAATCACAAGTCATGTCATCTCACTCTGTGACCCAAAAGCTTTTCTTTCCTGACAATTCACTTTTCACACAAATTGAAAACATCAGTTGGTTTAGTATAACACAGATCACAGACTCTTTAACCCAACAAATTGTACAGTGTTCCTTCTTGGGTTCTTTTCCACCCTGGTTACATAGAAACACAGGTCCATAGAAGACTTCAGATACCTAGGTCACTCAGGCAATCTTCTTAATTCACGGAATTGTGCAGTCACCTGGACATGACAGAACAATTTAACTTCACAATATACTTTGCATGGGGTTTACTTTATAACATGTAGCACCTTGAAAACTGACTGGATCATACGCTTGTCAATAAACGTACATTGAAATTTAATTTAAATAACATGTAACACTTTTCTGTTGGTAAAAGGAAATGTGACACGTGCTGCACTTTTTATTTTACTCTGCCTACGCAGTTGTCAATGCTAGCAGTGTTATAGCATAACAAACTTTTAAGACCAAAACAGTTTTTTATATGTATAGACCCTTTCTAATCCGCCACTATGCAATGAAGAATATTTGTTCTACGAGGAGACACTTGCTCACTCTCTGTAGAGGGTATGCTTTTAATCAGGGCCTTCACTCTATTTAATTTGCCAAGACACTTTTCTGCCCCAGCACAAACACAGATATTAAGGGGCTGATTCATGGAATTATTTGCACCGAAAAATTGGGATTTGTGCGCCATTCTGCCCGCAAATCCCTGTTTAACAAATGGGGATTTGCAGGCAGAATGGCACACAAATCCCTGTTTTCTGCCACAAATAATTCCATGAATATGCCCCTAAGTTTCCTATGGAAAGCCCTCTGCTTTAAGGCAGGTTCTGGAGAATGCAAAACAGTTGGGAATTTTGTTTTTATGCAACCTTCCCATTAGGGTATTTTGGGCAGGGCAAAAAGAAATAGGAGTCCCCGATTACTTTAACAGACTATCATTTTATCCACACTGGAAGTGATGTTGTTGATTTCAAATTTCAACAAAATCACCCTATGTTCATTGGCTATATAGGAGTTAGTTAAAATATTATTTAGTAAAAAAACTAAGGCTCTACTTGGTCTGCCCACCCAATCAACAAGGGAAGATATTATATCAAACAGACTTGGTTTGGTTGGACAGGTTAGTTACGTAGAGTATCTCTGAGTTGTGTACTCAGGAAAAGTCATCAAGGCTTCTGGAAACGCAGGGGAAACACATGAACGTGGTTAGATGGCCTCTACAGGTTAGTCATGGATACCTCCAGAATCCATCCTTTTATTTGCCTTTCTAGGTTCCCTCCAGATTATAGTCTTCCTCCTGGTTTAATCAACCTCGCAGACAATGTTGGTTCTCCAGCAATTCTTTTCAGCAGTTCCAACTCAGATGATTTCAGACAGCTTTCCCATTGTGTGTCTCCTGATAAATCTTAAAACACTCCCCAAATTATTTAAATTAGGATATGCCACCTGATTCACTAACTATTCTGGTTGGACATCAATTGCCCACCCCCAATGCAATGATTGGTTCCTATAGTTACTAGGCATCAACGCATTTTTGAATACTCCAATTTTGAGCTTAAAAACTACAACATGGCAAAATGTTTTAATTTACACATATACAATATTTTTGGAAATGGTCTAATCATCCTGGAATAATTGAACTGTGACTCATTTCGGCACAATCTTGCATGTATGAATGAAAGATCTTTGAAATGTATTCAACAAAGATGACAGTTATAAAAACAAGATTGTCTATACAGATATCTAATTCAACAAGCTATCATCTCCCTGAATCTCCACTCATGACATTTTCTGGGAAGCTATCATCACATTTCAGCTTATAACTTCAATTCCCAAGGTCGAATGTTTATGAGTTGAATCATGGATGGTGCACTCCATGATATTTTCAAATATATTTGATTGTATTCAGTGAGAGTTATGGTTCCCAAGATAATGGCCAAAGTATGATCATTCATACAATCCTGTGTAAAAATAATGACATGGATATTTTTCCTTTAATTGATCAGCCTATGTTTGTTCCCAAGATCGGTATGTAGGCCTGGCCTCTGACTGTTGTCATTCACATTGAAATGAAATGAAATGAAATTATATTTTATTTATGGCGCGCTCGTACACAAGTGTTTCAGAGCGCAACCAGGCAAAAAGGGAGGGGAAAGAGGGAGAGAAAAAAAAACAGAAAAAACAGCGATCTTACTAGGCCCAGTGACATTTAAGAAAGCGCAAGTGCATGGGAAAGGAAAATGGGGGAAAAGTGCAAGGAAGGGGGGGAGTGGAAAGTGCAAAGCAGAGGAGAGAAAACATAAATGAATATTAAATATAATAAATCATAAATAAGGGCTATAAACCATGGTAGTGCAGCCAGCAAGTGGCAGGTGAAAGTGAGTCAGAAAGGTGTATCTGATAAGTTCAGAAGAAACGTAAGAGGGGGACTATTTGGGTACAGATACAGAACCCTAGTGCAGATGGTGGCCTGAAGGCAGTGCAGGAGGGTGGCAGGGTGAGCAGGTACCTGGGCCCAAAAGAACAGAGGGTGGCCAGGTGCACTATGTCATGAGAGGAAACATATCAACAGGAGAGAAGGGGGGCAAAGGCAGAGGTAAAGAGGAAGGTGTTGAGAAGTTTCCGGAACCGAAAATGTTTTTCCTCAAGTTTCAAGGTGGCTAGGAGGCTGTTCCAAAGGGAGGCACCAGCCGAAGACAGGGATCTACCCCCAGCTCGTTTTTTTGCAAAACGACTAACCCTGAGGGAGTTAGAAGTAGAGGAGCGAAGGGCTCGAGAGGGGAGGTATATACGGAAGGATAGTTGAAGGTATTTTGGACCCAGGCCCCAGAAAGCCTTGTGGACAATGTAGAGGGTTTAAAATGTAAACCTTGCATCCACTGGGAGCCAATGAAGGGATTTCAAGGCTGGAGAGATACGATCCTAGGGCTTTAGGCCAAGGACAAGTCTCACAGTCCTGTTCTGGATTAGTTGTAGAGGGCGGAGAGTGGAGGCAGGTAGATATAGGAAGAGGCTGTTACAGTAATCCAGTCTGGAAAGACCAGAGCTTGGGAGACAGTGAGCTTTTGAGGGAAGGAGAGGAAAGACAGAGTACCTCTAAGGAGGTGAAGTGAATAGTTAGATTTTTTGGAGACATCAGAGATGTGTGCGGAGAAGGAAAGTGTAGAGTCAAAGATAACCCCAAGGTTCTTATCCGCACAAGTGGGGGTGGGAGGAGGGCCAAGGCAGGGCCATTATAATATTATTATAATGTAATATTATATTACATTATAGTATACATTTGAATGGTTCAGGTCAAGGGGTGTGCACTGTAAACAGTCCCTTTCTACTCAAACTGCAAAATGTATTCATTTCTGCAGCCACTTTTTCTTTGGGGAAAATGCATTTCAGGTTCTCACAATCCTGCAATGGATGGTAGGCCTTTTTCACGTGGAACACTGAATTGTAGTCTTCCTGTTTCTGATAACACTGTTGATATATTTGGCAGTGATGAAATTTCCATGATGGCCTTTTGGTCTGCCAGTCAACCATGTGCTTTCAAATTGCACAAAAGTGTTTTTTAATCTTTAGGCTTCATTGTCCCAGGGCAGGGTTTGCGAGTAGGTTTTTATGGGTGCGTTTGAGAAGACTTCTTGACATCCTAAAAATGTTAGTTACATTATTATGCATTTCCCATTGTACACGTTCCTTTCCATTGGCCAAGAAATGTTGTTCTTGTGGCACTACCCCCTCGCATGTTTACTCTACTGTCTCCCCTCCACCACTTCAATTTGTAAGATTACAACATTAGGGGATTTGAGGCAACGTCTGGGAATGGTCATGACCAGGTAACTTTGTGGCAAAGCTTTCTCTCACTTTCAGTGACATGAAAAAAAGGGTATTAGGTTTAGCTTAGTGTGACTTGGCCAATCACTTGGACAACCAAAGTACTCTTACCTATTTCCATCCATGATTTATGCAAGCACATGTGCAGTTTTCATAAGTACAAGAGGGGATCAATAGTACAAAGCTTACTGCCCTTGGCCAGTTTCGAGCTCAAGTCTGCTAGGCACTTGTAATGATTACATGGGTCTGCTGAGAAAGCCCCATGGAGTGCCTCAATTACCACCACAGATTCCACTCCCTCTCCTTGTATCCAATGGAAAATGCTCAGGGTTGGCAGAGACTCAATGGATAGGATATTCAGAAAATTCCCCCAGTAAGGTTTCAGTCACTAACATTTTCTTTGAGCTGAAATTGTCCAATGTTAGTGTTTAAGTCATCATAAGCTAAATAATAGTAACTTTCCAGATAAGTTAAGTGATTCTTAGGTTTTACTTTGCAATGTAATGACCCAAATATTTATTGAGGCTTGTTCCAAAACCCCGAAGTCTAGAGATGAAAGTTTGAAAAATAGCATGTAAGATCATGCATGAAAGTACTCAGTGCCTCTTTCTTTCTTTGCAGTTGCTGAGGGAACATGATCCTGGAAAGATTGACCAAGAAGGCCTGAGCAGGTAACAGTAAGCATGCCAATGAAACCCTCTGAACACTAAGCAGAGAGGAAGCATTGGGTCTGGCATGTTATATCTGCTCACCCAAAATAGCTGCCATTGTCTAAATCACGTTGACATCTCACAAGAAAAATGCAACCAATTTTCCCTCGATTAAATCTAGTGCAGCCAAACCCCCATTATCATGTACGGTTCTATGTGATTTAATTTAATGTATTTCATCGGGGGAAAATTGGTAGATCTTTTTTTAAAGACATTTTACCTCAAATATATCTGGGGGGATACCTTCCACATCTCCTCCAGTGCCCTCAGCCATTATTATCACCCTAACCCGCCCCCATATACATTTGTGATAAAATGCGGCCAACATAATTCGACCTATTCTCCCTCTCTGAAATCTACTGTGGCCAAACCTCCCGTTACCATTTACGTTTTTATGTGATTTCATCAAATGTATTTCAATCGAGAGATAATTGGTACATGTTTTTTGGTTTAAGGACATTTTACCACAAGTGTGTGCAGGGGGGGAACCCCACAGCCACCCCCATTCTACCCCTACCTTTATTATCACCCTAACCCACCCCCCATACATTTGTGGTAAAATGCAACAGGAAAAATGTGATCAATTTTCCCTCGATGAAATCAACTGCGGCCAAACCTTCTGTTACCATGTACTTTCTGGGATTATATCCTCTAGCAGCTGTGAAATAGTATCCGTGCAGAGAGTTCCATACACTACCACACTTCCCTCTGGTGATTACTGTATTGGCATTGAAACAATGCGGCTTCTATTGCATTCACATATTGCATTGCGAAAACACACACTAGTAAACAGCGCAATGAGACCACATGGCTATAAGGCAAACATCCAGGGAACTCATGAAGGTGAGAGTGGGTACAGTTACTGTGTTCCAATGGGAGACGTTTACACAGTGGCACTTTTGCCATTTGATATGTATCTTATTTATGATTTTGGAGGTATTATTGTTTTATTGTTGATGTTACACTATATGATCTCTTATTTTGATTTCCATGTGGTGTATTTAATGGTGTAGTAAGAGATAGGCGTTAACTGATGGCAAGTGTTTGTGCCTGTCATATGCGTGAAATGGTGTCCCCATTCGGCATGTATCATTGATTGTTGGTATAAACTCAACCATTGTTGGTCTGGTTTTATGAATGGCCAGCCATTGATTTGGGGATCCTCTGAGTTTGGCTTCTGTAGATAGAGATTAGTTGTCAAGATTTTTCGTGCCGTTTTAGCATCTTTAATACGGATTTGCACAATTATATTTTTGTCAGATGTGCAATGAACATTTCCGTCACTACTAGTCCCTACTAGAATACATAGCATCGTGGAAATGAAAGAAAGACTTACACATGCATGTACACTGGAAACGTGAACTGGAGGTGGAAGGTGAAAGCACAGGACATAAGTCAGAGCATGATGTCTAGTGTTTCCCATTGCAGTCTCATGATTTCAGAACCCCTTGCCAGGGCCAGGTGGCACTCTATGTCCTTTTCCACATTACTTAACTATACACTCAACAGACACCACAGGGGGAAAAGAACATATGGGTGCCCCTGGTATGTACATATCTGAAAAAACAGCAACTCGTATATCTGAGAGAATCAATGCACCGCCTATGTCAGTTCTGCATCAATTTATTGAGTAAATCTAATTTACCAAATACCATATGTCCTGTGCCTTTAAATTTAGCAGAAAAAATAAATATTCTGCTATTCTTAAAGTGTTTTAACGACTCTACCTGTATTTCATAAAAACATCGAACACAACAATGTTAATGACAAAGGAAACCTACAAAACAAACCTCTACTGTTCAATGCACCACACTCATACTCATTCACTCACTACTAAAGAGTGTTTGAAGTTTTTATGAAATACAGGTATGGTGTTTAGAGGAACATTGATTTTTTTTACTGCTAAATGTACAGGCACCGGACATTTGAGTTTTGGTAAATCAGATGTACTCAATAAATTGATGCAAAACGGATATAGGCGCTGCATTGATTGTCTCAGATATACGGGTTGTTGTCTTTTCATAATTACAACACATGATAGGCTACCTACCAGCAGGTATGCATGCATGTGAAACACCACCTCCCTCCCCTTTGCTATCACACGTTTCCTTTGAAGGTTATTGTATGGCACTTCATATTGCCTATCTTATTTGACAGGTCCTTTGTTTCATTGTGTCTGGGTTCCCCATAGCTCGTCCCGTCATGTTATCTAAAATACCTTATTTTATTTTTGGGACCTTTGTGTGCCAAATCTAATCAACATGCAGGGTATATGGATGTGGTAGGGGCCATTTTGACTTACTCCTCCTTTGAGAAAGTAATTGAGTTAGAGAGCCAATCAATTCAACATGAAATGTACGCATTCACATATAACCAATCGTCTCAACATGGATCCATTGGAATGTGTGGCTACATCAGATCATTGTTTATATAGACACAACCATGACATTTCGGTCACGCCCAAATGTCCAAACTGCAGTCCATTATTTTCCTTTGTATCCTCTCTGCAGCCTTCGACACTGTCAATCACTCATCCCTCCTTTCTACACTTACTCTCCATGGTTCCCGGGAACGTCCCTTGCCTGGACTGCTTCCTATCTGGACGGTGTATCATTCACCTCAGCATGGAGTGGAGTTACAGCTGCACCCTCCACCCCTGCCAGTTGGGATCCCTCAATGATCTGTCCTTGTCCTCCACCTCTGTACTACACGTACCTCCATGGGAAAATTAATGTCCTTGCTTGGATTATCCTGCAACCTCTTTGCGGGCCACACTGAACCTTCTAGGCTGAATTGAAAACGTTAGTGGAGTTGTACTGTGTTTTGTGCAATCTGTATCTCAATGGGACTTGTACAACTTGATTCTAGAGTGTGGCCTGTATTGGTGCATGCTTGTGTTATGAATTAACTTCACCATTGGCAGGTGGTTGCTGTGGTAACCTGTATTCTTTTCACATAAGAATTTGTTTCCTTACTCATCTGCTAGCCACCTGTACCCATAGTTGCCTGTCTGCAGCAATGCACATAGCAGCGAATTCTTAGATCCAGGGAAATCGACATACACATTCGTGAACTGGCTCTTGACATCCCATACGACCTGTACATTGTTGGAATGCCAGCAATGGCACTTGCGGTAGACATGCTCCTCCTCCCGTGGTGGACTTATGAGGATGCGTTTAAAGTTCACTGTGCCCAGCAATTTGGGAATTGGCAATAAGCATAAAGCTCATATGCCACCTCCCACCTTTTATCCACAGATTCTGGCATGGCAATGTGGTGCCGAACCCATCACATGATGCAAGCGAAAAGCTGCTGTAGGCAGCGTGACAGACTGGGCTTTGAGGTGCTGCATGCTGTGTTAGTGGTTCTTTAGAAGGACCATGTGACTAAGAAATGCCGGGCAGCCAGTAATGCCATGTGTGCCCTGACTGAATTGTGGTGGGGTCCAGTGCTTGACTCCACGCCTGTCCTGTAATTTTCCTCCCCATGTCTAGTGTGGCATCATGGGGAGGGAATGTATACCTCTGATAGACCTGCAGGTCTGGAATTCCAAATAGTGTGCCCCTTGGCAAGAACGTACTCTCTCTGGGTTGCTGAGGTGAGGCGGGGAGGCAGCAGCTGCTGTAAAAGCCCCATCTTGCTGTTGCTGGGGTAAGAGAGCTAGTGCAAACTCGCACAGGAACATATTTTCGGGTAAGCGCGTATTTTCTGTGTTTTACAGCCACTGTTTTCAGGCTGATATAACTGCTGCCTCCTGGATGTGGGCATTTCTCTCTACTTGTAACTATTTTCCTGCAACTTGTGAAGGCAGTGGTGTGTGATGAATGTGTTCTTCAGTGCAGATGAAGTATGGTCTACGCAGGTTTCGAGTTGGACACTAGCAACGTATCAAGGATACACTCCGTTATGCAACACATGGACTACAAATAGGCATAGATGTTTCTCGTTATGTACAAAGGTTGTTGGTGCATACCTGAGTCTAGGTGTACCCGGAGTGCTTTACTGGTATCTGCCTTTCTGATGGATATCCCGGAGGCACCTTAGAGTGACATGTTGGATACAAAGTGAATCGCAACATAAAAGTTCCCATTCAGGAAACTGCACTCAAGCACCACTGACCACCCAGAATTCTGGGAAATGTAGAAATGGGACAATATGATTCTATTCCTAGAGTGCTAGCCCACGAATATTAATTCATGAAAAGGACTGGAACACTATCCCACGCCTTTAATAGAGCCGTTAAATAGAGCACACAGCCTTGTGTGCGACATGGAAACATGCTTCTCAGTGAAACAAATGCAGGTCATGGAATGCTACGTGAGTTTTAGACACAAGCTTTGTATGCATTCTTGTTCTGGCTATCGCTTGTGCCCTGACACAAGGCAATGAGACATGGGTCCCGTGCCTGCTGGGCCTAGAGACCCAAGCTACTCCTCACTGATGAGCCCCAACAAGGGCGAAACATGTTTGGGCATGCTTGTGGTCTCGTGCAGAAGGGATGTGGCCTAGCAGTTCGGGCTGGACTGCCCCTTTTGGGGTGGGGCAAAGCCTGATTTGCATATGGTCTTTCCCCTTCTGTAATGGCTTGGCAGGCGAAGAACGGTGGTCTGGAGGGTTGCCCAGAGCATTGCCAGTGGTTAAGATTCATTATAAACCTTCCAGCCATCACCTCTTTGTTTTTTGGACGTTTACACATGACACCCCCATGCACACCTAGCTAGTACCTGACGCTTCAGCACTGTTTATGAAGTCGGGCTACAGCCCAGCACAGACAATGCATACATGTACGTCTTCTTCGCGAGGTGCCTTCTACTCGTGATTTTGGTCTGGTTCCTACGTCAATGTGTGAGAAGAAAACATAATGGTTTGTGTGTGCTTTTAGCATGTCATGTGAAATGACTGATGTAGATAGAAACACGTATGTCAAAGCTATGACCATTGGGCACATTCAGTACCACAGGCACTCTGGCACTGTGTTTGGAAAGACAGGCACGTGACCAATCTAGAGCATTTTTAGACACTGATGGTAATAGCTGAGTGGGCGGTGCAAGGCTTAACTATAGACTCTCTTCGTGAGCATTCACAGATCGTATCCTGAAGTGAATGTTGGCATTGCAATAGCACTCCAAGACTAAATTATCATGGAGTGTGAGGCACCTAAGTCCGACGAATCCCATTGCCATTGTGTAACTATCGCACAGACAGGCTACTAAAGCAATATGTCCCGAGCGGTGGGGGCATTACCGACTCAGGTAATGCCCCCGCTGCGAGGGGCATATAGCTATTAGTACCCCGGGCCGCAAGAACTGCGTGACCGGGGCACTAAAAGCTTTTTTTTTTTTGCCTGAAATGCTGCAGTGTTTCGGGGAAAAAAAAAAGACAAAGAAAATCGCAGCCGGGAAAGGGAAAATGGAGTCCATTGTGGCCATCGGAGGGGACGCGCTGGAAAAAGAGAAGCGTTCCCAACGCGTCCGCTTTCGAAAAAAAAGAAGGTAAGTGGGGTTGGGAGGGCGGAAGAGAGGAAAAAAATAAAAATAAAACAGATTGCGGTCTCCGGCGGGGGACGATGGAAGCCTCCAACTGTGTTGAGGCTCGGAACGGGGATGACCCCGCTCCGAGTCTCCACACGGCTGGAGGCTGCCATCATCCGCCACCGGGGACCAAGGGATAGAATTAAGTCGGGTGGGGAAGGCAGGGAGGTGGAAGGAGGGAAACCAAAAAAACAAAAAAGCCTTACCCGAGTACCCGGCGGGGGGCGAAGGCAGTTTCTCAGCCGTGGGGAGGCTCGGAGCGGGGATGGCCCCGCTTCGAGCCTCCTCATTGGCTCAGGGGCTGCCACGCCCCCCGGCGAGGACAAGGCGGCTGGAATCCCGGCCGAGAATCAAAGGATTCTCAGCCGGGTAATGCCTTGGCGAGGGCCAATAAGAATGGCTTTTTCATTCAGATTGTTCCCTCGCCGGGTACTAATAGATTTTATCCACTTGGCCTGGCTACCAAAGTGCCACCCTGGTTCAATGCATGCAATGATGTTACTCATTAGTGTTTATTCATTAGGTATACACACCCCAGTCGAACTCAGTCCATCGACCTTTCATATTATTTCGGACTAGAACTCACATCATCCGTAGCCAGGATAGTGTATGGTGGGGGATCATGGGAGGTGTAGTTCAAATCATGTAATAATACTCCTCTGTGGCATTGCTAAGTTTTTTAAATGTAAATATTGTATTTCAAGAAATACATGGTACAACAATATACATTAAAAAATTAAAACAGTGCATCCGAAATCCCACACCTCCCACCCTGGCCCCCAAGTCACAGGTCAAGCTCCAAAAGCGTGACCGAACATCATCAAAAAACCTCATCCAACCTTGGAAAACCAAAGTTTTTGCCACCATAGTCACTCTTAACAAGAAACAATTCTGAGTAAACAACAAATCATCCAGTTATGCAATCCCACTTAGTACACCTGTTTCAAATGTAAAGTGCAGGTCTGTGCATAACACTTTATTGATTGACTCTGTTACTGCTTGCCAGAAATTGCTGTTCCGGGAACATTCCTACAGCATATGTTCTAACGTGAGTTTACATGTTTACAACCCCAGCACAATCCCAAATCCCACATTCCTCTCGTAAAAACTCTTGCAGGTGTCCAAAGAGCTTATTTAGGACTTTAATCTGGCAGATTCTATCCCCCAAATTCAGAGAGCATAGTGCAATATTCTCACAGAATCCAGACCAGTCACCCACAGAAATGTCATGACCTAAATGCCTGAGACCATTCAGATGCCAATCCTGTATTACAGGGCTCCGAGTTCTGTAGAAAAGAGTACACCATTGAGGCCGCATGACCCCCGAACAAGTCTGTACACGTGACCTTGCTACATCCTCCCTCCCCAGATCGACATTATCAGCTCTACACTGTCTAGAAATTTCATTTTTTATCGTTCTATAATGAGCAAATCCATGCCTCTCAAGCTCTTCAATGTCTCAAAAGGGATACTCTTTCCATTCAAAAATAAGTGTTCTATCCGGTAATCTCAGCTAAATGCCAGTATGGCCCGTACAAGACTCAACCCTTTTCAGATATTTTAGGATTAAGCCAAAGTGATGCCTTCACTACCAGATACGGATCTACACCTAGTTCTGTGACAAGGCTCTCAAGCGCCACCTTAGTAACTCTGTTGGTTCACAGGCGTCACAATGCTTTGTCACTTTTGTAAATAGACCCCTGTGTTCCAATGGAACAATTTTAATGGACTCAGATGTTACCCATTCATGAGGTGGCTCTTCAGGAATGGCAACATATGAATCACCAAAAATGGCAAGTGAAGAAGTTCAAAGTTGGGTACACCAGCACCACCTCTACTGCCTGCCTGTTGTAACTGCCACATCTCCGCTCTAGGAGGCCTTCCATTCCATAACATTTTTTAATTACTCTGTTCAATTCCTTAAACCTTTTTTAGTGTGCAAAAGAGAGGCATCATTGACAGCACACATGTAATTCAAGGGGAAGACGTCACCTTGATTGCGTTCACCTTACCCCCACAAAGCCATCTTCAGGGCCAACCTCCTCCTGGATATAGGATGAATTGGGCTAAACCCGAATCAATGCTGATTACAGAATTGCGCCATAGATAGGATGTACAACATGTTGTGTCCTAGTGGTGTCCTACTAAGACAAAATACATGGGTGTTTGGCTCACACAAAATCTGAAGGAAATTATAAAGTTGAATATTTCCTTGGCTTTATCTAGACGTAAAGCACTGCCAAGTTCTGTTGCTCTGCAACATTATAGGTAAAGAAATGATGGGTGCATTTACATCCATTGGCTTCGGAATGATTTCTTCCTCATCCAAGTCTGCTCCATCAAAGGAAACTTGCATGCGAGGATGCTGCAAACTCAGGGCAATGTGACTTTACGGTAAGTACTGCAGGCATGAGGTAACTGCGCTCTACTTTTACTACCATTGTTCTGTGACACCTGCTACACACCCAGGGGTCTGTTAGGCACTCAACGCTGTGTTTAAAGTGGACCTTTACAATCGTTCTCTCTCCTTTCTCCCCGTTCACAATCGCTGAGGCACAGGCTAGGAATGGGACGGGCCAGAACTTGCTGGGAAGTTGACTTCTCTCACATGCTTTGATCAGCAAAAATTATATTGGGTGGGGGAAGGGTCTTTGCGGTGGCCACTAAGCATCTCTTGCGACATAAACATGCTTGAAATGGGTCATAACAGAGCAGCCCAGTGACTAGCCCAGGATACTCACAAGCAGAGATCTAACCCACGGATTTGGACAGGAGACTCATTGGAGAAACCATCAAACACTCATGTCCTAGTCAGAAGCTGTCCAGATTGATGTATATGACTTGCAATGTACAGGTATTCTTTTGTTAGGGTGAGTATTGTGACCAATGAAAAGAGAAAAGTGCAGCTTTCATTACTCGTTCAGAAGGGTTTCTTGCTGAATCACTTCCACAAACATGTTTCAAATAAAAAAAAGTGTAGGCATTGTAATGTTCACAAATAGCTCTAGGTTTGTATGCAAATCTCTAGGCTTGGGTTCCATGGAGAGGTACTGGGTTGCGTGACCTGGTCTGGGGCCATGCACTCAGCTGGCATGGGGGTGGAGTGGATGACGGGGTCCAGGTGGCTGGAGAATCCTATGTATTAAGAGTTTGTGGGAGGGCTGACTAGATGACCATGCCTGTGTGATGGGAAAATTAAAGGGCTCCTGCTTATTCTTTTTTTTTATTTTTCTTCTATCAGAATATATTCTCTGTTTTAACTGTTCTGAGGGTATAGAGAGGTTTTCCAGGCACAATCTAGAAAGAGCGCCAGAGACAAGACCGTGTAGATTTCACATTGTCCAGTTCAATCCTTTTCTGATATTTTATATTGTAGTACGTGAGTATCCGACTCTTTAAATTCATAATAGTTCAAGTGTAGATTAAATATTTGTACAGAAAAGTATGTTTTAAAAAAGAAACTGAATTAAAGAGGGAGGTGGGGGTGCTGACTGTTTGCATTTTATTTATTTATATAGCGCACCTGGACCAAGGGAATCCGGGCGCATCAATTAAGTTACAACATAGTATAAGCATAGCAGAGCAGGGTAATAGGCAGTACAATAAACAAGAAAAACATTACCAATTGTATACATATACAAATTATAAGGACAGTTAATTACATACGTACAAACAGAATTTAGCCATAGGCAGAACATAGGAGGTGGTTAGTGAGCAGTCTGATTCAGGGGCAGGTCTTGGGCAGTCAGCCCGAGACCTTTTTAATGTAGCACATTTAAAAGCATTATTTAAATGCTTTCTGGCCAAGCTGCTGCACAAGTTAAGTGATTTGCTTCAAAGAGTTTATCAATTGAAAATATGTCATGATCTGATGAACTGCCCTACACAAGTACTGGGAGCAGCTGGGTGTATACGCTTGTACTCATCCCAATACTATTACTTGAACAGCAGTGATCTTAATCATAAAGGTAAAGGAGGCCCAGCATTAATGGTACACCTAATTTGCCTGCTAAAGTAGCATGGGCCAATGGCAGGCTCCACTGTCCAGGAGGGCGTGAGCAGGCACGTAAGCATCCAAAACAATACTACAGTAAGTGCCAAAATAATAGCAATGTCTTCTTCGAGGTTCTGTAAAAAATAAGTCTTTAATTAAACCAATTAAACTAAAAGAATTGCAACCATTACAGTTAAGTAAGTTTCAACAATTCATCTTTAAAGCTTTAAATGGGGTCTTAAATGTCACTAGGGCTCATAGAATAAGGCCATGGGATACAGGCACTGATGTATACCTTTCAGGATGCAACGGCTTTGAGCAGAGCAGGGCTTCTGGGTGCTTTCTGGTGCTTCCTGTTGTATTCATGGTGCTGTGCTCACTCAACAGGATCCAACCATGAGGTGCAATTCAACAAGCAGAAATGGCCTCAGGCTCAAGAAGCTTAGGACCAGCAGGTGAGGATTTAATTGGCATGGCTCAAATGCTAATGGGGTCCTGATGCAAGGAAAGGGGAGATTCAGCTTCAGGGAATCATCTCATCGACTAAGCTTGGAACAGTGATTGGTCAGTGTCATCATCTCGATATCTCATATCAGTCTCGGTGGTGGTTCAAATGAGCTCGGAGCACTCAAAGTAGCTCAAAGTTTTAGAGTGTGGTATAGGTAGCTTTGTTCATTCTTTGTAGTGGGTAAAAGGTGCTGAAAGTGCTTGCAGCAGTTTGAATATGGAGAGAGAGAGATAAAGAGAGATTCTTAGGGGGACCCTCCACATTCTGGGAGACAATACCAGAATAATTTTGAAAAGCAAAAACCAAGAAAGCTCCCTCCAGATTGTACACACTCAAAGATGGCATTCTATCACACACCAAGAGCAAACAACTGGTGAGAAAACTCCTTTTCACGGTTTGGCTCACTGTCCAGGCACGAATATCTACTGTGGCCATCTGTACTGGAGTGCTGAAAACCATGCTTATCTTGAATGTCCACATAAAGTCCTTGTAGGGACATGGGCCAAGGCAAAATCTTTGGATTCTCCCCATTCATGGAAATTCACCACCCAAGAGGTCCGTAGTAAGTCTGGACTGTAAATGAGACCCAAAAACATAGCGTTTCAAAATGCACTCAGCCCAAACCTTGGCAAGTGTCTCTTTCTAAGTTGTGTCCAGTTCCTTTCTCTTTTTGTCAGCAGAATGGTGATGTAGGCCACAGGTTGTTCTACCCCTTGAGAGTATAGCTGCTCTAAAACAGCCCCAATTCCAAATTCACTGGTGTCTGTCTGGATGACGGATTTCTGTCCGGGATCTTTAGAAATGGTGTTCTGCACATGCTGTCTTTTACATTCAGAAAAGCTGCTTGGCACGTAGGGGTCAAATGTACTTTTGTTGGCATATTTGTGAATGTCAGATCATGCAAGGGAAGGGCAGTGCCCCTTACCCTTGAATGAAAGAACGATAGTATCCCTTAAGACCAAGGAACGCCATCACCCAGGTCTGAATGGGAGTAATGTCCCAATCCTGCTTTTGACTGGGGAGTATGTTTATTACTGCCACCCACCGCATGTCATAGTTAGTCTCAGTACCCTGCACTATATCGCACTTGGACGACTTCGTAGTCAAGCTAGCATTCAACATGGTCTGCAGCACTTGTTTCAGAAGGGATGGGTGGCCTTCTTAGTTTTGGCTGAATGCCGTAACATCATTTAGATAGGCAAAGCTGAAGTCTTCCAACCCATATAAGGCCTAGTTCACCGTCCTCTTAAAGGTGGCTGGGTCATTCTGTAACCAAAGCATGACAACAGTAAACTGATAATGTCTGCATGGTTTGGAAAATGCTAACCTCTGTAGGAGATCTTTTGGGTTATGTTTATTATCTCGTGGTATTTTGAGGTATTTTGGTATGGTGGTATTTTTCTTACCTCTTGGCAATATATTCTGGTAAACTTATTGGGATATTTATATAGTGGTGAGACTATTTTCAGAACACTGCCTAATACTTATTTCAACAGGGTCACCAATTGTAAAAATATTCTGCACCTGGTACACTCAGAATAGTTAGATCAGGCTCTCCTGTGATATTCTATTTACAATATCACTCGTATGCCCTTTTGGCTGTGTTTCAAAATACATTAAACATGCAAATGAAGAACAGAAAATTCATTCAGCGTCTCAAAGTAAAACAATTTACTTTGACTAACTTTGCTTTGAGATTTTTCTTACTGCACATTTTACATCTCTATGGATGCCCATTCAATGAGACTGAATGCAGAATAAATACACTGAGACTAAATTACCTTTTCAAATTATTATTCTTTATCAGCAATTAGAAATACGCAAGTTGCACAGAATGACATGTGTGCCCATGTTGTAATTCAAACCTCAACGCTCTGCATGAATGTGCAGAGCTCTGAATTGCAGGAAAACGTGAAGAAATATAAACACAGTTTTACATGCATGTTTAAATTCTTATTATTAATGCAGCGCCTAAAAAAGAACTGAATTATTTAACCTATGCTATATAGTCAATGCCACTCACTTAACAGCATAATTACATAGGTTAAGATGGCGATATTCCCCAACTCAGCTTGGCAGTAACCACAACGTCCTTCCTCAGCCTTTCTGCTTGCTGCGCTCATGGTCAATCACAGATAAAGGTAGCTCGAGACTGCTGTTCTTCTAAGGAATGCCAACCCAGGAGACAGACAGACAGCCTGCAACACTGACAACTCAGTCTCTCGGGAACCAGCCTTCTGCTCCCTTTGTCAGTGTGTGAGAGATGACCCAGCCCTCTCTGCCTCAAACATTTTTTACAAACCCCTGTGTCACTCAGAAAACACCTCCCCTTGACAACTTGTACCATTATAATCATGATTTCCTCTGTGCCTTTTACCTGAGATACAAACGGCATTGCCATTGTTACATCCCTCCGGTGCTTCCTGCCCCGAGACAATGCCATGTCTTGTGCAGAACGGATCTCACATTCCACACTTTGAAACACAGGTCATCTTCAAGCCTATACGTTTAAATTATTTTCGTTTTCCATTTCCATTTCCTTTTCCATTTCCAGACCATCATGCATTTCCATCAATCTGCATCCAGTTCATAGCATGGACTGATTTGCACTCCATGTTATTATGGGAGTTATTTATTAATGGGTAGGGTAAATTAGTATGTTAGTTTCATTTTTTTTCAGTGCAACTCAGCCCATTAAAATAGCATTGTGGAGCAAAGTGATTATTTTCTAGCATGTGTTCTGTGCACTGGCATCTTTTTGGATTCAGCTTGAGTCTCATACCCTTGAGTCACATATGAGTCTCACACCCTTGGCCGTAGTTAAAATTCAAACCTTTGCTAAAATGTGAATGATGAAATGCAGAGCTTAAATTCCTACACCTCTCCTTTTCTTTGTCAGTCAGTAATCTGACATGAGGCAAATAGTACTCATGTACTTGTCTGTGCCCAACTTATCACTGAGCTCATCTGCCCTGGGTATAGGGTGAGTGTTTGTCTTTTCACAAAGTAAAGGGCTTTGAGGTCAGCACAAAAGCAGGCTTAAATGTTCCCATTGCTGCATCTTTTAGGTATCATCAACATATGGCTATCCCATGGGCTATGTGATAGCTCAATCATCCTTAAGTTAAGTATTTTGGAGTCTCCTGATGGTTTTCCTCACCTTGCCAGATATCCAGAAATTAATCTTTTTTTACTGGTTTGCTGTCTTCTGTCTGTTTGTCAAGGACATACTTAAGCAATAAGCCCCAATCAGGGGGGGGGGGATTACCACTTCAGGTAATGCCCCGGGCCCCTTGTTAAGGTTACATAGTTAATGAAGGCCGCCATGGAAAGGAAGAAGGGGCTACATGTAGTTCCTTCTTCCTTTCCATGGCGGCCTGTCGCAGATCTTGAGCGGACGCGCTGGAGACAGAAGTGTTTCCAGCACGTCCGCTCCAGATGAGGAGCAAAAACGCAGGTAAGCGGAAGGGAGGGGGGAGGAAGGGACATCTGTGGAGGGGGAGGGGAGCAGGAGAGCACAGGAGCACTTACCTGAGTCCCCGGCTGGGGAAGCTAGTAGTCTCCAGCTGTGAGGAGACTCTGAGCGGGGGGATTACCATGTGGTAATATCCCCGTTCCGAGCCTCCTCATTAGCTGGGAGGTTTTCCCTCCCAGCCCCCCCGCCAGGTACTAATAAAGAGTGTGGCAGGTTACGTTGTCTGTGTTAGTAGGAAAAGGCTTATAGGTGTCCTTGCCAGACGTAGATTCAGCCCACAGCCAAACAAAACTCAATTGGGAAAGTGGTTAGAACGGCAGGGAAATGGTGCCCTTGTGCAGTGGATCAGGAATTCCTACAGCATTTCATCATGTTTTGCAGTTTATACCCAGACATTCGAAGGAGGACTATAATTGCACTGTTGAAACAGTTAACATTGAGGAGTGTTAGTGAAGTTGCATTCGTCATATTTTCCTTATGTAACACCTATGTCTGCACAATGATGATTCAATACCTTTTAGAAGTGCTGGCGAAAAGGAAAGCTGTATTAAAGCAAGGCGTCTGAACCTTAGGAAGCAACTGGCTTGTGGCCATTGTTGGCGAAAGGACTATCTTTCTGGTATGTTGAATAATGACTCAATTGTTGTTTTTGAAATGCTTTTAAAATTTGAATACACCTAAAATATGGTTTTATGTTTTATATGATTTGACATTTCATATGAAATGGTGGTCATTTTTTTATTTAAAACCTTTTTTATGTTTATATGTGAACTTGTACAGAAAAGAAAGAAAAAAAGAAAGAAAGAAAGAAAGAAAGAAAGAAAGAAAGAAAGAAAGAAAGAAAGAAAGAAAGAAAGAAAGAAAGAAAGAAAGAAAGAAAGAAGGAAAGAAAGAAAGAAAGAAAGAAAGAAAGATCAAAACAGTGGAAAACCTGCAAAGTAGATTTGGGCTGCATCATCAATCAACAAAGTTAAGAGTAAGAAGCCATTATGTTCAGCATCACCACATGATGCTGATTGACGATTACAAAACAAATTAGCTCTGTTGAATGCTGAGAACTAGTGACAAGCAGAAACCAGTCAACTTTCGAAAGGAAGAGTATTTTTTATTTTGGAAAGACACCTTACTTTAAACAGCAATGCCTATAATCCATTGTTTTTAATCATTCAAACTAGTGACAATGTCATAAATGTATATGTGACAGGAAGGATGTAGAGCCTTTTCAGAATTATGTTTATTTATTAATGTTTGCTCTTGGTAAGAATTAGATATATACAGCATATCAGACCTGCGTGGAGCTTACGAAGACATTTATTTTGTCAAACAAAAACCCCCATGGGACCGTTTTCCCAACTCTTAGACAGGCAGCACATCATCATTCCTCAGGATAGTTTGGCCTTTTTATCACAGGAGGCACAGCTTAGCTTTTCCTTTTTCTTGTACTAAAATTGATAAAAGAACTGGTCTGATAGTACCTGACCATCTCTTGTCACCGGTTTACCAACGTTACCAACGTTTACCCAAGAGACTGTCTGGAGGTCATTAAGGAATGGTTGTCCTATTGCTTTTCAAGAATACATCTATCCAAAACAGAATGTCTTCTTTGTTTTTCAGGGTCTCAGCCTTAGTTTTACCATTGTCTTTCCTCTGTGTTGACATGATTTCCCCTACTTTGTTCAATCATGGACAGCCATTCTTCTCAAGAATGAATCTTATATTCTCTTTAGATCACAAATTGACAACTTGGTAATATTGCACCTCTTCCTGTAGCCATTGATTAAAAAGGGTCAACGTTTGGTGTCCCATATTGTATAGACTTTGTGATCATCATCAGGTCTTCAGCATTCATAAGTTGTGTTGGTGTAATGCCATGTAACCAGATCTTGCCTTATTTATACTTGTATGTAAAAGGTTAGTCTCAACTCAGATGACCAGATAAGTGAAGGAAATAAGTATGAGCAAAACACCATTTTAATTGGTCATCAAGAGTTGGCCTTTCACTACTCTGTTTTGAGAAAACTCATAAACCATACCAACAACATTCAGATCTCAGGACATTCCTTATAGAATACAAAACATCTGGCAGCCTTTCTACCGAGAATGAACATACTTGGATAACTTATTCTCTGGGTAGTTTCCCACTCGTGAGGGTCTACAACCACGCTTTAGCTCGCTGTACCTTTCACAGAGGAGAAATATCCATTTACATATGATTCTGGTCCCACCCACTTGGGCAGTCCAGCACCGAAATGCTAGCCAATTCTCCTCTGAACGAGAGTACCAACAGCAACCGCAGACACGTGTTTCAGCATAGTTGGGCCTCATCAGTGAGGTTAAGCTGTGCTTCTCTAAGCACAGTGAGCAAGGGGTCCACTTCTGGATTACCCTGGGCAACTTAGGTTGAAACCTGAAGTCCCTAAACCTATATGCAAAAGGCCCCACTACCGAGAAAGAAAATGCCAAATAGCCTGTTCTCTGGGCAGGTTCACACTCACAATGGTCTACAGCCATGCTTTACCAGTTAACAATTTTCTTTGGCTTGATATCTGCAGATTTTATGAAGGCAAATGTTTCAAAGAGGCTTTTCTAAACCTCATTGCCTTTTGCATTGAAGTGCATGCCTTATCCATAATGCTCTTCTTCCTGACTAGCTCTGCTTCTCCAGTGCTCTCAAAACAAACTTTATTAAACTACATTCCCTCGATTTATTTATTTATTTATTTGGCATTAAGAGAAGCGCACCCAGCCCGCAGGCATCTGGGCTCTAGTTACAATGGTATAGGCTAGACAATGAGGAGCAGAGGGAGAAGGAACAGGAGAAAGGAGCGGGGGAAATGTCAATTGAAAAGGTGGGTTTTGAGCTTTATTCTGAAGATGTCATACGATGGTTCATCACGCAGGTGAAAGGGAAGCTTGTTCCAGAGAGTGGAGGCATGCAATCGAAAGCTGGATCCACCTGCCCTCTTGCGACGGCATTTAAGGATGGTGAGGCAATGTTTGTATGAAGATCTTAGGAGTCTTGCAAGAGAATGTCTTGTGAGCTTAGATGCGAGGTATGCTGGGGCATTGTTCAAGAGATAATGGTGTGTGATGGAGAAGACTTTGAAGTCAATTTGATCCTTAACCGAGAGCCAGTGGCAGATTTTCTAGCTTCTGTGATATGATCACATTTCCCAATGTTAAGTGCCACACACAGTGCATTCTTTTGAATTGTTTGTAGTTTTCTCAGGTTTTTTATGGAGGTGCCGCAGAGCAGTGAACTGCAGTAGTCAAGTTTTTAACAGATAAGCGTGCAGGCAAATTCAAGCCGTTTTTGGCAGTGAGGAAAGTACAGCTGGTGGAGTTCAGTTTTGTAGCATATGCCGATGTAGGGCCAATATGGTTGACAGGGTGTGTCATGTTAAGGCAGGCATCAAATACACTGCAATCGTGCCCATCGATATGAAAGTTTCATACTCCTGTGGAAGCTTGGCTAGGCATGAGGGGGAGGGAAGAGGGGCAGCTCTGTCTTGTCATCGTTCAGAAAAAGACTGTGTGTGGCCATCCAGGTTTGGATGGTTTTGTAAAATGCATTTATCATGAGCAAATATGTGGTTACCTGAGAGGGGGATGAGGATCTGCATATCATCTGCATAGTTGGTGTATGAAATTCCTGATGAATCCAGATGGTTGAAGAGGGGTTTGGTGCAAATGTTATATAAAGTTGGGGAGATGCAGGAGCCTTGGCTTACACCACAAGGGGCGTGAGTAGGGTGTGCAGAGGCTTCACCGGCAAAGACTCAGGAAGTTCTATCAACTTGGAATGAGGTCACCCAATTGGCTGTATTCATGGAGAAGTGGGCTGCAGATGTAAGATGGTGGCAAAGCGTTTGGTGGTCCACCAAATCAAATTCTGCAGAGAAGTTGAGAAGCAGGAGAAGAGAGAGGCTGCCATGGTTGTTGATATCATCTATCTGGTTCTTGAGATCCAGTAAAGCAGTCCCGGTTCCGTGCTTAGGGCGGAATCCAGATTGTCGACTGCCCAGGATGTGATGGGCTTCAAGGAATTCATGCATTGTAGGTACGCAACCATGTGGATGATCTAGAAGAAATGGGACAGTGATAATGGGCCGGTAGTTGGTGAGGATGGGGTTGAGGGAGTTTTTTATAGAAGCAATGAGATCCAAGATTCCTGGAGGGCACGGGGGATGGAGCATGATTCGAAGGAATAGTTGATGATGGCTGCAATGAGAGGGAGCAATGGTTGAGCACTTTCCTTTAGGATGGGTGCTGGGCAAATGTCACCTGCACATCCTGAGGGCTTTAGGCCTTTGATGCTTCTGTAGAGAATGGGGATGCTGGTAGGTTGAAACTTGAAAGGTGTGATGTTTCTGTGCACTTCCGGTTGTGGGGTGGGATGTGTGATAGATGGAATGTTGAATGATTTAGCAGCAAGCTTCTTTTGCAGTAAGGAGATTTTGTTCCTAAGGGTGTCTTGGATAAGGTTTCACTAGGAATTGTTTGCTTGTTTGTTTATTTATTTGTATTGTGCATCAGACCCGAGGGTATCAGGGTGCAGAAATTACAAGGAAGTTCACAGCTTAGTTTACAGGAATAAATTATACATGGTAAATATAGAACTAAATTCAGGCAACAGGTAGCAATTACATATAATCACAGTCAAGGAAAGAAGCAGGAGGAGGAAACACTATATCTAGGACCAAGTAGCAGCATTTTAGAAGACTATGTACAGTGTGGTGAGGGTGGCAGACCTTTGTGGTCTGATGCCTTATGCCAGTTAATGCAGTTATGTCAAAAGTTCTGGTATGATTGATCCGCACGGAGTGGGGGTGGCAGGGAATTCCAAAGCTGGGCTGCTTTGACAGGAAAGCTGCTGCCCCCAACCTTAGATAGTTTAAAACTGGAAATAGAGAGGCAATTGGTGTTGATTAGTCTAGAGGCTCTGGTAGAGGTCCTTCTGTGGAATCTATCGGAGAGATAGCTAGGTGCGCATTATTCAAAGATTTGTAAATAAGCAATACGGTTTTCAGTTGGATTTTGTCATTGGTACAAAGCCAATTATTTTGTCGCCTAATCTCGGAGATATGATCTCTCCTGGCGATGCCGAGGGCCGCTGTGAGGGCATTGTTTGGAGCATTTGGATTCTCCTGATGATGTATTTGTTAGAGCTGATGGAGAGGGTGTTGCAGTAATCCAACCTCGACAGGATGAGGGCTCTGGCGAAGATGACGCAACTGTTGTTGGAAAGAAAAGGTTTGCCAGTTCTGATAAGTTTGCAAGTGTAAGCAGTGGCGGAAGCCAGGGCACTAACTTGTTTAGTGAAGGTGGGAGTGGAGTCAAGGTAAAAAGCTAGGGTTTTTACCTCTTTGGCAACTTTGATGAGGTTGAGGTTAGTTATGAAGGAGGTATATTCATGGCCCAGTTTTTTAAGCTTAGTGGGGGTACCCAAGATGATAAGCTCTGTTTTGTCATCATTCAGGCATAGACCGTGAGTGGCCATCCATGCCTGGATGATGAGGTAAACTCTATTCACCAAGGCCAAATCCTTACCATAATCCCCAGAAAGTAGGAGGAGAATCTGGGTATCATCTGCATCGTTAGTGTAGGTGATACCAAGATCATCGAAAAGGGGCGTAGTGAATATGTTGTACAAGGTGGGAGGGACGCAAGAACCCTGGGGGACTACGCAGGTTATCGGGATAGGGTCTGCGGCAGCTGAGGGGGAGAAAACCCTCATAGTTCTATCGCTTAAGAATGACTCGATCCAGACAATAGCCTCCTTGGAGAAGTGTGTCAGGTGGGGCAGGATTGGGCATGGACCAAGGAGTATTGGGGCTGTTGGACTAGAGCCTTTAAAGAGACCTTTGTTTGAGGGCTTACAGCCTTATAGATGGCTGCTTTGCCCTTTGTGAAGCCGTGTTGGGTGTGGCATGCGAACGTGCATGCGCAAGTCCCGAGGCACGGGGCTTGTGCTTAAGACTTTGAAGAGACAGGACGTGTGCCCAGCAGCTCCGAGGAAATCACACGTGAGGGGCCCAGAGCCTCCGGAGCAGCGATCCGGCCCCTCGCTCTTGAAAGATAAGTACCACTTAGCCCAAGGAGTCTGTGGGAGTGAGGGGGAAAGTGCAGGGGGCATTAACCAGCCCCTCCAGAGCCCCTGTGATGCCAAACAGAGCTAAGTGGGCGGGGTTTTCAGTAAAGCATTGCATTTGTACAGAGGATAATTGAAACCAAGGCAGCTTGGTGTTTGTTTGAAGTTCCGTGTGCTTTCGCCTCGTGGAACGTTATGCCCAGAAGGCACATGAGATGAAAGTGCGTTGTTTATGTACAGTCAGTCTGAAGAAAGACTGTTTTGGTTCACAAGCCACTTGCGGCAGCACACACCAATGGAATATGAAAGCCTTAAGCACACCGAGTGCAGGATCTCTGTGTTGAATGTGTTGTGAGGAGCAAGTGACCACCAAACTTGAAGGCATATGCTAATGCTTGTCTTTTGTTTTCTTTTAGTTTGAACCAGACCCTCAGACTTCAAAGACGTGGCACAGGGCTCAACAGCTCTTGCTAGACAGTACTTAAAGGAATGGTTCGGTCAAAATGTTTTATTGTCCCTACAGGTCAGCCATGTGTTTTTAAGCCTAAGTCGCTCGATTTTAGAAAAATTTCCTATGGACCTTACCCGAGTTTTCGTCTATTAAACGCCTGCGAAAACAGGCACCAGGGCGCTGCCATTTTGTGATAATCCTATCACTTTCCCCATCGCCCTGGCTGACCTGCTTTTGCGGCACTAAATCATATCCCCCGCCCCTGAGCCTGACATTATCAAAACATTGATATTCCAAGCCTCTCTCCGTGACGTTACTGTGCTGCGTAGGCAAACACGCCCAGTCGTCTTCTACGCGACTTCACACAGAACCTGGAAACCAACACAGATCAACTCACAACACAGCGCGCCACAATTCGGAATATGAAACTGTACTTTAAAATCAAACAGTAATACGGTACATTTGATAAAGTACATTTATTTGACATTAAATGTTTAGAGAATACCAGCAATGGGCATATTAAATCGGAATGGAATTTTTTTTCTTTTCTCTCGATCCGCAAATCCGGAAAAGTTTATCGTGAGTCACGCGCTGTTCCTTTATGGTACGCAGGGTGTTGGTTTTCGTTAAAAGAAGCACTTTGGACGCACGGTGAACCGCAAGGCTGTTCCATCAACTAGGCACTAGGCCGCCGTAAAGGTCGATATGTTGCTTCTAGCCGCTAGTACCGCGCAAGGGCATATGGCCCTTTGGCGATCGTCCCATAAAATGCTCAACGTTGTGCAGTTGTTTACAAGAAGCTGCAGCTGGTGGTTGAATAATCCGTCTGCCGAGGTCTGGAATAGGTGACAGTGGCAGTACGGTAGGATGTACCTGTTTAGAAAACATAAAAATTGAAATTAGTCTCACCAGCCGATCTTTATTACTATTATTCATTTTATTTATTACGGGCGAGCTGAAACTATTTGCTTGCGAGGATAGTGCAATGGAGTATGTTCGGCTCTAAAAGCAATGCAAAACTAACTAAATAAATCGAGGGAAACACACAAACTAATGATTTTTTTTACCGTTGAACCACTGAGAAACGACTGTTTGTCTACATGCGTGTCGAATGGGCACATGCATGGCCATGTGCCCGGTAGAAAGACGATCCCACAAATGTTGTACTTGCTCTTCATTCATTCATTCATTCATTCATTCATTCATTCATTCTGGTATGAAAGCATCTAAAGAGTTACTTACATTATATTTGCCATTTCCATTGTATCTCTGTGTAATACAGTCCGTAAATCCCACTGTGCTCTTGCCAACGATTTTTCATATACTGAACTAACATGAAGCTCGGTCTAGTTTCAGAATTTTCAGCCTTATCGACTCTTACGTTATTGCCCCCTCCTTCAAATGAAGTCCTTTTGGCATGGTCCCTGTCTCTCAAGGTCAAAAAACAATAGAACCTTATACTGCCAGTGCGATTCGCGGGCCTCTTCAGCCCGCAGCAAAAAATCAAAGCCGCTGACCTTCACTCTGCATGAGCGTACATTCTTACTTTGCAACATCCTGTCTAAAGACATCTGTGAGAACTTGAATTTTCGACTCCATCTTTGTACTAGGCCTCAATGTGCAAATGTGAACTGGCTTCTCTCCCATCTGCAACGCCTCGCTTGGCACATTCTAAGGCCCCCAATTTTGTCCTCGTTGTCCGCGAGTAGCCCTAGAGAACCATAACTATGGAGACATTGGGCCTCATTACGAGTCCGGCAGTAACCGAGGCGGTAAAACTGCCTGGTTACCGCCAGACTCGTATTACCATTCCGCCTCCGTGATTCCTGGAATTACCGGGGCATTACAACCCTGGTTTCCTGGGAATCAGGGAGGCGGAATGCTGTTAATCCCCATTCCATTGATTCCTATGGGACTCAATAGGAATGGGGATCATGGAAACACCGGCAGCATCTCGTAATGCTGCCGCTGTTTCCGCGTCCACCTGCAGGCGGGCGGTGTTAAACCTGCCAGGTCAAACCTGGCGGGAACATCACCTCCCGCCTGCAGGAGTCGGGGTCACCGTTATTTCCAGACCGCCTGATTTGTAATGAGGCCCATTGACTTTTTGGGGGAAGGTCAGGGAAAGTATAAAGTACCCGAGGAGTTGAGTTGAAAGTGAGATTTATTGTTTGTTTGTTTTATTATTTGCAATACGCAAGCCTCCCCTCGGTTAACAGTGCCCAGCATTTACGCGAGATTGCGAAACTTAGTTACAGCAACAAAAATATATACATACACATATTCACAAGGTCAGCGATATGAGGTGAATAGAGAGAGAAGTCAAAGATGACACCCATGATGTTCGCCACCCAGGATGGTGAATGGAGGGTTTAGGGTTAGCATACTTTGTATGCACACTGTACAATATCATTATTTTCAAAAGGACAATCAGATTACAATAATTTATTTAAACCGGGATTTGAACTTCTCAATGAGCTCTGCTTTGGGTGGACATGGCACAGTGGCAATGTTTGGTGGCAATGCATCAGTGCTCTGCATAGAAACGCTCAAAATTCCATGTCTGTGCTTCTCCAGTACTTTAACAATAAGGCCTTTAGCAAAGTCGAACTCCATTTCCTCATATACTGGTTTTACCCCCCATTTCTTAGTTCTTTTTCCAAAGGTCGTAGTGTAGCGAGGCATCCCTACATTTCCCGTAGTCCTAGACTGTTCACGGCCCACATCCTCGTTATGGGCCAAGACCGCTAGTAGAGTCCTATGTTTCATGCCCTGTAAGCTGAAATGCAATTGCTTTGGCCTGTACTTTAGGCACATATTGTGGAACACCTCCAATTCTCCTGTGTGACAGAATTCTGTCAGTCCCCTCAAATCTCTTGATAGAGTTTTAGCGAAAACAATCTTCTCAATGGCTTTGTGTGTAGGTGAAGATGCAATCAACCACTTCTTCTTCCGTGCCTCCTCTGTGGACAAAGGGCCATGTTCACATTGGTGGAAATGATGGTTTTCTGTCCCGCAGTGAACGTTGCTACAGGGGTGCATCAGTGACCGCCATTTTTCAAGTAGGATTTCCACTGACCCTTCACAAGTTTTGGAGCTCCACCAAAGATGGTTGCTGATAGACTGGGACCACTGTGAAATACTTTCAAAACCTTTTTTTTCCCTGCAGCCGAGATTTTCTTATTGATTGATTTAGTAAGATGCCATACGTCAAATTGATGTTTAATATGTGGGAACTGCTCTCTCATTGTCTTGGCAATTGAAACGTGTCTGTCCGTGGCTATGAGGTCAATGTGCATTCCCCTTGATTGTAGATATTGCAATGATTTTATAAATCCTAGTTTCTCCATGGCCACTGAGGATTTATATTGGGACACCTGCACGACCACCGAACTCACAATTTTCTTACTATCCATGTCCTGAAAGTGGTAGGTGTAGTACATGGCAAAAAATCCAGGGCTGTCGCACTGTCCATCGCCGGCTAGCCTGAATCGTTTCCCTTCAAATGTACTTGCTAGAGACAATTGTTCAATTTTCCAAGCATCACTAATGGCCATAAACAGATAATCATGTTGGTATTTGTAGTACTGCGTTTTAGAAATGAAATGGTGTCCCACAAACTGAAAGAAAAACTCGAACTTTCTAAAACTGGACACACTAAAAAGTGAGACACAAATAAGTTCCCAATTAGGGAACTCCCGTCCCCTGCACACTATCAATGGCTAGATAATCCCAATAGTTTTAGAGTAGTAGGAATAACTGTTTCAGTAAATATCTTTTCTGTAGGTCTGAGGTGCAACATTCATACATAATAATCAGTCTTTTTTCTTTATCAAATTTTTCTCAAAAGAAGAATTTATTCAAAACATATATGCCCAACGCGTTTCGAGATTATACTCTTCATCAGGGGCTGAAAGTTCATTCAATTTTCATCAATCTACAAATATTAAAAAAAAGAAGAAAACACATATGTATATATCAGTAAATCATCTAGACCCATAATTTTATGCAGATATCCAAATTCAATCACCTTCTGGCTAAATAATAGTCATTTTTGATACAGTCCAAAGAACCTAAAATGTTTTCTCACAATGTGCCATTTTTAACAAACAAAGTGCATTTGTACAAAACCTAAATTGTAGGTGCTTTAGTGGTTCATAGACTGTAAGAATTGTCTAGAGGTTTTTGGTCGACCATTCAATAGAATCAATGTTAAGTATATCAAAAGACAGTGTATTTCAAATAAACATAGTAATTTAGGAACTGGGCATACCGTGTGCTGATCATTGTGCCTTCCTAAGTCGTAAAAAATGGGAAGAGGGCCGCCTGTTCACCATTTGGTTCAATGAAGGTCTACCACAACTGAGAAAATATAGATACAGAATAGTGTAAAGGAAAGGTTTCTCGCATTTGGAAGAACTATCATCAAAACTAAGAGTAGAAGCACTTACTAGTGTGGTCTGTGCTCCTTCGAATACAAGGTAAGTGGCAGTTTGGATGTGAGAATCAGCTGTCCGGCTCGGGCGAGAACCGCTGAGATCAGTTGTATTCACAGAATCGAACGGTAGAAGCTCTGTATGTCTATATCAGAGGAGCAAGATAAAAGCGGGAAAATAAAGACCCTTGCTAAGAGGGAATGTCTAGCTAAGAAAAATGCAAAGAACAGAATATAGAATATACTTACAAGCAACTAGATGGCTGCAGATGCAGTAGGGAAGCGTTTGAATGTTGCCGTGTAAGTGATTGAAAAACATGGCCGTTTAAATATGCGTCATATGCGTGACGTCATCACGTTGCTGATGCGTGTGACGTCACGACTGTAAACATGTTGTCGTGCGGCGTATGAATAATAGAGTGTAGAGCCAATGAAATAAGGACTCTAAGTAGCTGGTACCGTATATGTTGTTAGAAAACTATCTTCCTCGTGGAGTGTACGAGTTATATGTTGTGCGCAAAGAAATAAGGATACGGATAAAGAAACAACAGGTGATGACAATCCAGAGAGACTCATTTTCAAACTTGAAAAATTAATCAGAAGGGAAATTTTGCAAAAACTACATGCAACAACATTGTATATGTTAGTATTAGAGTGGGATCACTTTCATCAAGCATTACAAGTGATAGGTGGCCATGCCCCTTTACCATGTCCCTAAAACCCTATACATTTTATGGAACAATTTGATTGTAGCAGACACTGTCAATATTTACTGTGTTTACTGCTCAAATCAAATTGAAAACCCAAGGAATCTTAATAATCGACTGTGTAAGAAATGTATCTCAATAATGCAGACAATAGTGTTAAAGATGATACAGTTACAACGGAAGTGACCTGAGCTGATATTCTAGACATTCAGGGCTTCATAGCCATAGTGGTGAAGCATGCTTAAACAATGCTTTCACAAATGATGACATGGGCATAACAGTGACAATCCACAGCCGGTGCTCATGAATGTTTAGAAACATCCTATAAATATAAATAGTTATGTAAAATATGTTATTTGTTGAGTTTTAAATGTCTTATAAAAATTATGCATCTAATGCAGCCATCAACCCAGCTAAGTATTGGGAAAGGGGCAGAACAATGTCTGTCTAAAACATTGTTGGCTATACAAGCGGCATATAAACTACTTTTGAAAATGAAGAAGTTTAGACAGGGATGTCTGCTGTGTGATAGAAGTATAATTGAGCAAACTGTTCCTAATTGGGGGGATACAGTATATTCAATCTGTTACAATAGATGGTGCCTCATAAACTGACATATGAAGATTGAGAATGTAGATAACTTACATGTATTTACACTTATTTGCAGGAAATAAAAAATGAACACCTGTTGAGAAGCTGCCAATTTAATTTGAAACCTGCCACTGGATGTGTACAGTAATTAATGCTGGCTTTACGTAAAGAGCATGTGGTCAGTATATCCCTAGGCAGGGAGGTTATTTGGGGGTCACCATAGGTTTGCAAGCTACGAACCCTGACATCTCCCTTGCTACCCCTAAAAAATAAAAGTCAACATTAAACATTAATGTAAGCTCCTGGGCTGGCTGTGGCCAGTGCCATGTGGCTCTTTGTCGCTGGCTTTGTTATTCGGGCCTCTGTGAAAAAAAAAAAAACAGGAGGTTGCACAAGTATAACACTTTGAGCAGCGACCCTAAATAAGAAAGAATGGGAATAGCAAATCATTTGTCTTTGTGGAATTGTATACAACAATGACTCATTAAAGGTTTAATTATTTAATTCAGGCACACTTCATGGGGTGAGACACTGATTTAGTCTGTTCTTAAACACCCAAACTCAGCCTTTCATCCTTCTGAGGTCGATAAATGAGTACCAACACAGGTTGGTATTTATATTTGTTCCATATAAAGAGCTTAAGTGTAAGTGCTTTATAATAACACATCATTATCATTTGGTCTTGGACATCTGCTGGCATTCGTAAGATCGTTGTTTTTGTTCTCCCCTGTTCCCCTTCCCTTGCCTTGTCGCGCTCTGAACTGCTTGTGTATGAGCACGATAGAAATAAAATATCAAATTCAATATCAATATAAATATCAATTCACAGTAATTTTGTAATATGGGCCAATACACACTGATATGAACATTACATATGGGGATAATTCTTGTATGAAATGTATATCACATTGTAGTGATATCATAACCATATTTTACGTTGTGTGCTTAGGAACAATGCTATGTGATGCCTATTCCTGTTTTCTCATGGGGTGAAAGGTTGTGTTCCATGGCTTCCTGTGATGTCACTTTCAGGGTTGGGTCAGATTACATCACTTCTGGTGAGGTCATCAGAGGTCAAGGCTCATGTGATGTCACTTCTGCTACCCCCCGCCCCCTGGAATTTTGGTGAAATGACGTCCCTGTCCCCAGGGATGCTGTGCTATCTGTAAACACCACCCTGGGCATACAAACATGAATGTAACAATGTTCTAGGTATCATGAACATATGTTTAAAAAAATGCCACCCTACAATGGACATCTAGGGATGAAATCGCTACAACAGGGCTTTAAATGACTTAAGGCTGCCTGTGGAACTTTAATTGCAGCTGGTGGTGTACGACATGCAAATTAATTACCCAGCCATTAATGGATATTGGCTGTTTGATAATAAGCATTATGAATTTCTATCAGCCACTGCTATACTGTGTATATTTGCTTATTGATGCAGTGAACGAACAAGAGTGTATGAAGTGATTGAACACACTGCAGAATTTGTAGTCTGATGGATAACTGTACAGCAGCAAATAAACCCAGATATTAATTGTGAATAAAAACCTGATGGTGTAAATGTGAATACAGATATGTTGTTTGTAAAATGTAGTTATATCTTTATGTCCATTGTCTATGGGGTGAAGATGGCATTCATGAAGCAGTGCAAAATATATTCCGTTGCAAGGATTATTGGTAGTTATGGAGGTGTTGAGGGATTGTATCGCAAACTAAAAACTGATAGTGAGAATGTGTCAAGGAGCTCTGTCAAGACGTGGATATTTGATCCATAGTCCTATGCACTACACAAGCCTGTACAAAAACATTTTAAATGACAAATGACAGTGGTATCTGTTATCGATCAACAATGGCAGTCTGATTTTCTCCATATGAGCCAGTTCCAGGGAGATGATTATGGCTTTAGATATATTCTAGCTGTCTTCGATGTCCTACCAAAATATGCCTATGTTGAGGCTTTAAAAGACAAGATGGTACCAGGTGTAGTGGCAACTTTTAAACATATGTTTAACAGCAGGCGAGTACCTGCTAAACTGCTGACAGATGCTGGCAAGGAGCTTCTAAATAAACCGCTAGAGATACTTCTAAGAAAACACAAGGTGCACCATATCATAAGACATTCTGAAGTTAAAGCATCTATTGTAGAACGTTTTATACAAACTTTAAAAACACAGATTTGATATTTCCTCACAGCTAAAAAGACCCATAGATATGTGGACCTGTTACCTTCCTTTATTAATGTGTATAACAACATACATCATAGATCTTTTAAAACTACCCCCATAGCTGTAACACTGTAGAATTCCTTGGAAAAGGAGGCACAAACTCCCCTTAAAAGGGTGATCCTGTACAGATCTAGAAACTGAAGGCCATCTTTACAAAGGAGTATGAGCAGACAAACAACAATGAGATTTTTGTCATCGATGGAGTGGCTGTCCGGGAAGGTCTCTATATATACTGACTGATTGATTACCTAGGGGAAGCTGTTCAAGGTGTTTTTTTCATGGGAAGGTCATCCAGAAAGTCTTCAAAGATCAACAGAGAGTTTACAGAATAGAAAAAGTCATAATTAGTAAAGGACGATAGTCTAGGAAACAATATCTACTGACATGACTGGAATGCCTGTGAAATTCTACAGTTGGGTGGATGGCAGCTCCCTAAAGGCCACAGGTGTATAGCGGGAAAGCCATCAAGCTTACACCTTTTACATTAGGCTCCCCAGCAATGCCTGCGCAAATACATTCCCAGAGAACAAAATATCCAACTTCACTATGGAGTTGGCCAAGCCCATAAATTTGGAAGGACAGTGGACTGTGACGCTCACAGAAGTTCAATACATCCATTTATGGGATACTTTAGGCACCGGGGACACCACCTTTATCATAACATTTACAAACCCTGCAAGGCTGTCACCAGAATGGTTCCCTGAAGGGTACTACCCAAATATGCAGGATCTTGTCAGAGTCATCAACAAAAATATATCAATCATACCAGAGTATGGTGACATGGTGTTACATCTAGACCCGCACCAGAGAAATAACGTTTTTCTTCAGGGACCCAGATGTGTCTATCACGTTTTCATCAACGGGGATACTGCGTGACATACTGGGCACCATGCAGCCTGTTGGAAGTAAAGAACTTTGAGACAATAACCAAGCTGATATTAACGATTTTGCAGTTTACTGATTAACAGCAATATAGTGGAGTATCAAAGGGTGAGATATAGCTATGCACAATTACTTAGAACAGTAGAGATCAAAGGTAACAACAATGATAATGTGAAGATTCAATACAGCACACCTGATTACCTCCTCTTCTGTAAAAACCATTAAAGCACCATCAGCATTCAGATAAAAGACTATCAAATACAGTTTGTTTCATTTAAATACAGAAAAATCTGGCTGCAGTTCCACTTCTGACCACTGCGGCTCAAAAAAAACGGAGTGTTACAATGTCACTGATGAAGAAATAAAGGGACTCCAGGGCTTATACGTAATATTACAGGACTCAGGCCAGCTAGGGTGATCAGCCACACTTTAATTAGAGCCCCGTAATGTATGGAGCAGGGCTTGTGGTATCTTCAGAAGTCTCTTTAGTTGTGGGATGCCCTTCCTATGTTGGAGCTTTGAATTAGCTAAACCACACATGAAAACAGCTGCCACCAGTATTGCAAAATACATCATGGGGAGTATGACAATAGCAGTTCCCAATCATCTCCTGAAACAGAAAAAGGAGGGGCAGGATGAATCAGAAAACTTTAAAGACCTTGTGGGAGTGTTAAGAGGAAGAGGTCCACATCACATCTACGTGGCCCTCTGAAACCCAGTAAGAAAAGAAGCTTGAGGGCCAGGGCAGACATCATGCTAACAAGAAGAAGCATGTTAACCCTAAAACACACAAGGGTGATGACATCTTCTAAAGAACAATGGCCTTCCTACAGGGTTCCTCCGAGGAGTGTGCTAAATCAGAGTTGATCCCTACAGCATACTGGCAACTCAACCCAGTTTAGAGAATAGTTTTTTTCAGGTAGGTGTCACCCCTGGCGTCGTTAGTCCCCATAGAATTCTTTGTATCAGGGTCGACCGACATGCATCTGGATTTGAACGACACATTGTTGCATCTAACTTGTAAAATAACACATGTCGACTGCACTGACCTCGCGGCTGGTGCATGAGTGGCTACAATTGCATACCCCATAGCCATAAAGTAAAACCAGGCGGCCATAAGACTGGCCAATTGAATGATAACACAGATTGATAATATGTACAGCTACACAGCCTATTCAGAAAACACATTAAATGTTGGCCTGATGCCTTGGAAAACCAGCTCTCTGCATGTGTCTTTCACCGAGACACTGTGGAACAGTTCAACGCCACTGCTCTGAATGGTGACAACACAGGGTTTGTGACGAGAGCCCATTACATTGCGTGGATCTACGTGATTCCAACAAACAAACTTAATTAAATCCCATTTCATTGAATGTTTATTTTTATTTTATCATCACATTTTACCAAAATTAAATGCAGGGAGTCCCCCTTTCAGCCCTCGCTCACATCCCCTACCTTAATTTATACCCAAACCAAACCCGCATCTATATTTTCAGTGAAATGTGTTTTAACAATTAGTTGAAATGGGATTCAACTAAATATTCTGCAATGGCACTCAGTAGAACCTTTGATTTAATAGGACGCCTACATTCTGAACTTTTCTTCCAGGATACAATGCTTATCAACAGTGTTGACCGTAAAGTGAAACTAACAAGAAACTGGGATGTTTTCTCTCTTATCAGCCAAGATGACGAACTATACAAGTTTCCCAGATCAGTGCCAGTACTTCAGATTTATTCAAAACGTTCTTCCCATCACTTTTGTGGTTTCAGTTTGTCTCCCTATGTGAGAGAGGGTATGCACAGATGTGGATCCCTTGTTCACTGCCCCATAGGGAACCAAGCTACACCTCACTGGTGAGGCCCCATAAGTTCAAAACATGTCTGTGGTTGCTGGGGACTGACCTACCAATGATTTGCATATGGCTTGACTCCTTTTGCAATGGCACAGATGGGCTGAAAAACAGTGGTGTGGAAGGTTGCCCAGAGAAGTGCCAGTGGTTCATATTTGTTCAAAACCTTCCACCCTATACTTTGTCGGTTTCGTATTGTCTCCCTATATGAGAGAGGGTATACCCAGATGTGGGCCCTTGCTTGGTGCGCCATTGGCGACATCCTTTTCAATCCGGATTTCATCCCATGAGAGGTGCAGAGTCGGTTATGATTTCAATGCTGGATGATCTGGGGCGTCTACATGACCTCGAGGAGGTCGGTGTCCTGAGTTTGCTCGACCTCTCTGCGACATTTGATACCATTAACCACGGTATCCTGTTAAGGGTTATGATGAAGGTAGGGATCTCTGGGGCTCCCCTTGCTTGGTTTACATCTTTTTAGTCAGAGCGCACAGAGACAGTATCACTATTCCCTTTTCAATCCTCGGCAATGGTCCTGTCTTGTGGGGTTCCTCAGGGTTCATCACTGTCCCCTTTGCTTTTCAATTTGTACCTGCCACCCTTGGCTGACCTGATCCTGGAATTTGGGGTAAAGTTTTACACCTATGCTGACGATACTTAGCCTCTTTTTTGGCTAGATTCCGCAAAAGGTGACCCATCGTCCCAACAGAGGAATCGTCTGATAGCAGTAGGGATTGAATGGAAAAAAACTGGCTGAAGGTGAACGGTGCAAACACTGAGGTCATGATGATGGATTACACTGAAAGGGGACGTAATCAAGGTTGCTGTATTGAATGTTCACAATATCATTGTTGTTACCTTTTATGTCCAGAGTTCCAAGTAGTGGTGCATTGCTATACCCCAGCCTTTGATTCTCCACCATATTGCTTTAAATCAGTAAACTGTAAAAACCCCATTAATATCAGCTCAGCTATTGTCCCACGATTCTTTACTTCCAACATGTTGCACGGTTCCCAGTATGATATGCCCTCGTTGTTGATTAAAACCCAACAGACATGCCTAGCCTCTGAAGAAAAGGTTTCCTCTGATGTGGCTCTAGATCTAACATTGTGTCACCATACTCTGGTATTATTGATACGCATTTTTTGATGACTTACAAGATCCTGTACATTTGGGCAGTATCTCTCTGTGAACCATCCTGTTGAAAGCATTGTAGGGTTTTTTTGTTTTATGATAAAGGTGCAAATTGCAAGACTCCCCTCTCGAACCTCGCCGCAATCCTGCCCTCCCCGCATCCCTACAACTCTTGCCCATGCCAAACCCCTACTCCTTCACACTCTTGCCTGCTGCTTGCCAGACTGGGACCATCAGCTGTCTCATCTTAAATGTACATTCTCTGAGTGCCTAATCAATTACAGTCCATGATCTTATCACCCAGGAGCCCTTATTGCCAAATCATCTCTTCAGATCAGGCCGATCCCCGGCAGCCTGGTTCCTGGCTATGAAATTCTCCTCATCAAACTCAACATCAAGCACCAATCCACATACAACCTCCTACTCCTCTACCGGAAACCAATGCATGTAACTCCCCAGACTCTAACATTCCCGTGGTACTACCCCCTTCAACAAGCCCACCACCAAATCCATACTACGGGGAGACTTCAACCTGGTCTTCAGTGATCCAGATGATTCTAAAGCCACAGCCCTTGCCAACTCTCTTGCTGATATGAGCTTCAATCAACATGTCTCTACACCCACACATGCCAAAGGTCATATTCTTGACTGGATCCTCACCCTGAATGCTTCAGTTTTCATCTCAGCCAACAGTGCCGTACTGTGATCTGACCAATCTCTGACAGAGTTCAACCTGACCCATTCATCCCCCTGACCAGCCACACTCACCCTCCTAACCCCATGATTGTGTGAAACACCTACAGGCTCATTGAGGAGTCACTTGAACCCATTCTCCAGACACTCTACACCCCTAAGCTCTAAATATCTAGTCGTCTTGTACACTAAGAGCCTCCTCCAAACCATGGATGTGCATGCTCCCCTCAAACCCCAAATCTCTAAACCACAGAAGCCAGCTAACATCTGGCTCGCAGAGTATCTTGTCATCCTACGCAGATGAAAAAGAGCACTGGAACACTTATGGAAAAGGCATCCCACTCCAATCATGACACGCTTTCTACCATATCCAAAACCTACAAAAAAGCTGTAACATCATCAAAAGCTAACTCTTTTAATTATAGAATTACCAATGCAAGCTCCAATGCTAAAGATGTATTTTGCATCCCTCCAGCTCCCAGACCCGATCAGAGTAAGACTGCTGCTTCACCATCCAAACCTACCAAGCAAGCAAAATTGACACCAAAAAAGCACAAGTCACTGTAAAGCCACACCATCAAATTCCTTAGTGCCCCAAACCATGTTTTTTATTTTCTGCGAAAGAGTGTAAATACGTGTACACTATCTACATTTTTAATCTTCATAGGTCAGTTTACCAGTCACCATGCACATTTCTCGGTTGTAACGGTTACATATACTTTATCCCCCAACTTGAAAAAACTGTTCTCAATTATACTCCTAACACAGCAGGCATCCCCATCTGCACTGTTTAAAATTCAAGTTGTCGCAAAGCCAAAAGACTGCCAAGGAGAATCTGAAATAAGTGTTGGCCAAGGATACAGGAACCCACAGAACTACAGATAGATTCTGAAAGAAAACCTGTGTTGGCAAAAACCTAAAGAATATAGAAGCATAACAAAGTCTCTTAGGTTATTGGTTGTGTGACCTTTGATGGGTGGACCGTGAGGTCCGACAACTGTGCATAGGCCAAATAACCCCTGCTTGGAAAGAGTCATGTAAAGCAAATGTCAGGAATCTTGTATTTTGCAACAGTAGCTGAAGTGTATGATATAGAGAAAGAGAGCAATGTATGTGAACTATTGAAAAGCCTGGATGACCAAGGATTTGAACTGATACAGTTTTGAAAGATAGAAGATTTGAAATGGATTTGGTTTTGGAAGTTGGAAGACCAGACGTCTTGGGGGAGGGAACCCCGAGACCTTGTGAACTGTAGTGAACTCTTGGGGAAGGTAAACCTGAGGCCTTTCTGGAACTGTTCTGAATTTGGGGAAGGGGAAGCTGAGTATAAGCCAGGAGCTGGAAGAAGCTTGGAAACATTATTTTGGAACACTATTTCTTTTGCTGCTGATATCCCTTAATGTTGTATATAGTTCGCTGTGATGGCAAGTATAGGTTTTGGACACAGACAGACTTTTGAGTTGAACTTACTGACACACACCATCCTTAGTTTTCTTTAGGTTAGAGAAATCCCACCTTAGCATAGGGCAAGTTAGGCCTTACTCCAGCCTGACATTTAAGTAAAATAAATCCTTTACTTTGAAAGTTGAATCTGTTGTCTGTGTCTCACTTCATGATCCCTTAACATAGCCCACAATGTTTTAGACACACTTTGTTCTGCCCCTTTCCCAACCCTTAGCTGGGTTGACACTTGTATTAGATGCATCATTTTTACGATATGTTTATGACTCAACATGTAGCATATTTTACGTAATGATTTTTCTGCATAGGATATTTCCAAACATTCATGAGCCTCCTGCTGCGGATCGTCAATCTTATGCCCGTCGCACCATTTGTAAAATCATTTTTTATACATGTTTTCACCACTAGGGGTGTGAAGCCCTGAATGGCTAGGATTTCAGCCCAGGTCTCAGCAGTTGTGATTGCATAGTCTTTAACACCATCGGTCTCCATTATCGAGATACATTTCTTACACAGTCTATTATTCAGATTCCCTGGGTTTTCATTTTGATTTGAGCAGCAAACACCATAAATATTGATGCAGTCTGCTACAGCTTGGCTCTCCTCATTGCTGTTGATTTTATCAGCTAGAAGACAAAAGCATAAATGCATGGTTTTAACGCAGATTAGGTGTCGGATCTCTAAAATGGTACAAATGTTTGCTTTACAAATATACCCACCGGCTGGCATGATGTCCAATATCCATGATCCATGTCCTTCTGTATTTTCCAAATATTGATAGGGTCAGGGTAACTCTCCCTATCTCTATCATTCTGCATGATCATAGACTTGTATCCATTGTCTTCACAATCCATTTCAGCATGTTGCATATCTAAACATGATGATATAAGCTATACACCCATGGGTTGCTTGAAAACCATGGCGTCAGCATCGTTAGCCATTTGCAAATTAGCCATATCTTTGGTTGCACTCACCTCAGTATTTTGAATGACATCTCTAACAGACTTCCCCATGACAGTGGCGATGAGAGGCCGCTGACTGCACACATAATGGGTAGACATGTTCTCACTGAGCTCCCGATCTTCATGGTCCACCCTCAAAGTCTATGAGTCATATATTGTATCATGACTATTGCATCGTCTTCAAAGTTAATGAGTTAAATAACTATCATCAGGATCTCTGGTGCCACTGGGGGCTGTTTTCTCTGAGTCATAACCTTGTTGTTCATAATTACAGTTTCCCTGACACCACGCTTGGCAGCCTTGAAAAGTCATGAAGAGTGAACATGTTTTTGATGCCTGCAATAATAGATTTGTATCCGCATTGGGAAAACACCCATCCACCTCCCAATATCACCATAGCCTTAAAGCCACCAATAGACACATGACTGTGGAGCGCATAGACCCAATCAAATTATAGGGGTGCTCTCAAAGTTGTATTTTTATATCATATTCATATTCATTAGAATTCTCATCAAATGATATCAAATGTGTACAAAATGTGTATTAAATGTATGGTGGTCATCAAATGTATTGCGATTCCATAACATTTTTAGAGGTTCAGTTACATCCATTCCAGATGTTATATAGACTACAGCAGGGCTATTATCAAGTTGATATACAATTTATATAAAATGTTGAGGGGCATTACATTTATAGTGGTTCAATGAAATGTATAGGACATTTGGGGTCTGGTAAAGTGGGATGGCCACCTGTCACTTGCAATGCTTGATAAAAGGTATCCCACTCTACAACTTATGTTGGGTTGTTAGTAGGTCAACATGCTAGCTTATCATTTGAATTATTTGTATCATTATTTTTTTATTATTACTATCATTATTATTTTACACAATAGTATTATTAAAAAAAGGGGGCAGTGAGGCTTTGCAAAAATAATTAATGTTGTTCGAGTAGAGTACACAAACTATAATGAAGAGATGCTACATTAGAAAGAAGTTTAAAAGAATAAATGCTTTATGTTTTTTTCACAAGTTGAACCAGCATATAGCTTTCTGGGAGTGAGACCGTTTCTGATATGCTATTCCTCACACCCTTGTAATTACTTTTTCAAAACGCCCCTTTGTTTTTCATGTTTTTACCAAAGAGACGAATGAACAGAACAACAGTTCCTCAAGAACATAATTGTCATCAAAATGAAAATGAGGGCCATGAGAATGTACATGGTAGTATATGGCATAAGTTGCCTATGAAAATACCGTATTTTATTGTATCACTTACATCACAAAAGATCCACCTATGGCCATGAGAGCTATAATGGAGCAGCAACTTAATATCACATTATATTGTACAGTTCGAGGTAGTTAAGCCAGTGTCTCTAAAATGCGTTATATGTGCCTGCAAGACAATGGAACAGACCCTTTTAAAAATATGTTAAGCCTATTTGTGCTTGATGATCATTGTGCTTGAGAGTAGTGCCTGCGTTACAAACCCGAGTGACACAACATTTCAGCTGGCCTCCTCCCAGGCATGGTATAACCAGTGCATTACCCAAAAATGCAACAAAAAGTGGAGTAAAGATACTAGCAACAAAAAATAGAAAACAATGGACAGGCACATCACTAATGAGGCCTGTCAGTGGTTTCAACCCAGCACTCCATCTAAGTCAATGCCTAGCATGTGATGCCCAGCTGGAACCCTTAATTATATATTTTTATGTCTAAAGTTCTTTTATTTCTGAATGATGTACCCTTATATCACACCCCTCTCTTTGAATACCCCAGGTCTCACTGAACCAAGAAGTAGGTTGTTTTGCAAAGTTAAAAGATTTATTTTGTGGATTTGAACAAGATATATATCACACTTTTATGAATTTGAACAATATCTAGATATCACACTATTAATATTTATACAATGCTCAGCGTTGGGTTACATTACAATCAACAATCTCTTTAATCAATAGGAGTATGGATTAAAAGAATAATGTAGCGTAGAAGAAAACTTTGTGTGGGCTCAATGAAATGCAATGATAGGGAATTAATGCAGTATAGAAATAATACTTTGGTGTGTTCAATCAAGTGTTCAATCAAATGCAATGTAATCACTCTTTCCCCCTGATACTACTCAATCCCCCCTAATATGCAATATAGAAATGGAACGAGAGAAAACAGGTTTCAGGAATAAACACTCTACAAATGCAGTTTAAATCCCAATTCCCCCCAGCAAGCTTACAGAGAAACTGGACTGATTTTAAACAGGCCAGATGCTTTTAAATGTGATTTTAAATGAATAGGGAAAACACTGAAAATGACTTTAATTCTCTAAATGGGATTCAGAACTAGTGGGAGCCGCTTTGGATAGCTTCAGCTAAACACTAGCAATGACGTTTGAATAACTAGCGGATATGAAATTGAATTTAGAGGTTGAATGCAAAGAAATAGCTATTTTACATGTGGTGAAATTGAGCCAAATGCAGATTTGCGGCAAATATTCAGCACACAAGAAATGCGATTATGGAAAAACTATAAGGAGTTGGAATGCGGTTCTTGGTGCGTTTGAAAGCTGAGGATGTTAGCTTCAATCTGACATTTGATAACATGTTCCTAGCATGTACAGTTCAGAAGTTATGAAGGTTTTAGTAAAGGTCAATTTTTCTCAACAAGAGTCAAGATTTCAAATGAAATATGCACTTTTGAATATTACAAACAAGGTTTGGCTTTACACTAAGGGGCTATGAAGATGCGATACCAACGGTGCAGCCACCAGTCCAGAGGCGCCTCTGTCTGATCTTTGCCCGTTGTGACACTTGCCTTTCTTCAGCAACTATATATTAGCACAAAGATGATTGTCATTACAATTATCACAGGACTATATGGATGAGAGAAGTATTCAGGACGGACAAAAGAGATTCTACAATGCAGTTCTGGATATGATAGAATGGATTGGATGGGATTACTTAGGGATAAGAGATTGGCTATGGACAATTCTATGCTAAATACTCACAACTATGGTTTTGGAATAGGCCCGTCGGAGATCTGGTCAAGGGGTTTTGGACTGGAATCTGCTCGCCACCGTACAGGATTCAGACGCCTAGTTCTGCTCTCAGGAAGGCACTCTGGTCTCTGCACAGCCTCTTGGACTGGATCTGACGGATTGGTTCTGGGTTACAGCTCTGCTCTACTGGTTTGGATGTCTGGGTTCTAGTAAGGGTTCTTGGCAAGAACCAGAAAAACAGCACAGCCAGGCTGTTGAATTTGTTGTGCCCCTTTTAAGTCTGGGGTTAAAATCAGGTTGCAAGATTTTAAAGGCCAGCTGAGAAGGGTTCAGCTTTGGATTGGGCCTTCTGCTTTCAGAGTTCTGGATTCTGGATCTGGGTTCTTCCTGCAGAACGCTTCGCCAGTAAATCAGTTGATGGGTGAATGTGTGTGTGTCTCTCTAGGTCCTCAACAGTCCCTATTTATATATTTCCCAAGGGGGTGGATAGGCTGATTATAATAAGCCCACCCTCTAGGAAACGGTCTGGTCAAAGTATTCCCCCTCTCCAGATTAGAGAAGAAAACAGTGTGTCATGAGGTGTCATAATGATGCTGTGTTTATGGTCCAGGGAAAAAACTCCCCTTTGTTTCTTCACAGAAAATATATTTTTCATATAAAGCATATTTACAATATCACCAACTTGCTAATAATATATATTTACATCCCAAATTAAATAAGGAAGGTATCAATCCAAGTCTCATCTTCTTAAGAGTTTTGGTTCACAATTTACAGTTTTTCGCTCTTTTGGTTGGTTACCCAGTGTCAGAGCTGTACAAATTCTTCCACATACATGCACATAACAACTGGGCACAATCCTGTAAATGTTCATATTCCTAGGATTATCACAATTGCTACAAAATCAACATTTTCGTGGTTCAGTCTCTGAACATCGCACAAATTCCAGAGTAGTTTTAAACTGTGAGACACATTTTCATTTTACCAACCTATACATTTCAGATTTTTACCAGTTTGTCACAGTTTTCCATGAGTCTTTTTCTCAAAAATATATTTTCTACTGCTCCACATACACATTTCAGTCTTGCCCCGCCCCAGGTTTTGCCTGGGCCACAGCAACCTGAGCCTCTTCCTGCCAGCAGCTGGTTTCTCTTGATGCCCAAATTTGCATTTCCTTTCATTCAAGGGAGTCTTTTGTTTCCTGTCAGAGCAACAGGCCAAAGTCCTCCTCCCACCTCCATTAACACCTCCCTGCCAGTTCCTCGGCAGAGAGCAGGGGGGAAGATTCCTTTGTTTGGGAGAAGTTGTGGAATGTCTTTGAAGTCCAGTGTGGCTGGCTTTAGCTCACTTTTAAAACAATGTTTAAAATAGTCTTTTTCTAAAATACAATTAACATTTTTAACAATATAGCCTCAAATCTCTTAATTCCAGCCTTTCTAAAACATTGAGATTGAATCGTACAACCTATATTGCTCTTGATAGGAAGTCTCTTCTTTTCCATACTTTGATTTTAATGTTCAAGTTTTAAATGACAATATAAGTAAATGCCAGCTTCTGACACAGGCGAGCGGTGGTATTGCTCCCATTTCTGACATATTTTTCCCATGCAAGCAGCTTTGAATGTGGATTTTCTTCTGATGAAATGTGCTTCTGCTGACATTGTGCTTAAGTGGATTCTTTAAATAGAGTGATGTTCAACACCCAACAAGGATGTTGGATCTTTTGTGCTGTTTGAGAATCATTATTTTACAAATTTAACAGCCACGGAAAAATGGATTTTTAAAGCAGTTCTGAGTTTCCCTTGCAATGCAGCACTGCTCTTTCAAGTAGTTTCATTTTACTCTGTGGGAAGCCCAATGATAGGTTTTGGCAGTGGTGTCCTGTCTTACCACTGACATAGGAAAAATGGATTGGCGGCCTATTTTTCAGGTTTTCCTGCACACTTTCAGAGATTTTTAGCGCATTGATCTTTTGGTGGCCATCCTGTTGTTTTTGATGAAAACAGCACGCAGTGATGTTGCAAGGCATAGACTAGTGAGTTAGAACATTCCACAAGCCCCCCTCGTGCGATTTGGCGTTGTTCGTCCATCAATGGTAAGTTGCAAGACTGGGATGTCAGTCTCATTTCTTTTGGTTCCAAAAATGGCACAGTTCATCATCTTTTCCTCCATCAGGGGTGGATCGACCAGTTCTCCTCGCCCAGTCCTGATGTGAGTATTGAGTGATACTCCGGGCCCCTTGGATCTTTCCTCTCGTCCCTGGGTAGTCCTCCTTGGTCTTTGTCTCCATGGTTTCCAATCCTAGGATGACAAAGCAAAAGCATATTTGTAGACATTGCCCCACCACCATTAATGTAGTGGGGCAGAGACATACATTTTGATAAATCAGGACACATTTTTCTATTGAAAGTTCTGGATTATATATGGAATATTTTATAGTTAGAATTTTAGGGAGCTGGAGTGACCCCCTGTGGGGTCCCAGAAGACTCCTCCATTTGCTGGAGAGTGTGCCTAGGATGGCATCACTCCAGTTGGTTAATATGGACCCACTTATCTTCCCCCTGTACCAAACTGCATTTGGGGATGCGGATTTTGTAGGCGACTGATGAGATTTTGTCTACAATTTCAAAAGGACCCCTCCAGGAAGGCATACATTTTCATTGTTTGGCCTGGTTCCTTTGGAAATTGTATAAGTAGACCCGTTCTCCTACATTGTATTTTTTTCTGGTAGTCTTTAAGTCATGGTGGGTCTTCATGCTGTCTGCAGATCTCTCTAGATTTCGCTGAGCATAGGCAAAAGCATTTTGAAGGTGTTTTCTTAGATTTTCAACATACTCATGAGTTGTGGAGGCATTGATCAATGTTTGCTCTTGGGTTCTGTAGAGCAGATGCTGGGGAAGCACCATCCTGTGTCCAGTCATCAGCTCAAACGGTGACATTTTAGTTGCAGATGTGGGGGCGATCTGATGGCCATTATGACAAGAGGTAATTGAATATCCCAACTTGGCCCAGAATCTGCCACAAACTTTTTTAATATGCTCACAATTATCTTGCTGTATCGCTCTACTACACCACTAGAGGCTTGTCGGTAAGCAATGTGTAGCTTCCTTTTGACCCCAAGTATCTCCTACATCTTTGTCATTACTTTGCTAGTGAAGTGGCTACCTCGGTCTGACTCGATCCTTTGGTGTAGTCCAAAACGTGAAAAGATGTGGTTGATCATCAGGGCAGCTGCTGTTTCTGCCTTGAAATTTTGGGCCGGGAGACATTCCACCCATTTAGTAAACAAGCATGTCACGGTCAACATGTACTTGTTCCCCCTAGAGGAGTGAATCACGGGCCCCATATAGTCGACTTGTAAATCTGACAAAGGCAGTGTCATCCCCCTCTTTTGGAGAGGCGCACGGTGTGTGAGGGATGCTGGCTAAAATTGTGCACACACAAGACACCCCTTCAAACATTGGTCGAGGTCCTTCCCCATGTGTGGCCAGTATGCAACTTCTATTAAGATTTCAAGTGTTGTATGAAACCCCCTAATACCGGCTGTGGCCGCATCATGGCGTGACTTAACATCAGGCTTCGGAATGAGGTAGGGACCACCCAATGATCATGGCCAGCTAGGAATCTCCTTACCAACAAACCGTCTTGGATTCGGAACATTTTTGGACATTTCATCAACACTCTGAGGTCCTCTTTCCCAATGTAATCGGTATCCGTCAGGGGAAAGTTCTCAGGGTCCTCAATGTGTTGATAAAACTTACCAATTATTGGATCCCCTTTTTGAGCCATAATCAAATCAGCATCTGGGATCTCCTCACTCCATTGTGCAGTTGAGAGTTCATTGTGAGCATTTGTTTGGGACCTAGTGATAGCAGTGACCTGGATTTCCCCCAACAGGGACTCGATCTCTAGTAGATCTCCTTGGATGGCTCCGGTTTTGGCCAGCTGATCAGTTAAGTAATTTCCAGTCTTGTCTGATCCCTCTACTTCTGAATGACCTTTGATCTTTTTCCAGTAGATGGTCATCCCATTCGAGGTGACCAGATCATCAATGTTTTGAATTAATTTCCCATGTTTCAAGGGTTTATTATTAGCACATAGCATGCCTCTGGTTTTCCAATTAACTAGGTGCTCCACGAACCCGTTCCATACATAATGCGAATCTGTGATAATGACCAGTTCGTGGAGTTGATGTTGGACAGCAGTGAGGATGGCTTGATGCACAGCCATCAACTCTGCCACTTGAATACTTCGGGGACCAATATTGTACCCAGAGGAGCGTTTTGGGGTCTCATTCACCCATGCATTCCCTACGCCGGCCACAAGTTCTTTTTCCCCCGTTGTTGTCAACATGATAGGAGCATCCATCCACATAGACAGTGGGTATTCCCTTACACTTGTCCTCTTCAAAGACTTTGGGACTCATTACGAGGTAGGAGGTAGCCATGTGCTATTAGCGCCATGGCTACCCCCTTACCGCATACCGGGTCCGGGTTCCCGAAATAGGGACTTACCGGTCATTACAACCTTGGAGGACCAAGTAAGTCCCCATTCCGGGAACCATTCCTCATTCCCATTCGAGCCCCCATAGGGCTCAATGGGAATGGGGATGGAGCTAATAACGGTACCGCAATTTGCGCTACCGTTATTAGCTCTGAAGTCCCTTCACGGGTCCCGTCCTTAACACCTGGTCAGACCAGGCGTTAAGGAAGGGACCCGCTAAGGGAACTCGGAATAGGGTGGTAAGGGATTACCGGCACCGGTGTCCTTAACGGTGCTGGTAATCCCTTACCACCTACCTCATAATGAGGCCCTTTGTGTGGGGAATTGAGGTATGCCTCCATGTTGTCCTTGATTTTAAGACTTTCGTCCTCAAGACAGTTTTTTCTGGCACAATCATGCAAGTCAGCCAGAACTTGCGCGAGGGGACTCTTCTTGTTTTGGCCATATCTGACCTCCACAGGAAAGCCTTGCATTGACAGAATCCAGGAAGTAATTCAGGAATTACTCACATTTCCGGCCCAGATTCTGTCACTTTGGAGATATTGCAGTGGCTGGTGTGGAGTCTCCCCTATGCTGGGTTCCCCCTGGATAAACGGGCGGTAATTCTTCAATGCCCACACCGTTGCCAGAAGTGCCTTCTCACAATCGTTGAATTTTTCCTCCACAGAGGATAAAGTTTTGCTCACATAGGAGATTACTTTATTGACCTTGTCATGCTTTTGGTATAATACTGCAGTAACGCATGTATTTGAGAACCCTGTCTGCAAGAAGAACTCCTTATTTTTGACACGGTAAGCTAGGCAAGGCACTTGTGAGAGGCTTCTTTTGAGTTGTCTTATTGCCTCGGCTTGTTCTGGACCCCATTACCACTTGACCCCCCCTTCAAAAGATGAATCAGGGGTCTTATGAGCTCTACGTAGTCCTCAACGAACTTTCTGCTGTAATTAGTCAGTCCAAGGAGGCTCCCTAGTTCCCGCAGAGTTGTGGGGTCTTTCAATTTCTGGAGTGCTTCCACCTTCTTTTCCTGGGGACAGAGACCCTGAGGAGTAATTTCATGCCTCAAGAAATTGACATGGGTTCTACACCACTGTGTCTTTTGAAAGGAGAGCTTTGCTCCGGTGGCCCTCAACTGTGTCATAACATAATGGATCTCCGCTAGGTGTTCCTCCACAGTTGAGCTTTTGATGAGAACATCATCTACATAGACCAGGTTACCCCTTTCACCCATGTCGGGCATGGCCTTAAGGAGAAAAATGTTGAATTCATTTCTGGAGTTGATGTATCCGAAGGGAGTCCAGGTCCATGTGTACTGCTGCCCCCAAAAGTGAAGGCCAGCTTGTTTGGTCCACCCTACTGACAGGTACAGTCCAGTACCCATTGGCCAGGTCTATTGCAGTAAATACCTGTGACCCCTGGATCCGGGCCTTGGTCAATGTAGGGAAGAGGCCATCGGGAAGTATGGACCCGTTTGTTGAGCTCCTAAGGTCGGCACAGAGTCTCCATTGGCCGTTTGGCTTCAATATCCCCAGCACTGGATTATTAAAGGTGCTGTGGACTGGACGGATTATCCCACGGGACGCAAGGTTCTTAATCATTTTAGTAAGGGGCTCCATTGATGCGGGAGGCAATCGATATTGCTTCACAAACACTGGAGTCATGCCAGGGTCTGTGGGAATTGTTGTTGTGCGGATGTCGGGCGACCAAAGTCATATGAGTCCACTGCAAAGAGATCTTGAAAATCCAAGACAACTTGTTTCAATGTTTGCTTCTGCTCCAGAGTCTCACAGGCATCAGCTAGGTTGGCTCTCTCTTCAACCATCTGCATGAAGCCTGGAAAGACTTCCGGTTTCGCTATCTCAGCAGCCTCCTCCAGCTGGGTGGAGAAGTCCCTGGTCAAAGTACTGATTTGGACTGGTGGCTTCAGGTGGGGAAGGCAGCCCTCATGGACCTGGAAAATCACCTCATCCCTTCTGAAGTCACAAGTCACATCTTCCTTACCATAAGGGCAGGAAGTGTACACCAGGAAGTTTCTCCATGCCGAGTAAAGATCCTGTCTGGTGTTGTGTTGTCATCACTGTCACTGTCAAAACAGTCCTTGGGGATTGGTCCTAATAGTTAATTTCCTAAATCTATGGAAAAATGTCGGTCATCAACCTCCATTCCAATAATGGTGCCTGCGGCTAGTGTGATACTCTTTAAGTCGCTGTTATCCACCTCTATTGGAATGGTGTCATGTTCTTTATTGACTAGTGGTGTTGGGTTTACCCCTAGCCCTTGCTGTTGGAGAGAGGCATTTAGATGAATATAGGCATCAGGGTTTTTCAATTTCTGTCCTCTTTTAACTTTCACTTCCAGGGAGAATTGTTGGGTCCTTTCTGGGATGTGACTTCCTCTCCAATCTGAATTTCAACTGCATAAGGCAGCAATTGAGCTGACCTAAATGCTTTCTCTGGGTCATCAAAGCCCATGAGATTTTCCACTAATCGGGACCAAGCTTTGAAGTTTATAAGGTCCAAACTAATGGCAAAGCGATTGAGAATGAAAAGGGTTCTCAAATAGAACCCTTAGCAATCAAGAAAATAGAGTATTACAGAAAGGCTTGAAATTTGTACCAACTCATGGGACCAATTTGTTTAACACAAAGATTGAATTGCATAAACTAACACGCAAGCTCAAATTAAAAGTATTTTTCACAGAAATGGAAAGTGACCACCATATAGACAAAGATCTGGCAGAACTAGTCGAATTCAGACCAAAAAGTACCTTTATAGCTCCCATCACGGTCCCTGCAGTGGATATTTTTGAGAGAATGGTCCTTGCAGACCTCAAGAAGATACATTTTGGCACACCGAAAGATAAAAATGTAAGTAGAGGAGAGATGTCTATCATCAGAGAATTGTATACAGATGAGAAAATTACCATAAGACCAGCAGACAAAGGAGGGGCACTAGTGATTCAAAATACAGAGGACTACAAAAGAGAATGCCTGCGTCAACTTAACGATCAGTCGATTTATGTGAAATTAGATCAGGATCCAATCAACAGAATACAAAAAGACCTAGAGTCAATTCTCACAAAGGCAGAAGACCTAGGGATGATCACCGACAAAACTAAACAATTTTTGCAGAATCTTCGACCTAAAACACCACACTTTTACCTACTTCCAAAGATACATAAAGATCTGACGAATCCGCCCGGAAGACCAATAGTGGCAGCAACAGGAGGGGTACTACAACCTTTGGGTACCTACATTGATTATTTTCTGCAACCGATTATCCAGAGAACAACCTCATATGTTAAAGACAGTAATCATTTTCTGAACATTCTAGAACAGATCCAACTAGAAGAGGATGACATTCTATTCACAATAGTTGTAAACAGCCTTTACACCAGCATACCACATGACTTGGGACAAACAGCAGTGGAATGGCTTCTACTACGAGAAGCAAATATAGGAGCTAACAAAGAATTCATCCTAACTCTACTTACCTTTATTTCCATGAATTCCTACTTCACTTACAAGAATGAATTCTATCTTCAGACGTCAGGAACAGCCATGGGTGCCACTATGACACCCGCATATGCCAATGCCTTCATGCATTTATTTGAGACAGAGCACATCCTTGACAAAGATGAATGGAAGAACCAACTGAAGATTTAGTTGAGATACATAGATGAAATTTTCGGAATATGGAAAGGTACCAGTGAGTCATTAAAAGAATTTTTCAGATATGACCCACGCATACAATTCACTGCAGAAATAGGGAATCCTAATATTCATTATCTGGATGTGGAGGTCAAAGTTAACCAACAGCAAATTACAACTTCATTGTACACTAAACCCACAGACAGAAACAACCTATTACACCGCATGTGTTTTCATCCACAAAATACATTGCGGAAGTTACCGTATGGACAAATGCTGCGTCTCAAAAGAATCATAAGTGAACAGGATGAACTCAATCAAGAATTGCATAAACTACAGGGAATTACGAGCTCGAGGATATGGTCAAGATGAATTAGACACTGCATTATCTAAAGCGTCAGCTAAAACAAGAGCTAGCACATTACAGCAAAGTACCAAGAAAGACACACCACTAATGGTGTATGTATTAAAATTCTCGACCCAAAGTGCACAAATTAAGAGGTGTATCAATAAACATTGGCCAATACTCACCAGCGATGAGCGCACAACATCTCTATTTCAAAGCAAGCCAGTGTTTGCGTATCAGCGATCAAGTAATTTACGTGACCTTTTGGTCAATACCAAATGTTACAATGTCAGTTAACAGAAGCCCAAACAACAGGGTATTTATCCATGCCTGAATTGCAACAACTGTAACAGCGTCATTAAAGGTAGCACAATATCACATCCACATACAGGTGAAAAGATCCAACTCAGATGGTATGGGACATGCAATACTGAGAACTGCATCTACAGTATACGTTGCCCATGTGGGCTTTGTTATGTAGGGGAAACCGGACGGAAGTTGAAGATCCGGATGAATGAGCATAAATCCTGCATACGTACCAAGAATCTTAACTCAGCAGTAGCCAGACATTTTGATGAGAAGCAGCATACTGCAGCTCAACTGAGATTTCAGATTTTAGAAGTGTTAGACAATCGGCAATTAGACATTGACCCAAGAAGAAGACGTCAACAAAGAGAAGCATTTTCGATAGACCAATTGGACACTCTGTCACCTAGAGGAATGAATGAGGAATTTGATCTGAACTGTTTCTTATAAATTGTGTGATTCACTGAAATACTCTTGACAGACAATTTTCCAAAATCGACCACCTCACGTGGCATATATAAGCACAAGCTTTATTGGGTTCTACGAATGACAATCTCATTGTTTGATCTTTCAAAATCTTTTGCTCCTCTTTCAATTCATTTCATTTTGTTTTGATCTCATTCTTTCTATTTAGCTCAATATTTCAATTATATTTGTGATTATGATTTAACCAGGACCAACAATACTGGTATTAAGTATTTGTTTGATTAGTTTGTTTTCTTCTTTGTTTGTCAATAGTTTTTTATTTGTTCGACTTTCTTGGTCATGTTCGGTAGACATTCTGCATGCATTACCTTGTAATATGTTTATTATGGATCAAACAGAACAACACTGTTCTTTATAGATCAGGATCACAAATATCGTGTAACCTGAATCTTGATTTCCATTGCAACAACAGTTATAAGAGACGTCCTAAGCTTGTCCGCGTTCAACGTGCGCGACACACATCAGAATTAATCTGAAAGGCACGGCTTACACCTATTTTTTTAGCTGATCGAACTATACACGCATCAGCCCCTACCAACATGGCGGAGCGCACATGGACTAATCCGCCATGTTGCGCGTGGCGGTTACCGTAGCAACCGCTAGCCTCACTTTCAATGCAATACTCAGCATTTTTTCAGTCAAGTGACAGACGGCGGCTCACTATGAGTCAGCGCCAGACGACTTCTTGATACAGCGTTCTGTTACACAGAGGTATGTTACACAAGTACGGGTCCGCTATGGCCACGGCAGTGCACATTGCACCGGCAGCAGGTTTACTGTATTAAATAGTGTTAACAGAGTAATGGTTGTACTGAATACTGAAAGGATATTTTTGTTATGTTTAATTAGGTACATGGGCGTACTTGAACGAACGCTGCAAGGATACACATTATAATATATACAGAGTGTACTTGGTAAGGTCAGTAGCATGTATATTAGCAAATTTCACATGACTGGGACGTTGGTACCCACAATTCAGGCACAACAATATAGTTGTCAGACTAACACTCTGGCGACATGCATGGTCTACTAATGTAACTGTACACACTGAAGGTGTACAGTTACATTAGTAGACACATGCACCATAACAGTATTGGGTGAACATATGTAAACACATGTAAACATGATGACTATTGGCACGGTCAATGAAGAATATTTATGTATTTCTCCTTTTTTCCCTCCCTTTCTTTCTTATTGTGTATGTTCGTTGTACATGGGTACCCTGTTGATTTTACTGTAATTTTCTTTGTACATTTTTCATTTGCTTGAATATGGTACTTTTTAACTTGGTTATATTTCTGAACGGGAACAATGATATACTCCTTGTAATCCCACACCACTGCACATTGTTGTTTGCTTTGTGGCTATTTACTTTGATTAGGAAAGGCCCTGATGAAGGACTACATAGTCCGAAATGCATTGGCCACTTTATGATGTTGACTTATAAACAACATCAGCACGCTATACTTTGAGAATAAAATACACTACTGAAGAATTAAATATTTGTTCAACTTGGATTAATGGAAAATTGAAATATTTGATAAATTCCGTTGGGATTAAAGGGTGTGTGGCCCACACCGCAGACAAGATTGTCGAGGTCATTTTTCAGTTCACTTCTTCTGTGCTGGCACAGGGTAGCACAAGTTAGTGGGCTGCACCCCAAGCAGCATTATTTTTGTATAATCTCACGCGCAACAAAGAATAACAAGCAGTGCCCGCTCGCATCCCCAGCTTTCTCCAAAGCGATTGAGAATGTCACTGCCTAAGAAAAAGACGGCAGTGACTTCTCGCACAACCCAACAATTATGGACTATGCTCTTGTTGCCTATGGAGATTTTGAGCATACACCTGCTTGGCAGGAGATGTTTGGAATTGGGTGTTTCCGGATCCATTTCCCATTTCTCTATCAGTTTAAATGTGGGAATGGCTGGATCTTTTGGATGTTGGCGGAACATGGCTTCGCTGATGAAGCTCTTACCATTGTTTACACACACTCAGGCGAGAACAGAGTCCTTCCCTTCATTTAACTGAATTGGGATGAACAACTGCTCTCCAATTTGCTGAATATCAGCCAGGCTCTGAGCTGATTTCTCATCTTTCTGGACTATAGGAGTGGGAATGCCTGATTGTGAATTGGTAAAGAATTTCAGAGTGTTTCCTTCCAGTGTGGAATGCCACTTTAAACTGGAAGGAAGGTTGATTTTCAGAAATAGAGAGGACCCCCCATCACCAGTTTATTGTCCTACTGCTATTACTGTCACGTCTGGGATTTGGTTGTTCTGGAAGTGAAATTCTACTTGGTCAGGTTTTTGTTCAACCATGTGGCATGTTCCGTTTAAACTAACATGGTTGACACTCTGTTTTAATTTTATGGGTCGGCTAGTCTGGGTCCAGAGGACCTTGTTTACGCAATCTTTTAGGGTGACAATCTTCACAGGAGGTCATTCCCTAGTAAACAAGGGGTTCCCTCTGGAGTTACAACTATGACCGGATGCTTCACCTTGTGTCCCCCAATTTTAATATCCGAATCCACAGTCCCTTCGATGGGAATTTCCTTCCCGTCAAAGTTCTGAAGGGTGAGAGGAATTCGGTAACTCTCCCCCTTCCTGAATTCAGTTTATCAAAGGCCTTTTTGGACAGAAGGGTAGCTTGGGATCCAGTGTCCATCAGTGCCAAAATTGTACCCTGCCCCTGTATTTGTACCGGGGCATAGAATCTTCCCTCCTTCTCCGCAAGGGGGCACAGATGATGTACATTTTTGACAACTGGTGGGTTAGTTTTCTAGTTTTGGACACTGATAAGGAGGTGTTTTGGCAGAATTATGTGGTGAGTCTTGGGAATCTAAAAAGAAAAGGTGGCAACTAGATATGGGAGAATTTTTGGGTTCCCCTGGTTCCGGTTCTGGGCTGCCCCCCCTTTTTGGAGGCAGTTTCCAGGATGGGTTTGAACAGGGGATTGTCATGTTTTTTCTGGGGGTGGATGATGTGTGGAGCGAGCTCAGTCCCCACATCTCCCCAGTCTGGATTTGAATCCTTTGGGACCCATTTCTCTTTTGGAGGAGTTCCCCCATCTCTGAAGGAGAAGATACTTTTCCCATGGTCCTCTAGGATCCCTCTCCTTCAAATTGGAAGATCTGTACCTCCTCCACAAAATGGGTGTGTTTGGGTTCTTTGTTTCTTCTACCCCCCTCTGCTCCTTGGGTGGCAGCCTTTCAGGGACAGGAGATTTTGGTTCTGGTTCCTGGGTTTCCAGGGGCTTATTACAAGTGGGGAAGGAGGCTTCCTCCAAGGATTTACACCCCACCTTCCCCTTGTGCCTCCTCCCTGGGAACCGGTGGGTTGTCAGGGTTCTGCCCCCGTCATTGCTTTGGAACACCAGGTCCGGAGTTTGAGGCATTCTGCATCGGCATGCTCATCTGAGGGTTCTCTTGAGCCCTCAGCATGCAACCCAAATCCTGTGCCATGTTTTGGACCTGGCGCTCTAGCTATGACACCCGCTCAGGCTGATAAGGGGTTCTGTTGTCTCCCCTGTTCTGATCCCGGGAGGAGTAGCTATCCCTTCTCTGAAAATACCCCGGGTTTGGAAAATTTGGGTACCCCTCCACCCTTGGCCTCCCCTCTCCCAGATTGGGTTGTCTGGGCTCAGGAAAGTGGGGAAAGAAGGATGGATTGTTCTGGGGTTGAAAGTTTTGTGGGTACCTGGGGAAAAAGTTCTGTCCAGGATATGGGGAATTTCTGCTCTCCTGGGGGAAGTGAGGAGGAAAGTTCCCTGGGTTAGTTGGTGCTTGGTTGGATCCCCTCCTTGGGCCGGAGGAGTCCACACATAACCCAGGATGGGTCTGTTCTCCTTATCGCTGGGACTTATATAGTCAGGGGAGTGAGGGATCCCATTTGTGGGACTACCTCCTTGGCTCCCTTTCTGTGACTGGCCTGAGGGCCTTCTGGGCTTGGGATTGCTCTGATTTTGTGCAGGCAGGTTTTTAGGCCCCCATCTCCAAATCTAAAATGGGGGCAACCTTCACCTCTGCCACCTTAGCAGCCGCCAGGATGTTGGTTGGTTTGGGGCTTTTAGGATTATTTTTGTTTTCTATGGGCTTTTGCACCTCATAAATTCGGGTGGCATGTTCAATGACCCAGTCTTGTGATCTTTCCTCATGACAATCTCTCACTAGCTGGGTCATGATGTACTTTGGTAGAGCGTGGAAAAAAGTATTGACAAATTCTTTGCTGTCCTTGCGCACTCTTCTGGTGGTCTGAGAAAAGGCACGCTTTAATTCCGGCACAAATTCTTGTGGGGCCTGATACTCCCCCTATTGCAAGTTGTAGGCTGCCTTGCGAGCCTCCTGAGGATTTCTGTGTACAGAAAAATGCTTCAAGATGGCCACCCTATATGTGGACCATCTAGATTGATTTTGGTCCTCCAGCCCCGCAAAGAAGCTGGATTATTCTGGTGAGAAGGTCCATTTCACATATTGAATACAGCTCTGTCTGTCCTTCAAATGGAAAGATTCCATCATCTGCTTAAAGAGCTCTAAGTGCTCCCAAACAGAATACTTAGTGTTCTTATGATAAGGCGTGATGACACTCCTTATCGCTTTGATTTGCTTTAAGGGGTCCTTAAGCAAGGCCCTTTTTGCCTTATTGTCCTTCTTAGTTCAGATAACCCTGGTCCATTCCTCCTCTGACTCAGAGGCACTGCTCCCAGAGGTGCCCGTCTGGTCTTCTAGGTTTTCCTGGATTTTGCGAGCCTGGGAATGGCTGGCAGAATGTGGGGACCTAGTCTCCTGTGTCCTGGGGCGCTCAGAGGAGTCTTCTGATTCCTCCTTGCTCCCGGGATTTGATGGGTACCCCCCACCGCCCTAGCTATGCAGAGGTTTTCAGGATGCCCTTAGTGGGCCTACTCTCCTGGAGTTCCCCACTAAATTTCACAGTACTAGGGTACCCATACCCAAATGCCCGCCCATCCATTCCTGGGTGGTGCTGGTCTATGAGCCCCATATTTCTAATTGGATTGAAATCTGCCATCTCCGAGGCCCTTGGCTCATGTGCGCCAGTGAACATGGGGGTGGCAGAGTCCAGGGATTGGGAGAGATGAAGGCCTCTGGTACTAGCGATCCTGAGGTTATGCTCAGGTGTTTCCCTTTCCCAGGGAACCTCATCTATATCAGCCCCTGCTCCCTGTTGCCATGCAAGAACCTGAGCTTTCTGTTCCTCAATCAAGGCCTTACTAGTTTCTAGCAATATCTCTTGCATGGATACCTGTCTGTGGAGCCTGTCATTGTTCTCACAGAGAGCCTCATTTTCTCTCCGTGCTTTCTGGGTTGTTTTTGAGTAATGGGCCAGGCTTTGCTGCAGGAGGGTTACCCCCTGAGCCCTGTCTATATTGGCCTGGTCCTTCCTTGCTAGAGCCTCCTCCACCCACCTGGTGTGCTCTAACAATTTTTGATGGTCTTTTTGGAGGTCACCCAGTCCCTGGAGGGCCAGATGATTTTCCTCCAGTTTCTCTTTTAAATAGCAGACTTTCTGGCCTTTCCGGAGCAAGAGCCTGCCTCTGTGCCTCCAGGTTGTCCCTCCGTCTTTGAAGCGCACCAGCCTTCTGGCACTCTTCATCAAACTCTGCCTGGGTATCCAGGTCTTTCAAAATCAATGTATTGCTCTCCTCTTTCACTCTATCTAGTTGGCTTTGCAGGGTGACTACCTGCTCTGTGCATGCCCTGTTGAAATGTATTTGTTGCTCCAGCTTTTTCTGGCTCTGCAGTAGGGAGTCCAAACTTTCTTGGTACTCCTTCTGTAGGGCCAGCATTCTGGTATCCTGGTCTGCCTTTTCCTGCTGCAGGATACCCATGTCCTCTTTTATTTGGATTATGTACTGCCTACTTTAATTTTCTGACTCTTGGCTCCTCTGTAGCCTCTGCTCCGAAGAGTACAGATCAGTTTGGGTCTTTTCTAATGCCCGCAGTTGCTTACTTGCCAGATCTTGGCCTTCAGCATATTTATCCTGTACTGCTCCCATATGTAGGTAAAGATATGCCGCTATTTTGGCAATCTTGTTTGGCTCATCCTTTGCCTTCGGGGCCATATATAGTTCACTCAGGGCCATATGCAATGGACCCTGATCTTTCCATGTATCTAACCCTGTTGCAGTGATCTGTTCTGTGATTACCTGCAACCACACATTCTGATCCTGCTCTGTCCATTCACCTCTCACAAATAACTTATGCAAAAGGTGTTCTCTAGCCATATTGGAAATATTAATTTCCTTGCTGATTTACAGAAGTTTTATTTTATTTTTGCAAAACCGACCGTTTCCTTAGAGCGTTCCCTTTTGAGGGGTGCTTTTCACAGTGTAACACAGCGTGGTAGCCCAACAGGATTTATGTACCCTCTCAGTTAGCACACTGTATTAGACTGTCACAAGTGGTATATCTAATTCAGAAATCCCTCGAAGAGCCCCCAATCTGTAAGTGGTTGAAACCCAGCAATCCACCTAAGTCAATGCCTAGCTTGTGATGCCCAGCTGGAACCCTTAATTATATATTTTTATGTCTAAAGTTCTTTTATTTCTGAATGATGTACCCTTATATCACACCCCTCTCTTTGAATCCCCCTGGTCTCACTGAACCAAGAAGTAGGTTGTTTTGCAAAGTTAAACGATTTATTTGATGGATTTGAACAAGATATATATCACAATTTTATGAATTTGAACAATATCTAGATATCACACTATTAATATTTATACAATGATCAGCGTTGGGTTATATTACAATCAACAATCTCTTTAATCAATAGGAATATGGATTAAAAGAATAATGTAGCGTAGAAGAAAACTTTGTGTGGGTTCAATGAAATGCAATTATAGGGAATTAATGCAGTATAGAAATAATACTTTAGTGTCTTCAATCAAGTGTTCAATCAAATGCAATGTAATCACTCTTTCCCCCTGATACTACTCAATACCCCCTAATATGCAATATAGAGATGGAAGGAGAGAAAACAGGTTTCAGGAATAAACACTCTACAAATGCACTTTCAATCCCAATTCCCCCCAGCAAGCTTAGAGAGAAACAGGACAAATTTTAAACAGGTCAGATGCTTTTGAATGTGATTTTAAATGAATAGGGAAAACACTGAAAATTACTTTAATTCTCTAAAAAGAATTCAAAACTAGTTGGAGCCGCTTTGGATAGCTTCAGATAAACACTAGCAATGATGTTTGAATAACTAGCAGATATGAAATTGAATTCGGAGGTTGAATGAAAAGAAATAGCTATTTTACATGTGGTGAAATTGAGCCTAATGCAGAATCGCGGCAAATATTCAGCGTACAGGAAACGCGATTACGGAAAAACTATAAGGAGTTGGAATGCGGTTCTAGGTTTGTTTAAAAGCTGAGGATGTTAGCTTCAATCTGACATTTAAATTTCCTAGCATGTACGGTTCAGACGTTATGAAGGTTTTAGTAAAGGTCGATTTTTCTCAACAAGAGTCAAGATTTCAAATGAAAGATGCGCTTTTGAATATTAGAAACAAGGATTGGCTTTACACTAAGGGGTTATGAAGATGCAAGATACCAACGGTACAGCCACCAGTCCAGAGGCGCCTCTGTCTGATCTTTGCCCACTGTGACACTTGCCTTTCTTCAGCAATTGTATATTAGCGCAAAGATGATTATCATTACAATTATCACAGGACTATATGGATGAGAGAAGTATTCAGGACGGACAAAAGAGATTCTACAATGCAGTTCTGGATATGATAGAATGGATTGGATGGGATTACTTAGGGATAAGAGATTGGCTATGGACAATTCTATGCTAAATACTCACAACTATGGTTTTGGAATAGGCCCGTCAGAGATCTGGTCAAGGGGTTTTGGACTGGAATCTGCTCGCCACCGTACAGGATTCAGACGCCTAGTTCTGCTCTCAGGAAGGCACTCTGGTCTCTGCACAGCCTCTTGGACTGAATCTGATGGGTTGGTTCTGGGTTACAGCTCTGCTCTACTAGTTTGGATCTCTGGGTTCTAGCAAGGGTTCTTGGCAAGAACCAGAAAAACAGCACAGCCAGGCTGTTGAATTTGTTGTGCCCCTTGTAAGTCTGGGGTTAAAATCAGGTTGCAAGATTTTAAAGACCAGCTGAGAAGGGTTCAGCTTTGGATTGGGCCTTCTCCTTTCAGAGTTCTGGATTCTGGATCTGGGTTCTTCCTGCAGAATACTTCGCCAGTAAATCAGTTGATGGGTGAATGTGTGTGTGTCTCTCTAGGTCCTCAACAGTCCCTATTTATATATTTCCCAAGGGGGTGGATAGGCTGATTATAATAAGTCCACCCTCTAGGAAACGGTCTGGTCAAAGTATTCCCTCTCTCTTGATTAGAGAAGAAAACAGTGTGTCATGATGTGTCATAATGATGCTGTGTTTATGGTCCAGGGAAAAAACTCCCCTTTGTTTCTTCACAGAAAATATATTTTTCATATAAAGCATATTTACAATATCACCAACTTGCTAATAATATATATTTACACCCCAAATTAAATGAGGAAGGTATCAATCCAAGTCTCATCTTCTTAAGAGTTTTGGTTCACAATTTACAGTTTTTCGCGCTTCTGGTTGGTTACCCAGTGTCAGATCTGTACAAATTCTTCCACATACATGCACATAACAACTGGGCACAATCCTGTAAATGTTCATATTCCTAGCATTATCACAATTGATACAAAATCAACATTTTCGTGGTTCAGTCTCTGAACATCGCACAAATTCCAGAGTAGTTTTAAACTGTGAGACACATTTTCATTTTACCAACCTATACATTTCAGATTTTTACCAGTTTGTCACAGTTTTCCATGAGTCTTTTTCTCAAAAATATATTTTCTACTGCTCCAACATACACATTTCAGTCTTGCCCCGCCCCCAGGTTTTGCCTGGGCCACAGCAACCTGAGCCTCTTCCTGCCAGCAGCTGGTTTCTCTTGATGCCCAAATTTTCATTTCCTTTCATTCAAGAGAGTCTTTTGTTTCCTGTCAGAGCAATAGGCCAAAGTCCTCCTCCCACCTCCATTAACACCTCCCTGCCAGTTCCTCGGCAGAGAGCAGGGGGGAAGATTCCTTTGTTTGGGAGAAGTTGTGGAATGTCTTTGAAGTCCAGTGTGGCTGGCTTTAGCTCACTTTTAAAACAATGTTTAAAATAGTCTTTTTCTAAAATACAATTAACATTTTTAACAATATAGCCTCAAATCTCTTAATTCCAGCCTTTCTAAAACATCGAGATTGAATCGTACAACCTATATTGCTTTTGATAGGAAGTCTCTTCTTTTCCATACTTTGATTTTAATGTTCAACTTTTAAATGACAATATAAGTAAATGCCAGCTTCTGACACAGGCGAGCGGTGGTATTATTCCCATTTCTGACATATTTTTCCCATGCAAGCACCTTTGAATGTGGATTTTCTTCTGATGAAATGTGCTTCTGCTAACATTGTGCTTAAGTGGATTCTTTAAATAGAGTGATGTTCAACACCCAACAAGGATGTTGGATCTTTTGTGCTGTTTGAGAATCATTATTTTACAAATTTAACAGCCAAGGAAAAATGGTTTTTAAAGCAGTTCTGAGTTTCCCTTGCAATGCAGCACTGCTCTTTCAAGTAGTTTCATTTTACTCTGTGGGAAGCCCAATGATAGGTTTTGGCAGTGGTCTCCTGTCTTACCACTGACATAGGAAAAATGGATTGGCGGCCTATTTTTCAGGTTTTCCTGCACACTTCCAGAGATTTTTAGCGCATAGATCTTTTGGTGGCCATCCTGTTGTTTTTGATGAAAACAGCACGCAGTGATGTTGCAAGGCATAGACTAGTGAGTTAGAACATTCCACAAGCCCCCCTCGTGCGATTTGGCGTTGTTCGTCCATCAATGGTAAGTTGCAAGACTGGGATGTCAGTCTCATTTCTTTTGGTTCCAAAAATGGCACAGTTCATCATCTTTTCCTTCATCAGGGGTGGATCGACCAGTTCTCCTCGCCCAGTCCTGATGTGAATATTGAGTGATACTCCGGTCCCCTTGGATCTTTCCTCTCGTCCCTGGGTAGTCCTCCTTGGTCTTTGTCTCCATGGTTTCCAATCCTAGGATGACAAAGCAAAAGCATATTTGTAGACATTGCCCCACCACTATTAATATAGTGGGGCAGAGACATACATTTTGATAAATCAGGACACATTTTTCTATTGAAAGTTCTGGATTATATATGGAATATTTTATAGTTAGAATTTTAGGGAGCTGGAGTGACCCCCTGTAGGGTCCCAGAAGACTCCTCCATTTGCTGCAGAGTGTGCCTAGGATGGCATCACTCCAGTTGGTTAATATGGACCCACTTATCTTCCCCCTGTACCAAACTGCATTTGGGGATGCGGATTTTGTAGGCGACTGATGAGATTTTGTCTACAATTTCAAAAGGACCCTTCCAGGAAGGCATACATTTTCATTTTTTGGCCTGGTTCCTTTGGAAATTGTATAAGTAGACCCGTTCTCCTACATTGTATTTTTTTCTGGTAGTCTTTAAGTCATGGTGGGTCTTCATGCTGTCTGCAGATCTCTCTAGATTTCGCTGAGCATAGGCAAAAGCATGTTGAAGGTGTTTTCTTAGATTTTCAACATACTCATGAGTTGTGGAGGCATTGATCAATGTTTGCTCTTGGGTTCTGTAGAGCAGATGCTGGGGAAGCACCATCCTGCGTCCAGTCATCAGCTCAAACGGTGACATTTTAGTTGCAGATGAGGGGGTCGATCTGATGGCCATTATGACAAGAGGTAATCGAATATCCCAACTTGTCCCAGAATCTGCCACAAACTTTTTTAATATGCTCACAATTATCTTGCTGTATCGCTCTACTACACCACTAGAGGCTTGTCGGTAAGCAATGTGTAGCTTCCCTTTGACCCCAAGTATTTCCTACATCTTTGTCATTACTTTGCTAGTGAAGTGGCTACCTCGGTCTGACTCGATCCTTTGGTGTAGTCCAAAACGCGAAAAGATGTGGTTGATCATCAGGGCAGCTGCTCTTTCTGCTTTGAAATTTTGGGCGGGGAGACATTCCACCCATTTAGTAAACAAGCATGTCACGGTCAACATGTACTTGTCCCCCTAGAGGAGTGAATCACGGGCCCCATATAGTCGACTTGTAAATCTGACAAAGGCAGTGTCATCCCCCTCTTTTGGAGAGGCGCACGGTGTGTGAGGGATGCTGGCTGAAATTGTGCACACACAAGACACCCCTTCAAACATTGGTCGAGGTCCTACCCCATGTGTGGCCAGTATGCAACTTCTATTAAGATTTCAAGTGTTGTATGAAACCCCCTATTACCGGCTGTGGCTGCATCATGGCGTGACATAACATCAGGCTTCGGAAGGAGGTAGGGACCACCCAATGATCATGGCCAGCTCGGAATCTCCTTACCAACAAACCGTCTTGGATTCGGAACATTTTTGGACATTTCATCAACACTCTGAGGTCCTCTTTCCCAATGTAATCGGTATCCGTCAGGGGAAAGTTCTCAGGGTCCTCAATGTGTTGATAAAACTTACCAATTATTGGATCCCCTTTTTGAGCCGTAATCAAATCAGCATCTGGGATCTCCTCACTCCATTGTGCAGTTGAGAGTTCATTGTGAGCATTTGTCTGGGACCTAGTGATAGCAGTGACCTGGATTTCCCCCAACAGGGACTCGATCTCTAGTAGATCTCCTTGGATGGCTCTGGTTTTGGCCAGCTGATCAGTTAAGTCATTTCCGGTCTTGTCTGATCCCTCTACTTCTGAATGACCTTTGATCTTTTTCCAGTAGATGGTCATCCCATTCGAGGTGACCAGATCATCAAGGTTTTGAATTAATTTCCTATGTTTCAAGGGTTTATTATTAGCACATAGCATGCCTCTGGTTTTCCAATTAACTAGGTGCTCCACGAACCCGTTCCGTACATAATGCGAATCTGTGATTATGACCAGTTCGTGGAGTTGATGTTGGACAGCAGTGAGGATGGCTTGATGCACAGCTATCAACTCTGCCACTTGACTACTTCGGGGACCAATATTGTACCGAGCGGAGCGTTCTGGGGTCTCATTCACCCATGCATTCCCTACGCCGGCCACAAGTTCTTTTTCCCCCGTTGTTGTCAACATGATAGGAGCATCCATCCACATAGACAGTGGGTAGTCCCTTACACTTGTCCTCTTCAAAGACTTTGGGACTCATTACGAGGTAGGAAGTAGCCATGTGCTATTAGCACCATGGCTACCCCCTTACCGCATACCGGGTCCGGGTTCCCGAAATAGGGACTTACCGGGTCATTCCAACCTTGGAGGACCAAGTAAGTCCCCATTCCGGGAACCATTCCCCATTCCAATTCGAGCCCCCATAGGGCTCAATGGGAATGGGGATGGAGCTAATAACGGTACCGCAATTTGCGCTACCGTTATTAGCTCTGAAGTCCCTTAATGGGTCCCGTCCTTAACACCTGGTCAGACCAGGCGTTAAGGAAGGGACCCGCTAAGGGACCTTGGAATAGGGTGGTAAGGGATTACCGGCACCGGTGTCCTTAACAGTGCTGGTAATCCCTTACCAACTACCTCGTAATGAGGCCCTTTGTGTGAGGAATTGAGGTATGCCTCCATGTTGTCCTTGATTTTAAGACTTTCGTCCTCAAGACAGTTTTTTCTGGCACAATCAGGCAAGTCAGCCAGAACTTGCGCGAGGGGACTCTTCTTGTTTTGGCCATATCTGACCTCGACAGGAAAGCCTTGCATTGACAGAATCCAGGAAGTAATTCAGGAATTACTCACATTTCCGGCCCAGATTCTGTCACTTTGGAAATATTGCAGTGGCTGGTGTGGAGTCTCCCCTATGATATGTTCCCCCTGGATAAACGGGCGGTAATTCTTCAATGCCCACACCGTTGCCATAAGTGCCTTCTCACAATCGTTGAATTTTTCCTCCACAGAGGATAAAGTTTTGCTCACATAGGAGATTACTTTATTGACCTTGTCATGCTTTTGGTATAATACTGCAGTAACGCATGTATTTGAGAACCCTGTCTCCAAGAAGAACTCCTTATTTTTGACAGGGTAAGCTAGGCAGGGCGCTTGTGAGAGGCTTCTTTTGAGTTGTCTTACTGCCTCGGCTTGTTCTGGACCCGATTACCACTTGACCCCCCCTTCAAAAGATGAATCAGGGGTCTTGTGAGCTCTATGTAGTCCTCAATGAACTTTCTGCTGTAATTAGTCAGTCCAAGGAGGCTCCCTAGTTCCCGCAGAGTTGTGTGGTGTTTCAATTTCTGGAGTGCTTCCACTTTCTTTTCCTGGGGACAGAGACCCTGAGGAGTAATTTCATGCCTCAAGAAATTGACATGGGTTCTACACCACTGTGTCTTTTGAAAGGAGAGCTTTGCTCCGGTGGCCCTCAACTGTGTCATAACATAATGGATCTCAGCTAGGGTTTCCTCCACAGTTGAGCTTTTGATGAGAACATCATCTACGTAGACCATGTTACCCCTTTCACCCATGTCGGGCCTGGCCTTAAGTAGAAAAATGTTGAATTCATTTCTGGAGTTGATGTATCCGAAGGGAGTCCAGGTCCATGTGTACTGATGCCCCCAAAAGTGAAGGCCAGCTTGTTTGGTCCACCCTACTGACAGGTACAGTCCAGTACCCATTCGCCAGGTCTATTGCAGTAAATACCTGTGACCCCTGGATCTGGGCCAGCCCTTGGTCAATGTAGGGAAGAGGCCATCGGGAAGTATGGACCCGTTTGTTGAGCTCCTAAGGTCGGCACAGAGTCTCCATTGGCCGTTTAGCTTCAATATCCCCAGCACCGGATTATTAAAGGTGCTGTGGACTGGACGGATTATCCCACGGGACTCAAGGTTCTTAATCATTTTAGTAAGGGGCTCCATTGATGCGGGAGGCAATCGATATTGCTTCACAAACACTGGAGTCATGCCAGGGTCTGTGGGAATTGTTGTTGTGTGGATGTCGGGGCGACCACAGTCATATGAGTCCACTGCAAAGAGATCTTGAAAATCCAAGAAAACTTGTTTCAATGTTTGCTTCTGCTCCAGAGTCTCACAGGCATCAGCTAGGTTGGCTCTCTCTTCAACCATCTGCATGAAGCCTGGAAAGACTTCCGGTTTCGCTATCTCAGCAGCCTCCTCCAGCTGGGTGGAGAAGTCCCTGGTCAAAGTACTGATTTGGACTGGTGGCTTCAGGTGGGGAAGGCAGCCCTCATGGACCTGGAAAATCACCTCATCCCTTCTGAAGTCACAAGTCACATCTTCCTTACCATAAGGGCAGGAAGTGTACACCAGGAAGTCCCCCCCATGCCGAGTAAAGATCATGTCTGGTGTTGTGTTGTCATCACTGTCACTGTCAAAACAGTCCTTGGGGATTGGTCCTAATAGTTCATTTCCTAAATCTATGGAAAAATGTCGGTCATCAACCTCTATTCCAATAATGGTGCCTGCGGCTAGTGTGATACTCTTTAAGTCGCTGTTATCCACCTCTATTGGAATGGTGTCATGTTCTTTATTGACTAGTGGTGTTGGGTTTACCCCTAGCCCTTGCTGTTGGAGAGAGGCATTTAGATGAATATAGGCATCAGGGTTTTTCAATTTCTGTCCTCTTTTAACTTTCACTTCCAGGGAGAATTGTTGGGTCCTTTCTGGGATGTGACTTCCTCTCCAATCTGAATTTCAACTGCATAAAGCAGCAATTGAGCTGACCTAAATGCTTTCTCTGGGTCATCAAAGCCCATGAGATTTTCCACTAATGGGGACCAAGCTTTGAAGTTTATTAGGTCCAAACTAATGGCAAAGCGATTGAGAATGAAAAGGGTTCTCAAATAGAACCCTTAGCAATCAAGAAAATAGAGTATTACAGAAAGGCTTGAAATTTGTACCAACTCATGGGACAATTTGTTTAACACAAAGATTGAATTGCATAAACTAACACGCAAGCTCAAATTGAAAGTATTTTTCACAGAAATGGAAAGTGACCACCATATAGACAAAGATCTGGCAGAACTAGTCGAATTCAGACCAAAAAGTACCTTTATAGCTCCCATCACGCTCCCTGCAGTGGATATTTTTGAGAGAATGGTCCTTGCAGACCTCAAGAAGATACATTTTGGCACACCGAAATATAAATATGTAAGTAGAGGAGAGATGTCTATCATCAGAGAATTGTATACAGATGAGGAAATTACCATAAGACCAGCAGACAAAGGAGGGGCACTAGTGATTCAAAATACAGAGGACTACAAAAGAGAATGTCTGCGTCAACTTAACGATCAGTCGATTTATGTGAAATTAGATCAGGATCCAATCAACAGAATACAAAAAGACCTAGAGTCAATTCTCACAAAGGCAGAAGACCTAGGGATGATCACCGACAAAACTAAACAATTTTTGCAGAATCTTCGACCTAAAACACCACACTTTTACCTACTTCCAAAGATACATAAAGATCTGACGAATCCGCCCGGAAGACCAATAGTGGCAGCAACAGGAGGGGTACTACAACCTTTGGGTACCTACATCGATTATTTTCTGCAACCGATTATCCAGAGAACAACCTCATATGTTAAAGACAGTAATCATTTTCTGAACATTCTAGAACAGATCCAACTAGAAGAGGATGACATTCTATTCACAATAGTTGTAAACAGCCTTTACACCAGCATACCACATGACTTGGGACAAACAGCAGTGGAATGGCTTCTACTACGAGAAGCAAATATAGGAGCTAACAAAGAATTCATCCTAACTCTACTTACCTTTATTTCCATGAATTCCTACTTCACTTACAAGAATTAATTCTATCTTCAGACGTCAGGAACAGCCATGGGTGCCACTATGACACCCGCATATGCCAATGCCTTCATGCATTTATTTGAGACAGAGCACATCCTTGACAAAGATGAATGGAAGAACCAACTGAAGATTTAGTTGAGATACATAGATGAAATTTTCAGAATATGGAAAGGTACCAGTGAGTCATTAAAAGAATTTTTCAGATATATCAACCAAATTGACCCACGCATACAATTCACTGCAGAAATAGGGAATCCTAATATTCATTATCTGGATGTGGAGCTCAAAGTTAACCAACAGCAAATTACAACTTCATTGTACACTAAACCCACAGACAGAAACCACCTATTACACCGCATGTGTTTTCATCCACAAAATACATTGCTGAAGTTACTGTATGGACAAATGCTGCGTCTCAAAAGAATCATAAGTGAACAGGATGAACTCAATCAAGAATTGCATAAACTACAGGGAATTACGAGCTTGAGGATATGGTCAAGATGAATTAGACACTGCATTATCTAAAGCGTCAGCTAACACAAGAGCTAGCACATTACAGCAAAGCACCAGGAAAGACACACCACTAATGGTGTATGTATCAAAATTCTCTACCTAAAGTGCACAAATTAAGAGGTGTATCAATAAACATTGGCCAATACTCACCAGCGATGAGCGCACAACATTTCTATTTCAAAGCAAGCCAGTGTTTGCGTATCAGCGATCAAGTAATTTACGTGACCTTTTGGTCAATACCAAAGGTTACAATGTCAGTTAACAGAAGCCCAAACAACAGGGTATTTATCCATGCCTGAATTGCAACAACTGTAACAGTGTCATTAAAGGTAGCACAATATCACATCCACATACAGGTGAAAAGATCCAACTCAGATGGTATGGGACATGCAATACTGAGAACTGCATCTACAGTATACGTTGCCCATGTGGGCTTTGTTATGTAGGGGAAACCGGACGGAAGTTGAAGATCCGCATGAATGAGCATAAATCCTGCATACGTACCAAGAATCTTAACTCAGCAGTAGCCAGACATTTTGATGAGAAGCAGCATACTGCAGCTCAACTGAGATTTCAGATATTAGAAGTGTTAGACAATCGGCAATTAGACATTGACCCAAGAAGAAGACGTCAACAAAGAGAAGCATTTTGGATAGACCGATTGGACACTCTGTCACCTAGAGGAATGAATGAGGAATTTGATCTGAACTGTTTCTTATAAATTGTGTGATTCACTGAAATACACTTGACAGACAATTTTCCAAAATCGACCACCTCACGTGGCATATATAAGCACAAGCTTTATTGGGTTCTACGAATGACAATCTCATTGTTTGATCTTTCAAAATCTTTTTCTCCTCTTTCAATTCATTTCATTTTGTTTCGATCTCATTTTTTCTATTTAGCTCAATATTTCAATTATATTTGTGATTATGATTTAACCAGGACCAACAATACTGGTATTAAGGATTTGTTTGATTTGTTTGTTTTCTTCTTTGTTTGTCAATAGTTTTTTATTTGTTCGACTTTCTTGGTCATTTTCGGTAGACATTCTGCATGCATTACCTTGTAATATGTTTATTATGGATCAAACAGAACAACACTGTTCTTTATAGATCAGGATCACAAATATCGTGTAACCTGAATCTTGATTTCCATTGCAACAACAGTTATAAGAGACGTCCTAAGCTTGTCCGCGTTCAACGTGCGCGACACACATCAGAATTAATCTGAAAGGCACGGCTTACACCTATTTTTTTAGCTGATCGAACTATACATGCATCAGCCCCTACCAACATGGCGGAGCGCACATGGACTAATCCGCCATGTTGCGCGTGGCGGTTACCGTAGCAACCGCTAGCCTCACTTTCAATGCAATACTCAGCATTTTTTCAGTCAAGTGACAGACGGAGGCTCACTATGAGTCAGCGCCAGACGACTTCTTGATGCAGCGTTCTGTTAAACAGAGGTATGTTACACAAGTACGGGTCCGCTATGGCCACAGCAGTGCACATTGCACCGGCAGCAGGTTTACTGTATTAAATAGTGTTAACAGAGTTTTCGCAGAATAATGGTTGTACTGAATACTGAAAGGATATTTTTGTTATGTTTAATTAGGTACATGGGCGTACTTGAACGAACGCTGCAAGGATACACATTATAATATATACAGAGTGTACTTGGTAAGGTCAGTACCATGTATATTAGCAAATTTCACATGACTGGGACGTTGGTACCCACAATTCAGGCACAACAATATAGTTGTCAGACTAACACTCTGGCGACATGCATGGTCACACTGAAGGTGTACAGTTACATTAGTAGACACATGCACCATAGCAGTATTGGGTGAACATATGTAAACACATGTAAGCATGATGACTATTGGCACGGTCAATGAAGAATATTTATGTATTTCTCCTTTTTTCCCTCCCTTTCTTTCTTATTGTATATGTTCGTTGTACATGGGTACCCTGTTGATTTTACTGTAATTTTCTTTGTACATTTTTCATTTGCTTGAATATGGTACTTTTTAACTTTGTTATTTTTCTGAACTGGAACAATGATATACTCCTTGTAATCCCACACCACTGCACATTGTTGTTTGCTTTGTGGCTATTTACTTTGATTAGGAAAGGCCCTGATGAAGGACTACATAGTCAGAAATGCATTGGCCACTTTATGATGTTGACTTATAAACAACATCAGCACGCTATACTTTGAGAATAAAATACACTACTGAAGAATTAAATATTTGTTCAACTTGGATTAATGGAAAATTGAAATATTTGATAAATTCCGTTGGGATTAAAGGGTGTGTGGCCCACACCGCAGACAAGATTGTCGAGGTCATTTTTCAGTTCACTTCTTCTGTGCTGGCACACGGTAACACAAGTTAGTGGGCTGCACCCCAAGCCGCATTATTTTTGTATAAACTCACGCGCAACAAAGAATAACAAGCAGTGCCCGCTCGCATCCCCAGCTTTCTCCAAAGCGATTGAGAATGTCACTGTCTAAGTAAAAGACGGCAGTGACGTCTCGCACAACCCAACATTTATGGACTATGCTCTTGTTGCCTATGGAGATTTTGAGCATACACCTGCTTGGCAGGAGCTGTTTGGAATTGGGTGTTTCCAGATCCATTTCCCATTTCTCTATCAGTTTAAATGTGGGAATGGCTGGATCTTTTGGATGTTGGCGGAACATGGCTTCGCTGATGAAGCTCTTACCATTGTTCACACACACTCAGGCGAGAACAGAGTCCTTCCCTTCCTTTAACTGAATTGGGATGAACAACTGCTCTCCAATTTGCTGAATATCAACCAGGCTCTGAGCTGATTTCTCATCTTTCTGGACTATAGGAGTGGGAATGTCTGATTGTGAATTGGTAAAGAATTTCAGAGTGTTTCCTTCCAGTGTGGAATGCCACTTTAAACTGGAAGGAAGGTTGATTTTCAGAAATAGAGAGGACCCCCCATCACCAGTTTATTGTCCTACTGCTATTACTGTCACGTCTGGGATTTGGTTGTTCTGGAAGTGAAATTCTACTTGGTCAGGTTTTTGTTCACCATGTGGCATGTGCCGTTTAAACTAACATGGTTGACACTCTGTTTTAATTTTATGGGTCGGCTAGTCTGGGTCCAGAGGACCTTGTTTACGCAATCTTTTAGGGTGACAATCTTCACAGGAGGTCATTTGCTCCAGAGGGCACAAGGGGTGCCCTCTGGAGTTACAACTATGACCGGGTGCTTCACCTTGTGTCGCCCAATTTTAATATCCGAATCCACAGTCCCTTCGATGGGAATTTCCTTCCCGTCAAAGTTCTGAAGGGTGAGAGGAATTTGGTAACTCTCCCCCTTCCTGAATTCAGTTTATCAAAGGCCTTTTTGGACAGAAGGGTAGCTTGGGATCCAGTGTCCATCAGTGCCAAAATTGTACCCTGCCCCTGTATTTGTACCGGGGCATAGAATATTCCCTCCTTCTCCGCAAGGGGGCACAGATGATGTACATTTTTGGACAACTGGTGGGTTAGTTTTCTAGTTTTGGACACTGATAAGGAGGTGTTTTGGCAGAATTATGTGGGGAGTCTTGGGAATCTAAAAAGAAAAGGTGGCAACTAAATATGGGAGAATTTTTGGGTTCCCCTGGTTCCGGTTCTGGGCTGCCCCCCCTTTTTGGAGGCAGTCACCAGGATGGGTTTGAACAGGGGATTGTCATGTTTTTTCTGGGGGTGGATGATGGGTGGCGCGAGCTCAGTCCCCACATCTCCCCAGTCTGGATTTTTATCCTTTGGGACCCATTTCTCTTTTGGAGGAGTTCCCCCATCTCTGAAGGAGAAGATACTTTTCCCATGGTCCTCTGAAGATCCCTCTCCTTCAAATTGGAAGATCTGTACCTCCTCCACAAAATGGGTGTGTTTGGGTTCTTTGTTTCTCCTACCCCCCTTCTGCTCCTTGGGTGGCAGCCTTTCAGGGACAGGAGATTTTGGTTCTGGTTCCTGGGTTTCCAGGGGCTTTTTACAAGTGGGGAAGGAGGCTTCCTCCAAGGATTTACACCCCACCTTCCCCTTGTGCCTCCTCCCTGGGAACCGGTGGGTTGTCAGGGTTCTGCCCCCGTCATTGCTCTGGAACACCAGGTCCGGAGTTTGAGGCATTCTGCATCGGCATGCTCATCTGAGGGTTCTGTTGAGCCCTCAGCATTCAACTCAAATCCTGTGCCATGTTTTGGACCTGGCGCTCTAGCTATGACACCCACTCAGGCTGATAAGGGGTTCTGTTGTCTGCCCTGTTCTGATCCCGGGAGGAGTAGCTATACCTTCTCTGAAAATACCCCGGGTTTGGAAAATTTGGGTACCCCTCCATCCTTGGCCTCCCCTCTCCCAGATTGGGTTGTCTGGGCTCAGGAAAGTGGGGAAATAAGGATGGATTGTTCTGGGGTTGAAAGTTTTGTGGGTACCTGGGGAAAAAGTTCTGTCCAGGATATGGGGAATTTCTGCCCTCCTGGGGGAAGTGAGGAGGAAAGTTCCCTGGGTTAGTTGGTGCTTGGTTGGATCCCCCCCTTGGGCTGGAGGAGTCCACACATAACCCAGGATGGGTCTGTTCTCCTCATCGCGGGGACTTATATAGTCAGGGGAGTGAGGGATCCCATTTGTGGGACTACCTCCTTGGCTCCCTTTCTGTGACTGGCCTGAGGGCCTTCTGGGCTTGGGATTGCTCTGATTTTGTGCAGGCAGGTTTTTAGGCCCCCATCTCCAAATCTAAAATGGGGGCAACCTTCACCTCTGCCACCTTAGCAGCCGCCAGGATGTTGGTTGGTTTGGGGCTTTTAGGATTATTTTTGTTTTCTATGGGCTTTTGCACCTCATAAATTCGGGTGGCATGTTCAATGACCCAGTCTTGTGATCTTTCCTCATGAAAATCTCTCACTAGCTGGGTCATGATGTACTTTGGTAGAGCGTGGAAAAAAGTATTGACAAATTCTTTGCTGTCCGTGCGCACTCTTCTGGTGGTCTGAGAAAAGGCACGCTTTAATTCCGGCACAAATTCTTGTGTGGCCTGATACTCCCCCTATTGCAAGTTGTAGGCTGCCTTGCGAGCCTCCTGAGGATTTCTGTGTACAGAAAAATGCTTCAAGATGGCCACCCTATATGTGGACCATCTAGATTGATTTTGGTCCTCCAGCCCCGCAAAGAAGCTGGATTATTCTGGTGAGAAGGTCCATTTCACATATTGAATACAGCTCTGTCTGTCCTTCAAATGGAAAGTTTCCATCATCTGCTTAAAGAGCTCTAAGTGCTCCCAAACAGAATACTTAGTGTTCTTATGATAAGGAGTGATGACACTCCTTATCGCTTTGATTTGCTTTAAGGGGTCCTTAAGCAAGGCCCTTTTTGCCTTATTGTCATTCTTAGTTCAGGTAACCCTGGTCCATTCCTCCTCTGACTCAGAGGCACTGCTCCCAGAGGTGCCCGTCTGGTCTTCTAGGTTTTCCTGGATTTTGCGAGCCTGGGAATGGCTTCCAGATTGTGGGGACCTAGTCTCTTGTGTCCTGGGGCGCTCATAGGAGTCTTCTGATTCCTCCTTGCTCCCGGGATTTGATGGGTACCCCCCCACCACCCTAGCTATGCAGAGGTTTTCAGGATGACCTTAGTGGGCCTACTCTCCTGGAGTTCTCCACTAAATTTCACAGTACTAGGGTACCCATACCCAGATGCCCGCCCATCCATTCCTGGGTGGTGCTGGTCTATGAGCCCCATATTTCTAATTGGATTGAAATCTGCCATCTCCGTGCCCCTTGGCTCATGTGCGCCAGTGAACATGGGGGTGGCAGAGTCCAGGGATTGGGAGAGATGAAGGCCTCTGGTACTAGCGTTCCTGAGGTTATGCTCAAGTGTTTCCCTTTCCCAGGGAACCTCATCTCTATCAGCCCCTGCTCTCTGTTGCCATGCAAGAACCTGAGCTTTCTGTTCCTCAATCAAGGCCTTACTAGTTTCTATCAATCTCTCTTGCATGGCTACTTGTCTGTGGAGCCTGTCATTGTTCTCACAGAGAGCCTCATTTTCTCTCTGTGCTTTCTGGGTTGTTTTTGAGTAATGGACCAGTCTTTGCTGCAGGAGGGTTACCCCCTGAGTCCTGTCTATATTGGCCTGGTCCTTCCTTGCTAGAGCCTCCTCCACCCACCTGGTGTGCTCTAACAATTTTTGATGGTCTTTTTGGAGGTCACCCAGTCCCTGGAGGGCCAGATGATTTTCTTCCAGTTTCTCTTTTAAATAGCAGACTTTCTGGCCTTTCCTGAGCAAGACCCTGCCTCTGTGCCGCCAGGTTGTCCCTCCATCTTTGAAGCGCTCCAGCCTTCTGGCACTCTTCATCAAACTCTGCCTGGGTATCCAGGTCTTTCAAAATCAATGTATTGCTCTCCTCTTTCTCTCTATCTAGTTGGCTTTGCAGGGTGACTACCTGCTCTGTGCATGCCCTGTTGAAATGTATTTGTTGCTCCAGCTTTTTCTGGCTCTGCAGTAGGGAGTCCAAACTTTCTTGGTACTACTTCTGTAGGGCCAGCATTCTGGTATCCTGGTCTGCCTTTTCCTCCTGCAGGATACCCATGTCCTCTTTTATTTGGATTATGTACTGCCTACTTTAATTTTCTGACTCTTGGCTCCTCTGTAGCCTCTGCTCAGACGAGTACAGATCAGTTTGGGTCTTTTCTAATGCCCGCAGTTGCTTACTTGCCAGATCTTGGCCTTCAGCATATTTATCCTGTACTGCTCCCATATGTAGGTACAGATATGCCGCTATTTTGGCAATCTTGTTTTGCTCATCCTTTGCCTTCGGGGCCATATATAGTTCACTCAGGGCCATATGCAATGGACCCTGATCTTTTCATGTATCTAACCCTGTTGCAGTGATCTGTTCTGTGATTACCTGCAACCACTTATTCTGATCCTGCTCTGTCCATTCACCTCTCACAAATAACTTATGCAAAAGGTGTTGTCTAGCCATATTGGAAATATTAATTTCCTTCCTGATTTACAGAAGTTTTATTTTATTTTTACAAAACCGACCGTTTCCTTAGAGCGTTCCCTTTTGAGGGGTGCTTTTCACAGTGTAACACAGCGTGGTAGCCCAACAGGATTGATGTACCCTGTCAGTTAGCACACTGTATTAGACTGTCACAAGTGGTATATCTAATTCAGAAATCCCTTGAAGAGCCCCCAATCTGTAAGTGGTTGAAACCCAGCAATCCACCTAAGTCAACGCCTAGCTTGTGATGCCCAGCTGGAACCCTTAATTATATATTTTTATGTCTAAAGTTCTTTTATTTCTGAATGATGTACCCTTATATCACGCCCCTCTCTTTGAATCCGCCTGGTCTCACTGAACCAAGAAGTAGGTTGTTTTGCAAAGTTAAACGATTTATTTGATGGATTTGAACAAGATATATATCACACTTTTATGAATTTGAACAATATCTAGATATCACACTATTAATATTTATACAATGATCAGCGTTGGGTTATATTACAATCAACAATCTCTTTAATCAATAGGAATATGGATTAAAAGAATAATGTAGCGTAGAAGAAAACTTTGTGTGGGTTCAATGAAATGCAATTATAGGGAATTAATGCAGTTTAGAAATAATACTTTGGTGTGTTCAATCAAGTGTCCAATCAAATGCAATGTAATTACTCTTTCCCCTGATACTACTCAATCCCCCCTAATATGCAATATAGAGATGGAAGAAGAGGAAACAGGTTTCAGGAATAAACACTCTACAAATGCAGTTTCAATCCCAATTCCCCCCAGCAATCTTAGAGAGAAACAGGACTAATTTTAAACAGGTCAGATGCTTTTGAATGTGATTTTAAATGAATAGGAAAAACACTGAAAATTACTTTAATTCTCTAAATGGAATTCAAAACTAGTGGGAGCCGCTTTGGATAGCTTCAGATAAACACTAGCAATGATGTTTGAATAACTAGCAGATATGAAATTGAATTCGGAGGTTGAATGAAAAGAAATAGCTATTTTACATGTGGTGAAATTGAGCCTAATGCAGACTTGCGGCAAAAATTCAGCGTACAGGAAATGCGATTACGGAAAAACTATAAGGAGTTGGAATGCGGTTCTAGGTTCGTTTGAAAGCTGAGGATGTTAGCTTCAATCTGACATTTAAATTTCCTAGCATGTACGGTTCATGAAGGTTTTAGTAAAGGTCGCTTTTCTCAACAAGAGTCAAGATTTAAAATGAAAGATGCGCTTTTGAATATTAGAAACAAGGATTGGCTTTACACTAAGGGGTTATGAAGATGCGAGATACCAACGGTACAGCCACCAGTCCAGAGGCGCCTCTGTCTGATCTTTGCCCACTGTGACACTTGCCTTTCTTCAGCAACTGTATATCAGCGCAAAGATGATTATCATTACAATTATCACAGGACTATATGGATGAGAGAAGTATTCAGGACGGACAAAAGAGATTCTACAATGCAGTTCTGGATATGATAGAATGGATTGGATGGGATTACTTAGGGATAAGAGATTGGCTATGCACAATTCTATGCTAAATACTCACAACTATGGTTTTGGAATAGGCCCGTCAGAGATCTGGTCAAGGGGTTTTGGACTGGAATCTGCTCGCCACCGTACAGGATTCAGACGCCTAGTTCTGCTCTCAGGAAGGCACTCTGGTCTCTGCACAGCCTCTTGGACTGGATCTGATGGGTTGGTTCTGGGTTACAGCTCTGCTCTACTAGTTTGGATCTCTGGGTTCTAGCAAGGGTTCTTGGCAAGAACCAGAAAAACAGCACAGCCAGGCTGTTGAATTTGTTGTGCCCCTTGTAAGTCTGGGGTTAAAATCAGGTTGCAAGATTTTAAAGGCCAGCTGAGAAGGGTTCAGCTTTGGATTGGGCCTTCTCCTTTCAGAGTTCTGGATTCTGGATCTGGGTTCTTCCTGCAGAGCGCTTCACCAGTAAATCAGTTGATGGGTGAATGTGTGTGTGTCTCTCTAGGTGCTCAACAGTCGCTATTTATATATTTCCCAACAGGGTGGATAGGCCCACCCTCTAGGAAACTGATTGGTCAAATTATTCCCTCTCTCCTGATTTGAGAAGGAAACAGTGTGTCATGATGTGTCATGATGATGCTGTGTTTATGGTCCAGGGAGAAAACACCCCTTTGTTTCTTCACAGAAAATATATTTTTCATATAAAGCATATTTACAATATCACCAACTTGCTAATAATACATATTTACATCCCCAATTAAATAAGGTACATATCTGTCCACGTCCCATCTTCTTAAGAGTTTAGGTTCACAATTGACAGTTTGTTGTGCTTTTGGTTGGTTACCCAGTGTCCAATCTGTACACATTTTTCCACATAAATGCGCATAACAACTGGGCACAATCCTGTACATTTTCATGTTCCTAGCATTATCACAATTGCTACAATATCAACATTTTCGTGGTTCAGTTTCTGAACATCGCACACATTCCAGAGTAGTTTTAAACTGTGAGCCACATTTTCATTTTAACAACCTACACATTTCAGATTTTTACCAGTTTGTCACAGTTGTCCATGAGTCTTTTTATCAAAAATATATTTTCTACTGCTGTAGATACACATTGCAGCCTAGCCCCGCGCCCAAGGTTTTGGCTGGGCCAGTGCAACCTGAGCCTCTTCCTGCCAGCAGCTGGTTTCTGTTGACGTCCAAATTTGCATTTCCTTTTATTCAAGGGAGTCTTTTGTTTCCTGTCAGAGCAAAAGGCCAAAGTCCTCCTCCCCCCTCCATTAACACCTCCCTGCCAGTTCCTCAGCAGAGAGCAGGGGGGAAGATTCCTTTGTTTGGGATAAGTTGTGGAATGTCTTTGATGTCCAGTGTGGCTGGCTTTAGCTCACTTTTAAAACCATGTTTAAAATAGTCTTTTTGTAAAATACAATTAAAAATGTTAACAATATAGCCACAAATCATTAATTCCAGCCTTTCTAAAACATAGAGATTGAATCGTACAACGTATATTGCTTTTGGTAGGAAGTCTCTTCTTTTCCATACTTTGCTTTTAATATACAAGTTTTAAATGACAGTATAAATAAATGCCAGCTTCTAACACAGGCGAGCGGCGGTACTGCGCCCATTTCTGACATATTTTTCCCATGCAAGCACCTTTGAATGTGGATTTTCTTCTGTTTAAATGTGCTTCTGCTGACATTTGTGCTTAAGTGGATTCTTTAAATAGAGTGATGTTTAACATCCAACAAGGATCTTGGATGTTTTTGTGCTGTCTGAGAATCATTATTTTGCAAATTTAACAGCCAAAGAAAAACAGATTTTTAAAGCAGTTCTGGGTTTCCCATGCAATGCAGCACTGCTATTTCAAGTAGTTTCATTTTACTCTGTGGGCAGCCCAATGATAGGTTTTGGCAGTGGTCTCCTGTGTTACCACTGACATAGAAAAAATGGATTGGCGGCCTATTTTTCAGGTTTTCCTGCGCACTTTCAGAGATTTTTAGTGCATAGATCTTTTGGCGGCCATCCTGTTGTTTTTTATAAAAACAGCGTGCAGTGATGTTGCAGGGCATAGACTAGTGGGTTAGAACATCCCACAGGCCCGACTAGGCCCAAACACGTGCCTGGGTTTGTTGTTGGTACTCTTGTTCAGAGGAGAATTGCCTAGAATTTCGGTGCTGGACTGCCCCCGGGCAGGACAAAGACTGATATGCAGGGAAATGTCTCTGTGACAGGGACAGTGAGCTAAGGACTTGGCAGTGTCTCTCACAGGGGGCATTCACCCAAGAACAGGCAAATGGGAAGTGTTTGTGATGGTAGAGGGACTCCCACAACCCCCCTTGTTTTACATATCAAGTGACTTTGGGTTTCACCGTAAGTTACCAGGGGAATCCAGACGTGGACCCCTTGCTCACTGTTCTTAGAGAGGCACAACTCCACCTCACTGATGAGGCCCGACTAGGCCGAAACACGTGTCTGAGGTTGCTGTTGGTATTCTTGTTCAGAGGAGAATTGCCTAGCATGTTGGTACTAGACTGCCCCTGGGCAGGACAAAGACTGATATGCAGGGACATTCTCCTCTGTGAAAGAGACAGTGAGCTAAAGCCTTGGTAGAGTCTCTCCCAGGGGCCGCCATCCACCCAAGAACAGGGCAAAGGGCTGTGTTCATGCGTAGAGGGACTCCCAGAACCCTCCTTGTGGTGCTATCGCATATGTGACCCCTGCTGTCTCCCTTGCTACGTCTAGTCAAACAAAAAAAAGCTTGCTGCAACCAGTAGCCAGTGGGTATTTGTTGAGGTCCACTGGACAGGGGAAGATGGTATTTCTGTACCCTTTAACAGCTCACATTGGAATGCAAAGTTTATATGCACAATGGAAGTATCACGCTCTGAGAAACAATGAATCTTCACCTTGTGTGTGGTTTCAAAAAAGGGACCGGGAGCTCACAACCGTGGTTAAATGTGTCTGTGGGATTCCGGTGTCATCCTTGTTGAGCTTTGTCCTCCCAGGATATATGTTTTCTTCTCTCATGTGTGATTATTCACATTTCCAAAGATAAGCTACTTTTGTTTTACCTTTGAGAAGAATATCACTGAAATGCTTCTCAAAGCTAATACAAAAAAAGCCATGGCTTATTGGCTGACGCCATTGGGCTCCATATGATCCAGCGCAGACATATTCAAGTGAAATGGGGAGGGGTTGATGTTCTAAATTAATTGGTGAGCCTATTGTGGCTGTCACCTGCTATGCAATGGGACCCAGGAAGAGAGAAAAGGGGATCCTCCTCATCCCACCCCCAGGCCCATTCTCCACTAGCCCAGGGTGGAACCTTTTGCCTTTAGTAATTATCCTGGTGGTTCCCAGATCTAAACAGTCAAAGATGGGAACATACAAACAAGCACTCATTGAAAACCTATAGAAAAGACCTCCATTTTATAGGAGCAGCGCCCACGAAAGAGCACTAACAGCAGTCCACGAAAGAGCATAGTCAAAAAACATTCCCATGGAAGAAGGCCAGGGTGAAAAGAAATTATAGCAAAACCAATAGTTATTGTAAGGACATTTCTAATATCAACCACAAATTTAAGACTAGAGGACATAACAATCAATGTATCAGAAAAGCCATAACAGTGAGTAACAAAAAAGATTGTACAGAACGTTCTACTCCCAAAAAGAAACCAGTTGGTGAGGCACATTTTGACAATGTCAAGCTGATCATATAACACTCAGCCCACTGTGACCAAATTAAAAAAACGTTCTGAAAAACTGAAACATATTAAATGTGGACCTTGATTTAAAAAAGAAATGACAGGCTCTTTTCACTAAAGCAAACATATTCTTCCTGTAAAGAGCACGCTCACAATTGGTTAACACAAAATCACATTGGGTTTAAGATTTGTGGTATGTGTTCAATCCGCCCCTTTGCAATGAACAAAGTAAAACACATTCAAAGTCATTCTGAGCAGACAGAGCCCAAACAAGTCATCAGTTGCTGCAGTACATATGTCATCTACATCATACTACATATTTGTAACCAAGCATATGTACAAAGAAGGAGCTCAGGGAATATTTGAAATGCATAAGGAACCAGGATGCCAACGTTTTCCAAGCACAAATGCAGAAAAATAATCCTCAGACTAACCAGGATCTGCAAATGCTCATCATTGAACAAATTACAAAGCTAGAGAGATGGGGTGACAAGGAACTGTTAATGCATCAGATGGAAGTCAAGTTAATCTCTTATTTGCAAGGACCTAGGGATGGTCTCATCAGTGATCATGGGTTAAGAGGCCTTTAATAATATTGCCTGGACATGTATTAAAGGAGTAGCTAAAGTTATACTGAGTGACACTGTTGCATGTGTGTTTGTCAGTTGATAAGGCCTGTTCTACTTTCACATTTCTGTTAGATTTCTGTTCATACAAATTTAAAACCTATCATAACTTGAATGGTGTTTGCTAAAAATGCTCCAATCCAAAGGATTTTAGACTGCACCACCCTAACGGTGCAACCTGGAGGTGATTTTCTGCATCCTCGAGCGCTTTCTGTCTTAGGTTAATAAATCTAAGCATATAATAGCTTCGATCTTTATGACATACACATTTCCAAAATGGCAGCAGAAATGTACGCTTCTGAGCTAATTTGCATAGCCATAATGGATTGCTCAGGGGTTCGGAACTGGTGGTTACCTTCCAGGCATGGCTTTTAGGGTGTGTGGTGGCATATGTGCTTGTTAGCTGAAGTGGCCTACTCTATTCTCATATTGTTGTGTGTCTCACTCTGTGCTTACCACTCAAATACATTTCAGCAGTTGGACTGTCGCTACACGAAGTAACCTAAGGTATCCTCATACCTTATTTGTATGAAACATTACACATTGTACCACTCCTTGTGAGCGCCTATCCCCTTAGGCTATCATTATTTACTTGACTGTAGTAATAGTATGTCACAATAGATTTTATTTGAATATATTGCACCTATGTCTACATGTGTTTGGACCATTTGGTCCTCTTCAAGATAGGGCTTATTCCACATGTGTACATTTACCATAAATTATCATAAATATTAATCATCACACTAACAATATTCAGAGAAGTAAATAAACCAACATGAAACCATCAGATGTGTTGACCATCACAACAATGAATAATGCCATATAATAATAAAAAACTGAAAATATAGGGTTTGTAAGAGGAGGATTAGTAGGGTAGGAGAGACATAAGAATTTGATAGCTACTTCATATCATTGTTCACCACATATGTGCTGATGGATTCACTGCCTGCTTATCTGTGTCATCACAGTGATTATTCTATTTTGCGTCTTGTATTTGGGTTAGTTACCCAATCTAAGCTGTGATCTAATCTGCTTCTGTGATTGTAATATGCTTTTCATAGGGCTAATATTAATATCCATCACCTATATAATTGTCATTAATTTTTGGTTACATGTTCAGTGTCATGTGTCCAGTGCTTAGTATTGCAATCGCAACAGGTTTGCTGACCTTAGTACTCACACTTAGTTCATAGACACAAAATATGTCTTTCATATGCCTTATCTCTTGGATCATGATCTTTTAGTATCCTATTATATCAATTCTATGGTGCCTTGTGTAAGTCGAACGGAATGATACATTTATTCATTCAAGTATTCTTTTCCAGTCCGGGAATTCTTTGTCTCCTCTATTTATATCCATTATCATGTTACCATATTTATTGAATTACTTAAAAGTTTAACAGTTGTCTAGTAATACCCATACATTTCCCTGTAAGTACATCTTATATCTTAAAGCCCTTCATTATATCTTTGCGCCTCTCAGGTGATATATAAGAATTAAACCACCCCAAGTGGTTATTGTATAAACCAGTTCCATAATCTTGCATAGCTTATTGCTGTGCTGAAAAAGGGACATGACTTACCTTGATGTGCCCCCTTGTTAGAGAAGGGCAGCATGCCGTCAGTGTCCCGCGTGTTCCTTTTCAGTCATGGGCGCCATTTTAGATTTAATTTTTTTTATAATTGTGACATCACACACTCTTGCATGTTAGCGCCCATTTTGATTTTGTTTCTTTTTTATAGACGCTATCTATTAGACATTATAATACTCTTTTTTTAAAAAAAATTATATGGTCTTATGTGGTCCGACTGGCAATTCCCCTTTGGTTATACCGGGGACTTGGCTGATCTTAAATGTATTTATTTTTATTTGAACTAAGGTGCAACCTTTATCCATGTTATTAGTCATTAAGTGCCTACACATAGTAGGTCAGGTTAACTGAAGTAATAATTATTTGTTAAAGCTTCTCAATAGCCTTATGTTCTGGTGTTACATATTGTGTGAACCCCCTTATTCTAAAGGATGGGATTCAGCCTCTCTCCCACATTATCAATTCTGCACTTCTTTTAAAAAATCTATGTGTCTTCTTATTTTCCCAATGTATGTATCCATTATGCACAATGAATTTCCAGTATTAATACGCCAGGGTGCTTTATGCCTTATCTCTTGATGTCATATAAAAAGATTCAGATAACACATAACATATATAATGCCATAATAGGTTTCTCTCCTTAAGTACCATAAATTGTACAGTCGACAACTTCTCCATCCATTACTACTAAATTTCTTCTTATTAGACAATGCCTAGATACGTCAATTGACCATCAATACCATAGTCATACATTTCCCTTGAATCACTTTCTGATTTGTGATATAAGCAATCCTAACACTTTATTACAACATGTAGTTCCGTCAGCCAAAAATATTGTTGACTTATAATATATTCAATTAATTACATTCCATCTCCCTTTGATCTTTCCCCACAATCTTTTGAAACAGTGTATAATTGGTTAATACAAAAACAATTTGGATTCTTTTTCTAACAGCGTGTGCTGCTCCATGTACAGTCAGAAGTCCACTCATAAGAATACTCTCATTTTGTGTTCCGTATTTAGCCCCAACATCCATTGTCTGCCTTTTACATATCATTCTTGCCTCTATTTGTCTCAATTTCAGTTCATGATCTCCCCCTCTTTTGCTGAGGGTAACCTTGCTTAGCCCAATAAATGTAAGGTCTTAGCATCTTTCTTGTCCCCCATGCTGTTACTTTGGTTCCATGTCATTTAATCGCGGGATGTTTTTTTGTGGGGTTTTTTACTGTGATTTCTTTTACAAAAAAAACTCATCAAATGTGTTTACAATTCTTTTTTTAGGGGGGGGTTACCCCCAACCCCCTCATTTTCTAAAAAATGTGATGAGTTTTTTTGAAAAAAAAATTGCTGTACAAAACCCTGTGAAAAAACATCCCGCGATGAAAGGACGTTGTACCGATACTTTATATGCCCATGTGTCACTGTTGTCCTCTGCTTTCTTATCCCCCATGGTGTCGCTATATATCCACATGGCCCTCCTGTCACCGTATGCCCAACCCACTGTCGCTGTGTGTCAGTATGTCGATGTGTTCCCTGCCTTCTTGTGCACATGCCTGGTCACAAGGTGGTTTAATGATGAACCATCATGCCATATCACATCACTTATGCCAACGGCTATGAACCATCACACAACTAGAACACAGCTATACACCTGATAAATTTGGCCTAGCTGTTCACATACGAACACTCCTTCATAAACAACTCATCACCCTAATAAAACGCAGCTTTCCCACGACATCCCGACCCAGCTGCTCACATAAGCGTCCTTCAGGCCTAACGCAGCCAAACCCAATCTTGATGTCCACCCACCAGACTTCAAACACATTCAACTAATATCACCAACACCACACCTAACACTAGGATGCAGCTACCATCCGACAATTACATCAGCTGCCCACATAACAGGTGCACCCACGCACCCTATGGCACCTCTCTCTCCACTGACCTGAAGTACGGTTCCCGAGGGCGTTCAACCTACCAGCGCTTTGAGGTCATACCAATGATATATAGAGCGCTATATAAATGCCAAGTAACATTACATAACATAACATTAATTTGATATACAGCTTGCTAATGGGTGGCTAGTGGGCATTTCTGATCTTGGCTCTCAATGGTCCAAAAGTGTTCCGGAATACGGGTTCTCAACTCCCTGATTGTACAGCTGATGTACAGTTTCTTGAATTTCATAAACTACAAATTGTGATCTACAATTGATCATACCTTCCATTTTAGTCTTGCCCACTTGTGTGGCAATAAATTCCTAAATTGTTGTGTGTGCATATCGTCACATTGTACATGTGCCACATCTCGAAAATCCACTTTAGGATCACTAAACAAACTGAGGTAGTCAAAAAAGAAAATGTTGATATGAATTCCCTAGAAACAACTAAAACTAAGAACTTTCAAACCATGCAAGAGTTCCTTAAGGAATATAATGATGAAGTAAAAATAAGAAAGTGTAGGAAGAGCTTTTGAGATGATAGAGATTACTGTGATGAATGTTTACATACATTTCAAGAAAAATAACAATATTCAAAGAAGGAGCATTCAAGAGAGAGTACACCAGGAACCTCAACAAGGAGCTCAGATGTAGATTCTGAACCAAACGGTGAAACAACATCTATGGGCAGTACCTCAAGTAGTGACAAAACGGTGGTGGCCCCACAAACAAAAATAAAGAAAAAAGTTTTTTTTATACCAAATCAAAAGATACATAAGAGGAAATTGGGGTACCCCTTTCAAACAAGTCAGGTTCCAGGTCCCCTTAACCACTGGTACTATAACACAGACAAGAGGAGGAGAGGAAAGAGGGGATGACGGAGGAAAAATAGACCCAAACATTCAAGGAGACTTAACAAAGACAGTGACCACAGCGAGTAACAAAGACTATGAGATATAATATCCCATTATCAATTTATCGAGGAGAGTTTTGACCCCTGCGTAAAGCTCAGTTCTGAATAAAGGCCTGTCATTTGTTCCATCTGTACCAATTGATCTTATTGAACTGCAAGTAGACCTGTTCAAGTTTACTCGAAAACTAAAATGTAAAATGTATTTTGCAACTAAGCTACAACAAATGGAGGTCGCACCCCAAGTGATTTAAATATCAGTGACATTGAGAACACTCATCTATTGATAATTGTGTGTGGAAGGAACGCTTTGGCTTACCCACGTGTTATCAGCCGGCAGCTGCATTTCTTCCGCCAGCACTGCGAGGTGTCTCTAGCTCTTGCTGGTAGGAAGGTGGAAACGCTTCCTGGAGGAGGAGGAGATTGCTTTTGTCACGTGACTCATCACGTGGCCATCGGGGAGTACAAAGTGCCGGCCCAATCACCCTTGCGGCGTTAAGCCCTGGAGGCAGTAAGGGCTGGAGCCGCTGTTGTGCTGTTTGGCTGTGACCTGTGAGTAACTTGCACTTGGGTCTTGTGCTGCATAATTTATTCCCAAGCACCTCTTCAGCTCTAAGGGTTTGGGGTGGAGAGTCAGACTCTGGCAGCTCCACAAGCTGTCAGGCGTTCCCTACCCTGAGACTGAGCGCTCCTCTTCGTTCTTTTGACAATTGTGGCTATTCCTAAATCAATATATTTTGATTATGTACTGACTAAGAACATTATCAATTCTAGTTCATAATACATCTGTTTTTATTATTTTTGGTGGGGGGGTTGCATAGATCCATTTCCTTTTTGTATTTTAAATCCAAGAGTGTTTTTTGGACAATTGTCATTTTTTTGCCTAAGGTTGCTTCTGTTTTTTTTTTTAGTGCAATATTTTTAGATCGCAGTGCTCATAATTTTATCGACTGTTGTGTACGTTGTTTTTGTGTATTTTAAGGAAAAAAATAATCATTGTAACTCAGGTCTACTTTTAGCTCAACCCAGTATTGTTATTTTCTTAAGTCCACTGTATTTCCCTCCTGGGTCTTGGTTCTCTCTCAATGACACATAAGGGACTGCAAAGTCAAACAGCTGTGGAGGCCTCACTGGCTTCGACTCCGTCTGCTCTTGGTAATTTACCCTCTGTTTCATCAGTTACTACTCTGCTAGATGCTCCCTCCCCGGCTATACTGGGGAATTTACATCATGTTCCAGTAGATGCCCCATATAACCCTTTACTTCTCAAAACTCTGGCCCAGGCTCAAATTCATGTCAGCGATAGGTCTGAGGTACTTAATGCTATGGGTATTATTCCACGTAATACAGCTTGTAATAGCTGTATTTTTAATGGAACTCATGATATCTCGATAGATACACAGGAAGAACGTCTACCAGCTACCTTAGCCTCTAATCTTGCGGAAGGTGCTACTCTTCAAAAGGATATGGACCATTTGGATTACTCTAACAACAATATGGTTAATACTGTCCTTTCAACACCTGCCTACCTTCATCCCAGGACGCCTATCTTATCTGTTATGGCGGCTGACTCTGTAGCTAATGCCTCTGCATTACCAATGGTGACGGTCAATGGGAACATTGTTTCTCTTCCCACTGAACCTTCGCCAGAGGTTAATTCCGCAGCTAGGGGCATTAATCATATTTCGACTATTCATGTTAATCTGTCTACTAATGTGGCTGGAACTCCATACACTCCTACAGGGAAGTCTATACCTATTTTGTTCAAAACTCCATTTAAAAAAAAACAAAATCCCACCCTTAAAACAAAATCCAATCTGGGTACCCAAGGTAAACCAATTCAAGGGAAAAATATTTCACACTTCTTTGGAAAGAGGACTATTTCTAGTACCCTTGTTAAATCTCTACACTCACTTCCAACAGTGTCTTCATTTGATCATACTAATCTAGTTGGTGTAGTCAAGAAATTGGAGATTGAAGACCCTTCAGCTCAGGATATTGACGACATCAGCATTATAGAATGCGCAGACAAGGCAATTGCTGATAGTCACCTGGACCCCAATGGTAATAATACAAACAATGTCGCCCAGCAAATCTGTGATGATTCCTTTACAGGCTCTCCTTCAGATCTCATCAATTTTATTGATGAATACAGAGAGAAACAAAATTGGTTGAAAGAAAGGGGTCTACTCTCAGACTCAAAAAAGGATCAGGGCAGCAAATCTATCTTACATCATACTCTTAAAGAGGCAGATGAAAGAATTAAACTTTCTCAACCTACTATCTCGACTCTGAATATGGTTCTGAGTTCCTTTGTGAGTTTGTATGATAATATATGGTCTGAGGTCAGATCTCACTCTTTCCTCCTATCGGAAATCTATTCTAGGTTAGAGGGCCTTGACAGATTTGAAGAGTTAGTTAAAATTATTAAGGAAGAACATCCTCTTTTGTCCACACACGGTCCTGACCCAATCCCTCCTAATCAACTTCCGTCTGAAGCCCATATTGTACATAAAGGGCTCACCGCGACCATGCCAAGTATAAAAGAGGTAGTTTTAGTTAAGGGTCAGGCTCCTACGGTCCCTCAAGGCTCGGCTTTGGATTTGTGTAGCCATCCTTCTATGATTTTGACAACTATTCCCGAGGGTCTGCGAGAGATCACAGGATCGAAGGCAGTACATCTTATCCCTCACAACAAACTTACTATGGTACTAATGGAGAAGAAAGTCCAAGAGGAATCGGTTGGTCCGCTTCCCAATCCTATTGCTCAAGGTCTTCCCCTTGTGGGAAGGTCTTTAGAACTGGTAGATACTTCTAAGGGTGCCCTTATCGCCTCTTCATTGGACTTCATATCCGTTCCGACTTTAGGGAATCCATCTGTTTCCATTGAACCCATCAAAGAAATTTTACATCAAAAAGTTTTGCCCTGTATAGGAAGGAAAAGGATCATTTGACATATCTAGGCATCGTCTAATAAGAAGAAATTTAGTAATGGATGGAGAGATGTTTTTGACTGTTCAATATGTGGTACTTAAGGATAAACCTATGATGGCATTAGATATGTTATGTGATACCTAAATCTTTTTACATGACATCAAGAGCTATGGAGAATATCTCGGGAGGATAGCTCAGGGGCAACGTGCTCGCCTTGGAACCAAACCAACACCGAGCAACACAGGCTCGATCCCCAGATCCGCGCTTAGAAACCTATGGGTATTAAGAGCGTTATAAATAACTAATCACATCAATCATATCATAAGGGATAATGCACCCTGGCATATTAATACTGAATATTCATTACATACAATGGTTACATACATTGGGAAAATAAGAAGACACATCCATTTTTGAAAAGAAGGGCTCATTGTGCATACTTGATAATGTGGGAGAGAGGCCGAATCCCATCCCTTAGAATAACCAAAGGGGGAGCATCCAATATGTAACACCATAAAATAAGGCTATTGGGAAGATTTAACAAATAATTATTACTTCAGTTAACCTGACCTACTATGTGTAGGCAGCTAATGACTAATAACATGGATTAAGGTTGCACCACAGTTCTAATTAAAACTAATACATTTAAGATCAGCAAAATTACTGAGTATACCCAAAGGGGAATCGCCAGTCAGACCACATAAAGACCATATACTTAAAAAAAATAGAAGTATTATGATGTCTAATAGATAGTGTCTCTAAAAAGAAACAAAATCAAAATGGCTGCTAAACTACACTTGACGTCACACGCAAACGTGTGTGACGTCATAATGTAAACAATTATAAAAAACATAAATCTAAAATGGCGACCGTGACCAAAAAGGAACATGTCGGACGCTGGCAGCATGCTGCCATTCTGTAACAAAGGGGCGCATGAAGGTAAGTCATGTACCAATTTTACCACAGCAATTAGCTGTGCAAGACCGTGGAACTGGTTTATACGATAAAGAGGAATCTCTACTCGGGCTGGTTCAATTCTTATGTATCAGCTGAGAGGTAGAAAGATATAATGAAGTGCTTTAAAATATAAGCCGTACTAACAGGGAAATTAATCGGTATGACTAGACAACGGTTAAACTTATATGTAATTCAATAAATATGATAACATGATAATGGATATAATTAGAGGAGAAGAGTAGACAAATAATTTCCAGAATGGAAAAGAGTACATGTATGAATGAAGGTATCATTACTTGGGACTTACAAGAGGAATCAAGGAATCAATACAATAGGATACTAAGGGAGAGATAAGGCACATGAGAGCCTGATTGTGGGACTATGAACTAAGTGTGAATACTAAGGTGAGCATTCGTGTTGCAATTGCAATACTAAGCACTGGACACACAAATAGTCTGACAGACAAATGTTAACACATGACACTGATGGATATTACTATTAGCCCAATGATAAACATGTTACAATCATAGAACCAGATTAATTCACATAAATAATAGATGCAAAATACATTAATCACTATGGTGACATACATAAGCAGGCGGTGAAAGACTTATTAGTTTGCCTACAATCCACCAGCACACATGCGTTGATCATTGATATGAAGTAGCTAACAAATGCTAATGGAAACTTATGTATTTTTCTAAAAAAAACGTTTATTTAAAGTTTGTCTCTCCTACCCTGCCAACCATCCCCTTACCAACCCTATATTTTCTGTTTTTGATTATTGTATGGTGTTATTCATTGTTGTAATGGGCAACACAACTGATGGTTTCATGATGGTTTATTTCTTTGCATATTGTTAATGTGATGATTCATCTTTATGGTAATGTATGATAAATGTACACATGCAGAGTTATCCCTGTATTGAAGAGGACCAAATGGTCAAAACACGTGCCGACAAAGGGGCAATATATAAAAATAAAATCTATTGTGACATACAATTACTAGAGTCAAGTAAATAATTACAGCGAAAGGGACAGGTGCTGACAATGAGCAATGTTATCTACTAATTAGCATTAGCTTCTGATAAAGTTATATGTTTTTCCAAACTATGAATTGATACAACACTTCTCATTATGACCACCTTTCAACTACTAATGCAGGTTTACCAAGTTAATATATATGTAATTCAGCACTAGTGAATGCTTATATAATATTGGAAAGAATACTTACTTCTGTCTTTATTTTCTACCGTTTAATGTTTTTGTACTACAAATGAACGATTCTACATTTTCCAATAAATTGTATTCAGCTATCATTTTCCTAGACAAAGCCTCCCCCTCGCTCCCAATTGCCTGGCCTGCATAATGCGGCATACACTGTCTACATACTACATCTGCGCCCATCAATGATAATGCTTAATATTCCACAATGTTTAATCTGCAGTGAGCACTGTGATGCCAAGATCAAAAACTGATATTGTCGGAGGTTGTTGATTTCTCTCATAGAGACACCAAAGAACCCCACCAGCTGACAACTCACAGAATCACCTCCAAAACTGCATTTTTAGCTTTTTACTTTCTTCAGCATTATAACTCCCATGCGCATTTCAGTCTAGTAGCTAAACTGGCAGTGGAAAAAACAGACCTCAGTTTTAATCCTGGCTGACTCACTTTTTGGGTTGTGATTTCCTCAAAACCCTCCATGGTCCATTTATCTGATTTTCTGAAATGTGTACCCAAAAGGGCTGGTGCAACTAAAGGTGCACCATGACTACCAGCAGGGAATGATTTCCACACATTTCTTTATGAAAGGTACTCCTCTTTAAATAGCTTCCCTCTGGCACATTAAGGCCAGCCTTGTTTGCTGCATCTGCCACTCACTTTAGCCTCAGTTGTAAAACAGTGTCTGTTATATGCTGCTTCAAGCTCAAAGGCATTGTGCAACACGTGCTCATTAGTGCACTATGTGCACTGTGCATTAGACCATACTGTCACCTTCCTACCAATGCTACTTCACAAAATGGTTGAAATACCTGCTTCATTCCAGTCGGGAGATGTTAGGACAGTCCTGCGTTTTTAATTGCATTTTTTGACTGATAGTCTTGGATTTCTCCAATCTAAACATGCACTAAAAAAACACGGCTATGCTGCTATCTTCCAAATGGACTTGAGCATATTTTCATGGATGGACTGAGGTACGCAATACCACTGGGCAGAAACACTCATTGGCACAAGCAGTGAGACATGCCAATTGCAATTTCTGTATTATATGCCTTCTGACCGCATCAGATTTCCTCCTTGCCAATTTCCGAGATTAAAATAGCAGTCACCTCCACCATTTTGTATGGCAAAATCATCAAAAAACCTTTTCTAGAGCATATAAGTGTTTAATTGAGGAAGTCTGTTAACTTATCCCAAGAAAGACTGAGATTTGCTTGGACAACAGGAAGATTCACTCCATACTATTTTTGCTGTCGAAATCACAATGTGCCACCTCCCCAAACCCTCCACGCAGGTGATTAATTGTAGAAAGGCACCACAAATGTCAGAGTCACAGATAATGAACATTAAACAAATGGAAAAAGAAGAGAAAGCATCGGAGAATATAAGTCAAGAGCGGTTTGTAAAAAGATAACTGTGGAGAAGGATAACTCGAAGGAAAATATATAGAGACCACACAGAATGCAATTCACGTTTTTGTATGAACTACCAACACAGGCTCTCGCTCGCCCTGAAAGTTAAAAGGGGGGCAAGCACCAGCCTTTAAAAAAGGAGCTAAAGAGAATTCCGTAATGATTTTCAAATAGCAATCACAAAGACGTTAACAAGAAAATGAAAGGCGCGTAATAAATTCCTGACAGGAAAAACGAGCCATTAGCACCAAGACATTTTCGGCGAGACGCAAAGATGGCTTGTGTATATCTTTGGCTTGTTGAGATGAACTTAACTCCAGAACATTCCCTTACACCCACCCTGCTTGCAATAATATACAGTGAGAGAGCTTCAACCCGTTTTTTCACATTTATCTCGGATTAAGTTGTTTTTGCTTCGTCGAACTTGTGTTGAAGTGAACCCGTGTTCAATTTAGGTAAAACATATTGGTATCTTCCCAGAGCAAATCCCTATTATTTAAAGCCCCCCCCCCATGGACTTGCTGGTTGCGAAGTGTGTCAAAAATATGTATCATTGGCTTGAAAACCTTTAAACATAACAGTGACAGATGTAATGAATTGTGTGCTTGAGGAGATTAACTCTGTGTTTAAATGTTCCTTTTAACGCATTTTACACTTTGTTTGACTTTAAACATTGTAGTTTACATCCGAGAACATGATTCAGCTTTCCTTTTAATTTGCCTCATTTTGATGATAATGAAGTGTACACTGATAGGCCCTAATAGATATCCACTCTTTATTTAATCTCACCGTGCCTCTAAAGTGCACCAATCAATTTACATTTGTGGGAAGCGTATGTAAAACGCTCTACTAAAGGAAATTATACACAAAAAGGCCTGGGCGCAGGTCAGTGAGGGACTATGTGTATTATTTCTTGCAGCATTTAATGGCGCGTGACTAAAACTGAAACCCGTGGTGTTGGAACACATTTTTCCAGAGGGGATGGTGAAATCATTGATGTAAACCGAAAACTGTGACCCAGCTATCATAACTGCGGCCTGCTTTGAATGTGTGAGGGAGACCTATGAGTGAGACGCACGCCGCAGATGTTCCACATGTCGGGAGTTCAAAATGAGAGGCGGCCATAACCTTTCCCCATAATCTTTTTCAAGTGCCTCAAGATGTGGGGGCTGACGCAGCAAAGTTAAGAGTGGGAGAGAGTCTGATTTGATTTTCTTTTTGTCCATGGAATAGAGGATGTGGACTTGATTCACAAAATATTAAGCACCACGCAAAGTAACTGCACTGAAAAAGTGGACTTTCCATGTGGGATAAAGTCCAAGGGCCTGATTTACAGAAAGTTTTGCGCAGCGCACAAGGTCTTTGCAGCAAAAAAGTGACAAAACTATATCCTCCTATTTACAGATCTGACTTTGCGCTGGTCCCTGGCACATTGCACAATGTTCATGCACATTGCATGAGGTGCGAGGGAATAGCCGCTGCGAAGTAGAAGAAGGGGGCGGAATATGCAACTGTCCTCATTAAAGTAGGGATACGAGGGATAACATGGGAGTGGCGAGGGAGGCGCTGTGCAAATATACAAACAGACCCCATGAAGTGCAAACAGACTCATATTTACAGATTCAATTGTGCATCTGTGCAGGCTGCAGAGGACTCAGATTTCTCTGCCACCAGTGACCAGCTGCAAAATAGGACTGCGCCATGCAATCCTAAGTTAAAAAAAAACACCATGCAATTGTAGTGAAATGTCGTGCACTGCTCGCATACGTACCGCTTCATGAAATGAGGAGATGGAGGAGGGGGGCCAGAATCTAGTTTACACGCACAACTCTTTTGGGCATGACTTATGAGGAAGTATATGGCACATACAGCTTCCCCCATGTCACCCTTGAATTGATCAGGAAGTGGAAGACCTGCTGTCCCCAACCATGTGCTCACAGCCAATAGCACCCTTGAGGAAAGTCCTAACGGCCCTTCAATTCCTGGGGACTGGCACATTCTAACGGAACACAGCCATTGTCGGGGTTATTTCACAGCCTACACAATCACGCTGCCTCAAATAGGTCCTAAGGTGCATTATAGCATGTGTACACAGCCACATAGACATGCCATGCAATGTGCAGGCAAGGCAAAGAGTGGGTCAAGAATTCTGTGTAGTTGGCCAGTTCCCACGGGTACTTGGGGCAATTGATTGCACACATGTTGCACTCCAGCCCCCATGAGCCACAGTACATATATATCGGAAACCAAAAGAATTGGCATTAGCTGAACGTGCAGGCCATCTTTGATGCTAAGGGTCACATCATGCATGTGAATGCAAAATACCCTGGATGCATCCATGATAGCTAGATATTACGCCATTCCCCCATCCACCTGGCACTGGCATCGTGAGTGTTCGACATCAAGTGGCTCATTGGTGAGTATCAGCCAGCACACACCCCAAAACACACTGATTGGGGTCACATTCAAAACAAACCACTATAGAATCACATACAATAACAATATTTGATGATTGTCATTTACAGGTGACAGTGCGTACCTGCTATCACCATTCAGGGACCAGTGCTTACCCACTATCACCATTCCTGATGATGCCTATCCGAAATCCCACCACACCAGCAGAGGCCTGCTACAAGGCAGCCCACATTTCCACAAGAGGCATAGTCGAGCGCACATTTGGAGTCTTGAAAGCATGGTTCCGCTACCTGGACCATTCAGGTGGAGTACTGTCCTATGCACCAGCAGTGTCATGTGAAATCATATTGGCATGTTGCATCTTACATAATATAGGTACATGTGGCGGTATGCCAATAGAGGTGCATGAGGGGTTGCGGCTGCAGCCACAGGCAGTAGGCCAAAGGGTGAGGGTCCAGCACATATAATTAATAATAATAATAATAATAATAATAATAATAATAATAATAATAATAATAATAATTAAGCATTTATATAGTGCTACAAACCCTCAGGTATCTGAGCGCTGCTTATTATTACCCACGGTGTGTGGTGCTCATTTATCAACCTCGGAAGGATGAAAGGCTGAGTTTGGCATCGCTGGGATTTAAACCTGCGTTAACAGGCTCTGCACAGATGTCAAAGCGAGCACTCTACTCGCTGTGCCACTTGACCGGCTCATCGGCTCATCCGCTCATCCTGCAATCAGCTCGTCCATACATACTTCACATGAATAGCATTCAGTGTGAAAGACACATAATAGCCTCATCCATGATGGCCTTTGATGATGAAACATGACAAGTACAGTTGGGCCTTAAACAACAACCTGAGTATGGCAGTCCAGGTTGGACATGTGGTGTGTGCCTCATTCTCAAAAAACACACATATCCTCCATCTACATCCTTCATATGAAATCCTGAAAACATGGGTAGAGCCCTTAGTATTACATATTGCATTCGCCAAGTCACTTACCCAAGCATACAAATGAAGATAACAGGGTCTACACAGATCAACCAATAAAGTAACATTGACATGACCCATTAAACAATGTCAATCAGCATGGCACACCATCCCATATTGAGCCACATCCATTACCTGTTACTGATGCATTAACCCCCAATGCATACTTTCTAATTGACAGTCTCGCTGATAGTAGGCATGTACCATTTAAATGCCACTGAAAGTGGGCCCCCTCCCCTGGTGGAGGGGCCACAGGGTTGGGCAGAGCGAGAGGTGCCAAGCCAGCGGGAGAATTGGTGGCTGCAGGCAGCAGCCCCCCACGACTGGCTGGGGGCAGCATGATGGCCACTTCAGCACAACAATGCATGCACAGTGGGTGGCCTGGTGGGGGTGACCCAGCTCCCCATCATACTGCGTGGCCTGGGGGTTCATCATCAGGGTCACGTGAGTCTGCTGCCCAAAGACTAGGGCTCTGGGCTTGCGGCTGTGGTATTTTTCCCTCCATTGAGGGTTGTGGCACCTGAGGACCAGAGCTGGGTTAGGGGTGAGTTGCCGCCCTGCATCATAGGGTGCTGCCCACACATGTGCATCAAGCTGCTGGGCTTCATTTGGATTCACATTCCACTCTGGCCCTTTGGTACCATTTGGTGGATGCCCCGGTGCTCAGGGCTGACAACCCAGTGTGTCCTGGTCCACCTCACAGAGCCCTTGCAGGTCTGCTGGGACCTCTGCCAGAGCCCACGTCCCACATGGCCCAGAAATTCCGACCTCACTTCAGCCTTGCTCTTGGCTCATTGCCATTGGGCGACACTTGCACTGGGGGCACCCAGGCCACCTCGGGGTGGTTGGCTTGCTGCCTTCCTGGTGCACATGTACAGGGACAGGGTGGCATTCAACAGCTGCACCAGACAGGTGCTACCTTAGGTGGACACTTTCCATCCAACGTTATGCCCCCACACAGCGGGGGCCAAAGGTGACAGGCCAGAGACAAATGTATGTGTCAGCCATAAGTCCGACGTTTAAATTTGAGGGGGATGCGTGGGCGCGGAGTCAAGAGGTTTTGAGGTGTTCCTTGTGGGTGCTTGTACTTTGTGGGGGATGTGTGGGTGCAGCATAATGTGTGTGGGCTGTAGATTGATGTCTGTAGAATTTGGGGGTGCAGATTGCTCACTGTACAGGGAGTAGGAATAGTGGGCATAGGTGCAATTTGCATTTGGCAGGCGCGGATTTGTAAGACAACTGGGACTGTCAATGGTTGGAATAAGTGCAAGTGATAGTGATTATTTGTGAGTAATCATCCTGCAGCATTGGATTATTTTTGCTGCATCTATTGACACGGTGCATATTGCGTGCAAAACCGTCTATTTCTGTGGGTCTTTGGTTTGCACTGGGGCGTGCTGTGGGCGTGTCTAGTGCAAACCTGTTTTCTTTGCACTGTAGGTTCCTGCTTGCACTTATTTCTGTAAAGGGCCTAGTCGCGCATTGTATTTGCCCACGCAATCTTACCGCATGCGCAAACACTTTTGCTCGGAATGAGTGCTTCTTTCTGTAATTCAGGCCTTAAGTCTGATTCACAAAAGGCAATTTACGCTGATAATGCGCCATGCCGCATTAGCTCCACATTAGGGCAAACGTAGGCCAACCAAGGGCAGGGGAAGTGGCAGAATATTCTGATAACCTCATTAATTCGTGTTAAAGGGGAGTTTCATGGGTGTTGGTAGAGAAGCAGTGGCCAAAATTCCAAATACTCTCATCAAAGTTCAAAAATAACCTAACTCACAAAAGATAGTGGGACTCAAAAATTGTTGCAAAAAGACAACAACGGCGCCGGTATTGCTACCGGTGCCGTTGTTACCTCTCCGCAACATTCCGAGTATGCTCGTGGGTGCCGCTCTGGAACGCCAGGTCAGACCAGTCGCGCCGAGCAGCACCCGCGAGCAGTACCGGGTGGCAGCAACAGCCCTGTTATTAACAGGGCCGTTGTTGCCATCCTCCCCATTCCCGTTGAGCCCTATGGGGGCTCAAATGGGAAAGGGGATTTACCGGGTACGGGTCCCACGAAAGGGGCTTACCGGGCCCTCCAAGGTCGGAATGGCCCGGTAAGTTCCCTTTTGCAGGACCCGGACCCGAGTTTGGGGGTAGCCATGCCATTATTAAGGGCATGGCTACATCCAAACTTGTAATGAGGCCCATAGTGTTGCTGTGCGCAAAAAATCAAACACCCTGTAACTTACTGCCTATCAGAAGCAGGGGCAAAGTACACATGCGTCATGCAAGCATAGTCAAACCTAGTGACAATTGACAATCATGCATTGCGCACACTTTATGCTAGCTCACAAAGCTAGAAGGGGTGGAGGCTGCTCAGGGTCTTGCACAATGGCACCATTACATCCAAAACAGCAGATGTGGAAGTGAATGGTACCTACAGATTCCCTCCACATGTCATCCTGGACATTCTGAAGGAGTGGAAGGATGATTTAACACTGCACACCATGTGCTTGCATGCTACCCACACAAGTGAAGTTGTTAGTAGACTTTCACGTTCTCTCCATTGAGTAATAATAATAGGACACATATCCCAGCATACCAAATCCAGATGCCTGCATCCGGTGTTGCAGTGCATCATCACATACATTCACAACTACATTGACATTCCCCTCACTGTGCAGACAAGGCCAGCAGTCACCCTAGACTTATATGCCAGAGCACATTTCACTAAGGTTGTTGGAGTCATTGATATGTGGTCCTCCGATCTCCGAAACACACAGAGCACATCTACTGGTATTGTAAATATTGGCATTCTATCAGTGTGCAGGCCATTTGCGATGCAATTGTCCAGGATTCACCAAAGATAGCTACATCCTCCATCCTTGTCCTCTCCATCAGGTTCTGTCATCTGGAAAATGTTGGCAACATGGGGCTACTTGGTGATTATGAATGATTGCACATATCTTACCACACACATACAAACAACCAAATGCAAAGCATGCACTTACCACAGTAAAATAGCTGACCCATTTTGCATATGTCATCATTTGCAGGTAGGGCACTCTGCATACATTCTCTCACCATTCCTCCTGATGTCCTTCAGAATTCCATCAACCCCTGTTGAGAAGAGATACAGCACGAGGCATAGTAGTGCCCACCTTTGGTTTGCTCAAATCACTTTTCACTGCTTAGATCACTTGGCTGGTGTCTTGCTATACACACCACCTATGGTATGCAAGATCATACTGTTATGTCATGTGTTTCACAGCATTGTGACATGATGTTGACAACCCGTGAAGATCAGGAAGGGTTGCGCTCGAATCCACATTCTCAACCATTGCCCTTAGTGGGCAAAGGAGTTCAGGCAGAGGCAATTGCAACCATGTGGGCCATACACTCTCTTCATGAACCACAATCTGTGTTATGAACACACTCCAACCCACCCTCCCCCTTTCAATGATGAGAGAGGGCAATGCCTGTCTGCCTAGCATAACAGACAGTGAGGGTGGACCCAACGCAGAAAACACACTGCACGCTCATCTGCCCCTACATGCCACAAACATAGCTGAACAAGCACAGGACACAGATACCCTATGACAGACTCCATCACTACCCATGCACGCCATAGAGCCCACATGCAGTGCCATCATCACATCATCCTACTTACTAGGAAAACACAACAAGAACAATGTGCATGCAAACACCTAAGAAACACACATATATGAATAAACCATACACTGCAACAAACACTTGAACGACTCCACCAAATCTCCAGGACCAACCAATTGCCTTAATTCAACATGTAAGGGAATTAAGGAGTTCAGCAGAGTGTGCTGCGAGCCTTCTCAAAGAATGCTGTGCCAAAGCCTGTCTTCCTTTGCCATGCGTAACAGAGAAACATGCAAAAAACCATCAAAGGCAATCATGTTCTGATGAATGTTCTCCCTCAATGCCACCATGTCCCGGTGCATTTCCTCCCTCAACACATGCATCTCTTGGCGATGCCCCTAATGGCGCGTACTACAACAAGGCCTATCTATTTGATATTCCCAAACAACTCCTCCAGGATCTGTTGTGGTCTGCAGCTTCCATGCAGCAACTCCTCCAACCAGTCAGCCAAGTCTCGCCCAAGGGTGTTTGCCCTATGCAAGCATGATGATTATGGTCTGTGTTGGTGTAATGAGCCTAGAGTCTGTGAATGAAACCCTGCAATTTATCTGGTGTGCCTACTGAACGCTGAGGACTCTAGCGATGTTGGTGCCAATGGTTCTGACCGTGATCAAGCCCCTGCATCTGTGGACATACCAGAGGAAGGCAAATTTGTGTCTTGCCTCCCACGTCCCACAGTGTTCCAGTAAACCCAACAGATGAACACTGTTGTTCCATGTGTCATCAGATGAGGGCAAGTGACCTGGGTCTCTTACTCTGACCCAGCCATAGACATGGACTGTAGAAACTCTTCCTCCTCCTCCAAGGTGGTGAGTTCAGGTGCATACAGCAGTTCCCCCAATACGGCATACACATCTGTAGCAAATTCTTCTGAACAAGAGGAGCCATCAGGCCTACTCACTATTACCTGGAAACATTGGGATGTCCATTGAACACTGATTTCCAGACTGTGCTGGTAGATGGTGCATCCTGCTTATCCTCTGGGGAATACTCACCTATAAAGGATCACACAACTCATATCTTCAAAGTATCTATTTAGGCACATAGGGTACAATACATGTTTAGTTCAATATTCCTTAAGGACACAGCACTACATGCCTCCACACAGGCCAATTGATCTCTATGTCCCTCCCCATTTGATCTCCTTACAGAGCACATCACATGACACAAAAGCAACCAAGCAGGCTATATGTAACCAGCCTCCACAGAAATCACATTCACACAATCACATATAGCTGTGGGAAATGGCAATGCGTGCTATGAACATAGCACACTCACCATACAAAAGTACACACAATCACTATAACCACACTAAACAATGTCTGTGCATACCATTCAAGGCTGATTTCATGGAGCGATACCTGTTACATTCAGTGGAAATGTGATAAGTGGGTCAAGATCCTGCCTTAACACATGTAAATTACACATGTCAAGGACACCACCAATAATCCCTCAGCCACAGCACAGATGAATCATCATTTCCACCCTGACACTCTATGCAGTTCCTGTACAGAAGCCATTTCCTGCCAATGCCTTACAAGACACACAATTCCACATTTCGCTGCCCAATAAGTCAGCACCATTGAAAATGGCAAACCGTGCTAATCACCCAGAAACAGATGTTAGAAGGGTCACTGTAAACAATCTACATATTTTTTCTTAACAACCCCTGATGGCCCCTTTAGATAGAAGTAATTGGAGATTCCATGATTGTAGATTGGGCTATAAGGCAATCTCCCTCCAATTAGCACAGGGTTGCTCAGGGTGCATAATCTCTGCACACTTATGTCTGATGGCTGCTTCTCAGGACCCATTCATGACTATTCCTCCCCTGACCACTGTGCACTGTGTAGGCAAATAGCTGAAATGATGAATGCCAGAATCAGTCTGGGCAAAGAACATGCACTGTTGGCCCTCCCCCCACTGGCTTGGGGAGAACATGTATATTGCCTGGGAATGTTTCTTTTATATGGGTGCATGTAGGAGGCATCATGACCCATACTCCTAACTAAATATAAAGTTGGGCAGGAATGTGGGATCATCCCAGGCAACTTTTGAAGGACCACCCAGCTAGAAGAGCTGATCCCCATCTCAGAGGAAGTCAGTGGCCTAATTTTCAGTGAGCAGGTCATCGAACTGGAATGCATGGCCACATCTAGAGAGTGAAATGTCTGCATGATGATTTTGTTGCATATAATTGATTGAATTGCAGTTGTTTATGCTGGCCTGCTGCATGCGTGGTAAATTGATAAAATGGGCTTCTTCATGTTAACTCGGCATGCTCCCGTTGACATCTCCCAAAAAGCGATCTCCCCAATACATCCATCTTGTATGTCGTTGTGACTACCTTCTCTTATAAAATGTATGTGCTCATGGGCTTTGCAACAGGAACATGCAGAGTTAAGCCGGTCATGACTTCCAATATCCGCTGAATTGCAAGGGTTTCGTTTCCATAAATCTGGCCAATTTAACTAAACTTTTACTAAAGTTTTTTCAGTGAATTTATATGAACGTATGTCTTGGCCTCACTTTACCTTTCATGCTATTAAATTACTCATAACCACTCTTGTTTATTCAATCTTTTGCTATTATACCTCTCTCCTACTTGTTCTACCTGCCTATCAACTTGCTGCCCTGCTTTCTATTTTCAATTCTACAATTTGTGCCTTCTGTGGTCTTTCGCCTCGCATGTCTATTTCTCCCTCGCTACACTGTTACAGTTGATGATGTTTTCAACTTTGTTTACTCTTTATTTTCTCTGTATCATTTTTAAGTGCACCCATGGTCTTGTCCCTGCCTATCTTTATAAATGGCTTTATCTTTATGTTCCTTTGTCCTCTTCATTCTGACCACAATTTCCTTTTCTCTTTTTCAAACCCTTCTTGCGCTCTCGTTTCTGTTCTTGCTCCCTTCTTGCCCCAAACCACTGGAACTCACTCCCTCTCGTTATTCGATGTTCCTTTCGTTTCATCATTTCCACTCTCATCTTTAAATCTTTCTCTTCAATTCTGATGAGTAAACCTTCTGCTAATCTACTTTATGACTTTTGTTGTGCTTTGATATTGAGGGCAGAGCTTTGGCTAAAGTGCTTTCTGAATCCAATCAAATACAAATACAAATTGCAAATATATTTTGTAAATGTGTGATGGAGGCTGCATTCGTCTGGCCTGTGATAATTCTTGCCTATCAACTTGCTGCCCTGCTTCCTATTTTCAATTCTACTATTTGTACCCTCTGTGGTCTTTCACCTCGCATGTCTATTTCTCCCTCGCTACACTGTTACTCTTGATGATGTTTTCAACATTGTTGACTCTTTATTTTCTCTGTATCATTTTCAAGTGCACCCATGGTCTTGTCCCTGCCTATCTTTATAAATGGCTTTATCTTTATGTTCCTCTGTCCTCTTCTTATTGACCACAATTGTTTTTTCTCTTTTTCTAACCCCCCTTGTGCTCTCGTTTCTGTTCTTTCTCCCTTCTTGCCCCAAACCACTGGAACTCACTCCCTCTTGTTATTAGATGTTCCTTTCGTTCTATTATTTCCATTCTCATCTTTAAATCTTTCTCTTCAATTCTGATGAGTAAATCTTCTAATAATCTACTTCATGACTTTGGTTGTGCTTTGATATTGAGTGCAGAGCTTTGGCTAAAGTGCTTTCAGAATCCAATCAAATACACATTGCAAATATATTTTTTAGATGTCTGATGGAGTCTGAACTTGTCAGGCCTGTGAGGATTCTTGGAAATAAACGTGTGTTACATACAGATCTCACAGACTGTCTGGGATGAATAGACGAACCATGGATGACTTTGGAATTGACAAATTGAAAGTGTTACTATATTCACAATGTTATAACCAGCCAGTTTTTAGAGAAAGCAGTTTCAGGTGTATGCAGCCCTGATTGAAATTCTGTGACGTGACTTACATATATGGAATACAGGAACTAAATGAAGGGAACAAAATTGAAGGACTGTGATTCTAACGCTGGTACCAAGGGTTGGAGGAGATACAATTTGTGTGTTATCGCCCCAGAAGAATGTCTATCAATTGTGGAGTGTGACAGAAACATGTTGGGTGTAGGCGTGAATCTTATTATGTGGGTGAACATCGTAACTCAGTGTTTAGCTTTATCCCTGATTTTTATTTGGTGTCAAGACAGGGCTATAGGTTATTAGTGAAAATGTGAAAATGTCTATTTTTTTGCATTTAGGATCTCCTTTTAAATATGAAAGAAGTTTGGACACTTCTAATAGTGTATATTTATATTGTTGCATGCAATGTTTTATTAAATTGTGTCATATATATATATTTTTTGTAACGTAATACAATTATATTATATACTTTTGTTTGTGGATGTTTGTGTAAGTACTACATATTGACATATTTCCTTTGTTATTGTACAGGAGGGTCCTTTCCCATGCCATCAAGCTTTCTGGCGTCTGTGAACTCTGACTCTGAGACAGGAACAAAGCAACAGACACCCGGGTGAGTTTCACAGCCATCTTTATTACAGGTTACAAGATACTCTGAAAAGGCACACACAGTCGTTATGCCTTCTCTGCTTATATAGGCCTAGTTGAATGATGCAACACCCTCATGCAAATTACTACCTTGTCAAAACACATATCTGATAGGTTCTTTTAGCACATGAAAAGCCCTCCCTATATTTTGATTGGGTGGCTTATCTGCTACTCATCAAGACCACATTAGCTCACAGTTGGCAAACACTTGATGACTGACAAATAGACTGATAAGCTTATTTTAGACCCAAACAGACACATTATAACATTTCTTAACTCCTGCCAAATACATCTTTAATTATATCACTTGTCAATTCTTATCTACTCTTTGAAGTTCTGCCAAGTATTAGTCAGTGTCTCATTGTAATTGTAATTGGTTATCTATACCATGGAGAAATAAATATAAGCTCAATTATGTTGCCAAGTAATGCAACTGTTCTGTTAAATTGGTCTTTAAAAGTACACCATGCCCTTCTCATTATGAATCTTGCCCTGTTTTATTGCCAAGTTTCAAGATTAATCTCCCAAACATAATTATTTCACAGCAAGATGCTTCCAAAGATCATTCCTTTTTTCAGCATGAATCAGGACTTCTACACCTGCCCTTAAGACACCATTTTGTGTTTGACCATCCATTTTAAAATATATCCCAGTCTGCCTACTATGCTACTCAACAGTGAGTCAATATTTTATTTCTTACTTTCTATCTCTTTTTCATTATTTATTTTTACAAATTCATGATATGTGTGGAATACTTGAAGTACTCTTCACTTCCTGGATCATTCTAACCCAAATATGGGTGCACCACCGGCACTTTTTTACCTAAAAATAAAGGCACTATCTGCAATACTTGAACCATTAATCTGCTTTTCATGTTATCTGTACTCAGTTGAGGGGACTAGGAGGTTGGCAACCCTCTACATTCCCCCCTCTGGTCGGTATTCGACCACTGTTTAATATATGACCACTACATCCAGTGCCCACCCTCTCCCATATGCAGTGTACCTATGCATCCCTATCTCAGTCCCCCCTTAGTGTGGTGCTCTATCTCATCATGGGAGGTATCATAAAAGACATTTCCTAAGGAATCAACAGTGTCTTCAACCATATTGTACTCTCCTAATCTAAAACATATATGTATCTCCTTTTTCTGTCAGAAGATCATTGCATATATGTTGCCCTCCTTTAATCTTTGTATGTACGTATCCTTAAAGGAAGACTTTGTTTTGCTCCTGTCTAGATCACAAACCCATTACCCAATAAAATATAAACATAACATGCACAACAAGTGATTTCAGCCACCACGAGAATCGGGAGAGATAATTCCTTGAGGCAACCCACCAGCCCATTTTCTCCTGTTCCATCGACATACAACATTTCACTGTTTATATCCACTTTTTGCTTCCTCCCACTCCATAACACTTCCTTGTTTCCTGACCTTTCCCCATATACATTTTAGTTTCATCCTCATCTTCCATTGACACATTTTCCACCTGATTCATCTTTTTTTGGCTTATTCTGCATCCAAGGACCCTCTTTATTCTTAGTCCATTTGTTGTACTTGTCCTTTGGGCTGCTTTGCAGTAAGTTCAAGGGGCCCTTAATTCACAGGCCAGTCCTTTTGTATTTAATTGGTTTTGTTTCTGATCACAAAGAACTCAAACTTTCAATCTTCATTATTCACATAGAATAGTCAATTGGGGGCATTCAATTGTTTCTGGGGAACTCAAGGATGGGGGAGTCTCCTATCTTCTATCTCCCTCTCCACATGTGGTGTCCCCAGGGGTCTAACCTCTCGCACTGGCTTTTCAACCAATACCTGGCAACTGTCACCTACTGCACCTCCATTTTCTTCTCAACTTTCCAGCGCTATGCTGACAACACCCAAATCATTTTCTTTTTTTTTAAATTGTTTTAGATGAAACCAGTCAACTTTACAATTTTCTTATAATTAATATAAAATATATCAGAAAAGGAAAAAGAAAACTAAAAAAAAGAAAACTAAAAAAGGGAAAAGCAGCACAAGGAAAAGGGAAAATTCATCATAAAATTCAACATTACCAATTATACATATTGTTACAATAATTGACACTTTTTTATAAAATAAATAAATAAAAACTTATACATTTTAGCAGTTCATTTCATTGTCATCCATATGGATATTTAACTCTGGTATATTTTTTAGAAATCAAATAGTACCAATTCGCTTAGGTAGAGACAACCCAGACATAATCATCAACCACAGAGTATCTGTAGTTAAATCACTATGTTCTTTTAGTGGAGGTTTTAGGTTAAGTAGTCTTTCATTATATAAAGCTTTACATTCTACCAGTATATGTCTCAATGACTTGTCTTTCATTTTTGCATAGCCAGCAGAAATTTTCTTGTGGTAAAATGATTTTACGTTTTGCTAGGATCTCTTGTGTTGGCCATAAATTCAGTCATATTCTCAAGAAGTCTGATCTGTGACGCATGGATGGAGATTAGATCATATAGGATTATGGAAGACTATATTTCTTATGTATAAAGACACTTCCATCGAAGTCCTGGGACCTCAGGCAAGTAGATCTATTTCTTGCCCAGTTTCATTGGAATAACTTTGTTTTAACACGTATCAGGTTTTGTACCAGTACTTCGATTGAGGCATCACCATAGGCCAGAGCGTTTATTACTTCATGACGCCAATTTTCTGCAAAGACGTTGTTAGATTGCAGAAGATAATGAGCTAAGGACCTTAATAACATATCTGAATCATATACTAAAAGGCACTTCCGGAACAGGCTTATTATTTGCCATAAATATCGAGCATATAGCGATATTAATCCAAGCTCATTACGAATCAGCTCAATAGGAGTACAACCTGGTAAAATTGTAGGTTTTCTGATCCATACAATAGGATTGGAGTAGCTTTTTGTCTAAAGAATGTTAAAGCTGGAATAATGGAACATTTTCAAAATTTTGCCTGGATTATAAGTGATTGGGAGATCATTGTACTCAACTTTGTCTTCCAGTTTGTCATTTGCACTATATTCGTAATGTCAGAAATAGAAACACCCAAATATGTGTATTCTTGAACACATTCTAACTGCTTCCCTTGAATGGACCATTTGCAATTTCTGCAGTTATTTTTCATGGTCGAGTTGCATGTCATTACTTTAGTTTTTTCTAAGTTGATTGTTAGTAGATTTCTATCAACATAGTGTGACAGTGCATCAAGAAGTTTTTGTAACGCAACCAGTATCTTCGATATCAAAACTAGATAATCTGCATAAAAAAGTACAGTTTTTTTTATGATCTAACGTTGGTGCGTCTGATTGTATTTCGCTAAAGGTTTTGCACATGTCTGCTATAAAAAAAACTAAATAACGCTGCAGCTAGGAAGCAACCTTGTGGTAATCCTCTATAGGTTTTAATTGATGAGGATAGGATACCTTCCAGATTTAGTCTCACTCGAATACTAGTATTGGTGTGAAGAGCATGAATAAGTGTAATTATGTGGATCGGGTAGTTGTCTCGTACCAATTTTCTTAACAGCAATTTACGCAACACCGAGTCGAACGCTGCTCGTAGGTTGACAAATACAATGTATAATGATTGTTTGCTGGCCTGATGATGTTTGATGATGGATGTCAAGGTTAGAAAATTGACTGAGGTTCCCAATTCAGCAATAAATACGGTTTGACAAGGGTCACGTAATGAAGGGTTGTTAAACCATTCATTAAGGTCTCGCAGTATAAAACAGGCGAAAATCTTGCCTGGTACATCTAAAAGGGCGATCGCCCTGTAATTGGATGGACTGGCTCGATCGCCCTTTTTGAAGATTGGGATTATTACCGATCTTCGCCAGGAATCAGGAATGATGTTGGTTTCGAGTACCTGGATGAAAATATTGTGCAAGATTTAGCCCATATCTGGGGATGTTGTTTAAGGTTGAAGTTACTAGTACTAGGTCCGTCAGGTCCAGGAGCCCTGGAGCTACTCGATTGGTTAATAAATTATAAAATGTCTTCTTTCAAAATCTTCATTTGATCCAAGCTCTGGATTGAGCTTTGAATTTTAAACTCTTCCAGATCCGTTTTAGATTATAGACTTCTATATTGTAATATCCAGTCCGCTTCAAGCACTCCGTTTATTTGAACTGCATACTGGGTTAGATGGTTTGCAGTATTCAGGAGACCCCAGATTTCGGCTGTGTTTTTAGAGCTTACTGCTGATAGCATAGTTTCACCATCATTCTGATATAGCCAGATTTTATGGGCTCTAGTGCAATTTCTATATGTGTTTTTTATAGCTCTAAGAGCTTTAAATTTTACAGAGTCCGGTATTTGTAAGGCTAATCTCTTCTCTTTGCGGAAATCTGTTTTCTGCTATTGCATTTCTTGATTGAAACTATGCCTCAGTGTATGCTTCTTTTGAGTAGTAGGGTAAGGATTTAATTTGTATCGGTGTAAAGCTGAAATATATGTTTGATCCTCCCAGTTGGAGCTTGCTTTAGTTCTCAGAAGATCTCTATTAAGACTAACTAACAACTTTTCATTCCATCGAAATCTAATTCATGAATTGTTTACATTAAGTTTTGGGGTATATCTACTGATGTGAGAGTCCAATGATGTACTATCAGAGTACCAATGTGCAGTAAGCATTTCATGATCACCGTTAGAGCAGTGCACAACTTCAAATTTAGTCACTTGACTAAATGAGGTACTACCAACATACATATAGTCTAGTCAATAATAGAGGTATTTGTGGCACTCCGCCAGGTGTAGTGGGCTGGGATATCACTTTTAATCGAACCATTAAGCATCAGTAGGTTACAAGATTTCAGAATTTCTTCCCATTAATCAATGTCGGTTCAAATCACCAACAACAAAAATATTCGTAACCTCAGGGGTTTGGAGTATGAGATTTAGCAATTTCTCCAGCTCACCGAAGAAAATCTTATCTGCCAATTCCATGGGGTATCGATCGACATTTATTAGGGCCATTATATTACCATGAAAAGCTATTTTAACCATTTGTAGAAAGGGATTTGGTTGGGCCCATGGGAACATTCTGAAACCAGACTCAATGCTAACAGCTACCATTAAACCCAGAGGCTGGTCTACCTTTGGTTCCCTTAACTGCGGGGGACTGCAGGATTTCATATCCGTTCCAAACAGGCGCTATGGTGAACCAAGTTTCTTGAAGGGCTATGATGTTATATGCTAATAACTGTGAACAGTCTTTCAACAGATGGCAATGGCCGCAGATATTCCAGTTTATGATTGAAAATTCTATGGGTATATTATCTAAAGGTAGTTATGAAGTATAAGAAATATTTGTTGCATTTTTGTGGTTTGTCTGGAGATTTCCCTGGCATGATTTATTGGAGTTGTGTTTGTCATTAGCATTGTATAGTTTCAGCTGTCGAGTTTGAGCTGCGGAGGTGATCTCTTCAACTTGATCTTTTTCGTTCTCGTAAATTGTAGGGTTAATTGCCAGAATGAAACCCATTGCAAATAGGTCTATTCTGGCATACCATAGAACGTTACGCACAACTTTTGTACTCAGCCAAAGTCTAACCATAGATAAATTTGAGTCATTTAGAAATTCAACCTGAGTAATATCATTAGAGGTGATGTCACTCAAGTCTGGTATATCTTCAAAAATCACCAAGACACTGGCTCGACACAGATCATATGCCTCGAATGGAGCAGCACAGCATTTTAACATAAATCAATGGTTATTATTTTGGTTGAGCATGTGTCTTGGCAGTTTATTGGTTGACATTTGCTGTTTCTTTTGCAAAAACGTCTTTTGTCGAGGTGCATATAAAGGCAAAATACTATTAGCATTTTCTTTTAGCTGCATACTCACAACCACAATCTTTGTGTCAATCTCATTAGTAGCAGGCTCTTTTTAAAAAAAAAAAAAATCATCCAGTGCATGATGAATTTCAGCTCTAATATTCATAGATGCATTTCCTATGATGTCGTATTTCAAATAATCTCTCTTAGTAGGATGTGGAATCATCTCCACTATTGATGATTTTGAGATCATATGAGAGGCAAGTTGTGGTGTACAGTCCGAGTGTCTAGGAGATTCACTTGGCAGCAGTATTGTTATCTCAGGTTGTACATCCTGATAGAGGGACAAGGTAGATTTTGAAGAATTGGAAGTTAGAATAGGCTGTTTAAGGTGTTTATATTCTTCCAAAGTTCTTCGAATTTCAGCCTGGACCTCTCTCAGGATTTCATCAGAGAAAAGAGATTTGTTCTCACGCAATTGTATCTCTTTTGAGGTAATAGATTTCTTCTCGTTTGGGCATTGCATGACAGTAGGCATTCTTGCTAGTAGTTCAGTTGGATTTTTCCCAGCATCAGAACAACCTATTTGGAATACAATCTACTACAGAAACAGAAGCAGATTGGTTAACTTTGGGCTCACTGTCTTTAAGGACAAGAGGGGTCTCAATCATCGTGATAAGCTCATTTAGGTGAGCATAATCTTTAGCATTTTTTTTCAGATGTTCTTTTTTGTTTAAATATTTGTTTTTATTCTGCATTACTTTCCTTACATTCGAAATTTGAGTTTTTAACCAATGTCAGGCGTTGTACAAACTGTTTGACATTTGAACTACTATTGAACTTTGAATTTCTTTGGTTCTTTGTTTTTTTCGGCGGATTAATGGTTATGACATTTTTGACAGAATCTGTATCATTCTTTTTTGAGTGAATGTCAAACAAATTGTGTACCAGGCCTGGTTTATCAGGAGGATCCTCCATTAGTGAAGGAGCACTTTTGTATGGCAAACCATAAGACTCCTCTTCACAGCTTCGAGGACCAATCATTTTTTCAAATGCTGGAAGCAGACAAATATGAAATTGAGTGTTTGGTTCAAGAGATTGTTTATCATTTCTAAGGGTATGTTGAACCTTTTGGTCATTTTGTTCAGCGGCAACAGTGTCTCGTTTAATTTTAACATTTAGCTTCTTGTCCCAATCATTCATCCACTTGGTAAGCTTGGCAATTTTCTGCATTTGTTGTGTGGTTTTTGTATCAAGAGATTCAAATAATTTGACCAATGGCATGATTGTTATACTCATTGCATTGAGGGTTGTGTTTATTTAACACGTCTTTCAACACGAGTGACAAATGAGGGGAGCAGACATCAAGTTTTTTCCTTGGTGTAGGGTGGGCAAATGATGTGGGGCTCTCAGCTAAGGTGTCACTAGAATGATTAAACAAACTTGGTGATTGGTATAGGCTTATCTCGGCCGCATGTGAAGGTGTATCAGTTGAAAGTGAGGGTTTTCATAAAGATTGTAACCTTTCATCATTACTAGATGGTATCTCTACGATTTCTTCATCATTTAGACATATACTAACTGCTGAGACATTATTTTCATAAAAGGAAGTATCCTTTCTATTGCTACATGATGGACTAGAGCTCAGAGAAGTATGTAGTATTGAGATTTCCTTGCGTAGTCAAATCTACAACAGATGTATCAACCAAAACATTCAAAGCTATCACGATAATCTCTGTATCAGAAATCGTTAAGTCTGATGCTTGTGCATCCAATCTATGATCACCTATATCATTAATTACAGGGTGATTAATGGGTACGTTGTTACTGCAATTTGTATCAGAGAGAGAGTCAATAGGAATGCGTGGTGAATAAAACTCATGAATGCCACCCATAGCAGTTCTTTTTTCTGAGGGATTTGGAGGATGTCCACAGATTTTCCTCTTGATCGCTATAGTTGGGGATGGTTTCAAAGGTGAAGCTTTAAGCTGGACGGATGCCCGTGTCACCATTAAGCAGGAGGGCATTCCGTTTTTTAAAGTATATCCAGCAGCTTTCCTTGACATTGAGATATATCGGTTTTTACCACAGGAGATTGTTATAGAGCATAAAAAGGACTCAATGTTTAAAAGAAATCTGAACCAATCTAGTATACAGGGTGGAAGATAGAAGCATTACGCTGTCAGCTGAATCACTTAGCAGCGTAACAGTGACTTGAAAAGCGACTTCCCTGAAGCGCGCGTGCAGAAGCGCGCTCCAGCAAATCACAGAGTATCCAATATGTTCAAATGTTCCACGGAGAAGAAGGGTTGCACCGTAACAGCAACTTCAAAAGCGACTTCTTTGAACTCATTTTCAGGCTTCCTTCAGCCTCCTCCTTGTCATCCCTCATCTCTGATTTTCTAATCGCCATTCAAAATTGGTGTGCCGCCAACGATTTATGTCTAAATGCCAACAAGACCGAGATCCTGCTTATTGGTACACCATCTCCATCCTTTCGTCTCTCTCTCTCTCTCTCTCTGGCCGGCTTCCCTTGGCACGCTTCCTACCCCACCTGTGCAGCTAAGAACCTCAGGGTTATCTTTGACTCTTGCCTTCTCCGCACACATCTCTGATGTCTCCAAAAAGTCAAACTTCTTATTGCACACCTGAGTGGTACTCTGCCTTTCCTCTCCTTCCCTCAAAAGCTCACTGTCTCACAAGCTCTGGTTCACTCCAGACTGGATTACTATAACAGCCTCTTTCTAAATCTACCTGCCTCCACTCTCTGCCCTTTACAACTAATCCAGAACAGGACTGCAAGACTTGTCCTTGGCCTCAAGCTCTGGGATTGTATCTCTCCAGCCCTGAAACCCCTTCATTGGCTCCCAGTCGATGCATGGATTACATTTTAAACCCTCCGTATTGTCCACAAGGCTTTCTGGTGCCTGGGTCATAAATACCTTCAATTATCCCTCCGTAAATACCTCCCCTCTCAAGCCCTTCCCTCCTCTACTTCTAACTTCCTCATGGTTAGTCGTTTTGAAAAGAAACAAGATGGGGGTAGTCTTCGGCTGGTGCCTCCCTTTTGAACAGCCTTTTGGCCACTTTGAAACTTGAGGAAAACCATCTCCGGTTCTGGAAGCATCTGAAGTCTATCCTCTTTGCCTTTGCCCCCTTCTCTCCTGTTGATCTGTTTCTTCTCTTGGCATCGTGCACATGGCCACCCTCTGTCATTCGGGCCCAGGTACCTACTCACCCTGCCACCCTCCTGCACTGCCTCCAGGCCACCCTCTACACTAGTGTTCCGTAGCTGTACTCATAGTCACCCTCCCACTTTTCTTCTGCACTTATCAGATATACCTTATCTGACTAACTTTCACCTGCCACTTGCTGGCTGCACTTCCATGGTTTATCACCCTATTTTATTGAATATTTATTTCTGTTTTCTCTCATCTGATCCGCACTTTCCACCCCACCGACTTCCATGCACTTTCCCCCTTTTTCCCTTTTCCATGCACTTGCACTTTCTTAAATGTCCCTGGGCCTTTTTTGTTCTCCCTTGTTCTCCTCCCTTTTTGCCTGGTCGCACTCTGAAACACTTGTGTATGAGCGCAATATAAATAAAATATAATTTCATTCATTTAATTTCATTTCATAGGGAAATCCCCTTTGAAGGTAGTTGCAAATGGGCATCTGGCTGGGCCCTTCAAAGCCCTTTCCACACTGGGCTTTTCTCCCTGCTCCTAGGATTAGTTGCCTTCAATCACCTGGTGTGTAGGTATCTCACATCCATCTGTAATATAAAACTGAATGAGTTTCTTGAAAAATAAGTGTATTTTTATCATCAGTACTGCCTCTTCAAACCCAAACCTTAGAATAGTCATGTCCTTCCTTTAAACATTTCTACGACCTAAAAACAATCACTACTACATTTTCCCTTTTTCTAACATAATAGGATGGCTGCTTCCTTCTCCCTTTTGGGCTTATCTCAGTGTCATCCATGCTCTAAACATATTGGCTTATACCAGGGCTTTGCTATGACCTGAGACCATACAATATATATATGTTTGCCTATTTCTGGCATTTGCCCTATTTTTTCATGGGCTTCTTTCTAAAAATGATATAGTGTAAAAGGAAACATTTTCTCTGTGGTTGTCATTCTTCACACCATAGAGTTATACAGTCTCCTTCCTTATGACAAAACAAACAACATTACAAATTCAGAACATTTTGTCGAAAAAAGGATGTGTCTTCTGTAGTCGGTCCTTTTCTTTCTTCTTGGTGCATCCGTAGCTGGTGAAGAAGACAACACTGGTATGGGTTCTTGCTCCCTGTAGAAACCGAAATAGAGGTAAAGTCATGTTAAAGCTGGCAAAGTGATCAGTTACTTCCCTAGAGTAGGCCTTTCTTCTTTCTTTTTAATCAGGATGTTTGCTGAGGTAATCTCTTGTCATTCTCAGCCCACAGAAATGTAGGCTTGCTTTTTTGTACACAAAACATGTTGGTGCGCTTTTAATTTCTTTTGAATTTTCATAAGTGTAGTGACAGGTCTGCATGCCTGCATTAGTGTTTTCTAATATGCTGAACATTTTCTCTGACCTTTTGAAGTCCTCCTCCTGATGGCGTTGGACCGCTGTCACTTCTGTCTTTGCTGTATTTATTGTGTTGAGACATAATTAACATTTTCCGTTGCTTTTCCTACACTTATCTTGCCTACCCCTTTTATTTGGTCCCCAGCACTGATTGTATTAAGTGCATGCAAGTGTGGAAAATGTTCATATTTGTCCTTTCCTTATTACTAGAATTACAAAAACCTTACTCCACCTTCTATCCAAAGTCTTCTTCATTCTTGTCATTAAATATGGGCATACTTGCATCTAAATGCTATTCTATGCTCAAACCTGTTTGCACCGTTCTTGGGAAAATGCTACCTATTCAAAAGGACTGTATACCTTACTGCCTTTTTTCTGTACTCATATGGGTCTCCTTACACCTAACAATGATCAATAAGGTTTGCTTTGCATTATATTGCTATACTCCACTAAGGCCATGTAGACATTCTTTCCGTTCTCCAAAAATGACAATATTTTTCATCTGTAAAACATAAATCAACATCTTCATATAAGCATAAACAATGTTCTTGTTACTTACTCTCTTATGTTCTTTTGCAATTGTACTAAAAATTCTCTCATATTGCTCGATCAATCTTGACCATCCATACCTTTTTTGGCCTTTCATTAATCGCATTTTATTTTCATCAAATGTACTTCACTGATCTATTGAAACAAGCACCATCCATTGTGTTCATTGTTTGCAAATCTGGATATCTTATCCAGAACTTCCTCCACCACCGATTGTCTCCCAATGTTACTCTTTGTTCCTTTATTTTCACTTTCTATCAACTTGTGTTTTTTACTGCTTTAATATCAATCCCTTCATTCATTCGTCCATACATTCATTATTTATTTCTCCCCCTGAATCGACGTCAATCTATTTTGTTTTGAACTTCTTACTTCAGTGCTTTTAGCTTTAACTGTTTGTGATTATCTTACATTAATTAGTTTAACTGTCACACAAATGTCTGATATTTTACATATTTATAATCCCTTACATGTGTGTACCTTCTATTTTGTTCCCCTATTCCTTTCAATAGACACATGTCTACAGGACACTTGGCACTCTCTCCAAGTCTTCTTGAAAATATGCTGGGTGCTGCTTCATTTTTATCATTCGCTTTGGGATCTCCACTTTTCTCTATTTTTATCCCATATGTGATGCTCAGAAAAAACCCAACTTCATCATCCGTTGAGTCCTCTCTAAATATGTCGTCATCAGTGACGAGTTTCAACCAAGACCTTTCTTCAAAAGCTATCACTGTTCTCCATGGTCTACCCTCATTGTCCACTCCTTCGAGCATTGCCATTTCCTTCCGTAATATGCCTGCATCTAACTCTAGGGGGATCGTCCGTACCCTCTCTTCGTCCACAGGTATCTGTGGTTTAAATAGTAATTCATCAGAAATCCTCATAGTCATCCCCAGGTAGCCTTGTTAATAAAATACTCACCCCATAATGGAAAACTTCTGGCTCCACTAAAACACCTCGCAGAGCCACTTGCCCTGTGAGTGCCAATATAAACTCACCCACATTTAAATAGCGTATTCCGAAAGTGAAGCACACTATCGATTGGTCAATAAATGCAATCGTCATGTTATGATTTGTCATCAAATCCGTTCCCAAGATATTAACTGGTGTCTTTCGCAAATATAACAAAGGATCAGTCATGTCACACTCTCCTATATAGACTGGTAATTCATCAATAAAAAAGGAACTCATCTTTTAGCTCCAAAAAACCCTTGAGTATTTATGGAAATTCCCATCATTTGATACTTTTCCTCCCATGTACATGAGCGTGTAACCTCATTGTCAACTAGTAAAGCAAATGTTCTGTCTCCTACCGTCACATTCACCCTTGGCACCTCTTGGAGACCTGGTGTCACTGATAATTCTGAACATCTCAAGTCTTCCTGTGAGCTGTCCTAGTGTGGGTGCATACACACCATTGTTCATGTGAAGGGGTTTCCTTCTAACACAGTAACACCTCCTACTCTGGATGTCAATACCGGAGCTGTGTTTACATATTGCTGACCCTGCATGGAGGCCTGCCGCGACCGCCCTTTGTAGTGTATTCATTTGCACTGGCTCTGACTATTGTACCTGTTGCACTGTTGGCACTTGATTCTGATACAATTCTGTTACAATGTCTGATCTTGGGTAGACCCTATTATGTGTCTTCCATTTATAGTCTTAAAAAATCTAGCTTCTTTTATATCATATTTTAGCAAAACATAATATCCCTAACTCGTATTCCTAATATAAAGCAAAAGCATCCTGAATGTGTGCGTGTGTGTCCTTATTGCAGTATTGAATTCCTTCTTTGACTACCTATGTGTGTTTTACGTGCATTGCCTGCAATCCATTGATTGCCTATACTTCCACAAGATCATGTGTACACATGTGTGTGTGCCTCTGTGTGTGTGTGTGTGTACATGTGTATGTGCATATGTGTGTGTGTGTGTGCGTGTTTGTGTGTGCATGTGTCACTCCCTTCTCCTTACAAGCATACCATGACAGATATTCTAACTTTAATCATCGCTATCTTTCCCCAATCTCATAAAAAATGTCTTCTTTGTTCATGTCTCCAAATATTACTTTCTCTCAATAAATCAATTCACCACACATACTAATAATCCATATTGTGCTTAAAAAGTGTGCCACACCTTCCTTATTCTTCTTTGTCAGTGCCCAGCCGGCTTGTTCTTATTCATAAATAGATTTCATTTAAACAAACCCTGCAAAAACAACCTGCAAAAGCCCCTAAATAGTGCTTTCATTATTCTTAGAATTCAGGCCAATCAGTTTGTGTGCTTCTATAAAAAAAATACTCCTTTATATGCTTAGACCTTTAAAAATACAGGTGTACTTTCTTGTGTTTTCTTCATAGCTTAATCCCTAAACTAGCATGAATTATCTCCTAAGTTATTTACTGAGGTCTCTCCTCAATACAACTGTTAGATATTTCATGCTTTCCATCTATATTGTGTTTAACCTTAGTCTTGGTACGTCTGTGAGTACTTCCTCTCATTACTTACTGCTTCCCCATTTTTAAATACACATTTTTTTCATCACTACATGCACCTTTAACATCATTGCCAAAAAGGTGTCTTTATCTTATTAATTCTTGCTATTCCCCATAAATATACACTGTGCTTAGTGTAATGTCATACATTATTGCATTAAAGTACTTTTTAATGTAATTTGCACTCATAACTACATTTTTATTCTCAGCAACATCCTGTCACAATGCGTGACATATATTTTTTTCTTCTTCAAATGCCTCTATATTGTATAATTATGCTGTACAGTAGGGGAAATACTGTCCCCCCCTCTTGAAGCCTGTCCATTCTGCTGTGGCCCCGGTGCTCATGCCTGATTCTGCATGTACAACATCCCCATGACTGTATTTTTTATGGTGCATATCCCATGCCTTCTCTTTGTCCCCAACTACCAATATTCTCCCTGTTCTGATCATCCACAGCACTCTCCTGTGCTTTCATTTGCAATCTGCCTTTCTTTTTGTAGCAGACTGAAAACCTTTGCTAAACATTTTCCCTCTTTTCCTCATCTGTGCAATTGGCCCATGCATGCCTCATTATTTATACTCTTTCAAAAATGTCCCATCAATCACCAACAAGAAACGGCCACCTTGCCCAACATAAAATCAGCAAATCAGGGACGATCCAGTGTGTGCCCAACAGAAAAAGCATCCAGCACCAACCTCAAACATAACCAACAAACCTCCTATAATGGGAAGTGACTTGTGTGACTTCAAACCAGTGACCCAATGTGACCAACCTAGTTCATACATGTGCCATAACTGGGAGCAGCTTCTACTGTAAAGCAATACATTCACAATACATTCACATACGGTTTCTTTGCAAAAATGAACAATTCTTTGAAATATATACCTTTGTTTAACCTAAACAACCAGGGATTTAATTATCACACAATGTATTCATTCAATACCGTGCTTCTTTCAGCACCTGACTTCAATGAACATACACAAATGCAATGAAAAAATGCTGTTTGTCAAAACTTACTCAATTGTCAATTTCTTCAACTCATGTTTGTCATTTTGTCCCATAACTGAGCATCATTACTCACAAACACAAATATTACATATATCAAAAGAATACTTAAAAAAACTATTGTATTTCCATAAGGGTCAGTGTCACCTACAGGCTTTGTTAAAAAAAAATATATATTTCAAAACTGTGCAAATGAATCACTAAATGTATTATTTGCACACTCATACATGTATCATCTATGACCCTACTGAATTGTGGCCACCTTTCCATACATTACTGATTAATTTTTCTGTTTTAATTATTTAATACACATACATGCATTTTGACATTCCTGCCAACACAAAAAACAGCAGATTGCTCTTTCTGTGTGTAAAACTTAGTTCAAAGCTGCTTTGATTCGCAAAACTATCTCATATTTTCACCTACAAACAGCTGTTTTTTCTACACTTATTAATCATTTCGTGGCTCCGTCAGCACTTATCTTTTATCTTTGAAAACAAGCTTTAGCTAATTCCAGTAATGTGGTTTTTGAAACATTAATCTAATTTATTCATGCCAGCTGCGTAATTCTTTATCAGCTGTGCACTGTATAAAAGTGACTATATCTCTGTTTTGTTGCATTCTTAAAATATGTCATGTACAAAACTAATTTTACTTGCTCGACCAGAAAGGGAACCTACTGTCAGATTTTAGCCCATAACTCAATTAAATGACTTTTGTTCCAACTACGCAGTTATTATTATTATTTTTTTTCTGAAGCATGACTGATTTCTTCCACATCTCTTATCTTTCTTCTTAGCTTGTATGATCCATTTGTTGGATTTCTGCTGTGTAAAGCATTTTAGCTTATTAAAAATCTCATCTTTATAAGTATATAACAAGTAATCCTCTACCTTATTCCCCTCGCTTGTTTTAAAGGTGCAAAGTAGAGTCACAATTTGACTTCATACATCAAAACAATACATATGAGCGTGCTCCAACAATTGCCGCCGTAGCCCCTACCTTTTTCATTGCTCTCTGTCTACTCTTCGTTGGTACCAACAATTTCTCTAAATAAATGATATAACCTCTTGACTTTTTCTCACTCTCCTTAACCTTATGTCGCTCTTCGACTCTTTGACTTTAACATAAATACACAAACAGACAAACTAGTCGACTCTTCACATTAATCATTAGTGTTCACTCTTTTCTCTCCGCCCCTAATAATACCCTGATCACAGGATTTAAATTGTTATCTTATATGGAACTGTCCAATGCGTAACCTATTTTACTTCGACTGAAGTGCATGACAATTTCTTCTGAACCCCCTTGGATTAGGACTCCTGGGCTTTATCTCTCTATCTCTCATTACACACAAAATAAATCACTTGTTACTTTTCCCGTTACTTTCTAAACTAGTCGTTACTTTTCCTGTTACTTTCTAAACTACCACAACCCCTTAGTATATACATAATTCATGTTTTTATTTTTTCTTTGCCTCTGTCCCCTACAATACATACCATAATTCACAGGTGCAAAGTGTGCCACACTAACAGTCATGGGGATACGCCCCTGGTGCAGTTTTGCTACTCACTCTGTCTCTTCTTCAAGTCTCTCCCCATCCCTGCCAGAACATCAACATGAAGCCTGGGTCCTTGTCCCTGAAAAGGATTTTTAGGGTCCCTTCTCATGGTCACCAAGTGTACAGGAGGGTCCTTTTCCATCCCATCAAGCTTTTTGGCATCTGTAAACTCTGACTCTGAGACAGGAACAAAGGAACGGAAGCTCCGGTGAGTTTCACAGCCATCTTTATTACAGCGTACAAAATACCCTGTAAAGGAACACACATTCATTCTGTGTTCCCTGCCTATATAGGACTAGTTGAATGATGCAACACACTCATGCAAATTAATACCATGTCAGAACATATATCTGACAGGTGCTTTTAGCCAGAGAAAAGCCCTCCCTATCTTTTGAATGGGTGGCTTATCCACTACTCATCAAGCCCACATTATCTCATAGTTGGCAAACACATGATGACTTACACATAGACAGATACGCTTATTTCAGACCCAGCCAGACACATTCTAATGTTTCTTAACTCCTGCAAAATGCTATTTTAATTATATCACTTGTCAATTCTTATCTACTCTTTGAGTTTATGCCAAGTTTTAGTCAGTTTCTCATACCATGGAGAAATAATATAAACTCAATTATGTTGCCAAGTAATGCAGCGGTTCTGTTAAATTGGTCTTCAAAAGTAAATCATGCCCTTCTCATTATGAATCTGGTGTGGTTTTCTTGCCAAGATTAACCTCTCAGACATAATTATTTCACAGCAAGATGCTGACAAAGATCATTCCTTTATCAGCATGAGTCAGGACTTCCACACCTGCCCTTAAGACACCATTTTGTGTTTGACAATCCATTTAAAAATATATCCCAGTCTGCCTACTGAGCTATCCAGTGGTGCGTTAATATTTCATTTCTTACTTTGTATCTCTTTTTCATTATATATTTTTGCATATTCATGATGTGTGTGTGTAAACACTCTTCACTTCCTGGGTCATTCTTTCCCAAATATGCGCTGCGCCATGTGCACTTATTTACATAAAAATAAAGGCACTATCATTCTGATTTCTGCAATACTGGAACCATTGATCTGCTTATCCTGTCATCTGTACCCAGTTGAGGTGGGGAAAGGTCTGCACACCTCTACAATGTTTATAGCACATGTACATCACCAACATTGGATCTTTGTGACAACTGTCTCGGCTCTTCCAGCTTTCAGCACCAGACACTGTGAGTTTCAACATAAAATCTGACTAATACCCAAGGGCAAACATTCTGATTGTAGAGTTCGCTGACTTGGTCACCACAAAGTCTATCAATCACCCCAACAACATATTCCTCACGTGCTTCAACAATCCTGTCCATCCAACAAACAAATGACTCAAAGAAGATTTTCACAGCCATTTTAACACTATGGCACGTCCACAATGTGCTGTAGACACAACGCACAGAAAATGTAAGATCCCTTCCTCATTATCAACCCCCTACATACACTCTGTCATGGCTCTCCAAAGATACTAGACATGTTGGAGAATCTGACAATTAGCTTTCACATTAGTTGCATCCCCCAGTGAAACACATCCATCGGTGAGGTAGCAAACAAGCCTTTGGATGACTGAGTCGCTTTCCAGTTTAAGATGTCATGGCAGACATCTGCAACCTCTTCCTGGGCCAAGGTCAATGAAAGTAACCATGATTGTTATTCCCTTTTTGAAACACTATGGAACAGTCTTGCAACCATCATCAACCACAATGCACAAGTGGGCCAACACACCCTGATGCCTTCAAACTCCACAAATTAGTAAACAGAAGAACTCATCCTTTACAAAACAAGCATCAATAGACATGAAGTAACTTGGGAAGTATCCCTTACCACATCCATGCACGCCCATCTCTGGGAAGTGTGCACTATGCACAGCCAACTGATCAACACTTCAAAGGCCAAATACTGCATGTACACCATTGGTAAGGGCATGAACAAAGAAAGAGACCTCTTTGATAACATGCAGCATTGCGTGTATTGTCTCTCCAACTCACAAAAACTGTGGTTCATGGACAATTCCAACTCCACGAACTGTATCATCATATACCAGCTCTTTAGTGACTGCCTGCAGATTGGTCTACAACACCACATCTGACCACACTACACACATCCCAGTCTGCGCAAAGATTACTGACTGGCCAGGTTTCATGACTCTCACCATGGAACATCGGCAAGCATGCCTATGTTCAGTGAAGGCCAGATTGTACATAGTGGGCATCCTCCCTGCCTCTGTGCTCTAGAAATTCAGGGGTTTTTCGGTTTTACTTGGAACCATAACGTCCATTTAACAACGTCTTTTTACTGAATTTCATAGGTTTTTAATAGCACAACTTAACCATAACGTCCCTCTAACAAAGTTTTTGTTACTGAATTTCATAGTTTTTTAGTAGTGCAACTTAACCATAACGTCCCTTTAACAACGTTTTTTCATTGAATTTCATAGGTTTTTATTAGTGCAACTTAACCATAACGTCCCTTTAACAAAGTTTTTTCATTGAATTTCATAGGTTTTTATTACTGCAACTTAACCATAACGTTCCTTTAGCAAAGTGTTTTCAGTGAATTTCAAAGGTGTTTACAGTGCAACTTAACCATAACGTCCCCGTAACTAAGTTTTTTCATTGAATTTCAAAGGTTTTTATGAGTGCAACCTAACCATAACGTCCCTTTAAGAACGTTTTTTCATTGAATTTCATGGGTTTCTACCAGTGCGTGCTATTTTCCTACAACTTACTAATATCATACTTACCCAATATAGCAATATTTGTGTCCAATTTACAAAGTGTCACCTTAAATTCTGCCATTTCCCACCTTCTAGAATCATTTTTAACACTTCTATACACTTTTTGCAACTATTTCAACTAGTTTTGCATCCATGGATGTCTACAAACATCTAACTTCATTGCGGACCTTCCGGACAGTGCCACAATAGCATACACTGGCACCGAGCATGATGACGTGTCCGAGAACCCGTCCGCACTTCACGATAAGATTCGTGCTTCGCAGACATTTCGGGAACTGTATTTTCTACTGATCTAGGAACTTTAACTTCAAAATTTCCCTTGCACAGCTCCAACACCTATTCCTGCTCATTATCCATTAACAATGTAATAGACAGTATATACTTTTAGCAAAATGGCTATTTTTCATAAAATGGCATCAGCAGTTGCCATCCCTCCTCCCCAAGAGCCCCACCACTGCTTTAATCAAAGAGCATGAGAAACACTGCCCCCTACCTTAGAAATAACACACGCTCAACATTTTTCCCTGTCAACCTGCCCCTCCATATTAGTGTTTGGTGCCTCTTCCCTCATTTCCCTTCCCACCTTTTGTTCTAAGCTCTCCTGCCAAAAAAATGCATCCAAAAACAAAATAAATGTTCCTTTAGGAACCACCTTTCACAGTTAAAAAATAGAACTAAAAAACACGTATAGACTCCATCTACTTTATATTTCTCAGTAAAGTACATAGATTCAATAAGATTTTCCAACATTTCCATTTGCATGTTGTGTTATGCTAATGGGAATATTGTGGCGTTCATCCTCCGTTCCAGGGACTGGAACGGTGGATACTGGGCCAGCAGCCCAAGTTATCAGCCCAAGCAAAGCAAGGGTGGATAACGAGGTCTCTGGACCATTATCCCCCCATCCAGCCCCTGAAATGGGGGATGAAGGCCATTACCAACCTAGGTTCCCAAAGCGGGAACCCGAGGAACTTAAAAAGAGGATTTTGCTTCCTACACCGGGACGCCTGTTGCATCCCGGTGTAGGAAGGAAAATCCTTTTCCAACATGGCCACCTTGGAAAGAGAAGGCAAGGGTTCCATACAGGGCCCTCTTTGCTTTCCATGGCAGCCTGCAGAAGGCAAAAAGAGAACCCTATGACCATATTACCACAAACACAAACACATTTTTCTTCCTTTTCAGATCTATCCTAATTTCTAATAACTTCACCACAAAGCCAGTCCCAGGTGTACATGGCCGCTTTAATCCTATGTTTTGTCCCTTGTGTTCATGGCCAGTAGCCAGATTGTCTGGATCATGACCTTATTCCATGACCTGGACAATCTGGCCACTGCCCATGCCCACAGGCTACACCTCAGTCACCAAAGATATATCACAATTTTTTGTAGCTTTTATGACACTAAATAAAACACGGGCACATTTGCAAAACCATGCTTTCAGGTCTTTACAATATTTGGGAACCCTCCTGTAATTCTGCTCCCTCTTGACAAAATCCTACCAAACTTTGCAAAAACATTTATATCTAGATCTATTATCAGTTTGCCAAATTAAGTGTAGATTCAACAAATGGCACCTCATTTTAAGTCTTAAATTATTTTGGGCCCCCCCCTCTAATTTTGCCCCCTCTTGACAAAATCCCACCAAACTTCACAAAAACATGTATATCTATATGTATAATCAGTTTGCCAAATGAAGTGTAGATTTGTCAAATGGCACCTCATTTATAAGCCTTTACATAGTTTTGGGACCCCACTCAAGTTTTGCCCCCTCTTGACAGAATCCCACCAAACGTTGCAACCTCTTTCGGGATCAAGTAAGGAATATAGTTGCGAAATTTCATGCATTTTCATTAAGTAGCGCCAAAGTTATAAGCCATCCAAAAACTGCCCCCAAACATCTGAAGTGTCCCCGAACTTCACAGGACTGTTTGCGAACATCCGAACTGTTCGCGGACCTTCGCAGCAAAAAACACCTGTTTTTTTGCTTCTTGCAGCCATATCCCATCTCATCCTCATCAGCCCTCACTTCCCCAGAGATTATTTGATAAATTTGACAATTGCAATGTTGTGTTTATTAATATGTTTTAGCCGCGACGTCTGCGGACACCGGCCGATGTCCGCGAATCAAAGATTATGGGCGTTTGCAAAAATCTGACGCACCTCTGGCTTCATCCCAGCCAATCAGCAAACACATTGTCTCTGCAGACATAACGCAAGTTGATTAACTAATGGGTTTCCTGTCCACGGGGCGAACAGGGAAGTGTGTCCTCGGAGCGGACATAGATATCACACATTTTTGTTACTTACATTCTGGTAGTTTAAAAAAAAACTACTGGATGGATTCACACCAAACAAGCATGCTTTCGGGACAAAGCTGCTGCTCCTGCTGCAAATTTGGTGAAAATCCGTCTAGCGGTTTGGGCTGTAGCCATAAGCAAAGTTTTTTCCCATTATGTCTATGGAAAAAAAAATCCAAATTTGGGACCCCGCCTATAACTTTGCCCTCTTTTGCCCTCTTTGGATGAAATCTCACCAAACTTTGCAAAAAGATTCAGAGGGGGCCATATACTGTTTTTGCAAAGTTTAGTGAGGATTTGTCTAGGAGGAGCAAAGTTATAAGCCACCCAAAAAGTGCTATTCCTATGGGTTTAGCAACTTAACCATAACTACATGGCCGCTACCGCAGGCCATGTAATATTGATATTGATATTGATATTTTATTTCTATTGCGCTCGTACACAAGTGTTTCAGAGCGCAACAAGGCATGGGAGGGGAACAGGGGAGAACAAAATAGCGATCTTACTAGGCCCAGTGACATTGAGAACGCGCAAGTGCATGGGAGAGGGGGAGGGGAAAAGTACATGGAAGGGGGAGAAGTGGAAAGTGCGAAGCAGGGGAGAAACAGATCAATAACAATAAATAAATATTAAAGGCAACAAACAGTGGTAGTGAAGCCAGCAATTTGCAAGTGCTAGGTTTAAGGCAGCGGACAGGGTAGGTCTGATAAGTGCAGGAAGAAAAAGGGGGGGTGTATGGGTACAGATACAGACCTCAGTGCAAGGGGTAGCCCAGAGGCAGTTCGGGAGGGTGGCAGGGTGAGCAGGTACCTGGGCCCGGAGGACAGAGAGTGGCCAGGTGCACGGTGCCAAGTGAGAACAGATCAGCAGGGGAGAGGGGGAGCGAAGACAGAAGAAAAGAGGAAGGTCTTGAGGTGCGTTCAGAACCGGAAATGGTTCTCCTCATGTTTTAGAGTGGCAGGGAGGCTGTTCCAGAGGGAGGCCCCAGCCGAAGACAGAGATCTACCCCCAGCTCATTTCTTTGAAAAATGACTGACCCTGAGGGAGTTGGAGGTAGAGGAGTGAAGATCTCGAGAGGGGAGGTATTTGCAGAGGGATAGCTGAAGGTATTTTGGACCCAGGCCTCAGAAAGTCTTGTGGACAATGCAGAGGGTTTTGAATGTAATCCTTGCATCCACTGAGAGCCAATGGAGAGATTTCAGGGCTGGTGAGATACGATCCCAGGGCTTGAGGCCAAGGAAAAGTCTTGCAGTCCTGTTCTGGATTAGTTGCAGAGGGCGGAGAGTAGAGGCAGGTAGATTTAGAAAGAGGCTGTTACAATAGTCCAAGCTAGAGAGAACCAGAGCTTGGGATATCATGAGCTTCTGGGGGAAGGAGAGGAAAGGCAGAGTACCTCTTAGGAGGTGCAGTAGGAAATTTGACTTTTTAGAGGCCTCAGAGATGTGGGCGGTGAAGGAAAGGGTGGAGTCAAAGTTGACCCCGAGGTTCTTAGCCTCGCAGGTGGGGGTAGGAGGAGGGCCAACGGAGGCCGGCCAGAAAGTGAGGGGAAAGGATGGTGAATGTGTGCCTATGAGGAGGATCTGCGTCTTTCTGTCATTTAGACAAAGATCATGGGCGACACACCAATCTTCAATGGTAGTTAGGCAATCAGAGATGATAGAGGGAGAGGAGGTGGCAGAGGGCAGCCTGAAAATTAGGTGAGTGTTGTCAGTGTAGCACTGGAAATTTGAGCAGAAAGTGGCAATGCAGTGGTCGAGAGTTGCCAGGTATTGGTTGAAAAGCCAGGGCGAGAGGTTAGACCCCTGGGGAACAATACAGGTAGAGAGGAAGATAGATGAAAGGAAGAACCCAAGTTGGACCTGGTAGGGTTGATCTGAGAGGAAAGGGGTCAGCCAGGCCAGAGTCTGATCAGTGATACCCAGGTTTTCACAGAGACGGTTGAGCAGGATGGTATGGTTGATCGTGTCGAAGGCAGAAGAGAGATCGAGGAGGATGAGGACAGAGGGAATGTTAGAGTCAAGGTTGGAGAGCAGATCTTCACGGATGTTCAGGAGAGCAGTTTCTGTGCTTCTGGCAGCTCTGAAGCCAGACTGGTGGTCATGGAGACAGCCAACAGAATTGGAATGAAGGTTAAGCTGAGAGATGGCCAACTTTTCCAGGAGTTTGCCCAGAAAGGGAGTAATTGAAATCGGGTGATAGTTAGCTGGACAAGAAGGATCAGCTGTGGGTTTCTTGAGAAGATGCACAAAGGAGTGCTTCAGAGTGGAGGGGAAGGATCCCAAAGCAAAGGAGTGGTTGCAAAAATCAGCAAGGGCCAGAGCGAGGATGTCAATGTGGTCCTTGATGGTTTTAGAGGAACAGGGATGAACCTGTTTTGACGAGGCTTTCATAGATCGGACTTGTCTAGCGACTTTTTCAGGGGAGGAAAGGATGAGAAGGATGGTGGGGGGATGCCTAAATGAGGTTCAGCAAGCACAGATGGAGAGGGGAGAGGAGGGGTGTGGGTGGAGCGGGTGGACAGGATGTCCTGGGTTTTTTAAATGAAATGAGAGGCAAGGGCATTGCAAAGAACCTGGAGTCAACAGGGGGGGTACAGACTGCAGCAGGGTTGGCCAGCTCCTTGCAGATTTTAAAGAGTTTTGCCGAGTTGCTAGATGCCGCCGAGACACGAGCTTGAATGTGGACTCTCTTCTTGGTGAGGACAGAGAGTCGGTATTGCCTTTGTAGCAGGCAACAGGCCAGTTTGTCAGAGGATAAACAGGAAGTGCTCCATTTCCTCTCAGCCATCCTACACTTACGTTTAAGTGTAGCTAGGTCAGAGTCATACCAGGAATTGCACTTGGCTTTGGACTTCAAACGGATCCTCATGACAGGGGCAAGAGCATCAAGAGTATCAGAAATTGAAGAGTAGAGCAGAGACAGGGCTGTGTCAGGATGTGAGACAGCCAAAGGTGGAGGGGGGGAGAGAAAGTGGCGGCAAAAGCCTCAACTGACACACGCTTCATGGGCCAGATATCCGAGAAGGTAGGTGGCAGTGTTGGGGTAGGCTTGGCTTGGGGGGAAGAGAGGGAGAGATGAGAGGAGAGGAGGGAGTGCTCGCTCCATGAGCGAGGAGTGGTCAGAGGGATGGAGAGGGGGAGGTCAGAGGAGATCAAGACATTGAGTGTGTGCCCTGCAGAGTGAGTCGGGCCAGAGGGGAAGGATGGACAGGGAGAGGGAGTCGCAGAGGTCACGGAAGAGTACAGATAATGGAGCAAGGAGAGTCTAAATGTATATTGAGGTCACCAAGGAGGAGGAGTTCAGTGGTAGAGGCCAGGAGGGAGGAGGAGAGGTATGCCCACTCAGAGAGAAATGATGTGATTTGACCAGGAGGCCGGTAGATGGTAACCACAGTAAGAGAATGGGTAGGCGAGAGAGAAAGCCTACAGACAAGGCATTCAAAAGAGGAGTAGGTCTGAGTGGGAATGATAGAGGCAGGAATCCACTCAGGAAAGATCAGGGCTACCCCCCACCAGACCGGGAGGATCTGGGTGCTGAGAGGATCTTGTAGCCATCAGGGAGGAGAGTGTCAAAGCTTGTGACAGAGCTGGCCGTGAACCATGTCTCAGTAAGACCAAGGACATCAAGGTCTAGTTCTTCAAGAAGGTGGCAGATGTCAGAGGAGTGTTTGACAGCAGGGTGAGAGTTGAGAGTGGCAATATGAAGAAGGTTGCCAGCTTTAAAGACCTGCTGGGGAGGGGTACAGATCAGAGGTACGCCCTGCGGAGGAGAAAGAGCCCTAGGAGGAGGAGAGAGAGGGCAAGGTAGCCAAGGGGGGAGAGAAGGGGACAGCAGGAGGTTAGAGGAAATTGATGATGCGAGGGAAGGGCATATCAAAGAGGAGGAGATTGGCCTGAGGGCCTTGGACCATGACAGTGCCATTTAGGTAGACATTAATTATGTCTTTAGAGGAGTCGAAGGAAGCCATGAGAACTATATATAGATATCCTGCTCGACCCTCTGCCACTGTCACCCTCCCCTTCCTTTTTCATGGCCTACATGCCAGTCCTGCTGCCACTTCCCTTTTGGACAGATTCTATAGGCACTGTTTCCAGCTCAGACTCTTTTTTGGCCAGTCCAGGAAACCGAGTCCATAGACCCACACGAAGTGGACGTTTGTCTTGAATTTAGCGTATATTGATGCTATTGCTTTTGACATCACAGCAAGGATTGCCATTTGAGTCAGATTTCTCTGCCCTTTATGTGTCTTTTGTCGAACTTTACAGAACTATATTGCAATAATGTCTGGAGTCTTGGTTTGATATACACATATATGAAGTTATAAATTGTGCACCCCCCCCGCTCATGTTGTATGTATCCCTTTGTTTAATTGAATTGCCTCAATACATTTATTTTTTAACCCCCCACCCCAAGAAAAGCCCAAAGAACATATATGGTCACTTGCACAGAGACAGACTGCCTGCAGCTCTTCTGTGGTATGGATATTGTAAATGTAGGTTCTGAAGGTATGGGCAGTTGCTTCACTTTAACTGTTGCCAAACACTCTTTAGAGGTATTCTGTGGTTAAAGTCTAACTGCAGCCCTGGGCTTTTGCAGACTCAGAATGCTTAACTGAGTGATGTTAGTTGTTCTCACATTTAGCCAGAGAACCTGACGAAATTGAAGGAGACACAAGTTCGTACTAAACATTTCAGCAATCTGCGGCACCCCAGTGTTTACAGGGCAGCCACATCAACCGTGAATGCACTAGTGATCGATCGCCTTATACTGAAGACAGGTGAACATAGGATGCATAGGGTGCAGATTGAAGACCAGGCCAATAGTGGGGAGGTTTGTGCATGTTCAAGACACGAGGATTTTGAGCTACTCACAAATGCCTATATCTGCATGCTCTTCATGGGGTCCGCTAGATCTATAGATTCATTTTAAGCCCCTATTCTGAATTATGTAAACGATCCCTATTTTTTTAGAAGACAAAGGTTGATTATATAGTTCAGGAAACTGATCGCTGTTGCTATTCCACTCATTTGATCTGAATCGTGTGTGCTCCTTCCTTGAAAAAAACACAACTGAGGTCTTTCGTCTGCACTTTTAATAGTAAATTAGCAGTGAACTGGCTACGCTGAATGCATTTTTCCATTCTAAAAATAAAACCAGGTTCTGAAAAAATTGTATTACCTGGTGTGAACAAGCCTCTTTTTAGATGAATTAAAGAATGCACTGAAAGTTGTTTTCTAATGTCATGTAAAGTGGTGTTACATTGTGCCCTTCTGCCTTTTTGTTGGTTTTGCTGCATTTGACTCTATAAGAAAAAGGGGCGTTATTAGTGGAGTAGTGAGGGAAGCAGATGCAAAAAGTGGTGCTGTTGAGTGCAGGTCATAGGTATCCGTACCCTGAGTGCTGGTCTGCTTTAATTGGCTTTGCAGTGACACTTGGGAATATGATACCCGAAGGACACAATCCAAAATCTGATAGATTAAAGGACTTTGGTTTTGGGTTAAACCTGAAGAGGGGAGATTTGTCATAGCTCAATTAATGTTGATGTTGTAATTGACTGGCTTGTGGTACCATTGTGTAGGGGATTTGTGTGTGTAATGCAAGGTGATAAGTGCTTTTAGAAACGAGTTGATTAGCCAGGGGAAAGGTGGTTAGACAAACTGTCGGTACATGTTGATGGGGGAGACTTTGCCACCATTTGGGATTGGTATTATTAGTGGATTTTTTTTTACTTTCTTTCTTTATTAAGCAGCGTCTTTTTTCATTGTATGGCAAGTGACCCAGATGTGTTTCTATTTTCAGTACTCTTAGTCAACCTGGTGTGTGTAGGTGTCTGATTGTTTTGGGACTGTCCTTCACTGGCATGATACTTCTATGGATAACAGTGTGATTGATGAACATTACAGTGCTGGTCTTGTGATGACATCAGTGGGTGTTTAGTTGCTCCATGAAGATCAGGTGATCCGCTTCTGTGCACAGGTGTCTAGACAGAGTGTGTGCCATTATGGCTGAAGCTTGGGACTGTCACTATTGCATCACTCCTGGATCAAGGGTTCTTAACGGTAGGCACAGTGCATGCATTTCTTTGTGATAGATTCAGGCCCCAAGCCATGAAAGGTGCATAGGCGTTGAATATGGTTTCAAAGTGAATCCTCCGTTTGATTGGGAGACAGTGGAGTGTGCAAAGTGCTGGATGATGCATTTCTATCTTTTCAGTCATTGGAGCAGAAGTAATTCTCCCTGTCTATAACTATTCAAATGGTATACTCCTCCTCTTTTTCTATGATATGTGTGTAATATCTTAGTACATGAACATGCATTTATTAACACCTTTTTATGTAATTGTGGGACAGTGATGCATTAGAAAAGGGAATATAGAATGTGGAACCCAGGAGAAAGGATGCTGATCTGAGTGAACTGAGAGAGGAACTGTTAGCTTTGGTGGAGCCGGTGGGTTTATCTATGGATCTTAAATAAACCAATTTATCTACAATACTGTGTGAGCCAATACTTCAATGACTTCATTCCACAAGCCTCTCTGCTGGGTAAGAGTTTGCACCTTATAGAACCACTTCTTTTTTTTCTGAACTTAGAGGAAGTCAAAGGGTGAGGGAAGGAGGTGTAAACTCTGCCATCAGAGCATTAGTAAATACCCAGTGATGCAATAATTTAATAAGTCAAAAGTGATCCTTTTTTTACCTAAGATGAGCCATATAGATTTTGGCAAACAGTTGGTAGTCCCTTCATGACAAATACACCGGAGCACACTGTGTGTAAAATTAAAGTGACATCTAAAACAAGGGTAGTGAGTCCAGTAAATTCATGGACTCAGAGAGCCTAACAACCCATTATATGTTCACCTTCCAATTCCATTCAAGTCAACCAAGCATAAAGCCAATTAGATGGGGGCGAGGTAGACATCCTTTACAAGGGGGCGAGCCTCTTCATACACTAAGGTCTCAAAAGGTCTGGCCAGTTATAGCCTCTGTTCTGTTGTTTTGGTGACATAGATTAGATTCAAATTCACGCAGCCAATATGGTAAATATTATTTTGGGACTAAAATGGGATTGGCCACATTTAGAAAAACAATTATTGTTGTATTAGCAATGGCATCATGTATTAGTCCAGACCAGAAATGAACTACGGTGTGATTGGGTACTGGTGACTTTGAAGGATGCAACCGTTTTTACAAATGCATATTTCTTTAGCACACAGAACATTGGTATCTGAGCACTGTACACAGGTTACACACAAAGAACCATAACAAAATTTGGATTCTATGTTACAGAATTTTACAGCATGTAGGAAAATGTAGTAACAGAAGAGAAAAACAGTAAATAGATGACCTTTCAAACTTTTTCTAAAAACAAGTTTAACCGCTGTGGTACCAAAATCCTGGTTTGAGTTCAAAGATTTATATTGCCAGCCCATACATTTGTCACCTGAATGTATTCTAGGTTGAGATTTTAATCTTGCGATTGGTTCCTGTTTATCCTTGAATTAAATAAGTAAGGAAGAAGATAGATCTTACTTATGGAATGTTGGCTAACATTGGAAGATCAATGAAACTTGCTCAGCCCTTACTAAAGCTGTTAGCTGCCAATGGCATGATGGTGGTAAGTGGTCACATTAAACTATATTGTGCAGCTATTGACACTTTTCGCAAAGGCACTCAGAGTTTGCAACCTAATTTTGCCTCTCTTAAAATCCTCATTTTGGAGATTCAGCATAAATTAACATAAACCAGACACAAGTCTTCTTGTGCTTATAGTATTGCCTTATTCCCACCACCATCAGTTAGTTTTGACTTTTTCTAGAACTACAAATTACTGTTGTTCAATATAATGGCCCTCATTACGACCCAGGCGTTGGACCATGGTGCTAATAGCACCATGGTCCATGCCGGTAACTTACCGACTCCGCCATGGTGGAATGGGGAATTATCGCCCCATTCCGAGGTTGGCGGGGCGGTAATTCCCCATGCCGCCATGGCCCTTCCCCATTCCCATTTTTGCCCCATAGGGCTCAATGGGACTGGGGAAGGTGCTAATTACGGCACCGTAAATTACGGTGCCATAATTAGCTCCTAGGTCCCTTTGAGGGTTGGTTTTTTAACGCCTGCTAAAAGCAGGCGTTAAAGTGCCACCCGCAAAAGGACCTCGTAATCAGGCGTTAAGGGTTTAGCGGCGCCGCCACCTTTTACGGCACCGTTAACCCCTTAACGCCTGGGTTGTAATGAAGCTCAATGATTGATAAAGTGTGCTGCAGCTGGTGAGTTCTGGATTTTAGTCTTTATATTAGACTTATTTTCCATCAATCTCATGTGTTACTCTTGGCAAGAGGCCTATCACTATAAACTTACAGGCTAATTCATAGAATCCAGCGCACAAGTAGCGCACGCGGCTGGCGCACAGCGTGCGCCTGCGATAGTCTGCGCCAGGCACGTGCGCTAAAACAGATTTCCGCGCACAGCGTATTCATGGATTTCAAGCTCCCAAAACAGCCGTGGCGCAGAGAATCGCAGCGAGCCTGCAGCAGCGCCAGTAACGCCCCCAAGAACGCCCTCGCGCACGGAAAAGCCATCAAAAGCGCTAAATCATCGCTAAGGGCTGCGCTAACCCCGGACCACTTCACAGGGCAGGCAAACAAGGAAAGCAAAGCGGGCAATCTCCAAATCAGGAGTACGCGGGAAGTACTACACGCGACTAGGCAGGGAACGTGAATCACAGGGGTACGCGGGAATCATCACACGCGAACAGGCAGGGTGCGTGTATTACAGGGGTAGCGGGAAGTTCAACACGCGATGGGCCAGGGAACGTGTATTACAGGGGGACGCGTGAAGTAGAACACGCGATAGGCCAGGGAACGTGCATCACAGGGGTACGCGGGAATCATCACACGCGAACAGCCAGGGTGCGTGTATTACAGGGGTAGCGGGAAGTTCAACACGCGATGGGCCAGGGAACGTGTATTACAGGAGGACGCGTGAAGTAGAACACGCGATAGGCCAGGGAACGTGAATCACAGGGGTACGCGGGAATCATCACACGCGAACAGGCAGGGTGCGTGTATTACAGGGGTAGCGGGAAGTTCAACACGCGATGGGCCAGGGAACGTGTATTACAGGGGGACGCGTGAAGTAGAACACGCGATAGGCCAGGGAACGTACATCACAGGGGTCCGCGGGAATCATCACACGCGAACAGGCAGGGTGCGTGTATTACAGGGGTAGCGGGAAGTTCAACACGCGATTGGCCAGGGTACGTGTATCACAGGGGTGCGTGGGAATCATCACATGCGAATAGGCTGGGTGGGCCCCCACAGGTGTACCCTGTACACCCTCCCCGGCCCCTGCAGGCAGCCCACAAAACAGTGGACTACCCTGCACACCTGATCATGTCCCCCTGCACCCCCATCCACCAGGGGCACCCTCCACCAGGCCCCCACCCATGTCTCCCACCACCCCCACCCCCCAGCAGTGCAGGGGCACCTGCCATCAGGCCCCCATCCATGTCTCCCACCACCCCCAACCCCCATCCACCAGGGGCACCCTCCACCAGGCCCCCACCACCCCCACCCACCAGCACTGTGGGGCACGTGGCCAGCAGGCAGTCAGGCAGCAGCCGATGGCAGGTGGGAGCGTGCTCAGGGTTCTTGGGGACTTAAATTTGGCCTCCTGGCCAGGAGCGTGGTCTTTCGTGTTAGAACGCGTGGACAGCCTGATAGGGAGTGAATGTGCACCTGAAAACCCCCCACTCATCGCGCGAAAACCCGTCACCAGCATATGTGCGTCAATAGTTACCTGCACGTGCAGTGTCAAAGCGTGTGATTGGTGAAAAGTGAGGGACACGCAGGAGTGTCGAAGCGCGTGATTGGTGAAAAAGGATCCACATGCAGGATTGACAAAGCGTGTGATTGGTGAAAACTGAGCTACACGCTGGAGTGTCGAAGCGCGTGATTGGTGAAAAAGGATCCACATGCAGGAGTGACAAAGCGTGTGATTGGTGAAAAGATACCTACACGCAGGAGTGCCAAAGCGTGTGATTGGTGAAAATGGGCCAAGCACGTACACGCCGTAAGTGACGATGTACGTGTGGGCCTGTATAAAAGGTAGTGTTGAACACCATTTCCTTGTACGTGCTTTTCGTGGAGAGCGAGTGGGTGAATTCGGTACTTCTTGTCGTTTCACACGCGATTTACTTCACGGCGTTTCCAGTTCGTACTCCCTGTTACCTCTGACAGCTCTTTTCTCTTTTTCCTCTTGTACTGGTTTTCCTGGGCCTGTTCCCTCAAACAGTGTCCCCTTCTACAGTTGACCTGTCTCCTCAGACAGCGTACACCTCTTCTTTTGGCGGGGGTGTTGCCAACCAAAAGTGCTATTTTTTCACGCTCTTTTACCTGGCAGACGGTGAGTCACGCACGTATCTAACATCTGTGCTTGCCCCGTGTGTAGCCTACCCCTTCAGAGGTCAATCTAGGCCGCGTGTGACACGCATACGTTCATTGTGTTACTGGATGCCACAGCGTAGTGCAGGGTTTTCCATCAGCACACGTGGTCTAGGAGGGGTATTGTGCACTTTCCTATACTTTTCTGGGGTGCCTGTGCGTTGCGTGACCCGTCATCTTTCCCCAGGGGTGTCATATAGCCTTGCCACTGCACTAGGGTACGAATACCATCTGGTACCCAACCCCTTTGACACCCAATTGCCCAGGACAATTGTGCACACCCACTCCCATACGCACAATACCATCAGTGCCATGGTTGGGAGGCGTGCAAGCCGTAAGGGTGGCAAAGGTGGCCGAGCCACACGTGGTGGCCGTGGAGGATCCAACAGGGGACGTGGTTGTGACTTGCAGGGCGCCCCTGTTCCCCCCAGTCTGGAGGAACAGTCAGGGACACCCATGCCCCCCCCCCCCCCCCCCCCCCCCCCCCGGTGAGAGTCATGTGGCTGATACCAACCCTGATCAGCCCATGTCGGACCAGGCCATTGTGGCACCAGACCTGTCCGAGGGTGATTCCATCGCTGACATCCAGGTCAGCAGGTCCACTGTACGTGCACCGGTGCACATCGGTGTCATCAGGGCACGCACATCTATGCCAGATAGGTCATCTGCTGGCCCCCGTAGCCAGGGTGTGGCTCAATCCACCCCACCTCTCATACACCCTGCCAAGACTGTGTCGGTCCTAGTTCATGCACCTCAGATCAGGCCTGACCCCATCCCACTACCCCCAATGCCTGCACCTACTCCCATGCTGAGTGGGCAATCACACACACCCAGTACAGAGTCCACCACGGCTCCTGCCCCTAGTGTCCACAGCGGCGTAGGACACTCTGGATCCCCACCCCCTTCCAAGCGCAAGAGGAAGAGTGCACGTCCGGCACAGGCTGATGCCCCAGACACGGCTGCACAGTCCGGCCCATCAAGGAAGCCAAGCTTCACAGACGCCGAACTTAATGCACTTGTTCAGTATGTGTCAGATCATGATAGGGAAATGGTCATCGTTGCAGGGTCCAAGACCACACATGCCAGACGCCAGGCACACTGGCAGACCATTGCTGACAGAATAAGTGCCCTTGGAGTAGTGAGGCGCACAGCTAGTGATTGCCAGAAGCGCTGGAATGACCTTAAGCGCAGGGCAAAGGATAAGCTGGCCTCAAGTCATGCCGCAACCTTGGTGACTGGAGGTGGGTCCCCAGCACAGGATATAGAACTCACACCACACGAGTCTGTAGCTGGATCCTACGTCACCGAGGGACAACTCCAAGGTGTGGGAGACCTCCCTGATTACGAGGCATCATCCGGTGAGTGCACATGCATGTGTGTATCATCCCTGTGCATGTTGTGTGTGTGAAGCATTCATGTTGGGTGCCTGTCAAGGGGGTGTGTGGCAGAGTTGATAGTGGCACCCATGTGCCTCATCCAGTATGTTCAGTGCAACACCATCTGGCCACAGCACTATCCCTACTGGCAACAGTGCACATATGGGCCAACACCATGGAAGTTGCCCTTGATTAGTAATTTTGTCACTACATTGTTGCTCATACTCCCCTGTCTATTCATCTGATGTCTTACATACCATTCCTCTCCTTTCCCCCAGCCATTCAAGTATCATCTTCACATGCCTGACATGCAATGATACCACATGCTAATGCGTCCTCTGTATATAAATGCCTACCAACATGCAGTCATAATGTGGATGTAGCCTTGAGATCCACCTCCTTCCTGTGTCCTTTGGTACCGTCTGGTTTCGAGCCCCATTCCCTCACACTCCATGCTGCTCTTCATGGTCTATCTTCCATGACTTCTACAGTTCAGACCATCGTGCCCTACGCACGACACCTGCTTGCCAAAAGTCAAATGAGGGCAGCCTGCCCTCCAATGCGACCCACCCTATTGCTGACCAGTGCATCTGAGCCTACTCTAAGCTAACTCTCACTGACATCTGCTCATACATGCCTTTGCCTGTCCCATAGACCCTTCACATGGTCCCTGTCCTCTCTCCTTGCTCCTCTTCCACCATCATAGGTGGGACCCGTTGGGGTGTACTCCTGGCCTCCTTCCAATCCTCAGATACCACTAATGATGTGCATGGTAATGGGAGCGTCTCAGTCCAAGGCCCTTAGGCCAACCTCAATCTCCTTGAGAAATGCTACCCACATCTCATCAACTTCCTTACCTCTCCTGCTGTCCCCCCTCCTCTCTCCTCATCAATCCTGCACTGCCTCCCTGCACCCTCCCATGAACCTTCTCCGCCTCCCACTCCAACTCCTACACATGCGGCACCTCTGATCTCTAGCACTCCCCGTAAGTCCTACAAGGCTGTCAACCTCCTCCACAATTACACTCCTTTCACTGCGGCTGCATCAGGCATTCCTCCGATAACTGTCACTTACATGAGGTTATGCACCTTGACATCCTTGGTCTCATGGAAACATGTCAGACGGCCAGCTCTGTCTGCATCCTTGACCCTCTCCTTGGCCCGCCACCACTGTGCAGGGGGTGTGTGCCCTTGGCTTCCCTGAGGGTATTCCTGCCACTGTCACACCTACTTAGACCTACTCCACTCTGGAATGGCTTGTGTGAGGTTACTGTCCACCACACCTTGACATTCCAAACAGTGCGTACTGTGTCTGGGAAAACTGGTCAAATGTACTACTTCCTTTCTGAGTGTCCTCACCTCTCCTCCTCACTCATGTCCCCAGACACAGAATTCCTCATCCTTGGTGCGGTACGCATCCACCTGCATGCCTGTTGACGCCCCCACGTGACCTTTCTGTGACCTCAGCAACTCCCTCTCACCCTCTAGACTCCCGTCTGTCCCTACTCATTCTGCAGGGCACACTCTTGATGCTCTGATCTCATCTGACTTTCCCCTCTCCGTCCATCTCTGCACTCCTCTCTCCTGGAGTGATCACATTCTCCTCTCCTCCCAGCTCACCCTCAACACCCCACAGGCAAAGCCACCCTCACCACTGTCACACACCTTCTTTGTATTCCGACCCATGAAGTGTGTGTCAGTCGAGGCTCATGCTGCCAAAATGTCCCCCCCATCCAGCTCCCCCTTAGGCTCACTCCCATCCTGACAGGGCCCACTCCATGCTCCACTCCATGTCAGGTACACTGGATGTCTTAGCCACGGTCATGACCACCTGTCTGAAGCCCCATGCCAATGCAGAGTCCTGGCATGACTCGGATCTTGGGAACCCAAACCACAGGTGCCGGGTGGCAGAGAGGGAATGTCCTGCATCACGGCCATCCTCTGGCAAACTGGCCTGCCACATGCCCCAAAGGCAATAGCGCCTCACCCTTCTCACCAAGATGAGATCCCCAATCCAAGGGCACATATCTGCGGCATGTGACAACTCTGCAGGACACATAGAAATCTGAAAGGACCTTGCCGAGCCAGAGGCAGTGTGTACCTCCCCTGTCCCCTCCGAGCCCACAGCACAGCATGATTGTCTCTGTACCCCTATAGGCCACCCCCCCAGCACTTGTCTGCGCCTAACACCATCTGCCCTTGACGTCAAGTCCTACTTACCTTGTACAGCACTTCCAGCCGCCACTCCCCCTTGCACTTCATTGTGCCACCCACCCCTGCACTTGCGTGACATGAATGACACCAGCACCAGTAGTATTGTTGACTGGCATCCCCTTCTGCCCCACCACCCCTCAGTGCTCCGCTGCACCTACAAACATTACTTGACCGGTGCTTCACGAATGCAAAATTATTCCGTTACAGGTGTTGGGGAGGTGGAATCACAATGTCTACTGCATTATGTTGATCTAGACAAGGCACTGTGCATCGTTGCCAATTTGGACTAGCAGATCCATGTACAACATGTATACTAATTGATGTGACGATGCAATGTCAGGACCAGAGTGGTTGAAATCCAAAAAAGTAGCCCTCCTCTCCCTCCTCACTTGGTGGCTATGTCACATGCCATGTGTGTGATGGCATGTGCCTTTGACATGGCAATCACCGCCCAATGTGTGATGGCAGTGCTAGGCATCAAGGTGAGCAGGCGTTGCTGTCCAATCAGTACATAGTATGCCCTGAGCCTCCCCTACAGACCCAGTGATGGTGAATGCATAGGAGGACTCCCAGTCATGTAGGACATGTGTCGTAGGACTACTGCCTATGTTGTTCATCAGCCCTTGTTGCATGCCATGGTGCTAATGCCTGTTTCCATTTTTCTCTTTCATGTCTTTGCAGGGGACGAAGCACTTGTTGATGCTGGGGATGTGGTGGTGGAGCCGTCCCAGGAGGGCAACCCGGGCCGACCTACCACAAGTGAGGGACGTGGTGTGTTTGTGGGTGAAAACCCACAAGTGCTGCAGGCCGTGCTGTCGAGGGGTGTCTCTGGGGGTTCCTCCCCCGAGCAGTATTCAGGTGTAGACTCGGAGGATGACACCTATGTGCAGTCGCAGGTGAGTGTTCTTGGGAGAGAATCTCCTCTGTCCGACCCACCTGCAGCCAGGCCATTGGCCTCAATGGGGATGTCAGTGTCGGCAGATCAGCCTCCGGTGGTTACGGATGCAGGGCCACACCACCCAATCTCTGATCCTGTTCCTGGGGCTGCAGATCAGAGAGGGAATGCAGTCCTGCAGCCTGAGGCCTTGCCGGCACAGCAAGGCGCAGTCCGCCTTGCCCCAGGCAGGTGTGGTGCCCGTCAACGTGGTGGCCGTATGCCACCTGGCAATACCGTATGGGAGCAATCCATCTACGGTATGGCCACCCAACAGGCAGCATCATCCGAGATGATTGCACAGGCCATGGATAGGGTGGCCACTTCCATTGTCCCCCCAGAAAGGCTGATGGAGCGACTGGAGCAGGCTACAGAGTCCATCTGCCAGGCACACAGGGAGGATATGTTGGCGTCCAACATGGACAGGCGGGCGGCACTGGCGACTCTGGGGGAATCACTTTCCATGGAGTCCCAGCGCCACAGGGAAGCCCTGAGGGAAGAACTCCGTCACCTCAGGTCGACCCTGTTAGAGCTTGAGGCTTCATCCCATAGAAGGACAGAGGAGCAGCTGGAGCGTCTGACACGGACGCTCTCGGCCGAGATGCAGGCAACTCGTGCGGAGGTCAGGTCATCCCGGGAGTTACTGCATGGGGACCTCCGCATGATTATAACCCAGAACCAGAACTACCAGACCCGCCTGCTTGCAGCCATGGAGGAGCAAACTCGTGCTTTGCGTGGGCTGCCTCCCATTGTCACACCATCATCTGAGGCAGCTCCCCCACCTCCAGAGTCAGCTGCAGGGTCTGGGCAGAGCCATAGCGACTCATCTCCCACAACAGAGTAGCCGTGTGGGCCACGAGCCTATGGGGTGTTTTCCTTTCCCATGATCCACACAGGTGGATTGTGGCGTGCATCCTGTCCTCGGACCTCATAGGTGGCCCCCCCCCCCCCGCCGGCCCTTTCATGGCCATTTTTTCTCTTTTTCATTTTTATTTTGCAAGAGTGTTGCCTTGTGTGGGTACCTGGGCATACACTGTATTGTGGCTGGGCACATGCAGGCTTGTCCTGAGTTTGGTTTCGATGCTTGGGTAGCAGACATCCACACCCCTCCTGCTTCCCTTTCCATGGGCTTGCAAAGGGTGTGCCCAAGTGACAGCAAATTACACGGTGACATTGGACTCCCATGAGCTGTTGGCCAGTCCATAGTCAATACTGTGTAGACATTCATAGTGTTCATTGTTGTTGCACCTAACTATGCATGATGGTATGATATGTGCCTCTACTTACATATGTTGCTCATGTTTTGCAGGTATTTCACACAGATCTTCACAAGGGCATACTCTCTGGAGTCACACTACATGTCGGTAGATGTGCACTGACACTTTTGCATGGCGCCATCACTGTACACCTGGACCGTGAGGACATACCAGCAGATTCAGGTAATGAGACTACCATTGATTACAAGCAATGTGTCTTGTTTGGGTGGGCTTCAGGGTGGGTTGGTGTGTAATTTGATTGAAATTACTCTTACACAGGTGTGTAGTAGTGGGCCCAGGGCGGTTAGCTGCTCAAGTGCGGCTATGTTCCATTTTGGGCACTGCTATTTGTGACACTGGTGTCATGTTGTGATGGCCAGTTTGTTTGCTGTCACATACCATGACATGGTGTCCTCAGTGGCGGGACTGTGAAGGGAGTGGGTGACATGGCAATGTTGTCATGTAGTGAATCGCCTGTGGCAATGCATTTTAGATTGATGGAGTTGTGTCTTTGCATTGTGATGCATGGCTGGTGTATGTGTAGCTAGGGGTGCACACATATTGACACTTCCATGTTAACAATCTCAGGCTGATGTGTATCTGACAGTTCATTGTCAAGTAATTTGCAGACATTGTCAGGTAGAGTCATCATTGATTGTCAGATGGCATGTGCCAGAGCAGTGTGCACTAGCCAGCACTGTGATTCCTAGGTGAAGAAGTTGGCCACCAGTTGCGTACGGGCTGCCTCCCCCCGTGCCCTTTCCCCTCCCATGCGCAGCGGGCGTGCATGTGGTTGTGGATGTGGGGGCACCACCATGTCCACGGGCAGGCCCCGGCGTGTTGCAACGTTGTGCAGGACACATGCTGCCACTATGATCCTGCACACTATTCGGGGAGCATATAACAGCTGCCCGCCAGAACGGTCAAGGGAGCGAAAGCGTGACTTCAGCACTCCGAATGTGCGCTCCACTATGCCCCGTGTAGCAATGTGGGCTGTGTTGTACCTTACCTGGGGTGGCGTGGTGGGGTTCCGGATTGGGGTCATCATGTGGGGGCTGATAGGGTAGGCACTGTCCCCTGCGGAGGTGGTGATGGGTATCATTAGTGGTGTTGTGTCATGACCCAGTATCTGACATGCATGCATGTGGAGTGGCATTCATGCTCACCAAGCAGCCATGTATCTCCATGCTGGCCAGCCTCTAGGTCCCGGCATAGGGTAGACATTCTGTAGATGAAGCTGTCGTGGGTGGACCCTGGATAGTTGGCATATACTGATGTGATGATTCCCTTGCCATTGCATACAACTTGGACGTTGATGGAATGCCAGTGCTTGCGGTTTCTATAGATGTGCTCTGTTGCCCTGGGAGGACGTAGAGCCACATGTGTGCAGTCAATAGCACCAAGCACTTTGGGGATTTGAGCCACACCATAGAATTCCTGGGTGCACGTCCGCCTTTCTGCATGAGTCCTGGGGAGATATATGTGCCTGCGGACTGAGGGCCGTGCAGTGATGATGTTCAAGACCTGGTGTAGGCAGCGTGACTGCGTGGCCTGTGACACACCACCCACTATGGCACTTGTCCGCTGAAAGGATCCAGTGGCCAAGAAGTGCAGTACATTCAGGACCTTCTGCAGGGGGCTGAGTGCTTGGGAGCACAGGGTGGGTGATGTGAGGTCATCCTCCCACTCACTGACCAGGTCCAGTATGATGTGTGCTGGAAACCTGTACCTCCCATACACCTGGTCATCAGGCATCCCGAATAGGCTGGTTCTGGGTGTGAATATTCTGGCCCTGACTCTCCTCCTCATCCTCCTTTGGTAGCCCACTGCCACTGCTGCTAGGAACGGTATGTTCATCCTGGCATCTGGCTTGTTTATTGAAAAGTGCGCAAATTAATGCCTTGCGCGTGTAGTAGGCAGCGTGTGAGCCTCGCACCCCTGGAATCGAGTTCCCACTCCAATCGCGTGTATATATTCCCACGCTGCAGGCATACAGGTGCGCTGACGTACTTGCCTGTGTAAGGGGCCGCGCGGCCCTGAAATACACGTACATAGGCCAATGGCGTGTACGCGCACTTTTGGCCAATTACACGCGATTACACTCAGACGTGCAGGATTTCCACGTGTGCTCCGTCTTCACGTGCTGAGTGGGGAACGCCCGTGCGGATCACGTCAGACGCGCTCACGCGATGAGGGACTCTGGTCCAATAGAATCGCGTATGCGTGCTGACGCACTTACGCGCTAAGGGCCTTTCCTCGGATTTCACGCTGACGTGCAGGAATTTCACGTGCCAAATCACTCCGTATCAAGCTGGCCACCCGAAAACACACGGAACACCACGCTCCTGCCCCGAAGGCCGAGTTACTGCCCCCCAAGTGCCCTGAGCAGCCTCCCACGTGCTATCTGCTGCTGCCTGCCTGCCTGCCTGCCTGCCTGCCTGCCTGCTGCCACCGTGCCCTGCCATTTGGTGCCTGCACATCAGCCATCTGCAGGGGTCCAGTTGCTGTGTCCACCCCTGCTGGAACTGAAGACTCCCAACTGGGATTACATCGCTCCACAGCCCAGCCCCAGGACCCAGTTGCCCACCCACACCTGCCTCTGGGGTTGCCATGTCGGGCACTTCTACATCTGGCACCAGTGGCAACCCCAGGCCAGAGGGGCAGAGGGGCACCAGCTTCACTGCCACCGAAGTTGGTGTCCTGGTGGAGCATGTCCTGGGGCAGTATGATGCCCTCTTTGGATCGTCCCGCGCCAGCAAGGAAGGACGGGAGAGGATCTGGGCCGACTGTGTGGTTGCCATCAACGCGGAGGGGGTGGCAACCCGCAACGTCTTGAAGATCAAGAAGCGCTGGGAGGACTTGAGGTCCAGGACCCTTGTGAAGGCCCGGCGCCTCGTGGAGGGGGGCCGGGGCCACATGAGTACCATCCAGAAGAGGGTCCTGGAACGCGTACGCCCAGCGCTCCACGCCCAGATCCTTGAGAGGGAGACCCGTCTGGAGTTGAGCGGTAAGTGTCCAAGCATCACTGTGTGAGACAGGGCATGTTGCGGTGAGCTGGTTCTATGATACTTGCCTGTATGTGTGCCATGTGCCATATATGCATGTATGTGTGCTGGGACATCATGGTACTGCCTGTGCGACCAGTGATGTGTGACCCACATGGTTGTTGCATGTGTAGAAATGCGGCATGGGGAGCACTATGCAGATTTGGGACATGAGAGCATGGCAGTCTCTGTACCTGGACATGGATGGGGGTGAGGATGGGTGCTGATGCCAGGTACATATATGGTAGCCATGTCTGTGTGCCTGACCTGCATGTCTGTGACTTGTGCATGCCATGGATGCATGACTCATGTGTGTGACAATGCACAGATTCAGTGACGCACCCACCTTACCCTTGTTTTGCCTGTGTTTGGTGTGATTGTGGCCAGATGGATGTGACTGAGGTGTAGTGTGTGCATGTGATATGCATGAGCCATGATGCATGTGAGTTACATTTCATTGAATGTTTCAATAGTCATTTGGACATGCATGGAAATGTGCATGGCATGCACCATGCCTGTTACTGTGTGTGTTTCGCCTGCACTGACCCATGTGTTGTGGAGGGACATGATGGAAGTGTACTTTGACAGGGGTGCTCATCTGCTATTGCTTCCTGTCTAGGGGACCATTGTACAGTAGCCTGATGCTTGTGTTCTTTGTCTCCCTCTACACAGCGGCTAGTGAAGAAGAGGGCGGAGACGGCGCTGTGGAGCAAGGCGGCGGGGATGCCCCCACGGCTGCAGCGGAAGGGGTGGGTGAGCCCCCACAGGGGCCTGCTACGGCGGGAGACGGTGAGGAGCCATCCAGGTTGGTGGTTTGCACAGAGGAGGAGGAGGAGGCCGACACTGGTGCACACATGGGGCCTGGTGGGAGCATCCCTGCTGGTGCAAGTGGTGCAGTCCAGGGCCTGGGGCAGGAGGCAGCACAGGTCACCGTGGAGGGGCCTGTGCATGTCGCTGTCCCTGACCCTGTGAGTGCACCACCATGCACCAGCAGGGATGCCCCGTCCCAGGCCCGTCCGCAGGTAGAGGGGATGTCCATGTCAACTGACTCCCCTCCACCTGCGGCCGTGGGAACCCCTGGCCGCGTGGAGCAGGTCCTGATTGGGGTCGCGATGCGCACGGCTGTGATTCGTGATGCCGTGCGTGCTTCCCGGGAGGAGCACGCACGTCATCACGAAGTGCACCGTGCCGACGTGGCCCAATTGGGATCGGCCATGTTCGGGGGGTTCCTGCATGTGTTGGCCAATCTGACGGCCCTCTCCTCCTCTGTGCAGGCTATCCACCAGTCGTTCTCCTTGCCGTCTTCCGGCCCAGATGCCACCATGGCCCCCTGTGGACCTGCCCCAACCAATGCAGCCAGCTCGGTGGGGATCCCATCCCTGCCGCAGTTGGGAGTCGGAGGTCCAGCAGGGGTGGACGACACAGCAAGTGGACCCCAGCAGATGGAAGATGTGCCGGCATCATCGGGCAGGGCACGTGCACGACGGCGTCGGTGGTTACCATCAGCCTGGATGCCGTCGTGCTGGCAGAGGCAGTGGCGTCGCAGGCAGCAGCGGGCTCGACGTGGGAGGCATCATGGCTCAGGGCCATCAAGATCGGAGGGGCAGGCATCGGCCGGAGGGCAGGGCAACCCTGGCATGGCGGTGTGTTCCGTGTGGGAGGAGTTTGGCCAGCGGATAGATGCGGAGCGGCAGCGGGCGGAAGAGGAGCGGCTCGCCATGGCCAGGGCGGAGATCTCCATGCATCAGGCATTGAGGCGGGCTGCGTGCCTCGAGGAGGCTCGCAGGGAATTTGGAGAGCACATGGGGTTGTCCCTGCGAGACCTCGGGGCCAGGACTGAGTCCCGCCTCCAGGACATAGACATGGAGTTCGAGGATGCCCTGGCCAACATCACCAAGTGAGCCGCAGGACTAGCCCGCTGCCTCTGTATATAGTTTTTTAGTTAGTTAGTGCTAGGTTTCCTTTATTTTAAATTTTTTTTTGGACCGCTTGGACAATGGCCACTTCTTTGTACATATTTTTTTAGATAGTTAGTATTAGGTTTAATTAGTGCTGTTGGGCTCATGGACCCTTGAACAATCCTGTAAATATAGTTATATTTTTTTGTGAGATAATTTATTTTTACTTTCATATTGGTCACACCATGACGTAATGGTTTATGTTTCATTTCATTCTACTTGTGTTTACTTTGGACAAAATCGAATCTTTTTTCTATCCTTTGTTTTTTGGTTTCTCATTTTTGTTCCCGGACATGGACCTTTTATTTGCTTTCCCAGATAGTTGTCAGAGTTAACTTTATTTTTATTTTTTAATACATTTTTATTTTATCTTACACTTGTGTCATTTTTTCTTTGATTTCTTACATGCCATGATATGGGTTTTGACATTGACTTGCACCCATTGTGTATGTGTGTGTGGCGGACATGTGTTCTTTTGCTTAGTTGCCTTTGGGGTTGTGTCATGTGATTGCATTCACTATGTGGGTGCATGCAATCCTTGCCTGGGTGTTTGTGCTGGGTATGCTGGTCATTACTGCCATTATTGTGTATCGTCAGGACCAGGGGCCAGGGGGACATGGGTGGGGGCCTGGTGGAGGGTGCCCCAGGTGGATGGGGGGTTGGGGTGGTGGGAGACATGGCTTGCCCATGGGTGGGGTCCTGCTGGCAGGTTGCCCACAGTGCTGGGGGTGGGGGTGGTGGGAGACATGGGTTGCCCATGGGTGGGGGCCTGCTGGCAGGTTGGCCACTGTGCTGGGGGTGGGGGTGGTGGGAGACATGGGTTGCCCATGGGTGGGGGCCTGCTGGCAGGTTGCCCACAGTGCTGGGGGTGGGGGTGGTGGGAGACATGGGTTGCCCATGGGTGGGGGCCTGCTGGCAGGTTGGCCACTGTGCTGGGGGTGGGGGTGGTGGGAGACATGGGTTGCCCATGGGTGGGGGCCTGCTGGCAGGTTGGCCACAGTGCTGGGGGTGGGGGTGGTGGGAGACATGGGTTGCCCATGGGTGGGGGCCTGCTGGCAGGTTGCCCACTGTGCTGGGGGTGGGGGTGGTGGGAGACATGGGTTGCCCATGGGTGGGGGCCTGCTGGCAGGTTGCCCACAGTGCTGGGGGTGGGGGTGGTGGGAGACATGGGTTGCCCATGGGTGGGGGCCTGCTGGCAGGTTGCCCACAGTGCTGGGGGTGGGGGTGGTGGGAGACATGGGTTGCCCATGGGTGGGGGCCTGCTGGCAGGTTGGCCACAGTGCTGGGGGTGGGGGTGGTGGGAGACATGGGTTGCCCATGGGTGGGGGCCTGCTGGCAGGTTGCCCACAGTGCTGGGGGTGGGGGTGGTGGGAGACATGAGCAGGTGTGCAGGGTAGTTCCCTGTGGTGTGTGCTGCCTGCAGGGGCCGTGGAGGGTGTACAGGTAATGCCTGGGAGCACACAGCCAAATCGCGTGTGCAACTTCCCGCGCACCCCTCGATTCCACGTTCCCTGCCATATCGCGTGTGGGACTTCCCGCGCGCCCCTGAAATCCACGTACCCGGCCATATCGCGTGTGCAACTTCCCGCGCGCCCCTGAAATCCACGTACCCGGCCATTTCGCGTGTGCAACTTCCCGCGCACCCCTCGAATCCACGTTCCCTGCCATATCGCGTGTGCAACTTCCCGCGCACCCCTCGATTCCACGTTCCCTGCCATATCGCGTGTGGGACTTCCCGCGCGCCCCTGAAATCCACGTACCCGGCCATTTCGCGTGTGCAACTTCCCGCGCACCCCTCGATTCCACGTTCCCTGCCATATCGCGTGTGGGACTTCCCGCGCGCCCCTGAAATCCACGTACCCGGCCATTTCGCGTGTGCAACTTCCCGCGCACCCCTCGATTCCACGTTCCCTGCCATATCGCGTGTGGGACTTCCCGCGCGCCCCTGAACTCCACGTACCCGGCCATTTCGCGTGTGCAACTTCCCGCGCACCCCTCGATTCCACGTTCCCTGCCATATCGCGTGTGGGACTTCCCGCGCGCCCCTGAAATCCACGTACCCGGCCATTTCGCGTGTGCAACTTCCCGCGCACCCCTCGATTCCACGTTCCCTGCCATATCGCGTGTGGGACTTCCCGCGCGCCACTGAAATCCACGTACCCGGCCATTTCGCGTGTGCAACTTCCCGCGCACCCCTCGATTCCACGTTCCCTGCCATATCGCGTGTGGGACTTCCCGCGCGCCCCTGAACTCCACGTACCCGGCCATTTCGCGTGTGCAACTTCCCGCGCACCCCTCGATTCCACGTTCCCTGCCATATCGCGTGTGGGACTTCCCGCGCGCCCCTGAAATCCACGTACCCGGCCATTTCGCGTGTGCAACTTCCCGCGCACCCCTCGATTCCACGTTCCCTGCCATATCGCGTGTGGGACTTCCCGCGCGCCACTGAAATCCACGTACCCGGCCATTTCGCGTGTGCAACTTCCCGCGCACCCCTCGATTCCACGTTCCCTGCCATATCGCGTGTGGGACTTCCCGCGCGCCCCTGAAATCCACGTACCCGGCCATTTCGCGTGTGCAACTTCCCGCGCACCCCTCGATTCCACGTTCCCTGCCATATCGCGTGTGGGACTTCCCGCGCGCCACTGAAATCCACGTACCCGGCCATTTCGCGTGTGCAACTTCCCGCGCACCCCTCGATTCCACGTTCCCTGCCATATCGCGTGTGGGACTTCCCGCGCGCCCCTGAAATCCACGTACCCGGCCATTTCGCGTGTGCAACTTCCCGCGCACCCCTCGATTCCACGTTCCCTGCCATATCGCGTGTGGGACTTCCCGCGCGCCCCTGAAATCCACGTACCCGGCCATTTCGCGTGTGCAACTTCCCGCGCACCCCTCGATTCCACGTTCCCTGCCATATCGCGTGTGGGACTTCCCGCGCGCCACTGAAATCCACGTACCCGGCCATTTCGCGTGTGCAACTTCCCGCGCACCCCTCGATTCCACGTTCCCTGCCATATCGCGTGTGGGACTTCCCGCGCGCCCCTGAAATCCACGTACCCGGCCATTTCGCGTGTGCAACTTCCCGCGCACCCCTCGATTCCACGTTCCCTGCCATATCGCGTGTGGGACTTCCCGCGCGCCCCTGAAATCCACGTACCCGGCCATTTCGCGTGTGCAACTTCCCGCGCACCCCTCGATTCCACGTTCCCTGCCATATCGCGTGTGGGACTTACCGCGCACCCCGGTATGCACGCACACGTTTATTTTTTCTCTCTGCGCGTGTCTGTGTTTGTGGGTACCCCTTTGTACGTCATTTGTCCAGGAGGGCAACAGTATTGTACATTGGTTATGTCTGTATATAGGTGCTATTTGTTGGCGCGCCTTTTAGCGCACATTTCTTGCAGGCGCAGACACGCTACCGCCTGCTTTCTTGTGGCGGTCGTGTTTGTGCCTGTTTGTGCCTGTGCGCTGCTTTGAGCGTGCGCTTTTTTGCCCTATTCTATTCCATGAATACGTGTTGTATGCGAGCGTGTGGGCGTTCCGCGCACTTGCCTCCTGAACTTTCCCCGTGCCGCCCACATTCTTCCCCATTCCGAGTGTTGTGCCCCATTTTATTCCCCATTCCGAGTGTCCCGCCCTGTGTTCCGCCTACTTTAGAGCTGTGCGCTGCGCTCGGAGTGATGGCGCAGTGGCCGTGGCGCACGACGTTGGTTGACCTGTGCGCCGGCCTGCGCCGCGCGCTTTTTCGGCGCACGTCCTCTGCTTTTCTTGCGCACGGACTTCCATGAATCGACGTGCGCTGGTTTCCCTGCGCTTTGCGCTGATTTTCGGCGCAGCGCACGTATTGGCCCCTCTGCGCCGGGATTTTCGGCGCACATTTATTCCATGAATCGGCCTGTAAATGTCATTACATACATTTCAGAGACTAGCTTATTGCTTAAAATTAATTTGACCGATCTATTCCTCCACCAGTCCAGAGCTTGAAAGACTAGATGCGATTAGTAGTTTCTTCTATTGGACGATGACATAGGAGCTAATAAGATCTTTTTAATCACTCTGCTGTGATGAATATTGAACAACAACTATTTTCAATTTCAAGATCAATTTTATTTGCAAGTAGCTGCAATGTTTATCGATACCAGAATGCCTTATATTTATGCAAATGCTTTCATGCGTTTTATTTTAAACACAAATTATTCTTGAGAATCCATTGAAGAAAGGACATTTGAAACTATGCAAGAGATACATCAATTACATTTCTGGTATACGGTCAAGAATATGGAAAACTTACTTTGGTTTACTTACATCAATAGTGTTTTTGAACATAATCAATTTTCTATGGACTATAGCCACAAATTCATAAACTTCATAGATATGGATGTATGAATTATAGAGAATACATTTACCAATACTCTCTCTGATAAACCCACTGATCAGAACAACTTCCTATGTGCTCAAAATGTCCATCCATCTTCTGCTAGTAGAGGTTTTCAATACAGATAGTTATTATGAGTCAAAAAATGTATTGGCTCTGATTGAATTTGAAAACAGGGTCATCGACTGCTTGAGAAATTAATGATGAACATATCTTACAGTTAGCTATGAACAAAACTACTTTACTTGATAGGGCAATCTTATTTAAATATAAACCTGTAAAGAAAGGTATTGGTTTGGTGACAACCTAGTCTGACCAGAGCTTGGAAATCAAAAATAATTAAAATGTACATGCACTGGCCCTCTGATGAATTTTGTTTCTGGTTCTAATGTATTCTGGTTCTGGTTTTAATGTGTTCTTGATTTGGTCTAGTTGAGAGCCCTATGCCAGGGTCTGTTTCTGTTTATTATTATTCTGTTGTAGGTAGGGAGCAAAGGGGAAGACATGGGAAAAAGTGAACAGGAAAAGTAGATAGCCCATGACATAAATAGGGAAAGGAGAGTGAGAGTAAAGAGAGTGCCACCTAGCCCAGTATGGTAAGTCTCTGTAAAGCCCTCACCATTCTCAGGACTGCAAAGGGGTTGAGTGAAAGTGTGTGTGGTACAGGGGGCGATTGTTAACAGGTACTTGTTAATAAAATGAGGGACAGAGATGGTCAAAGAACAATCGTAGCAGGTGGAAACCCCACCTATGGGCACCCATGCTCACTTTATGTACACCAATTTCAACAGTGCCTTGTGCACGTTTCTCAAACTGTGGCACCTGCTGACACAGGGCAATGGGTATACTCAGTTTCCAGTAGAAGGGACCTTCAATTTGGATGAAATAGGGGATTTTGAGGTAGGCATTAGAGAAGAAAAATGTAATGGTGAGCCCTAGACAGTAAGGGAAGTATTCTACGTGGTTGGAGTAAGTGACATCTAGGCAGAATGAGTCCAAGGTAAGTATACTAAAGACATGATAGACAAACTTCAGGGACACATAACTTCTTGTGGACTAAGGGAGCAGTAGGGGTGCCTACGCTGCTTTGCCCACAAGTGGTAGATGAAAAAACAGATGTGATAGAGCATGCCGTAGACAATGAGAATGCAGAGGGTATCATAGAACTCTTTTCTTGCATACATACTATATCACCAGCACGACGATCAGCCGGGCATGTTGGACGGGCATAAGTTGAAGCCCATCCACCCAAAGTAGCACAGCCTCAAATACAGGTGCAACATTCACCAATGTAGTCTGGTTCTTCTGCTTAGGATTTCTCTGGGGCCTCACGCATGCCTAACATGCCTCCCTCTTGCACTACGAGAGTTTTGAAGAGTTGAGATGTTAGAATCCTTCAGGCTGCTCTCAGACAGATGCTGGGAGTTCTGCCAGCAGATGGGGAGGAGCAGCCCCGACTTCTCGCTATTCATATCCTGTGGCCATTGGGCAAAATACAAAGCCTGACTAATCCCATTCAGATACACATTACGAGTGACAGCACTGTGGACTTTAGGTGGGTGGGCAGTGTTTCCCCTTCAACACCATACTATTGATGCAGTGGTTGAAAGGAAACTAAGGGCATAATTTACAAAAAGTATAGCGCAACGCAAAGGGACTTCGTGCCACGCTAATTGGGTATTGCCAATTCACAGATCAGACTTTGCGCTGGCCCTTCCCACTTAGCACTGTGCAGGAGCACTAAGTGGGAACGCAACCTGCGGGAACGGCTGTTAGGGAGAATTCTCATAAATGGTTGATTTCCCTTAGTTACTGAGTCCCTCAGCAGCTTTGCTGGATTTCTAGGATTTATTTTTTTCATCTGGTAAGGGTGTGAGCCTTTTTTCCCACTCTTACATGTGTTTTGCTATGTGTGTTTCTACTTTTTGTGTGATCTTGGGCACTGGAGCCTCACCTACTGCAGGGCACCATATTTTTCATGTGTGTTACACAGCACCTTCAGTGCAGTGACACAGGGTTGTCTTTTAGACTGCCCACCGACTCCATTTTCTGGGGCTGACTACAGTCCCCCAGAAAAGGGTAAAGTTGCCATTAACTTTACCTTAGTCACTTTAAACCACAGACCCAGTACACCCCATCTTCCATGGAGTATTGGAAAGGGTTAATTCTTATACCTTTTTGTCTGCGCCTCTTGGTGCATTGTGTCGCTCACTTTACTTTACGACTTGGCTGTTGGCAGTGGTATCTACCCTAACTTTTCTATCGCGATTATCTTATATAAACGTGGTAATGTTTTAGGCTATTATATTAGCCTCAAACATATACCCCCTTGACCAAATACATTTTATTTTGGCTCCGGCCAGGTTTATTCGCCATTTCTTTTTGTTAAAGTCTTTCTCGTGTTTTCCTCTCCGTGCCAAATTAGGTTTGGTCCCTTTGTTCATCGCCTTTTCGCGGGCTACCACAAGGAATCCCTCCTTTAGGCGCCTGAGAGTCTGGGTAGGCAGAATGTGAGGGAGGGGTTCTAGGACCCCTGCCATGGGAGTCACACTCCTGTCTGATTGGCTAAGAGGACTGGCCTTGCTAGGCCAGCCACTCTGCTGTGTGATTGATAGCCAGGCTGTATGAATGGGGGAAAACTGCAAAAAAAGCAGGTCTCTGGGACTGGAAGAGCAGAGTCGCCACTGGAACAAAAAACCAATGAGGAACTGGAAGAAGGGGACCCCTACAACGACTGAACCACCCGGTGAAACCCTGCTGCAGGTCCGAATCTCCAGAATCCGACGCCAGAGAAGATCCTCCAGGAAACTTCTTCCCTTGAGCTGGTGGGACCAACCAGTTCACCCAATCTGCAAGCCAGGACCGCTCCTCTGGTCGAATTCGCTGTGCAGAGCTACAGTGGGCCGGATAGCCAGGAAGGTCGGACCCCGCTTGGATTTCAAGGAGCGCACCTTTTATTCGTTGCTTTGCTCTGCAGCTGGTTTCTTCCCTGGGTAGTGCAGGACCCTCCAGTCTTCCTACTTCTGATCATTCTGAAAGTCGCTTCAGGAACCGTGAGCCTGCAGGAACTACCAGGAATGTCTGCCTCAGCTACAGCTCCCTCACCTTTTTAAGGTACTGTGCAAATCCGGTTGTGCGTTTCGTTCAGCCGCTGTGAAAGTGTTTGAAATCTTTCTCCAATCTGAGGGCTTGTCCTTCTCTTCTCTTTGAACTAACTTTTCTACCAACCAACTTCGTCCGGAAACCGTGCCACGAACTTTACCGCAAACTACCCTGAACTGTATTATCTTGAGCAAAAGACTTTTGAACCATTGACTTTGGCCCTAAGCCTTTTCTATCTGATTTTATCATTCTAGTCTCTCTTGTTCACTTGCCCTGAGTACTTACCTGTTGGTGTGGATTCATTTCTGTTAACTTTTGTCTTTCCCTCCCTTTTAAATTGCTGGAGTGCCATTTTGCTGCCACTTCATTTTGTGAGCTTAACTTGTCTGGAATTTAAGGCAAGAGGTGTGGTGTATTAAGAGAGTGATTGTTAGACTGCTTATAATAGTGTAATGTTAAACAACTGAAGAGTGAAATAAATGTACATTGTTTTGCTTGAAAACCTTGAGTCAGTGTTTGCCTGAATCATAGTAATTGCTGTCCTTTGTGTAACTATTTGATACTGCTCACTTACTCTTGAGATAAGTCTGGGTGCTCTGCTACTGCTACCACTTTAACTGTGTAGTACAGGCTTGTACCAAAGGTGAACTTGTACTGTCACTTGTAGTCTTAATTTTGTCTGGTGTTCCCAAAGGGTACTGCATATAATTATGCCTAACAACGGCCAGCACAACGAACAAAATAGGGGGAGGAACATGCAAAATCCTCACTAAAGAATGAACATGAGGAATAACATGGGTGGAGGGAGGCAGGCACATCACAAACAACCAACATGCCTCATCAACCACTAAGTAATCCCTATACATAGAAACAATCGCACTATCGCTGTGATTACGTAGGAAAATGAACACAACGTCACCCGCCACCCATCACAAAGCACAAAGCACAATGAAATCCCACACACAAAAAGTTAATGCAACCGTGATGAACACACGATTGCCACATTGCTAGATCCTGCATTCCTAGCACTAATATTACTACATGGAAGGAGGAGGAAGAGTAGGAGGTAAGAATCTTCCACTCACAAACAACAATATTAGCAATGCCAGATGAGGAGGTGCAGAGATGATACTGCTTCCCTCTCCATGTCATCCTAGACCTGGTTAGGGGCTGGGAGAATGAGCTGATATTACCCATCATGTGCTCACAGGCTGTGACAGCTCTGGTCAAAGTGCTATCAGCCTGGTCGATCTGATGTTGTGCTGTTAATCCCTCACCACCTCCACCTAACACTGGGCCTCGGCATTGGTGCTACGTGGGTCAGAGTCTAGCAGAGGGAATTGCGACTTGGTTGGAAATATGGTGATTGGGGTGTTCTCACAGGGAGTGTGGGCACTGGGTGAGACAACATACCTGAAATGAGAATGGGCATTTGTTTGGACCAGCTAAACAAGTCTGTCTTACAGACTTCACTTATACACATCAATGTTGAAAGGAATGTTTACCTGTATATGGGAGGCTGCAGCAGTCCACAACACCACGTTAGTTGACTCCACTAAGCATGGCCGCATGTCCAGTCCCCCATGGGGAAAATGTGCCCAGTAGCATGAAGAGTTGAGTCACAGCCCTCTACAGCAGAATGGCCATGACATGAGGAAAACAAAACTACTGTCCACCTTGTAAGGTGAAAAAAGAAAATCAAAGGAAAATAATCCATGCTCCCAACATGGGCATATGTGCACCAGGGTGCATGAAGATGGGCTGGTGTTGGCAAGAGGATAGGGGTGTGTGGGGTCATGGCCAATGGAATCACCTGTGAGGTTCAGTTGAAACCCCTATCTTGTAGTCGATCCTGGGATGGTACACTCTCATCACGCAATGCCAAAGGAGGTCCTCATTGGCTACGACAGGGAAGCAGAAGCAGCTTGGGACGTGTGATCACCAAAAGATCTGGGTGGACATCATGGCTATCATAAATATGCAGGGGTTGGCAGTCTGTACAGTGGACCATGCAAAGAAGTGCTGGGACGACCTTAGGATCCTGAGCCAGGCAAAGGTGAAAGTGGCCCTTAAGGCAAGTGCCTTTGTGGAGGTGTACCCTATAGGCTGCCATTGGCTGTCACCCCTAAATCTCCGGATCCAGGAGAGGATCAACCTGGCAGTCCATGCCCAGGCCCTTGACCTGCAGGAACAAATCCAGGCTGCTTGTGAGTACTTAGAGAGTGAACATTTCCACAGATTTGGTATGTCCTGCTTGGGTATGCATTACTTGATCAAGTTTGTGCTTTTCACAGCATGTGTGTTGCACAATTGTTAACTGGCATACAAGCTCATGCCGATACTGGACGAATGTAATGACACACATCTGTGAAGGTGACAGGTGTAGTAATGAGCTCAGTCAGCTTATTATGACAAGGTATACTCGTTTACATGCACTGTGAGATGCTGACAGCAAGGCCTCTGACAGGTACAGTTGGCAGATTGAGATGTTGAGCGCATGTGAGGCACATTCATGCACTCTCCTCTATGGGCTGTTCAATAATGTATGATGATTGCATCATTTCCGCTCAGCAGCTGAGACAGACACATGTGTATGGATGTGTGGTCATGGCAAATTGTTGCCTTTGACTATCCGGATCTACATTGGGACTTGTCATGCCACTGAATGAGGGGACCTCCATTGTATGTCATGCTGATATTTGTTTGCGTTGAGAGAAAGAGCATTGCTGCTTGATCCTCACGACCAGTGCATGTGTGTGTTACATGCTTTCATGTTGGACTGTCAGGGGTGCATGTTGGTAGATGTGGTTCGATGGTAACCTGCATATGGTGCTATGGACACATGTGACTAAGTGCCTTTCCTTGGAGGATACACGTGGGTCACTGCTTCATTGTTATCAAGTGTATGTGCCCAGACACCAATGTGCTTTTAGCAGGTGTTAAAATCCATGGCGCTAAGGGACCATGGAGTTAATTACGCCACCGTAATTTACGGTGGCGTAATTAACGCCTTCCCCACTCCCAATATGCCCTATGGGGCAAAAATGGGAATGGGGAAGGGTAAATGGGGATTGGGGACTTACCGCCCCGCCAAACTCGGAATGGGGCGGTAAGTCCGCCAACCACCATGGCGTAAACGTAGTTTACGCCATGGTGGTAAAGTCACGGCCCAGGCGGTAACTTACCGCCTGGGTCGTAGTGAGGCCAATTGAAGGAAAAAAGGCTCCCCATACCATAATTTCACTCATTTGAAGTTCACATTAACTCCTAATGCGAAAGGTTCAGCCAATCAGCTCACTAGGATCACGTGCTAAATCCAGCTGCAGTGGCCTAGGTTCAATGTAAACTGAAGACTACTCCACCCTTCTCGCCCACTTCCCCAAGATACATGCTTCCCCAGGCATCCTTCATGTTTAAGAAAACAAAAACAAAGCTCCACTAATTCATCACTTCCTAAACACTACCATCACTCTTAGGTCTCCTAGAACATGGAAAAGAAACTTGTCCATTAGCTGTCCATTAGCTGTCTTGTCCTGGAAGACCACTTCAAGCATCATTATAAGAATGGTGGTGCAGTAAAAAAATGGTGATAATTCTTTTACTGCAGTTTTTCTGCACTGCCATACTATAGTGTTGGCGGTGAGGTGGAGAATTTTCTTCCAGCAAATGTCTGGAGGTAAAACCTTAACACCCCCAAATCTGCAAAATCAGCAGAATTACCGCTTGCAGTAATTCCATAGAAATCTCCATGGATGGACTCCAAAAAATGGGGGATTGCACCACCTGCCACACTTGTACTCCAGAGGTAAATCCGCCAGACCAGGTAGAAGTAACGGTAGGTAATTCAGCACATTTACCACAGGGATACTGCCAAACTTGTAATGAGCCCGTCTTTTCACCATAAAAATAAAGTCACCATTTAGCATTCCGAATGTGATCACGGGTATTAATGATATTAAAGGGAGCTGCAGGAGGCTAAAGAGACTGGTAATATCGCTGGCCCTGCATTAAAGGAGATCGGTTCACTCAGGCCTATACATTTGAGCTATTCTGCTATTAATGTCAGGCCAGACCAGAGGCATTGGGCAATATCACCCCATTAGCTATAATCTTTAATGAACTCGGACAAGAACAATTGAAATGCAACTAACTGGTTACTTTGTTTATAGAAAAGTCTATCAGATGCTGATCGATGTACCATATACCTACTATAGGCTACCCATAAGTGGTTTTAAACTGTCTTCCCTGTACTGTATTAAAGCACAAGTTAATCCCTTCAATACAGCCAAAAATGTATAGAGACGAAAACCAAGTGGGGTGAAAAAGTGTGCATCTCTGATGCACACCTGTGATGCACACCATCTCAGAATGAACCCTGTTAAAATGCACTGTAACATCCTGATCCCCTACTGGGCAAAATCCATTTACATCCTCAAAATGAGGGTGGAAATGCATGAAAAACAAAGCATTTCATGTGGATTTCCAGAGCTCCATCTGCACTGTATCTGTAAATCTCGATAGCTTATCAATAACTCAGCGAATGTCTCAGAAATAAGAAGATTTCCAGAAAAAACTCATGTGGTAAAGGTAATTGTTGGTAGCAGTAGTTTTGCTGTACAAAATAAAAAATGTAGGTCTTTCTTCAAAAGTGAACTAACAGCCCTGTGTTTACTCCAGCTTAAAAGTTCTAACACAACATTCTATCGATTACCATTTCAATCAAAAAGAACACAGGAACCGGCTATGGTCTGTTCTGCTTGTCAACATAGCTGGTTGAACCCCTGAAAATTCCCATGACAAAGATGATTACAATATATCTATGTTCCACGCTAGCATGATGTTATGCTTAAATGGAAATTGTCTGTAGTATGGTGTAGAAGGTTAAATATCAACCCAATTAACTGTTCGCCATCACATATAGTGCACTATATTCTGCACTTGTTAGACTCAGGTCTGGCCTTTAATTCATTAAAAGTCAATTTCACAGAACATTCTGCACATAGAACCTCACAAAGCCAGATTTCATGGTGGAAAATTCCAGTTATGAAAGATATCCTGGTATGAGTAAAACAGCATTACCCTACACTTGTAAACTCACCACCAGGTTGGGATTCATATGTTGTCTTAAGCAAACCCGTGGGACCACATTTTGAGACAATGCATAAGGCAAGCCTCATGGATATCACTTACAAGACTGCTTTCCTTATAGCCATTACATCTATTCGGAGGGTTAGTGAGCTTCAGACTTTTCCGGTAACAGAACCCTTTGTCACAATACATAAGAACAAGGTAGTCTTAAGAACACATCCATGCTTCTCGCCAAAGTACATTTTAAGTTCCAAGTCAACCAATCAATTGAATTGTCAGCTTTCTTTCAAAATCTACAGAACTCTACCACTGCTAGATTGATCGTAAAATGCATACAGCAGTGTTACATATTGTCTAACAATACACTGCCTTTTACACCTAAAGCACACTCCACATGGGTTCCAGGGGATACATTAGCATTCATTGCAAAAGTGCCACTGGAGGCTATCTGCAGGGCAGCCACATGGAGTTTAGAGTATACTTTCACATAACATTATTGTGTTGACACACAGGCCAAAAATGATGCACACGTGGAAAAGACGGTGCTAAAACATGTATTTTTCTCTGTTGCTTTTATCAACCCACCACTTTCATCTAGTACTGCTTGCTAGTCTGTAAAAGTATGCGATTCTAGGCAGATCCATGAGCCTCAGAAGACAAACATTACATACCTGCAATTGTCTTTCTGATGCTTGGGTCTGCTTAGATTCATATTCACCCACCCATCAACCCCTCGGTGGGAGTGGAAGGTACCATAGATAACAGGTTTTATGTGAGGGTCTTTCAACACAATTCTTCACATTCATATTGCACTAAACACTTCATGCAACCTCAGGTCAAAAGTTTAGCAATCTGGGGGCCTTGGTGCTTGGGGGATTGTGGGTGCAGTGCACTTTGCGGCAGCCGTGGTGTTGCAGGATCACCCCATCGGCCTCCCTTTGCAAGGTTAAGGGATTGTATGTGGTGCTACGCACCAGCCTCTAGGTATCAACCTGTGCGGGGCATGTGAGTGTAGGTGGATACAAGCATCAGAAAGATGATTACAGTTATGCCATGGTTGTCATATAGATATATAACACATGTGATGGAAACCACTAAGCATGTATTTACTGAATGTGTTATGCTTGGTTCAACATACATGTGTAATTTGGAGCAGCTCATCACTGATTATGGGACGCCTAAGACTACTGATTTCTGGACTTATTGTCTCAATTCTGGGATCACTTCTTTGCATATTGCGTTATATCAAATTTGGATGCATGTAAAAAAAAATGTAAGAATAATAAGTGTTTTAAGATATGTGAAGATGGATATTAATTTTGTGGATGAAGATCTTTAACGGTTATGGATTTTAATGGATGAAGATCCTAATGATTGTTGATTGGATATATGATTTTATGGTATTTTAAAGAATCATAGTTGATTGAATATATGATTTTATGGTATTTTAAAGAATCATAGTGTGTGGATTTGTGTATAAGTTTGTGAAAAGTTCAAATGAACTCAACACAATAAAAAATAAATGCAGAATAAACCATTTAAATTCTGTCCGAGGTGTAACCCTACATTTTTATGGAGAGAAACAGGGTGTTGAACAGCTGTCTCCCATGGGGCCACACTGAAGACTGCTGCCAGTTGTTCCAACAATTCAAACCAAAAAGTCTTCGGAAGTGCCATTCAAAGCTATGGGCTTTTTACGCCATGAAAGCAGGTCCAGAGATGGCCCAAAGGCAACAGAACTCGAGGTCTGGGCTTCAAACGCAGGGGTCGAGACCCGCCCACATCAGCCAAATAAAGAGGCATATGTACAAACACACACAGAAGTGAAGTAAAAGTGTTGAGTCTTCGATATCAATGTGTATGACATAACACACAACACACACTTCCTCATGAGACAATATTACAAAAGGGTTTCTGAAAGCATACAAGATAACCCGATACATCCATGTCGAGTGTCAAATCGATGCCGAAAGACCAAAATGCTTGCAGCAGCAAAAAATGCTTGTAGAAATCGCAGACTCTGAGGAGGAGTGGGAGGAAGAAGAAGAAAATATGGCTGACGTCAAGGACGTCTAGGACGTCTAGAACACTGCGATTTTTGGATCAACGCAGATCCATATTTCTGCCGCCTCAGAACCAACACCGAAGCGACAAAACGAATGGTCAATGCAAGATTTCAAAGACACTATGGGCCTCATTACATGGATGGCGGTGGACCAACCGGTAAAATACCGGCACCGCCTTGGTGGAAAGGGGAATTACCGCCCTATTCCAAGGTTGGTGGGGCGGTAATTCCCCCTTCCCCCATTGCCCTTCCCCATTCCCATTTTTGCCCCATAGGGCATAATGGGAATGGGGAAGGTGCTCATTACGGCACCACAAATTGCGCTACCGTAATTAGCTCCCTGGTCCCTTTGCGGGTTGGTTTTTAACGCCTGCAAAAAGCAGGCGTTAAATTCCCCAACCCGCAAAGGGACCTCGTAGTAAGGCGGTAAGGGTTTACCGGTACCGGAAAATACCGGTACCGGTAAACCCTTACCGCCTACCGTGTAATGAGGCCCCATGTCTAAAATTAGAGTTTTCATGGAAAGACAGGAGAAAAAGCTGAGTATGTTCGAGGGTGAACCTTCCCCTCAAAGAAATGTAGAACCTATGCCCAGTGGGACACAAAGTCAGAACATCCTACAGTGCAGGAAGATTCTCGGGACACTGGCTATTCTCAGGAGAATGTGATTGGGATCAGGGGTCCACACAGTGAAGCACACAATAATTCAATTTAGACAGGAATATATACAAAAACAGTATTAATTATAGGCCTTAAAACACACAAAAAATGTAACAAGCTGGTGATATCACACAACACTCAAAAATAAACATGTATGCAATCACCATAGAGTCGTAAAATGCATTCAATGACTTAAATCAACAAAGGATGTAAGTAAAATGATTCAGTAAGGTGGAACCAAGTCACAAGTGATATTCCCTAGCTCGGAAGTCAAATTTCTCCAAAGAGTGGGGCCGTGTGCCCAACAGTTACAATGCTTCTCACCAGAATGTATCTAATGGCAAAACAGCTCTACTTCCCCAACCTATCCCTTGGCCACATTCATTAGGGCTCGTGCCCACTGCATCCCCTCAGTCTAAAACCTACAATGTACCTTTAGCTCAGACCTGACCCTCTCCCGTCACATCAATGCAGGCTCCAGATCATACACCTTCCACCTCTGCATCCTCAATGTGATATTTCCTGACCTCTCCTACCCCCATAGAGTTTCTGCAATCATGGTCATCATGCTCTCACCCCTAGACTGCTCTACCTCTCTCTACCTTGGTGAGCATACATACCAACTGAGAAAGCGTCAATGGGTTCAAAACTCTGCAGCAAGCCTCCTCCTCACACTCTCCCCCAGAGAACACATCTCCCCTGCACTCACACTCCATTGACTGCCCAGCAGCCAATAGGCCTCATTCAAAGCCATGTACATTACCCACTGCGCAATCTACAAGAAAGGGCTGGTAATTCCTCCAAAACAAGCGCAGGTGCTACCACAACACCAGATTCCTCAGATTAGGCTCTGCACACCTCCTGGTAGTTTATCCTTCCAAGTTCTCCAGATTAAGAGGTGCCAGTTTCTTTGTCCTCTCACCCACTTTCTGGAACTCCTTCTCCATCACGCTGTGCCTCATAGAGGATCACCTGGCCCTCAGGAAAGCACTCAAAACCTGGCTGTTCCCCCTGACTTTCTGATCCCCCACACCCACTGCCCACCTATTGCACACACATTTTATCCTGCAGTCATCTCTCCCCTTCTGCACACTCCCCCAACCTGCCCATTTGTCAGATACAAGCCTCTTCTTTCCTTTCAACCACTCGGCTCTGCCATCCAACCTACCTTGTGGGAGGCCATGCACATATGGAGGACTCAGGTAATCACTCTAGCAACTCACAGCTAGAACAAATTCTGAAAACCAGGAAATAGACACTGTTGTCTGTACAGCTAACCCATTTCTCCTCTCGCACACTGAACCTTGTCAACTTAGCGGAAGGCATGTCTCACTCCAAACACCCTGCACTCACATATAACACAAATACTATTGCTCATCACCTTTGCCATAAGAATGAAAATACTTTTAATGACATGTTGAACTATAGCTTCGCAGATAAAACTCTATGGGCCTCATTCCGAGTATGGCGGTAAGGGATAGCGGCCACCGCTAACGAGAGCGGTGGCGGTAATCCCTTACCGCCATACTCCGAGTTCCCTTAGCGCCATGGTGCTTTTAACACCTGCTTTTAGCAGGCGTTAAATACCATGGCGCTAAGGGACCTTGATGTTAATTACGCCACCGTAATTTACGGTGGCGTAATTGACGCCTTCCCCACTCCCATTATGCCCTATGGGGCAAGAATGGGAATGGGGAAGGGTAAATGGGGATTGGGGAATTACCGCCCCGCCAACCTTGGAATGGGGCGGTAATTCCGCCAACCACTAAGGCGCTGCCGGTCCGGGTACGGCGTCAACCAAGGCGTTAATAGCGCCATTGGTTAGCGCCGTACTCGGAATGAGGCCCTATCTCTTTAAACACAACCCCCCCTTTAGTCCATAGTATACCTTCACTGCGCCCATGCACACTCTATTTAGACATGGGTGACTACCAGGGTCTTTGCCACCCTTGCATAACTTTAATCGCTGAAATGCACACACGCATAATAGCACCTCCCAAATTCTGCCACATTTTTGGACTCCGGGCGCTATCAGGGCATTCAACCAAAAGCGTGTTTAACCATAATTATGGTGAAAGGCGCTATAACAAATGACAAAATGAATGAACCAATGAATAACCAAATCAGCTGTGTTTATTCCACATTTTATGAAACTCATTAAAGAATTATGCTCATTTTCAAGAGGTAAAAATAAATTACCAAATGGCTTGAGTTCTCTCCGTTACTGCATACTCCTCAAGACAATTCCTATGAAAGTATCCAGTCACACCAGTAGAGGACTACATCTCCATTTGTAGGATCCAGGCACTTCAAAGATTTGAGGCTAATGTTATCATACAACATTGACATTTGGTTGTTGAATGTAAATGAAGACTTCAAAAGATTGAGTAAATTAAACACTGCTCAAATGACTGCAATCCAACGTTATTTAGCATTCTCACCCAGTGAACGGGCTCTGAGCCAATCAGGTAGCTCGACCAACAGTCGAGAACACACATTCTCCGCCCACTGTTTCCAGCCACCCGAGGCCTTTCCCTGGGTGCCGCAATCTTTTTTTTCCTGAATGTGGGGAGGCAACATGGAGCCTCTCCCTGTTGCCTCCCCACCTCGCCTCCCCCAAAACAAGTCAAACCTCTTCCTCACTCCCTACTTCCCTCCCCATTTACCTGCTGGACCGGAGTGTTGTGCTCCAATCCCGGTGCTCCTCCTTCTGCTCCCTACTTTACTTTACTTTACTTTACTGTTTTTATATAAAATAGTATCCCTAATTTAAAAACGGTATTTAAAAAGGTAAGTCTTCAGACTTTTTATAAAAATCTCCAGCGATTCAATTCCTTTCATCTCTAGAGCAAGAGAGTTCCAAACTTTGGGCCCAATTGCAAAGAAGGCTGAATTAGCCACCTTTACCGTTCTGCATTTTGGTGCAATTAGAAGGTGCTGACTATTAGATCTCAAAGCTCTTCTGTTTGTTCTCATCGAGAGTAGCTGTTTTAGATAATCAGGCATTTTACCCTGTCTACATTTTTGTATTATGGTCAGGGTTCTGAATAAAATTCTAGTTGCTACAGGGAGCCAGTGAAGCGTGTCTGGCAGGCGTGACATGGTCTTTAGGCTTAAGTCTCATGACAACTCATATAGCACCATTTTGACACACTTGGAGTTTGTTACGGTCAGTTTTGTCCAAGCCCATAAACAGACCAGAGCAATAATCAATGTGTGCCCCTATCATTGCTCTGGCAATAGTTTCAGCAATTTTCTTGTGATATGAGGGGTCTTAGATGTGCTAATAATTTTATGTAATAAGCACATGAGGAGACCAGACTGCTGACATGTTGCTTCATGGAGAGTCGCTGATCAAAAGTAACGCCAAGGGTCTTCCCTTTTTTCAGAGGAATGTTAGTTTCATCACCTAATTGAAAACTATCATAGCTTGGACCACGTTTTTTCAATGTATGAGTAGATCCAATAACAAAGAGCTCAGTTTTGGATTTGTGTAAGGCCAGCTTGTTGTGAACCATCCAGGTTTCAATGATGGTGAAGACTTTCTTAATAGCCAGTTCATCCAGGTATAGCGAACCAGATAACGGGTTGCGTGTCATCCACGTAATTGGTAAATATCACATTCTCGTGATCTAGCATGGCAAATAAAGGAGCAGTGAACATATTATAAAAGCAAGGAGATGTGCAAGCCCTCTGTGGCACCCCACAGGTAATGGTAACGGGCTCCGATTCAGTCACTCCACAGAATACCCTGCTGTCATGGTTGCAGAGGAATGAAGGGACCCATTTGTTTGCTAAGGGGGAGAAGTTTACGACCTCATGCAATCTGGTGGACATAATAGAGTGGTCCATCAGGTCAAATGCCACAGAAAGGTCAAACAACATAGGCAATGATTCTTCATTCTGATCCATACGGGCCAGTAGCTTAGATTTAAGCTCTAGGAGAGCAGTCTCCATGCCAAAGCCAACACGGAACCCAGATTGATGGTCATTTAGTATGGGATATATTTCTAGGTGTTCTGAAATTTGTTTATAAGCCACACGATACAACATCTTTAATAAAAAAGACAGTATTTGTGATAGGCCTATAGTTATTAGGAGGTCACCTGACAGGCCTGGCTTCTTCAAAATAGGCATGACCCTAGCCTTCTTGAGGTCTTGGGGTGTCGTGCCTGTTATTATAGCAGCATTAATGAATTGGCAAATTGCAGTAATTAGAGTGGGAGAGCAGGTTTTGATAATCATGGTAGTATGAAAATCATTTTTACATTTTGTGGCCTTGAGGTGTTTAATGATAGATGAAAAATTAAATACCGGGATAAGTGGGGATCTTTCATACACCCATTCTGAAGGCTTATGCTAATTATGTTTTATGTTGTTACTTTTTTCAACAATGTTTTCCTTTATAGTGTGTAATTTGTCATGCATGGCTTGTTGCATCACATTGCACCAAGTATCTTTATCTTTAATTGTTCTCTATGTTGTGGAGTGATTAGTAGATTCTTGTCTCTTCAAAATATGAAAAGAGTTCTTTAGTATCATATTGGGTGTTTTGTATTCTTTTGTCAAAGAAATGTTGTTTAGCCTCTAGGATAGCTCTTTTGTAGCTAATAGCTGCAGTTTCATATTTACTGAGATGCACCTGTGTCCTGTAGAGGAGGTCCCAGACATGGCCTGCACCCCTGTCCCTCATTTCGAGGTACCAGGAGCGTACTCGTCAAGGTATGTGACGTATGAGGAACAAATGAACCTACAAAGAGCTGCACTGGGACTCTGCCCAGTGTACATCAGAAGATCTATACCTATTGAAGCGCCCATAACCAGACAACCCGGGGCAGCACGTACCCTATCAGACAGCCGTACCAGCCGCTGAGACGAAACAAAGAGTACCTACAGACAGCCCATGAAGAGACCCAAAGAGCTTTAATGGAAGGCCAGTGGAAATGACATAAGAGCCTGAACAGACTAGCGAATGAACAAAAATGGCTATCGAAGATAGCACGCCAGTGCGAGCAGTTGTGAAAATAGATGTAATGGACGCAGGAAAGAGACGATGTTAAAACGTGAGGAAACATTGCTACGAGACAAGATGGAAGCAACCAACCAGTTAAACGTGTGTAAATAGGCTTGGAATGCAAAAACCTAAAGCTATTGATACTGCTTGCAATGCTTAGTAGAAGATTAGTGATACAAAGAGGGGTCTGCCCTGACGTCTTTAGTCTTGAGGTCTACTTATTAAATATAGCAGGCCTAGTTGTATTCTATCAAGCCACTACGCTTCTTCCGACCACGCATGCGCAGAGGCACACCCTCAATAACACTAATCCCCTTGCACATGCCTGCGCTGCCCGACTTCACACAGCTCGGCTGTGGCTTCATTCTTTTAAACACGTAGCCCCTGAAGCCTGTTGCAATCGCGGCTCCGATGGACTATTTACTATTCACCACAAATTTCAAAATCCAGGTAATTCTCCACCCAGCCCTCTTCATCAGGCCATTCCCGACACCGCCCGCCCTATGACGAATTTCGTTCGTGTCATCATTTTTTCTATTCACCAGGAAAGTGACTTTTGGGCAATTAGCTGGGAAACTAAGCTCTCACCCTATTACTTGCCCCCCTTAACCTCCAGAGATGCCAACCTCACAGCCGGCACCCTCCACCTCCATTGACTTCGTATTGTGAGCATATTGAGGAAGGTGAGCACATACTTTCTTCATTTACCTGCTTCTCTACCCAGTTCATATACGCATCTTATTGGCTAACATCAGGCGCTAAAAGCTAGATTACTGGTATCTGTATTCTTACCTTCTTAGCATACAGCAGCCTGGCGCTGCTTACTACAAGCAAGGACCAATTGAAACCCTGCTCCGTACCAGCAAAACAGCAATCTAAAGTTTCACTCAACTTGGCTATCCCCCAGGTCAGTCCTGCGCTTCCCTTGCTACTATCCTAATACAAACTGTGGTGTACCACAATTATGGATTTTTATGTCATGTTTTTAATTTTTAAACCTTCGCCTCAGGCACTAATAGAGCCCTCCCCCTACTTTCTTTTAGGGAGACCTTCTCCAGGTCCAAGATGAAGGAATCCTGCCGAAATGTCTAAGGACCAGCACTTCATTCTCTACCGGGTCCTTCCAATCTTTTGATTTAGATCTAGACATCGACCACGTGTTAGGTCACCCTTTAGCTGGGCTACATACAACCAACTGCGATACCATCTATTCCCAAAGCACTATACTGTTTCAAGCTTTGTATGAATGCAACTTAAATTGTTAACTTAGTTACATCAAGGATCTGTGAATATGAACTACCCTTAATGTACCGAACCCTTTTTATAAAAAATCACAAAAAGAAAACAAATGCATGACTTTGAAATGCATTATCAGCAAAATAAATAAAAAAGCTGTACCCTTCACATCTATTTTTGTCTGTATCTCTCAAATCTAATGAGTATTATTACATCAAGAATCTCTCTGCTAGTTTGTGATATGATAGAATAAAACTAGGCCTGCTATATTTAATAAGTAGACCTCAAGACTAAAGACGGCAGGGCAGACTACTCTTTGTATCATGTATCATTAGCCCACAGCTCTGACGTCCTCAGGGCTGTCCCTCCAGTTACTAGTAGAAGATTAGAGCGGCAAGCGCAAACCATATAGCTACCTCAATAAGGCACATTATACAAGTGCGACTCCATTTTGTAAAAGTAGAAATGTACCCAGGTTGCCAAGGACCTGACAGGCCGAGTTTCAGAACCCAGCCAGAGTCAAGAGAAGGAGCGGAATCGAAACTCAACAAGAGCGGCTCATGCCGGCAAAATCTAGGTCAACCAGAGAAAGGGAGGAGAGCGTCAGCTAACAAGACTCAAACTTCAGAGCATACCGGCCTGCCCCATGAAGGACAAGATAAGGGGGGCCCATGCAGGTGGCGAGGCCGAAACAGAATTAAATACACTAAAAGCTGGAAACTGAAGCAGATTCATGGTGAACAGGCACATGACCAGCCAGGCGCGAAGAGGTACCACCGCCTGATGTCATCCAGGATCCGACGATGCCATAACATTTCCTGATAAGAGGCTACAGTTTTGAGGCCATACCCAGCCAACTAATTGACACATAGCCCTCATATACTGATTGATGGAAGGGAAGCAGGGTGAAACTTGGGACACCAAGCACATGGGTGTCCATTCTGCATGCTGCTAATTAAAATGGGGATTTATGTCTAGGGGTGTAACCTGCCCAATCACAATGGACCAAGTTATTTCGAGTCCTATAGATAGTAGAACCAATAGGACGTCGTACTTGTAGTGACATCAATCACGTGTGATGAAGCGGGATGGGCGTAGACGCCCACCCGATAAGAATTATCCAATCCGCATTCTCTATTATCATATACAGATATAGCACCTATACTTAAGTTACCTTTCCTAACAAATTATATTGCATGTCGAGTTTTTGTAGAATTAGACATCAATGATGACGAATATTGTCTATAAGAATTGCTGTTCAACCGAAGTTCAAGGAAGTCGGAGCAAGACAGGTGGTCGCAACAATGCTGATTCCTAACTGCTTCCCTGTTTGATGTACTTGTTATTAAACGGACTTACCTTTGCCAAATTACTGAGTCCTCATTATTGAGTCATGTTGGAGTAAGTGAATCCTGCACCCCCTTTCCTCACATGGTGCAGCTATCTTGTCTTACAGGTTATAGAGGGTGAGCGCTGACCTATGGGCCCGTCAGTGAATTTCTCTCCTCTTGAACACTTGGTAGCAGAGGATGGTTTCGGCCATTGATTATCGATTATGGATTATTGATGAATATAGTTATAAGACACCTATAGACCGACGGCATAAAGTAACTCTGGGCCTTCAGCAATATCACGATTCCTTTCGCCATTCCAGATGAGCAGAACTGAGAAGCTCCCCGTGGACAATGATAGTGTAAGGCCAAAAAAAATCTGCAGTGGGTCTGAAGGAACCTGCCTTTCTAAGCATAACCCTTCTCATTCCCACGGGCAGCCAATCGGACGAAAAAAAAATGTAAGAGACTGAAGAGGAAGGGGCAGTGATTCCGAAGCTCCATAGAGGAAAAGATGCGATCGGTAAGTGAAACAATAAACTTGTTACTTTGGCAAATGTCTTGTAGGCATTAGAACAAGCAAGGAAAAGATAATGAAGGGTGGCAGAGAAAAAATTAAAATAGTCAGAAGTAGAGAAGACTGTATATATATATAGGGGCGGTAATGACTCGAGCATAAGAGATAAAGAGTGGATACCGGGGGGACACCCGAGAGAAAAACAAGGGGTAACAGGGGGACACCTGAGATAAAAACGAAGCAATACCGGGGGGCACCTGAGATAAAAACGTAAGGATTCGCCTTGTTCCTGCGCTTTAATACAGCGGTCAGAAGAAATGTGAACTCATAGCCCATATAATAAGGGACAATTAGACTACGGTGACATTTAAAGATGCATCAAAGGAGTTTGTTTAAACTCCATGACGGGGTATTGATTAGAATGCAGGTATATGTATGACCAGCTGGTGTCTGTCTAGTCTGTCAAGTGTCTGTCATATGTGTTCTGTTGTACGTCAAATGTAATAGAACTGTATCATTGATTGTCCGAAATGAAATTTGGTTTTTACTCGATTCTGTAACTGAGAGGGAATCGCCAATGAATTGATGGTTTTAAGTTAATTGATAGTATGAAACATTTTGGCGGGAAAACATTGGATTGGAGCTTGCGTATCTGGTGCTCGCTCATACTAGTAAAAGGATAACAAACTGTATAAATATTGTTGGTAACAGAATTGAAAATGGAGGAGGTCACCCCACTTGGGCATCTGTGCATGCAACTACCTAAGCATGCTCCTAAACTAAAAAAGTATAGCACAGAGTGGGTTAAGGGTACTGCCCACAAGATGTTTATGCCTTGGCCACAGAATGAGTCCCTATCTAAAGCCGTCTTACAACATATGACAACTTTTCTACATGCCACATATGCAGGCAAGAAGCTAGAGAAACGTCTTGCTGTTCTAGAATTGTGGAAGATGTTTGAAGAAACGAAGGTGGAAGAAACACCCACAGACTGGATACTAAATGTATGTACGGAGGGGGGTGAGACGCCTACCGTGCCACCAGCCCCACCTGAGCCAGTCATTGAAGGGAGTAAGACAGAGGGGCTTTACCCGCTAAGAGAATTTAAGGCAGCCACGGAGTATAGCAACCCTGCATATGAGTCACCTACATACAGTAGTGACGACAATAAGGGAAGGGAACAGGAAAACAATATTGCCTCTGCGGTCTCGAGGGACAAGGAGAGACGCGAAGATGAAGGAAAAGATCAGGCACAGAGTTGTGCACCTCCTGATAAGGAGAAAGAGGTAAATAAACGAAAGGGAAATGAAGGTAGAATTGATGAGATAGCATTCGCGAAAGACAAATGGATGGGAGGTCAGATATTACTGAAGTTGGATGGAAAAGGAAGTGAAGATATAAGGCCAAGAGAGAGGTATGATGAGACGCAAAGGAGAGAGAGTGAAAAAGAGATGGAAGTAAGGGATGAAAGGACAAGAAGGAAGGATAGGCTAAAGCGAGAACAACTATATCGCGACGAGCAAGAGAAACAGCTTGATCGCAAACAAGAGGCAGCCTACGACCAGTACAGACAGACTAAGCAAAGGATGGAAGAAGAGCAAGGGTACGTGAGAAGAGAGCGAAGAGAAGAGAAGAGGAGGAAATTAGAAGGGCATAGGAACATAGAAACAAAAGGATGAGGGAAGTAGACAAGGCTAGAGAAGAAGCGAGGAAGCGCAAGGAAGTAGATAAGGGAAACAGAACGAAAGCGCAGACAGAGGGCACGGGATCTTGAATATCTGGAGCGGGAAGTTAAAAAACCCAATCCTGTTGTAGAATGGGAAGACATAGAAGAATTCTTTCCTGCGAGTGACTCGGTGCAAGGTATAAGTGGGACAAATATTGAAGATGACTTCGACACTAGAAGCATCGGGGAAACGATTGATAAAATATACGATGAAATGGGGCTAGAACAGATATCCGATGGGGGAAGGGAAGATGAGCGCTTGGAGAGCCCTCAGCTATATGAGGATGTCACTCGAAGTAGTGGGAGCAGGGGACTGTCCCTAGACAGGCTGGAGATTGGGCAGAACGAAGAAGATGCAAGGAGTTGTGTAAACTGGGAGAAAGTGCGAAGAACAGCTCCGAGGGGTGCGATGGTCAGACGCTTGCGAGTCCGCAATTAGGACACCGAAATCTGCCGCGCAGTCCAGCCAACATTGACCAGCGGTTTAGTACTCTGTGGAAATTATTTTAACCCACCTAGGAGTTGACCACCTAAACTGGTTTCAGCTCCACAGTCAACCTAGATCTACTAGTTTGAATTTCTCTCCAAAGACAAATTGCACAGATATGAAAACATTCGTACTTTAGATTAATACTAGGGGGTGTGTGTACAACAATGCAGATTACTATTCATTTTGTGCAAATACTGTTTCTTTGGTTGTTACTTTGCAACAATGTGAATATGATGTACTATTTACTCCACAAAGTAATGCTAACATACTTCTGATGCATACATTATGATGTGTTTTTTATGTAAAGAATCATAGTACCCATATTCTGTTCATTTACTGTATTATGAATATGCGCAATATTAATCCAGTCCTGGGGACTGGGTTTGATGAATAAAAGAAACATGTTTTGAGCACGAAAGCAATGGCTCAGGGTAGATATTTGGAATTTATATCCAGAATAAAATAACCCCTGTATTTGGATACTCAGCTTACTTTTGAAGCACCATTAGAAAACAACAACCTCATTCAGTACAACACTCTAAGCGAGACTAGAGTTAGAAGCATTTGCATGCGGCTGGAGCCCCCCCTTTTGTTACCTATACAACCGACATAAAGGAACACCCCACGGTCAGGTAATCTGTCAGCATCTACCTATGCAGACAGATTAAGGGCATTGCCAGGAAGACGGCAAGGCGGGAATGCCACCCCAGCGGTAGACAGAGGAGCTATGGGGAAAGAAAGGGAAGAATGCGCATTCCAATTCCCGCTGCTAGAGAAGGAGGGAGCAAGACCACAATATATTCCATGGCCGCACATGGACTGAGAGAACCTTAAAAATAAGCTTCCAATGCTGACATCGGAAGCCGGAAAGTGGATACATGAGTTAGAGAAAATGACGGGGGGGGTGTCACCTGATCTATAGGGGACATTAAGGGCCTCCTAATCGCCATACTTGGTGAAAGAGCAGATGATGTATGGAAACGGGCAGGCTACCCTCGGGTAACCATAATTGACACCTCCCATGATGGAGCGCCATTTAATAATTGTAGAGCAGCAGTGTGGAAAACGCTGCAAACGCAATATTCATACACTTCAGATATGGGAGCTATGATGACTCGGAAAATGAAAGAGTCAGAGGATCCATTGATTTATATCCAGAATTTCCAAGATGCATGGGTGCTCGAAACTCATGAGTCCTGGACGAAATCTATCCCTGTATTCTACCACATATTATGCCAGGGGTTGCCTGAACCAGTGCAGAAGCAGCTAAAAAAATTGGTAGGAGTAGAAGCAAAACCATGGGCCGAAATACAGTTGACAATTGCACACTACTGCAGATTGTTGCAAGAAAAGAACCGGAAGAAGGAGGCAACTCGTAAGGGTGAGGAAGCAAAGCTGGTGCAAAAGAAACTCTCAAAGTATGCTCTCGAGGGAGCCATGGTGACAAGCCCAGCTGAACCAAGCACGCAATCAGTAGCTAACCCATCCCAGAATAACCAAGGTAGCATGGGATTTTACCTGAGGGGAAGGGGTTTTGGAGGAAGAGGATGGCAGAGTAATCAGGGTGGGTTTCGAGGTAAGAATAAATAAAGTGGCTTTCAGAACGCACAGATGGGCAGTCCAGCTACGCCAGATGGACAGATGGCCCGACCACCGCCAGTGTGTTGGCTGTGAGGAATGACAGGACATGTGGTGCGCATGTGCAGAAGCCAAGGCATGTGACAATATAGCCAAGGGATGGGGGCAGGCATGGTGAATCAGGCTGCCGTCCCGCAGCAGGGCAGTGCACAAAATCACACAGTGCAGCAGCAGGCGCCAGGCTTGCAGCAAGGTGCAAAGCAAGTGGTTCAACCCCCGCACATGGGGAATGTACTGCAGGGACAATCCCAGCAGGCACCACCGCAAATGTCACAGGGCACTAGCTCCGGAGGGGGAGTCAACTCTGGAAATGGGGGGAATCCACAGGCATACAGTGGGCCAAACCTATACATGAAATAGGACAGCTCACGGGGGACTCCGATGTGCTCTATCCTTTCAGTGACACCAGACCCTAACAGGGAACCTAGGGTAAATGTCGTCATTGGGGGGGAAAGAATATTCCTTCTTAGTTGACACGGGTGCTATGCGCTTGTGCATACGAGAAGGCAATTTTTCCTTGTCCGGCGAGGCCATAGACACTCAGAGTTTCACAGGAGCTCACGGTAGAGTTCCCTTTACAGATGCGCTCCCAGTCTCTGTAGGAGAGCACGAAATGAATGTACCCTTATTGTATTCACGTCAGACCCCAGTAAACATTCTGGGTCGGGACCTGATGACTAAATTGAGTATGACAATCTCGTTTACCGAAAATGGTATAGTGTGCTGCACTCCAGGAATGCATTATTCAAACGTGTGCAAAATGATCAGAGCATAATCAGGTTGCATATCCATGAGAGCTGACCCATTACAACCAGAAGTCTTTGCATATGGCGTGCGGGTACTCATGGCGGGGTTTCCAGGCCTCGTTGATAGAACCATGAGGACACCTGATGAGTTCCTATTCAGACAGAGAATACCTATGCATGAAGAGGAGGGACAATAATTTCCCTTAATGATACGGTCTGCCGCAGTACGAGGGAAAGTGGTGTTGGTTGAAGGATACGATGATGAAGGGAGACAATGGTGTGCGATTATCGCCATTAAAGAAGGGTATCGAGTGACTGAAGTCACCGATGACGATCTGTTCGAAGAAAACCCTGCCCTAGAAGAGACAAGAGTGGAAGTGAGTCTGATATTTTGGGTCAAAATGATCAAACGGGAGGTGCCACAGAGAATGATGTTGGCACTAATACGTTCAGAATACTTAGAAGATGACATGGCCCAAGTGCCTGTCGCAGTATGGACTACAGGGCCCTATGACGTAGGCCTCCTGAAGGGGGCAGGTGAAGTGAAAATAAACTGAAACCAGGAGCAATTTTACCACGAGCGCGACAATATCCCATGTCCAGAGAGGCAGATGAAGGGATCGCAAAGACAATTTCAGCCATGATGGAGCAGGGCATCCTAGTGACGTCAGAATCACCTTGCAACACAGTGATTTACCCTTTCAAGAAATCAAAAGGAGGGTCTTGGTATTTTTACCAAGATTTGAGAGCATTAAACGATATAGTCGAAGCTGAGATCCCTCTAGTCCCTAATCCATCCACCATTCTATGCAACATACCCACTGAAGCGAAATATTTCACGGTGATTGAAATCCGTTGCACCGTGACTCACAAGACCTGACATCATTTACTTTCAGGCAAATGCGTCTGAAAAGCACGAGGTTGCCACAGGGGTAGTGTGAGTCTCCATCCATTTTCAACAGAGTCCTGCAAATGGACCTAAGCAATATTGCAGTAGACAGTGTTGTCTTGCAGTATGTGGATGACATTCTGATCTGCAGCGTCACTGAGGAACAATGCAGGCGCGACTCTGTCCAGCTTCTAACTATCCCGGCTGAGAAAGGATATACAGTTGACAAGGAAAAGCTACAATACTGTCAGCGAGAGGTGCTGTACATTGCCCAGCTAATCTCACACGAAGGGAAAAAGGTAACCTCAGAAAGGGCTGAAGCTATCATGAACACGGCTAAGCCTCTTAAGATAAAAACAAATGCAAAGCTTCTTAGGCCTGTGCAATTATGTCAGAGCATGGGTCTTCGAATACAGCTCGTATACCAAGCCCTTGCTTCAGGCCCTAAAGAAGGCCCAGGCGACAAGGGAAAAAATCGAATGGACTGAGACAATGGAAAAGGGGTTTGCAGAACTCAAGGGGGCGATTTGTAAGGCCCCAGTTCTCGGGATTCCTAATTACACAGAGGAATTCTACCTGTTCTCACACATCGATGGTACTTTTATGATGGCAGTGCTCGCGCAGCGAACCTCATGGGGTATAAGCCCCTAGCATATTACAGCGGGAGTCTGGTCCCGATCATGAAGGGCCACTTCCCATGCAAACAAAATCTAGCTGCTGCCGCATTTGCCATTGAAAAGGTGTCATCTATTGTGATGGGGTGCTCCATGACATTGTACGTTGAGCACTCGTTATTCACCATATTAGAAAAACCAAAGGGCACGCTGACATCTCAGAGAGCATCCGCATATGAAGTGATTATCTCTAACCCATCGATCAAAATAGTGTGATGTAAAACTGTGAATCCAGCTACGTTCATAGCTGAGCCAGTCGCAGAACGAGAACCCGTAAATGACTGTGGGCCTCATTACGACCCTGGCGGAGTGGGTTTACGCCAGCGGTATTCGCGGCGGACCCGTCCGCCCTACTACGAGTTCCCGTAGCGCCATGGAGCGTTTTCCGCCTGGTTTTTGCGGGCGGAGAAATCCATGGCGCTACGGGACCTTGTTGTTAATTACGCCACCGTATTTTACGGTGGCGTAATTAACGCCTTCCCCACTCCCATTATACCCTATGGGGCAAAAATGGGAATGGGGAAGGGTAAAATGGGGAATGGGGATTTACCGCCCCGCCAAGGTCGCAATGGGGCGGTAAATCCGCCAACCCCCATGGCGCTATCGGCAGCTTTCCGCCGTGCTCCATGGTGCATTTGGCGCCACGATTTCCGCCAGGGTCGTAATGAGGCCCTGTGCGAATTATAAGGAATTCTATGATGAAATCCCCAGGGTAAAGGAAAATGTCCTGGCGGGTGGAGAGATTCTTTATTGACCGGTCTTCGAGAATCGACCAAGAAGACGGACAAAGATATACAGGTGTGGCCGTGGTAAAACACCTTGCAAACGGAGAGTTTCAAATACTCGTTAGTGCACGAATGCCATCTCATTTTTCAGCGCAGGCTGCAGAACTATTGGCGCTGATACTCGCCATTGAGAATCATGCAGACCAGGAAGTAACGGTGTACAGTGACTCAGCCTATGTGACGTCCACAGTGCACACAGGCTTAGCACACTGGAAAAGGAGGGGCTACCTCCGAGCAGACGGCACGCCAGTGCAACATGCAGCCTTATTGTACAGGTTGATAAAAGCACTACAGCTCCCAGTGGGCATATCGGTCGTGAAATGCGCCGCTCATACCAAGGGGTCGGACTTCGTGGAAATCATGAAGCAGACACGGAAGCAAAGTGTATGGCATCCAAAAATGAAACAATCATGGACATGGAGGTGGCACGTACCCATGAGCGTATGATGGTAGCATGAGCCACACCAGAGGCCTATAGTAACATGGGGCAGACTCAGATAATGGAGCTCCAGGGGGAGGCGCCACAGGAGTAGAAAAATGTGTGGAAGCGTCGAGGGTGCTCCTTAAACCCCTCTGATGGGTTGTGGAGGCAAGACAGCACTGGTAAACCAGTAATGCCTGTCGCCCTGCTAAAGGTAGCATTGGAACAACTACACTACCCTATACACATGTCTAAAGAAAATATTGCTACAACTCTCGCAGAAGACTGGTTTACACCGAAATTAGTGGAGCACATTGCGTTCTTCATGGTGAACTGCATAATATGCCAGCAATTCACCACTGGGCACACATTAAAAGTAATGAGAGGAGTTATCCCCCGGCCAAATGGCCCATTCCAGCACTTGCATATCGACTACGTCGACATGATTCAAGTGTGCAACGGGTACAGGTATTTAATTGTGGTGTTGTGTCCATTCTCTAGATGGATAGAATCAGGTCCCTGTACACACCCAGATGCTACCTGTGCTGCCAAATTTCTAGTGAGGGAAGTGTTCCCTAGATGGGGGGTGTGCAAGGTAATGAGATCAGACAACGGGGCTCACTTTGTTAATGCAATTTTCGAACAGATCAGCTTGTTGCTTGGTATAAAGCACAAATTCTCGTCGGCGTATCACCCGGAGGGGAATGGGATATGTGAGCGGCTCAACAGCCTGTTAAAGGAGAGGAGAGCCAAGTTGAAGCTCACATTAAAAAAGGGATGGTTGCACTGTCTACCACTGGCATTGTATGCACTTCGGAACCAACCCGGCTCCGACCATCATTTTACGCCGCACGAGATAGTTACAGGCAGAAGGATGAGGACCCCTATTAGCCCCCCGAGATAGAGCTAGATGTGATGCCCAGCCGACTAAAGAGGTTCTGGGAACAGAGATGCAGGAGTACCTTAACTGTATGACATCCAGCGTCTCTGTCATTTCAGGCCAGCTGCAGCAACGGCGAAAAGGGGACAGTGCAGCACAAAACACATCAGGAAGTGCTGAAGCAGACACCCCACAAAGTCTACATGCGCCCCTCGTCTTCCCTGGTGACAATGCGCTCGTAAGGAACTTTACCAGGAAGAGGTGGGATGAGCCACGATTCAATGGCCCTTTCATCATAGAGCACTGCACCCCTTCCACCGTCAAGCTCCAAAGCAGAAGGGCATGGATCTTCATAAATGACATTAAACCTCATATAGGGGAGAGCCCTCCTGCTGCATCCAACTGCGAAGAAACCACAGACAACGGGGAAGAACCTAAGCACGTGCAGACAAGATCCATGGCAAGGAAGAAGGACGCATGAGCAGCAAAATAAAGGGAAAAGAACACTGATTTAAATTGTGGCTTTTAAACAAGACATTTTCTTAAACCAGTGAAAGATAATAAAGGACATAAAACAAACACTCTGTGCATCCTAGTTGCAGGGTAAAGAGAAACACATCCAAAGCCACAACAACATTGATATAACGAACTTTTGAAAGCACGTCATGCCCAAGTAGTACAAAGAATCAAGACTCTGATAGACTGCAAATAAAATATTTTCTGAGAGTTTAACACAGTATCCTGAAGCAACCACTGTCAAGACTTTGTTCACAGAACTCATGGTATCTCCTAGCAGAAGTCTCAAGTAGGATGTGTTAACCTATTTTCAACTGGTGATAATATCATACCCGACACTCATAGAGAGAGAAACCAGTGTCACAGAATTTATTCAAGATCCTGCGAATAAGAAGTTAATTTGGCAACTGCTGACTGTCATCACGGAAACTTTCGCCGAGCTACCCGAGCACAGCGAAGAGGACACAAATGCTTCCACCGCCAGTAGACATTAATGAACTCACATTTAATTTGTTCTTTCAAGCAATCGAGAAATGCCTAGGACTCGTCGGGAGAACAACTGACACACGTACTTTCATCAAAGACCCAAGAAATCTAGCTCAGTTGAACCAGCTGTGGTCTAAACTAAATCGCCTCATGGTAGCCCACGCAACAGGAAGGTGCAGAGACTGTGCGAACCAAAAGAAAAGCTCATGACCAGGACACAGCAAATGTCCCTATCTCCCGAGGACACCCGGCTGGCACACTAGTCACAGATTATCCAGAAATGGTGGGGAGGCCTGCAGATGTTGACGTCATCACCTTCCTTAGAGATCCGGCCAACGCCCCACACATGGGCACACTCCTCCACGGCTTAATGTCCAGGTGGAGCTATCTAATTTCCAGCGAGAATACCTTAGGAGATTCCAGTAAGACTTTCCGCTGTAGGACAGATCGCAGACAGAGACACAGTTCTTCAACTATTCAGCCGCAGGACAGATCGAGGAGAGCGAAGACAAGAACTATACCATCCTATGTTTTTGTTGTATTTTTCCTCTACTTTTCCTTATTTTTATTTTTTTCATTTTTATTTTTTATTTTTCATGTTCACTTTTATTTTTATTTTTGCTTTTATTTTTACAACATTTATTTTTGTGTGATTTTTAGCAGTTCCATCTGTTCACTCCTTTGCATTGAACAGGTTCCACCATGTCCTCAGGCCCAAAGCAAATTTGAGGAGTGCACTGGGACCTTTCCTACTATATATATGCATTATGAATGTGATGTACCAAAGTTGCTAGCCTAACCTTTTTCCATATTCTAGCACAGGAACTGTACTGCATGCCCAGAGACTACTGACAGCACCCACAAGAGGGGGGACACTTGGCAAGCACTTGTCACTTTAGTAGTAATGAACTCTTGAAGCTACGAGATCAGAGCAAGAGAAGGAACAAATAACTGACTATGAACTCGTTCTAAATGGGGGCCCAGAACAGTAACTTAGTTTTACCGACAGCAGAAGGGCGCCCCCATTTCACTGGAAGAAAAGGCTGCAAATTGTCCTTCCGAACGATAATGTGCATAGGTATAGTTATTATTATTGTTTTTCTGTCATTAACAATCAGAACTGCTTTCTTTATTGGTGCACCAGGTGTCCCAATCTCAGTGAACCCACCAGATAATGAACATCTGAGGCCTACGAAAGCACCCAGACCCTATATAGTCATTCCAGTCCCAAGAAAACCTGATGGTAAATTTAACGAACTAAAATTAAATGTAATTAGCAGTGATTGAGACACATTTGAGGTAACAAATGAAGAGAAAAACTGGAGACAGGGTCAGCACGGAATGAATGAAAACGCAGCACTGACCGGTGCATGCACCCACACACAGGATGCACACAGACAAGGGCAAGTGTCAATGGCTACAGGGCCTCCAACGAAGGCTTCAGAGAAGGGGAGACAGCCTGCCGAACAATCAGTTCCAGAAAATAGTGGATGTAAGCAAGAGAAGTCAATTGAGAAACCCAAGAGAGAGGGCATAGCAAAATCCCTTGAAAGAACAGAAGTAGCCACAAAGGAACTCACAGAGAAAACACAAACGCTGATAGATTATTTGTTCCCATTCATAGTTAGAGCAAAGAAACTGCACTAGGAGCTGAAAATAGAACTGCAGAGACTATAACGAAAAGCACGCCAGCTCGAAAACTGCTAACAAGCACCAGATCTACGACACAACCACACATTGAGGAGTTGGTGAGCAAATGGCAGCCAGAGAAACTCGATGAAAAATTACAAGAGGAGAAGAGAAACGAAAAACATTTTCCTACCACAGTGATGCAGCCAAAGGACCCTGCTCCACCAAGACGCACAGAGTGGAAAAGCAGCACAGATGCTTTTAAAGACATAGTGATAGCAAACTACAGAAGAACGCTGAAAATCAAGAGAAGCCCGTATGAAGATGACAATGAGCTCAACGATTACCTGGACAGCACAGCCCATCTCGGAAATAACATATGGTACCAACACATGAAGGAAGTAGGACGAAGGCAGTCAGAAGGAGAATGCTTCATCTGTGCACTCCTACCGTACAGTATGGGAAAATCAAAGATCTTTGTGGCTGTAGAAATTGATGTCCAGACAGCACACTGTATGTCGCACGTAGCAATGTGCAAGACCAGAGGCCAGTTCATGGGCAGTGATGCCTCCCTGAAATGGGCAACTGAAGCAACAAATCCTGATGAGGATGATTATGTTCAAGACATAAAGACAAGAAACAGAGCTCATACTAAGAACCATGTAATCAGGTATGAGTATAAGGGGCAGAAAAGAAGAAAAAAAGAACAGGGGTGCCACAAGTCTAACACTTTCAGTTCTGACCCTAAATAAGAAAGAATAGGAATACCAAATAATGTGTCTTTCTGGAATTCTATACAATAATTGCTAGACTCATTAAAGGTTTATTTCAGGCACACTTCAGGGGGTGAGACACTGATTTAGTCTGTTCTTAAACACCTCAACTCAGCCTTTCATCATTCTGAGGTCGATAAATGAGTACCTACACAGGTTGGGTGATATTGGGTGTATACTTTTCTATATAAAGTGCTTAAGCGTAAGTGCTATATAATAACAGATCATTATCATTTGGCCATGGATCTCTGCTTGCATTCACAGTCATTTGGTAATATGGGTCTATACACACTGATCCTAATGATACATATGGCGATCCATTCTTGTATGTATATTTGTGATATCGTAACCATATTTTTCGTAGTGTACTTAGGAACAATGCTGCATGATGCCACTTCCTGTTTTGCAAAGGGGTGAAAGGTCGAGTTCCATCACTTCCTGCGATATCCCTTCGGGGTTGGGTCAGAGGTCAAGGGTCGTGTGATGTCACTTCCGCTACCCCTGGCATTTTCGTGAAATGACGTCCCTGATTTTATTCTGTGCTATTAATAAAAATTCAATTTTACACAGGGACAGCTATAAACATCCGTTTTGCAGTTTTCTATTCCTTACGTTGATGGGTTTTGTTTGGTACAGACATTTTGTGGGGAGTCGTGCAGTCTGAGCGGGAAAGACGTTAATATGGAAATACACAGATTTACAAAGGAATTAGGAATCTATATAGTGTCGTGTTCAGATCCTACACTGTGCTTGATAGATTTTTTTCCAGTTTAAGTACAACCTCTGTCGTGTGAAATCTGAGTGTGCATTGACATCAAAAACTTCTTTTGTAGAAATGCGGGGAAGGCAACGCATTGACCTACCATTGCCTGAGGCAGAAGGTTGTAGCTCACTGGAGCCATTCCTCTGCTACGCTTGAGTATCTCCTGGGACATAGGAAAGCTGTGCATGAATATGTAGGCCTGCTAAGGATAAGCTCGGCAGATGTTGCGCACCGGATGTCCCTGAAAATTGATTGCCAGTTTATTTGCTATTCTCCTCTTTGTCAGTCAGCAAATGCTGATGTTTTTTAACAGATCAGCTGTCTAGAGGCCTCTCTGGATTATGGCTGAACCCAGTTAAAAAAGAAAATACGTTGCGTTGTTTAATCACCAAAGGGGCACGTGGGCTTCATACATTTCGGAGCAGAGTAACAGAGTAATGTCTGCAAAATGACAGCTCTTTCACCACTGCCATGTCATGTAGAAAATGGCCGGACTGATCAGAAAGAAAGCACTTCCCTAGGAAACAGAAAGACGAGGGACAAATCATAAAAAGGAAATGTGATTTTCTTAAACATAATTAATGTGATACTGTTGATCCTGTTATTGCTTAATGGGACAAGATTTGTGCAGTTATTGGCCCCACTCAATGAAAATGATACATCAACGCAGTTTTGTTTGTCAGGCACTAAACAGTGTTTATTGTGGAGATCATTATGCAGCGGTTAGATCACTCAACAGTCTCATAAAAGGACAAAATGGGCCATCGGCATCACTTAAAACCTGCTCAGCCTAATCTTTAACAGTAATATTTGCTTATAGACACTTTTATGTGTAATGTGCATGCTTAGTTTTTTTTACGTCAGGAATGTTGCTTGAAATTTTGTCTGTACTCTGCATTTTGCATAGCAGCAGACAAATAAACTGCTGCCATTTTTTCGTAGCATCACAAATACACCTCTATCACCTCCACTCACACCCATGTGGAAATTGCAAATGAAATAGCCTGTTAGAGTCTGCATCCAAAATATGGGCGGTCATTAAGAGTTTGGTGGTAGCTGTGCAGTAATTCCATCAAACTGCTTCCAAACGGAATTACTGTTGCTGCCACGCAGTATGCTGGAGTTACCACCAGATTACAAGTGGTGGTAGGTGATGTACATTCTTATTTGCTGGGGTCCATGGAACTCCACAGAGATTTTGGCAGAATTACCACTGGTGCTTTTGCTGAATTTTTGTCAGTAAGCCACGGATTTACTTCCAGCCTTTTGCTGGATGAAAATCTTCCACCTCACCGCCAAAGCAATGGAACAGTAATGGAATTACAGCCACCTTACCAGCTTTCTTACTGCACCTCTGCGCTTGTAATGGCCCCCATGTCTGGAGATTGTAACTCGCTTTCTGGCCACAGACACTCAGTGTCACTGTGGAGTCCCAGTGAAAAATATGTGTATGTGAGGAAACTCCACTTAGATGCAGATTTTCCATGATGATCCAGATAATGCTTGCACATGTGCAGATCAGCAGTAGATGCTTTAAAAAAAACAAAAAAAAAACCTTCCTGTAGCCATGGAAATACCTCACAAGAAGGACTCACAGTAGTAACAGGCCACAACGAACGACTGGAGAAGCATTGCTGCATCCAGTGCAACATACTTGGGTTCCACATCGACAAACACCTCTCCTTCAAGACACACATAGACAGGAAAATTCAGACAGCTTGGTATCAGCTCTCCCTCCTGTGGAAAGTCAAGACCTCTTTAGATCTACTGTTCAGGCACTGGTCCTATCCCACCTGGATGGGGGATGTGCCCCAATATGCCCTGAATGCCCTCCTCGAAGGCCTCCTGTTGTCCTCCCTTTTCCACCTGAGAAGTGTCCTACATGCGGCTGCACACCTCATCAAGGGTCTACACAAATACGACAGCATCACCCCTCCCCTCATTGACCTTCACTGGCTTCCACTGCACGCATAAATCTCCTTCAAGTCTTGCTGCATCATCTATAAGGCAGTCACTCTCAAGTCACTCAGCTTCCTCGTGGAGAAACTCATCACCTCCGGTGGACAATGCACCACCAGAAGCCAGGACATGTGCAGACTTGAAATCCGCCGCTGCGAAAAGGAAAGGACCAGAAAACAATCCTTCTCTGCCTATGCCCCAAGACTATGGAACCTCCTCCCTGTCAGCATCAGACTTGCCCCCAAACTCCTACAATTCTGAAAAGAACTCAGGACCCACCTCTTCAAAGAGTATCCCCTCAACACCTACGTCATCACGTCACCCTGTGCGCCACCTGACTTGCTAGACACCATCGCGCCTCTCCACCGCGCCACCTTGTACAGCTGTACCCCTCTGTATCCTAACCCCTGCTTTATATCTGTTCTTTTTTACCTCTGTAAAGTGCTCTGTTGTGTATCTGTATTGTTGTATGCCTGTTAAGTGCTCAGTTGCTTCTCGAAGATAGGACAGCACTCAATAAATACAATAATAATAATAATATTAATAATACTTGCTAATACCTCCTCTCCCACCAAGATCCCGCTGCTATAGACCATCTGCCCCTGCCTAAACTGAATCTTGACCCTGAACAGGTCATCTGCCCCTGGACACTGAAGAATACCCATGTTGTGCCTGCTCTCTGCAGAACAACACCTACATATGCTACTCTATTCTGTAATCAACTGACATCTCTGGCAGTTCGCTCAAAACACCTGTGCCCGAATCCTGTATTGCCTTGCCATGGCCCCTCATCACCATTTACTAGCTGCTGAGTAGATCACATTTTGAATGAGGAGACATGCATCTTCGAATTCCTAATGACAAAAAAGGCAGCACTTATGAGAACTTGCCTCTGGGAGAGCATCTGTCAGGTTGCATGTGTCATTGCAGTTACTGTGCACAGCCGTACCATCAGGGGCTTCAAAAACATTGGTATGACTTGAGGTGACACATATGTGTCAAGAAATTGTACCATCTGCACAAGTCCACAATGAGAGGAGGTGGCCCATGACCGCATGGCCTGGATATTAGGCTGTGGGCATCATTGACCTTGCTGAGCTTGGGGGACGGGGTTGTAGAGGCAGGAAACAGGAGATGGTGAGTATCCTTTTAATCAATCCAAAGAAATCAGAAACACACAATCCACAAAACATACTATTAGAGAGGCATAAGACATGGAGAAGACAGTATAAACAAAATGTTCACAGTACAGCAGCCCCTGCATCATAGGCATGACCCTATACTATCCATGCACATAGAAGACCACTGTGGGGAGGGTTGTACCGAAGGGCATCCATTAACTTATGCAGGATGTCTATTCGTATCTGACAAACATGAATATAATCATATGTAATTGGCAAAACATGTGAACACTGCAGTTGGGTCCTTGAACCAGCATGGCTTGATGTCCTTGAAGGACAAGTCAATCATATGGAAAGGGGAAGGTTCTGTCTAGGTTTCTCAGAGTTGGCAATATGCTTAAATCTGCTTTTTTTTGAGCGGCTCGACAGGCACAGCAGTAGCTGAAGCTCAGAAGATGGTCAGGTCTATGATGGGGTCACACAGCTCGATTGTGATTCAACCTAGCTTGACAGGTCAAAACAGGCTCCGGGTAGGTGGAATGGGGACTTACCGGGACAGTCCGACCTATGCGGACCCGGTAAGTCTCCATGCCGAATACCATTCCCCATTCCTATTCGAGCCCGCATAGAGCTCAATGGGAATGGGGAAGGCGCTAATAACGAGCCTGCAAATAGCAAGTCCGTTATTTGCTCCCTGGTCCCCTAACGGGACCCGCTAAGGATGTCTGGTCTGACCAGATGTTTTCAGCGGGTCCCGCTAGGGAACCTCGGAATAGGGCGGTAAGTGGTTACCGGCACTGGCATCCTTACCGGTGCCGGTAACCCCTTACCACCCACCTCGAAATTACCCCTCTTGTCTTTGTTTGCTAAGCAAGTGCCAGACGTGATGACTTTGGACTTTGGGACTCAGAGTTGGAGCTCTCTTCTGCAACTTTCTCCTGGAGCTCAACTATTCTGAGGCCTCTCCAAGCACACAGTCTCCTTCAAGTTTCCTAGGTGTCACTGCATCTTTCAGGCAAATGCCAAAGTTCTTCCAGAATATGTCCCTTAAATGCCCCAGGGTTGATAGGGGAATGGAGTTTTCTCCTTCCTTCGATCAGATGCCAATGACTGCAATAAATAACCAAAATAGTATGATTCTGGATTCCATTTATAGGTGAATCTTAGCAGGGACTGGTGCCTTCCAAGCCTTCTGGTAAGGGACATTGGAGAATTTGCCCTAGTGTAATGTCCACCCTCCTTTTTTAGCAATTCCCAGAATGCCTTGTCCCCAGTGAAGTTGCTAGAGGGCAGAGCTAACCATGTAGCGACTATACAAAATGGTGAAAAAAGTTGCATCTGTGCTGCAACTCCCATGCTGCCTTAGATCATCCGATACCCTGCCTCCCTAAGAACAGAAGGCTCTTCCAACAATTGTCTTTACCTTTTAGTAATGATATGGTCAGAGGTTCCAATAGACATGTTATGTAATGCTATGTTATTTGGCTTTTGTCTTGCACCAAACATCACTGTTTTGGCCTTGAAGCATTGAGTCCTTTTCTGTGGGTTAGCGAACTGTGTTCCTGCCCCAGGTGTTGACAACCTGACCGTAGTCTGCTGGAGGAGTAGAGGAGGGTAGAAGAAAGGATGAACAGGTAATTGGGTGGAGATTAGGTAAACAGGGTGTAAACAGGGTGGTGTACCAAATCAATAGGGCAGGACAAATGGGGGATAATGAGCTTGTGAGCAGGGATGTATGTCAGAGATATGGAATACAGACGTGGACCCCTTGCTCACTATTCTTAGAGAGGCACAGATCCACCCTACTGATGAGGTCCAACCAGACCGAAACGTGTCTGGGGTTTCTGTTGGTACTCTTGTTCAGAGGAGAATTGCCTAGCATTTCGGTGCTGGACTGCCCCAGGGCAAGACAAAGACTGATATGTTTGGGATATTTCTTCTCTGTGAAAGATAGTGAGCTAAAGACTCTGGGTAAGTCTCTTGTAACCAGGACTAATGTCTGGCAGAGGGACTCCCAGGACCCCCCTTGTTAATTTGCATATTTAAGTTACTTTGGGTCTCACCCTAAGTTACTAGGGGAATCCAGACGTGGACCCCTTGCTCACTATTCTTAGAGAGGCACAGATCCACCCTACTAATGAGGTCCAACCAGACCGAAACACGTGTCTGGGGTTTCTGTTGGTACTCTTGTTCAGAGGAGAATTGCCTAGCATTTCGGTGCTGGACTGCCCCAGGGCAGGACAAAGACTGATATGTTTGGGATATTTCTTCTCTGTGAAAGATAGTGAGCTAAAGACTCTGGGTAAGTCTCTTGTAACCAGGACTAATGTCTGGCAGAGGGACTCCCAGGACCCCCCTTGTTAATTTGCCAATTTAAGTAACTTTGGGTCTCACCCTAAGTTACTAGGGGAATCCAGACGTGGACCCCTTGCTCACTATTCTTAGAGAGGCACAGATCCACCCTACTGATGAGGTCTAACCAGACGGAAACACGTGTCTGGGGTTTCTGTTGGTACTCGTGTTCAGAGGAGAATTGCCTAGCATTATGGTGCTGAACTGCCCCAGGGCAGGACAAAGACTGATATGTTTGGGATATTTCTTCTCTGTGAAAGATAGTGAGCTAAAGACTCTGGGTAAGTCTCTTGTAACCAGGACTAATGTCTGGCAGAGGGACTCCCAGGACCCCCTTGTTAATTTGTCGGAGATATATTGCAGTTTGTTAGGAAAAGTAAGGTTAAGGTTAATAGTCATGGATGCATGATGGCCTGGAGATGTGCTCAAGAGTTCCAGATAGTTTGGTGGCTGTGATATTCTATTGTAATGGCAGAACTCTCCCCTGATAGTGCTACTTCTAGATTAAATGGGGCAATCCCAATGGGCAGATATGTCTCAGAGCCAAGAGTTGGCTTATGTTTTAAAAAGTATGCTCGGAATAGAAACAGACACCTAGTAAGATGAGACAGAATGGATTTTCAACCGCGCTAAAAGAAAACGTGGCCTCAGGGTTGAAAAAGAAGGAATAATGAACGCTGCTATGAGGGGACGATTCCTTAGTTTTATTGAATAATCCTGCAGAAATAGTGCTAAAAGGTGTCGGTTGTCACATAGGTGTTAATTTGGTGTAGAAGTAAGTGAACAATTGGGTCAAGCAATAGATTGTATTAGAGAAAGTCAAGTAGACTGCCTATACATATGATTGAGATGAAATGGAGAATCATACAGTCCGGTATGATGTGAGTTGGGAGCGAAGCAGGAATGTTGAAGGCAAATATAATATCGGTAGAACTTAATTGTATATAAATAATTTTAGAGTACAACAAGGCCAACAGGAAGTTACAAATATAGTGCAAAAGCATCCAAACAACTGCCCAATGTCTGAGAAAATATCAACAGTAGTTTCTCAAACTGGACATGTCTAAATAGGATTGTGGGGGAAAGGCCAGAACGTAAGTGCTTTAGAGTCAAGGAATATGCAAGTAGGCTGAGAGTAACAACTTCTGTGGATAGTTCAACAGCTGTCTAGAAGGTGGAGTGGCAAAGAAATATATATATATATCATGTATATCATTTTCATAATTTTAGCAAGAGAGATTAAGAGATCTAAGTACGATGGGGAAGCCACTGAGGTAGAGACTGAAGAGCAGGGGCAGGAGTGAGGCACCTTTGGTGATACCAAAAGGACATTTTTTTTTAACTCTGAGTGAAAATGGGCAATGTGGTTACTTTGTGAGGAGATTAACCATCAAGGGCTCTAGATCTAATAACACAGTCAAATGTGCGTTGGCGTAGGATGTTTAGGTCAACCAGGTAGAATGCTGTAGATAAGTTCAGTAGCAAAAGGGTAGAGGTCTAATTTTACTCTCCGCTAATTTTCATCTCATTCCAGATGGGAAAAACAAAGAACTGATTCTGTACCAGGAATGAAACCCGCTTGTAAAGGGTCCAGGATGTCTTTGTGTTCAATGAATTTCATAAAGTGGTTGTTTGTGGCTTAATCTGCAAGTTTAGCTAAGTAACAGAAGATAGGGGTGTCTTAGAAGGTATTGGTATTGTCCTAATTAAGTGCTGTCTTTTTTTTAGTAAAATGTACAACAGGCTAATTTGAAATCTGGGGGGCATTATCCCTGCTGTGAAAGGGGTGCTTTATAACAGTTCTGGTGACTTCAGTCAGTTGAGGGACACTGACAAGTGATTTGAGCATGACAGGTGGACACAGATCTGATGGCAGCCCGGTCGTCGAGCTCTAAATAAAGAGACACTCAAATTCTGGTATTTAGAGGAGTGAGATGGAGAGGAACATGTTTTTGAGGTGAGTATGGGATTAGGAGACGGGAATGGTAGGAAAAATTGCGGTGACAGTGTTAGTGATTTCTGTTTGAAAATTGTAGTCTAGCACAATGAGCTTATTGTGAAAGTGGTCTGAGAGTGAGTTACAGAGTTCTTGGGCGGAGGATACACACGTTTATTGGGAAGTTTGTACCTACCCAGTCATTATCCAATCAGGGATCTAATAATGTATCTCTACAATGAACAGTCCCTTTGAACTAACAAGGCCCCAGAAATTGTGCCGTACTCACAGAGAATAGATTTGGTGTTCTTACCCCTCTGGATGAAATTGATTGACCATTATTGGAACTCCCTCATGTATCCCCTGCTCTTTCTCCATCTCAGGTGGAAATAATTTAGGAGGGGGGAGCCCATTTTAAGTAGGTATCCATCACTCCTCTGAAGGTTTTATCATCAAATATTGCTGCTTATAAAGGAACATTTCATAACCCTGAAGTGGTGGAAATATTTGAATTATACAACATTATATTACTACAAGAGGCATGGGTAAATTGTGATATATTTTTTAATGGCTCTTGTACGTTTCAACTAATGTCCACAAAGAAATCTTTTGTTAGATACTTAGCTGGATTGGTGATTCTTAGAAGCTCTCTGCCTCCAAATATTATTGCTATCCCCAATAACTCATTGAATTTACAATTCCTATATTCATCAATCGACAAAGGGAAATCTCTTCTATAGGCAATTTCCATAATAGACGAAAACACAAATCTTTGAATACAGCTCTGATGGATCTTAAAAGCACAGTTGAAACCTTTTTAGGCTTTCATGGGGGGGACTCTTCATTTGTTTTTCATTGGGGGTGATTTTGATTTAAATATAGTTTGACGAATCCTGAGGTATCCTTGCTACTTTAGATGGGGACCCCCCCCCACAAGGCCAGTCCTTCTGGAGGTGGTAATAAGTTGGAGGATCTCATGGGGGAGGTCCCCATTGAGAGCAGTGACCCATAGGGAGAATGCAGTACCCCTTTTATCCCTTTAACCCCTTTGGCCATCCCACCTGTCCTCAAACCCCTCCTCTTACCCCTCCACCAAGTGCCACAAGGTACTACTGTAATACCTCTTTAGTAGAGATCACTGAAGAGAAATACATTTACATGACATCCAATGGCAGTACTGGGATGAGGAAGAGGGCAGGACTAATAGAGATTACTAACAGGAGTGAAGGCATACACTCTAGCATTTGTGTCAATGTGATTGGTCAGCTGTCATTCAAAGGCAGAGAGGGAAGAGAACAATAAAGTCTTCAATCTCAGCTCCGTACACACCAAGCACTTTGCATGGGCCATGCAGAACGGAAGCAGAGAGAAGCCGACGGTGTGCAGGAGGAAGCCAGACCCATGGAGGACCGACACACAGGTGGCGAACCAGAGAGGAGGAAATTTGCCTGCGGGTTACCGGGCTGCTACACGGACACCAAATCAAAGGCAAACTGCAGGGGAGACATGCAGGGGACTGTGAAGGGCCAGCTGAGTCGTAGATGCTGCCACAACTCCTGAGAGACCCATGAACAACTGGAGAAACACGTCCAAAGCCCTACAGGTACAAGGGTGGCAGGGAGTCTAGAGGTTAGGGAGGTCCAGAGAGCACATCGGACACAAAGCGACATAAAGGAAGATTATTCACTGGTGAAGAGAGATGTAGTGGAGAGGGTGGGGAGCCATCGAAGAAATACATACCATGAACAATAACAGCAGGAACACGTGAAGGGTGTCTAGGACCCAGGTTCGGGAAAGGCTCCCCAAACTATATTCAAAAGGAATATGAAGTTTTTATGTCCCAGTAACACTTAGAGACCTTGGCAGGAGAGTAAACTCAGGTTGTTGGTGTATCTGAAAACAGAGAGACAAGGCTGGAATGGCTCTGGGGACAGGGAGTCAACCCCCAAGCCTTGTGGAACTTCTGTTTGCTTCCTTACACCGTTTCTAAACTTATACTGAAACCCACTTTGTATAACACTTGAAAGGGAATCAACTCCAAGCCTTGTGAAACTTGTGTTTCCTTCCCTACTCCATTTTTTAACTTATACTGAAACCCACTTTGTTTAACACTGACAATGCTCTGGGGAAAGGGAAACAAACCCGAAGCCGTGTGGAACTTTTGTTTGCTTTTCTACACCACTTTTGAACTTTCATTTGGAACTGCAATGCCGGCTGCAGGGCGACCGCCAAAGATATTTCCCTTTTCACCTTTGGTTGAGTTTAGCTTGTGAAGGATAGGTTAGGATTTGGACACAGAACGGCGTACTTTATTTTGGACATTCTTTTACTGATGGTTACATTAGCTAGTTTTGTTGATGTAGGGTTAGTTAGGATTTCCTCCAACCTCCCTTATTTTATTGTGAATAAAAGTCTTTGCCAATCAAGATGACACACTTGTGTCTGTCTTTTCTCCAAGAACCTCTCATTAGGAAGTGAATCCAAACACAATTTATTGGGCGAAGCTGAGCAATGAACATATAATATACTGACTTTGAATTTGCTCCCCCCGAAGATGTGTGCCGATAGTTTGACATTTTACATCTGGCTCATGGAATGGAAAATAACGACAGTAATTGGCAGACCTCCTAATTATAGACCTGGAAGGTTTACCTTAGAGCATCATCAAGGTAAATCATGAGTATATTATTTCTGTATCTCTCTCTCTTAAAGGAGAGTTCCGGGACTTTTTTTTTATTGTCCCTACGGTTCGGCCATGTGTTTTTAAGCATAACTCGGTAGATCGTAGAAAACTTTCCTATGGACCTTACCCGACTTTTCGTCCATTAACGCACTCGAAATCAGCCGCCATTTTCTGATAATCCTATCATTTCCCCCCATCGCCCTGGCTCACCTGCTTTTGCGGCACTAAATCAAATCCCCCGCCCCTGAAACAGACTTTATCAAAACATTCATATTCCCCGCCTCTATCCGTGACGTGACTGTGCTGCGTAGGCAAACGCGCCCAGGCGTCTTCTACGCGACTCCACACAGAACCCGGAAACCAACACAGATCAGCTCACAACACAGCGCGCCACAATTCGCAATATGAAACTGTACTTTTAAATCAAACCGCAAGATTGTAAATTTGGTAAAGTACATTTATTTGACATCAAATGTTTAGAGAATATTCAGCGATTTTCATTTTTATTTGCTCACGTTCCAAAAAGTTTGTTTTGAGGCACGCGATGTTCCTTTGCTGTACACAGGGTCTTAGATCATCTCACAATACAGCGCCACAATTCGGAATATGAAACTGTGGTTTAAAAGCAAACTGCAAGATTGTACATTTGGCAAAGTACATTTATTGGACATCAAATGTTTAGAGAATATTCAGCGATTTTCATTTTTCTTTGCTCTCGATCCAAAATAGTTCGTCTTGAGGCAAGCGATGTTCGTGTCCAGTACACAGGGTGTTGGTTTACGATAAAATAAGCTCTTCGGTCGCACTGATAATCGCATGGCTGTTCCAACAACGAGGCACTAGGCCACCACAACGGTCTGTATGTTGCATCTAGCCGTTAGTACCGCGTAAGGGCATACTTGTACTTGGCGATCGTCCCATAAAATGGTCAGGGTGGTAACGTTGTTCACGCGGAGAAGCAACTGGCGGTTATAAAAGCCATCCGCCGGTGTCTGGTACTCGTGACACAGACAATAATGGGTGAAGTACCTGTTTGAAAAACATAAAAAATGAAATTAGTCTCACCATCAGATCTTTATTAAAATTATTCATTTTATATATTCGGTCGGTAAATTATTTCATAGCTAGGACAGTGCAACTGGGTTTTAAACGTCAAGGGGGGGCTGTAGGATACTGAGACAGTCCCCCAGTGCAGGGGTTGACAGGGAGTGCAGGTGGAGAGTGGAAGGGCCCAGGACCGAGATCGCAGACAGTGGACCAGTTGTAGCAGGGGAGAGGGAGAGAGAAAGCAGAAGCAAAGAGGAAGGTTTTGAGGTGCTTCCGTAAAAGGAGACGGTTCTCCCCAAGATAGTGCGCGGTACAAAACAATATGCCACATAGAACGAACAAGTCCAACTTAACCCGTCTTTAGAGCTACTGTATAGTAATTAAATTGCGGTATAAACTCATCTAAAGAGTTACTTACATTATATTTGCATTTTCCATTGTGTCTGTGCGTAGGGCAGCCCCGAAATACCACTCCTTCTATGCAGACGTTATTTCTTCTAATGAACGAACATGAAATGGCTTTCGTTTCTGAAATTATATTCATTATCGTTTCTTACGTGGTCCCGGCCTGTCAAGGTCAAATAACAATAGAACCTTATACTGAGTCGTGGGCCATTCTGGCACCCTAGAAAAAATCAAAGCAGCTGACCTTCACTTTGAACGAGCACACATTAGCACACATTCCTAGTTAGCTACATTCAGTGTAAGGCCGTCTCACGGGACTTGAAATTTACACTCCATCTTTGCATTTTGTCTGCGTGCTTTGCAGCCCCACAGAACCATAAATACGGAGACATTCTATATTTTTTGAAAAATGATTTATATTACTGTTTGGTTTAATTTAATGCGCAAATGAACAAGGGTGGAGAGACACATTGCATGTACACTGAGCAATCACTTTTATTTACACAATACATAGCTACACATATTCAATGGGCCTGCGACATGAGGAGACTCCAGAGCAAAGTCACAGGTGACACCCGGGTGGTTCGCACTACTGCACGGTGAAGGGAGGGGCAAGGGTGGAGAGAAACATTGCATGTACACTGAGCAATCACTTTTATTTACACAATACATAGCTACACATATTCAATGGGCCTGCGACATGAGGAGACTCGAGAGAACAGACAATCAAATTACAATCATTTAAACCGTGATGTGTATTTCTCAATGAGTTCTTCTTTAGGTGGACATGGAACAGAGGCAATGTTGGGTGGCAATGCAGTTGTCCCCTGCACAGGTTCGTTCACAACTCCATTTATGTGCCTATCTAGGACGTCAACAATAAGTTTCTCAATAAACTCATATTGCATATCCTCAAACACTGGTTTGATCACCCATTGTTTACTTCTTTTAGTGAAGGCCTTATTGTAGCGAAGCGTCCCTAAAGTTCCGGTCGTCCTACTTTGTTGACGGCCAACATTATGGTTATGTGCCAAGACCGCTAAAAGAGTCCGATTTATCATGCCCTCCATGCCAAAATGCAATCGTTTTGGCCTGTACTTTAGGCACATATTGTGGAACACCTCCAAATCTCCTGTGTGGCAGAATTCCGTGAGTCCCCTCAAAGCTTTTGTTATAGTTTTATCAAATACAATCTTTTCAATGGCTTTGTGAGTGGGTGATGAAGGAATCAACCACTTCTTCTTCCGTGCCTCCTCTGTGGACAAATGGCCATGTTCACAATTGTGGAAATGTTGGTTCGTGTTCCATCGGTGAACGTTTGTACAGTGTGGCATTACTGACCGCCATTTTTCCAGTAGAATTTCCAACGACCCTCCACATGTTTTTGAGCTCCACCAAAGATGGTTGCTGATTGACTTGGACCACTGTGAAATACCTTGCAATTCTTTTTTTTTACCTGCAGCCGACAATTTTTTATTGATTGATTTTGCAAGATGCCAAACGTCAAATTGGTGATTTATATTTTTGTACTGTTCTCTCATTGTCTTGGCAATTGAAACGTGTCTGTCCGTGGCTATCAGGTCGATCACCATTCCCCGCGATTGTAGTTCTTGCAATGATGCTACAAAGCCAACTTTCTCCATGGCCACTGAGGATGTACTTTGTGACACCTGCACGACCACCGAACTCACAATTTTCTTACTTTCCATGTCCTGAAAGTGGTAGGTGCAGTACTTGGCTGAAAATCCTGGGCTGTCGCACTGTCCATCACCGGCTAGCCTGAACCATTTGCCCGCGAATGTACTATCAATAGACATTTTTTCCATTCTCCAAGCTTCGCTAATGGCTGGAAATAGATAATCGGTTTGGTATTTGTAGAACTGAGTTTTCGCAATGAAATGGATTCCCACAAACTGAAAGAAAGACTCTAATTTTTTAAAACTTGAACCACTAAAAAGAGCAGCCGCTGCACAAAGTAGATTGCCTGCTGGCAGTTGTCCCAGCATAGGTTGTGCAGACCATGTGAACGGATGATGTTTTGTACAGGTGGCATGTATTTTAAGGTTAGTGCCTCGAATTGCACGAGTCACATTAATCAATGGCTCCCCACATACTTCCCCACCAACCGAATGCCCACATTTCATCCGAATAATAAGATCAATCAAACAACTATCGAATACAATGAATTTGGCCTCTTTCCTTATACTGTCACTCTGCATCCCAGCTGGTTCGGCCTGTAACGTTGAGGACATGTCACTCACATGAAAGGTAGAATCTCTGATATCGTCTTCCGCTATGTTCAGTGATATTGATGGTGTTTCATTGTCGTCCACTTCATTCTCTTCCATTGCAACATCTGTTCCTTCTCCGGCGATGGGTGAATAAAACAATTTCTTCAACTTTCTCGCGGTCTTAGTTTTTGCGGGTGTGGATTCTGTGAATTGATCTCCGACTGCATCCGAACTACCAGGAGGACATTCACTATCAATGGCTGGTGGTGGTATAGCTCCGTTGTCAATCACTTCATATTCTTCCCATTGGCACGATGCATCTCCAGTCTCAAGTCCCTGCCAAAAGGTTTGACAAGCAACATCTCTCGTTCGCTTCACTGTCTGTGTAGATCTAGTTCGTAGACCCACTCGCAACTAGAGGACAGATTGGAAAAGGGATGTTCAGTTTAAACTCAACTTACAGTATTGAACTATTAACAGTGAAAAACAACATAATATAGTGACCAGGACACTAACCTTCTTTTGCTTTCTTTTCTTTGAAACTTTCTTGCCTCGAACTTCAACATCAGGACGCTGTTGCTCCGACTCGTGTGTGCATGTCTCCACTTCCTCTTGCGCTGCAACGACTATGTTTTCCTGATAAGCACATCCATCACGCACTGACGCTCCATCGACTCCCTGAAACATAGAACTTTCATTAGTATGTATAATAATATCGAAAACACAAAATGTACTTGGGGACCAATACCCACATACATCTCAATAGCAAAACACGAATGAACGCTTTGTGTAGAACATTCAAATGACAATTATTCACGCATTGTTGATCTAGTTAGATGGAACTGTCAAGATCCATACCTCGGGCTCCTCATGGACTTCCATTGATGATATTATTGAAGATGATGCTTCAGTGACTCCCTGAAACACAGTAATTGCATTAGTATGGTTTTCTATTTTGATAAAAAGAACAGAAACTTTGTGCAGGCGTGAACGGCTCATCTAAATAGACCTGCACAAATGATCAGTTGTCTAAAATAAATAATGGATATGTAAATATGATTCGATTTGCTCGATCGTTGGAAGTGTCACCACCCAGAGATCTGCATCAACTACTAGGGGTGATGTTCTTGTAGAAGAAGCTCCGTCATCTCCCTGAAACATAGTACTTGCGTTAATAAAGAAGGAAGTATAGCGGATGTAATCACGTCATATGATTTCGCTTGATTGAACTGTCAGTATCCATACCTCGAAATGCATAAGAACATCAAGGGACGATGTAACTGCGGTGCACACTTCTGCAAGCTGTTGCGCCGACCCGTAACTGCACGCTCCCCCTTCTTCTTGGACTAATGCTCCATCGACTCCCTGAAACATAGGACTTTCATTAGTAATGAACACAATATTGAAAAAAGAAGACACATAGGAGGGCGACGACAGAAGGACATATCAATGGCTAAAAACGAAAGAAACATTGTGTGTAACAATCACGCTACAAGAATGCAAGATCTGATGATCTCCATCGATGGAACTGTCCTGAAACGTACCTCGAGCATCTGAGTGACATCAACGGTAGTCGTCAATACGTTGGACTCCTCAGCATCTCCCTGAAAGACAGTACTTGAATTATTTTGGATAACAATAATTATAACTGAAAACAAAGACTAGAGGACGAGTACAAGGGTGTACCATTAGGTAAAATAATTACACGATAAATTAAAACTATTGATTTACATGCCTAAAACAAGTCAGTGGCAGAATAGCCAAGTAAGATTACCCGATAGGCGCTTGAAGTGGCTGATGACTGCAATAACGACACGGATGGAGAATCTTCCGCCTTCATATTGAGTGGATACATAAATGGGGAAATTATTGTTAGCTAATGCTACACACTACCGCAAGGCCGAGAGATAAATACGTAAACTTGACTCACAAGTGGAGGGATGTGGACGAATAGAGTGGGAATAGCGGTTGGGAGCAATTTTCGCCTCGCTCGCGGTGTGTTCTTCTTTATTAGCAATGATGTGGAGTACATGTCAGAGGTAAAGTGCCTGCTGCAGATGCGGTATCGATCACCCCTCTTGTCCGCAAAGACTTCTAGGACTCTAATTTCAAGCTCAGAGGGTGGATATCCGCAATATCGGACCCATTCTCTTATCTGATCTATTGTCTTAGGGAAAACATGCATTATAGTACCTTCAGATTTATTATGGGTCTTCGAAGGGCAACCGCCAATGGAACAGGCAGGCATTGTGGAAAGTTCTGAAAAGTAAAGATCAACAATTCTCTATGAATATCAATGTGTTAAAAAATTAAATGACACATAAAAGATTCAATGCAAGGTATGTTTTGGTTCTTGGAACTATACACGTTATTCACATGCGGATAAGTATTTGAATAACTTTAAAAAAATAGAAAAATAATTTGACTAAACTCAGAACATGTGACTAGTTCCTTGCATGTACTGTCTTGAACGAAAAGAAATTGGACGCAAAATGAGTATGGTACATGGCCTTACCTTGACGAGCAAACAGTTAGATGCAGGGATCAGAGTAGTTTCTTGTCGTAGAACAGCGAGCAGTTCACAGGTTGCAAACTGACGAGTTTCCTCGAAGTGGTCACGGAAGTTCACATAGACGAAGAGCAGATAACCAGCACCTTCACGGGTTGACTAGCAAAGTGCAAAGAAGTTCTCATTAGAAATATGAAGTGGGTTATAAAGAATTCGAAACAGGGGTGTGTTTGTGAATGAATGACGTGTATATGTCGTGGCATTATGCGGTTTGCAGGGGGCCGTCCAGCGTGAGGGGGGATGCTTGGCAGGAGACACGGGGTCTGGCGGTAGACATGGGAACAACAACCCATGCTCTATAGACCACTTTGAAGTGTACATGGTCTTTGGCACCTCTTGGCCTTTATCGCTCCCTGACAGCTCCACTTGCCAGCACAAGTACCCCGGTGCGAACTGCCTTTGATAGGGCGGGGGGTGGATTGGGGCGGTGGTCGTGCAGACAAGACACTGGAAGACTCGTGAATGGAGACACACTTATGTGGATTGCAGGGGGCCGTCCAGCGTGAGGGGGGATGCTTGGCAGGAGACACGGGGTCTGGCGGTAGACATGGGAACAACAACCCATGCTCTATAGACCACTTTGAAGTGTACATGGTCTTTGGCACCTCTTGGCCTTTATCGCTCCCTGACAGCTCCACTTGCCAGCACAAGTACCCCGGTGCGAACTGCCTTTGATAGGGCGGGGGGTGGATTGGGGCGGTGGTCATGCAGACAAGACACTGGAAGACCCGTGAATGGAGACACACTTATGTGGATTGCAGGGGGCCGTCCAGCGTGAGGGGGGATGCTTGGCAGGAGACACGGGGTCTGGCGGTAGACATGGGAACAACAACCCATGCTCTATAGACCACTTTGAAGTGTACATGGTCTTTGGCACCTCTTGGCCTTTATCGCTCCCTGACAGCTCCACTTGCCAGCACAAGTACCCCGGTGCGAACTGCCTTTGATAGGGCGGGGGGTGGATTGGGGCGGTGGTCGTGCAGACAAGACTCGTTTGCCGCAGGGCCTCACCAAGGAGAGGCCATCTAACTGCATGTAAGAGGCAGGCTGCAGGATCTAGTACATGGAAGGCAGGGGGGTGAGTTTATAAATACCTCACCCTCCCAGGAGAATATATGGGTGCAGTTCACCCTGGAGACCCTGGATGCCTAGGCAGTTAGTCAGCAGCAGGCTGGCCTGTGGTGGCAAGGCGGCACGGGCCAGAGGGGGTCATCTCTGTACCCGGTGCCCAAAAGGATGATTTATTATGATCAACCATATTGATTATTTACCTATAACCATGTTTTGTATCAATAAAATCCAACGGCCTTCCTTTTATTGCCAACGCTTGAACAAAGTGGTGTGGTAAGTATTTTTGGGGTCGGAGGCAAGGCCGGGAGGCTTGATGCCAACCCGCAAAATAACATATGTATGTCTGCTGCATATGGGTTCAACGGTTATGTGGATTGAAGGTGGGCGGCCAGCGTGAGGGAGGATGCTGGCCGGAGACATGTGGTGTGACAAGACAAGGCACAGGAAGACTATTCAATGGAGACACACTAGATTCATTTAAAAAATCAAAACAACCATTGTTAAAATATATGTTGGGTTTTATTTTAGATCTTAATTTCAATTGAACATAAATAATAAACATTACACATTGTAAAGTTGCGGTTGCAGCACATCCAGGGAAAATCCGTGGTATTGTCCACTGTCGCTGGGGAAATGTTGTCTAATGGCAAGTACCGCACAGGCATGTATTACTCTCCGAACGCGGTGTCCGAGCCTCCCGTGAAGCCACCAAGTGAAGCAACGATAGGCCACCAGCCTGTACCACCTGTGAAAATGAAAGATGCAAACTGTATTAAAATGACAACTTTCTTATCACTGTCGATTCAGGTAAAAAATGTCATTCTGCTTTGAAAAAAATACTATCTAGAAAATGCACAACATGGAACCAATTTACATGCATTCGAATGATGAGACGACCATGAAATAGTAGTGGCATCACTGACATCACAACCAGAGTATACTTACTCGTTACTCGGATTACGCGGATGAACAGTGCCGCAAAGTTCGTGCATAAGCACCATCATCATCCTCAACACGGTCCGTGAGAGGCAGTCTTCCCTGAACTCTGGCAGCTCGGTGATGCATTGCGGACTTGGCTCGCCTTCCGAAATGTAGGCCAAGCACCCGGAATTTTCACGGCAGCAGCAGTTCTCCTCCTCAGTTGGCATTAGCTCGCACCGATTGCACGTGCACCAGGTGGAGACGCCGTCCATGCGACATGGTCCAGGCTCTTCATCCGTTGACTGGTCCTCCCAACTGCCGTCCGAATCCCCATCGTTTTTGCGTGCTTGCCTTTCCAGTAGTTCTTCCTCGGTGTACTCGGGCTCGTACATATACGGCATTATTGTAGCCATTGTGTGGTAAAGAAAGTAAAATAATTTATAGCGGTGGTACTGGTATCTGTTCACACGGGCTACAATCAATGAAGGTAGCTGACCAGAGCACAGAAACGAGTCACAGAATACTCAAAGTAACACAGAGAGAGTAATGGAATCGAAAATCTGCTGCTGTGTGTTGTGAAACGGTGTGTTTATACTTATTGAGGAAAGAAGCGTCCTGCCATTTCCATGGCGACACGTCATTAGCTGAGGCGCAGCGATTGTTGACACGAAACGTGCTTTGGCGTTGGGAAATGGGCGGTACGCGTCTGCTGATGTCAGGCTCAGGGGCGGGGGATTTGATTTAGTGCCGCAAAAGCAGGTGAGCCAGGTCGATGGGGGGAAATGATAGGATTATCAGAAAATGGCGGCTGATTTCGAGTGTGTTAATGGACGAAAAGTCGGGTAAGGTCCATAGGAAAGTTTTCTACGATCTACCGAGTTATGCTTAAAAACACATGGCCGAACCGTAGGGACAATAAAAAAAAAGTCCCGGAACTCTCCTTTAAGGTCAGAAACAACCTGTATATGGACCATTCGCAACAGCTTTGGAAACTGAGTGGCCTTTTGTATCTGCTCCCTTCATTCATTTACCACATACCAACAAGGCCTTTACTCTAGCTTCCAAATAATCAATTAGATGGAATAGGGTCTGTGATACAAATCCTTGTGCCTGTGATCGAAACTCTTGTGCCTGTGTGCCAGTGTGGTTGGTGTTACTGGAGAGGCACGTTCTGAAGGCTGGTATTCTCTTTTCCATTGCTACAATCAAGGGAGGAGCCTTTGACAAGCAGAGCCAGCACAAGCTCTAAAAACCAAGCATACACATGGAGCATGCACAGTGTGTGCCAGTGTGTTTGGTGTTCAGCGTGAGGCAGTAGCAGCAGTAGGTGCCGAAACCCATGGCGTTGAGCTCATTATGGGGTAAGTCCTAAATTGTTGGATCATTGCCACTGTATGGATGATAGAGTATACATTTATTTCTCAAGTCTCCAAATTAGTACTTGCTTTGCAGTGCCCACAGCTGCACACAGCAATTTGCTTATGACATTTTGATTGTAAGGACTGCGCTACCCTCAGGCTCTGTGCCTCTAACTCATTGAATCAGCACGGTGTAGCATACTTTGGGCTCCACTCCCCGCCCCCTCTTTTTTCAGAGACTTTTAAAATATGAAGCATGTGGCATCTCGGAAAGGCACCGTATGTAGTGCTTCTACGCGCCTCCTTAAAAGACCTAGAAGTCCAGACCCTAAAATGAAAGCGCAGAAAAAAGGTAAGCCAGATCCGCCTGCTGAAATCCAACCCCCAATAACAGACTTTCTAACTATATGACAAACTCCCGATTTTGTGGATACAACTGCAACAGATACTGGGCCTCATTAGGACCCTGGCAATATGGGTTTAACGGCGCTGTTAAAAGTGCCGGTGCCATTAAACCCATACCGCCTTATTACGATGTTCCCTCGCGTCAGACCAGACATCCTTTGCGGGTCACCCGAGGGGACCAGGGAGCTAAACGGGCCTGTTGTTAGCTCACTCCCCATTCCCATTGATCCCTCTGGGGGCTCAATGGGAATGGGGATGGCCCGGGTTCCCTGAATGGGGAAATACTGGGCCCTCCAAGGTCGGAATGGCCCGGTATTTCCCCATTCATGGAACCCGGACCCGAGTTTGGAGGCAGCCATGCCCTTATTAAGGGCATGGCTGCCTTCAAACTCCTATTGAGGCCCACTGTTCCTTAATCTCCCCAAATGGAAGGTCTGTCTCCAAATATTGACAATAATCAGTCTCTCCTAAAACTGTGTCTGGGTCTCTGGAGGGATTCAGTGGGAACTACTGAAATACCAGGAATTCTCACAGATAGCAAAGTCAACCAAACAGTCAGAAACCTTTCCACCTCACAGGATTTGCAAATATATGCCTCCTCATCTGATTCTCTGGAAACAACTTCCAGCGACAGTGAAGATGGCAGTGTGTTGGAATGCTCTAATGATCAGAGCACAGGTGAATTTGAAGTTAATGCCCCGATGGCATGCAGACTCAATGAAATCATCTGCAGTACAGAGCCGCGATGATCCTATGCTCTAGCATTGCCCATGACAAAACACTTTTAAACATATAATTGTGAAGTTTTTAGATGCAATTCTGACCAACCCAGTTTAGGTGCAAATAGATCAATCATCAAAAGTCGAAAGAACCACTAATATTAGCATACAACCTGAAATCAAAGACAGCTCAACCAAAATACATGAAAAGGCCAAGTCTCCCAGTGAGCTTGGAACAACTGAAGTGGATTGTATTGATGTCCATGCTTCTGAAGATGCTGAATGTGATTACGATGAGATTATGCTGCCAGCTTCCCCGATTATCACTAAAAGGAGAAGAAATCTGTCTTTTGGTTCTATCTATAAGGGGCGAAAAGGGAAGCAAAAATTGCAGGAGAACAAGGCATGTACTAAAATCCATAACACAACTGCAGGCTAACAGCCTCCTGCATCTGACCCTTGCTTCCAGCCTCAAAAACAAGCCATGGTTTCTAAGACCATGATCACCCGTACTTCAATTGATGGTATGACCAGGCAAGTTCACTAGCATGGTCCTTTACTTGGCCCATTGGACCGTTGGCTTGAGGTCTTTCACCCACATAGAAACAGATCTGAACATCAGTCCAAATCTACTTACTGGTATATGACAAAACGACAGTGGAGGCAGCAAAAAGGGCCAACTCTAACACTGACACAGACTGGACAAACAGAAAGGGGTCCAGTTCTAACAAAGGGCCCTAAATTCTGGTGCTAATAAGCACTCAGCCTATTAGCGATGACTTGGTTGCACCAACCCCGTCCTCCAGCAATGCCTTCTTTGCGGATGGAAACTTAAGCCTATTAGGTGAATGGGCTAAAATTGAGGAAATATGGCTGATGGACCGCAGCCCGTTCCTAAAGAGGAAGACAATCATGGAGATTATCCCAGATTCAGCAACTCAATATGATTAATTCATCGGACATCACACATATTGACCTGCCTAAATGTGGAAGTCCAGCTAATTGGGCAATTATAGAATGTGTATCCCCCTTGATAGTGCCTTATTACAGCAAAGAGCTTCTGAACTTAAATCTTGGGGATTTAGGTTGACAATATGTAGGAAACAACCATCTACATGGTATCCAAATGAAGAAACACAAAAAGGCCAGCAAGCATTTAATATCTCCAGCACCAGAAATCATGGCTCAGAACAGCAATCTTTATTTGCCTCCATTGTTAACCCTTTGGTCTATTGCACACAGAACAATCTGACTGTGAAATGGATCTCAGAAGCAGTTAAACCTAATATCATCTGTCAAAAGGCCAAAAAACAAGCATTAGACTGGATATCATGGAATACCAGAGGGGATAACCCCTTTCGGTCAGAACATGATGGATCCCTCTGCCTTAATTCATCAGCCATTTTAGTGTTGATGGTTTTACTACACTGTGTAGCCCTGGAACTAACCCTCTGAGAGGTAGTCATAGTGGTGGCCTGGCAATAGGTGAACATGCATGTCTTAGACTAGATTCTGCCTACTCCGAGGTAGCTTCTCCTTATCTCATGATGGCGTCATTGTTTTGCACTGATTCCAGGGAAAGAACATTGCTCATCAGTGTTTATGATCCACCGAATGGAAAATCCATGTGTAAAATTTGGTTTGGGATCTCGAATACTATAACTAATGTACTAATGGCAGGTGATCTCAATATGCACAATTTATATCTTGAGCTACATTTGGAGCATGATATGGCAGCCAAACAATTGTTTGTACTGGGCAGAAAGGGAGTTATGGATTGTGGCTGGCTGAGGCTGAAGGGTGAAATAGATTTAATTTGCTTAAACAAGGAGAATCCTTTGACTGAGGGGTCCAACTATATCTGGACAAATGGCAATTTCAAATCTTACTTGGATTATGTGATGGTAAATCGTAAATTGGCCTCTAGATGTAGTCCTTTAACCATAATTCACAATGATCTCAGCGATCACGCTATTCTTTCATGGTCTACCAAAATAAATTGTAGGGGCATGACCTCTTATTTAGCCTTGCTACCAAAACCTAACAATACTATAAATCGATGCATGTGGCAATCTAAAAAGACCATAGAGATCAATAATGTGATTGTGAATAATAGAAGTACCCTAGAAGCTTGGTTGGCATCTCACAAATGGAATACAGAGATGCTGACAAATAATATTGCAAAATCTATTGACGCTCAGAGATTAAAGACTACAATTGCTCAGGAAGTGATGCCTGTGCGAGGATATAGTATCGATAAGGGGGTCTGAGTATTTACTCTGGCCCAGAAAAAAACTAGGCTCACTCAATTAACCACACAATATAAAAACTAGCATACTCAACACCGACATTGCTTGAATAGTACAAATGAGTTTATTCTATTTAAAACCCTGAAAACCAACGACAGCAAAAAATGTTGGTGCCGATTTAGAGAGTACCAAGTCGGCCAGACTTCCTCGGTATTAAATGCCATCTCCGAGCCACAATAGATAGAGCATGTTAGGCAGCTGTATGTTATGCCTGAGGGTCAGAGGTTTTCCTCTACCGTTGATAACTATGTGGAACTAAATTCTTTGATCCTGATTTTGAAGAGGAAGACATGCTATGGCTAATTAGGAAACTGAAGTCTTCTTGTGCCCCGGGCCATGACGGCATAGCCAATATCTCTTTTCTTAAAAATACGGAATTCTGGGCAGCGGTTCTAACTAAACATTTTAGGCACATAGAGCACACAGGTATTCTGCCACATAGTTGTAAGAGTTCTATACTGGTGCCGGTGCATAAAAAGGGGTCTAGGAACAACCCTCTGAATTATAGACTCCTGGCAATGATGAACTCACGCCAAAAAGGTTTTGCTAATGTGTTACTCAAAAGACTAAGTAAATGGGTGCAAGATCAGGGCCTACTAAAACCATATCAAACAGGCTTCCGTAATGCGCACAGTACAATGGATAATATATGTGCCATACAGAGCCTAATGGCGGAAACAAAGCGAGGAAATGGCCCCAATCTTTTTTGCTGTCTGGTAGATTACAGCAAATCCTTTGAACTATTGTCACAGAATTTGCTGTGGTTGAAACTTAAGCAATGGGGTATGGACCCGCACCTTTTGTACTTCATTAAATTCATCTACTCAGAGACCTCTATGGTGGTTAGGTTAAATCAGGAGGGAAATTTGAGTATGATCATTAGCACTAATACTGTGCTGGAGCATGTGTGCTCCCTGGCCACATTGCTTTTCAACCTATATATCTCTGACATAGACAAATCCTTTACAAGAGTCAGAAAGTTCCCACCAACAATCAATGGCGTGCCTATAACATGGCTGGGCTACGCAGATGACACAGTGTTATTCGACCAAACCCCCCCTGGGCCTTCAGCACACAATCGATGCCTTGGTCGCTTTCTCTGCTGAAAACAGCACGAGTATATAAAAAAATAAGACTAAAATTATGTGCGTTGGGGGCTCGTTGCCCACTCAACCATCTTTCATTTGGAAATTGGGAAGTGATAACCTTGTGGTAGTAGACAGCTACATATATCTTGGCTTTCCACTTAAACTCAACCTGATTCTACATTCTTATGGGGAAATTATGTCTGGTAAGATTTGGAGGAAATGGCTTATTATTAAACGGTATGTCAGAAGTGCTGGTGGCAATAATCTAGATGGATTGATTCTCATCTATAAAACCAGCGTAATTCCAACTATGCTGTACGGCTTCCAAGTGCTCTGAAATAAGTTTATCACTGGGTTGGATATTATCGAGGGCTAGATATTACAGTCAGCTATGAATCTCCCTAGCTGTGTGCTGGTTGAGGCTCTTAGATTGGAGTTTGGCACCTGCTCTCTGTCTACTCTTTGGTTAGTATAACGCACAATCCTATTCCTGAAGTTGCACCGTACCCAGACTAAGGCTAACACACTGGCATGGATCATGTGCAAATAACAGCAGAATAGGGTAGACAACAGCTTTGTGCTAGAGTTAGAGAAATCTGCTATGGTGTTGCTGTCTGACCTGAATTTTACCTTGGCACAGGCACTGGATGCACCAGATATAGCACAGAAACTGAAGAAGAGAGCTAGAGAAAGGGATACGCTAAAGAACATCGATAAGCTTGCCAGGAAAAAAAGATATAAGGTTTCTTCTATTCAGAGTTTTCCATTAAATACCTTACCTACTTATCTAACCAAGTATTGTGACCACTCATTGAAGAGATTTATACTGTATTTATGCTTTAACATTCTACATACCAGGGAGTACTGTGGTGCAACGCAAGGCTTGCCACATGATTTGTGAATATGCCAGATGTGTTTTCTGGAGGTTGAAACTGCCCGTCATATATTTAACAAATGTAATGAATTAAAATGATATATACAAAGAGTTACAGGCACTTATTCACAACCCTAGAAAGGATCAAGATGGACCAATTTCGGAACTGTATAATTACAGCTTTGGTGCACTTTATATGGAAGAGGGTATTAATGTTACTTGCAAATTAATTCTACAGTGTCTACTTTTATAAAACGAGTCAAGCTGAAACCCATTTTTACAAAAGAATGAATTGATAATTCTAGTATTTGCCCCCAGGTTTGTGTGTGTTGTACAAATTAATAAATAAATATCACAATTTTAAAACATCCTTTTTATTGGAAACTGTTATTTGTTTTTCGATTTTGATTAAATGTTATATTTTTGTGTACATAAATACATTCTTTCAATGTAATGCTTAAGGTTTGAATTAACCAAATGCAAAATAATAATACAAAAATAAAAAATCCTTCAGAGAATACATTTAGGTCTCATATACCTCTCTTTAACATTTTATTGGAAAATGTAGTCAAATTAACACAGAATAATTCACCTAACTGCTTTGAATCAAGGTATTCCAGAATTAAAAAATCGCACATTGGATGGTTTGATGATGAATGTGAAGGGGCTAAATGTCATTTACTCTCACTATTAAAATGATCTTTGAGTAACAGACATAAACTAGCTTTTTCGTGCAATAAGTTTAAAAAGACTGTAGTTACCTGCATAACTAACCTTGATATAGACACGTGGGAAGAGCTGCTATCGCCAGCACACCAGGCAAGTTTAAAAAGGTCTTATAGGCACAGGTTAATCACAGTCCTATATATATGTCAGAACCAAACTCAATTATCACTGATTTACAAGATTCTATATAGTGTTTAAAATGAGCTTCAGAGAGTAAAAGCAGATCCTACAACTGTACCTAATTTAGACAAAAGAAACTCCCATTTACTACTATAGTATTAGCAAAAGCCCTGTCTAAACAAGTTGGGAAGAGTCAGAGACCTGATGGAATAGCAGGCAATCTTTACAGATGTCGAGAGGATTTTTGGGTTCCTTTTTTACAAGCATGTTCAATGTTTTTATGGAATACAAATATTCCCCTCGGTCAAGAAGATATACTATTATCTTTCCTATTTATAAAAATGGGCTGAGGGCTCTTGCTAATACTTCTTGGCCTATATCTCATTTAAACTCAAAATTTAAAATATTTGGCAAAGTAATTCTTGCTATGTTGCAATCCTGGCCGGACAAAGCTAACATTTTTGACAAAATTCAGATTGAGATTCCGCAAAGGCTTAGGAACCAGTGTATAGGCATTGAACCTGCATATGATTATTGCAACATCCTTATATTGAATTAAGGAAAAGATCTATCTTGTATTCAACGGCCTCAGCACTGCCTTTGATAAAGTCAAGAGACATAAATTATGGCAGTGCTTGAGGACTATTAATTTCCCAAAAATGTACTTCAGTCTTTAATCTTCTTCCATCAAGAATCAAAGGCAAGCATAATTGTTAGGGAGAATTCTCAAATTGTGCTAATTTCCCTTACCTTTTGAGACCCCCATCAACTTTGCTGGATTTCTAGGATTTGATTTTTTTACCTGGGAAGAGTGTGAGCCCTTTTTTTTCCCAATCTTCCATGTATTTTGATGTGTGTTTTACTTTTGTGTTCTTTGGTTATGGGGTTTTTAAACAAACTCCATAGGCATCATATTTTTCTTGTGTGTCACACAGCACCTTCAATGCAGTGGCAAAGGGGTGTCTTTTAAAACTCCCCAAGGTTTAAATACCTTCTCTGGGACTGACTACCATCTCCCAGAGCCTCTAAAGTTAAATTGACTTTACTAGTCTTTTTAAATTTACAGACTCAGCACACATTATCTTACTATAGAGTGCTGCAGGGGTTGCCTAGCATCCCCCGAGTCTGAACACTCATGTAACAGTCATATGTTACCCTTTCCTACTTTAAATGGCTGGTGGCAGTGGTTTTAAACAAACTACCATGACTTTTCCCGACCGCGAACACCGGTAGCTAAAAATCGCGGCAGCCATGTTTTCCAATATGGCGCCCAAGACCTATCTGTAAAAACAGACTCTGGTCATCTTTTTTGCCGTTTCTCTTAGGAAAGGTCCTTCTAGTGTCCAACTCTGTGCGCCAAACCAGGTTTGGTCCCTTTGTTCATCGGCCTTTGGCAGGCTTCAGTGCTGAAGCCCTCCTCTGGTGCCTGAGTGTCTGGGGTGGACAGGATGTGAGGGAGGTGCCCAAAACCCCCTGTGCTTAGTCTTCTAGGAGACCTGAATACACTCTGGTGTGATTGGCCGGCTGGTTGTCCGGCAAGGACAGCCACCCTGCTGTGTGAGTGGCAGCCAGGCTGGAATGAACAGGGGAAAACTGTTTAAAAGCAGTCCTCTGAGTCTTGGAAATCAGAGTCGACCACTAGAACGAAAGAACCAAAGACGAGCTGAAGGAAGACGACTGCTGCAACTCCTGGTCCACTGGTGAAGCTCTGCTGCAGGTCCGAATTGCCTGAAACTCCATCAACAGAGAAGCCCTTCAAGCTTAACTTCTTCCCTTGAGTTTGGTGGGAACAACCAACTCGTAAGCCGCCTGGACACCGTCCCCATACTGGTCGAATTTTCTGTAGAGTGCTGTGGAAAACCGGATAGCCATTGGGAAGGATACCAGTTTGTGGTCTTTAAGGCACTCACACCTTAAACCAACGTTTTGCCAAGCTTGTTGCCTCTTCCCTAGGCAGTTCTGGAACCTCCCGACGTCCTCCTTCTTGTCCCCATGACTGAAGCTCAGGAACAGCGAGATCTGCAGGAACTGCCAGGAACAACTCCCTCAGCTACAGCTCTTCTTCACTTTAAAGGTGCTATGCAAATGCGGTCAGGAAATCTTTTCGGCTGTGGTGAAAGTTTGTGAAACTTTCCCAACTTTGAAGGCTTGTCCTTCCCTAAACCAACATCTAACTTTTCATCCGACCAAATTCTTCTAAGATCTGTGGCAAAGACTTAACCATTTACTACCAGAACTGTGCTATTTTATACACAACTCTGAACCATTGACTTTGGCCCAGGCCTATTGAATTCAATTTCTGGTTGTAGTGAACTGAAACCCTTTGCCCTGCCTATGAAAGTCTTTGTGCCTTGATTTGTTTTAACCTTTTCTTTTTAACCCTTTTAAAAGTAATTGAAGTGCCATTTATCTCCCACCTCAGGGGAGCTAAACTTGTTCAATAACTTATTGGTTGTGTATTTGTAGTATATTTGGATATGATATTGAGCTGCCAGTGTAGTGTTTTTCAAACGACTGTTAAATAAATGTATATTCTTTTACCAAGAAACCTTGAGTAACTGGTTATTTGAATCACTGTAATTGTTGGTCCCTGCTCACTTTACTCTTGAGATAAGTTTGGCTGCTCAGCCACTGCTACCACAATACTGTGTAGTACAGGCTTGTACCAAAGGTGAAATTGTACTGACACTTGTAGTATTAATTGCATGTAGTGGTCCCAAAGGGTACTGCATGTGATTCTGCCTAACAGTAAGGACGACCAATGTACTGCCTGGTTCCCATAGGAACAGGTGTAAGGCAAGGCTGCATGCTAGAACCAGTTCTGTTTTCTTTGTATATTATTGGGCTTGCAAAAACATTGACTCACTCTAGGGGTGATGTTCCCCATTTAGACAGGGTTAGTATAAGTCTTGACATACGGTGATGACACGATTCTGCTTGACAGAATGCTTTGGTACTTACAAATACTGATAGACACTTACACCAATTCTATGCTAGACTTAGATCTTGGTATGAATGTGTCAAAGTCTGCAGTGATGATATGTAGCCCTATTTCAAGAGTAAGCTTGTTAGCCCCATAACATTTCTGTTGAAAGGGAACCTATGAAGCTCACTGATGATTATTTAGGCACTCACCCAAGAACAGGCCATTGGGCTGTGTTCGTGCTGGTAGAGAGATCCTCAGACCCCCCCTTGTTTTGCATGAATTAACTTTGGGTTTCACCCTAAGTTAAAAGGGCAATCCAGACGTGGACCCCATTGCTCACTGTTCTTATAGAGGCAAAGCTTCACCTCACTGATGATGCCCAACAAGGCTGAAGCACGTGTATGGGGTTGCAGTTGGTACTCTTGTTCAGAGGAGAATTGCCTAGTATTTCAGTGCTGGACTGCCCATGGGCAGGACAAAGACTGATATGCAGGGACATTTCTTCTCTGTGAAAGGGACAGTGAGCTAAAGACTTGGTAGAGTCTCTGCCAGGTGTTACTCACCCAAGAACAGGCCATTGGGCTGTGTTTGTGCTGGTAGACATATTCTCAGACCCCCCCTTGTTTTGCATAAATTAACTTTGGGTCTCAACCTAAGTTAAAAGGGCAATCCAGACCTGGACCCCTTGTTCACTGTTCTTAGAGAGGCGCAGCTTCACCTTATGATGATGCCCAACAAGGCTGAAACACGTGTGTGGGGTTGCTGTTGGTACTCTTGTTCAGAGGAGAATTGCCTAGTATTTCGGTGCCGGACTGCCCCTGGGCAGGACAAAGACTGATATGCAAGGACATTTCTTCTCCGTGAAAGGGACAGTGAGCTAAAGACTTGGTAGAGTCTCTCCCAGGGGTTACTGACCCAGGAACAGGCCATTGGGCTGTTGTCATGATGCCTACCCCCGGAGGACCAGGCCAGGCCCAGCACCCCCGGGAGCAGGCATCACGCCCCCGGGTAAAAGCCCAGCGACCCTTTATAGGGGCTCTTTGGACTCTGTCCTGGCACCGTTGGCGCCAGGCTCATGTTGGACATCAGTCCTGGCGCCATAGCCGCCAGGCTCATAAGGGGAAGTGTTTGGTGCACTTACCTGAAGCAGACCATGCTGCACACTCACCTGATGCAGACCATGCTGCATGAAAAACCAAGCCAAATGAGGCTTAGGAGGAACTATTTTTCTGAAGGAACTATTTTGTTACTTGGGTGGGCATGTGGAAGAATACTCACCTGGAACTTCTTCCAAAGCTATTTAAGCCACGCCCAGACAGCCACACGTGCTTCGCGTTGTTCTGCATCCCAGCAGCTGAACGCTCACCGTGTCTGCTCCTGCACCTGGACTCCAGCCACGCCCGCCTCGAACCTGGAACACCTATAAGGAAAGAAGAGAAGAGAAAGGTGAAAACCAAGAACTTATTCAACCTTCTTACCTGCATCCGGAATCTTCACGCCAGCATTCCTGAAGGAAGACTTCCATTTAAAAGCACCGCGTTGCTCGCTGCAGCACCGCGCTTCACTCACCTGTTCCCGAGACGCCGCCCGGCTCCATCGCGGCTCTCAGCACCGGACGCCACATCTCTGCACCTAGGGGAGAGAAGAAGAGACAAAAGGTGAGCAAGGGAACACAACAGGAAAGCCGAATTTTCAGCCATATTACTTACCGGCTTTCCTTGGTGAACCATTCCACATCTCGGGTCGGCGCCGCATCTTTGGCAGGTACCGCACCCCGGCCCCTATGGGGAAAGGACAAAAGACATTACTGGGGAATTATAAAGACATTTAGAGGGGTCGCCCTCATCACTAACTCACCTGATTTTACCACCGGCAATTTAACCCCTCAACGCATCGCCTTTGTTCTGCACCTGAAATAAAGGACAGATCACATGTTATGAAAAACAACATAAAGGAGGCTCACACTTGAACTTTTGCATCTTCATACTTACGGCGTATCGCTCAGAAAAGTCAAGTGGATTTGCCAGCGCCATTCTGAAAACCAGTGAAGTAACTGGACGAACGCGCGCCCCTGCACCAGAAGCAGGATCGAGAGTTCATCCTTCCAAACCATAAGGTGAGCTTAAACCGAGGGTTTTGGAGGAAGTCAGAGAAGAACGAAGGGGGAAAGGGGGGATCAAGCACACTATTCAGCCGACAGTTAATCCCCATTCGCATCTGCAGAAGGATATTCCTACGGGCCAGACAAGCAAGTTTTGGGGGCCCTGTTCAATCGGTGGTCCGAATTCTGCGCATCACGCTTGAAGAGGCCACAGCAACCCAGACCAGCGCCTCCGTGGGAGCCAGGTGAGCGTTACAGCTGTGTTCGTGCTAGTAGAGAGATTCCCAGACCCCCCCTTGTTTTGCATAAATAAACTTTGAGTCTCACCCTAAGTTAAAAGTGCAATCCAGACGTGGACCCCTTGCTCACTGTTGTCAGAGAGACGCAGATTCACCTCACTGATGATGCCCAACAAGGCTGTAACACGTGTATGGGGTTGCTGTTGGTACTCTTGTTCAGAGGAGAATTGCCTAGTATTTCAGTGCTGGACTGCCCCTGGGCAGGACAAAGACTGATATGCAGCGAAATCTCTTCTCTGTGAAAGGGACAGTGAGCTAAAGACTGGTAGAGTCTCTCCCAGGGGTTACTCACCCAAGAACAGGCCATTGGGCTGTGTTCGTGTTGGTAGAGAGATTCCCAGACCCCCCCCTTGTTTTGCATACATTAACTTTGAGTCTCACCCTAAGTTAAAAGGGCAATCCAGACGTGGACCCCTTGCTCACTGTTCTTAGAGAGGCACAGCTTCACCTCACTGATGATGCCCAACAAGGCTGAACCACGTGTATGGGGTTGCTGTTGGTATTCTTGTTCAGAGGAGAATTGCCTAGTATTTCGGTGCTGGACTGCCCCTGGGCAGGACAAAGACTGATATGCAGCAAAATCTCTTCTCTGTGAAAGGGACAGTGAGCTAAAGACTTGGTAGAGTCTCTCCCAGGGGTTACTCACCCAAGAACAGGCCATTGGGCTGTGTTCGTGTTGCTAGAGAGATTCCCAGACCCCCCCCTTTTTTTGCATACATTAACTTTGAGTCTCACCCTAAGTTAAAAGGGCAATCCAGACGTGGACCCCTTGCTCACTGTTCTTAGAGAGGCGCAGCTTCACCTCACTGATGATGCCCAACAAGGCTGAACCACGTGTATGAGGTTGCTGTTGGTATTCTTGTTTAGAGGAGAATTGCCTAGTATTTCAGTGCTGGACTGCCCCTGGGCAGGACAAAGACTGATATGCAGGGAAATTTCTTCTCTGTGAAAGGGACAGTGAGCTAAAGACTTGGTAGAGTCTCTCCCAGGGGTTACTCACCCAAGAACAGACAATTGGGCTGTGTTCGTGCTGGTAGAGAGATTCCCAGACCCCCCCCCTTGTTTTGCATAAATTAACTTTGGGTCTCATCATAAGTTAAAAGGGCAATCCAGACGTGGACCCCTTGCTCACTGTTCTTAGAGAGGCACAGCTTCACCTCACTGATGATGCCCAACAAGGCTGAAACACGTGTATGGGGTTGCTGTTGGTACTCTTGTTCAGAGGAAAATTGCCTAGTATTTCAGTGCTGGACTGCCCCTGGCAAAGACTGATATGCAGGGAAATGTCTTCTCTGTGAAAAGGACAGTGAGCTAAAGACTTGGTAGATTCTCTCCCAGGGGTTACTCACCCGAGAACAGGGCATTGGGCTGTGTTTGTGCTGGTAGAGAGATTCCCAGACCCCCCCCTTGGTTTTCAATTATTTAGGCATAGCTTTCACTTCCTCTTTTACAGGGGCTAAGCACCACTAGAAACAGATACTTAAAATGTGTCAGACAATAGAGGCATTTTTCGATTTGCCAAGTTGTACAATGCTGCCCAATTGAATTGATGCTGAAGGTGTATGAAGTGAAATCAAAATCATTTGCAAAGTGGGGAGCAGGGATCTGGGGCTACTCAACTTTGAATAATATGAAGACTGAACAGAATGCCTTCTTAAAGACTCCTGGGCCTCTCAACCTCAGCTCCTGGCTTTGCAAATCATACTGAATTGGAATCACTGTTCTTAGAAGATGAACTCCAACTTGAACCCATGATACTGTGACTTGGAATATGGGCAAACAGAAAAGTACTTTAAGTCAATCTATTTTTCACATAGTTTATCCTTGGAGCATAACTCTTTTACAATCTCATGGTTATACTACATTATAAAGATGTCAAGTAGGATTAACACAAGTCATTGGCCCTCATTACAACCTTGGCGGAGGACCATGGTGCTATTAGCACCATGGTCCATGCCGCTAAGGTTACGATTCCGCCATGGTGGATGGCAGAATTACCGCCCCATTCCAAGGTGAGTGGGGCGGTAATTCCCCATTCACCATTTGCCCTTCCCTATTCCCATTTTTGCCCCCATAGGGCAAAATGGGAATGGGGAAGGCGCTAATTACGGCACCATAAATTACGGTGCCGTAATTAGCTCCAAAGTCCCTTTGCGGGTTGGATTTCCAACCCGCAAAGGGACACTTGTAATCAGGCGTTAAGGGTTAACGGCACCAACGGCGCCGTTAAACCCTTAACGCCTGAGTTGTAATGAGGGCCATTTTGTCAATAATTCAACTTGTTTTCCATCTTCATCTGTTTCTGTCCATAGGGAAAGATTGAAAGAGGCAATTCATTTAATGAAAGAAGACAGAGATTACAGAACAAGCTAATCACTCTTATGTAATCCTTGCCACAACCCAGTTCTCCATGTATTTAACATGATCCCATTTCACTCATCACTAGAGCAAGATTTTATATGTTGCCTTTGGAAACAATTACAGCTAAATATGCAATGCTCTTTGCATCTGATATTAATTGTTTACTTTTCAATTCTCTGAGGGAGGACTTATCAAATTGTTTTTTTTGTCCTTCTTATTAGTTGATTAGAAAGAAGACTTTAAGTCTCTTGCTAAGGAAATTGAATTGAATTGTGTACAATATAGACCAATCATGTATTATTTGCCACTTGCAGAAACTCAAGTGATTGCTTGGACATTGTTGACCTATCAGAATATGACAAAATGACTGAGGGCAAAAAGTCAGACCCCCAAAAGTCCGACCCCCAATTTTCCTCAGATATATATGTGGGGGGGTAAAGTTAATACAAATGTATAAGGGTATGGTGGGGGTACTGTGGGGGGTCTCCCCCCACATATATTAGCGGAAAAATGAAGGAATAAAAAAGGTCTGACTTTTGGTAGTCAGACTTTTGTATTCGGTCATTTCACGCAGATCCGACCTACCTTAGGATAGCCCTGAGACTTAGAAACAGACTGTTGTTATTAAATCCATTTTATGCAACAAATGTCTTTTGTATTTTTTGTGATGTTTCTTTTATTATACATGTTTTAAGGATTTTCATTATGATCCGAAATAAACATTATTGATTGACGGATTGAGCAGTAGGAGATCTGAATTTAGAGATCACTTTTAAAACCTTTGTTTGAGGGCTTGTGGCATTAAGAACCCTTTGGGAATAATACTTCAATTTGGCTTTCCATATCTCAGAGTGATATCCACACCTGTGTCTAATGCAAGCTTGAATGGTCATGTGTGTTTCTTTCTCCAGGTGTGGATTAATGTGTTGTTTACCTTCTGTAAAATTTTTAGGTGGTCAGAGAACAATCAAGGCTTGTTCGGTGCTTTTAGGTTTTTGCCTCATTTTAAGTGGGCCATAGCGTGAGTGTTTAGAAAAAACAATTATTACATGATGTTGATGCTTTAGGCATTTGTATTATGTTAGTCAATCTCCCAACTGCCAAACAGCCTCTTAAAGGAAGAAAACATAAGTAGCTGATTGACAGTTTCTTATCTGCACATTTGAGCTTTCATTTATTTTTGGCAGACGAAACCTGGACATTTTGCCTTTCAGCTGCGTATGTGTCTTTGGACCCTGCAGGAGCCAGCTCAGGTCTAATCGCTGATATCAATTTTTAACCAAAGAGCATATGCACAAAGTGTCTGTTTAGTAGAGAACATTTTCCTGCAGAAAAAATAATACAAGTGAGTACACCTTTGACAGGTAGCATGACCAGCCAACTGCATTTCCCTCTCTATTGTCCAGGATAGTCTTTATATTGCCTTGTCTGTCAAGAGATGCTACAACAACCAATCTTGTTATTCAGAACAGCCCATTATAACCTGACCTAAACATCTACACAGTGGGGCTTCACTGTATTTTCAATAATAGAGCCATAGCGCAAACAATAATCAATGAGTTATTAGAATTATGGGAAGACAAATGAAATACTTACGTTCCTAGCACAATTCAACAGGTTTATTTCACAATTTCAGCAGCCAGAGGGAAACAGTTAGTGTGGTTCAATTGGGTGCTCAAACACAAACCCAAAGACTCTTCAGCACAAGCAGTAAACAGGCCTACTACATGAGGCATTGATTGACCCAGTTGCTAGGATAGACGTCCTAATCTGCTACATTCTGTCCAGTGACATTTTTGCTCATCTTAATTGCTTGGTGTGATAAATCCCAAGGTGTTCTTACTGCTTAGATGAGGAAGCACCCCCCACCCCCCAAAAGGCCATGGTGGTGAGGCTTGTACTCAATAGTCCCCCTGCGTGTGGTACTCAGTGGGAGGACCTTGTGGGGAGGGAGCATCCTGTTGAGAGCAGTGACCACATAGGGAGGACACAGTACCCCTTCAACCCTCCCACATTTACTCAAACTGCTTCTCTGTACCTTCCATCAAGTACCACCATGTACTGTTGTAATGCCTCCTTAGTAGAACCCATTGAGGAAAAAGACACTTACACAGTATCCAAGGGCTGTTTGGACACGTGGTTGCTGTGGTGGGCGCCCCCGCAGAGCTGGACTTGTTGCTGCATGGTCCCGGCCCAGTCTGTTCCATCACTGACTCACATTGGGGGGTGCTACCGGTAGACCGCAACCAGCAAAGCTGCCTTCTTTCACCGCAGTACACTGCATGGCGGTACAATCTGCTTACTTATTCCCACTCTGACGAATGCATTTGCTGAATACATCATATCGATCTGTTCCCTGACTGGGCCCCGTATCGCCTCCAGAGTCTAAATACCTTACCTGTGACTCATAACTAAACTGCCAAGCTGTCTGGATAGCAGACAAAGTGGAGGCGCTCTCTTGCCACATTGTGCGCTGGGACTGCTCCGGTGGCGGAGATTTGAATAGGTGTCCGGATGCAGCTGTGGATGAGCTGACATCACCTGGTATGATACACAGCTAACCATATTTAGCAGCATAAAGGGCAAACTATAACCCAAACACTGGTTGCTGAACTAATAACAGTTGGCCGAATTAACATAGACCTGTTGCCGGCACACACGTGTCTAATCCCAAAGGTCCTGACTACTATTTGCCACTATACCTGTTAGCACCTGGAATAGTCAGTGAGGCCTGCCGACTGAACTCCTAATATGTGCAGGCTTTGTGCAGTGTTTTGAGGCTCCCATTACTGTGGTTGTTGATGTGATCCTTTGTGACCACGCAGCAGAGTCACAAGGGCCCTATGAACCTGGCCACGCTGAAACGCTCACCATAACGGCCCTGCATATCCGAGAACCCTATGGATCAGTTGGTGCTTCCTACTCAACTGGGCAGCATCCCTCAATATTCCCTAACATCCTCTGTGGGGTGTTCCTCCTTCCCCTCGGGGTACCGCTTTAAAGCTCAAAGCAGTACCCTTACGAACAGCACTACAGAACCACCATGACAAAAAGAGGCAGTAAAAAACAAAGTACCATGAGCATGTTTAGAAAAGGTAATACCAGAGACGCTGGGGCCCCTGACGAACCCAGGCCCAACTCTGACCCCACTAGCAGCGGGGAACCTACCGAGATGCAGAAAAATATTGGATTGCAGGAGAGAAGGATTTACAACCCTTAACACTAAGCTCGACAACATGAGTGGGACGATCAGCGTCATTAAGGCCCGGATCGAGAAGACAGATACCAGAGTGACCGAGATTGAGTCCAGATTTGGCGTGGCCAAAGATGATATCATAACACTCAAGTCTGACCTCACTACCCTTAGTAAAATGGTGCAGGAGATTAACAAAAAGAATGAGGACCTGGAGTCGAGGTCCCGGCGTAATAACATACACATTATTGGCGTGCTGAGGACAACATACCCAGTGACATGGAGGACTAAGTTATCGCCTCACTTCCTGATAGAGCGTACCTATCGCTCACCCATGACGAAGCCCAAACCAGGTGCCCCCCCCACCCTGTTATCGCTAGGGTGTTAAATTACCGGAATAGGGACACACTGCTGCGGGTTGCAAGAGCAAAGGGAGAACCAATGCTTAGCTTGAGTAGAATCCACCTCTACACGGGATTCTCCATGGCGGTACAAAACAAGAGGAAATGCTTCCTTACAGTGAAGAAGAGGCTCCGTGAACTCAATGTCAAGTATGCTACGATGTTCCCTGCAAAGCTTTGCATTGAACACTCTGGAAAGATCTTCTTCTTTACCATACCTGAGGAAGCTATGACATTTATTGAACAGAACTTTCCTGGTTGACATTCCCAGTACAGTCAACACTTCTAGGTTGTTGATACATGCCACGGCCCACTTGGTTGGCGTCGGTTAAGACGCCACCTCACATGTGGGCCTCAATTGGTTAAGTTTACTTGCTGATGTCTCACTAATGTTTCTAATATGTACCTCCACTACGTTTGCACCTATACTGCTGTGGTACGGCGGGCTGTAAGGGTTGACCAGCCCCCCCATGCTAATATGCAATGTTTTTTGTTACAGTTGTTCCTGAGTTTTCATCGCCCTGATTGAAAGGGGGCTGGGGCTTGGGGGCGGATAGGGTGGTATTGGGTTTCTGAAAATGCTTGGTATAGGTTACAGGGACATTGAGCAACATCAAACCTACTTGACATTATCCTGAGGTCAGCACTGCTCGGACCAATACTGGTCAGGGTTTCTTCAACTTCTGAGATGCAACTATGGATGACACAGTAACCTTTATGAGCTGGAATATTAGAGGCATGGGCAGTTACTCCAAGATACGCAGAATGCAGCTGTAGGCAGAGCAGCACAAGCCGCGCATCCTTTACCTGCAGGAGACACATGTACTGGCAGCTGGGTGCGAGAGATTTGCTAAAAGCTGGGGCAAGCAGCGTTTTTACACAAAATATTCAACCCAAAGCCGGGGGGTGATGACCCTAATCCATAGATCGCTTCTATACACGCCCAAAGACAATCATATTGATCTGTTGCGATGGTCTGTGCTACTATATGGAATGCTTTTTGGTAGATAAATTGTAATGCTTAACGTATATGGCCCCAATACAGACGAGCCTTAGTTTTACACACAATTGATAGACATGCTTGGCAGATACCCCTTGGACAGATCTGGTAGTAGGTCCCGACTGTTCCCTAGAGCAGCTCGCACTGTCCGTGATCGGCTGACTGGTCTTGGAGGAGTTGGCGCATGCCATTTGTAACATCCACAAACCCGTGGTTACATGTTCTACACCACAGTTCACAATTCCCACTCCAGTGTAGATCTATGGCTAATTCCTGGGTGGCCGATTAACTGCATAGTTAACACTGATATACTTTTGAGAACGTACTCAGACCACTCCCCAATTACCCTGTCTCTAGCCTGGACACAACAACTGCCCCTTGGTCGCTCCTGGAGATTTAAACCCGACTCACTTCTAGACCCGGTGTTCAGGGCCGAACTGGGAGAATGTGCACGAGACTATTTCAATAACAACACAGGCACGGCTGATTCTCTAGCTACCCCCTTGGATGCTTTCAAAGCATATATTCGCAACATGGCTATGTCCAAGGAGGCGGAGATCCTAAAAACTATCCATAGGAACATACGTATGCATGAGAACTCTCTGAAGCGACTTGAGATAATGTATGCACAGGACCCGCAAGCCACAACACTAGGAACTATTAAAAAACTCTTGATAGTTTCAGGGAGGCGGTAGGGAGGGAGCAAAAATTCTTTCACAATCCAATAGCTGCTAGACAATATGGGGAGGGCGAGGCCAAGCTGATACGTCAGGATGGGGGTGGATGGCACATTCCTTTTATTGATGACCCTAATGTTAGGCAGGTCCACGCAGTGATGGACGTTAACGCAGTATTCCGCGCTGTCTATGCTAAGCTGTATACAGAATGTGATGCGACCCCGGCTACTGACGTAGGAACATTTCTGCCACTGCCTGTTCTTTCTGATGAAAGTAGGGGTGCATGTGACCGTCCCATGGGAGTTGCGGAGATCACCCTGGCTATCGATACCTTACCGCCCAATAAAGGTCCGGGCCAGATGGGCTTACCATCAATTTCTGTAAGAGTTAAAAGAGTCTGATTGCCCTCCACCTGGCATGTCTTAAAAAAGAGCTGCTCCCTACACTGAGGGAGGCAGTAATAATGGTGCTGCTTAAACCCGGGAAACCGGCCGCACAATGTGGATCATATCATCCCTTATCATTGATAAACAGTGATGTTAAAATATTTGCCAAGGTGCTCGCCCTCCGGCTTGCACCATATATGGGCCACTTGATACTTGATACAGACTTGATATCAGTCTGGCTTTGTGCCTGGCCGTTCAACAGCTCTTAACTTGCAATGTTTATTTAACATCCGTACCCAAATTGGTCCGGAGCGAACACTGTAGCAGCAATGCTAGATGTACAGAAAGCATTTGACTCCATCTCCTGGCCCTTCCTATGGGCGGTATAAGAGGGATGCAATTTTGGGCCCCGCTTTGTGTCCTGGATACAGCTGCTTTATGCCAAACCTGTCGCCAGGGTGCGTACTAATGGTCTACTTTCACTTCTGTTTGACATCAGAAGAGGGACAAGACAGGGATGCCCTCTGTCGCCACTTATCTTCGCGCTTGTTATGGAACCCTTTGCTGATATGATGCGCCATAAACACTCGCACAGGGGCATACAGCAGGCCGGGGCCCCTGAGATTGTCTCTCTCTACGCAGATGACGTCCTATTATATATAAGAAACCCAGAGCGTAATCTCGCACCTATTATGCGTTATGTTGCCGCTACGCATTTTCCCCTAACTGACGCTACTACACCATCTGCAAACCTCATGGGGTTCCTATGGGTGCCGGAAGAAATAAAGTATTTGGGTGTCATGGTCACTAGGAGCCAGGACTCTCTTTATGAATGCAACTATGGGGATTACATGCAGGAGCTTAGTCTTAAACTGCTTACTTGGGCAAAGCTACCCATCACCCTTCACGGCAAAGTGTCTTTACTCAAGATGGTAGTACTGCCCCAACTGCTCTACCGTTTCCCAAATGTCCCCCTGTGACCAGGTACAGCCCTGTTTACCAGACTCACATCCGAAGTCAATAGCTTTTTATGGAATTCTGGGGCGGTTAGGCTGAAGTGATCCACATTGGTTTGAACACATGGACAAGGGGGGCTGGCGGCCCCGGACTTTGATCTATATTGGCTTGCAGTACAAGTGCACTATGCGGCACATTGGACAGCTGAATGCCCACCTCTACCATATGTGATGATTGAGCTACTGTCAGCTGGCTCAAGCGAGCTGCGCTCACTCTTCCTGTCCCCCCGAGAGACGACTCTGGTGTATTCGGCCCAGCATATATTACTGCTCTGGCCTGGAACAAAATAAGGAGACATACCCAGTAACCTCACCCATTCCTGCACGATTTACCTCTCTAGAACCTTGTCCCCGGATTCCCTCAAATTAACAAGACTACGGCAGACCAATGGGCACTGAGCGGCTGCTCTACGCTGGCGGACATATTCGAACAGGGCACACTTATTAGTTGGGCAGCTCTCCGTGTGAAACTGTGAGGGCTCCCCGCTGGATGGCTGCAGTACACTGGTCTGAGATAGCAATTAGGAGGAGGTGGCCTGGATTCCCCACACAGCCCCCGGATGATCCCTTGGTTGCAGCCATGACTGGTACAACTGGCCCTTCCTGCATGGTGTCTACACTATACCGAATACTTCAGGAACAGTGTAATAAACCCCTTACTAAGCTTCGTGAGACCTGGAATAGAGACCTCGGTTTTGATATAACTAAAGGGAGATGGGATGCTATCTGGGGCTGTGTCCACGCAGTCTCCTTGAACGCTAAGTAGCGTCTGATTCACTTTAAAGTATTACACAGGTATCACTATACCCCTACCAGACTGCACATTATGTCCCAAGATAATTTGCCTCTCTGCCCCAGATGTCCTTCTGAAAATGCAGGGTACCTTCACATGGTCTGGGCATGCCCGAAACTCACTGAGCTTTGGACTGATGTTTGTACTACCATATCTGAGATGCTTGACCGGAATATTGAATCGTCCCCCTGAATTGCCTGTTCCATTAGTTTGTATCAATCCAGGGACCCAGCCCCAGAATGGCTAGTCTATGTATGCTGCTAGCAGTGAGCAGTATACTATTGTTATGGCTCCCACCTGCTATACTTACTATTAAACAGTGGCTGTTGTTATATTCTGCCCTGCGTCCCGCTACGCGGTGACGCAGGGCGTGCTGAATAAAAGCCCCGCCCCCGCGCTCGGGAGGTAGTTCCGGGGCAGACCATCCACCCGTGTGTGCGTGCGAGTTATTTGAGCTCCCGCTGGCGCTGCGCCACAGGCCGTGCGGCCTAGCTTACTCCTCCAGCCCTCGTGTGCGCACGCCGAGGGCTGGGACATAAAAGCTGTTTGCTGTCTGTCACCTGGGCAGCGGACACAGAGGAGCGCTGGACATCCACACAGCCATCTAATTGCAGGCCCCGAGATATATGGCCCCCATTCCGAACCTATCTGTAGACTCTGGGGTCGATTCATGGAATTAATGTGCGCCGAAAATTCTCGGGCAGAGGTGCCAAAACGTGCAAATCGCAGTGCAAGTGCGAAAATCGCAGGAAAACCAGCGCAGAGCGATTCATGGAAGACCGTGCGCGAGAAAAATAATGGATGTGCGCTAAAAATGTGCGCCGCGCACGCCGGCGCACAGGTCATCCAACAGCGTACGCCACGGCCACTGCGAAATCGCACATAGCGCGGCGCACATCACAAAAGTAGGCGTAACACGGGGCGTAACACTCGGAATGGGGAACAACGCGTGAAAATATGGGCGTCACGGGGGAAGTACAGGAGGCAAGTGCGCGGAACGCCCACACGCTCGCCTACAACCCGTACTCATGGAATCGAATAGGGCAAACCAGCGCACGGTCAAAGACGCGCACAGGGCCAAACAAGTACGCCACAAGAAAGCAGGCGGTAGCGCCACTGCGACTGAAAAAAATGTGCGCCAAAATGTGCGCTAACAAAAAGCACCCATATACAGCCATGATGAATGGCCCTCCAGGACAAATGAGGTGCAAAGGGGCACCGACAAACACGGACACCCGCTGTGTGAAAAATAGCGTGTACGCATGTTCCTGGGTGCGCGGGAAGTTCCACACACGATTAGCCTGGGTACGTGTACTTCGGGGTGCGCAAGAAGTTCCACACGCGATTGGCCTGTGTAGGTGGGGGTGCGTGGGAAGTTCCACACGCGATTGGCCTGGGTACGTGTACTACGGGGTGCGTGGGAAGTTCCACACGCGATTGGCCTGGCTAGGTGGGGGTGCGCGGGAAGTTCCACACGCGATTGGCCTGGGTACGTGTATTCCGATGTGCGCGGAAGATTCACCCGCGATTTCTGCAGGGTACGTGTATTTCGGTGGTGCCGGGGAATGCTACACGTGATTTGGCCATGTGGGTCCCCCAGGTGTTCCCTCTACACCCTCCACGGCCCCTGCAGGCAGCCAACACCACAGGGTACCACACTGCACCCCTGCTCATGTCCCACAGGCAACCCATCCACCATGGCCATGCCCACCAGGCAACCCACATGTCACCTTGCACTACTGATCACCAACACATGTCTCCCACCACCCCCACCCCCAGCCAAAAGGGGCATCCTCCACCAGGCCCCCACTCATGTCCCCTATTACCCCCACCCCCCAGCCACCAGGGGCAGCCTCCACCAGGCCCCCACACATGTCCCCTATTACCCCCACCCCCCAGCAGTGCAGGGGCAGCCTCCACCAGGCCCCCACTCATGTCTCCCACCACCCCCACCCCCAAGCCACCAGGGGAAGCCTCCACCAGGCCCCCACTCATGTCTCCCACCAAACCCACCCCCCAGCAGTGCAGGGGCAGCCTCCAGCAGGACCCCACTCATGTCTCCCACCACCCCCACCCCCCCAGCCACCAGGGGCACCCTCCACCAGGCCCCCACTCATGTCTCCCACCACCCCCACCCCCCAGCAGTGCAAGGGCAGCCTCCACCAGGCCCCCACTCATGTCTACCACCACCCCCACCCCCCAGCCACCATGGGCACCCTCCACCAGGCCCCCACTCATGTCCCCTATTACCCCCACCCCCCAGCAGTGCAGGGGCAGCCTCCACCAGGCCCCCAAACATGTCTCCCACCACCCCCACCCCCCAGCCACCAGGGTCAGCCTCCACCAGGCCCCCACTCATGTCTACCACCACCCCCACCCCCAGCCACCAGGGGCAGCCTCCACCAGGCCCCCACTCATGTCCCCTATTACCCCCACCCCCCAGCAGTGCAGGGGCAGTCTCCACCAGGCCCCCACTCATGTCCCCTATTACCCCCACCCCCCAGCAGTGCAGGGGCAGCCTCCACCAGGCCCCCACTCATGTCTCCCACCACCCCCACCCCCCAGCCACCAGGGGAAGCCTCCACCAGGCCCCCACTCATGTCCAACTCATGTCTCCCACCACCCTCACCCCCCAGCCACCAGGGGCACCCTCCACCAGGCCCCCACTCATGTCCAACTCAGGTCTCCCACCACCCTCACCCCCCAGCCACCAGGGGCAGCCTCCACCAGGCCCCCACTCATGTCTCCCACCACCCCCACCCCCCAGCCACCAGGGGCAGCCTCCACCAGGCCCCCACTCATGTCCCCTATTATCCTCACCCCCCAGCCACCAGGGGCAGCCTCCACCAGGCCCCCACTCATGTCCCCTATTACCCCCAACCCCCAGCAGTGCAGGGGCAGCCTCCACCAGGCCCCCACTATTGTCTCCCACCCCCCACCCCCCAGCCCCCAGGGGCAGCCTCCACCAGGCCCCCACTCATGTCCCCTATTATCCCCACCCCCCAGCCACCAGGGGCAGCCTCCACCAGGCCCCCACTCATGTCCCCTATTACCCCCACCCCCAGCAGTGCAGGGGCAGCCTCCACCAGGCCCCCACTCATGTCCCCTATTACCCCCACCCCCCAGCCACCAGGGGCATCCTCCACCAGGCCCCCACTCATGTCCCCTATTACCCCCACCCCCCAGCAGTGCAGGGGCAGCCTCCACCAGGCCCCCACTCATGTCTACCACCACCCCCACCCCCCAGCAGTGCAGGGGCAGCCTCCACCAGGCCCGACTCATGTCTCCCACCACCCCCACCCCCCAGCAGTGCAGGGGCAGCCTCCACCAGGCCCCCACTCATGTCTCCCACCACCCCCACGCCCCAGCCACCAGGGGCACCCTCCACCAGGCCCCCACTCATGTCTACCACCACCCCAGCCCGCCAGCCACCAGGGGCAGCCACCACCAGGCCCCCACTCATGTCCCCTATTACCCCCACCCCCCAGCAGTGCAGAGGCAGCCTTCACCAGGCCCCCACTCATGTCCCCTATTACCCCCAACCCCCAGCCACCAGGGGCAGCCTCCACCAGGCCCCCACTCATGTCCCCCACCACCCCCACCCCCCAGCAGTGCAGGGGCAGCCTCCACCAGGCCCCCACTCATGTCTCCCACCACCCCCACCCCCCAGCAGTGCAGGGGCAGCCTCCACCAGGCCCCCACTCATGTCCCCTATTACCCCCACCCCCCAGCAGTGCAGGGGCAGCCTCCACCAGGCCCCCACTCATGTCCCCCACCACCCCCACCCCCAGCAGTGCAAGGGCAGCCTCCACCAGGCCCCCACTCATGTCCCCCTGCACCCCCACCCCCCAGCCACCAGGGGCAGCCTCCACCAGGCCCCCACTCATGTCTCCCACCACCCTCACCCCCCAGCCACCAGGGGCACCCTCCACCAGCCCCCCACTCATGTCTCCCACCACCCCCACCCCCCAGCCACCAGGGGCAGCCTCCACCAGGCCTCCACTCAAGTCCCCTTTTACCCCCACCCCCCAGCCACCAGGGGCAGCCTCCACCAGGCCCCCACTCATGTCCCCTATTACCCACACCCCCCAGCAGTGCAGGGGCAGCCTCCACCAGGCCCCCACTCATGTCCCCTATTACCCCCACCCCCCAGCAGTGCAGGGGCAGCCTCCACCAGGCCCCCACTCATGTCTCCCACCACCCCCAGCCACCAGGGACAGCCTCCACCAGGCCCCCACTCATGTCCAACTCATGTCTCCCACCACCCTCACCCCCCAGCCACCAGGGGCACCCTCCACCAGGCCCCCACTGATGTCCAACTCATGTCTCCCACCACCCTCACCCCCCAGCCACCAGGGGCAGCCTCCACCAGGCCCCCACTCATGTCTCCCACCACCCCCACCCCACAGCCACCAGGGGCAGCCTCCACCAGGCCCCCACTCATGTCCCCTATTACCCCCACCCCCCAGCCTCCGGGGGCAACCTCCACCAGGCCCCCACTCATGTCCCCTATTACCCCCACCCCCCAGCAGTGCAGGGGCAGCCTCCACCAGGCCCCCACTCATGTCTACCACTACCCCTACCCCCCAGCAGTGCAGGGGCAGCCTCCACCAGGCCCCCACTCATGTCTCCCACCACCCCCACCCCCCAGCCACCAGGGGCAGCCTCCACCAGGCCCCCACTCATGTCCCCTATTACCCCCATCCCCCAGCCACCAGGGGCAGCCTCCACCAGGCCCCACTGATGTCCCCTATTACCCCCACCCCCTAGCCACCAGGGGCAGCCTCCACCAGGCCCCCACTCATGTCCCCCTGCACCCCCACCCCCAGCCACCAGGGGCAGGCTCCACCAGGCCCCCACTCATGTCTTCCACCACCCCCACCCCCCAGCCACCAGGGGCAGCCTCCACCAGGCCCCCACTCATGTCCCCTATTACCCCCACCCCCCAGCCACCAGGGGCAGCCTCCACCAGGCCCCCACTCATGTCCCCTATAACCCCCCCCAGCCACCAGGGGCAGCCTTCACCAGGCCCCCACTCATGTCCCCCTGCACCCCCACCCCTCAGCCACCAGGGCCAGCCTCCACCAGGCCCCCACTCATGTCCCCTATTACCCCCACACCCCTGCCACCAGGGGCAGCCTCCACCAGGCCCCCACTCATGTCCCCTATTACCCCCACCCCCCAACAGTGCAGGGGCAGCCTCCACCAGGTACCCACTCATGTCCCCTATTACCCCCACCCCGCAGCAGTGCAGGGGCAGCCTCCACCAGGCCCCCACTCATGTCTCCCACCACCCCCACCCCCTAGCCACCAGGGGCAGCCTCCACCAGGCCCCCACTCATGTCCAACTCATGTCTCCCACCACCCTCACCCCCCAGCAGTGCAGGGGCAGCCTCCACCAGGCCCCCACTCATGTCTACCACTACCCCTACCCCCCAGCAGTGCAGGGGCAGCCTCCACCAGGCCCCCACTCATGTCTCCCACCACCCCCACCCCCCAGCCACCAGGGGCAGCCTCCACCAGGCCCCCACTCATGTCCCCTATTACCCCCATCCCCCAGCCACCAGGGGCAGCCTCCACCAGGCCCCACTGATGTCCCCTATTACCCCCACCCCCTAGCCACCAGGGGCAGCCTCCACCAGGCCCCCACTCATGTCCCCCTGCACCCCCACCCCCAGCCACCAGGGGCAGGCTCCACCAGGCCCCCACTCATGTCTTCCACCACCCCCACCCCCCAGCCACCAGGGGCAGCCTCCACCAGGCCCCCACTCATGTCCCCTATTACCCCCACCCCCCAGCCACCAGGGGCAGCCTCCACCAGGCCCCCACTCATGTCCCCTATAACCCCCCCCCCCCAGCCACCAGGGGCAGCCTTCACCAGGCCCCCACTCATGTCCCCCTGCACCCCCACCCCTCAGCCACCAGGGCCAGCCTCCACCAGGCCCCCACTCATGTCCCCTATTACCCCCACACCCCAGCCACCAGGGGCAGCCTCCACCAGGCCCCCACTCATGTCCCCTATTACCCCCACCCCCCAACAGTGCAGGGGCAGCCTCCACCAGGTACCCACTCATGTCCCCTATTACCCCCACCCCGCAGCAGTGCAGGGGCAGCCTCCACCAGGCCCCCACTCATGTCTCCCACCACCCCCACCACCTAGCCACCAGGGGCAGCCTCCACCAGGCCCCCACTCATGTCCAACTCATGTCTCCCACCACCCTCACCCCCCAGCCACCAGGGGCACCCTCCACCAGGCCCCCACTCATGTCCAACTCATGTCTCCCACCACCCTCACCCCCCAGCCACCAGGGGCAGCCTCCACCAAGCCCCCACTCATGTCTCCCACCACCCCCACCCCCCAGCCACCAGGGGCAGCCTCCACCAGGCCCCCACTCATGTCCAACTCATGTCTCCCACCACCCTCACCCCCCAGCCACCAGCCACCAGGGGCAACCTCCACCAGGCCCCCACTCATGTCCAACTCATGTCTCCCACCACCCTCACCCCCCAGCCACCAGGGGCAGCCTCCACCAGGCCCCCACTCATGTCTACCACCACCCCCACCCCCCAGCCGTGCGATTTGCCTGGGTACGTGTACTTCGGGGTGTGCGGGAAGTTCCACACACCATTGGCCTGGGTGTGTGCACCTCGGGGTGCGTGGGAAGTTCCACACGCGATTAGCCTGGGTACGTGTACTTCGGGGTACGCATGAACTTCCACACGCGATTTGCCTGGGTACGTGTACTACGGGGTGCACGGGAAGTTCCACACGCGATTAGCCTGTGTACGTGTACTTCGGGGTGCGCGTGAACTTCCACACGTGATTAGCCTGGGTACGTGTACTACGGGGTGCGCGGGAAGTTCCACATGCGATTAGCCTGGGTACGTTCACTTCGGGGTGCGCGTGAACTTCCAAACGCGATTTGCCTGGGTAAGTGTACTACGGGGTGCGCTGGAAGTTCCACACGCGATTGGGCCTGTGAGAGTGGGTTACATGTATTCCAGGGGTGGGCGGGAATATTTACCCGCGACTGTGCCTGTGAGAGCGTGCTACGTGCATTCCTGGGGTGGGCGGGAAGATTCACACGTTCGCTTACGACGTGCCGAAAAATGGTCCAATCCTGAGACACATACACCAGCATGAAACAGGTGTACGTCGACCCGCGCAGCATAAAAGTGCGCGCAAACAACAAACAAGCTCATACGCCAGGATGAATATACCATTGCTAGCAGCAGTGGCCGTGGGTTACCAAAGGAGGAGGATAGTGAGGGCCCGAATTTTCACTCCCAGAACCAGCCTTTTTGGGATGCCTGATGACCAGGTGTATGGGAGGTACAGGTTTCCCCCACACATAATACTGGACCTGGTCAGTGAGTGGGAGGATGACCTCACATCACCCACCCTATGCTCCCAAGCACTCAGCCCCCTGGAGAAGGTCCTCAATGTACTGCACTTCTTGGCCACAGGATCATTTCAGCGGACAAGTGCCATAGTGGGTGGGGTGTCACAAGCCACGCGGTCACGCTGCCTACACCAGGTCTTGAACATCATCACTGCACGCCCGTCAGTCCGTAGGCACATATACCTGCCCAGGACACCTGCAGAATGGCAGGCTGCCACCCTCGATTTCTACGGTGTGGCACAATTCCCAAAAGTGCTAGGTGCCATTGACTGCACCCATGTGGCACTACGTCCCCCCAGGGTATCTGAGCACATCTATAGGAACCGCAAGCACTGGCATTCCATCAACGTGCAGGTAGTATGTAATGCTAAGGGAATCATCACCTCAGTATATGCCAACTATCCAGGGTCCACCCACGACAGCTTCATTTACCGAATGTCTACCCTAAGCCGGGACCTAGAAGCTGGGCGGCATGGCGATACATGGCTGCTTGGTGAGTATGAATGCCACTGCACATGCATGCATGTCAGATGCAGAGTTATGTCATTACCCCACTAATGATACCCATCACCTCCTCACCAGGGGACAGTGCCTACCCTCTGAGCACCCACATGATGACGCCAATTCGGAACCCCATCACGCCTCCAGAGGTAAGATACAACACAGCCCATATTGCAACCCAGGGCATAGTGGAGCGCACATTCGGAGTGCTCAAGTCACGCTTTCGCTCCCTTGACCGTTCTGGCGGGCAGCTGTTATATGCGCCCCCAGTAGTGTGCAGGATCATAGTGGCAGCATGTGTCCTGCACAATGTTGCAACACGCCGGGGCCTGGCTGTGGACATGGTGGTGCCCCCACATCCCCAACCACATGCACGGCCGCTGCGCATGGGAGGGGAGAGGGCACGGGGTGAGGCAGCCTGTACGCAGCTGGTGGCTAATTACTTCACATAGAAATCACACCCCAGTGGAGTGCACACAGGCCTGGTACATACCATCTGATAAGCAATGATGAATCGACCTGACAATTAAGACGAACAAAGGGACTGTCAACTGTCAGAAGCATAGCAGCCTGAGATTGTTCATGTGGAAGTGTCACAATGTGTGCATCCCTACCTACACAAACACCACCAATGCAGTGTCATGAAAATACACTTCCATGCTGCATAAATGAATACCCACTTGCTAAATACTACATGAAAACAGTGCCATATCACCCACCCACTCCCCGGCACGGCCACACAACACACCATGGCATGTCATGCAATGTGAGAGGAAAGAAATTAATCCCCACAACATGCCCCAAGTGTCAGCAGCTACAGTGTCCCTAATGGAAACATGTCCACACATGAAATGCTCACAGTTATGCAGGACCTACAACCCACATTACCAAATACTTACCAAGAATACCAATCACCTACACAACCTCCAACCTACCTTAAACATGACATTACAAAATTAAAAATTAGCTAGCCTCACCACCTGATGATGACAGCCCTCCGAACACTTCCAAGTATACAGTGTTAGCGCCACGCAAGAGTGCAGGTGCACTGCTTACAACATGGACTCCAGTTCCAAGGTGGACCGCATTGTGAAGACATGAGGAATGGACCTGCAAATATGGAGGATGAGATGGATGCAGAGGCACATATCAATACACCACGCAGTGTACAATACAACAACAATATGCACTATGAATGTATACACAGTATTGACTACAGACTGCCCACACAGCTCATGGGAGTCCAATGTCACCATGTACGTCAATGTCACTTGGGCACACCCTTTGCAAGCCCATGGAAACGGGAAGCAGGAGGGGTGTGTGTGACAAAAACCCAAGCATCTGAACCAAATCCATGACAAGCCTGCATGTGCCCAGCCACAATGCAGCGTATGCCCACGGGAGCCACACAAGGCAACACACTGTCCCCAAAAAAAAAAAAAAAGAAGAAAAATCAAAAATGGCCATTAATGGGCCCGGGGGGGTTGGGAAGGCCACCCAGGAGGTCCGAGGACAGGGTGCACACCAAAACCCACCTGTGTGGATCTTGCGAAAAAATAACACCTCCATGGGCTCATGGCCTACACGGCTACCCTATTGTGGGAGTATCACTGCTGTCGCTATCCTCACCCTCTGCAGCTGCATCCGGAGGTGGTGGCACTATGGGAGGCAGCCCACGCAAAGCCCTAGTCTGTTCATCCATGGCTGCAAGCATGCGGGTGTGGTAGGTCTCGTTCTGGAGGATAAGTGTGCAGAGGTCCCCATGCAACAACTCACGGGATGCCCGGACCTCCGCCCTAGTTGCCTGCATCTCAGCTGAGAGCGTACGGGTGAGACGGTCCAGCTGCTGTTCTGTCCTTCGGTTTGTTGAAGCCTCAAGCTCAACAAGAGTCGTCCTGAGGTGAAGGAGTTCCTGCCTCAGAGCTTCCCTGTGACCCTGGGACTCTATGGAGATGGCTTCCTGCAGAGTCGCCAGTGCCGCCCGCCTGTCCCTGTCGGACGCCAACATGTCCTCCCTGTGTGACTGGCAGATGGAGTCGGTTGCCTGCTGTAGTCGCTCCATCAGCCTTTCGGGGGGGACAATGGAAGTGGCCACCCTATCCATGGCCTGAGCCATCATCTTTGATGATGCTGCCTGTTGGGTTGCCATACCGTAAATGGATTGCTCCCATGCGGTATTGCCAGGTGGCGTATGGCCACCACGTCGGCGGACACCACACCTGTCTGGGGCAAGGCGAACTGCGCCTTGCTGTGCCGGCACTGCCTGAGGCTGCAGGACTGCATTCCCCCTCTGATCTGCTGGCCCAGGAACAGGATCAGATGTCGCGGAGTGTGACCCTGCATCCGTAACCACCAAAGGCGTACCTGCCAACACTGACATCCCCATTGAGGGTTCTAACCCTGGTGCAGGTGGGTCGGACAGAACAGAATCCCTCCCAGGAACACTCACCTGCGACGGCACGTAGGTCTCATCATCCGAATCGACACCTGAGTATAGCTCGGGGGAGGTGCAGCCAGAGACACCCCTTGAGAGCACGACCTGCAGCAGTTGTGGGTTCTCACCCACCACCACACCACGTCCCTCACTGGTGGTCGGTCGGCCCTCAGACCCCTCCTGGGTCTGCACCATCTCCACAACCCCAGCAGTATCAGGTGCGTCTTCCCCTGCAAAGACATAAAAGAAAACAAATGGAAACAGGCATTAGCACTATGGCACACAATGAGGGCTGAGAGGCTACAGAAACAGTACTTGATTGACACATGTCCCACATGACTAAAACACTCCCATGCATGCACCGTCACTGTGTGTGATGGGGAGGCAGATGGCACACATTGATGACACCAAGATGGAAGATGAACACATTTGCTGCATGCTGCCTAGCAGTGGCATCACACATTGGCCAGTGATTGCCAGGTCAAATACACATGCCATCACACAGATGGCATGTACCCTAGCCATGAAGTGAAGAGGGAGAGGAGGTCACCAATTGTTCATTCAGTCCAGTTTGTTCATATGATTGATTATTTCCATTGTAATGGTTCAAGTGTTTAACCTGCAGCTGGCAGTCAAAAATGGTCCTATAGCACAGGGACATGTCCAAACTAATCATGTCCACGAAACTGAGCCAGTCCACTGTACCATGGCCATGTCAGACATGTGACAATAGGACTGAGAAATCCCGAGTAAAAGTGGTGGTATGCAAACAATCTGCCTGAATTAACAGAGGTAAATAAGCAACAGTGTAGTGGCAAGATGACAGCACGAGGGCATTTTCAAGTGGTTAGTTCCCTTCAACGTACTATTTTGTATTGTCAGACTACTAGCATACGTAGCTAAAATCCATTTTAATACACACCTCTAAATGGCGGGATGCAAGTGCTATGAGGACAATATTTTTATTTCTAAAAGTGTATTTGGGAGAAGGAAATAGGGTTAGGTTTCCAGTAGCATGTTTCATAATTTAAATTAAGAAAGAGGACATTGTTGGCATTCAGATTAAAATTAAAGCACCTGCAATTTTGTTTTATAATAGAAAGATCTTGGCAAAATTCAAGCAGAATCTAATAAAGTTCAGTTATTTTTGTGACTTTTTCCCAGCTACCATTGTTTTTGGGAGCAACGCCCTAAACCCTGTTCAACAATGATCAGGCCTAGACAAATACGACCATGTCCCCTCCCATTAAAAGTCATTAGAGCACTTTTAGTCAAACTTCTGGTGTCAGCAGTAGTAAAAACCTTTATTTTTAACCAAGAAATATCGAAAAATATTTTCCATCTGTGCCTTTCTGTGGCACATCCAATCCTGTCCTTTCCTTTTTGCGTCCATCTGCCTTAACAATTGGGGTCTCACAATCAAGCATTCCAACAGCATCTATTTTGTGCTTCCAAGGTATGTGATACAGGACCTAAAGCCAGGCCAGAATGTGTTTGCACATTTGCATCTTTGCTCATGGCACTAAAAGCATAGCACACATACCCTGCAGTCACTCCACTGGTAAATAGTGTCTGTCTGATTTAATGTCTGTCTGAATTAAATTAAAGTGTCAAGTGACTTTTATGGTCAATAGAGCCTTTGAGGGCCAAGACATACATTCTTAAAATACACATTAGAGAGACCTCTCTGGGTGGATAACTAAGATCAACAGTTAAGAATCCATTGGTTGTTCCTAGTTTCAATAAGACGATAATTGGAGCCAGGGCCTTCTTAATTTTGGTATCTAGGCTGTGGATAGACCTGCATCTAGCGAACAGTTGAGCTTACAGAAAGGTTTAAATAGCCACATTATTAGATCTTTGATCGGGATATTAGACAAGTGTAGATGCCTGTTCACTGGATCAGGTTAACACAGTTGAGCTAGGATACCACTTCTGGTGTGACAGTGTGCTCAATAAATAACCTATAACATAACATGCAATAACATATGAGATATAGACATCACTGGTTGCATACATTTGTGAAACAGGTGACACCATCAAGAATGAGAATTACTCAGGGTCACATTTATCTATAGACATTGATCATCTGACAAAGTCATTTTTTTTTATTTATTTATTTATTTATTGACATTTGTTATACGCCCAAACCCGGAAGTACCACGGCATAGGTTTCATTTGAGACTTAATTAGTTACAGGACACATATAAACAGTTACAGCACGAGTAAAAAGCAGTTACATGAGATTGCAATAGTAGTTGTACATTTCAGTCATATAAGGAAACAGGATGGTAGGCTTGGTAAGGTACACTGTGCTTGAGTGAGATGCGGACGAGTTATATTGGTCAAAGAGCCATGTCTTAATCCATTTTTCTTTCATTCAAGAACACATGTGTGTCTACTTATGATGGCTGGAGATGAAAAAAATAGGTGGCTGAATTTGCTTCTGCTTCGAGTATCTACTCACCATGAGCACTAAATATTTACAAAGAATGCTCAGGCTTTGGGGGGATGGGTAGGTGAAAAGAAGCAGTGTTAAAGAGACATGATTACAATGCCAAATTTAAGATTTGGCAGTATGGTGAATAATAAAATTGCCTGCCGGAAGACAAGATAGCATAAGATATATTTCATGATGATACTCATTAGAAGAAGCTCTGCCATACACAATTTCCTCTTTCTCCCATGCCGTCTCAAAACAATTGCCTTCTCCAATTTCTACTTCTCATTTTTTTTAGATCTACATTGTTCATGTCTGACATTCTTCTCTTCATCTCTCTTCTGTATTTGAAAGTTTTCTGCATAGTCTTTAAAGTGAGTTGGTCTCCTTTATTTTACTACATATTGTTTTGCATTTCTGCATTCTGTTGAAATTCCACACTTTTCCTCCAGAAGTTCTTGAACAACAATGGCAACTCTCAACCATCTTCAATAGATCATGGAACCCCTTCATGCCTTTCCTAGATCTTGTTAGATATATTACTTTAACACAAACTTTCCAATCTATCACCATCTCCCTAGCTGTACCACACCTTGATGCGAGTGAGGCTAGACTGTGGTCTCCCACTCCTTCCACTGTCTGTGGGGCACATCTGGTAGCGCACAGACCAATCTTTTCCTTAGTGGCTTGCCACTACACATAGCAAGGTGGCAATTTATTGGAACTCATCACACTCCTCTTACCTTTCTGTAAAGTTCTCTCTTGATTGGTCCAATGGAAATCTATCAGTCAACCTTACTCTAATCTGTACCTTTGTGGTGGATTACCTCAAAAGTGTATTACTGCAAGGCTATGATCCAATGCAGTACCCTAGCATTTGAGTCTTTCACCAACAAGCCATTGTACTGGGACATGAACAGTAGTCAAATTGAACTGACATCCCTCCACATAGTACTGTACAGACTCTATGGCCCACTTGATTGCAAGGGCCTCTACCTCTATGGTTGTATGGTTTTGTTCCCTGGGAAACAGTTTCCTGCTCGTATATAAGATGGGATTTCCTTTCCCATTGTATTCTTGGGACATTACAGTGATATGATATTTTATTTATGTCGCACCTATACACGAGCCGGGGAGGGGAACAAATGGGAACAAGACAACAATCTTACTAGGCCAAGTGACATTGAGATTGTGCAAGTGCAGGGGAGAGGGAAGGGGAGAAGTACCAGAGGAAGGGGAGGGTGAGCAAGCGCATGACATAGGATCAGACAATGAAACAAGAAGTGCTGTCAGCAGGTGACAGTGCAAGGGTTAAGTGCAGAAACAGGTGATAGATAATTGCAAATAAGGAGGGGGCTGTAGGGTTGCAGATACAGCCCCAAGTGCAGGGTTGCCGGGGGGGCCAGTGTAAGCGAGCGACTGGGGGGGGGGTCAGGAACCTGGGCCCGTGGTTCAGAGGGTAGCCAGGTAGCCAGTGCAGTACTGGACAGGAGATCAGCAAGGTAGCAGAAGAGAGAAGGCAGAAGCAAAAAGGAAAGTCGTGAGCTGCTTCTGGAACTGGAGATGGTTCTGCTCAAGTTTCAGAGAGGCAGGTAGGCTGGTCCAGAGGGAGGCACCAGCCGAAGAGAGAGATCTGCCCCCAACGTATTGCTTGGAATAACACCTGACCATCAAGGAGTTGGAGGTGGAAGAGCAAAGTGCTTGATGGGAAGATACTTATTAAGAGGAAGCTGGAGATATTTAGGTCAAAGGCCCCAGTAGGCTTTGTGGACAATGCAAAGGGTATTGATCTTGATCCTTGCAACCACTGAGAGCCAATTGGGAGATTTTAGTGCTGTAGAGATACAATCCCTGGGCTTGAGGCCAAGGATAAATTTCGCATTCCTGTTCTGAATTAGTTGCAGAGGACGGAGAGTAGAGACAGGCAGATTTAAAAGGAGGCTATTACAGTAGTCAAGCCTACAGAGAACCACAGCTCTGGAGACAGTGAGCTTCTTGGGGAAGGAGGGGAAAGGAAGAATACCTCTGAGGAGGTGCAGTTGGTAGTTTGAATTCTTATGGACATCAGAAATATGAGGAGATAAGGAGAGAGCAGAATCAAAGATAAATTAGTCCTATTTTCCCTGTTTTGGTGGCATCTGTTTGCAGGAAGAAAGGTTGTGTAAAATTGCCATAGATAATAGAGCGGGATTGCAAAGTCAATTTTTCAGTTAATCAAAAGCACATTGATCTGCTTTACCACACACAATCTTATTTGGACAGTTATTTTTCAGTTTCTCAGTCAGGGTGCTGTTGTGGTAGAAAAGATCGTAATAATCTGAAACAGTACCCTATTAAGACTAGGAAGGCCATTCATTCCTTTTTGGTTCTAGGCAATTTTGAGGCTGCATAAGACCATTTCCTATAAAAAATGATAGGTATTTATTAGCACTTTAGGCTTGGTGATATTTGTTTGGATTCGCTGTTAGGCCAGAGGCTCCAAGGGTATGCACAGTCACATAGAGATGCTGCATGTGGACAGCTGAGGTGCAACTGTGTATGATCATGTCATAAATGTAGACGCCTGAAAACGACTGGAAAGGCTTCAGAATTATGTTCATTAAGCCTTCAAATGTTGCTGGTCAGGACTGAAAATTGATATAGACCATCAGGATTGGAAAAACCTCTAATTTCTTTGTCTGCTGAGGGGAAGGGCACTTTCCAGTAACTTTTCTGTGAGGTCTAAAGTGGAGAGAAATGGGGCCTTCCCTAGGCGCTGTATCAGTTCATCTATTTGAGGCATTGGATAAGCGTCAAAGGCTGACATGGCATTGTCTCGCCGAAAGTCGATACCGAAAGTGACAGGTATTTTCCTTCTTTTTTTTTAACTAATACTGCCAGAGATATCCACTGAATTTGTGATGGCTCAATAACAACTAGTTTTAGCATTTTACGTTTACTTCCTTTCGTATAATTTTGTGAGAAGCATTTGGACCTCAGCAAGGTTTTAAACACACAGGTTGCCATGGAGGGGTATTGATGTGAGGAATAATCCCTTACACCCGAACAGGATTTACAGGAAAGACGTTGTGGAATTTATCAATGAGACCCTGGTGGTCTTGCTACTGCTGTTTCCACTGGTTCTCTGGGAAGAGTTCAGGGGTAACTCCAGAACACAAACATGTAGACATGCATTTGACAGAGCTATTAGGGCCCTTCTACTCATTCAGGAAGTCCAGATCTTAATTGTGGTCCCTCTGCCACTGATCTCTGGCTGTCTATGCCTATAGGTAGGCAAATAACTACTTTGGTGATCTCAGAAGGGCCATGAAATTTCACAAGGAGTTTAATCTTAGAGATTGGCAGGAGAGCCAAAACCTTGCTGCTGATGTTAAACTCAGAGAATCTGACCTTCCGGTTCTATAAAGCCTTTTGTTTTCTTGGGCTTGCTGAATAGTATTCTTTAAAAGCTCACTGAAGAACATCATCTGGGCTCTGGTCTTTTGCATGTGTTTTCTTCTTGCTATTCTTGTCCTTCCCAGGTCTCTTTAATCATATCAAGGACATCTCCTGGTACATGCCCATACACAAGCTTGGAACCCTGTGGAGCCCTGTGGAGGATTTCGGATAGCAAAGTGTACACATGTTGTCAAGGCATCCTACTGTTTCCATCTTCCCTTACCTTTTTTCTCAAGATAGATGGGTTTTTTGTGTTGAAGCTCTTGTCTAGCTTGTCTATTTGGGGATGGTAGAAGGAGGTCCTCAGTGTCTTAATACCCAACAGTTCTTTTATCTCAATCATTGTTATGAGAGATCGCTTTCGCTGGTCATTGTGTCACAGATGGTGTCATGTTTCTGCCTTGTTTCCCTTTACTACCAATATGGCGTCTTTTTCCTCTGGTGTAGTTCCAGCCTCTCTGGAGTATCCTGGTCTGTTGACTCCTCCCCCTGCACCACAGACTCCTCTTCTATCACTGTTTCAGAGACCGCTCTGCATTGCTGCTTCATGTTGTCAACGCTAGTAAGTTTGCCTCTTACTGTCCTTAGGGTTATTCTATGCTTTGCCTTCCATCTTAATGAAAATCTCTCTTTGTACTTCCGCTCGAATAGAAATCAGCTCCCAGTACCGAATCTGTCTTTCTGACAGGATCGGCTTCTCCGTAGCCGATACGCCACGTTTCTCAGAGTAGGCTTGAATTCATTTGTATTAACTAATACCTTTCAATCAGAATCTTCAGCATTGTTAACCGTGTGATTTACAGTCCTTTCATAGACTGCAACAAAGTCATCAGACATATTCGAACGTCAAGTCCTTACTAGGAATTCTCCGTCCTTCCGTGTAAGGACGCATTCAGTTCCCATAGCAGCCGGCATTCATCTCTTACGACTTCCAGATTTGATAACGTTCTGATTTGTGGCTTTGTCTTTAGAAGTTAAACGGAAAGCCCCGACAATATTTGATACAGGATTCTTCCCTACACAAGTGCAAAGGTAACTCTTACCGTTCTACTCCTCATCATCACAGGAAGCCTTATCAGTTTCCCAGAACGTCATATAGCGGAATTACCCAAGTTCCTCCTCCATCTCTCCTCACAACTTCTTCCTGTTCTTTCAGCAACTTTTTGCAGCTGTACTTACTCTCCCATCTACTGACAGTCAAAGTTAAAAGCCTATAGAGTGCACATTGCAGGTAACATTCTTTCATACCACCTTTTGACTATCTCCCGTCCCAGCTCTCGATTTAACTCTGTCCTGTTTACTTACCACTTCAGTCACTGACGACGGGGTCATTGCCAGTTGCATGATTCTACCTAAAGGAAGACACCTATATCCACTCTGAAGAACAAAGACTGACGACCTGAGAAGTCATCCCAGGTTTTCTTCCGCAGAGGGTTTCCCGTGAAATTCTACCTCCTCTGCTCATTTATGAGAAGAGGGAGTAGTGTGACTCTGGGAGCTTTCATTCCATCATTTGGTTGTTTGGGATCCCAGGTTAGTGGAATTCTAATTTCGGAATTTATATTGAGCGCTTCTTAACAGTTGGCTATTGACAATCATAAGTCAGCACATAAAATACTACTCTGGTTCACTGAGGGTTCTTCTGGAAACAAATCTGTTAGAAAAATGTCAACAGATGTTTGGTGTGGTTTTGGGCCTCAGGGGGAATGGCTTTGGACATCTTTTTGCGTAATCGATGATGACCAGTACATATTTGTTTTCCTTAGATTCGTCAAGTTTACTATGAAGCCCACAGCAATGTGTGAGAAGTGCACTTCAAATATTGGTAGTTGTTGTAGAGGTGGCCCTTGGGACTGGATGGTGTGAGGCTGTTTTACTCATGGGGCAGGATTCTATTTTCCTTTTAATGGGATGGTATATGCCTTTCCAATAAATCATTGTGTGGATGCATATCAGACATGAGATGGGCATGTGTCATGTCCAACCCTTCCTTCTGAAAAGACATAGCTAACAGCAGTTTGTAATATAATAAGCTGTCCCTATCCACAAAGTATATTTTTTTGTAAATCCTGCCCTGCCGCATATGTGTAATTTCTCTGGGAACTGGCAAGCCATTAGGGTGGTGTCTCATAAGTCTGTATCACAATACAAGAGGGAGCTGAAGGTGCGCCAGGGACATTGCAAGGACACTGCAAGGTCCTTTCCTTCAGTTAGTTGATGGGTCTGGCATCCGAGGTGAAGAGTGCTGTTCCCTGCACACTGTGAACAGAGGTTTCCTGAGCAGTTCCCTCCGGCTGTTGCCTGCAGGTTTTTCATATACCTGGGCAACCCGGAGGATAAGGAAGAAACAAGTAGAAAAGAGTCCTAGGAGAGTGGGGACCACCGGGCTTCTGGTGCTGCTGGTGGCAAGGTAGGAAGGGTCTTAGGGGTGGTGATGGGATTTCTCTGTTAGTCATTGTGGCCTCAGCTTCCACCAAAAACCTCCCGGTGTCTGTCAAATTGTGCATAGTGACTGCGGGGCCCTCTTTTTGTTGGGGAAGTCTTTTTGAACTAGGCAAAATAGACCAGAGGTACACAATTTCTAAAGAACCCCTACGGTGTTGAAAGTGTATTGGTTTTTTTCCACCAGAAACTATTTCTCTCAGACAGCTTGCATTCAGCTAGCACCCTACCTCCTCTATATTATCATCAATAGTGCGTTTGCTGATTGGATACTAAAAAGGGTGGGAAAAGTGGCAGCATTTTTGGGCACTTATTAACCATTATACATTGGAGTGCGTAGGAGTACCTTGGTGATGGACGGCTGGGAGCCTCTTGTCATCCACCTCCTTGAGGCTCTGCTGGCAGTTGAGGACCGGCTCAGTTGGTGGTGACGTGTTTTCCCCTGCCCGACGTCCTGTGTGTATGAATTTAAATTGCTACTTCCAGGCACGGTAAATTCCTGCGGTACTGTTGTTTTACAACGGCCCCTTGGTTTTTTACTCTACCAGTTTGTATGAAAACCATTTGGCAGCGGAGAGCCGGCCAGCATAGCAGAGCACTAAAAATGGGCAAACGTACTCGCAGCTCAGTGAAACATCCAGCCGGGACAAATGACATTCCACGTTCAAAGAAAGAAAAAAAGATTTAAAAAACAAAACAGCTATCTCAGATATTACATTGGCATTGCAGCCCCAAACATTTATTTTTACGTTGTAACCCCTGCATCTTTGGTGGTAGAAACACAATCTGAACAACTTCCGCTTGTCGAGCCCCCTGGTGTCTTTGATAACTGCATTTCTTGTTCATCACCTAGTATTGATGACAACTGCTTTTTGGTTTTCACCTAAAACGGAACCAATTGCGGCCTACCTCAATACAACATGATAATATAATTGGTGCAAATTTGTCAGGCAGCACGGATTTGGAAGCCCTGTTCTCCAGTTCTGAATCCTCAGGGGAATAAAGTGACTTGGGGATGCCGTATCAATACCAAATAAGAATGTTTCTTTTTCAGAAACTGTCTCTTTAATAAACACTGTTTTTTATCAAAAATGGCTGCCTTATTCACTCTCTGTACTAATATGGCTGCAGAACAACACAAATTAAAGCCCAGAACGGTGAAGGTGGTCTATATCATCTTAACCTGCAACTCGGATACACCTTATACACCCAATGGTGGACTTTGAGAAGCGAAAAGGGGAGAGAAATCAGAAGCCTGATCCGATTTGTGCCTTACATAATTCACAGGGATATACAAGTCCTACGGACGGCATTATCAAAGTGTCAGACACACTTGATCAACTGGTTCCCCCGGTTTTCTCAGCTTCTCACCAAGACTCATTGAGCATCACTGCCTGTACTGAGGAAGATGCAAAGGAAGCATTAGGCAACAAAATGTCCTTAATGAAAAGTCCACCGATTGCACAGAATAAGAGGCGCAGTAAATGTCAGCTAGTGCAGTGCGTAAAATGTCCAAATCCACTAAGCGAGTGGCATTCACAGACAAGGTCGCTAGTCCGCTGACTGTATGGCGATCTGAATATGAAGCTTTTCCACCTAATTTGCGCTTGACTACAGATACTAAAGATCAGAGTGACGGGTCAGTGAGACAGGTGCCATTGAGAGCGCCGTTAGATAAATGGATACACTCTAGTACCATGAGTGTAAAGAACAAGGAATAAGAACCATCCAAGGTGAATTTGACTCCTCCAACTCTGTTGCCTAGGGGAATGGGCCTGTGATCAATTTTGAGGGTAGACCTGATCCCCGTAAGAGTACTGAAGTTATAAATCATAGAGGATTGGAAATGACTGCCCTTCATCTCCAGAATTTCTTGTTATGTGGGGAACGTACATTGAGAGATTATAATACTGGGAATGTGCTTGATGATAGGCCTTTTTTCTTGAATCCTTTATTGTCGGGGGCTCAAGCTGTATGTGACTGTAACTCAGGCTGAGTATACACACCCGATTCAATGTTGGGTAACTTGGTAAAGATAGAAGAGCTAACCCCCATGGTGGTCAGGCCATTTTTTATCGTTCATTTGTATTGCTTTTACACAGAGAACTCCCTAAATGGGATAGCTCTACAGATTGGGTCTTGCTCGAATTGTCCTCCTCCTCTATGCTATCATTACTTTGTATGTGTGCAGGAATACTGTTGGATTATAAGCTCACAGTTTGTTTTAAACAGCCCGGTAAGGCAGTCACGGCTAAGCCATATCCTTTTAAATGTGTGAACAAGGTATTTAATCCACTGGTGGCAAATAGAAACGAGCAACTGTCCCAGTATACAGCAATTGAGTGCTTACCTGATAATCACATGAGTGAGAGCAAGACTGCACAACCTGCATTTAAATCTCGTGATTTAGGTAGACCCATAAAACAGTGGGTTGGTAATAAATGAATTGATAGTGTTGTAAGCTCGAACACTAGGGGATTAGACATTTTCTGGAGAGCAAAAGTTCTATGCCACAGCTTACTAAGTATGATGTAATCTCACTACAAGAAACTTGGCTTGATTCAGCGGTAAATTCTGATGGATATCACCTTTACCAAGTAATGGCAGATAAAGGTCCACATGGTAGACCACAATGAGGGCCACATTGTTGTGCCCATTATTCACCAAAACGTCCTAGTGGTGGAATTTACATTAGGTGAGAAGAGGGAGAAATGTAATATGTTGGTTGTGAGTGTTTATATCCCCCAGATATATCTTGCCTTGAAACTACGTAGGAATACTTAGATGAGTTGTTTGCGGAATGGGTTGGTAAGCCTCATAATGAAATCCTCCTGTTTGGTGGCATGCCTCAATGCCCGCTGTATAGATGATGAAAAGTGCGCCCCTTTTCAGAACATCAATGAGAACTGTGTTGTGTTGCAAAAGAAAGGTAATAGTAAAGGTAGGCAGTGGGTCCAATTCCTCAGGGATTCGGATCTTATATTATTTAATGGAAGAACAAAGGGCAACCTCCCAGGTCAATTGCCATGGGGTATGGGTAGTAGGGAAGCCACATTGGATTACTTTTTCAGTAACAATGCCTGTATAGAGAATGTTACCAAGCTCAAAGTACCTCCGAATATATTTAGTGATCATGCTATTTTAGCGCTGACCATTGCACAGCTTAGCCCTAGTACTAAACCCTAAGGCTGCAGAGATATCGATAGTAACCACGCAGGAACAGTATTCGTTTGACTACTAACCACATTCAAAAAGCTATCTCTCTTCTTTCGCAATTTGCTGCAAATAACATGTTCTATTTGGCAGCTTTAAGTGCAAAAGAAATAGAGGAGTGATTAAAAAAACATTGCTTTTAAAAAGGGGTCAAGTAAAGAAAGGTATGTGGTGGTGAGGGAGGATAAACACATTAATAAGTTTGACATCGCCATTTGCGATGCTAAACGATTAATTTAGAAAGAAACTAAGAACGATTAAGATAGTGGGTGGCTCCGTTGAAGAGGTGGCATTAAGTCTAAGGCCACCATGGAGGAGTATAAAAACAGGTTACAACGTTGGAGATTATCAGTTAAGAACATCCACTGGCAACAGATGATAGGTGCTTTGCGTAGCCGTGAGACCCGTATTATTTGGCAGACTTTGACAGCTTGCAAAGGTCAGAGAACAAAGAGAATTGTAAACCACATAAAAGAAAAATCCTGGATGAAGTATTTAATGGATAAAGATAGTACTTTATTAAATCTGTCAGGGGCGGAATACTGTCAATTTGGCTGGCCACGACTAGCAAATGTCGATGATTTTAAATTGACCATCTCAAAATTAAAGTGTTCCAGGGCGCCGGGTCCAAATCGGCTAGCCAATATTGTGTTAAAACACGACCCAGGTGGGTGGGCCAGGGTTATAAAGGTTCTTTTTGACAAAGTGTGACTCACACAGGAAATCCCTACATCCTGGCAACAATCAATTTTAGTCCTTGTGTATAAAAAAAAGGTGACAGGCTGAGTACTATAGATTATTGTCACTACTAGATGTGAATGGGAACATTTTTGGGTCTTTTGTTATAAAGACCTTCCATGGGTGGAAGAAAATAACGTACTCCAGTTTACCCAGACTGGTTTTCAACCTGGTTGTGCTACTACCCACAACATTAGGGTCTTAGACAGGTTGATACAGTTAGAAGTAACCAAAAGAAGGCCTGCTTTGTACATACTTTTCCCAGACTTTCGAGCGGCTTTGACTGTGTCAACCGTGAAAAGCTGTGGTCTAAGATGGAGGGGGTGGGATGCCTTAAGTGTCTAGTGTGCATCCTTAAGGGCCTGCACTCGAATACCAGAGGGCGAGTCAGGCTCGATGTTGGTACTATGTCGGCTGAAGTGCTGATCAACAGGGGAGTCAAGCAAGGTTGTGTGCTGGCTCCTCTGCTGTTTAAAATCCATTTTGCAGACTTACTGTCATGTTTTGCTATCGTGACTGGATGTCATCCATAAATTGGTGGGGTGGCTTGCCTTGTATGTTGTAGGCAGCCAATTTGGTGTTGCTCAACCATATCTATTGTGGCGCCAGGGATATGTTTGAGGAACTCATATTGTTTGCTACAGGCAATGATCTGTCGATTAACCTAGATAAAGCTAAGGTGAGGCTTGTGGCAGCTAGGAAGGTGAACCGCCTGGTCTTCTCGATAAGTTTGGGTTCACTGGAGTTCGTAGAGAAGTATGCTTATCTTGGCCTTGAAATGCATGCTAGTACTGATTATGTCCTTGGTAAAGAGGCTAATATCAGGGAGGCCCACCAGGTAACATATTTGACAACAAATTTGCAAAACAAACTGATCGATACTCTTTGGAGGGCATAATCATTTTATTTAAACAGAGCTTCTGTCCCATGGTGTTGTATGCACTTGAGGCAACACCTATGTGTGACTTGACCTGGCTTAACATACTGGAGGGTTTCTTCTGGAAAAGATCTTAAAATATGCTCCCTCTACTCCGGATGAGTATCTAAGATTAGAATTGGGTTTGTTATCATTGAAAGCCCAGATCCTTGTGAGGAGAGGGGAATTGCACTTGAAAACCAAATCCGACCCAGTCTGCCGCTGTAAACACAGCACTTGCCACCAACTGGCTGCATTACCACTGTTTATTGCCTCTATTATCGATTTATTGTATTTATCTGTTCTCCTTTGTCTCTGCACTCTCCATTCTCCCCTTCCATGCACTTTTCCCCTTTCCCTTTCCCATGCACTTGCGCGTTCTCAATGTCACTGGCCTAGTAAGATCGCTGTTGTGTTTCTCCCCGGCTCCCCTGCCTGGCCTTGTCGCGCTCCGAAACACTTGTGTATGAGCGCAATACAATTAAAATATCATATCATATCATATCATGACCCCAAATATCCGCTTCTAACTATGATGGGAAGAACTAGTCTGATGGAATTGGGAGTTGTAGACTGTAAGTTCTGAGCACTGAATGAGAAGTTATTTGCAAATTTGGGCTGACATCTAGATTTTAAACGAGTAACAAAGTATGACATTTTGAAGGTATTATTTAATAGCAAGGATGAGCAGTACTTTAAAACACAATCTTACCTTTCCCAGAGTTCTAATCCAGCAGTTTGTAATCTAATGCTTATATTGAGAACCAACCAATTACCTGTTAGTCTTCCAGGGAGCACACATTGATAGAGAATGCAAGACATGTTTTTACAGAATGTATGCAACTGAGGGCAGTTTATATGTGGATACTCGGTCAATATGTGCATACATATGAATCCATTAAATAAGCAGAATTGCGGGACTATTGCCTTAATGCTGAATCAGAGAGTCTGTACATTGCACTATACTGGCCGTGGCGTATTATTACCAAATTTCTCTCTTAAATCTGCATACTAGCTATATTTTTATTTTATTACTAAGGTTTTTACAGTGTATTTTATTACTTTTAGTGTATTTCAAGACTGTAACTTTGTAATTCGTTGATTGTATAATGAAAGGATGTCAATGTATTACATTTTTAACACATGCATTGGAAATTAAGTTATTTATCGATTGCCTATTGATACTGGTGTCTATTTAATGTTACGAAATGTATATGTATTTTGTTTTTAGTTTTTGTAAAGGTCCTTTAGGAATCAAAACAAATAAATAAGTCTGTCCGAAGGGAGGGATGATTCGACTCACCATCCGTGTTAGATGGTGATGTGGTAGTGGAGCCAAAGCCACCCATGCCTCTCACAGTGGTCTCTAGAATGTTACATTCATCTGCCATATGGATGGTAAATACCTTGCAGATCAACTGTGTAATAGTATCTCCCACTTGGATAAAATAATCCAAGCTATCGAACGCTACGCACATGGCCTAATTAAACCGGAGTGTCACACGGACATTGTGGTTGATGCCAGTCCGGTCTGGTTGGGGGCCATACTATCTCAGTGTGAGCATCCAGAGGCATTGGTAAGTCAAATAGTAGCCTATGCTAGTTGAGCACTGACCCATACTGAACCTGCATACTCCCAGGCAGAGAAGCAGAGCCTGGCTGCAATCTGGGTGTGCAAATATTTCCACCATTTTATCATTGGGTGGAAGCTCACGCTCATGACGGAACACCAGGTTCTCTTGTCACTGTTTGGCAGCCCACGGACGAAGATGCCACCACGGATTGAAAGATCGGGCATCCGCCTCCAAGAATATGACTATGGTTTCGTCCATAGACTGGTGGGTATGGGGGGGAGACAACAACCCGGTCAATTACATCTCACGACATCCAGAGTCAACAGCAGCAGGCACCGAGAGAGGGGGATGTGGAATACATGTACTATGTCACTGAGCATGCCCTGCTGCCAGAGCTGACGATGGAGGAGCTAGCATAAGTGTCAGGGGATGACCCATCCCTTGTCATGGCCATGTAGTTGACCAGCACCAATAGGTGGAAGGATTACAAACAAAAGCTGCAACAACACAAGAACGCTGACAGGAGAGAGGTGGAACGGCTGGCGAAGATCAGTACAGAGCTGGCCGTATCGGATCAGGGGATATTTCTAAGAGGGTGCCGCCTTGTCATAACATCAACCCTGAGAGGGAGCATGGTGCTAACAGCAAATGAAGGAAATAGAGGGGTGGAAGCCACCAGTAAAATACTGCAACAAACTGTATAGTTCCAATTCATGGATGGCATGGTTGTGGAAGCAAACAGGAAGTGTTTACCATGTCAATGCACGTCCAAAAGCGACCCGCCTCTCCACTTCAAGCGACAGAGGTCCGAGAGAGGTTGTGGTACAGAGTCGCAATGGACTTCTATGGACCATTGGAAACAAGGGACTATCTGCTTGTCATCATGGATGAGTTTTAGAAATGTCCCTTTGTAAAGGGGACAAACTCAACAGCGTTCCCCCAAGTTGCTGGCATGATTGACCAAGTCCTCAGTGAGTGGGGCATTCCCCACAAAATGAAATCTGATAATGGACTGTCATTCAATGGCTATGAGTTTCACAGATTTGCTATAAACACCTAGGGTTCGTGGATCAAAACATTACACCCGTGTGGCCCCAGGTCAATGGCATGGCCGAGCAATTAATGACGTCTATAAAGGGAACAATACAGAAAGCCATGGTTGAAAGGATGCCGGCAGAACAGGCACTGTGCAGAATGCTGTGATAGTACAGCAACATGCCTCACAAAACCAGAGGGGCGCCTCCAGGAAACATGATGAAAGCTTACAATGCAAAGACGAGGCAGAAAAAGAAGAAAAAATGGAAGTGACAGAAGCAGAGATAAGAGAGAGAGAGAGAGAGAGAGAGAGAGAGAGAGAGAGAGAGAGAGAGAAAGAGAGAGAGAGAGAGAGGGAGAGAGAGACTCAAAAGGAAAAGAGCTGGCACGAGAATGGACTGACTAGAAGGGATGAGCGAAGATTAATGTTTTCAATGAAGGGGTTGAGGTTCTGGTCAAAAAGAGGATTCAAAGGAAGACTGACCCCTATTATGAAATGACACCGCTGCGAAGGACCAAAGTAAAAGGGACGATGGTCACAGCCCAAAATAAGAGGAAGGAGGTGACCTGCAATGCACCTTTTTTCTAACACCTCATACCTGACTCAGAGGAACCAGTGGGTCTGGTCTGGGGCAGGACAACCCAAGGACAACTGATGGAGAGGGAAGAGTCATTTGGCTAGAAGAGAAAGATTCTCCAGAAGCCAATGGGGATCGAGGTGACCGGCCATAACAAATCATCAAGAATCCTGTCAGACTCAATTAGGAGATGTGAGATGGACGTAATGAGATATGCATGGGGGAGGTCTTGTAAGGGTTAAACTAAACTTGCAGCATGGGCCGTTTACGAAGGAGCACACGTGCTGGGAGGAAAGGGAGGAGCAGGGAAAGCAGAAGCAAGTTATTAATAATGAGTTGATCGAACAAGTCAGTTCTCTGTGTCTCTGGCCTGTCTGTGTAAGTCTGAGTGCCAACAACCTCTGACTTTTCCTAGTTGACAAGTAATCTGAAAACAGTCAACAGATTTACTGTGATCTGAAGATGCCTCCAAACCATAGTCGGGGACAGGGCCATAATGACCATATCATCTAGGTAAATCAAGACCCTGATATCTATGAGTCTCAAGAAGCTGACAACTGAACACAGAAACTTGGTAATACACCAATGCGCTGAGGATAAACCAAACGGCAATGAAAAAAAACAAAATACCTGATGATGCCACTGGAAGCACAGCAATGCCTTGTTCCAGTGTAATAGGAATAGTTAGATAGGCATCCTTGAGATCTAGCTGAACCAACCAGTTGCCTAGCCTTAACATGTCCCTTAGCAGCGTAACCGTCTACATCTTGAAATGTTGATATAGTACATACTGATTGAGAGACTGTAGATTGAATATCGAGAGGAATAATCTGTCCCTTATTTATATCAGAAAGATTTGCTGATGAGGTTTGGAAGACTTGAAACCCACAACTGGTTCCTTCCTCTGTAGCAACTGAACAATGTCCTCCTGGACTGTCCTTTTCTGGGACAAATTGAACCTTAGCAGTTTGGGGGAAAGCTCTGGAAAGGCATGTTTAAAAATCCAATCAGTATTGCCCTACTGTATCCAGACCCGGGGTCCTTGGAAGCATTCAGTCCATTTTTGAAGAAATACAGATCTCAACCCTACTCCGGAATGTGAGATGGTGGACAAGAAAGATACTTACATTCATGTGAGGCATGTCCGGAATCCATTCTGGATCCTCTGCCATGCTGGCCTCTGGGAAAAAAAGGTGGATCTGGGTCTTGACAGTTTCTGATCAGCCTGCTGGGGACTGTGAAAGCTTGGAAGGGTTTAAAATTGCCACCCCATTTTGTGTCCTCTGCACAGATGTCAGAACTACCACTAGATTGGTCAGCCCGAGCAGAAAACTGTGGCTGAAGTAGCCTCCTCAAGATAGTTTGAGCTATTTTTAAGGTAGAGAAATTAGCCACAAACATTCCAATCTCTTTGACTGAACAACACCAAACAACACGTCTTCTGAGTCACCCTGTGAATGGGCATTCACCAAGCCTACTATCTTCAGATTGATCTTCACCAAAATCCATTTCCTGCGCTCTTGAATCATGGAGGCATTCGCAAAACCTACAGTGCATAAAGCCCCACGGGCTCACATAGAAATCATTTCTGGTTCTAATGGCTCCAGTGTTACTTTGGCTTCCTCTGCCAGATCTATCATTGTTAAAATATGGCCCACTCAACATAGGAGCTGATCCTGGCAAGTATTCCGTGCCCTATTTGCTCCCTTTGAAATGTCATTCCCATAAAAGGAACGCAATATAGTCAACTTCGGGTCGACATTAGGCATTACATATTTTTGTCAAATATTGGCAGTTTTGGCCATTCTACCTTCATTTTCCACTTTAAACTTCTATCCAGTTTTTTCGCTAAAGGAAATACTAGACATTTTATTCCACATAAGGTAGTATATACCACTCTGTGGAATTCCGGACTGTGAGCCCAAAGGAATTAAATATGCACCCCCCCCATGTGTTCCATTACCCCAGAGTTTGAAGGGTTATCTCCTGTCAGGTTTACCCGGTCTCCTCTGTGGGGTTAGGACAATCCACTGAGAATCTGTATCACAGATAGCTGGGCTCGACCCCTCTTCACCCGGTGAGGAGCCCAGAGATGATAGTTGAACTCTCTTCTGAGGAAATTGGTTGTCAGTCATCTATTAAAAGTGTTCCTGAAAACACCACAGTCCTAGGGGTGCTGGACGTTAAATCCATACCAAAGTCCAACCCCCAACTAACCTACACATGGTGCAGCTTTTAATCACAATGGCAATTCCAACATAATCAAATCCATTCTCCAATCCCTTCTCTGGGTTGCCTGCCAACCCCAGTTTAACAGCCACGGCCACCCATTATCTAAAGTTTAAAGCCATGAAACGCATAGATTCCTTAATGGCTGTACACATATGTGCACTCACAATGCATTGGCATGCCTGAGACACTTTACTGTGAATAAACATGGCTGAATTAGGTGCCAGTCTGTAGAACATACAGATATCTCTAGATTCAATGGCTTGGGCTTTTTAAAATTCTTATCCTTGCCTCGAGACATTCTTGTAGCTACAAAAGAGGTTGAGCTAACCAAAGGCAACCAGGCACTACAGATCTAATCCCTTTTTAACTCCTGTAGCCGGATCACTCAAGTGCTGGTTCCCTGACTCAAAAGTGCTCAATAAATTACATGACAAACTCAGTTTGTGGCGCACATATCAACAAACCACCCAATAGTATATGCGCCTGTAGTGATTTCCCAATTGGCAGAGGAGGGGTAAGAGAAAGAACCCTAGCCCCTCTATTTGATGTGAGCCTGTGCCAATGTGTTGTCCCAAACAGCATGGAGTGCAACCCCCCCCTTCCTTGATCTGCACCATGTTACACCCATTGAAATATACTACGCTCACAAGGAGAATGGAGTGTCAAAAATCTCGCCACATGCTTACCAGCCATGAACAATGGCCTGCTGCGCTACCCAAGCATGTCTCGCTACAATTGTTCAAAGATTTATCAGTCATATATGCCTTGCAATTATAAGATAAAGTTATGAAAAATACATATCTGGATGATGGTGGGGAAGCATAAAAAGAGGATGACCTCATGGCTACAGGACGACTTTGACCTCCAATCTCCATCCAGTCTGCTTTACATAGAGCCAGGGAGGAATATGAACTATGGGATGATAGGAGCAGTAGTTTTTCTATGAACCTGTCTTTTTTCTTGCTGTCATATAATAAACAAGAACAATTGTTTCATTCTAGCTTCCACTGTCGTTTCCTGTTCCCCCTTCTCACACAATGGGCTGTCCTTGCTGGTCCTCCTCTATTAAAGGACTTTGCCCAGTATCTACCAAATGGTTGTAGAACAGTCCTTATATGGGATCATCTTTTTTGTGCCTCACTAAGTGCTGATCAGGGTTATCAAAACTGCATTGCGCCACAGGCTTGTCAACTTTTCCCTGAGACTTGGACCATGTTACTGCATCCACATGGAATTCACCAAGTAGGTGCTCAATAGGAAATAATTCCCCCATTTCTGCCCCAATCTTAGCTAACTGATCTGCTTTGTGTTCCTGTGTTATTTTCAGAAGGTCTCATATTTTTCTCCAGTAAATGATCATGTCATTCTCTGAAACAAATTTATCAATGTCCTGAATCATTTTTCAATGTTTGAGTGGCTACTTGTTATATGTGACCATTCCTCTCAATTTCCACCCCAGTAAATATTCCCCAAAACTATTCCGGGCATAATCAGAATCAGTAACTAATACCATTTCTTTTAATTTATGTTCTACTGGTGTGAATCATGCCTTATACACCACAGCCAATCTTGCAACTTTACTGCTTTTGGAACCTAACCTCATGCTTACTCTTGGGATACCATTACTTCTAACATACACATTCCCTATTCCTGCAACCAATTCCTTTTCAGGGTCACCTCCCATGTGATATGCACATCCATCTACATACATGGTTGGGAGATTCCTACATACCTCTTCATTGAATGCCCTGTGTGAGGATTGTTGAAATTCTGCCAAATGTGTTTCTAACTCTGCATCATTTGTGGCAATCACAGCTGCTTACCATATCTTACTTCCACTGGGAATCCCTGCAATGCAAATGTCCCTTTTGTGATTCTTGACTGAACTAAGTTCCCTGATCTCAACAATTACCCACCCCCCCTGAACAATGGAGGGTAAATGTTGTAGTGCCCAGACCATGGTCAACAGTGCCTTTTCACATGTTGTTTCTACCTGTGACAAAGCTTTGCTGCCAAATGCAATGTTTTGTTATTTGAATCATGTTTTTAGTATAAGACTGCTGACTACACCGATCTGTGAACCCTATCTCTATAAAGAAATCTGTGTTCTTCTTCATATATGCTAAACATGGGGCTTTTATCAAACAGTTTTTCAATTTGGCTACTGCCCCACATTGTTCCTTTCCCCATTTCCAGGATACTCCCTGCTTCAGTAATTTAGTCAATGGTTGTGCAATTTCTGCATAATCTTCAATACATTTTCTATTGTAACTTGTCATCTGTAACAAACTCTACAGGCCCTTCGGATTGCTGGGATCTTTTCATTTCTGGATGGTGTCAACCTTTTTCTTTTGTGGGTTTAACCCTTGCTCTGTCATCTCATATCCCAAGAAATGTACCCTTCTTCTACAGCACTGCGCTTTCTGTAATGACACCTTTGCCCCAGCTTTTTTGCAACTGGCTGAACACATGTGTAATTTCGTTGAAGTGACTTTTTTGTATGCCGTCAGTCTTGATCAGAACATCATCCACATAGACCACAGTTCCCCCCTCGGCTGCATCTGGAAGTGCTTTGCTCTGCATATAAACACCAGTGAACATTGGGCTTTATCACACCTAATGTGGATGTATTTGAAGTACTGCGGATAGTCTAATGATTCCTCTGGAGTCTAGGTTTTTTAATTATTTCTGCCAAGTATTCTAAACAGGCCAAAGATAGCCTATGTTGTCACACAAATACAGACTCCCCACCATATCCCTCTGGAAGTTTCGCAACATGCAAATCAGTAAGCCTGCAATCATAGGCGCCTTTTCCAAATAGATCTTTGAACTCCATGAACATTTTCCTCAACTGGTCTCTCGCTTCTTTGTTTGTGCAAGTATCTGAGGTTTGAATTTCGTGTACCATTTTAGAGAATCTGGGAAATGCTCTAAAGGATGGACTTCAGTGCTTTCTACTAGTTGTGTGGCAGTGTCTCTTTGGAGAGACGCCACCATCAAATATCTTGGCACGTCAGCCTCCATTTCGATTTGCAATCATCCTGATGAAGGCAAACCAACCTCATCCTTTGATTCATAAGGGTATACAGACTGAATCCTGAAAAACCCTTTGGTTTAGAATCTAAGGACTCAAGCAATTCATCCGGTGCTTTCGGGGATGTTTCAAATCACTGAGCTATTTAGATCAGCAATGTAGTGTGACTCCTGCACTGCCATCCCTAATGCTGCACCTTCTTCCAAGGGAATGTCTTGGCACTCCTTGTTATGCACCAGTATTCAAATGGGACCATCCCCAATCTCTATTAACAGAGTATATTCACATTTGAACCCCTGCTGTCTCATGGACTCATTGAGTCTTACAAATTTGTCGGGCACTTTCATCTGCTGTCCATTTCTGTACTCTAATGCTACTATTGCAAATTGCCTTGTGAAAGCAAGAATAATAACATCCTTCTTTACTTCTTTACTGCACTCTCTGTTCTAGCGATGGTGGGGCAGTCTTTCGCACTGCTACTCTGGCTCATAACTTTTTTAGGTTTCAGGTGTTTCCAAAGACCACAATAACCCAATTACCCCATCAATGAGGAGTGACAGTCTCTTAAGGCAATTTGTCTCTAACACGATGGGGTGTCTTCAATGGGTGTGACTACCACCTCCTGTCTCATTCTATGCTTCCCTATTTTGATGTCAACTTCAGTGGCACCTTCCACTAGAATTTCTTCTCCTTTGAAATTATGCAAATGGCCTTCAATCTGTCTCAGTTTCAGCATGTTGTGCGGGGATCTCCCTTCATTTATGCTGTCCGATAATTTCCTTGACATCACGGTTGCCTGCACACCTATGTCAACCATTGCTTGTGTATTACACCTGTCTTCAATGATAATAGGGGGATAATACCTGTCCTCACATTCTTCAAGTATGCAAAGGAAGTGTGAGCTGATTTCAGGACTTATTTTCTTTAGGCTGGCTTCGTGCTCGGCAAAGGAGAATAGGAAATGACATTTTGCCCCACTTTTTGCCCATCTCTTTTTAAATGTCTTTATTTTTCTGTTCTGAGAATTCATTTGGAGCTTTGCCACTGACTGCCCCCTTCTATCTCAGGATCACCAGTGTTCTCCCCCATTTCTCTTCTGCTTTTCCTCCATCGCCTGATCTCTTTCACTTTTCTCCACTCTGGAGCCCAATTGTTCTGTATTTTCATTAGCATCGAGTGGCAGAACTTCAGTTTCTTGTGTATGACACTTACCTAGTTCTTTTACTGTACCTGTTTTTCTGCCTCATGGAACATCTACGGCTCAAAATATTCCTTAGGGTATTCATTTGCATCTGACCTTTGCAACATTTTCATTTCTGTGGAGATGTGATCACTATTAGTACTGTCAAGCAATGCAATCTCTTCATTTGTTTTCATAGCTTCACCTATCATTTCATTTGTATCACATTGCATGTCCATTTTAAACTGTCTTTTAATTCTTTGTTTTTTGGGTTCTTCCTCTTTTGTTCTCTCTCATTTTCACACACGTGAATGATTTTTTAAAACTCTAAATTAAACCATAGCCCTTTGTTTTGTGTGTTTTCAATTCCCACGTCATTAATATTCACTTGTTCTCTATGTTTTAAAATGCTGGGCAATTCGGTTTGTTCATTTAATGACAAATCATTGTCATTTGCGCTTTCATTGTGGAGATCCTGGCTAAGTAATCATTTGTTACTACTCTGTGCAATGGCACTCGTTTGACATTCTGCACTTTTAATTGAATTGATATTTTATTTATATCGCGCTCATGCACAGGTGTTTCAGAGTGTGACAAGGCAGGGAAGGGTGACAAGGGAGAACAACAACAACAATCTTACTAGGCCCAGAGACATTGAGAACGTGCAAGTGCATGGGAGAGGGAAAAAGGGGAAACGTGCATGGAAGGGGGGAGAAGTGGAAAGTGCAGAGCAAAGGAATACAGCTAAATACATATAAATAATAAACCAATAAATAATAACAAGCAAACAAACAATGGTAGTGCAGCCAGTGGGTGGCAAGTGCTAGGTTTGAGGCAACAGACAGGGTGAGTCTGGTAAGTGCAGAGAGAAAAGGGGGGCTGTATGGTTACAGATACAGGCCCCAGTGCAAGGGTTTGCCAGGAGGCAGTGCGGGTGGGTGGCAAGGTGAGCAGGTACCTGGGCCCGGAAGTCAGAAGGTAGGCTAGGAGCATGGTGCCACTAGAGAGCAGATCAGCAGGGGAGAGGAGGGGCAAAGGCAGAAGCAAAGAGGAAGGTGGTTAGGTCCTTCCGGAACCAGAGATGGTTTCCTCAAGTTTCAGGGTGGCAGGGAGTCTGTTCCAGATGGAGGCCACAGCCGAAGACAAAGATCTACCCCCAGCTCGCTTCTTTGAGAAACGACTGACACTGTCACTCAGCTGCTGCTTCTGCACTGCACACAGTTTTCCTATCTGATCAGACAACATCTTCCCCTGTGCCTCCAAGCACTGGAATCTGTCCATATCCCTAAACTCATCGATCTGTGCTTCAGGCCGGTGCTGGTTGAATTCACATTGATCAGGCCTGTTTGGCCCCTTTCAGGAGACTTATTCCTGTTTATGTTTCCCCTGAATTCACAGCACAGAGGGGGTGGGGTATGTGGGGTGACTGTGCGCTGTACATGGTCCAACCTATGGAGAGGACTGAACATAAGGGCGGGGGCCATAGGTCACATTCTGTCTCACACTTGACTGAAATGGTTCCCGTTGTTGATTTCCATTTTCATTTAGCTACTCTGGACCCCATTGCCAGCTATAGCCCATTATACATCTGATTCTGGGTGTTTTTTGGCCCCAGCACATCATATTGAAATCCCACTTTTGGCGAAGTAACAAATAACCGAGGACTAATGTACGAGCTTCTGTCGCTGGTATCTGTGGATTGAAACACAGAGGTGGCCTGGGATGGTGCTGCCTTCCCTTGCATGGCCACGCCAATCTGGTTATGTTGTGTGTCACTTTTGATCTGCGCTGTCTCCAATGGCATTTTCCCAGACTTTATTTCTAGAACTGCAGGGGCAGATTCTTTAGCTTTTTGTGGTTTGGATTCTTTGCACCTATCCTCAGTTCTCTCCTGAGAGACTACCTTATAGATCTTGGTAGCCTGCTCGAGGATTCTCTGGTGAATTCATGTGCTAGTTGTGAAACAATTTCATACTGCAATCCAGAAAACAACATTGCTTTGAATTCTATTGAGTCTGTGTCACAGCTAGTGCCAAAATGTGAAAAAGCCCTTTTAGGTTTTGCAATAAATGGCGTGGCAATTCCTTTGCCCACACTATCATGCTATTGGCTGCTTTTTTGGCATCTTGTATATAGTGAAATGGTGAAAATGGTTTCCTAATCTCTCTTTCAAAATCATCCCATGGTAAATTCCCTAAAATCTGTATGATGCTGGCAGAACTAGGGTCCATAGTAAGGTGGACAAATCTACAAAATGTATCCTTGGGAATACTCAGTGTTGCCAATAACTCAATAACAGATTTGAAGTGTTCCTCCATGGTTACACCTGAATCTTGTTTGAATGGTCGTATCAAGCTTTTAATATTTGTCATGATTTTTTGTACATTGTACAGTGCATCATTTTGACCCCCCTTTCTCTGCTCTGGGTAAGTAGACTCAGTCACAAGTACTAGAAAACAGACTGCTCTTGCAGAGAGAATAGCAGCTGGCACATTTCTCAGACTGTGGCTGCATCCAGCCTCTGTAAGGGTAATGCCCTGCTGCTCTCAGAAGAAAAATAGATCTGTACTCCTGACACCCCTAACACCTGAATTTTGTCGGCTTATTTCCCTACACTGAACATGTAGCTCTTGTGTTTCATTATATTGTGTAGAGTTTTTTCTTTCTTAGCTAGCATTACCACACTCATTTATGTAATTAGCATTTTTAAATTATTAATAGCTTCCTGCTTTATATCATTTTCATCCATCACCCTAAACATTTAATTCTCAAGTGCCTGTAATTCCTTAGATGTCTCACTACCACTTTTGCGCAGTGCCTGCATTTCTGATAAGGCATGGTTTCTTTCCTTTCAAACGCCTTCCAATATAATTTGCATATGTACAACCTCTCCACTCTCAGCCAGCTGTTTTTATTTATGTGCCAAATGTGCATTTACCTCATCATTCTTGGCCTGTAGCTGCTCACAACGCTCACTCTGTTTTGCGTTCCCTTCTAACTGCAACATTTCCTCACGCATAACTGCCAGGTCTGTGTGCAAGCCTGCAATTTTCTTATTGTCCTTCACTCTCAGTTTAACTAACTTATGCAGATAAACCACATCTTCACAGCAAGGCAAATCAGGCATTCTATTCGTCCCTTACGATCCTCTGAATGAAAGAGTCTTAAAAGACATGTTTGTAGCACACTTTCCTGTGAAAACCCCGGCAGAGTGTCAGAAGACCATGTTGGCACTGCGTATATCTTTGTCTCTGCATAATTGTAAAGATCAGCATCTCAACACACAATGCCAGTAAAGCAGCTGAAATAAAATTCAGAGTGCCCCTAGCACAATCACTATGTGACTGAACTACACAGGCAACGCCCAGCAATTGTTTATAACCAAGGTTTACGCCCGCATTTTCGAACCAATTTCTGTAGGGGTATTTGAGTCTCTAGGCCACTTTCATTTTCTGTAACCGATGCAATGAGATGCCACAATGTATTTTCCTGGTTTTCGTTTGCTGAAGTATGGAGAATTATGTTGCTGTTAGGTTCTTTTATATGGGACCCCTCGGCTACAATTGCCAGAACTGGTGCAGTGCTAGGCCCATTAACATTTTTATTATGAAAGAAACAGCTCACGCAGTGACAGGCCATACACATAGCTTTTATGATGCGCTCTATTTATGATGTGCTCTTTGTCTTTTATCTTCATTTAGCAAAACAAAAATCCTCAACTTGACACATGCTTAAAATAGGACAGAGCCCAAATGTGGTTTATCAAAATGCAGTTGGAAAGTCTTAGTACAGCATGACACACTCATATACTAAAAGACATGAGTAAAATACAAACTGGGATGTCTCTTTTGTACTGAGAGGAAATTAAGCATTTCACACACTACATATTCATTGACTGTTCAGTAATTCAGAGACAATCTAAAGCCCTTTGCTTTTACACCAAACCTTCCACAACAGATGCTCACTTTTGCAAGATCAATTATTGTAATTTTGCTTGGAAGTTCAGGTGCAGTTATCTGTGTAGCTTTTAAATGTATTTGACCCTTTTGCAAGCCTGCAAGTGACTATCCGTGCACAGAAAACACACTTTAATGTTCTATTGCATGAAGAGAGCATGAGGTATTTTTTATTCTTACCAAGCTGAGTGTGATTCTATCAGCGTTGCTGACAGTGAGATCTCTTCCACGAAGCACACAGGCTCTCTACCACTGTTAGCTGCTGCAGTTCAGTGAAGGACACCCACCACCCTCCTTCTTGTGCTGCCTGGCTCAGCTCTGCCACTGAAGTTTTAGAGCACACACACAGTCAGCCAGCCAGCCACCCTTGAATTCCTTGGACGTGTCTTCTTCTCTCAAACCTCCTTCTTTCCAATCGTTCTCTCAGCATCCCCCTCTGTTTACTCCTCCTCTTCCTTTTAAGTCATTTTTTGTTCCCTCCCCCTTTGCTTATGCCTCCCTAAAGAGCCCAGATAATCTCTCCACCCATATCCAACAATCAAAACACCCCCTGCCCCCTAGTTTGGCCAGTCTCCAGTAAGTTTCCAGAAGCCTTTTAGCTTTGTCACAATCACCTTTGTACAGTGTTGATTCTCCACCTGGAGGCATGTAACATTTTAATTCTATTTTCCAAAGTAGCTTCCTCTGTAGTTTCCTGTCCCAATGGGCAGTCCTTGCAAAAATGAATTCCATCGCGCTCTGAGCATCACATTCAACTTTCACATTTTTTTTTTATTTTATGAGCTAGTATTGTGGTGCAATGTCCCTGCATTCACAGTCTGCACCCATTCTAATTACCAATATTATCTAACATTAGTTTTGTTAAAGCTAGTGAGGTAAGTACATTAGTATTTAGTCAAGTTAATTATTAGTGGCCCTACATTACAATACACTACCATGCTATGCTAAATCCCAATTTACCCGTTCTTTGGTTTGGGATGGTTCTCAAGAATGCCTGACCTCAAATCACACCTAAGCTGCACACTGGGATCCCTTTTACATTGGTGCTTCCCTTCCCTTTTGAGATCAGTAGCTCTGTTGAAATTAGTGCATGGATGAAAGTTGTGCACTAATTATACCTACAAAGCCTTTATGTCATGCCTTAGAATTCATGCCAAAAGTGTCGCCGTTTACCATGCCAAACAGATACTCTGCTTCGCAACAACCTTTCCCTTCTCTGTAACGATAGTCTTAACAATACTTGGGCACATTGTGCCACCTTGTGTGCCAAAAAAAAACATTATCCTCCATCCCCATTTGCTGCACACCATTTCTCTATAACAGAAGGCGAATCTCATGCCTACCGCAATAATTGTTTCAGGTCCAGCGTTTTCAGGAACCAGTATTGTGCCTGGAGCTGGCCTGTCACATTGGCAGGTGTGCTAACGTGTGCTCCTGCTGCCGAACAGCACTGCAGCCCTAGTCCTATTACAGTGACAGTCCCATGGCTGGCACTCTGTCATGGAGCAGTGCCACATTTGATATTTGTTCTGTGAGTGTTCCAGGACTTGTCCGAGCATTAAGCAGATCACATGACATTTCCCACCATTTTATTGCTTTCCTTGGCTCTCAGGAGTGGTGAGGCGACAGGGCGAGTGAGGTATTCACCTGTTGTGAATATATCTTTTGTTTTCCACCGGCATGACGCCACAACAAGAGACACTGCCATTTTCACATAGCAGGATAGTTGATAATGGCATCTAGTTAAAGCCATACACACCAATAATAATGACACATACTGATTACCTTCTAGGATATAGCTATCTTCAGGATCCTTGAAAACAGATTAAGCTTTCAGGAAATCCAAAAATTTAGAATTAGACCATTGGGCGTCAAGAAAATATGTTCAAAAGAATTGCATTGTGCTATATTTTTTGTCCAGAGGACCACTATTGACAGTAAAAAAGGAACTAACAGCCGAAAAAATGTTTACCACTTATTCAGAAAGTAATACAGTGTTCGGCTTTACAAAGCAACACGATTTCGTCTACTTTAACATTAGAAATTCCTTTTGCAAATATCCTAAACACTGTTGATATATCCCTTGCAACATGTTCTGCTCCTTCATGGTTAAACGTGAACATACAGGATTCAACAAGGCACTGTTTGCCCCGTTTTGTGAAAAGCTACATTTCCAGTGTAAACTGCGCATGTATGCGAACAAAGCTGTTTTGAACGTGATCCTCCAGCCCGCTCTCCTAACCCCACCGTCCACGCTATTTAAACTGCCTTTGCCGCGCCAAGTGGGAAATCAAAATAATCCAATGCCACTCGCAGCTTTGATGCCACTGCACTACATTTACATATCACCAGCAACACCTCAGCAGCCCAAAAAGTGTTTATTTTCCCTCCTTTGATGGTTCATGAGGCGCACTTTGTGGATCACTCCATGTGTTTGGGTGACAGGGCACCTCGGTGTTCATCGGCCCTGGACGTGCTGCAGTCACCTGGCCCAGCTGCCTCGTGGACATCTGGAACCGTTATGTAATTTAAAGCTAAGGAGTCGCTCATAGGGAGAAATTCGTGGTTATTTTTCCCTATTCTACGAACCAACTGAAATCTAGGGATATAGTACAGAAAATGGCCAACGTTGCACGGGCAATTCGCATTAGGGCAACAATTGTCCTAGAGCAAAACACCTTTTTTTTTTTTTTTGCATCAGGGCAAACATTAGCCTTTGCAAAAATGCATTCAAACGATGTTTGCCCTAGTGCGTATTGTACTTTCACTGCTGCAAAGTTTCCATGATACCATCCCGAATGATTTTGTATTATGGTCAATTCACAGAATGAAAATGTACATGTGCAAGTCATTCGCACTTACACTTTGGCCCTAATGACAAGGGTGTGTGTTTGGGAGATATTGGAGGCTGTTACCAGTTCATCCCAGAGTTCATACCTTATTCAGAAATGGATGCCCTCCATCTTCCTTGTGGTTGGTCTGGCCCATTGCAGGCAAAGCTAAGGGGAGCACACGGAGCAGTCAGGAGTCTTTTCTGGCCCCTGCCTGACCTGCCCTTTTACAGGATAGACACGCCCATGCAGCGTCATAGTGCTGAACATGTAAAAAAAAGCCTTTCAGGTGATTGTTTCCTTAATATCAGACACCTGAAAACTGTGCTCTGAGGCCTTGTAGGTTCATGGCTGCCACAAGACCTCCACCCACATGTGTTTAGGTTGCTAAGGATTGTTTGTGTGTCAGATGCATGCCTGACCAACAGATTCTGAATTGGGGCAGGCAGAGATGCTGTTGCCCAGACAGCCTAGACATCCTACTGCATGAAGGCAAGCCCCATTTGTGAGTAAGGGGCCCTGCCTGCAGCCACTGCTGGTGACAGGATACGATGTATGTGAATACTGTGGGCACACTTGCAGCCGTATGGTAGGTTAGAGTGCATTCTCCAAACCTCTGCCTGAAAAGTCACATTTCTGCTCAGTGGCTTTTTTCCATGTTAGGGACCATTCGGCACGGTTATATTTTATGAAGGAAAAGCAGCCATTCCACTGGCATCTAGCTGCACTAGTTCAAACCATGTCCTGTCATTTTAAGCATGATTTGATCTGATTTGAGTTCCTGTACTGCACAACCCCAGAAATTCTATGGGGCAGCAAGCTGAAGGCTACTTGGATCTTTTCAGCTGCCACATGATTAACTAAATAGAAAGGTTTAACCACTTTCCGAAATGAGGGATTTCAACTGGCAAAGAATTCCACTCTTAGAACGTGCATTGCAAAATATTATCTCTCTTCTGACTTTATAATTCCTTAACACAAACACTTGGATGCAGTAATTTTACCCCAGTTTGGCATGCAGGTGGTGTTTGACAGCAGCAAGGTTTCTGAAAGTAGATTATAATGCGGTAAGGGCAGTATACACAGCTCACTTCTCATTTAAGCCATTAAGGTTTTTTTTTAATTATAGGGCCAATTGGATCTAACTCTTGTGAGACTTGTTTTGTGTTATCTAATGAAGACATACTTTTTGTCTTTGACCACTGTTCACTCCTAATTTTACACCTCTGTCCACCCAATTAACAGTGACTTATTTTGAACAAAACTGGCAAGAATATAAATCCCACCTCTCACATGGGGCAGGTGGGTTGTTAAAGCGGGACCGCCTCTCAGCAAAAAAAGCTTGTCAGTGACTGTAAAGGCAAATCGAATCAGAGCTGTAGGGAAGGGAGTTCGGAACGTGCTGTTGTAAGGCAGCTCAGTTGGCGGAGTGTTAAGAAGCATTTCTGAACTCTGACCTGGCAGAGGTTCAGAAGGCCAGCCTAGTTTCTTGACACAGGACAAGCCGGATCAATCACGGTAGTATTTGCGGCAGTCAAGACTAGGTCTCAGGAGGGGTGAGGGTGATTGAAAGCCCACAACGAGCACACACAATAAACAACACCACAAATTACTCTCAGTCAGGTGTATACCAAAAATATATATACATTTATTAAAGGCCCTTTAAGTCAAACACAAAGTAATTATTCAGCAATAATAACAAAACCAACACAGCACTAATCTAGCAAGCATATATACAGTAACCAATGGCCAACAGGGATATTGCTCAGTACAGTTCCACAACCTGCAAAGAAAGGGGTTATACAGTGTGACTATCTCTGTGGCGGTCCTTCACAATTCACCCCCTAGCTTAGAGGCAGTCCAGTCCCTAAAATGACTGGAGCCTTGAGCTCAAAAGTGCTTTAGGCGCCGGCGCACGCGATTCTGCGGTTAAGTCAAAATGGGGTCTCTTGAAGGGGCAGTAGCGACTCAGGAAGGTGGGTGAGGCAGTGAAGCATAAGTTCCCACTATTCGAGGAGGGTCTCCCCAAGAGGGCAGAACAGGATCCAAGAGTTGGGAATAGCACAGGATACCTCGAAAAAGAAGAGTGGCCCTCAGGGGACACTTGTGTGTAAAAATGGATGGATGCACCATGGGTTATGGGTATGGGTTGCAAGTACTTACCCACCCTCAGCGCACTCTGGACCAAACTTCGGCAGTCGACTCCACTTTGGTCGGAGATTCAAATCCTCAACATCTTATCTCACTATCATGTTGGCTTCCGTAAACCAAATGCGGACAGCCTTAAATGCCACCATTTTAGCGCATATATTAGAAAGGACCAAACTGGTGAACACAGGTCTGGTTTATATGGCATCCTTAGATATGTTGGTGGTGTTGACTGCGTTATTCACAATATTTTATGGGCTGAAATGTTAAGTCTTGGGTTCTCTCCTCAACAATTATATTAGTTTCCAAACTACATACTAATACCAGTTATATGGTAAGAATCAACGAACAGGGTTCTATCACTAAACCTATTCCCACTTGTGTGGGCATTAAGCAGGGTTGCAATTTAGCCCCTACTGTTAGCGACTTCAATTCAACACTACAGCTAAGTCAATGCCTAGTCTGGGATGCTGATGGAAACCCTTATTGATATATTTTTATGTCCAGTTCGTTTACTCTGGATGACAACCCTTATATAACACCCCTGTCTTAGAATCCCCCTGACCCCACTGAGCCAAGAAGTAGGTTTGTTTTGCAAATTAAAAGGTTTATTTGAAAAATTAAACAATATCTATATATCACTTTTATGAACAAATTGATAATTGATAGCACACTTGTGAAGATGATAGTGATCAACAATAGATAATATTACACTAACACACTTTTTAATTACTTAGGAGTTGATATAGCGAGGATAAAGTAGCTGAGAATGATTTTATGCTTTCAAGGTAATGCAATGATGGAAAATAATGCAGCACAGAAATAAATTGAAATGGTTTCCACAAGAGATAATGTGATCACTTTTTCTTTTGACAATTCACTCCCCCCCTATGTAATAGAAGGAGATGGAAGAAGAGCACACAATTTTCAGGAATACAAACAAAATTCAATACAAAGTTCCAGTTCCCCCCAGCGAGCTTAGAGGAAAACAGGTATGATTTCAGGCAAATCCTTTTAAATGTGGTGGCAATGAAGTAAAAATATGCTAAAAATGCTTTTAATTCCCTATAGGAGGTCCAGGGTAGGTGATAGCCACTTTGAATTAGTTCAGGTCAGCACTATCAATGATTCAGGGATGGTTATCAGGTTGAAAATGGAATTCAATAACGGAAGCAAAAGACAGATATTTTTACGCAAGGTTGAAATGAAGCAAAATGTCAATTCGCGGCACTTTTTTCGAGTGCCTCAATCGCGATTACAGAGAAACTATAAGGAGTAGCAAGTCGGGTTAGAGCTTGTTGGAAAGCTGGGGATCTTAGCTTTAAAATGAAAGTTAAATCCCATTCAAAAGATACAGAAAATTTAGTGGAGGTAGATTTTCGGAAGTGAAGTAAGATTCAAATGACAAATGACACTTTTGCAGGTTTGAGATCACAGAATGAACACCCGATTTCTATGCAGTTCTAAATAGGTGGAAATGGATGGTATGAGATTATGTCAGACGAAGAGATTGGTTCTGCACAGTTCTAGCTGGGTACTCACACTATAAATTTGAAATAGGCCGTCAAGATCTGGTCAGGTTTGGACTGGACTTCCCTCGCCACGGGACGGTCAGGCACCGGTTCTGCTCACAGCGATCTGGTCTGGGTCTGGTCTGCAGATCTGGATCTCTGGTTCTGGTCTCGGCACTGCACAGCGGTCTGGTCTGGGTCTCTTGAATTGGATCTGACGGTTCTGGATACACAGGATTCTTAGCAAGCAGCAAACCGCGCAGTCCGGCGGTTGAATAGTTTGCAAAGGATTTTGAGGCCTGCTGAAGAGAACTCAGCTTGTGGGTTAGGCCTGCATTAAGTTCTGGAGTCTGAGTTCTAAGTTCTGGTCTCTGTCTGGATTTGAAGTCTAAGTGCTGGATCTGGTGTCTTCTGGAAAAGTGCTCCGCAAGAATTCAGCTTGAAGTGGGAAATGAATGTCCCTGTCTGGCTTTCAGTTGCTCTTTTTATGTCTTTTGAAAGTGGGTGGGTCGGCTAATTCTGCATGCCCAACCCTCTCATAATTGGATAGGTCAAGGATTCTCTGTGACCTGATTTGAGAAGGGCTAGTGTGTCAGAGTGAGTAATCATCATACAATCTATTGAAGAAACGCCCCTTTGTGTCCGTGCAACATATCTTCTTTTTCATAAAACCCACATTTGCAATATTTCCCACTTGTTAATATTACCTAAATTGCATGACGGATTGCTTAAGGTATATTCTTGCCTAACCCTGATCTTCCTAAGAGCTAGGGTTAAAAAATGCCAACATTTTTCATTTTTTGGTTGGTTTACCAATATTGGATTTTTACACAGATGTACACTGCCTCTCAACACATATTCCAGTACATTTTCATTTTTCTAGAATAAACCCGTGTCTGCAATCTCCATAATTCATGGGGTTTTACCTCAGAACATGGTACAGAGTTGACTCTAGTCTCAAATGGTGGGTACATTTCTCAGATTTAGGATCTCCAAATTGTACATTTTTGTAAGCTTAATACAATATTTCAGAAGCATTTAACTTAAACATATGTTTGCTGCAATATGAATCCACAATCCAGTCTGGCCCACCCCCAGAAACTTGGTGAGTCAGAGATCACAGGCCTCTCCTTCCTCCAGAAGACTGTTTACAGTCCACACCCAAAATCAGCATACCCCATTCAATTGAAAGGGTCTCTCCTCCAGGCTGCAGGGGAAAACTCCTCCCTCTCAATCAACAGGGCCATGTGATATCCTGGGCTGTTGTGTGGGTCTTTGAGGTGTTAAGGGTTCTCAGGAAAAGCAACCGCTTTGAGGTTTTTAATTGAAATAAGACCACCTTCTTTGCACTGCACAGTTCTGCAAGACAGCTCTCCTGTCAGGATTTATAGAGCGCCAGCGCTGGTCAGTGGCTTGCAATGGTACTGCACCCGTTTTTGGGAGCTGTCTTGAATTAATACATTTCAGATTTTGAAAGCACCATATTTTTTTGCACTGGTTTTTGCTCTGTGTGTAGCCAAGGATAGGGCCTGGCCATGGTCTCTTGTATTAACATTAACAGAGGCAAAATGGATGGCAACCTATTTTTCATGTTTTCCCTGTGCACTTTCTGGGGAGTTCTGGCCACCATGATGTTTTCAATGCCAGTAATGCACAGTTTTGTGGTAGGCCTTGGATGCATGGGTAAAAACATCCCACACTACGCTGTTCAACCTGTACTTAAGTGACATGGATAAGCTATGGGAATTGAAGGTCAGTTTTCTGGTGAGATTTGGTAAGCTTAACCTTCATTAGCTGGCCTTCTCCGATGACATTTTGTTATTTGACAGAACCCCCTTTGGTCTCCAGGTGAAACTACATTTGTTTGCGTATTATGCACGTGATCTAAATCTACACTCTAATGACGGCGAATCTAGGATCGTGATTTTCAATAATTGAAAAGGAAAACCTCATCATTCACCTGGTCTATTGATGAATTACTTATTGAACATGATGCTTCTATTCACTATTTGGGTTATAATTTGTGCAACATAAAATCAGTCGCAATGTGGAAACACACCCGTAATAGCAAAGCAAATCCTTTAATTTCCCAAATGAGACTAATTTACAGAAAATACTGCAATTTTTCTATGAATCCGGTGTTTGAATTTTACACTCTAAAAGTAGAAACAATTATCCTGTATGGATTGTATATGTGCCTTGCCAACATCCTTTCTTGACCAACTTCAAGGGCGCACATGGAAGCAGTCATTAAGATTAGCTAACTCACCCCCCAACCCAATTTTGCATCACAAATTGGGTATGTTGTGCCTGTTTGCGAGATTCAAGTGGAGGCTTCTCAATAACTATGCAAAAATGAACGCCCTGCCAATTCTTTATACGAGGACCTTTCCAATATACTTAAAGAAGCACATCCAGTGTCCATTGCTGTATATGCCAAAAGCAATTGACTCGAACATTGATGATCTTGGCTTAAGGCCTACATATGTGAAAAAAATATTTTTGACTGGTGTCGTACTACGGAGACCCTAAACACATATTCCACCTATAAGGAAAGTGCAGCTTTCATAACTAAAAGAGTGCCTTGGCAGTTGTACCTGATTCAATTTCCCTGTGAGAAGGCCTGTGATATATATTTAACTTTAATTTTTTTTAAACTTAATCAATTTCTCACAAATGAAAAAATCAAACATTGGTATTCGAATAGAGGAAGTACCCTATTGGGCGCTTGTCGTTACTGCGCATGCACAACTCAAATAGAAACTTTAAAACATTTGATCATTTTCTGTGAGTACTTTGAAGTACCAAGAATTTTGAATCTTGGAATAGACAATACTGGTGGCACTGTACTACCAAGTAAATGGCTCTGGACTAGATGCATGTGCGGAACTAACACTGCTCTTGTCCTTGCGCTAACGCGATTAGTTGCTATCATTAATGAGGCACTCTTAGAAAAACAAAACAATGTACAATAGATGCTAAAGGAGTAGATTTCCACCTCACGTTCCTATCTGTTGTGTATTCGTATGATGGTCTTTTGTTAACCCAAAGTCTGTAATTGGGCATTGTAGATTGTTGTCGCTGTTGAAATGCATGTGATCAGTTTTTATGTACTCATCTGCAAGATCGCCTAATACATCAAATCTTGTGAAGGCACTGTATTCTATGTTCATGTTAGTGTAGTAGATTCACCCAGTGTTATGCAGTCATAGTTAACAATTGTGGTGATGCAAACTGCACAATTTCAAGTTCAATTGGTTTTAAGAATCGCACTATTGACAATATGCTAATTTTTATACTGTTGTGAAGTGATTTTGCACATTTTCTATTTGCACAAGAAGCATCATGATATTTCAGCATCTTTTTTAACCGCAAGGTGAATTTATACATAATGTATGTACATATGTAATTTATTGTGGTCTTATTTGTTTTAATTTATTTAGATGATAAATATTCTGTGAAAGGATTATGAGTTTTAACATGTTGTATACTTGGTGAAATTTAAGGTTGTAATAGTTTGTTTAGAAATTAAATACTATTAAAAAATAAAAATAAAAATAAATCCTGCAGTTCCGTTGCTCTGCGGCTTTCAGGGTCTGCGTTCCAGGAATGATTCCTTGGTGGGACAGTGGCGATTTCTCTGCTCCTGATGAAGGGATCAGGCCTGTGCTGCTGCAGCGAGTCTGAGGGCACAGGGGGGTACAGCAGCAAGGCACCCACAAAGTTCGTCACCAGAGCTGGGTGACAGGTAACCACGTATGCTAGGGTTCAGGTGTACTCTCCTAATTCCAGACCTAGGAATGCTAGGTGTATGAAACTCAGCGGGTGAGTGCCTTATACCCAGAGCTTACCGTTTCCAAAGGCTGGGCAGTCCAGGAACACTTCTGAAAAAGGCTCGCTTACTGGTTAAAGGATAGTTCCGGGACTTTTTTTTTATTGTCCCTACGGGTCGGCCATGTGTTTGTAAGCATAAATCGGTAGATCGTAGGAAACTTTCCTATGGACCTTACCCGACTTTTCGCCCATTATCGCACTCGAAATCAGCCTCCATTTTGTGATAATCCTATCATTCCGCCGCATCGACCTGGCTCACCTGCCTTTGCGGCACTAAATCAAATCCCCCGCCCCTGAAACAGACTTTATCAAAACATTCATATTCCCCGCCTCTATCCGTGACGTGACTGAGCTGCGTAGGCAAACGCGCCCAGGCGTCTTCTACGCGACTCCACACAGACCCCGGAAATCAACACAGATCAGCTCACAATACAGCGCACCACAATTCGGAATATGAAACTGTACTTTGAAATCAAACCGCAAGATTGTAAATGTGGTAAAGTACATTTATTTGACATCAAATGTTTAGAGAATATTCAGCGATTTGCATTTTTATTTGCTCATGTTCCAAAAAGTTCGTATTGAGGAACGCGATGGTCCTTTGCTGTACACAGGGTCTTAGAGCATCTCACAATACAGCGCCACAATTCGGAATGTGAAACCGTGGTTTAAAAGCAAACGGCAAGATTGTACATTTGGCAAAGTACGTTTATTGGACATCAAATGTTTAGAGAATATTCAGCGATTTGCATTTTTCTTTGCTCTCGATCCAAATTAGTTCGTCTTGAGGGAAGCGATGTTCGTGTGCAGTACACAGGGTGTTGGTTTACGATAAAAATAAGCTCTTCGGTCGCACTGATAATCGCATGGCTGTTCCAACAACGAGGCACTAGGCCACCACAACGGTAGGTATGTTGCATCTAACCGTTAGTACCGCGTAAGGGCATACTTGTACTTGGCGACCGTCCCATAAAATGGTCAGGGTGGTAACGTTGTTCACGCGGAGAAGCAACTGGCGGCTGTAGAAGCCGTCCGCCGGTGTCCGATACTCGTGACACAGACAGTAGTGAATGATGTACCTAAAAACATAAAAAATGAAATTAGTCTCACCATCAGATCCTTATTAAAATCATAGCGAGGACAGCGCTACTGGGTGTACACAAGTGTTTAAAGGCGTGGCGAGGCAGGGAGGGGGGGGGAGTGGAGTACAAGGTAAGTAGCATAAAATAATAAATAAATAGGGCCAGCTGGTGGCAAGTGCAAGGTAAGTGCAGAACAAGTGCTGGGAAGGGGGGGCTGTAGGATACTGAGACAGTCCCCCAGTGCAGGGGTTGACAGGGAGGCAGTGCAGGTGGAGAGTGGAAGGGCCCAGGACCGAGGTCGCAGACAGTGGACCAGTTGTAGCAGGGGAGAGGGAGAGAGAAAGCAGAAGCAAAGAGGAAGGTTTTGAGGTGCTTCAGTAAAAGCAGATGTTTCTCCTCAAGATAGTGCGCGGTAGAAAACAATATGCCACATAGAACGAACAAGTACAACTGAACCCGTCTTTAAAGCCACTGTATAGTAATGAAATTGCGGTATAAACTCATCAAAAGTTACTTACATTATATTTGCATTTTCCATTGTGTCTCTGTGTAGGGCAGACCCGAAACACCACTCCTTCTTTGCCGACGTTACTTCTTCTAATGAACGTGGCTCATCGTTTCGTTTCTGAAATTTTATTCATTATCTTTTCTTAGTCTTTCAGGATGGTCCCGGCCTGTCAAGGTCAAATCACAATAGAACCTTATACTGGGTCGTGGGCCGTTCCGCCACCCGAGCAAAACATCAAAGCAGCTGACCTTCACTTTGAGCGAGCACACATTTCTAGTTAGCTCCAGTTAGTGTAAGGGCATCTTGTCTGCGTGCCTTTTTTTTTATTGTCCCTATGGGTCGGCCATGTGTTTGTAATACGGAAACATTCTATAATTTTTGTAAAAATGATTTATATTACTGTTTGGTTTAATTGCAATGGGCCTGCAACATGAGGAGACTCGAGAGAACAGACAATCAAATTACAATCATTTAAACCGTGATGTGTATTTCTCAATGAGCTCTGCTTTAGGTGGACATGGAACAGAGGCAATGTTGGGTGGCAATGCAGTTGTCCCCTGCATAGGTTCGTTCACCACTCCATGTATGTGCCTATCGAGGACATCTACGATAAGTCTCTCAATAAACTCATATTGCATATCCTCAAACACTGGTTTGATCACCCATTGTTTACTTCTTTTAGTGAAGGCCTTATTGTAGCGAAGCGTCCCTAAAGTTCCGGTCGTCCTACTTTGTTGACGGCCAACATTATGGTTATGTGCCAAGACCTCTAGAAGAGTCCGATTTATCATGCCTTCCATGCCAAAATGCAATCTTTTGGGCCTGTACTTTAGGCACATATTGTGGAACACCTCCAAATCTCCTGTGTGGCAGAATTCCGTGAGTCCCCTCAAATCTCTTGTTATAGTTTTAACAAATACAATCTTTTCAATGGCCTTGTGAGTGGGTGATGAAGGAATCAACCACTTCTTCTTCCGTGCCTCCTCTGTGGACAAATGGCCATGTTCACATTTGTGGAAATGCTCATTTGTCGACCATCGATGTACGTTGCTACAGTGCAACATTACTGACCGCCATTTTTCCAGTAGAATTTCCAACGACCCTTCACATGTTTTTGAGCTCCACCAAAGATGGTTGCTGATTGACTTGGACCACTGTGAAATACCTTGCATATCTTTTTTTTTTCCTGCAGCCGACAATTTTTTATTGATTGTTTTTGCAAGATGCCATACGTCAAATTGGTGATTTATATTTTTGTACTCTTCTCTCATTGTCTTGGCAATTGAAACGTGTCTGTCCGTGGCTATCAGGTCGATCACCATTCCCCGCGATTGTAGTTCTTGCAATGATGCTACAAAGCCAACTTTCTCCATGGCCACTGAGGATGTACTTTGTGACACCTGCACGACCACCGAACTCACAATTTTCTTACTTTCCATGTCCTGAAAGTGGTAGGTGCAGTACTTGGCTGAAAATCCTGGGCTGTCGCACTGTCCATCACCGGCTAGCCTGAAGCGTTTGCCCGCGAATGTACTTTCCATTGACATTTTTTCCATTCTCCAAGCTTCGCTGATGGCTGGAAATAGATAATCGGTTTGGTATTTGTAGAACTGACTTTTTGCAATGAAATGGATTCCCACAAACTGAAAGAAATACTGTAACTTTTTAAAACTTGAACCACTAAAAAGTGCGGCCGCTGCACAAAGTAGATTGCCTGCTGGCAGTTGCCCCAGCATGGGTTGTGCAGACCATGCGAACGGATGATATTGTGTACAGGTGGCATGTATTTTAAGGTTAGTGCCTCGAATTGCACGAGTCACATTAATCAATGGCTCCCCACATACTTCCCCACCAACCCAATGCCCACATTTCATCATCATAATAATATCCATCAAACAGCTATCGAATACAATGAATTTGGCCTCTTTCCTTATACTGTCACTCTGCATCCCAGCTGGTTCGGCCTGTAACGTTGAGGACATGTCACTCGCATGAAAGGTACAATCTCTGATATCGTCTTCCGCTATGCTGAGTGATATTGATGGTGTTTCATTGTCGTCCACTTCATTCTCTTCCATTGCAACATCTGTTCCTTGTCCGGAGATGGGAGAAAAAAACAATGTCTTCAACTTTCGCGCGCTCTTATTTTTTGCGGGTGTGGATTCTGTGAATTGATCTCCGACTGCATCCAAACTACCAGGAGGACATTCACTATCAATGGCTGGTGGTGGTATAGCTCCGTTGTCAATCACTTCATATTCTTCCCATTGGCACGATGCATCTCCAGTCTCAAGTCCCTGCCAAAAGGTTTGACAAGCAACATCTCTCGTTCGCTTCACTGTCTGTGTAGATCTAGTTCTTACACCCACTCGCAACTAGAGGACAGATTAGAAAAGGGATGTTCAGTTTAAACACAACTTACAGTATTGAACTATTGACAGTGAAAGACAACATAATATAGTGAACAGGACACTAACCTTCTTTTGCTTTCTTTTCTTTGAAACTTTCTTGCCTAGAAATTCAACATCTGGACGCTGTTGCTCCGACTCGTGTGTGCATGTCTCCACTTCCTCTCGCGCTGCAACGACTATATTTTCATGATAAGCACATCCATCACTCACTGAGGCTCCATCGACTCCCTGAAACATAGAACTTTCATTAGTATGTATAATAATATTGAAAACACAAAATGTACTTGGGGACCAATACCCATACGTACATCTCAATAGCAAAACACGAATGAACGCATTGTGTAGAACATTCAAACGACAATAGTTCACGCATTGTTGATCTAGTTAGATTGAACTGTCAAGATCCATACCTCGGGCTCCGCATAGACTTCCATTGATGATATTATTGAAGATGACGCTTCAGCAACTCCCTGAAACACAGTAATTGCATTAGTATGGTTTTCTATTTTGTTTAAAAGAACATAAACTTTCTGCAGGCGTCAACGGCTCATCTAAATAGACCTGCACAAATGATCAGTTGTCTAAAATAAATAATGGATATCTAAATATGATTCGATTTGCTCCATCGTTGGAAGTGTCACCACCCAGAGATCTGCATCAACTACTAGGGGTGATGTTCTTGTTGAAGAAGCTCCGTCAGCTCCCTGAAACATAGTACTTGCGTTAATAAAGAAGGAAGTATAGCGGATGTAATCACGTCATTTGATCTCGCATGATTGATCTGTCAGTATCCATACCTCGAAATGCATAAGAACATCAAGGGACGCTGTAACTGCGGTGCACACTTCTGCAAGCTGTTGCGCCGACCCGTAACTGCATGCTCCCCCTTCTTCTTGGACTAATGCTCCATCGACTCCCTGAAACATAGGACTTTCATTAGTAATGAACACAATATTGAAAAAAGAAGACACATAGGAGGGCGACGACAGAAGGACATACCAATGGCTAAAAACGAAAGAAACATTGTGTGTAACAATCACGCTACAAGAATGCAAGATCTGATGATCTCCATCGATGGAACTGTCCGGAAACGTACCTCGAGCATCTGAGTGTCATCTACGGTTGTCGTCAATGCGTTGGACTCCTCAGCATCTCCCTGAAAGACAGTACTTGCATTATTTTGGATAACAATAATTATAACTGAAAACAAAGACTAGATGACGAGTACTGTGGTGTACCATTAGGTAAAATGATTACACGATCAATTAAAACTATTGATTTACATGCCTAAAACAAGTCAGTGTCAGAATAGCTAAGTAAGATTACCCGATAGGCGCTTGAAGTGGCTGATGACTGCAATAACGACACGGATGGAGAATCTTCCGCCTTCATATTGAGTGGATACATAAATGGGGAAATTATTGTTAGCTAATGCTACACACTACCGCAAGGCCGAGAGACAAATATGTAAACTTGACTCACCAGTGGAGGGATGTGGACGAATAGAGTGGGAATAGCGGTTGAGAGCAATTTTCGCCTCGCTAGCGGTGTTTTCTTCTTTATTAGCAATGATGTGGAGTACATGTCTGGGCTAAAGTGCCTGCTGCAGATGCGGTATCGATCACCCCTCTTGTCCGCAAAGACTTCAAGGACTCTACTTTCTAGCTCAGAGGCTGGATATCCGCAATATCGGACCCATTCTCTTATCTGATCTATTGTCTTAGGGAAAACATGCATTATAGTATCTTCAGATTTGTTATGGGTCTTCGAAGGGCAACCGCCAATGAAACAGGCAGGCATTATGGAAAGTTCTGAAAAGTAAAGATCAACAATTCTCTATGAATACCAATGTGTTAAAACATTAAATGACACATAAAAGGTTCAATGCAAGGTCCGTTTTGGTTCTTGGAACTATACACGTTATTCACATGCGGATAAGTATTTCAATAACTTTCAAAAAATAGAAAAAGTAATTTGACTAAATTCAGAACATGTGACTAGTTCCTTGCATGTACTGTCGTGAACGAAAAGAAAACATGGATGCAATTTGATGACTACTAGCAAATAGATATAAATTAAAAAATTGGACGCAAAATGATTATGGTACATGGACTTACCTTGACGAACAAACAGTTAGATGCAGGGATCAGAGTAGTTTCTTGTCGTAGAACAGGGAGCAGTTCACAGGTTGCAAACTGACGAGTTTGCTCAAAGTGGTCACGGAAGTTCACAGAGACGAAGAGCAGATAACCAGCACCTTCACGGGTTGACTAGCAAAGCGCAAAGAAGTTCTCATTAGAAATATGAAGTGGGTTATAAAGAATTCGAAACAGGGGTGTGTTTGTGAATGAATGACGTGTATATGTCGTGGCATTATGCGGTCTGCAGGGGGCCGTCCAGCGTGAGGGGGGATGCTTGGCAGGAGACACGGGGTCTGGAGGTAGACATGGGAACAACAAACCCATGCTCTATAGACCACTTTGAAGTGTACATGGTCTTTGGCACCTCTTGGCCTTTATCGCTCCCTGACAGCTCCACTTGCCAGCAGCGCAAGTACCCCGGTGCGAACTGCCTTTGATAGGGCGGGGGGTGGATCGGGGCGGTGGTCGTGCAGACAAGACACAGGAAGACTCGTGAATGGAGACACACTTATGTGGATTGCAGGGGGCCGTCCAGCGTGAGGGGGGATGCTTGGCAGGAGACACGGGGTCTGGAGGTAGACATGGGAACAACAACCCATGCTCTATAGACCACTTTGAAGTGTACATGGTCTTTGGCACCTCTTGGCCTTTATCGCTCCCTGACAGCTCCACTTGACAGCACAAGTACCCCGGTGCGAACTGCCTTTGATAGGGCGGGGGGGTGGATCGGGGCGGTGGTCGTGCAGACAAGACACAGGAAGACTCGTGAATGGAGACACACTTATGTGGATTGCAGGGGGCCGTCCAGCGTGAGGGGGGATGCTTGGCAGGAGACACGGGGTCTGGAGGTAGACATGGGAACAACAACCCATGCTCTATAGACCACTTTGAAGTGTACATGGTCTTTGGCACCTCTTGGCCTTTATCGCTCCCTGACAGCTCCACTTGCCAGCACAAGTACCCCGGTGCGAACTGCCTTTGATAGGGCGGGGGGGTGGATCGGGGCGGTGGTCGTGCAGACAAGACCCGTTTGCCGCAGGGCCTCACCAAGGAGAGGCCATCTAACTGAATGTAAGAGGATGGCTGCAGGATCTACTACATGGAAGGCAGGGGGGTGAGTTTATAAATACCTCACCCTCCCAGGAGAATATATGGGGGTCATCTCTGTACCCGGTGCCCAAAAAGAGGATTTATTATGATCAACCATATTTATTATTTACCTATAACCATGTTTTGTATCAATAAAATCCAACAGCTTTTTATTGCCAACGCTTGATGCCAACCCACAAAATAATATATGTATGACTGCTGCATATATGGGTTCAACGGTTATGTGGATTGAAGGTGTGCGGCCAGCGTGAGGGAGGATGCTGGCCGGAGACATGTGGTGTGACAAGACAAGGCACTGGAAGGCTATTCAACGGAGACACACTAGATTCATTTAAAAAATCAAAACAACCATTGCTAAAATATATGTTGGGCTTTATTTTAGATTTTAGTTAAACATAAATAATAAACATTACACATTGTAAAGTTGAGGTTGCAGCACATCGAGGGAAAATCCGCGGTATTGTCCACTGTCACTGGGGAAATGTTGTCTAATGGCAAGTACCGCACAGGCAGGTATTACTCTCCGAACGCGGTGTCCGAGCCTCCCGTGAAGCCACCAAGTGAAGCAACGATAGGCCACCAGCCTGTACCACCTGTGAAAAAAAAAGATGCAAACTGTATTAAACTGACCAAACTTTCTTATCAATGTCGATTCAGGTAACACATGTCATTTTTCTTAGAAAAAAATTATATCTAGAAAATGCACTATATGGAACCAATTTACATGCGTTCGAATGATATGTAAATGTAATTTTATATGTGGGAGACGACCATGAAATAGTGGTGGCATCACTGACATCACAAACAGAGTATACTTACTCGTTACTCGGATTACGCAGACGAACAGTGCCACGAAGTTCGTGCATAAGCACCATCATCATCCTCAACACTGTCCGTGAGAGGCAGGCTTCCCTGAACTCTGGCAGCTCGGTGATGCATTGCGGACTTTGCTCGCCTTCCTGCAGACTTTGCTCGCTTTCCGAAATGTAGGCCAAGCACCCGGAATTTTCACGGCAGCAGCAGTTCTCCTCCTCAGTTGGCATTAGCTCGCACCGATTGCACGTGCACCAGGTGGAGACGCCGTCCATGCGACATGGTCCAGGCTCTTCATCCGTTGACTGGTCCTCCCAACTGCCGTCCGAATCCCCATCGTTTTCGCGTGCTTGCCTTTCCAGTAGTTCCTCCTCGGTGTACTCGGGCTCGTACATATACGGCATTATTGTGGCCATTGTGCGGTAAAGATAGTAAAATAATTTACAGAGATGGTACAGGTGTTCACACGGGCTACAAGCGGCGAAGGTAGCTGACCAGAGCACTGAAACGAGTCACAGAATACTCAAAGTAACACAGAGAGAGGAATGGAATCGAAAATCTGCTGCTGTATGTTGTGAAACGGTCTGTTTATACTTATTGGGGAAAGAGGCGTCCTGCCATTTCCATGGCAACACGTCAATAGCTGAGGCGCAGCGATTGTTGACACGAGACGTGCTTGAAATGGGCAGTACGCGTCTGCTGATGTCAGGCTCAGGGGCGGGGGATTTGATTTAGTGCCGCAAAGGCAGGTGAGCCAGGTCGATGCGGCGGAATGATAGGATTATCACAAAATGGAGGCTGATTTCGAGTGCGATAATGGGCGAAAAGTCGGGTAAGGTCCATAGGAAAGTTTCCTACGATCTACCGATTTATGCTTACAAACACATGGCCGACCCGTAGGGACAATAAAAAAAAAGTCCCGGAACTATCCTTTAAGTTGGAGGTGCTGAGAATAGTTGGTCCCACCATTCCAATGGGTCGAAGCATCCTTGCAGGCCTTCTAGGTTCAATCCGAAACAGCGGGTCTGATGGGACAACAGTGGGCTCAGGGTGCCAAACCTTCCAGCAAGTCACGAGCGGTTCCACGGCTCTGCTTCAAAGGTTGAGGAACTTGGCTCCTTTATGAGGTTCGGTGTGAACTCCAAAGATCGACCTGGAATGGGTGTAAAATGCCTTCTCTCATCCAAAATCTCCTTCGCGCCAAAACAAAGCAAAACCAATAGGAGATCTGCTCACATACAGCCATCCCAGACATGGACCAATCACGGACCACAGTGGTCCCAGTCATCCCAGCACACCAAACATCCTGGTACCCAGGATGTGGAATGGAACTCGACAGCTCCAGCCCACATCCTGGGTGCACACACATAAGGCATGCAGAAGCCTGCGAAAACTTCGGTTTCCACGGGGGTCTGCATGACCAAAATAAGAAATTTCCTGGGTCTGCTCGACCTGGGGAAGGCAAAGGGAAAAGGGACAAGATGGCCAAAGGACAGAACAAAGGACCTCATGCCATGGCCATTTTAGGCACAGGCCACGGTCCTGGGCCAAACGAGGTAAACACTGTTTGGACCATTGAAAACAGTCAAAAACACATATAAAGTAAGAGCTTCCACTAGCTCTGTCTGAAGCACATCTGTACATTCACCAAAAATCCTTTGAGGGTGTCAAGGGACTTGAAAATGAAAAAGGGACCCCAGCGCACTGTACTGTAAGATACTTTGTGCACTGATAAAATGTTACTAATGAATAGCAGCTAAGGGAAAAACTAAGGGAAACAAAGTCTCCCAGAACTGACTGTCTTAAGTGCATGTCAGTTTCCCCATAACAAAATGAGCAATGCAGAAGGCTGCCAAAAATGGAGGATGCATTTAGCTTTATATGTAATACTTGCAAAGCACCAACTCAAAGTACTTGTTTGGAAAAGTGAGTATAACAAGATAAAAATGTACGCATTAAGTCTTTGCCTTGCAAACAGGGCAGATGTCAGGATTGATGCCACATCAGCCTAGTTGCCAACATGACCCATTCCAATCTGTAGGTGCTTATCCAGTCCTATTTTTTCTTTGCATTCTGGGACTTGTAGTTCCACGTTTACCATTCTAAAACGCAGACTACAAGTCCCAGAATGCAAAGATAAACCAAGACTGAATAACCACTTACAAATTGGAATGGGTCATGCTGGCAACTATGCATCAGGCAAAGTGCTACTCTCTTTGCAGTGTGGCCATATTTTATGTTTTACGGTCATTATAATTCCAGTGGAACCCTGCGCTGGTAGGGCTGTGCACTACTGGGATCATAGCATCTAAGCTGCATTCGCTGTTGTAGTGTGGGCGGACGGATCATGACAGGTGAGCATGGCCCAGCCTACATTAATTTAAACCCTTTGGCAGTGCGGACTCAGCCCCTCACCTTCCTAGGTCCATACATAGAGCACCATTAAGTTGGGTAATACCAACTGTTATTACAGTGCTTTGAACCCAAAAGAAGCTCTCAAACACACTTGCCCGTTACTTATTTCGTGCCATTTTGGGTCTATGTAGATTCCATTCTTTTGAGATTGAAGCACCAAACACGTTGTCACGCCACCTGGGAAATCAAAGGACTCTGCCTGCTATCACAGATTACCAAAGCTATTAATGACTCCTTTCAAACAGGATCTGTCCTCGGTAGTTGAAATCTGCTAGGGTGATCCCTCTTTTGAAAAAAACCTACCTTGGACCCTACTACTCCATCTAATTTCCATCCTATTTCACTTCTTCCTTTTCTGGCTAAACTTTTAGAATCATTGGTGACCCCCCTACTATCCACTTTTCTAGAATCTTCTAATTTTCTGGACCCTGTTCAGTCCAGGTTCCGTCCCGGTCGTGTCACGGAGAGTGTCCTGGTCAGCATTTTGGATGATATGACCAAGCTGGTTGATGCAGGTGGAGTGGGTGCCCTGATTTTGTTAGACCTATTAGCGGCTTTCGACACTGTCGACCACTCCATCCTGCTATCTCGCCTTGCCCAGTATGGTATATCTGGTCAGGTATTAGCTTGGTTCAGTTTGTTCCTTGTGGATCATACTCAGACCCTCTCGATGCCCCCTTTTCTCTCTGCTCCTTGTCACTTCAGTTGTGGAGTGCCCCACGGCTCCTCTTTGTCGCCTATATTGTTTAACATCTACACCTGGGCCCTTGTGTGTCTTATCCGCTCCTTTGGCATCAGGTGCTACTCCTATGCCGACGACACCCAGATACTGATCAGATTAGGCCTTGATCAGACTGAGGTGTCGTCGTGCTTGCGGGTGTGCCTAACTGCTGTTGGAGATTGGATGAACCACAATTTTCTCAAACTGAACGGGGACAAGACTGAGGTGATGGTGGTGGTCTATACCTCTGATCCTACACTCTGGGTGTCCTCCTTCTGGCCCTCCTCCCTGGGACCCCTACCGACTCCGGTTAAGAAAGTGAAAAACTTGGGTGTGGTTCTATCTACATCCTTGTCTATGGACCAACAAGTCTCTGCGATCTGTCAGACTGGTCAATTTCAGCTGCAAAAGTCTGAGAAGAGTATTACCCCTGACCCCTGCCCCACTGCACCCTCCTGTGGTTGCTGCCATGGTTCTATCACAAATAGACTATTGTAACTCCCTGTATCTAGCCCAACCCAAGGGCCTGATTAAACGGCTGCAGTGGCTGCAGAATTTGGCCGCAAGGGTAGCCACAGGTTCCCCTTTTGAAGCTCACATCTGCCCCGTGTTACGGAACCTGCACTGGCTCCCTGTGGCTCAACGGGTTGAATTTAAGACCTTGTGTATTGTACACCGTGCCCTTCATGGCCAGGGAGTAGAATACCTTCAAGTCAAGTTTATGCGCTATCACCCTACTCGTCACCTTTGCTCAGCCACTTCCGAACAACTTGTTGTTCAAAAGCACAACAGAGACCGGGTTGGCGGCTGGGCCTACTCTATTGCTGCAGCAGTTCTGTGGAATAGTCTCCCTCTTATCATAAAGAAAACCCTAACTATTTGGAGTTAAAACCTACCTATTTTGAATTTTCATGGGGCTGTCTCCATCTCTCTTAGCGCCATGATGCCCTTGGGCGAGTGTGCGCTTTATAAGAATCGCTAACATAACATAACATCAAACCCTGTGATGGTTCTGCACATTAGGGATGGACGATTGTATGCCTCGACTGTTACACTCCACCAGGTATGCCTTTGTAATTAGGACTCTTACCTTTTCTATCTCCGTTATTCAGTATTTGCATAGCCATACCTTCTGGGTATAGGTTTTTTGCAGACGTGTTTAAACTGCTACACCATGAAGTATCAGATATGTTCTTGGTGTTCCAAAGCCAGGTCTCTCTCTGCCTTTATGCAGTTGGCAACCTTATAGCCACAATCTTTGACGACATGTATTTTAAACATGTTAAATACTTTGGGCCTCTGCACTGTCGGGTTACCACTTTTTAGTGTCAGTTCACTGCAGTATGAGAGGAAGAATTGTTGCTTTTTTTGGTATTATAACTCTTACAACCTCTGTCTTTTAATTTACACTGGATGCTTTTCCTCTAGTTAGTGAGGTCTGAGTAGTCAACACCATGTGATATTGTCTTTTGCAAATGTGAGAGACAGAGACACATACTGGGGCCGCAGCGACCAGTTGTATTTTTTACTTTGGTAAAACTGAATATGATGTTGAATTACTCTCACTCCTGAAATTAATTTGTCTTAAGAATGTAACCTATGGCAAATTAGAAGGTATTTGGAGGAGTTATTAACTGTTACTTCCAATTTTCCTCTCCATCTCCTCCCACTGCACCCCCACCCCCTCCTGTTTTTTTCCCTTTATGATTCCAGTTTCAACAATCACTACATCAGGCTGGCAGTACACACCAGTGTGATCAAGAATGAATTGATGTGTCCTGAAGATGGCTTGGGTATGAAACACAGTAAGATTAGCAAGCCGAAACTCGAGTAGACACCAGTCTGTACAATCTCCACCAGAAAATAAAAACTGGATAGTCTATACAAATCACATGGAGAAGTATTGTATCAGAGCAAAATATTTGATACATGCCAGTATTGAAATACTATGGTGCATTTAATGTCAAAACAGCACGTTGCACTTTGGGTCAATCTTTAAGACCCACTATCTGTATAAATTGTCTATGTATTTGCACTGTATGAATGAATAATGTATGGAAATTAGTGTGGTTCTGTTTGAATGTGTTGCATATGTGGTTACAGCTGGTTGTGCGTGTTCAATTTGAAACAACTGTAGAACTATAGATTCAGTAGACCAGAAAAAATTGTCCAGAGAAATTTGTTAACAAAATGATATCAAAATGTATTTAAAATGATACAAAAATTTGAAAAAGTGAGTGAATCACAAATTATTAAACACTACATAATTTTTAGAAAACACAGCAGCGTAGCAACATTGTTTTGCCTAGAAAAGGCTAGTAAAAATCACACACACTTTCCATTCATAGTGCAGCATTCAAACACACCTCAGCAATCAGTGACATTCATACAAATTGTTAAAAAACAGACAAATAGAATTATAAACATAGGAGGAGAGCAGTTCATGATTTCTCCCCAAGAAAACATTAATAGTTTGTACAGAAAACAATAGAAATTATTAAACAAATCTTTTGGAAAGGTGGATCACAGCTACAGTTCAGATCACATCCCTTTGAGTTTTTCTCAACCGGTTTCGATGTGGAATGTTAATTTATACAACGTCTTCATCAGGAGGATGATGTACACATACTAGAAGAAACAAAAACATAGCTATATAATATTACATTTAAAATCCTATTTAACAATAAGTTGCATGTACACACAATTAATTAAACTAAAAAATAAACAACAGTGATTAAAAGAATGTCAAATATACCAAAATCGAATAAGTATAGTGACATCAGACCAAACCGGAGTTGAAACCCAGAATTTAGGGCAAGTGAAACCCACTGTGAACCCATGCTGAGTGCTGGCGGCAAGGTCCACCAATAGCCAGTCCGAACAAAACGCCCAAAGAGAAAACTTTAAAAAGCTGAGGACCATGCTGGAATAACTGACCTGGAATAGAGCAACTGCTGTTTTAGACAAATAAACGTGGAAGGATGTCCCATGGTCCTTTACGATGTGGTCTGATTTTGTCCCAAGATCTATATGAACCGAAAGGTAAAGTTAGTAAACAAGGTCCTAGTCCACTATAAGAAGAGAGAAAATGAAGCGCCAGCAAAGGATCACCTTCAAGAATCCCGGCTTATTATAGCGAAGCCAAGGGGTGGCTACTGCTTCGTGGAAGCTGGATAGGCGTTGCCTGCTAGGATGGTCAGGTAGACAAACTGAAAATATAACATACGTCCAGGAATGTCAATTGGTCAAAAACGGACAATTATGAGGCTAACACAGGCAGAAATGAAAAAATGAATGTAGTGTGAAGTTTAAAATTCAAATTAAACCAAGTGCCTAAGAAGAACCACCCAATAGCAGTATTACTGCTGAAAATCTTGGCAGTATTGGAATCAATAATGTTAGGGCCCCGTCGATTAGCCACATAAGTTGCCTTAGCTTTTTTGCAACCAAGAGCTGTGCAACTTCAAATGCCACTCGAACGAAGTGCCTCAACTATGTCATTACAGAAAAGGAACCAAGATGATAACAATATAGTAACAGACTCAGCTTGAATCACAAAGTCTCTAAATATTCGAATGCTTACCTCTTGCACCGCGAAACTTCAGCTGAAAGGCAGAAAGTGATTAATCTTTCACCCACGGCAGCTAAGACTCCCATAAAAACGCCATGCATGCGCATAACGGCCTCAACCTACAGCTGGAGCTCCGGCTTTATAAATAGCCCTGGAAGCCCATGGTCGTCACTACGCAACGTGTGGCTGCTCTGCACGTGACTGCAGGGCTGGAGAAAAATGCAAAGAGACAAATTGAATGTGCCCATGACCGCCAGGCATTTAGAAGAAAGTGGAGGAAGGGGGAAGGAAACTGCAAATGGCAAGAATTAACTCAGCTGCCAAAGGCAAACAGAGTGCATTTTTTTTTACATGTATAGCGCTCACGTGACTGCAGCACAGAGAGAAAAAAAAAAAAAAAAAAAACTATTATAGCACTCGTGAAACACAAGGGTTTGAAAATTGAGCTTGAAAAAACAATTTGCTAATTAGCCACCTTGAAAGCCAAAGTGGAATAAACAACAGTAAGGACCCAGTTAACCACCTCTGTTGCCGGCCCAAATACAAATGTTGGAAGCACAAGAAGTGAAAAGGGCAGATAATGGCCAGAGATGTCCAGAAGATGCAAATTAAAGTGCGAGAAAATATATCCATAAACGAGTTTATGCATATAAAATTAATACTCTCATAGATGCTACAACCATGACTATACAGAAGCACCACAAAGGCACTAGAACTGGTAGGCAATAGGTGGTATTTCTAATTTAAATTTAAAGGACTAACTCACATTGAAGTCCCATGATTCCAGAGTGTTCAAGCCTTTAGTCAGCGTTTTTAAATGAAAAATCCACATTTGTTCTTTGTAGGACAATTTATTTGCAATTTGGACCGGACCATTGGCAAAGACTTTTTCGATGCAGAACCATGTAAGTGATTCTGCATCATGTCCCATTTATACAAAATGAGTGACCAAGGGGGCCGAAAGATTGCGCGTTCTAATTTTCGAACGATGTTCGTTGATTCGCAAGTGTACTTCTCTGGAGGTTTTACCAACATAATACAGTTGGCACGGGCATTGAATGGCATATACCACTTTCTTGCTTTTACAGGTGGTAAATGTGCGCAATTCCCAAGTCTTACTGTCATTAGAAAAGTTCATCATTTTTTAGAGTATTTACAAGCTGCACATGAGGTGCATGGGTAATGGCCTTTGACTTGGTTAAGAAAAGAATCTCTAACCTGGTTCACTCGAAGAGGTAATCTACTCGCACGTGTAAGTTTCTGCCCCAAATTTTTGCTTTTTTTAAAGGCAAATAATGGTTTCTGAAGCTTGAGGTGCATAGAATTGAGAATCCGCCAGTTCTTCAGAATGATACCTTTAACGGCCTCACTATGGGGTTGATTCATGGAATTAATGTGCGCCGAAAATTCCAGCGCAGAGGTGCCAAAACGTGCGAATCACAGGAAAAGTGCGGAAATCGCAGTGCAAGTAAGAAAATCGCAGGGAAACCAGCGCACATCGATTTATGGAAGTCCGTGCGCGAGAAAAACATTGGATGTGTGCTGAAAATGTGCGCCGCGCACGCTGGCGCACAGGTCATCCAACAGCGTGCGCCACGGCCACTGCGAAATCGCACATAGCGCGCGCACATCACAAAAGTAGGCTGAACACGGGGCGTAACACTCGGAATGGGGAACAACGCGTGAAAATATGGGCGTCACGGGGAGGTACAGGGGGCAAGTGCACGGAACGCCCACACGCTCGCCTACAACCCGTATTCATGGAATCGAATAGGGCAAACCAGCGCACGGTCAAAGACGCGCACAGGGCCAAACAAGTACGCCACAAGAAAGCAGGCGGAAGCGTCCCTGCGCCTGAAAAAAATGTGCGCCAAAATGTGCGATAACAAAAAGCACCCATATACAGCCATGATGAATGGTCCATACAGTGGCCCTCTAGGACAAATGAGGTGCAAAGGGGTACCGATAAACACGGAAACCCGCTGTGTGAAAAATAGCGTGTGCGTGTGTACCTGGGTGCATGGGAAGTCCCACACGTGATTGGCCTGGGTACGTGCACTTTGGGGTGCGCGGGAAGTTCCACACGTGATTGGCCTGGGTACGTGTACTTCGGGGTGCGCGGGAAGTCCCACATGCGATTAGCATTGGTACGTGTACTACGGGGTGCGCGGGAAGTTCCACACGCGATTGGCCTGGGTACGTGTACTTCGGGATGCACAGGAATCTCCACACGCCATTGGCCTGGGTACGTGTACTTTGGGGTGCGCGGGAGTCCCACACGCGATTAGCCTGGGTACTTGTATTCCGAGGTGCACGGGAAGATTCACACGCGATTTCAGCAGGGTACGTGTATTTAGGTGGTGCCGGGGAATGCTGCACGTGACTTGGCCATGTGGGTCCACCCAGGTGTTCCCTCTGCACCCTCCACGGCCCCTGCAGGCAGCCCACACCACAGGGGACTACCCTGCACCCCTGCTCATGTCCCACAGGCAACCCATCCACCATGGCCATGCCCCCCAGCCAACCCACATGTCACCTTGCACTACTGATCACCAACACATGTCTCCCTGCACCCCCACCCCCCAGCCACCAGGGGCACCCTCCACCAGGCCCCCACCCATGTCTACCACCACCCCCACCCCCCAGCCACCAGGGGCAGCCTCCACCAGGCCCCCACTCATGTCCCCCTGCACCCCCACCCCCCAGCAGTGCAGAGGCAGCCTCCGCCAGGGCCCCACTCACGTCTACCACCACCCCCACCCCCCAGCAGTGCAGGGGCAGCCTCCACCAGGCCACCACACATGTCCAACTCATGTCTATGACCACCCCCACCCCCCAGCCACTAGGGGCACCCTCCACCAGGCCCCCACCCTTGTCTACCACCACCCCCACCCCCCCAGCTGTACAGGGGCAGCCTCCACCAGGCCCCCACTGATGTCTACCACCACCCCCACCCCCCAGCAGTGCAGGGGCAGCCTCCACCAGGCCCCCACTCATGTCCCCCTGCACCCCCACCCCCCAGCCACCATGGCCAGCCTCCACCAGGCCCCCACCCATGTCTACCACCACCCACACCCCCCAGCCACCAGGGGCAGCCTCCACCAGGCCCCCACTCATGTCCCCTATCACCCCCACCCCCAGCAGTGCAGGGGCAGCCTCCACCAGGCCCCCACACATGTCTACCACCACCCACACCCCCCAACAGTGCGGGGGCAGCCTCCACCAGGCCTTCACCCATGTCCCCTATCACCCCCACCCCCCAGCCACCAGGGGCAGCCTCCGCCAGGCCCCCACTCATGTCCCCTATCACCCCCACGCCCCAGCAGTGCAGGGGCAGCCTCCACCAGACCCCCACTCATGTCTACCACCACCCCCAACCCCCAGCAGTGCAGGGGCAGCCTCCACCAGGCCCCCACCCATGTCCAAATCATGTCTCCCACCACCACCCCCCAGCCACCAGGGGCAGCCTCCACCAGGACCCCACTCATGTCCCCTATCACCCCCACCCACCAGCCACCAGGGGCAGCCTCCACCAGGCCCCCACTCATGTCCCCTATCACCCCCACCCCCCAGCAGTGCAGGGGCAGCCTCCACCAGGCCCCCGCTCATGTCTACCACCACCCCCACCCCCCAGCAGTGCAGGGGCAGCCTCCACCAGGCCCCCACCCATGTCCAACTCATGTCTCTCACCACCCCCACCCCCCAGCCACCAGGGGCAGCCTCCACCAGGCCCCCACTCGTGTCCCCTATCACCCCCACCCCCCAGCCACCTGGGGCAGCCTCCACCAGGCCCCCACTCATGTCCCCTATCACCCCCACCCCCCTGCCACCAGGGGCAGCCTCCACCAGGCCCCCACTCATGTCCCCTATCACCCCCACCCCCCAACAGTGCAGGGGCAGCCTCCACCAGGCCCCCACTCATGTCTACCACCACACCCACCCCCCAACAGTGCAGGGGCAGCCTCCACCAGGCCCCCACCCATGTCCCCTATCACCCCCACCCCCCAGCAGTGCAGGGGCAGCCTCCACCAGGCCCCCACCCATGTCTACCACCACCCCCACCCCCCAGCAGTGCAGGGGCAGCCTCCACCAGGCCCCCACCCATGTCCAACTCATGTCTCCCACCACCCCCACCCCCCAGCCACCAGGGTCAGCCTCTACCAGGCCCTCACCCATGTCCCCTATCACCCCACCCCCAGCAGTGCATGAGTGGGGGCCTGGTGGAGGCTGCCCCTGTACTGCTGGGGGGTGGCGGTAATAGGGGACATGAGTGGGGGCCTGGTGGGGGCTGCCCCTGCACTGCTGGGGGGTGGGGGGAATAGGGGACATGAGTGGGGGCCTGGTGGAGGCTGCCCCTGGTGGCTCGGGGGTGGGGGTGGTGGGAGACATGAGTGGGGGCCTGGTGGAGGCTGCCCCTGCTCTGCTGAGGGGTGGGGGTGGTGGTAGACATGGATGGGGGCCTGGTGGAGGCTGCCCCTGCACTGCTGGGGGGTGGGGGTAATAGGGGACATGAGTGGGGGCCTGGTGGGGGCTGCCCCTGCACTGCTTGGGGGTGGGGATGGTGGGAGACATGAGTGGGGGCCTGGTGGAGGCTGCCCCTGGTGGCTGGGGTGTGGGGGTGATGGGAGACATGGGTGGGGGCCTGGTGGAGGCTGCCCCTGCAGCACTGCTGGGGGGTGGGGGTGGTGGGAGACATGAGTGGGGGTCTGGTGGAGGCTGCCCCTGCACTGCTGGGGGGTGGGGGTAATAGGGGACATGAGTGGGGGCCTGGTGGAGGCTGCCCCTGGTGGCTGGGGTGTGGGGGTGGTGGGAGACATGAGTGGGGGCCTGGTGGAGGCTGTCCCTGGTGGCTGGGGGGTGGGGGTGGTGGGAGACATGAGTGGGGGCCTGGTGGAGGCGGCCCCTGGTGGCTGGGGGGTGGGGGTGATGGGAGACATGGGTGGGGGGCTGGTGGAGGCTGCCCCTGCACTGCTGGGGGGTGGGGGTGGTGGGAGACCTGAGTGGGGGCCTGGTGGAGGCTGCCCCTGTACTGCTGGGGGGTGGGGGTAATAGGGGACATGAGTGGGGGCCTGGTGGAGGCTGCCCCTGGTGGCTGGGGGGTGGGGGTGGTGGGAGACATGAGTGGGGGCCTTGTGGAGGCTGCCCCTGCACTGCTGGGGGGTGGGGGTGGTGGTAGACATGGGTGGGGGCCTGGTGGAGGCTGCCCCTGCACTGCTGGGGGGTGGGGGTAATAGGGGACATGAGTGGGGGCCGGGGTGGGGCTGCCCCTGCACTGCTGGGGGGGTGGGGGTAATAGGGGACATGAGTGGGGGCCTGGTGGAGGCTGCCCCTGTACTGCTGGGGGGTGGGGGTAATAGGGGACATGAGTGGGGGTGTGGTGGAGGCTGCCCCTGGTGGCTGGGGGGTGGGGGTGGTGGGAGACATGAGTGGGGGCCTGGTGGAGGCTGCCCCTGCACTGCTGGGGGGTGGGGGTGGTGGTAGACATGGGTGGGGGCCTGGTGGAGGCTGCCCCTGCACTGCTGGGGGGTGGGGGTAATAGGGGACATGAGTGGGGGCCTGGTGGGGGCTGCCCCTGCACTGCTGGGGGGTGGGGGGAATAGGGGACATGAGTGGGGGCCTGGTGGAGGCTGCCCCTGGTGGCTGGGGGGTGGGGGTGGTGGTAGACATGGATGGGGGCCTGGTGGAGGCTGCCCCTGCACTGCTGGGGGGTGGGGGTAATAGGGGACATGAGTGGGGGCCTGGTGGGGGCTGCCCCTGCACTGCTTGGGGGTGGGGGTGGTGGGAGACATGAGTGGGGGCCTGGTGGAGGCTGCCCCTGGTGGCTGGGTGTGGGGGTGATGGGAGACATGGGTGGGGGCCTGGTGGAGGCTGCCCCTGCACTGCTGGGGGGTGGGGGTGGTGGGAGACATGAGTGGGGGCCTGGTGGAGGCTGCCCCTGCACTGCTGGGGGGTGGGGGTAATAGGGGACATGAGTGGGGGACTGGCGGAGGCTGCACTTGGTGGCTGGGGGGTGGGGCTGGTGGGAGACATGAGTGGGGGCCTGGTGGAGGCTGCCCCTGGTAGCTGGGGGTGGGGGTGGTGGGAGACATGAGTGGGGGCCTGGTGGAGGCTGCCCCTGGTGGCTGGGGGGTGGGGGTGATGGGAGACATGGGTGGGGGCCTGGTGGAGGCTGCCCCTGCACTGCTGGGGGGTGGGGGTGGTGGGAGACATGAGTGGGGGCCTGGTGGAGGCTGCCCCTGCACTGCTGGGGGGTGGGGGTAATAGGGGACATGAGTGGGGGGCTGGTGGAGGCTGCCCCTGGTGGCTGGGGGTGGGGGTGGTGGCAGACATGAGTGGGGGCCTGGTGGAGGCTGCCCCTGCACTGCTGGCGGGTGGGGGTGGTGGTAGACATGGGTGGGGGCCTGGTGGAGGCTGCCCCTGCACTGCTGGGGGGTGGGGGTAATAGGGGACATGAGTGGGGGCCTGGTGGGGGCTGCCCCTGCACTGCTGGGGGGTGGGGGGGTGGGAGACATGAGTGGGGGCCTGGTGGAGGCTGCCCCTGGTGGCTGTGGGGTGGGGGTGATGGGAGACATGGGTGGGGGCCTGGTGGAGGCTGCCCCTGCACTGCTGGGGGGTGGGGGTGGTGGGAGACATGAGTGGGGGCCTGGTGGAGGCTGCCCCTGATGGCTGGGGGGTGGGGGTCGTGGGAGACATGAGTGGGGGCCTAGTGGAGGCTGCCCCTGGTGGCTGGGGGGTGGGGGTGATGGGAGACATGGGTGGGGGCCTGGTGGAGGCTGCCCCTGCACTGCTGGGGTGTGGGGGTGATGGGAGACATGGGTGGGGGCCTGGTGGAGGCTGCCCCTGCTCTGCTGGGGGGTGGGGGTGGTGGGAGACATGAGTGGGGGCCTGGTGGAGGGTGCCCCTGACTGCTGGGGGGTGGGGGTGCTGGGAGACATGCATTGTTTGTCAGTAGTGCAAGGTGACATGTGGGTTGGCTGGGGGGCAGGCCCATGGTGGATGGGCTGCCAGCGGGACATGAGCAGGGGTGCAGGGTAGTCCCCCGTGGTGTGGGCTGCCTGCAGGGGCCGTGGAGGTTGTAGAGCGAACACCTGGGAGGACCCACACAGCCAATTCACGTGTAGTACTCCCCAGAACCCCTGAAATACACGTACCCTGCTGAAATCGCGTGTGGAACTTCCCGCGCACCCCTGAAATACACGTACCCTGCTCACACGGGGCCAATCGCGTGTGGAACTTCCCGCGCACCCCTGAAATACACGTACCCTGCTGAAATCGCATGTGGAACTTCCTGCGCACCCCTGGAATACACGTACCCTGCTCGCACAGGTCCAATCGCGTGTGGAACTTCCCGTGCACCCCTGAAATACACGTACCCTGCTCGCACGGGGCCAATTGCGTGTGGAACTTCCCGCGCACCCCTGAAATACACGTATCCTGCTGAAATCGCGTGTGGAACTTCCTGCGCACCCCTGAAATACACGTACCCTGCTGAAATTGCGTGTGGAACTTCCCACGCACCCCTGGAATACACGTACACTGCTCGCACGGGGCCAATCGCGTGTGGAACTTCCCGCGCACCCCTGAAATACACGCACCCTGATGGAATCGCGTGTGGAACTTCCCGCGCACCCCTGAAATACACGTACCCTGCTGAAATCGCGTGTGGAACTTCCCGCGCACCCCTGAAATACACGTACCCTGCTGAAATCGCGTGTGGAACTTCCCGCGCACCCCTGAAATACACGTACCCTGCTCGCACGGGGCCAATCGCGTGTGGAACTTCCCGCGCACCTCTGAAATACACGTACCCTGCTGAAATCGCATGTGGAACTTCCCGCGCACCCCTGGAATACACGTACCCTGCTCGCACGGGGCCAATCGCGTGTGGAACTTCCCGCGCACCCCTGAAATACATGTACCCTGCACGCACAGGGCCAATCGCGTGTGGAACTTCCCGCGCACCCCTGAAATACACGCACCGTGATGGAATCGCGTGTGGAACGTCCCGCGCACCCCTGAAATACACGTACCCTGCTGAAATCGCGTGTGGAACTTCCCGCGCACCCCTGAAATACACGTACTCTGCTGAAATCGCGTGTGGAACTTCCCGCGCACCCCTGAAATACACGTACCCTGCTCGCATGGGGCCAATCGCGTGTGGAACCTCCCGCGCACCTCTGAAATACACGTACCCTGCTGAAATCGCATGTGGAACTTCCCGCGCAATCCTGGAATACACGTACCCTGCTCGCACGGGGCCAATCGCGTGTGGAACTTCCCGCGCACCCCTGAAATACATGTACCCTGCACGCACAGGGCCAATCGCGTGTGGAACTTCTCGCGCACCCCTGAAATACACGTACCCTGATGGAATCGCATGTGGAACTTCCCGCGCACCCCTGAAATACACGTACCCTGCTGAAATCGCGTGTGGAACTTCCTGCGCACCCCTGAAATACACGTACCCTGCTGAAATCGCGTGTGGAACTTCCCGCGCACCCCTGAAATACATGTACCCTGCTGATATCGCGTGTGGAACTTCCCACGCACCCCTGAAATACATGTACCCTGCTCGCACGGGGCCAATCGCGTGTGGAACTTTCCGCGCACCCCTGAAATACACGTACCCTGCTGAAATCGCGTGTGAAACTTCCCGCGCACCCCTGGAATACACGTACCCTGCTCGCACGGGGCCAATCGCATGTGGAACTTCCCGCGCACCCCTGAAATACATGTACCCTGCTCGCACGGGGCCAATCGCGTGTGGAACTTCCCGCCCACCCCTGAAATACACGTACCCTGCTGAAATCGCTTGTGGAACTTCCCGCGCACCCCTGTAATACACGTACCCTGCTGGAATCGCGTGTGATACTTCCCGCGCACCCCTGAAATACACGTACCTTGCTGATTTTGCGTGTGAAACTTCCCGCGCCCCCCTGATGCACACGTACACAGGACAATCGCGTGTGGAACTTCCCGCGAACCACTGAAATACACGTTCCCCGCTTGGCGTTTGCTGTTTGCCAGCCCTGTGAACTGGTCGAGGGTTAGCGCAGCCCTTTGCGATTATTTGGGGATTTTGAAAGCTTTTCCTTGCGCAAGGGCGTAACTGGCGCTGCTGCAGGGTCGCTGCGCCATGCTGCGCCACGGCTGGTTTTGGATGCGAAAATCCATGAATACGCTGTGCACGGAAATCGATTTTAGCGCACGCGGCTGGCGCAGACATTCGCACGGGCATGCTGTGCGCCAGTCGCGTGCGCCACTTTTGTGCGAATTTCTATGAATTACCCTGTATGTTGGCAAAAGGTAGATACGCAGACAAGTTGTTCTTTCTCTGTATTTTTAGATTTAGCAGTAAGTAAGGCCTCTCGATTAGTATATCGTACCCTTTTTCCTTTCTGGTCCAGAGGTTAGAGTTTTCCTGCGTTTTCAGTTTGTGAACTATAGATTCAGCCATGTTTTTTAAATGTATGAATTTTGTATTCTTTGTATTTCCTTTTTCTATGTCTGAATACAATAAAGGTTATTGTAATAACAATTGAAGGCTTGTTCTATTGTAAAGAGAGAACTAAAACGAGATAATTGTTAAATGCTATGAGAGTCTGTATACACCCGGAGGTATATACGCTTTAAGTAGCTCATCTATTAGCCTCAGACTCTCAGCCTACAAAATAATAAAATAGGCTAGGCCACGTTTTGTTGTGTACACTACTGGGATCATAGCATCTGAGCTGCATTCCTTGTTGTAGTGTGGGCGAACGGATCATGGCCCACCTTACATTACTTTAAATCCCATGGCAGTGCTGACTCAGCCCCTCACCTTCCCTAGGTCAATACATAGAGCACCATTAAATTGGTTAATACCAACTGTTCTTTGAACCCAAAAGAAGCCGGCGTGAGACACTATATAAAAACACACATTATCATTATTCTCTCGTTTTATTTGCACTCTCCCTTATGAAGGCGGAGAAACTGAATGCAAATCTCTGTGGGCTAATTCAGCGAGTTATCTTCCTTCATATGTGCAGGAGGCAGAAGAAAATCACCATACAGGTAGCAAACGATATTCATGTTATTTTTTCAGTAATTGCAAAATGTCACTTTCATTGAAAATGTATTTTGGGTTTGAAATTCAGCCGTGACGTCATGGTTCGGCCTAGTAGACTGCAATTGAGGTACCTAGTAAAAAGCAACGACGCACATGAGCGGCCAGCAAAGCGCGCGCGAGGCAAGCCCTAGCTTGAGAAATCAATTTGCAAAGTTAACTCCACAGCAAGCAACCTAGATTTTTCAAGTTATAAATCGAAAAACCGCATGCAGTAATTTCTTCCTCAGGCTTTCTGACATGACCTGTGATCTCTGAAACAGAAAAAAATGTACTTTTTATGTGTGGTCTTTAAATAAGTAGCAGACCCGCCGGAGTGATTTTAGGGCCAGAGCAGCATGACCGTTTATCCTTGTACCTATCAGAGAGGTACCAGTTTCCCTTCTATTCTCGAGTTACACATTTCAGCCTCAGAAGTGTTCCCAGCAGATCCCTGCTATGTAGGAAGGTCTATTAAGCGCCGATGTCCAGTTGCTCTGCACGCAGGCAAATTAGTTTAGACAGAAATGGCACATGACGTTCAAAGCCTGCACACGACGTGGTCCAAGGCCTAGATGTTGCAAGTATAAAGAAGGGCGTATTGTTCCAGTTAGAAGCTGAATTTCTAGTAGAGAACTGTTTAAAAGAAAGGTCACACAACTATTTTCTCTAATTAAATCATTTTCTTGTCTAATTTCCCAGTCTATTATTGAACACGTTTTCACACAAAAATGTGTTAAACGAGATTTGAGCCAGGCAGGACAAGATAACAAAACAAAAAAAATACGTTTTCCCACGAATGGAAAGAAGTGACAAGTATCGAGCGCCAACATACAATCAAAAGCATAGGGAACGTGGGCTTCTTTTCTTATAAAGATGTTAGCCTAGAATTAAATATGGTCTACGCTTTGTTTGTAGGCCTAGCACAAACTTTGCCATACATAACACCTGTAAATGGGTTGAAATATCACAAGCTGTTACAGTGGCGTAACACAACAAATGTGCTGGCCCCCTGCGAGCCCTGCTGAGGGCCCTCCTTAAAAAAAACAAAAGCCACGCCACATGCAAAATGCACAGGGTGATCATGCTGCCACAGGCACGGGTCACATGCTGCACACTAGGTGGAAGATGTAAGGATGTTTTTGAATCACACCACACAACTTTCACTTAGCATATAAACAAGGCTGCACACTAGGTGGAAGATGTAAGGATGTTTTTGAATCACACCACAGATCTTTCATTTAGCATATAAACAAGGCTGCACACTAGGTGGAAGATGTAAGGATGTTTTTGAATCACACCACAGATCTTTCACTTAGCATATAAACAAGGCTGCACACTAGGTGGAAGATGTAAGGATGTTTTTGAATCACACCACAGATCTTTCGCTTAGCATATAAACAAGGCTGCACACTAGGTGGAAGATGTAAGTATGTTTTTGAATCACACCACACATTTTTCGCTTAGCATATAAACAAGGCGGGTGGAGCTCAAACGTACCAGACCTACTGCGCATGGACAGCAACAATAATCTGTGCAGGACAGTGATGGAAACAGCTTTTGGTGCAACAGTGGCTCTTCAGGGTGTGGGATGTATTTACCCATGCATCCGAGCCCTACCTCAAAACTGTGCAGTACTGACATGAAAACATCATGATGGCCAGAGCTTCCCAGAAAATGCACAGGGAAATGCATGAAGAATAGGCTGCCACTCATTTTTGCCGATGTTATGGGCACAGAAGGACACTGCCTAAAACCACCATTGGACTACCCACACAGTAGTCTGAAACCATTGGGAATGGCAATGCTGATTGCCAAAAGCAAACCCATAACTGTGGAGAATTCATTTTCTTAAATCCCAAAAAGGGGTGCAGTACCAGTACTCACCACTATCCAAAAGCCGGCGTTTTAAAACCACCAGATTTTACTTTTTTGTAGAAAACTGAATAAATGAACCCAAAACATGCCAAAGAAAGACTTACTGAGAGGTGGATCCAATGTAAAGTTATATTCTGAAGTGACTTGAAGGTTTATAACAAGACTGGCTGAGCTGTGGATTTCAGCAGTTTAAGTAAATTTGGACTGAAAGACATTAAAAATCTCAATGTTTAAGAGAAATGAGTGACCTACTTTTGAGTGTCACATAGGTTGCAATTGTTTAAATGTCATAGTTTTAAACTTAGAATCAGCATTCTAGCTGCATATGTGAAATTGTTAGTTTATTTGAATGCAGAAACTGGGGAACAGAAATGACATGTAGCTAAAAACTGGCTTAAAGAGATTCCAATTTGCCTGGCAACTACCCCCATCAGGAGTGAAACTTGAGTCACAGCTGTGTTCCCAGGCCTAGTTGCCCTTTTGCTGCTCACACCAAAAGGGATATGACACTTCCCTGATTGAATTACCTGGGCTCTGCAGGAAATTGAACAAAGCCCTGTCTTGACTCAGGCAAATGTTTTATGGCGGGAGTCGTAAATGGAGATTTCTCCTGGAAGCACAGGGGAGGGGCACTGCCTGTGAGAGAAAGCTGGCTTGGCAGAACTGGAAAAAACAGAAATTCAACCTTGTGCTGGAGGAAAACCACACCCCTTTGGGGCCAGAACATAACTCTAAAAAGATGAATAACTCATAGTACGGACTTGTGAAAATTTTATAAATGATACCATAATTCTTGTGATTTTTCTGCCCACGTTTTAAGACGTGCTAGGACCCGGTGGTATGTTCAGGGGAGTTTTAGCGGAAAAGAGGATATTACTCAAAATGTGTGCATGTGAAAAATCTGACACTTCATCAACTAATGTCCATACTCCTTGCGCACATGTGTGTAAATTTGGGTTAATGTCTGGTATTGCAAACCAGTTAAAAAGTGCAAAATATTGCCATTTCTGAATGCAAGCTCCCAGGAAGAGCAGAGTTTGAACAGGGTATACCTCCTGTAATGCATGATGGGTGCATATGATTTTAAAACAATATGTACCTCTGCAAATATGTATTTGGTTCAAATCTAGATTTGTGTGTAAGTTGACAGGAGGAGTGGACTTTCTGCAGGCTGTAAAATGACATCACTCTGACACAACTTAGCTCCCCCAATCAGGGGAGAAATGAAAGCTTGGCCAATGACAAGTGGAGAGGGGCTGGCTAGTGATGCTGCTCACACACACCCATTTTAAAAACACATAAAAGCAGAGAGACAGGACAGATAGGGACCTTCAAATCCATTTGCAGCTGGAAGCTCTGCCGGGAAAATCCATACTTTACCTCCATCAACCTTCAGAGAGCAGACATAGAGACTTCAATCTATCCAGAACCAGAAACCCAGACCAGACCAGCAGAGTAGAGCTGACCTGTTAGCAGAACCAGAGAGAGCTGACCCAGATCACTGTGAAGTGCAGAGACCAGAGTCCAGTCTAAAACCTGACCAGATCCGTGGCGAGGCCCATTTAACTCAAGAATATAGTGTGAGTACATAGAAAACTGTGCAGAACCAATCTCTTAGTTAAAATAATATAATCAAAGCTATTTTAATCTAAGTAGAACTGCCTCCTAACTGTCACCTGTCATTTGTAAAGCTGTCACGTGTCATTTTCTAGTTGCAAGCTGCACTTGTCTTTTTGAACTTTAAAATTTCAAATCTGAAAAACGACCTTTATTTAATCGCTCATATCTCTGTGACCGTTTGTGCTAGAGACTTGCAGTAACTTTCATCTGAAAGCTTAGAATCTCAGCTTCTAATCGCACCAAGAACCACATTCCTACCCCTTATAGTTTTACCGCAATCGCGGAACACGCATTCGCGAATTTTGCCGCGATTTGCAAATTTCTTCACGTGTAAAAATCTGCTGCTGCTTGCCTTCCATTTGCCAGAAATTCGTTTAACCTGCTAGTTACTCCTAGATACTTGCTAAAGTGAGCCTGGACTAATATTAACTAGATACCACTCACCCTGAACCTCTAGAGGGAATTAAACGCATTTTAACATATTTTCACTCCATTGCCAGCACATATGAAAGCATTTTGCCTGTGTTTTCAACGTCTGTAGTCTAAGTTGCTGGGTGAACTGAATCACATTTAATTGCATTTCTGAGAACTGTGTGCCTTCCTTCCATTTCCTTGCATTGCATAAAAGGGGGGAGGGAATTGTCCAAGAAAGTGATTACATTGTCTTTTGCTGAAATCCTATCAAGTTATTTTCTTTACTGCATTTCATTCCACATTGCATCCATTTGAAACCATAAAAGTATTGTTGCTATCTTATCTATTTCATGTCAACTCCTTAGTGATTATCAAGAAGTGTGCTAGTGCCAGATTCTCCGTTGTTAATCTTTATCATACCAGATTAAGTGTGATATTCAATTATTAATTTATTATAAAGCGTGATATAATATATATTGTTTAAGTTATCAAATAAACCTTTAAACTTGCAAAACAGAACTACTTCTTGGCTCAGTGGGGTCAGGAGGATTCCAAGAGAGGGGTGTTATATAGGGGTAGTCATCCAGAACGCATGAACTGGACATAAAGTTATATCAATAAGGGTTTTCATTCAGTATTATAGACTAGGCGTTGACTTAGCTGTAGTGTTGAATTGAATCCTCTTACAAATTGGGGGCTCGTAGCCGGGACGTTTGGGTTAGATCTACCATTTGTGCAGATTAATACAGCGTGCCAGCTGACCAGATACACATATCCGGTCGGATCACCACGCTGTGTTACGCTGTAAAGCACTCCTCAAAGCAACGCTCTAAGGAAAAGGTCTGTTGCAAAAAAAAAATAAAATACAAACTTCTGTAAGTCAGGACAGAGACCAATCTCTAGAATGACGACCTTAGTAGACATGAAAATAGCCAGAGAGCACCTCTTACATAAACTATTTGTGAGAGGTGAATGGACTGAACAGGGCCAGGATGCCTGGTTGCAGGCCATCACGCGACAGGTCACTGAAACAGGGTCAGACCTATGGAGAGATCAGGGTCCATTACATGTGGCCCTGAGTGAACTATATATGGCTCCTAAAGCCAAAGATGAACACGACAAGATTGTTAGGATAGCGGCATTTTTATATTTATATATGGGAGCCATACAGAATAAATGTGCTGAAGGCCATGATCTGGCAAAAAGGCAACAGATGGCGTTAGAGAAGGCCCAATCTGATCTGGACTCTTCTGAGCAAAGGCTGCACAGAAGCCAGGAGTCAGAAAATGAGACCAGACAGTACATCACTAAAATAAAGCAGGATATGGATGTGCTGCAAAAGGAAAAGTCAGAACAGGATACCAGATTTCTGGCCTTGCAGAAGGAACACCAAGAAGGTTTGGACTCCCTACTGCAAAGCCAGAAAAAGCTGGAGCAACAACTGGACTTCAACAGGGTATGTGCTGAGCAGGTAGTCACCCTGCAAGGCCACCTAGATAGGGAAAAGGCAGAAAGCAATAAACTGATTCTGAAAGACCTGGATACCCAGGCAGAGTTTGATGAAGAGCGCCGGAAAGCTGGTGCCCTTCAAAGGCAGAGGGATGACCTGGCGGCACAGATGCAGGCTCTTAGTCAGGAAAGGGACACCTTAGGCCAGGAAGTCTGCCAGTTAAAAAGAAAAACGGAAGAAAATCACTTGGCCCTCCAGGGGCTGGGTGATCTCCAAAAAGAGCATGCAAACTTGTTAGAGCACACCAGAAGGGTGGAAGATGCTCTGGCAAGAAAGGAGCAGGCCAGTAGGGATGGGAATCAGGAGGTAACCCTCCTGCAGCAAAGACTGGCCCAGTGCTCCAGGACCAATCAGGAAGCACAGAGGGAAAATGAGGCCCTCTGTCAACACAATGATAGGCTCCAACAACAGGTAGCGATGCAGGAGAGACTGATAGAGTCTAGTAAGGCCTTAACTGAGGAACTGAAGGCACAAATGCAGGCTCTTGCATTGCAACAGGGAGCAGGGGCGGATAGAGATGAGGTTCGCTGGGAAATGGAAACTCCGGAGCATAACCTCAGGAGCCCTAGTACCAGAGGCCCTCATACCTTTCAGTCCCTGGACTTTGCCACCCCCATGTCCCCTGGCGCACATGAGCACAGGGCCACAGGGATGGCAGATTACTATCCAGCCAGAAGCATGGGGCTCATAGGCCAGTACCACCCAGGAATGGAGGGGCGGGCATCCGGGTATGGGCACCCAAGCACAGTGCAATTTAATGGGGAACCCCAGGAGAGTAGGCCCATTAAGGGCATCCTGAAAACCTCTGCCCAGTTAGGTCAGTGGAGGGGGTACCCATCAAATCCTGGCAGCAAGGAGGAATCTGAAGACTCCTCTGAACTGCGCAGGACACAGGAGACCAGGTCCCCAAATTCTGCCAGCCATTCCCAGGCTCGCAGAATCCGGGAAAACCTGGAAGAACAGACAGGAACCTCTGGGAGCAGTGCCTCTGAGTCAGAGGATGAATGGACAAGGGTTACCCGAACCAAAAAGGCCAATAAGGCAAAAAGGGCCTTGCTTAAGGACCCCTTAAAGCAGATTAAGGCGATCAGGAGCGTCATCACGCCTTACCATAAGAACGCTAAGTATTCTGTTTGGGAGCACTTAGAGTTGTTTGAGCAAATGATGGAGACTTTCCATTTGAAGGACAGCCAAAGCTGTATTCAATATGTAAAGTGGACCTTCTCCCCGGAATACTCCAGTTTCTTTGCGGGGCTGGAGGACCAAAATCATTTAAGATGGTCCACCTATAAGGCGGCCATCTTGAAACATTTTTCCATTCATAGAAATCCTCAAGAGGCTCGCAAGGCAGCCTACAATTTGCAATGTGGGGAGGATCAGGCCCCACAAGAATTTGTGCAAGAACTGAAACGTGCTTTTGCGCAGACCACCAGAAGGGTGCGCACAGACAGTAGAGAATTCATTAATACATTTTTTCATGCCTTGCCCAAATACATAATGACCCAGCTCGTGAGGGATTTTCACGAGAAAAGATCTTTAGACTGGGTCATTCAACAGGCTACCCGGATTTATGAGGTGCAGAAACCGGTAGATAGCAAAAGTAATGCCCAGAAAAACCCCAAAGCCAACAGCACCCCTGCTGCTGCCAAGGTGGCAGAGGTAAAGGTCACCCCCGTTTTGGATTTGGAGATGGGGGGGCCTAAAAACCTACCTGCACCTAATAATGCTAGGCCCAGAAGGTCCTCGGGCCAGTCACAGACAGGGAGCCAGGGAGGCAGCCCCACAAATGGGGTCCCTCGCTCTCCTGATTATATAAGTCCCCGTTACAAGGGAAATCGACCCATCCTGGGTTATGTGTGGACTCCTCCAGCCCAAGGGGGGGGATCCAGCCAAGCACCTAACCCAGGGAACTTCCCTCCAAACTTCCCACAGGAGGGCAGAAATTTACCAAACCCTGGGCAGAACTTTTTCCCCAGATATCCACCCGACTTTCAGCCCCAAAACCATCCATCCTTCTTTCCCCAATTCCCTGAGCCCAGACCACTGAATCCGGGAGAGGGGAGGCCAAGGGTGGAGGGGTATCCAAATCTTCCCAACCAGGGGTACTACCAAAGAAGGGATAGCTACCCTTCCCGGGATCAGCCCAGGGGAGAAAACAGGGCCCCGTATCAGCCTGAGCGGGTTTCCCAGTTAGAGCGCCAGGTTCAAAACATGGTGCGGGATCTGGGTCACATACTGAGGGCTCAGCAGAACCCTCAGATGGGTGTGCCGGCCCAGAACGCACCCAACTCTGGACCTGGTGCTCCAGAACAATGACGGGGGCAGCACCCCGATAACTCACCGGTTCCCAGGGAGGAGGCACAAGGGGAAGGGGGGTGTAAAGCCTTGGAGGAAGCTTCCTTCCTCACTTGTTAACAGCCCCTGGAAACCCAGGAACCGGAAACAAAATCTCTTGCCCCTGAAAGTCTGCCTCCTAAGGAGCAGAGGGGGGGTAGGAGAAACAAAAGACCCAAACAGACTCAGTTTGAGGAGGAGGTACAGACCTTCCAATTTGAGGGAGAGGGATCCTCAGAGGATCCTGGGAAAATGATCTTCTCCTTCAGAGAGGGGGGAACTCCTCCCAAAGAAAAATGGGTCCCTAGGGATGCAGATCCAGACTGGGGAGATGTGGAGACTGAGCTACCGCCGCCCACCATCTCATCCCAGAACCAACAGCAAGAAAATTCCCTGGTTCAAACCCATCCTGGTGACTGCCTCCAAAAAGGGGGGGGGCGGCCCGGAACCGGAGCCAGGAGAACCCACAATGGCTCTGATCTCCAGTTGCCAACTTTTTCTTTCAGATTCCCAAGGCTCTCCACAGAAGTCTGCCCAAATTTCTTCTCTAGCGACGTCCAAAACCAGAAAGTTAGCCCACCAGTTGTCCGAAAATGTGCATTATCTGTGCCCCCTTGAGGAGAAGGAGGGAAGATATTATGCCCCGGTACAAGTACAGGGGCAGGGTACAATTTTGGCACTGGTGGACACTGGATCTCAAGCTACCCTTCTGTCCAGAAGGGCCTTTGATGAATTGAATGCAGGAAGGGGAGGGAATTACCAAATTCCTCTCACCTCACTTCCTGGACAACTCCAGAACTTTGACGGGAAGGAAATTCCCGTCGAGGGGACGGCAGATTTGGACATTAAAATTGGGCGACACAAGTTGAAACACCCGGTCATAGTTGTGACTCCAGAGGGCACCCCTTGTTTACTAGGGAATGACCTCCTGAGAAGGTTGTCACCCCTAATAGATTGCATAAACAAGGTCCTCTGGACCCAGACTAACCGACCAATAAAATTAAAACAGAGTGTCAACCATGTTAGTTTAAACGGCACCTGCCACATGGTTGAACAAAAATCTGACCAAGTAGAATTTCACTTCCAGAATAGCCAAACTCCAGACGTGACAGTAATAGCAGTAGGACAACAGACTGGTGATGGGGGGTCCTCTCTATTTCTGAAAATCAACCTTCCTTCCAGTTTAAGGTGGTATTCCACACTGGAAGGAAACACCCTGAAATTCTTTACTAATCCACAATCAGAAACTCCCACTCCTACAGTCCAGAAAGATGTGAAATCAGCTCAGAGCCTGGCTGATATTCAGCAAATTGGAGAGCAGTTGTTCATCCCTGTTCAGTTAAATGATGGGAAGGACTCTGTTCTCGCTCGAGTGTGTGTGAACAACGGTAAGAGCTTCATCAGCGAAGCCATGTTCCGCCAACTCACAAAAGATCCAGCCATTCCCACATTCAAACTGATAGACAAATGCGAAATGGACCTGGAAGCGCCTAATTCCAAACATCTCCTGCCAAGCAGGTGTATGCTCAAAATCTCCATTGGCAACAAGAGCATAGTCCACAATTGTTGGGTCGTGCGAGACGTCCCTGCCGCCTTTTACTTAGGCAGTGACATTCTCAATCGCTTTGCCATTAGTTTGGACCTAATAAACTTCAAAGCTTGGTCCCGATTAGCGGATAATCCCATGGGCTTTGATGATCCAGAAAAAGCATTTAGGTCAGCTCAATTGCTACCTTATGCAGTTGAAATTCAGATCAAAGAGGAAGTCACCATCCCAGAAAGGACCCGACAATTCTCCCTGGAAGTGAAAGTTAAAAGAGGACAATATTTGCAAAACCCTGATGCTTACATACATCTAAACGCTTCTCTCCAACAGCAAGGGTTGGGGGTAAACCCAACACCATTAGTCAACATAGAACATGACACCATTCCAATAGAGGTGGATAACAGCGACTTAAAGAGTATTACTCTAGCCGCAGGCACCATTATTGGAATGGCGGTTGATGACCGACATTTTTCCATAGATTTAGGTAATGAACTGTTAGGGCCAATCCCCAAGGACTGCTTTGACAGTGACAGTGATGACAATACAACACCAGACAGGATTTTTACCCGGCATGGGGGGAACTTCCTGGTGTACACTTCTTGCCCTTATGGTAAGGAAGATGTGACTTGTGACTTCAGGAGGGACGAGGTGATTTTCCAGGTCCATGAGGGCTGCCTTTCCCACCTGAAGCCTCCAGTCCAAATCAGCACTCTGACCAGGGACTTCTCCACCCAGCTGGAGGAGGCCGCTGAGATAGCCAAACCAGAAGTCTTTCCAGGCTTCAGGCAGATGGTGGAAGAGAGAGTCAACCTAGCTGATGCCTGTGTGACTCTGGAACAAAAGCAAAAGTTGAAACAAGTTTTCTTGGATTTCCAAGATCTCTTTGCGGTAGACTCATATGACTGTGGTCGCACTGACATCCACACAACAACAATCCCCACGGACCCTGGCATGACTCCAGTGTTTGTGAAGGAATATCGCTTGCCTCTCGCATCAATGGAGTCCCTTACTGAAATAATTAAGAACCTTGAGTCCCGGGGAATAATCCGTCCTGTCCACAGCACCTTCAATAATCCGGTGCTGGGAATATTGAAGCCAAACGGCCAGTGGAGACTCTGCGCCGACCTCAGGGAGCTCAACAAACGGGTCCATACTTCCCGATGGCCTCTGCCCTACATTGACCAAGGGCTGGCCCAGATCCAGGGGTCACAGGTATTCACTGCAATAGACCTGACCAATGGATACTGGACCGTGCCGGTCAGTAGGGAGGACCAATACAAGCTGGCTTTTACCTTTGGAGGCCAGCAGTATACATGGACCCGGACTCCCTTCGGATACCTCAACTCCGGTAATGAGTTCAATATTTTCCTACATAAGGCCATGCCTGACCTGGGTGTGAGGGGTAACCTGGCTTATGTAGATGATGTCCTCATTAAAAGTTCATCTGTGGAGGAACACATAGCGGAGATCCGTTATGTTCTGACCCAGTTGAGGGCCGCTGGAGCAAAACTTTCCTTTCAGAAAGCACAGTGGTGTAGAACCCGTGTTAATTTCTTGGGGCATGAGATTACTCCTCAGGGTCTCTGTCCCCAGGAAAAGAAAGTGGAAGCACTTCAGAAACTGAAAGACCCCACAACTCTGCGGGAACTAAGGAGCCTCCTTGGACTGACTAATTACAGCAGAGAGTTCATTGAGGGCTACGCAGAGATTACCAGACCCCTGATTCATCTCCTGAAGGGGGGGGTCAAGTGGGAATGGGGTCCAGAACAATCCGAGGCAGTAAGACAACTCAAAAGAAGCCTCTCACAAGCGCCTTGCCTAGCTTACCCCGTCAGAAACAAGGAGTTCTTCCTGGAGACGGGGTTCTCTAATACATGCTTGACGGCAGTATTATACCAAAAGCATGACAAGGTCAATAAAGTAATCTCCTATGCGAGCAAAACTTTATCCTCTGTGGAGGAAAAATTCAACGATTGTGAGAAGGCACTCCTGGCAACGGTGTGGGCATTGAAGAATTACCGCCCGTTTATCCAGGGGGAACACATCATAGTGGAGACTCCACACCAGCCTCTGCAATATCTCCAAAGTGACAGAATCCGGGCCGGAAATGTGAGTAATTCCGAATTACTTCCTGGATTCTGTCAATGCAAGGCTTTCCTGTGGAGGTCAGATATGGCCAAAACAAGAAGAGTCACCTCGCGCAAGGTCTGGCTGACTTGCATGATTGTGCCAGAGAAAACTGTCTCGAGGACGAAAGTCTTAAAGTCAAGGACAACACGGAGGCATACCTTAATTCCCCACACAAAGTCTTTGAAGAAGACAAGTGTGAGGGAATGCCCACTGTGTATGTGGATGGATGCTCTTACCATGTTGACAACAACGGGGAGAAAGAACTGGTGGCCGGCGTAGGGAATGCATGGGTGAATGAGTCCCCAGAACCCTCCGCTGGATACAAAATTGGTCCCCGAAGTAGTCAGGTGGCAGAATTGATGGCTGTGCATCAATTGGAAAACCAGAGGCATGTTATGTGCTAACAACAAACCCTTGAAACATAGGAAGTTGATCCAAAACATTGATGATCTGGTCACCTCGAATGAGATGACCATCTATTGGAAAAAGATCAAGGGTCATTACAAAGTAGAGGGACCAGACAAAACTGGAAATGACTTAGCTGATCAGCTGGCCAAAACCGGGGCCATCCAAGGGGATCTAATTGAGATTGAGTCCCTGTTGGGGGAAATCCAGGTCACTGCTATCACTAGGTCCCAGACAAATGCTCACAATGACCTCTCAATTGCACAATGGAGTAAGGAGACCCCTGATGCTGATTTGATTACAGCTCAGAAGGGGGATCCAATAATTGGTAAATTTTACCAGCACATTGAGGACCCTGAGAACTTTCCCCTGACGGATACCGATTACATTGGGAAAGAGGACCTAAGAGTGTTGATGAAATGTCCAAAAATGTTCCGAATCCAAGACGGTTTGTTGGTAAGGAAATCCAAAGCTGGCCACGATCAGTGGGTGGTTCCTACCTCATTCCGAAGCCTGATGTTAAGTCACGCCCATGATGCGGCCACCGCCGGTCATAGGGGGTTTCACACAACATTGGAAATCTTAAGAGAGGTTGCATACTGGCCACACATGGGGCAGGACCTCGACCAATACTTGAAGGGGTGTCTTGTGTGTGCACAATTTCAGCCATCATCCCTCACGCACCGTGCGCCTCTCCAAAAGCGGGGGATGACCCTGCCATGGTCAGATTTACAAATCGACTTTGTAGGCCCCGTGATTCGCTCCGCGAGGGGGAATAAGTACATGTTGACCGTCACATGCTTGTTTACCAAGTGGGTGGAATGTCTCCCAGCCCCAAATTGCAAGGCAGAAACCGCAGCTGCCTTGATGATTAACCACATCTTTTCTCGTTTTGGTCTACCTCAAAGGATTGAGTCAGACAGGGGTAGCCACTTCACCAGTGAAGTAATGACAAAGATGTGGGAGATACTGGGGGTCAAAAGGAAGTTGCATATTGCTTACAGGCCAGCTTCTTCTGGGGCAGTAGAGAGATATAACCGGACAATTGTGAGCATCTTAAAAAAGTTTGTGGCAGATTCTGGGCCAAGTTGGGATATCCGATTACCTTTGGTCCTAATGGCCATCAGATCTACCCCTTCATCTGCAACCAAAATGTCACCATTTGAGTTGATGACTGGGCGCAAGATGGTGCTTCCGCAGCATTTGCTCTATAGGACCCAAGAGCAGACACTGATAAATGCCTCCACTACTCATGAGTATGTGGAGAATTTAAGGAAACACCTCCAACATGCTTTTGCTTACGCTCAGCGGAATCTAGAAAGATCGGCTGATAGCATGAAGACCCACTATGACCTGAAGACTTCCAGGAAGGAATATCAGGTGGGGGACCGGGTCTATCTATACAACTTCCAAAGAAACCAGGCAAAACAGCGGAAATTCTTGCCTACATGGAAGGGACCCTTTGAGATCATCGACAAGATCTCCCCTGTGGCCTACAAGATCTGCATCCCCAAAGGCGGTTCGGCAGAGGGGGAAGACAAGTGGGTCCACATAAACCAGTTGAAATGTTGCCATCCCAGGCACACTCTGCAACAACTGGAGGAATCCTCTGGAATCCTAGCGGGTACTGTCTCAGACTAATTCAGTTCCAATCATAAAACATACCACATCTAGTCTCTAAAATATTGTGATTTGCATGAAACTGTCTCTTAGTTATACTGTTTTTTTTTTTCAAAAAAGAATGTAATGTTTCGTTATGATGAAATGCATATGCTGCCCCACTATCTCAACAGTGGTGGAAACACGTCTATGAGTAGGTATTGCCGCTCTTCCTTTGTCGTCCTAGGAGAAAGAAAACCTTGAGACTGGCCAAGGAGGACGATCCGGAGACCGGGAGCAGAGACGCAACGGGCCCAGTGTACCGCCCAATATTCCCATCAGGACCGGCGAGGAGAACCGATCGATCCGACCGGATGGAGGAAAAGATGCTGAACTGTGCCATCTATTGGAAGAAGATGAGGAAACATCCCAGGTCTTGCGAGTCCCATCAGTGAAACCGAATGGCCATCGCAAGAGGGGGGCTTGTGGGATGTATTTACCCATGCATCCGAGCCCTACCTCAAAACTGTGCAGTACTGACATGAAAACATCATGATGGCCAGAGCTTCCCAGAAAATGCACAGGGAAATGCATGAAGAATAGGCTGCCACTCATTTTTGCCGATGTTATGGGCACAGAAGGACACTGCCTAAAACCACCATTGGACTACCCACACAGTAGTCTGAAACCATTGGGAATGGCAATGCTGATTGCCAAAAGCAAACCCATAACTGTGGAGAATTCATTTTCTTAAATCCCAAAAAGGGGTGCAGTACCAGTACTCACCACTATCCAAAAGCCGGCGTTTTAAAACCACCAGATTTTACTTTTTTGTAGAAAACTGAATAAATGAACCCAAAACATGCCAAAGAAAGACTTACTGAGAGGTGGATCCAATGTAAAGTTATATTCTGAAGTGACTTGAAGGTTTATAACAAGACTGGCTGAGCTGTGGATTTCAGCAGTTTAAGTAAATTTGGACTGAAAGACATTAAAAATCTCAATGTTTAAGAGAAATGAATGACCTACTTTTGAGTGTCACATAGGTTGCAATTGTTTAAATGTCATAGTTTTAAGCTTAGAATCAGCATTCTAGCTGCATATGTGAAATTGTTAGTTTATTTGAATGCAGAAACTGGGGAACAGAAATGACATGTAGCTAAAAACTGGCTTAAAGAGATTCCAATTTGCCTGGCAACTACCCCCATCAGGAGTGAAACTTGAGTCAAAGCTGTGTTCCCAGGCCTAGCTGCCCTTTTGCTGCTCACACCAAAAGGGATATGACACTTCCCTGATTGAATTACCTGGGCTCTGCAGGAAATTGAACAAAGCCCTGTCTTGACTCAGGCAAATGTTTTATGGCGGGAGTCGTAAATGGAGATTTCTCCTGGAAGCACAGGGGAGGGGCACTGCCTGTGAGAGCAAGCTGGCTTGGCAGAACTGGAAAAACCAGAAATTCAACCTTGTGCTGGAGGAAAACCACACCCCTTTGGGGCCAGAACATAACTCTAAAAAGATGAATAACTCATATTACGGACTTGTGAAAATTTTATAAATGATACCATAATTCTTGTGATTTTTCTGCCCACGTTTTAAGACGTGCTAGGACCTGGTGGTATGTTCAGGGGAGTTTTAGCGGAAAAGAGGATATTACTCAAAATGTGTGCATGTGAAAAATCTGACACTTCATCAACTAATGTCCATACTCCTTGCGCACATGTGTGTAAATTTGGGTTAATGTCCGGTATTGCAAACCAGTTAAAAAGTGCAAAATATTGCCATTTCTGAATGCAAGCTCCCAGGAAGAGCAGAGTTTGAACAGGGTATACCTCCTGTAATGCATGATGGGTGCATATGATTTTAAAACAATATGTACCTCTGCAAATATGTATTTGGTTCAAATCTAGATTTGTGTGTAAGTTGACAGGAGGAGTGGACTTTCTGCAGGCTGTAAAATGACATCACTCTGACACAATTTAGCTCCCCCAATCAGGGGAGAAATGAAAGCTTTGCCAATGACAAGTGGAGAGGGGCTGGCTAGTGATGCTGCTCACACACACCCATTTTAAAAACCCATAAAAGCAGAGAGACAGGACAGATAGGGACCTTCAAATCCATTTGCAGCTGGAAGCTCTGCCGGGAAAATCCCTACTTTACCTCCATCAACCTTCAGAGAGCAGACATAGAGACTTCAATCTATCCAGAACCAGAAACCCAGACCAGACCAGCAGAGTAGAGCTGACCTGTTAGCAGAACCAGAGAGAGCTGACCCAGATCACTGTGAAGTGCAGAGACCAGAGTCCAGTCTAAAACCTGACCAGATCCGTGGCGAGGCCCATTTAACTCAAGAATATAGTGTGAGTACATAGAAAACTGTGCAGAACCAATCTCTTAGTTAAAATAATATAATCCAAGCTATTTTAATCTAAGTAGAACTGCCTCCTAACTGTCACCTGTCATTTGTAAAGCTGTCACTTGTCATTTTCTAGTTGCAAGCTGCACTTGTCTTTTTGAACTTTAAAATTTCAAATCTGAAAAACGACCTTTATTTAATCGCTCATATCTCTGTGACCGTTTGTGCTAGAGA